>NC_090824.1:167257527-168507527 GCF_028021215.1 Eschrichtius robustus
GTCAAAAATCATCTAATGGTACACTTTAAAATATGCAATTGATTGTGTCAGTTATACTTCAACAAAGCTTTAAAATTTTTAATTAAATAAGAATAAATGCTGAGTGTCTGCATTTGACAGCATTAATTGGTCAGGTAGTCCATGAGTACCAAGAAACCACACATTTATGAAAATCACTAACATGCCTTCTTAGCTTCTGATTACTTTAATCTGAAATAAATCTGTCACCCCTATGTTTATCTGATGTCTATACTACTAGCTTAATTATGCAAATGGTACACTCTTAAAATGATCTAAAATAGCATCATTGATTTTGATGAACAAAGGCTACTTCTGATAAAAATTTCTCACCATATGTTTCATGGATCTTTTCTTTTGCCTTCAAAGATAACATAAACCTTCCCAAATATGGGTATTTTCCTCACACAGAAGTAAATCCTCTTTTCTCTCCTGCTTGGTTCTCTAGGCAGCTTCCAAACAACATTCTATCCTGGTTGTTGTAACTGCAACAAGTAAACAAATAGAGACAAATATGCACGGCTTAATGAAATTATAAATACATAATGATGCCCTTCTGTTTTAGTTTTGTGCTTGCAATGAGCTTTTCGTTTCCAAGAAAATATCCATGTGAGTGTAATCTTTGATTTCATTGCAACTTGAGTAAGTTCCACATCTCTGTGCCTGTTGCTAAGCTGGGTTTTCATTGTGATGTAGTTTGCACACGGCTAAAGTCTTTCTTTTTGAAATGAAAGTATAAAAAGTCAGTGTATATAATCTAGTGGGAAGCAGCAGCATAGCACAGGGAGATCAGCTCGGTGTTTTGTGACCATCTAGAGGGGTGGGATAGGGAGGGAGGGAGGGAGACGCAAGAGGGAGGGGATATGGGGACATATGTATACATATAGCTGATTCACTTTGTTATACAGCAGAAACTAACACACCATTGTAAAGCAATTATACTCCAATAAAGATGTTAAAAAAAAAAGTCAGTGTATAAGCTTCAAAAGGTACATCAAGCAGCATCTGTATAATGAGTGGAGAGATAAAGCCCACGTATGAGTTCCCTGTTCACTAAAGCCTAAGTAGCTTAATTAGATGATAAAGACACACTTGTAATGGATGAAATGCACTTTGTTGAGCACTGCTGCCTTTGAAAGGTGAGTTCTGGTTGGAAAAACAGTAAGGAATTTGAAAACCAGAAGGAAACTTCTAGTCCAATGGTTCCCAAATTCAGCCTTTGGATTGGTGTTGATCCTTGAAGATACGTTTACTAACACATACAGAGAAAGAAGCAAAAACGACAGTGCAGTAATTTTTCATAAAAATAGAGTCAAATTAAAATCTAGAGGTCAAAGCAAACAAATAAATAAACCAAAGAATCAAGCACGAATCACACAAAACTCTTTTCCTTGAAAAACAGAAGCATACACACTAACGTATCTCTCCGTCACTGCGCAGACAGATTTCTAAAATGGTCCCTCACAGCCCCCACCTCCTGGTGTTCATACCCTATGTAATCCCCTACCCTCCATCCCCCAGTATGGGTTACAGAGAGTGACTTACTTTTAATGAATAGAGTGAGGCAAAAGTGATCGACGTCACCTCCCAGATTTGGGTATAAAAGTTCGCGACTTTCCCCTTGGCCGGCACCATCTCTGGCCCTTCTTGCTTACTTGCTCTGGTGAAGCCAGCAGCCAGGTGGCGAGCTCCTCTATGGAGAGGCCCACAGGGCAAGGAACAGCCAAAAAGCTGAGCGCTGCCGACAGCCACACGCGCTGGGAGCAGACCTCCCCCAGTCTAGCCGGGAGACCACCAGAGCCCCAGCTCACGGGTAGATTGCAGCCTTGGGAGAGACCCGGAAGCAGAGCATCCAGCTAAGCCACACCCAGAATTCTGTCCCACAGAAGCTGCGACATAGTGACTGTTGTTGTTTTCAGCCAGAGTTTTGATGTAATTTGTTGTAAAGCAGTAATGAAGGGGTTCAGAACAAGCGTCCCCCAAATGCGCCACTTTTGCAGATGGATTATTTGGAGCTATAGGCCAGTGAGACTCAGCAGGCTCAGAGAAACTTCTGCCCCTCCCTTAATGATAGTTAGGGTATAGAAGGTATAGGAGTATTTAAATTGGGGGGGGTCTTCCCCAGAATGAGAATTATTACCAAAGATAAGTTTTGATTTGAGCGACGCATCTGTACATCAGGGTAGACACCTAAGTACCAAACATCTGTTCTTCTTCTTCTTCTTGTCCTGTGAATGACCCTCTTGTCCTTGGAGGTCCCAGGCCCCATTCCTTAGCTCAGGATGACGTACATACCTCATTTTACCTTTCTGTCGTTGAACATCTGTATGTACAAAATTAAATCTGGTTTCTCTCCTATTAATGTCTCATGTCGATTTGATTATTAGACCAGCTGAAAGAACCTCTGAAGGGTAGAGGGAAATTCTTCCTACCCAATACGTAGTAGGTAGCTAGAACAGTTACTGTTGTTCCCAGTACAGTACACACATAATCATGGGGAGACTTTTGCAAACAAGACAATAAGTTAAAAGAGAAAAGATAAATATATTTGCTTGAAAAATAATGCTGTTTTAATTTTACATGGCAGAAGATATCAAATTCAAAGTAACTAACTTCTATTTCACTGAGGAAACTGAATATCATGAATTCAAAAGATACATGTTAGGCTGGGAAAAAATATTCAACACAGATGGCGGATAAGGCATTGGTATCTATAATGCACAAATTAACTTTTTAAAGGAAAAAGAATAGGAGATTCACAGGAAAGCATAGCCAACTGGCCAATAAGCCTACGAAAAGATACTCAAAACCCTTTGAAGTCTGAAAAATCACAGAATAAATAATGCATTATCATCTTAAGCCCATCAGGCTGACAAAACTAAAATGAATTGTAAACTCTCCCTCTGGTAAGCTTTCAGGGAAAAGAAGATTCTGACACACCACTGATAGAAATGAGAATTTGTTTTAGACCACTAGAAAAGAGTCTGGCAGTAAGTTTTAAAATTAAAAACATACTCTGAAACTATATTCTCTCTCCTGGGATTCTACCCATAAGAAAAAGAAGCACCAAAACATAAAACTTCATATATCAGTACAAGGATGTTTACTGCAGCATATTTGTAACGGCCAAACCCAGAGACAATGTGAACCAGCATCAGTAAAGGAGACGTTGATATAAGGGAGCTGCATAACATCCTGGTGTCCCAAGCAGTTAAAATGAGGCTGTGTGTCAGCTCCTTCTTGAACAACAAGCATGCGTGACGCAATCTCACTCATGCAAAACAATGATATCCCAAGTTTATTTTACTCACACATGAGAGAAAGAGAGGCAGATAGGTAGATAGACAGAAAGACACAGACATAGTCAGGAAGGAGACAGGGAAATAGGAAAATACCCATTAGGTTCTTAACATGTGTTGGAATTGGGGTAGAGACAGAGCCAGGGGAGAGACAGAAAGGAAGAAGGGCCGGGCAGGCAAAACAAAATGAGAATTTAAATTTAAAATGATGTCCTGAGTAAATACAGCACAACCTCATTTGTGTAAATGTTGTGTGTGTGTGCGTGTGTGTAAGGATATGTACAAAAGGATAATGACAGAAAGGTAATGATGACTCTCTCAGGAGGTCTGATTTCAGGGGCTTTCATTTTTTCCTTTATAATGTTTTGTACTGTTTTCCTCCCCAACAAACATGTATTATTTATATAATCAGGGTGAAAAAAACCCTCAAAAATCTATTTTCACCGTGGAAATGAAGGAACCCATTTATCATTTTTATCAGTTTATATATTGTACTAGTTCTACAGAAGGTTTTATTTGAAAAAAGAGTTCTGCAAAACACTGCTCTGGGCAATAGAGCCTTTCTCCCTGGCCCCCAAGCCCACTGGAATTCCAGAAGAATAGATTGATATCTCTGTTTGCCAGCAAAAAAAGTGAGCTTTAACGGATGACAACTAGACTTGTGGTGGTGACCGCTCTCTGGTGTAATCAGAGGTTGAATTATAATGCTGTACACCTGCAACTTTTATAATAAAAAATTTTTAACCTAGAAAAAAATTAAATTTGCAAAAATGAAAAATAAGCAAATCACTGTTGAATTAAAACACATTGCAAATTATAGTTTACAAGACAGGTTAAAAGTGGCAGCCACAGGCTGCATCCAGCTCAGGGATGATTTTATGAGGCTCACGGTGTGTTTTTAAAAAATGAATTAAATAATGGGACTTCCCTGGCGGTCCAGTGGTTGACTCCATGCTTCCACTGTAGGGGGAGTGGGTTCGATCCCTGATCAGGGAACCAAGATCTCACATGTACCCTTTAGTTGGGACTCACTCCCTCTACCTCCCATACTTCCCCCTGAGCCCTTCCTCATGTCACCTGCCTGACATCTGCCATCATTCTAGGTGTCGACCCTGATTTACCGCGATACAAGGGACAGCGCGGGCCAGAAAGTGACTCTGGGGCTCACTTTGATTGCTCAGGCAATGAGCTCCCTAGGACCAGGATAGGAAGCTTCAACTTCCCACAGGACCTAAGATTTCCAGGTTGTTGCAGCCACATTCTCAGACAATGGCTCCAGCAGCTGCACCCAGATTCACACTTCTGGTCTCTGTGGTTTGCGTGTCCTTTGCCAGTAAGGCTTCTGTCTGCCAGCACGGTCCTGTGGAACACACATCCACAGCAGGGCCAGGGAGCAGGGCAAACCCCCAACCTCATCTCTCCATGAACCTACCTTTGTAAGTTCCTCCTTCCCTAAATAAAGCCTGTGCATGAACCTATACCAGGTGATGTGGAATTCACTCAAGGCCCTGCTGCCAGACGATCGCAGTTTTGGTCTCCCAATCCCTCCTCCTTTGGGAATTCATCTCCTCTCAGTCAGGGAAAGTCAGGCAACAGCTATGTTCTGGTTGCACCCTGGCCCTGACTTAGTTCATCACCCTTCTCCTGTATTCTTCTTCTTGCACCTGCTTCCCTGATGTGTGTTGGCAACGTCAGAACTGACAATCTGGTTCCAGAACATTCTCAGTGTTTAGGTCGACACATGCCCCAGGCATGATCCCAAGAGCAGAAGCTCTCAGCCTTCACTGTGAGGTTCCCCAGCTGAATTGCTCTTGATCTTAGCTCTCCATGACTCAGCACAAAGGGACCTCACTTTGCTCTTAGCAGCACTGTGTCTGCTGCTGTGGCCCGGGTGGGAATGGGGTTCTCCTCTCTGATTTAAAGAAGGAAAAAGAGTGTATTCGGGGCTGAGTTCTTTCTGGAAGAATCCATGTGATTACTCAGACAGCCTTTCTCTTCTGGTTGTTTCTTATTCTTCCCTTAAAAATATGCCCCGAGTTTGCATGGGGGCAACTTGCCAAGCTGTAAGCATTTGAGCCACCATCTAAAGGCTACTCTAAGGCCATCAGGCATCTCAGGGGTTATGGTTGGTAATATCTGCACGGCGGGGAAAGGGAAAACAAGAATGCCTCTCTGCTAAGTTGCTGTGGCAATCTATGTATGTCTAGAACGGTTGTTTGGGAAAAGAGCTGGAAAGAGAGGTGTGGACCTTGGAGAGAGAGACTTCCCCTACTGGGGTGTTCACAGAGTTCTCAGGAAAAGGTCTTCTGGGGCCTGGGCTGGTGGATTTATTTGCGGAGGTCTGAAATGGGTATCAGACCAAGAGGTAGAAACCCAACTGAAGACTAGGGAGAGATTTGTCTAGAGCCTGGGAATAAGGACAAATCCTGAGGGCTGAGCACCTAGAAACACCACAAGAAAAGATGGGGTTCAGAGATGGCAGCAAGGAACAGGTGGGCAGAGGGTCTGCTATCCAGGACCAGAGATCCACTGAGCACCTGTGTAATGGATTTTTATAACATGGGACATACTGAAGATTCTGTTGTTTAGCCCATAACTTTTCAACCAACTCAGAGAATGGCCAGCAAAATAATTAATGATCTTCTTGGACTTGGTAGACTGTAATATCCTTCTTGTCACTTGAGCTTTACAGAAGCTATTTGTTTTGAAGTAAAGATATTAAATTCATGCTTGAGAGGATTAAGGAAGGAAGACAAATGGCCTCAAATGAAATAAATTGCTTCTAATGGAAAATGCCTCTTGAATTGCTCTAGCATTGTTGCCCTCCAAATCCCTTTTTTTCTCTTTTGCCTGGGCCTTGGGGAGTTGGACACTGTCTACTTTGGGTCAGTCACTTCTCATGCCCAGGCCTGATCCTTCATCTGTGAAATGAAAGGGATGAAACAACATCTCAATCCCTGACCTTTAGGGATCCTGTGATTTTCCATTCAGACAGTTTCTAAGCCTTAGGTTTGTATATGTATGATTGCTCACAGAATTAGCAATTGAAGTATAAGCTTTAGGAGGTATGCGTTTTTATAGATACAGCTGGAGTGAGCCATACAGGTTCATTTAAAGAAGGGGATGCATTTGCTCAAGAGAATGCATCCAAGTTCTTCCTTTTACTTGAGTAAAAGATAAATGTCATGGCCTGAGTTCTTTTAAATTAGGTTTATTAAGCTTCAGACCACGCTCTGAGTGCACATTAATGTGCTGTCGAGCTTTCAGCTTTATTTAATATCACTAGGAATAAATGTGACGAAATCACACTTTATATTTCTTTTGATGGCACAGGAACTGAGATTAGGCAACCTTTCTGGAAATTAAAAACTAAATAGCTGTCCATGAATCACTCTTACGCAGGCACAAATCATTTCTTTTCCATTTTCCATTTTCTAGCTCAATCACTTTTCAGATATTACTCTCTGATTTTGAAATCACTGATCTCAAAGACTGGATGGCTATAAAGCCCAAATCATCTCACTACCTTGACCCATCATCACCTGCATGTCTATCGAGTCTGCCTTTCTTGGTCACGGAAATAGTCTCCAAAGAATGGCTTGGAGCAGTGCACCCTCTGGGGACACAGCCAGGTGTGTCCCTGTCTGGAAGCCCCTGTGCCTCTCTCTGGAAGGGCCCAGGTCCCACTGCCCTGGTGAATGTATGAGGTTCACAGTGTGACAATGCTAAATAGCTTCTATGTCTGGCCTGATTTTGTACTCCACTCATACATGGATTCATTGGCAATACCAGGGCCCTGCCCTCTGCTGGCCTCTCTGTGCTGGCCACCAAGAGCTCCAAAGAGGAGCAATAGTCCCTGCCCTGGAGGGCTCCTTCCTGCAGGGAAGTCTTCCCTTCCCTTCCCATCTGTCCCCGCCTAGGTTCTTTGTTCTCATGGCTGCAGGAGAGCTTAGAGAGCCTTTACTTTCCCTTCCCCATTCCCCTCAGATGGGTGAAGCAGCTCACCTGCTTTCGCGCATACATTCTCAATAGCCAGGCTAGAGTCTGACAAATAGTAAATCCTTCAGATTGAATGAATTTACCATACTTTCCCAAGGTTCCTCCCCAATAGTGCTGTGCGCATATAAGAGCCTCAATAAATATCTGCTCATTCTTTATGAAATAGAAGACCCCAGTTAGTAAATACCACGGTCATTATATTGATAGCAAGGGCATTGTATGGAGTCAGATAATACAGAGTGTGCTGAAAAAAAAGAGTCACTGAACTGCAGGCATAATGGTTGACTTATAAAGACAGAAAGAAAAATTCTTCATTGACATATTACATACAGTGTTTACAGGGGCCAGCTCCAGTAATACGAAGCAGAGTAATGAAGGATGTACTGGGAGTTGAGAGGAAACCAGTTGATAACTGGTACCTGGGGCGGGGCAGGGGAGAAGTCATTTAAACTGAGAGGTACAATCAACAAGAAAAAAATGGAACAGCCATGAAACCATACACAAAATGGAACATAAAAATATATAAAGCAAACTTATTCGATATACAAAGAGGAGCTAAAATCTTGCACATTGCCTAAAGCATAGTGGGTGCTCCATAACTATTTCTTGAATGGTTTTTAAATGATTTGCCAGGATCACAGTTGCAATCGGCTTCAAAGTATCCATTTCGAATGGATTTGGCAGTAGACTCTGATAGAAGAAGGTCCTGAGGGACTTACCTTAAAGCTGTATGTGCACAGCAAGGCAGAACTGGGTTTTGTTTGTTTGTTTTTTAGATTGTATGTTTCTTTGGCATGATTTTAGAAGTTGCTGGCTGATAGAGAACATGCATAAATAAAAGCCCTGACAAAGTCATTTGGCATTACCTTTGGTACGGGGTGATTTTAACACAACACTATCAATGCATTACAGATAAAACAGACCAAACTTGAAACTTGAGAGACTGAATACTTACTGAATCAATGGCACTGTATGTATGTATGTATATATATATATACACATATATACACAGTGTATATATGTATGTGTGTATATATATATATATATACATATATACACTGTGTATACATGTATATATGTGCCCTGTGTATATATATGTATATATGTGTGTACATACAAATATACATATCAAACTTTGACCTGTAAATGATAACATACCATATTTTCAAGTTACAATTAATCATTTACAAAAATTGATCTTAAATTTTAAGATCCAAAAAGTAGGAATTGCAGGAGCCAAATTTAACACTCAAGAAGCAATAAAACTACAAAACATAAAACAAAAAATCCAACTGGATATTAAGAAACACTCCGCCAAATTCTACCAGTTAAAGGAGTGGGAAGTGACACCGTGTTAATATAATTGAGTATCATCAGTCATTACAAATTACATTTCAAATGTTTTTGACATCTGTCAAAATGTTCAAGATACAACCATGAGTGAAATAATTGTAAACATTCTTTACAGACAGCATGATCTCAAACAGAACCAGATATGAGCAATCTGGGTATGGATAGGCACAAATAAAGATACAATAGACCCTTGGTTTGGTTGACGGATAGGTTCTGATATCTTCAACACCTTCTATCTTTGCTGATAACATTTAATAACTGCATAAAAATACAATAAAACATTACAACACCTTTTCCTCACTTATATCATCAATGTAGCAGTTGGCTTGGGGCACAGTGTAATTGGGGCAGGGGTGCAATTCCCAAGAAATGATGTATTTGTTACTTCAGAGCAATTAACAGCCTAGACAAAATGAGTAAAGAGCCGCGATGCCAATAAGTTGCAGATGCTGGACCAGTGCCAGGCTCTCTTACCAGTTAAAACATTTGGTTCCACACAAAAGACTCACAGTACATGTACTAGTCAGGGCTCTTGAGGTTGCAAGTGACAGAAACTTAACTAAAACTGAATTAAGAGGGGAAAGTGGGAAGTAGAATATATTGACTCTTGGGACTTCCTTGGTGGTCCAGCAGTTAAGACTCCGTGATCCCAATGCAGGGGGCCCGGGTTCGATCTCTCATCAGGGAAATAGATCCTACATGCTGCAACTAAGACCCAGCTCAGCCAAATAAATAAATAAATATTTTTTTAAAAAATAAAGAATATATTGACTCTTATAACTGAAAAGTCCAGGGATTTCCAGCTTTAGGCATGGCTGTATCCAGGTGCGCAAACAAGGTGGTCTGTCCCCATCCATCTCTTGCACTGCTTCCCTCTCAGATGCCTTATTTGTATGTGTAGTTAGCTATAGTCACTAGCAGAGGCAGAATTCTATTCTATGGGCCACCCCAATGGAAAGGGCACATCTCTTTTCCAGCCACTGTAGAAGTCCAGGAGCTGACTGCAATTGCACTGGCTTGGGTCGCATGCTCACTGCTGATTGGAGGATGGGATCTGCCAGTTGGCCAGGCCTGGATGACTGTGCATCTCTGAGCCCACTTGGACTTAGCGCTACCAGAGTCACGTGGGCTAAGATGGTGGTGAGCTATTTGACATTTTTTCTTTAAGTTGCTTCCTCTAGCACATGTGACTGGATACATACCTAAACGAGGACATGGATGACCCATCCATGTCATGAGCCTTCAAGATCACTCAGATATATTCAGACCATGAGGGTCTAGTGTACAGAAAATGAATAGCAGTGTCCAACAGAAATATAATGAGCCACACACATAATTTAAAATTTTCTAGCAGCCAAATTCAAAAAGTAAAAAGAAACAACTCAAGTTAATGTAATAATATAATTTAACCCAATATATCAAAATTAACATTATTTCAACATGTAATCCATATAAATAATTATTAATGGACTATATACATTTTACCTTTTTTTTTCATGCTAAGTCTTCAAACTCTAGTGTATTTAATGCTTACAGCCCATCTCAGTTTGGACCAGCATACTTTCGAGTGCTTAATAGCCATGTGTGGGTTACTCTCTCAGACAGCACAGATACACATTATAACGAAACATTAACATTATACAACGTTAACAGTGTTGTTTCTGGAGAGATGTCATTTTCTACTGCATATTTTCCTGTATCTTGTAAATTCTCTATAAGGAGCATATATTTCTTTCTAAATAATGGTAAAGTAGTAAGAAGTATGTCAAGGCCGTTCCTGTAACATGTTCATTAATGGGATAAGGCCAGCTGAAGAGAAATATCTCGTAATCTTCCCCAAGGGTCTGGCCCTGGCATCATTCCTCCATTTTTTTAGTGAGCAGAATAAGAACAGACGCTTCTGACTATTTGATTTGCCATTAATGTGATGCTGAAAGCCTTAGAGGCTTCTGCAAGTGCCAGAAGCAAAAGGCAAAATAATCTCAACAAGCTGGAATGATGGCATGAATCTAATGAAAAAAAATGTACACATGAAACAATGCATCCTTGATTGGGTTCAAAAAGCTAAGTGTCCATGTACAGAAATCTGGATGTTATGGCTAAGGGAGGTCATTTACCAAAGGAATTAAGAGGTTAGGTTGACACTCTAAACTCAACATCAGTCAGTCGTTGAGGAGGCTACTAATAACGGGTGCGGAGGCTGTATTAATAGAAGCAGAGTGTCCAGAACAAGGGAGCAGATGGTCTTGGTCTCTACTCAGCCATCAACCACTGAAAGTATCTCATTGTTTTGGGTGCCAGGATTTGAGAGGGATGAATTCAATCAGATTTTCCCAGAAGAAAACAAGGAGAGGGAACAAGAAAAAGAACTGAAGAGCTAGCGCCCCAAGTTTAGAAAACTGGAGGAAATATAAGGCGCACTAAAAGATAGGAAAAAATGCCCACCCTCACCCATGATAAGAGGAATACAAAATAAGGCAACACTGAGGTGCCTTTATCCAGTGTTCAGCTTGGCAGACATCGACAGTGTAATGACATTATCCACTGATAAGATTACTGGGGTCCCCTTCTACATTGCTGGAGGAGGAGTAGATAACAGGCATATTTTGACACCCAGAGCAGATCATATTTTAATACCTCTTCCTTTGTATTTATTAACTATTTTCAGTAAAAAGGAGGTCAAACAAAAAGTTATTGTTATGGCCAGAAGAGAGGTGCAGTTATTTTGTTTTCTTTCTTGAACTTCACATCTCTAATGAATCATACCATTAAAAAAGATAAAAAGGTACAAAAATAATCATTACAGTACCAAAAATATATGGCTCAATGCTTTTTAATTTTGTTAACAAAAATTTTTAAATGTGTACATATTTGTCTCTCATAGTAATAAGTAATAACATTGCAGTTCCTGTTTTTAAGACTAATTTTTGTAAATTTTTAAAGTTTTCAATGCAAGTAGAAGCTTTAAGTGATCGCACAGAAGGATAGAATTGAAGTAACCTGAATTCTGTTTCTTCATCTTTATGGTCACTGCATAATCCTAGTTTATCTTTAATCTACTGGTTAAGCCCAGGCACGTGGAGGACTATGGGGGCTTGAGACAGGATTGCACCAGAAGCAGGTCCCCATGGACATGCACACCCCGATTCTGGAAACATTTGCCTCTCATCCTGCACTAGTCGCTGACTCTGAATGGGGCCAACAGTATAACAATGAGTCCTCCAGATTAACTTTCATGTAGATAGAATGCAGTGATTGCATGTAGATTATTAAAACCCAATAGCGACGGCAGCAATTATTTAGAATTTAGATCAATCAAAGATCTGGGGAGGGAAGAAGTCTTTTATCACAGACTGTCGAATTTCCAGTTCATGGGGTCAAAAAGAAAGCACACCAGTTTTCAGTTGGTTTTATTATTGGCTTTTAAGTTTCCTACAGACAATACATCCCTTGTTGCCTCTACCAGGGGCCGAATTTCCCCACTTCCCTGCCCTCCGTACACTACTGGGAGGCAGCAGACATTGGTACAACACTGCCTATGGAGGAGAATGTGGCACTATGAATCCAAGTTATAAGTGCTTTCACTCTTTCACCCAGCAATTCCACCTCTGGGAATTATACCACAGATACTCTAGCACAGGTACGAAATAACATATTTTTTATTCACTGTAGTTTTAAGTTTAAAAGACTGGAAATGACCCAAATGTCCATAAAAAAAAACTGCTGAAAAAAAATTGAAAATGGTTTATTGTATCCATAGGATGGAATAGCCTGCCACTGGATGGGGGACGGGGGGGTAGGAATAAATCTCTCTTCTGCTGAATCAGAGAGTCAAAAACAACAAAGCGCAGAACAGTATGAATAATATGCTATCTTTTGTATACAGGAGGGAGAATGTGAACTTAAATTTACGTTTGGGTCTACACTCTGGAGAGATATATCAGTAATTAATGACAGTCAAGGTGTGGGTGAGGAGATAAAGAAATGAATGGATGGGTGGATTGATGGATGGATGGATGGATGGATGGATGGATGGGGAGAGAGAGAGATTCAAAAAGAAAGAAGTCTCAGTGGAGACATACTAGGTCTCTTCATATCTGTGCTTGGCCATCCACTTCATGCTTGTTGCATGTGTCTCCAAAGGGCAAAAGTAGGGCCCCTAGGCTGAGGTTACAACCAGTGCTCTGTTTAGCTCAATGTCTGAAACAGATGAGCAGGGGAAGGAGGGTAGGAGGGAGGGAGAGAGAGAATGAGAATGAATTCAACTCAGCATTTGGTCTATTGTTTTGATGCTCTAGGGATTTGACTCAAACTTGGAGCTTTCTAGAAGCAGTTCACCAGTCTTTCCCTTGAGACATTAGCACACAGGTCTTCCTGACATAAGTCGCTTAGACAGCTTACACTCCAGGCGTCCTCTTTGCAAAAACATTACAAATTCTACCAAATCAAAGCAGTGGCCTGTATGTGAGTGATTTAACAGCTTTCAGCACAGGGTTACATTGCCACACTGACTATATGGCACAGACAAATGTAGCCAAGGATTTTTATCTGTTGAGTGTATATTTTTAATGAAGAACCCATTCAGCTTGTCTTTCTGATGAATGAATTTAACGTCCTTTTCATAAACTTGGAAATGTCTCCAGTGACTTCCCATAAATCAGTTCTAATGAGCTCGGCACAAAAGTTGAAAGTACAGGGGAAAGTTTAGGAAAACTCACGTTCACTCCCTACCTCATTTGACATCAGAAATTGCTTCTCACGGTATGGTAGAATCAGTAGCCTCTCCAGATGAGTGTGAGTGTGACATGTAATCATCAATTATTAATTCATTGCATTCTACAGAAAATGTTTCAGTGTTGTCCCTCAGCTACCCCAGCAGGCAGAGGCTCATGACGTCTTACCTGCACATCTGTATAAGCAGGATGGGCGTTGACACAGACTTCAGATGTTGCCAAAAAGAGAAGTAAGGCTAATGAGGGTAGAAAACAGTGGAGAGGCTCAGATCATGTAAATTCAGGTGCCTGGCTATGTTCACACGTGACTGAGAGTAACTCTAACATTGGTCACAGTTGCATCTCTGCTTGAAGGACAGAGACAGTCCTTTGGAGAGGAAGATTCTGAAGATTGCAAATGTATTATTAGAATCTTGGAAAGTAGCCACCATTAGGACATGCACTGAAAGCAGAGGAAATTGGTCTCCTGGATGAAAACAAGCAATGATTTCAGAGAGGATCCATGATTTGTTTTCTTGTAACAGCCCATTTATCAGGGAAATAAACATTTCATTGGAATGAAAAGCCCTGTAGCTCTTACTTCTGTATTTTCTTCAAATAGGATTTAATATGTGGGGACACAAGCATCCAGACCATAGCATAAGGCAACTGTAGTCCTGACTTGCCAGTAAATAAATGTGCAGTTTGTTTCTGTCTCTGTGAAGATTTCAATACTTTAGCTTCTTTCAAAAGTGTAGTTTGCATATTGGTCTTTTTATTTGAATTTGTCTCTCTGTTAAAGTAGAGGCATGTTTGACTACAACATAATGATTTTTTAAGAGAAATAGTAGAGGAATAATAGAAGAAAGGATCTCATAACAGATGAAGTAGACTAGGAAACACAAATCAAATAGGCATTATAAGAACAAATAAACAACGTTCTTATTTATTTTAGCATATAAGTATTTTATCCACCTGGAATTAATTTTGATGTATATATCTGAGGTTCTAGCTTTCTTTTTTTCTTTTGTTAAAAAATCTCCTCATTCGTTTTAGACCTTTCCAAAGTATCTCTCATTAATACTTCCAAGTTTAATATATGTTTGTGTTTTTTGCATTAAGGGGGAAAAGTTTGGACCAGGCATGAGTCCTAAGATTGAAAATGGAAACAAATCAATTTAAATCAGTATTTCACTGAGCAGCATTTAAGGCCCAAATCCATTTTCATTCCTTCCTTACTTTAGCATGTATTTACTGAGCATCTACTTTGTGCTGAGTACTTATTGTGCACCTATTTGGTACAAAAGAATTGTCAGAGGCCAGGACATAACTTTAAGGGGCTGAAGCCAGAGCCCAAGGCCTGTCCAGAGTGGTCACAACCAAGAGGGTGCCATTTGGCAGCCATACTGGGATCCCCTTGCCAAGGTCCCTGTGGCCCCTGACTTGCTTCCTTTGCATATAACTCCCCTTTGGCGGTTTCCCCAGTTCCGGAGTCTTGGTTGCAACTCTTTATTTTTTATTTTTCCTTTTTACCCTCTGACCCTCTTCACCCATTTCTCCCTGCCCCCCAAGCCCCTGCCTCTGGCAACCACCAATCTGTTCTCTGATTCTATGAGTCTGGCTTTTTATTTTGTGTTGTGTTTTAGATTCCACATATAAGAGAGATCATGCAGTATTTGTCTTTCTCCGTTTGATTTATTTCACTTAGCATAACGCCCTCAAGCTTCATCCATGTGGTCGAAATGGCAAGATTTCATTCCCTTATGGCTGAATAATATTCCATTGTATATATGTACCACATGTTCTTTATCCATTCATCCATTGGTGGACACTTAGGTTGTTTCCATATCTTGGCTATTGTAAATAACGCTGCAATGACCATGGGAGTGCATATATCTTTTTGAGTTAGTGATTTCATTTTCTTTGGATAAATACGCAGAAGTGGAATTGCTGGATCATATGGTAGTTCTATTTTTAATCTTTGGAGGAACCGCCATACTGTTTTCCATAGTGGCTGCACCAATTTACATTCCCACCAACAGTGAGATCTTTCAATTTTAAAAAATTAATATTATTTTGACCACTGCTATGAAATGTCATCTTTATCATGTACTAATTTCCTTAAAATATTTAGTTTCTTGCTGTTTATCTGCCTATTTCTGAACTATAACCAAACTGGTTTAATTATCACGGCTTTCAGCCAATGCTCATAGCAAAAGCACTGACATCATTGTTTTTAATTCCTCAAAAATTTCTTGGCTCTTCGTGAGCATCTATTCCTTCTGATGAACTTAAATCTATTTGACAAGTTCAAAAATGATCTTCCTGTTTTTTCATTAGAATCACATTTGATTTATAAATTGGTTTTGAGAGAATTAATATCTTGGAATAACTATTCCATTGCCTAGGCATCTCTCTTCAATTATTCGTTTGTTTTTATGTCCCTCAGTAAAAAACAAAACATTGCTAAAAATAAAGACCCAGCCAACTTCATAGTAAGTTTACTCTTTTAACATTTTATAAATTATGTTGCTGTTTGCTCATGGAGTCTGTGACATTTCCTATTTAATTATTGCTAGGACAATTATGGATTTTTTGAATACTTATTTTGCAGCCAGCCACTTTATATTACTTCTTCCAGTTTTTTGATTTCTTCTCTCAGTTTTCTAAGTAGGCAATTGTATTACCTGTAAATAAGTTATGGTAATTTTTCCTTCTCCTTCCTCACAATCAAGCTTCTTTCCCTTTCTTGGTTGAATGACAGAGAACTTTCAAGAACAGGGGTATACTGAGAGTGGTGTGTAACATCATTTTCATTTTGTTCCTGGTTTTGAGGGGAAAGCCATCACACACTGGCCATTGTCTTGGGAGTTACTCCCCGTCACAGCAGAATCAGGTTAACCCAGGTGTGTCCACCCCTGGCCCTGCTTGCAGAGCTTTCCTGCGGAGGAGGCTCTGAAGGCAACGTGCCCAGGCCAGGCTCCACCCACTGTGCTTCCTGCATCTCCTTCCAAGCATCTGTGGTCACTGGGTTTGGCTGATCTCGGAGGGATGTGACTGGACAGCACTGCTTCTCACTGGAGGTCTGCAGGTCGACGAGGAGGCTCTGCTCCATGTCCCTCGTCCCTTCCCTGGGACCATCACCAGCAGATGAGCAAGGGCCTCTCTTCCCCTGGTGGTGGTCGAGGGGCAAGAGGGGAAGCAGAAAAGGGGAAGGACTTTTGAAGTGCAAACTCAGAACTGATATTTTTGCATTTCAGCCATGACAAGCCACATGGCCAAGGCCAAACTCAAGAGAAGGAGAAGTGCACTCCATCCTAGATGAGCCAGAGCACAGGTGTGTATGCAGGGAGCGCCATGCTGCAGTGCACTACAAACTCCACTCCCTCAAAAAGGAACAGAAAGACTGCAGGAACAGCAGAGACAAATGATAAAAGACATGATATGTTAAACCTACAAAATGTGTAGTTAAGTTTAAAGAACTCTCATTAGCATGAATATTAATGCAAATATTATATACATCCTCAAAAAAGTTGGGGCTTCCCTGGTGGCGCAGTGGTTGAGGGTCTGCCTGCCAGTGCAGGGGACACGGGTTCGAGCCCTGGTCTGGGAGGATCCCACATGCCGCGGAGCGGCTGGGCCCGTGAGGCACGGCTGCTGAGCCTGCGCGTCTGGAGCCTGTGCTCCGCAACAAGAGAGGCCACGATAGTGAGAGGCCCGCGCACCGCGATGAAGAGTGGCCCCCACTTGCCGCAACTAGAGAGGGCCCTCGCGCAGAAACGAAGACCCAACACAGCCATAAAAAATAAATAAATAAGTAAATAAACCCAAAGTTAAAAAAAAAAAAAAAAAAAAGTTGTAGAAAAAAAAGAGGCTGTTAATAATAACCTGGATCTAAAACACTAGATTATTCCAGCAAAATATTGTGTTAAATGGGGGGGAGGGGGATAATGAGAGATTTAAAAGCTTATTAAATTTCTTATTTTTCTTAGAGTCATTTTTCACTGGAGTAAAGAAAGACAGGTTCAAGTATGTTTTTCCTTAAAGGTAATAACTAGTATAGTAAAATGAGATATATAGTTGCTAATCCACATAAGGAAAAAAAGCAACATGAAAAAATATTAGCACCATAACAAAGAATAATTGGAAAAAATAAGAAAGCAGAAAAGCAGAAGGACAAAATAAGAGAGTCATAGCAAACATATACTGTGGGCCAGGTCCGGCTCTACGGGCTCCACGTGCGTTAACTGGTCAACTTCTATCACAATCCCGTGGGGTGGGTCCTGTTATGACCCGCACTCTGTGGAGGAGGAAACTAAGGTGTTGAAGTAATTTGTATGCAATTAATTAATTAATTATGCAACTAATAAGAGGCAGAGGTGGGATTTGAACCTGAGGAGTCAGAGCCTAGAAGTCCAAGCTCTTAAAATTGCTCTCTTCTCATTGCAGGCTTGCTGATCATCAATCACATTAACTTACCCTCTACTGCATCAGCTCAGCTGTTATCACATCAAGTCTGAACTGCTTCTCCACCCCTATTCAAAGACAGACTCCCAGAGCAGGTCATAAGCAACCACAAACAACAACAAATCCAACTCTGGTCTTAACAAAAGACATAGCTAAAACAGAATGACCCTCCCAAACTCAACATAAAGCAAGGACCAAAACAAACTGTGGAAATAGACATGAAAATATACCATGTAAATGGAGAGGAGGCAAAAGGAGGAGTTGAACATAAACAGTGGTAGAAGGGATGACCAGGAAGAAGCAGACCCGAGACAAAGGCAGTGGAGGAAGGAGGCCAGACCGCACATCGTGAGGCCAAGGCTGAGAAAAGGGAAGACTTAGCAATGACGCTGGGTAAGTAGCATCATGGCCAAGTTAACCAACCCAAGAAGAAAAGCAGGTCTAAGGAAGAGACGCCAGCTCCATCCACTCAGTCATTCACTGAAGAACCATCACAGCATTCCCAGGCAGTGGAGGGGCATGGTGAGTAAACTCAGCCACAGACCCTGCTCTGCAATCAAACAACTGCTTAAATAAATGTAAAATTGAAATGTTGGTATGTTTTAATAAGTTAGGGGACTGGGGACTATGCTACGAGAGCTTATCACTGGGGGAGGGTGTTGACCTGATCAGGGGAGCCAACAAAAGCTTCCTGGAAGAGGTACCATTTGAGCTGAGACCTGATGGATGACGCAGCATCTGGAGACGAGCATCCCTAACGACTCAACATAAACAGTCAAATCCCCAGCCCCTCATTCTTTTCTCCCTTCCCCTTGCCCAGTTTATTTTTATATCACGTGTCTCTTCCTGAATATGTGTTATTGATGGATTTGCCCATTGCCAGCCCTCCATCCCCCAATCAACTCTAAGTTCCAAGAAAGTAGGACTATGATTGTTTTTGTTCACCGTTGTATCCCCCAGACCCTAAAATGGGGCTTGGCACACAACAGGCACCAGATACACGTTTGCTGGCTCCGTGGATGAATGTACGTGGGGCTGGACTCAGGGAGGGGAAGAACTTTTCTGACTGGGGATTCAGCTGCCACACGCCACAAGTAAACATCTGCTCCCTGGGCCGTCGAACCTTCTCAGTCATTATCTGTGAAACTCATGCTGTCCCTCCAAGCACACTCACATGCTGTCACCCTCGGGGTAACAGCATCACAGCTTGATGCCAGCAGTAGCCGTGCGGTGGAGAGAGCAAATGCGTATGCAGGAGAGGAAGGCTTGCTGCTGGCACAAAGTCCGAGAGGTGGGTGAGCTCCGGGACAGAAGGGGAGGGGTTGGACGTAGAACCAAGTACAGTCAACCCTTTGTATAGGACAGGAAAGTAGAGTGTGTGGGTACAAATGCAGGCGAGCCGCCAGGTTGGTGGTTGAAAGGGCATGATCACACACAGGGATGGTAAGTGTGACCTTTAGAGTAATACTTTGGACTCATCATGGGCAAATGACCCACGGACTCGGGTCCCACCGGTTGGAGGAGTGAAGTCGGGGGTAACTCATGCATTTTTTTTGAATTTTTATTGGGGTATAATTAATTTACAATGTTGTGTTAGTTTCAGGTGTACAGCAAAGTGAACACATATACATACATACATATATATATCCACTCTTTTTTAGATATACATATACATATATAACATATATATACATATATATGTATATATGATACATATACATATATTACATATATACATATATGTATATATGATACATATATACATATAGGTGTATATATGATACATATATAACATATATACTTATATGTGATACATATACATATATCACATATATACATATATATGTATAAATATGTTATACATATGCATATATCCACCCTTTTTCAGATTCTTTTCCCATATAGGCCATTCCAGAGTATTGAGCAGAGTTCCCTGTGCTATACAGAGGTCCTTGTTAGTTATCTATTTTATAACAGTAGTGTGTATGTGTCAATCCCAACCTTCCAATTTATCCCTCCCCCCCTTCCCCCCCCCCCCCCCGGTAAACATAAGTTGATTTTCTACATCTGTAACTCTATTTCTGTTTTGTAGATAAGTTCATTTGTAGCCTTTTTTTAGATTCCACATATAAGTGATATCATATGATATTTGTCTTTCTGACTTACTTCACTCAGTATGTGAATGCATTCTTACTGAACAAGTTCATAAGGACTTGAGCTAATCTGCAGGAATCTGTAAAATGTCGGTGGGAAAGTGTGTAGGAGGAGGAGTTAGGATCCCTGCGTGGGACTCCCCTTGTTGCCCCTGATCTAGCATCAGGTGACCCTTGGACAAGCCCCTCCAATGATGAGTTAAAACAAGGTCATCTCTTTTACCAAATTCCCTTCTCTCACTTCCCAAGAAGAGAGATTGCCTGGTCCCTGTTTGCACATCAAGGACGAGCGTACACGGACCAAGGGCTCCCACCCAGCCTGGGCTGCTACCTGTACGTGGAAACTCGGAAACTTCCTTGGCCTTTAAACAACTCCTGGGCTGCTGCAACCACAGGAAGTGAAACAGCACGACTGGCCAATGACAAGTGGTATCATTTGGCTGAAACTTAAAACAACAAGGCCCATATGGGGAGGAAATTATTTTTAAATGACTGAAATGTCTGATTTGCATAACTTATAGTTCTTGTTCATATTTGCACCCAGTGGGTGTTATATGAATATTTGAATACTTGATGCCTGATTAATATCATTTGGTAGGACCTCTCGTTGTTGAGAAGGGTTTAGACCAATTGCTTTTTTTAAAGGCTGCCAGTATCTGGAAAAAGTGAAAAAGCATCAGAATGGATTTAGGAAAATCATAGTATACCTTAAATGTTTACATTGAGTGAAACAACACTTTAAACATACGCACAAAAACACAAGGCATCTGTAAGCAAACCTCATTTGGCAAGAAGGTGCAAAGTCAAATTTGAGAACCTTGGTGGCCCTGATCCCATACGGACACACATGCTCCACCCCCATCCCCACCCCATGTTAGGTCCTGTAATTGACATCATACACTGTTCATTTGGTGGGCTCACCCTTCAATTGCTAAACATCCTCCAGATAAACAACCTACTGGATTGGCAATCAGAAGACCAAGAATCACCCTGGCCCCTCCCTCCCAGTCACTTTGGGCAGCACCTTCCCAAGACATGGAAAAAGAAAGGACAGCCGGGTAGCCTGAAGAGCCCTTTCAAGCCCTGACAACATGACTAGGTTCACTTTGGATTCCTGATGGTTTTTTGCAACAAAGACTTTTAATTCATGGCACTCCACATGCTGGTGCTATTAAGATCAAACTAAACTTTCAGGCCGATGGTCGCTCCCTCTCACCCACATTAATGGCCTTACTGGACCTCGTTCTCTCTCTGCATCCATGGCAAGTCCATCGTGGGTCACAGCAGCTCTCTACAGACATTGATTTGTGGCGGAGAAGGGGACACTCTTCCTGAGTGACAGAAGGGGCGTCCAGGCCTCCTGGGCCAGAGGCTGGTGGGGAGGCCAGACACGGTGCCGTTATAATCACGATCAAGAAATGCCAAGTCCTTGGACTTCCTTGGTGGCGCAGTGGTTAAGAATCTCCCTGCAACACAGGTTCGAGCCCTGTTCCTGGAAGATCCCACATGCCGTGGAGCACCTAAGCCCGTGCGCCACAACACAGCCAAAGAACAAATTAAAAAAAAAAAAAAAGAAATGCCAAGTCCTTCTGGATTGATCATGATGGGCCCAGGATGCTGGCTTTCAGGAGACCTAGCC
This sequence comes from Eschrichtius robustus, assembly GCF_028021215.1. Classification (NCBI taxonomy): domain Eukaryota; kingdom Metazoa; phylum Chordata; class Mammalia; order Artiodactyla; family Eschrichtiidae; genus Eschrichtius; species Eschrichtius robustus. The sequence goes on from NC_090824.1 coordinate 167,279,168, forward strand.
TCAGGGGATTTGAAAAAAGAAATCACAAAGATGCACATTCCAGAGCACCATGGGCACTGGCTTGCCAGGCTGGCCTTGACAGCGTCCTTCCCCTTCTCTGGGTTAAGAGGACCACCCTCATGCCTGCCTGCCCAAAACGCCCCAACTCTTTTTTTTTTTTTTTTGGCCACACTGTGGGGCATGCAGGATCTTAGTTCCCCAACCAGTGATTGAACCTGGGCCCTCGGCAGTGAGCGCACCAAGTCCTAACCACTGGACCTCCAGGGAAGTCCCCACCCCACCTATTATATGACCATATTCTCTTTTGTTCTTCCTTCCTTGCCTCCTTCCTCTCCCTCTCTCTCTCTCTCCCCACCATAAAGCCTCAAGTTTGTCTATTTGCATGTCTCCTAAACAGGAGGAAAAAATAATTCCAGAGATGCCCGCAGCAAATGTGTACCTAACAGTAGGTAAAAATCACTGAAAACCCACAAAAGATAAGATAAACTCAAAAATGACAATATAAGTTTATATGTTTGAATATGCATTGGGGTCACTCAGATATGCAAAGAAAAGGCAGCTTGTTTATGCTGTTTCTGATGTAATCTTCCTCATGAACCCTGCCCAGCTGGGTGATGTCAACGGTTGACACAATGCCCCTTTGCCTTGAGAAAAAGGCCCTGGGGGCTGAATTCTCCACCTTCCAAGCTCTCTCTTTGCCCTTCTCCTGCCCAGCAGGGGAGGTGCGGGTCTTTCAGCCTCACAGAGTGAGCTGCAGATTGGGTCAGAATGAGAGTCGTGTTTTGTCCCCCTTTTCTCCATCCCCAGCCTGGTCACAGGCTGATGCCGAGTGAGGCAGGAATCCCTCACCCTGGGGTCCGGGCCACCCGGACCTGTGCTCACGTTCTGGGTGCTGCTGGGGCTTCTGCAGAAGGATGCTGAAGCAGAGTTTGGTGTGCACAGTATTCATCAGGGATCCCGCCTGTGAAAGCAAGGGGGAAGCAGGACCAGGCAGGGGGAAAGCCAACCTGGGCTGCAGGCCCAGCAAAGTCCCAGCCACCCGAGCTGTTCTCTCTGGGGCAAGAAGGGGCCCGCAGAGAGGGCTGGGCCTTTACACCCCTGCCGGGCGCAGACCCCGGGACACCCAGGACCTTGTTGAGGCAGGTCTCAGAGGCTGAGGCGGTGCCCACGGGGGCAGCAGGCCCTTCCCTGAGGGGGGTCTGAGGTGACGGAGAGCGGGAGGTACCTGGGGCAGGCCTGGCTGCACTTTACTTCAGGCTCCTGCCAGACCTCAGCCTGGAAGAGAGGCAGTAGCCGCCCAGCCTCCAGCACCTCCTCCCCTCGACCTCCAGGATTTGGGCCTGGACAGAGCAAGCCGCGGCCCACACTCCAGCCACATGTCTCCCTGCTCCGTCCACAGCACCCCCTACCCAATACCGCAGCTTCCTCCCTCGCCAGGAACAAAGGGAGAGCTCCCCAGAGCTCGAAGAATCTTCCAAAAACATGTGCCTTGTCACACACACCTTCACTGAGAGCAAAGCTGACTCCTTGATGGCCAAGCTTGTCCCTCAGGCCACATGGGGCTCAGCTGCCCTGACAATTCGATGAAGAGGCATCCAGAGGATGGTGCCTCAGAAACCCCTCCAGCCCATGCAGCCCAAAAAAGGATATTCTGAAGGAGACTGGGTGGCTCAGGGCATCTGTGGGATAGCTGACTCTCACCCTCACCTCCACCCCTGCCCGCCAGGCTTCAGGAAGGGCAGAACCAGGGCAGTGTCAGACACCTCGGCGCCAGAGGTCCGAGATCCCTCTCAAGGCCACTGCCGCCTGTGTCTCTCTGTGTCTGAGACCCAGACAGAGACTCAGATGCCCCAGCTGGGGTCAGTAGTGACCACAGACCAATCAGCCTGTAGCCAGGAGCTGGGTCCTGTGGACCAACACACCACTGGGATCCTTTCAAGGAGGAAGGGCCATGACCAGCCCACCACCCAGGTGGTGTTGACAGCAAAGGCAGCTGGGGAGTAATCCGCCTTCTGTAGGACCCTGAGCACTGAGAGGGGTGAGTCATTTTTCAGTGCCTGGGAAGCCTTTTCAGCTTGGCACACGGCAGATGGTGCTAAGGTCAAGACCAGGAAGTTATTCAGTTCACTGAACACAGATGCCATGTGAAACTCAGCCCAGCTTCTTGCAAATAGATATCCTTGATCACTAAAAAGACGGCCCCCACCTCCTCCCATTCCAAGCCCACTCCACACATCCTGGCCAAGTGCATCCTGGCACAACCCTACCCATGCCACCCACATACTCAGGATGGTCCAAGGTCTCCCCGCAGACACCCCCCAACTCCTCTGTGACTTGGTGGCCCCCCACCCAACACTGCCAGCCACACTGTCCCACTCACTGTTTCTTTTCTTTCTTTTGTTTTTGTTTTGCCGCGCCACATGACATGCGGGATCTTAGTTCCCCAACCAGGAATCAAACTTGTGTCTCCTGCAGTGGAAACATGGAGTCTTACCCACTGGACCGCCAGAGCCAGAGAGGTCTCTCACTGTTTCTTCTTGTACATATAACTTTGAGGTGTAATCCACATACCACAACAATCACCCTTTTTAAAGTATATAATTCAGTGGGTTTTAGTATGTTCAAAGTTGTGCAACCGGGCTTCCCTGGTGGCGCAGTGGTTGAGAATCTGCCTGCCAATGCAGGGCACACGGGTTCAAGCCCTGGTCTGGGAAGATCCCACATGCCACGGAGCAACTGGGCCCGTGAGCCACAATTACTGAGCCTGCGCATCTGGAGCCTGTGCTCCGCAACAAGAGAGGCCGTGATGGTGAGAGGCCCGCGCACCACGATGAAGAGTGGCCCCCGCTCGCCGCAACTAGAGAAAGCCCTCGCACAGAAACGAAGACTCAACACAGTCATAAATAAATAAATAAATAAATAAATAAAAGAACGTGAATTTCTTTAAAAAAAAAAAAAAACAAACTGGGCTATTCATTTCAGTAACAGTCAAGTGGTCTTAGTTTGCATTCAATTTCCAATCAGTTTAAAAAAAAAAAAAAAAGTTGTGCAACCATCACTATTATTTAATTTCAGTATATTTTCATTATCCCCTAAAGAAACCCCATACCCATTAGCAGTCACTCCTGATTTCCCCATTCCCCCAACTCCTGGAAACTACTAATCTAGTTTCTGTCTGTACAGATTTGCCTGTTTTGGACATTTCAGAAAAATGGAATCATACACTATGAGGCCATCTGCCACTGGCTTCTTTAACACAGAATAATGTTTTCAATGTTCATCCATGTTGTGGCATGTATCGGTAATTTATTCCTTTTCGTGGCTGAATAATATTCCATTGCGTGGATATACCACAGTTTGTCTATCCATTCATCAGTTGATGGACATTTGGGTTGATTACATTTTTCTGATTAGTACTAATGACACTGCTTTGAATATCTTTTTACAGATCGTCCTCAACTTAGCAAACCTGAGGTTACATCCTGATAAACCCATTGTAAATTAAAAATATCGTAACTTCAAAATACATTTAATACACCTAACTTATAGAACACCATAGCTTAGCCTAGCCTGCCGTAAACATGCTCAGAGCACTTACATTAACCTACAGTTGGGCAAAATCATCAAACACAAAGCCTATTTTATAATAAAGTTTGAATATCTCATGTAATTTGTTGAGTACTGTACTGAAAGTAAAAAACAGAATGGTTGTCTGGGTCCAGAATGGTTGTAAGTATATCAGTTGTTTACCCTCGTGGTTTTGGGGCTGGCTGGGAGCTCTGGCTTGCTGCCCGTACCCAGCATCACGAGAGTATCTACTGAATATTGCTAGCCTAGGAAAAAATCAAAATTCTTTTCTTAAAAAAATCTTTATTTATTTATTTACTTGGCTGTGCTGGGTCTTAGTTGTGGCATGCGGGATTTTAGTTCACTGACCAGGGATCGAATCCCGGTCCCCTGCACTGGGAGTGCAGAGCCTTAACCACTGAGCCACCAGGGCAGTCCCAAAATTCTAAGTACAGTGTCTACTGAATACACATCACTTTCTCACCATTGTCAAGTCAGAAAATCCTAAGTCAAACCATCTTAACTCAGGGACCGTCTGTACAAGTTTTTGCATGGACCTGTTTTCAGTTCTCTCTGGTATATACCTGGGAGTGGAATTTCTCAGCACTTGTTAACACTTATGTTTAACATTTTGAGGAACTGCCAAATTGTTTATCAAAGTGAATGTACCATTTTGTATTCCCAACAACAGTACATGAGAGTTCCTATTTCTCCACATCTTTGCCAAAACTCTTTATTGCTTATCTTGTTTATTTTAGCCATCCTAGTGGGTGTGTAATCGTATCTCATTGTGGTTTTAATTTGGATTTCCCTAATGACTAATGATGTTAAGCATCTTTTCATGTACTTCTTGTCCATCTTGAATAGATACATGATGATGATGGTGATAGATAGATAGATAGATAGATAGATAGATAGATAGATAGATAGATAGATAGATATTCTATCTTGTATACATCTTTGCAGGAAAGTCTATTCAGATCATTGCCCATTTTTAATTGGGTTGTTTGTCCTTTTATTGTGGAGTTGCAGGAGTTTTTTTAATATGTTCTGGATACAAGTTCCTCATCTGGCATAAGAATTGTGTCAAATTTCGTTATTGAACTTAAGCAAGATATGGCAAGATATGTGTATACCTTCTTGGAAAAGATATATTTCACATATTAGAGCAAATAGAACAGGCAATGTTTACAAAATCTTTTTGTGTAGAAATCATGCTGGCTTTCTGTTTACTGTCAACCCTGGAACAAAACCCTTCCCACTGAACCACCTCATATGAAGTATGGGAGGTATCATTAAACCTCATCTTGGATAAGCAATCATTTCTGCCTCAGGGGAGATAATAAAGGAGTTAAAACAACTCCTAGCTTTGCGGCAATTTCAGGCTAAACCTTCCAAGAGTGACCATCCCCCCTCAAAAAAAAAGAAGTGTCCAGAAATGCTCAAGATATAAACAAAACTCCCTTCACCCTCAGAAGGTAGAAACCAAGGTGGGTAACATCTGAATGGTGTTTGATCTTGCTTTGGGTGGAGGGTGAAGGGGTGGCAGAAAAACACCTTTCTCTAGTCTCGTGTCTTCCCACCTTGAAATTCCCTCCTTATTTCTATACTATAAATAAATTGAAATCTCCTCTGGGACAAAGAAAGAACTCATTTTGGATTTCAGTAAGGTCCTAAAATACCTCTATAATAATAGATTTTGCTTTACTCCAATGGCGATTGGAGCCATTTAAAGGTTTTAAGCAAGAGAATGACATGATTTGATTTGAGTTATTAAAGATCGTTTCAACTACATGGTGAAGAATGGGAAGGGCCAACCTGAAAATAAGAAAAGTTCGAAGGTTGCTGCAATAATCTGGAAGAGAGATGATGGTGGGTGAGGACAACAGGGATGGAGAGAAGTGGACAAATACAGGGGCTTGGTTGTTAAGAGTGTGGAGTACAGTGAGGTCGATCTCACGAATGACTCCTGCGTCTCGGATTTGAGAAGTTGGGTGGGCATGGTGCCACTGACAAAGATAAAACACATGAGAAGAGGGGCAGGGGTAGGGAAGAAAAAGATCGGTTGGGTCTTAGACACGTGGAGATAGAGCAGCCTTAAGTGCAGCTGATGGTGATTGGAGGTGTGGGCTTGAAGGTCAGGAGAGACAGGGCGGCTTGGTTGGAGGTCTGGGAGCTGTCAGCACAGAGATGGTCATTGGAGGCTTGAGAGTGAGCAGGATGTCTAAGTGATGGTGCACGGACTGAAGCAAGAAGAGGGCCCAGGACAGAGCTCCGGGGAGCTTCGAGCCCTAAGAAGGACATGCCAACTGGGCAGCCTAAGACAGATATCAGAGAGGACAGAGGAAAGCCACAGGAGATGGACAACATGGAATGAAGGGAAGAGGAGGATGCTATGAACTGAACGTTTGCGTTCCCCCAAATTCATATGTGGAAGCCCTAACCCCCTACGTGATGGTATTTGGAAGTGAGGCCTTTGGAAGATAATTAGGTTTAGATGAGGTCATGAGAGTACAGCCCCCAAGATGGGATTAGTACCCTTATAAGAAGATGAAGAGACACCAGAACTTCCTCTCTCCACCAAGGAAAGACACAGGAAGAAGATGGTGTCTGCCAGCCAGGAAGAAGTCTGTCACCAGAAATAGAACTTGCCAGCACCTTGACCTTGGACTTTCCAGTCCCCAGAACTGTGAGAAAGAAATGCATGTTGTTTAAGCCACCCAGTCTATGGCATTTTGTTATAGCAGCCCAAGCAGACTAAGACCGAGGGCATGGAAACTGAGCTAAATGTTGACAGAAGTAAAGAAAGAAAAGGAAGGAAGACGGGAAGGAAAGAAAGAAGGGCCGTTGGATTTAGTCATTTAAAGTCATTGACACCCTTGGTGAGATAAGCCAGATCTTAGTAAATTGAGCAGTGAGGGGAAGGTGTAGACAGTAAGTGCAGAGAACACACTCGAGAACAGCAGCAGAGTGATGAGGTGGTGCCTGGAAGACCCAGCTAGAGGGTTGATAATATAATGGCTTGTGCTCTGTCTTCTTGGTCGTCCAGAATTTAATGCTTTGCAGTTGAACTTTACTTGATGATGTGTCTGCATCTCCAACTGGTCCGTAAACACCTTAATTCCAGAGACAGTCTTATTCCTGTCTATGGCCCCAGTGGTGCCTAATATATAAGAGCTGCTCAATAAAAGCAGCTCTTATATATTATTTTTAATTTATATTTTTCTGTGTGACAGGTGGTGTCTGGGTTAGAGGACCCTGGGCCCACTCTCCAGGGCAGAATACACGTTGTGTCACTTGTTTCCACAGCATTTGGAAGGAGGCAACTGTGTTCCTCCACTTGAAGGAAAAGCATATTGAGCTGGCTCAGCCACATAGGGAATTCATTGTTCTTTCCACCATATGGCCTGGTGCTGACAACAACCGGGGGTAGTCACTGCCAGCTCCCACGAGCCCCAGGATGTGCAAGAAGTGAGGCAAAGCGAGGGTAATAACACAGCAAGCGCTGGAAGGGGCCTAACATCTTGCTAAGTCCAGACCCTAAAGATCTAATCATGCTGCTGTGGCAACAATTGTTTGTACAACATTCTCTCAAGAATGCATTTGCCTCCGCGATAGTCAGGGTGATGGGACCCGAGGTCCTGCTCCACTGACCCAGAAGCTCTGCAGAAATGGCACTCAGGTCCCCTTGCAACCATTATCTTCCACATTCACCACTTGGAGGGCAGCTGGAGACTGGGACACACCGCCATGTTATTCTCTTGGGAGGTCTGGTCGAGAGAGAGAGAGAGAGAGAGAGAGAGAGAGAGAGAGAGAGAGAGAGAGAGAGAAAGAGAGAAAGAGGAAAATGCATGGTCTGGGAGTGAGACAGACCTGGGTCGACTCCCCACTCTGAGTTCAAATCACACCCAACTGAATTGTCAATGGAAGATTGGTTCTCAATGGATTCTTTAATTGAGATTCGTGGAGGGATGCAGGATCCATGGCGTCTGTATTAGTACCTCACTACCCTTCCTCATTCCCTGTTACAGCCCTGTTGGACTAGAGGCCCAGACACACCCCTGTGTGAAATGCACGCTCGCCGGCATTAGGCAATGCTGTCAGGACACTAGAAAGAGGAGTGACCTCTCCTAACTTTTGAATCTTGTACCATGTGACTATTTACTTATTAAAAATACGACTCAGGGACTTCCCTGGTGGTCCGGTGGTTAAGACTTCGCCTTCCAATGCAGGGGGTGGGGGTTCAATCCCTGGTCAGGGAGCTAAGATCCCACATGCCTCCCGGCCAAAAAAGCAAAGCAGAAAACAGAAGCAATATTGTAACAAATTCAATAAAGACTTTAAAAATGGTCCACATCAAAAAAAAAATATGAATCAGAAGAAAAGCAAATAAGTTGTGAGGGAAAGAATTCCAGTATACTTCTTGAATTTTTTTTAAAAAAGAAAAATTAAGACAATTAATATACATTCAGAGTGGCTGGCACCTGGTATCTGTTATAATAAGCTCTGTACTTGCCTATGATTTTTTTAAATATTCTTTTTCTTTTCTTTTTTGGCCACGCAGCATGCGGAATCTTAGTTCCCTGACCAGGGATTGAACCTGCACCCCCTGCAGTGGAAGCACAGAGTCTTAACCACTGGACCACCAAAGAAGTCCCTAAAAATATTCTGACATAGTGGAGAAAGAAGCAGATGCAGCAGTGGCAGTGGATGGAGAGAAGGAGGTGGTGATATTAAGAGGCATAAGCCAACGACCCTCGGTGACTGACTGCAATCAGGAGGTCAGGCAGGCATGACTGCGGCTGACTTTGCAGTGTAGACCTTAGAAACCTGGGTTGGGCGGTCGTACACAGGATTGAGATGAGGAACTCAGGAGAAGTGATCTGAAAGGAGAAGGTGATGTGTGTAGTTTAAGCATGCTGAGTTTTGGTGCCTGATGGCCATGGACAGGAGTCCGTTCTTTCTTTTTTTTATTGAATTATAATTGACTTACAATATTATGTTAGTTTCAGGTGTACAACATAGTGATTCAATGTTTCTATATGTTACAAAATGATCACCATGATAAGTCTAGTTACCATCTGTCACCATATAGAGTTATTACAATACTATTGACTATATTCCCCATGCTGTACATTACACCCCCGTGACTTATTTATTTTACGGCCAGATGTTTGTACCTCTTAGTCCCCTCCAGCTAGTTTGCCTGTCCCCCTCACTCTCCCCGCCTCTGGCAACCACCAGTTTGTTCTCTGTATCTCTGAGTCTGTGTCTGTTTTGTTTTGTTTATTCATTTGTTTTGTTTCTTAGATTCCACATATATGTGAAACCATATGGTATTTGTCTTTGTCTGACTTATTTCACTGAGCATAATACCTTCTAGGTCCATAAAACTCCCAGAAGAAAACACAAGCAGTTAGCTCTTTGACATTAGTCTTAGCAATATTTTTTGGATATGTCTCCTCAGGCAAGGGCGACAAAAGCAAAAATAAACAAATGGAACGGCATCAAACTACAAAGCTTTTGCACAGCTTTGTATCAAAGCTGAAATGAAATCAAATTTATATTTTAAGGCAGGACAAGAAAATTTAAACATAAAATTCTCTCTCTGTGTCCCTTTGGGTCTCCTCCCTCCCTAATGTGCAGGTGCACCTGCATTACACATTAACCAGACCTCCTCAAAGATGGGAATGCCTGCTCAACCTTGAAGATCAATTTTTTTCCTTCCTCCTGATGCTAACAATATAACTTCTTAAAAGAACAGCATTCTTTCCCAGCTCTGCAGGGGGTCATGATGACTTGCTACTTGCTTTGTACATGCCTACCTGGACCATTTGTCTTTGGTGAACTTTATGTAAATATCAATATATCATCCTGATGAATGATCCTTTATCTCGAAAATGTGTATAACTGTGCTTTTGACTTTTTTTTTTTCCTTTTATCTTTGGCTGCATTGGATCTTCGTTGCTGCACGCGGGCTTTCTCTAGTTGTGGCGAGCGGGGGCTACTCTTCGTTGCATTGCGCGGGCTTCTCATTGTGGTGGCTTCTCTTGTTGCAGAACACGGGCTTTAGGCGGGCGGGCTTCAGTAGTTGTGGCTCACAGGCTTCAGTAGTTGTGGCTCGCAGACTCTAGAGCGCAGGCAGGCTCAGTAGTTGTGGCACACGGGCTTAGTTGCTCTGTGGCATGTGGGATCTTCCCGGACCAGGGCTCGAATCTGTGTTCCCTGCATTGGCAGGCGGATTCTTAACCACTGTGCCACCAGGGAAGTCTGACGATGTCTTCTTTATTCACTGAATCTACAGTGGGAACCCAGTAGATACTTGTTAAAGGAATGAGTGTGTGTGTGTGTGTGAGAGAGAGAGAGAGACAGAGAGGAAGGGGGAGAGGAGAGGCATGTATGTGTGTGGATAGGGAGGGAGAGAGAGAACGAGAGAAATACTTGTCATCCTTTTGTAGGCTTGTGGGGAATATGAGATTAGCAGGCACAGGATAAGAGCACAGCAGACACACACACTCGGGGTCCCCTCCTCCTTCCGTAGCTAGAAATGACAGGCTACTGTCCTGTAATCTGAGCAGCCAGGCTCTCCTGAGGCAGGTCATCCAAGGGTCATCAGTGGTGGCCATGGCCATGGCAATTACTGTAAAGGGTACCCGGGACTCTCACCTCACTACTGCCTGGCTGACCCTTTTCAATGACAAATTCATCAACCTCAGGGAAGAAGACAAGAACTGATCACAGACAGAGATTGAGTGGCCTGAGATTTCATTTCACTCTCTCTCCTTTCCTACCCTAAGCTCAGAGCTTTTTAAAAGTCTGCTTCTCTCTCAGCTTTTCCTCTCTTCCATCAGCTCTTCCCTTCATGGGGGCACAGCTTACTTGAATTAGAAGTGCATCCCATCTGCTAGACAATGCTGAGGTTTGGAGTCTGGCGTTAGATAGAGGATTTGGGGAGATGCCAGCAGTGCCTGGAGCTGTACCTCATACCCAGCCCTGAAGGGGAAGAGGAGGCACAGGGAGTGAAGAAACAAATGGTCTTTTTGGAGTGGGGCTTCCTTATGGCTCCTCAGGGGACTGTGGGCTTTTGAGCAGGCAGTGCTTCCTGGGAAGCGTCCATCCAGACCCACTCACTTGTAGGAGAGTCAGGAACCACAGACCTAGGATCAGGACGGTGATGAGAACTCTGTGAGTCCCGGAAACTCTGCACTCCGCCCGCCCCCGGCCATTTGCTACTGCCTTCTGCTTGCCCAGAGAAGAAGCCCCTTAAAGCAACAGTGCGTGCCTGTCTCTGGAAGTAAAGCAGGAGGGAAGCTGGGGCTCAGCCCCACTCCAAGAGAAAGCCCAGAGACAAGGGTGGGATGAGGAGGCCAAGTTCTCAGAGGACGAGTAACTCTAGACTCCAGCAAGGATGGAAAAGAGGGTCCACAGTAAACAGGGACTCTGCAGCACCAGGGCTCCCTTGGGGCATCACCAACTCGAACCTAATCTTCCTGGGAGCAGGTACAAACCTGCACACCACCTCTCAACACACACACACATACATATACACACACATACACATGCACGTATACACATACATACACACATACACACACATACACACATACACACATACACACACACATACACACACATATACATACACACACACACATGGTCACCCGTTCTGGGCTGAAGGAGGAGACGAGGGGCCCAGTGATCTCTGTACTGAATGATGCAGATCCCAGAGGGGTCAGACTCTTCTGGGCTGAACTTTCAAACTTGATGGTTCTAGAATCACCTGGGATCATGCTTGAACAAAGATGGCTGGGTCCTTCCGCCCAGAGACTCTGATTCAGATCTGGGATAGGGCCCACGAGTTTGCACAGCTAACAAAAATGAGAATTCCCAGGTGACGCTCATGCTGGGGTCCTGGGGCCACCCTTTGGGTTCTCAGGGGCTGCTATGGTCAGGCTGCAGGCAGATCCGTTTAGGAGTGTTGACAGACTGGAATGGCTTTGGGAAAGCCTGGAAAAGAGGAGGAGTCATGGAAATTGGTGCATGACATCCTGGCAGGTGCCAGGACAAAGGTTGTGACAGCAGAAATAAATGGGAAAGGGTCAGATGGAGAGCAATTTCTTTTGCCTGAAAAATTTACAGCCCTAAAGGCTCCACCAGTCACAGGATTTTTTATGCTCCCTGTGAACCTGCTGGCATTCCTCAAAAAGTTAAACATAGAAAATTACTATATGACTCAGCAATTCCCCTCCTGGGAATATACCCAAGAGACCTGAAAACACCTGCCCACACAGAAACTTGTATAGGAATGTTCATAGTGGCATAACAGTCAAACAGTGGGAAACAACCCCAAAGTCCATCAACTGGTGACTAGATAAACAAAATGGAATATTATTCAGCCATAAAAAGGAATGGAGTATTGATCCATGCTACAACACGGATGAACCTGAAAACATGCTAAGTGAAAGAAGCCAGTCACAATGGACTCATATTTTGTCATCCTAGTCCTATAAAATGTCTACAATAAGCAACTCTATGGAAACAGAATGCAGATTAGTGGTTACCAGGGTCTAGGGGGTGAGGAGAAGAGGAACTATCTGTTTTATGGGTGTGGGGTTTCTTTTTGGAGTGATGAAAATGTTCTGGAATTAGACAGTGGGATGGTTGCACAACATTATAAATATACTAAAAACCACTGAATAGTTTTAATAGTTTTAAAACACTTCAGATTGATATGTACACATTGCTATATTTAAAATGGACCTACTGTATAGCACAGGGAGCTCTGCTCAATATTAGGTAACAACCTAAATGGGAAAAGAATTTGAAAAAGAATAGATACATGTATATATATAACTGAATCACTTTGCTGTCCACCTGAAACTATCACAACATTGTTAATTAACTATACTCCAATATAAAATAAAAAGTTAAAACAAAAACAAAAAAATTAAAAAATAAAATACTCCAAATGGTGGGTTTTATGTTATGTGCATTTTACTTCAATGAAAAAAAATTTTTTAATAACCTGCTTACATTTTCTTTCTCTCTAGATCCCCTTCAGGAGGGCAAGACTTGAATCCAGGGCTTAGAAAAGAGTGTTCACATAGGGAAGAGCAGACTTTGAATGAAACAGCTCAGAGTGAGTGCCCTGCCTTCATTTACCATGGCTCAGTAACGCCTGTAACTATGGGGCATGGAGAACAATTGCTTCCATCCCATACACACAGCTCCTGTTACACAGCAGGAAAATGCCAACCTTCTCTCGGGCATCTTACGTTAGAAGCAAACATGCCTTACAAACAACAGCCTTGCTCCTGGTGGCAAAAATCAGTCCAGGGGACCAGTGCTGCCTGGATTTATTATGGAGTCAGCGGGAGGGGTGGGCAGCTGGCCGCAGGCATCAGCGGGGCTGCAACCCAGCACAGACTTGATACAGACAACGCAGCCTTCCCCCACCAAGGCACTGAGTCACTGGGCTTAACACAGGGGCCCTGAAAAGGACCATGCCCTTCCCTCATTCACTCGTTTGTTCATTCAGCATTGACTGAGCAACCGCTACCTGTCAGCTGCTGTACCGGGTGCTGGCCCAGCGATAAACGAGTCAGGTGTAACCGAGCTGCTTCTCCTCTGCCTCTGTGGACACAGGGAGACTCAGGTGAGGCACCTGCCTGCCTGCTTCCATCTCAGGAAAGCACTTCTGCACACACTGCTGTAGCAAGCAGAGGTATGGATAAGGTATGGGCTGGTTTATGCTGTGCAAAATTTAACCAACAGATCTAGTGGCTGAATGCTATGAAATCTATTTCTTGCTCAAGTTGTCCATGACCAGTAGGGGTCAGTAGGGAGCTCTGCTCTACGCAGTCCTTCACGGACCCTGACTGATGGAAAGTCTACCATATTGTGGCTGTACTGTTTGGAATCCATGGCTTTCTCCATCACCTGGCAGGAGAAGCAGGTGCTGAGAAGCCTTTGCATTGGCTGTTAGAGGCTTCATCCTGGAGGGGACACACTCATGTCCGCTCACAATCCATTAACCAGAAAGAGTCAAATATAACCCTCCCATGTGCCCAGAAGGAGAGAATCACTGTGGATTAGCACTAGAAGCCTCCATGATAGTCACCTCCAGGGGAGAGCACTCATTTCTTCCTATGGACTTGGTGGACACAAATATCATAACAATATAAGTAGTAAAAAATGCAAAGGAAGATATTCAGAATCCCATCACCCTAACAAATCAACCATTTTGGGTTTTCATTTTTTTTCTCTTCCTTTCACTATTCATCTGAATAAATAATTGTACATTGTTTAGTGTTTTTCATCATGTTTTGCTCATTATCATATGGCAAACATTTTCCCACAATCTTCATTAGCATTACTCTAATAACTGGCAACCACTTCAATTGATGTGTCCATCTTTAATGATTCTTAACTATTCTCTCGCCCTTGGCGTACTCATTATACACCAGGCTCCGCACTCACGTTTTACCTGTGTAACCTGGCTCAGTCCTCACAACACCCCTAAAATGCAGACACCCGTTTATCCTCCTGTCCAGGGAAGGAACCCGGGACATGAAGATGGTGAGTAAAAAGCCCAAACCCTCTCAGTGAACAAGTAGCAAAGCCAGAATTTGAACCCACATCTGTCTGGCTCCAAAAGTTCACCCGTGGTCACAGCCAGCTGGTCTCTATTGTGGATCTTGCTTCCAGAAACCCTTCGAGTGTCTCATGGCACCAGAGCTTTTGCTGTTGCCCTGCACCCCACAGAACCCCGCCTTCCCTGGCACATTAAGACCTTCCCCAAAGCAGGTTCCTAAAGAATTCCAGGTAATGGGATCTTTACTAAAGATTTTCTCCAGGAGACAAGAGAAGGTTACATTGTAAACCATTCAGCAAGACTTTCTGAAAGTTTGTTCTAAATGTGTCTTTCTCAGAATGTATATATATATATATATATATATATATATATATATATGTATATGTATAACTGAATCACTTTGTTGTATAGTAGAAATTAACACAACATTGTAAACAACTATACTTCAATAAAATAAAATTTTTTAAAACAACATGTCTTTCTCTCTTCGCAAAATATCAGCCCCTCTGACAGCTGTTTAATAATCCCTCCCTCCACCCCTTCCTGCATCTCCCCTGCTGCCTCTCTCCAGAGTCCTCCCCCTTATTCTGCTCGAGCTGCAGCTCCAGAACCTCCCGAAAACTTGTCCTCTGCTTCCCAATCCTCTCCCAGATAGTTTCCTCTGGCTGCATCTCTTTCAGGGCCGGGATCTCGTACCCTCTCCCGGCTCTCCAGTTCTCTCCACCTCCCAGTCCCGCCCCCTTCAGCAAGAGGCCATTCTGGATGCCCATCCAAGATGCAGGCCAGCTACGAGTCCTTCCCCCTTTAAGAGGTGACAGGAGGGTGGTATGCATGACTAAGGTAGTCAGGGGTCTTCCATGCCATACCCTTCCCCTCATACGTTAGTGTATTTCCTGAGGGCACATGGGTACCGCCTGGAAACAGGCTACAGCAGACCAGCACCTCTATACCTCCTCCTATGATACGAGGGACCATAGGCTGGGCTGACACCTCCTTCCTGCACCTCCTCCAACAGGGCTTCGCTCCCTTGTCTGCATCTCAAGCCCCGAGGGGCACTGAGCATCGACACCCTTGAGTCTTCCACTTCCAGCTAAATGTCCTGAGCCCTGGGCTTGGCAGAACCTAGGGAGGCAATAGACCAGGAGATCTGGTGTCACTTGGCCACACAGTAACAATTTCAACTTCAAGAGTGAAAACGTGACGATGGCAGGTGAGGCGGTTAGACATGGCAGAAACTGCCTCAGCCAGAGACTCAGGAGACGGGTTCTAGTTCTGGGATTTTGGACTGAAGTCTCAGGACTTTGGACCAGCTACTTAATCTCTCTGTACTCTCCGTTTCCTCATCTGCAAAACAGATATCGTTCCCTGCCCCCTCCGCCCTGCCTGACAGATGATGTATGAGAAAGGGCCCTGCACACTCTGAGCTGGTCCAGCTGGCAGGCGCCACCTTGTTCCCTGGGGCCTCTTCATTTAGGATTGGGTCATCCATCAGTCCTTTGCGAAATGCAAAGAGGAGGGACGGGCCATCACCAAAACCTGCTGCCCGCCGCCCTTCTAGTTCACTGAGAGCATGAGCCAGCCTGAAGGTTCTGGCCCTGAGATGCAGGGTGATGGGAGAGGGAGGGGGAGCTGACCCCACAGCTCTGCCTTGCCGTCAGCAGCGGCAGGGAGCCCAGAGCAGAGGCAGAAATGGTACTACAATGCAAACAACAGCCAACAGCTGCGGATTTTCCAAAGCTTTCCCTCAAAAGCCACTTCCTCCACCCATCCTGGGATGGTATGCCAGAGCTGATGGGAAGCTCAGGGTGCTCCAGTCCAGTGGAGAAAAGGTGACCAGAGAGAGCAAAGGGTTGGTCCAAAGTCACGTGCAGAATCCTGCCCACTGTGCCCTTTCCAAGCTGCCTCCTGAGGTGGCCCCTGAGGTCTTTCCTGAGGGTCTTTGGGTCTCCTCTTCCCAGGTCTCGGAGGCAAGCAGCCCTCCTCTGGGCTAGGATATGGCCAGACAGGGAGAAGCCCACAGCTGAGCTTTCACAGGCAGACCCTGCCCCAGTGCCTGACACCCAGCACGGGAGGCAGGAGCTCTCCCATCCCCACCAGGCAGCAGCCTCGCCTCCCGCACCAGGTACCCCACCTGGGCATCCATGTCCTCAACTCGGGCCCATCGCTAAAGAGACAGAACCTAAGAAAACAGTGACCCGCCCTCGTGAACATGCACTCCAATGAAGAGAGACAGACCACACCCAACTATACAAGTAAATACAGTGGGGATAAATGCTACAAATAAACAAAGCAAGGTAAGTGAGACACAGTGGAAGGGTCAGAGTTTCTATTGTGTATAGAATGATCATGGAAGTTATCTGACATTTCAGCACAGGAGAAAGGGAGGGTGCTGTCCTTGTTGATCTCTGAGGGAAGAACGGTCCTGGTAGAAGGAGCAGGAAGTGCAAAGGCCCAGGGGCAGGATGAACTGGGGATGCAGAAGAGCCTGTTGACTCTCATGCTGAAGAAGCATGAGTGCGGGTGGAAGGTGCAGGAGAGGAGGGTGGAGAAAGACCAGGGTGATCTCCTAGGGACTGTAAGTCATTGAAAGACTTTGGATTTCACTTTGAAATGGAAAACCAGTGGAGATTTCTGCAAAGCAGTGGTAGGTGTTTTTTTTTTTTTCACTATTATTAGTGAAACATTGCTTTACAATGTTGTGTTAGTTTCTGCTGTGCAGCAAAGTGAGTCAGCTATATGTATACATATATCCCCTCTTTTTTGGATTTCCTTCCCATTTAGGTAACCACAGAGCACTGAGTAGAGTTCCCTGTGCTATATGGCAGCTTCTCATTAGTTATCTATTTTGTACATAGTAGTGTATATATGTCAGTCCCAATCTCCCAGTTCATCCCACCCCCCCCTTCCCGCCTTGGTAACCATAAGTTTTTTCTCTACATCTGTGACTCTATTTCTCCTTTGCAAATAAGTTCATCTGTACCATTCTTCTAGATTCCACATATAAGTGATATTATACGATATTTGTTTTTCTCTTTCTGACTTACTTCACTCTGTATGACAGTCTCTAGGTCCTCCACATCTAAAGCAGTGGTAGGTTTTAAAGAGGGTAGCTGTGGCCACTGTTTGGAGGAGTGGTCAAATTCTGAATGTATTCTGTAGATAGGACCAACTTAATTAACTAATAAGTGGAGAGTAAGAAAATGCATCAAAAGTGACAGGAGGAGTTGAGGCTGAGTGGAATCTGCTGCCTGCGTCTCCTTACCTACGGCAGAGCCAGTTTCCCAGGCTGTGCCCCCACTGTGGGCTTCAAGAGAAGACCACAGTTGTCTGGAACCACGAAGCTGCCAGCCACAGACAGCAAGCTGCGTCGCCCAGGCCCAGAGCAATCGGAACCTTGGGCTGGGAAGGAGCCTTGGAGACAGACCAGTATGACTCTCCCCCGCCCCAGCCCGTGTCAGAGCTCAAATCCCTCGGCAGCCCTCCAGGCAGTGGCCACCCACCGGTGCTGTGCTGAGAATGTTACAGGTGATTTCAAGCCACCAATGGCTTACAAACTGGCTTGAAATTTTCCAAAAATTTAAAACTGGCTCTTGCCAGCTAGTACAGGCTTATACTAGCACCTAGGGCACCACTTCCCTCCACTCTCTTGTTGAGCATCTCCTCAGATGGAAAACCTACTGCGTTCGTAATTCATCCCATGCTGGGTTACAGCCAGAAGCTTTGGAAATATTTTCCCCCCAACTGTCTCCTTGCGAATCCGGCCATTGAAGTAAAAGAACCCCTGGGCCACCAGCAGGAATTGGGAACCAGGAAGCTATATGCCTGCTTCATGAGGAGGTCATAGATGCATGTCACCTGCTGCAGAGAAGGCATTGGTACCTATAAATGTGCTAGGGACCCACGGGCACAGATTCTGGGGCCTTCAATGGCATCACTGGGGTACAAGCTGATGCCAATGATGATCGCCAAGCAGGGAAGAGCAAGCAGACTCCACAGGGTAAGGTTGGTGCCACCCTACCTGTAGTCTCTCCCACAAAGAGGGCAGGCTTCCACAGAAGCTGACTCCAGTGCTCAAATATCCACCAAAATCAGGTGCAAATGAGTGAGACTTTAATCCTGTTGAAAGCGACCTCTGAGTTAAAAACTCAGTAGACACAGGACATCCCTTTATGAAGGATGCCACTGATTTGTTCCCGGTGGATGCCGAGTAGGAGCAGGTGGGCAAATTTCTCTTTTTAAAGGTCAACAATAGGGCTGAGCCAACCCAGCGACACTCTGCTAAGTGGTTTACATTTGATGTTGCATTTGATCTCTGCAACAATCCTGCAGAATTGTTATCTCCATTTAATGATCGAGAAGATGCCTTGACTTGGCCATGGTTATATGTCTAATGAGTTGCAGAGCTGTCTGACTTCAAGTCCAGCATTCTTTCCAGTGCACCCCAACTTCCCCAGGGACCATTGAGCCCATTTCCAGCATCACAGTCTCAAGTTAATGACCACTGTTGTCAAGAGTGATATAATTGTCTGCTTAATGTTCCCACCCCCTTTTCTCTGGATGGAGACATGTCAGAACACGGCATCACTGTTCCATCCAATGATTGTGGTGATTAATGTCGTATTCTATTATGGCCCCATCCCCTTGGCCACAGTTTACTGGCTATGGGAGGCTGTATTGTTGCTCTGGGTGACCCTGGCTTCACTGACGTTAGGCTTGGCCAAGTGATTTGCTGTGGCAGCAGCTTTAAGACCTGTGTCCACTCTTTCCCTCTGCCATCAGGCCAAAAATATTCCATATAGAAACTTGTTCTTCAGCCTGGGTTCCCAAGTGGGGTTCCCAATATGGTACCAAGCCACAGCCCACCCACAATGGACGCGCAGCATGAGCGAGGGGTAAACTCTACTGTAGTGAGACGCTGAGATTTAGGGTTGGTTTGTGACTATGGCATAACCTCGTCTATCTTAACTGATGCCCCAGCTAGCGGGAATTTGTCCCAAGCTGGGTTAATGAAGCCATGACTTGGAAATTTAAAAACTAAGAACCAAGAAAATTCATCAGTTTGGGTGACTAAAGCTGTTACATAAAACTCAGGAGGCTGCCGTGTTTTCATGGGTTGAGGAGGAATGGAACCAAGGGTCAGATTAAAGAGAAGAAGCAGACATGGTGAGGAGAGAGAGAAGCCTTGAAATCTGTATTTCTCCAGCAGCCCTTTAAGCTAATTGGCATCTCGGTCCTTACTCTGCCTTGATTGTCTTACTCTCCTTGGATTCTCTAATCCTTCCAGGAAGTATGCCTTATTTTTAAGCTAGTTTAAGTTGATTTCTGTCCCTTGCAACCAGAACCCTACCTTATCCATCTCATTTCACAGATGAGACCCTGAGGATCAGAAAATGGATAGGACTGACCCAAGTTCTCAGGGTCCTCTGTGGCAGTACCAAGACTTCACCCAGTTTGGTCCAGTGCACTGTCCTCATTCAGCTAGAGGGCAGGTGGAAGGTGCGCAGGGGACGCTTGGGATTAATCTGGGGCTAAGAATTCTCAGCCAAGGAACTGAGTTCTCAGAATTTGAAGAGAGAGACGAGATTGGGAAAACACTAGAATATCAGGATGCTGAAGGACTGAAACATAGAGTGGGAACTTTCCCCCAAGATTTTTTTTCTGAATGTTTAAATAATATATGTTCATAATTTTTAAAACCTATGTCATTTAGAAAAGTATAAAAAAGAAAGTAAAAAAGTCATCTGAAATTCCATCATTCAGAAAGAAAACCTGTTGAACTATTAGTTGATTACTCATCCGATATCTCTCTAAGCCTATATATATAATATATATATAGCCATATATAAATAGATTCAATTTTACATTAATGGGATTACATTATGTATGTGTGTCTCAGTTCGTTCAGGCTGATATAACAAAATACCATGAACTGGGTGTCTTACATGCAGCAGAAATTACTTCTCATAGTTCTGGAGGCCGGAAGTCCAAGATCAAGGCGCCAGCTGACTTAGTGTCTGGTGAGAGCCAGCTTCCTGGTTCACAGACATGTTTCCTTCCTGCTGTGTCTTCTCATGGTGGACGCAAGTAGGGAGCTCTCTGGGGTCTCTGTTACAAGGGCATAATCCCACTAAGGAGGGCTCCACACTTATGACCTGGTCACCTCCCGAAGCCCCCGCTTCCTATACCCTCACAGGGATTAGGTTGCAAAATATGAATTGTTCAGGGACATATTTAGTCTATAGCAATGTGGTTTTGCAAACTTCCTTTTACACTTAACATTATGTCGTGAACATTTTTTCTGCCAATAAGTACAGAGTCACACTGTTATCATTAATGGCTACAAAATTCTCCACCCTATGGAGGAAATCATCCTGGCATGTCCTCTGTGAGATTCCATTAAGTACACAACATAGCACAAGAGCTGAGAGCTGGTGTCCGGAGTTAAACTGCCTCAGTTTAAATCCCAGTCCCCCATTTTCCAGCTGTGGGAACTTGGGGAAGTTGCTTCACTTCTCTGTCCTGGCTCCCCTTCTGTAAAATGGAGATGCTAACACTATCTTTCTATTCAGCTGGAGTTAGTAGGGGGGTTTGGAGAGATTTGTTTTGTTTTGTTTTGTTTTTGAGAATTAAGCAAGTTTATACACAGGAAGCGCCTAGAACAGTGCCTGCATCACAGTAAAGTCTCAATATATGTCATTATTACTTAATTAACCCGTCCCCTAGCTATAGACATTTAGGTTGTTTCCAATTTTTCACTCTTATAAATTCTTCATGCAAAGCAGTAAACATCCACTGTATGCATTTGATTCACTTGTCAAATTATCTCTTTAGATAAAGTCTTGAAAATGGATTTGCTTGGTTTATGGCTATGCGCGTAAAGTATTCAATTTTGTTCTTAAACTGCTTTCTGGAAATAATACTAATTTACATTCTCAGCAACAGTGAGAAGAGAATGCCTGTTTTTCCAAGCCCCACGCCAACATTGAGTTTTGTCAATATTTTAAAATTTGCCAATCAAGAAAGTAAAAAGCACAACCTCCCAAACTTCTTATTTGTATTTATTTCATTGCAAGAGAGGATGGCTATTTTGTCCTATTTACCGGATACTGTGAATTGCCTGCTGGTCTCTTTAATTCTCTGTTCTATTAGGGTGATCATCTTTTTTGTTAATGACTGTAAAAGTTCTTCATAAATTACGTACATTAAAATGTTGCTGTAATATTAGGTCTACCAGATAAAAGACAGGACATCCAGTTAAATTTGACTATCAGATAAACAATTAATGGCACATACTCATACTAAAAAATTATATGTTGTCTACCTGAAATTCAAATTTAACTGAGTGTTTGTATTTCTATTAGTCAAATGTAGCAATCTCATATCATATATATACATATATATAGTAAGTATCTTTCCATTTTGTCATTTACTTTTTTTTTTTTTAAACATCTTTATTGAAGTATAATTGCTTCACAATGGTGTGTTAATTTCTGCTTTATAACAAAGTGAATCAGCTACACATATACACACGTTCCCATATCTCCTCCCTCCTGCATCTCCCTCCCTCCCACCCTCCCCATCCCACCCCCCCAGGCGGTCACAAAGCACTGAGCTGATCTCCCTGTGCTATGTGGCTGCTTCCCACTAGCTAGCTATTTTACATTTGGTAGTGTATATATGTCCATGTCATTTACTTTTTAACTTATTTTATGGTGTCTTTTTTTATTTTAAATTTATTTATTTATTTATTTATTTTTGTCTGCATTGGGTCTTCGTTGCCGCACGCGGGCTTTCTCTAGTTGCGGCGAGTGGTGGCTTCTCTTGTTGCAAAGCATGGGCTCTAGGCGCATGGGCTTCAGTAGGCGTGGCACACGGGCTCAGTAGTTGTGGCTCGTGGGCTCCAGAGCGCAAGCTCAGTAGTTGTGGCGTACGGGCTTAGCTGCTCGGCGGCACGTGGGATCTTCCCAGACCAGGGATCAAACCCATGTCCCCTGCTTTGGCAGGCAGATTCTTAACCACTGTGCCACCAGGGAAGTCCCTTATGGTGTCTTGTTTAACAAAGAAATTTATTTGGATTTTTAATAAATCATACCTATCAGTCTTTTCCTTTATGGTTTCATGATATACTTAGAATTTCACAATCCCAGGTTTACAACAAATATTCACCTATATATTCATCTAATTATTTTTTGGCTTCACTTTTTTACCTTCAGTATTGGATGGATTTGGAATTTATTTTTGGCCTAGGGAACTATGTAGAAAATCAGCTTCCACTAGTCCAGTATCATTTTTTGAAAAATTCCTCTATTCTATCAACTTGAAGTGCCACATTTTAACACCACAATTTCTCATGTACTTCTAAATTTGAGCTCTTCGTCCTGCTCCATTAAACAGTCATCTCTGGGGCAGTAACATGCTGTTTTAATTACTGTGGCTTTGTGATAAAGGCGGTGTAGCGTGAGGGAGGTTTAAGCACAGGTGCAGAGGTTATGGAGGCAGAATGCCTGCATCACATCCCTAATCCCCTACTCCTAGCTGTGTGATTTGGTGTGTGATATTTATCCTACAGGGCCTGCATTTTCTTATCTGAAAGTGACAGCAATATTAGTATCTGCATCACAGGTTTGTTGTGAGGATCAAAATGCATTAATACACGTAAAGCACTTCCTTAAATAGTAAGCCCTGGGTCACTGTTGCATTTTATTTATTCCTTCATGCATGTATGCATTCTTTCATTTTAATATCCAACAGGCCTAGTTTCTCTTACACAGAACCAGGCCTAGTTTCTCTTCTTTATCAACATTGTGTTGACTGTTCTCTCTTTATACTTCTACATGAGACCTACAATCATTATGTCAAGTGAAAAAAAAAGATTCTACTTGGAATTTGATGAAGACTCTATTGAATTTACAGGTAAAGAGGATGTCACAAGGTTACAGTGTTGGCGTATTTTTGTCCCAGAATAAGGATTGTGTCTTAATAGATTCCAGTCTTCTTTGGTGCCTCAGTAGACAGTAGAAGTTTTTAACAAAGTAGAATATATTCCCTGGTAAATTTATATTCCTAGCTTTTTATGGTTTTGCTAGTAGTAAGAATGATATTTTTTTCCACTGGCATTTCTAACTGGTTAGTAAATACACAGGAACGCTGTTAGTTTGGGATGTTTATTTTGTAACCTGCCAGTTCCTTGGAAAAGCCTACTATTTCACTCAATCTTCAGTTTGGATTTTCCATCTAAACAATCACATCTGCTGCATATAGTCATTGTTTTTCTTCTACTTCCCAATTTTTAAAACCGCCCCCCCCCCCAATTTTTTGTTTGTTTTACAAAGGCACAACTTCAGTGTTTTTACACCTTTTTCCTTTTCTTGTCTAATTGCATCAACCAGACTTTCCAAACCAGCCTCTTGGTCTTGCTCCTAACTTTGATGGAAACGTTTGTCTCGCTATGAAGCATAATGCAGACAGATGTTCTGAGAGAGGTATCTGCTTTCCCATGAAGGAAATATCTGGTGGGAACGCTTGTGAACAGCATATCAGAGAAGCCCGGACTGGTCTGTGCGCCTGCAAGGGGCTCTTGGGCCCCCTCCGCGCTATCCACGCTCTGGTCTGGGGGCTGAAGTTTCTCCCTGCGTTTCCGCTTGAACAGCATCCAGCTGCCTCGCCTTTAAAATGCCAGGGCGGCCGCGGCTCCGCTCAGAGCCCCCCTCTCGGCGGCTGGCCCGCGCTCGCCGGCGCCGCCGGGGCTCTGACTCAGCCGCAGCCCGGCCGCTGCCCGCCGAGCCGGGCCTGGGCAGCTCCCTCCGCGCCCCGCGCCCCTGGCCGGCACGCGCCGCAGCGAGCGCTCGGGACGGCCTCGCCAGGTAAGCATTGCAGGAACATCCCGGGACCCGCCGCCGCGGCGCCTGCGGGGCTGGGGCGCAGCGCGGTCGGCGGTGCCGGGGCGTCGCGCGGGTGGGTCCCCGGTCGCGGAGCCAGCCCGTCGGCCACAGGCGGAGGATCTGTTCGCTGGGGTCTCGCCGGGCCCCGCCGCCCCCTCCGCGAGGGGACCCGCCTGGCCAGCCGGGACCGGGACGCCCCTCCTGGTGGCACGGCGCCCGGGGCGCGCCGCGGTGGGCACGGGAGGGCTGGCAGGTGGCGGCAGCCTTGGGCCGCCCGGGTGGGAGACGAGCCGGGCTCCGCGTTGCAGCAGCCCCAGTTCTGCTTCAGGGCTCGGGTCTCTAAAGCCTGGAAGAGCGGCGTGCTGTGTTCAAGGCGTAGTCACTCTCCTGAGCCGTCCCCTCTCCCTTTGGGGGTCCTCGACCCCTCTCCACTGGGGGGTTTAAGGAGTCTGAGTTGAAACTGAATCAAAGTTAGAAATTTCTTCTCGTTAAGTTCAGTGCCTAAAATTCAGTCCCTTCTTGTGGCTGACAGTGTACCTGGAACAGATTTTTCTCAGTGTAGCTGATGAAGGTCACATTTGAGGTAACTTCTGGGGAAAGTTCTGTTGGTGGCAGCCTTTCTAAAACGTCAGGCCCCGTTGGATTTTGTCCGGATCTGCAGCGAAAAGCCTCATACAACCTTTCAAATATTTTTTCCCTTGTCAGTGTAGAAGCAGAGAATGACTGGGTGATTTTGGGGGAATGCATTATGGAACTGACTTTTATAATAGTCTCCATTGCCCATAAGGAAAGTTCTGGAAGGGAAAACCTGTCAGGAAAGACCAAGGTGATACACCTTCTCACTAGATGCTCAGTAAGGTCACAGTGTGGCTTTGGACCCAGAAATAAAGTCCCAGGCAGGGCCTTCCCTGGGAGAGATTCCGTTCTAGTCCACTTCTGCATCAGCTTGAAGGATCTTCTTAATCACTGCGTGGGTTTAGCTGAACCTCCCCAGATTCCAACCAGAAAATCAGAGTATCTATGATGCAATCTTACTCCTTTACATAAAATATGTACCCAGTAAATTAGGGGGTTGATGCCTAGGTTCTAGGTAACTTGGGTCTCCTGTACTTTCCCTCCGTCTCTTTAAGCCACCACTTGAGATGAACTGTAATAACCTGACTTGTGGTCTTTGCAAACGTACGAAGTGGGTTTAGGACATCAGAAAGCCAAACATCCAAGGCCTTAGATGTGATTTACGAATTGGATTTGGATTAAGGCTATATTTTCAGGGATGGCTCAGCCTAAGACATGTAGCAGCTTTGAGGAGAAGGAAAATTGTCAAGCAAAAACTTACCCTGGAAAACTGTTCTGGAACCAATGACTTCACATTTATCCAAAAGAGATATTGTGGGTAAGCTGTTAGCTGTTTCTATATGATCTTTAATATAGTCTTATTCCAAATGATTAATTTCCCAGTCACTTCTTTTTTCAGTTGTATTTAATTATCTCTGAACAACGTTCAAGTAATGAATGCCTGAAGTATAATGTGTCTCTGAACTCAAATATGTTTGGAAATTTACAGCAAATTTCCGGCCATTAGATAGTTAAGATGTAAATTTAAAATAGACAAGGTTATGGTAAAATAAAGGGCTTTTAAAATAGTAGGGACCTGAATTAGCCTGAACAGAAATAGTTCTATTAACTGCTTGTAAGTTGTGATTCAGAGGACTGCATATCTCTCCAGTTTATTTACTTACAGGGTTAATGAAAAAGGTAGCCACTCTGAATATACTGCCCTGCTAGTTAATTTTTCTCCAACAAATACTTACACTGCCAGGCCACCCTATCACAGCACAGACTCAAAATCTGCAGTCCTAAGGTGGTTTGGGTGCAGTATCATTCAAATTCGACAACATTTCCAAGATTTAAATGGAAAATGAAATGGTATCAAGGAAAATGTCCTTAAATTATCCTGTCCGGCCACAATAGAAAGAACAGTGTTTCTAAAATTGACAAAGTTCCAAGACTCTGAGGCTATTGCTCTAGTAAGTCCTGACGTGTAGGAAGACCATAATGGCTCTGAATTTTGGCATCGAAGGCTCTGGAACTGGTCCATGTCAGTGAATTTTTTAGATAACTGAAGTTCACATTAAAACATTAAAAGTGGCAACATTTTCAAATATTTGATTTGTTTGGGAAGGAAATATTCCTCAAGTGCACTCCGTGCTTCCCTACAATCAGAAAGCTGGCTAATGGGAATGTTTGCATTTCCTGATGCCTGGGGACCAGCCCTGTGAAAATCAGTTATCTTGTGTCCATAGGGGAGAAGGAGCCCTGACGTTTGCATCCAACAGATCAGCATTTAGTCCTGGCTCTGCCTGTGGTCAGAGGACCTTGACTTAATCGAGATGCCTTTCTGAGCTTCTGTTCCCTCATTTGTAAAACCCTAGGAGAACCGATACCTAAAAGTCAGTTCCATTTGTTAAGTACTTACTGTATGCTAAGCATTTTATACATGCTGTCATTTAATTCCCAGAGAAACAATTATCATTCCCATTTTCCTGATGAGGAAACTTATGATCAGAGAAGCAGCTTGAATTACCCAAGGTTAATTCAGGGTAGGAAAGCTGCTCTTCCAGACTGGGATCATCTGATTTTGAAACCTATATTCGTCTGACCTATCATATGAAGTTGCTAAAAGGAAAACATTCCTGATGTAGAGTCAGCACTCAAAAAAAAAAAGGAAGCTGCCCTTAACTATGATGACCAGTTCCACTTTGTGAGGGTGAAATTAAATGAGGTCATTCACGTTTGAGCCTGGGGAGTGGTCCCTCTGTAACTGGTCTCTATACAATCAGTTATTACATGGAAGCTCCTAACTCCTTCTGAGACTCCGTTTCCCTGTTTTAAACTTAGGAAACCATTGCCTTCTTTGCTGGGTGGTTGTGGAAATCATAGTTGATGATGTATATGAAAGAGCCTAGCACATAGTAACGAGGTCCTTGTTGACCTCCCCTTCCGGTGTCTGCCCCTGTCTTTACCATGGACGTCAGTGCTCCGTAGATTTCCTCTGTGTGTTCTTGAACACAGGACCCTATGCTGGCCATTCCTGAAGACGGTCCCCCCAGGGACAATGATGCTTCAAGCCCTTCAGATGGAGCCCCCTTGGAAAACTTATTTCAAGGGAAATATAGAAGGCCAACATCCTTGATGGGAAGAGGTGAGGTTGGGATCCCTCATGCCAGAATCTCATAAGAGACCCCTGTAGCACAGAGGGGCGTCCATACAAACAAGCATCCTTCAGCGTGCCTGTCCCCTTTAGTCATGTCCTGCCCTCTTGCTGACCCAATGACAAAAGAGTGAACGTGCCCCTGGGTCTCAGTAAATGACTGGCCTCAAGGCACACATTTCATGTTCAGAATATAGTTTACACTCTGTTCTCATGGGAATTTAAAAAATTTTTTAATTCTTTTGGTATTTTTTAATGTTTACATTATTTTTAAGTATTTTACTCTACTCCATAATACAACTTTGTGTTAATATAAAGCAAGGCAGCCCACTACCAACACCACTCTGGGAAGAAGTGCCCTTCTATCCTGGGCCACACTCCTGCACCCTCCATGGTATGCATACCCCAGGTAGGGAGGCCAGGCCCTAGAAGGGTTTGGATCCTTCTTCTAAAAGATCTGACTCCTAATGCCTTGGCACATAGAACCCCACAGACTCCAGAATGGCGTTTCATCCTTGCCCTTGGGATGGCGTGACAGAAAGGAACCCTGAGTTTCCCCTACAGATTGAGCAGGGTTAGAGAAGCAGCCACTCCTGCAACCCACGCCCATGGCAGACATTGGGGTTGAAGTATGATGTTGTCTGAGGCCTCTCTCCTTGGCTTGCAGACAGCCGCCTTCTCCCTGTGTCTTCACATCGGCTTCCCTCTGTGTGTCTGTGTCCTAATCTCTTCTTATAAGGACCCCACTCATATTGAATTAGGACTCACCCGTATGACTTCCTTTTACCTTCATTATCTCTTTAAAGGCCCCCTTCTCCAAATACAGTCACATTCTGAGGTCCTGGGAGTTATATCTTCAACATATGACTTGAGGGGAGCCGGGGACACAATTAAGTCCATAACAACATCTGAGGGAATGATGCTTGAACTTGGCCTGTTTGAGAGGGTGCGGTCCAGGCTGGCACAGTAACAAGACCCCATACAGAGGAACAGCCACAAGTACCAGGTCTCTGGAGGGCATGGATGGACCTGCATCCAAACCTCCATCATTAGGGCAGTTGTTCAGCTTCCAAGATGGCCCTCCTCTTGGAAATAGTCTGCTCTCCTCTCTTATTAACTGATGTTTGGGAAGGGTGCTCTTGTCCAGTGGGCCAACGGACTGGCCAAACGGACGTTCTGGATTTGACTCCCAGGAGGTGACCTGGGCTCCATCAGTATCGACCGTCAGGCGGAATTGTCCAGTATGATCAGAGCATATGTCTCCCTTCCCTGTGCCCCAGTTAAAACACTAAGATAGTCGTTCTCAGTGTCTACAGAGGAAGGGAGAAACGTTGCCACCATTAGCAAACCACGCTTTGAAACTCCTGCGCCTCCCCAGTGGCCGCATCTCCAAGAGAGCAAGGACAATATTGTTAATCAATATACATGCCCAGTCAACTGTAACTCTCCTAAAAATCTGTCTTCTTGTTCAGCAATTTCTCTGATTTCTGAGAATGCTCCTTAGAAAGATAATGAGTATCTATGTGAGTGTGGGGAGGTTGGGTTTGCAGTATTTCTATCAAGAATTGATTTCCGGGACTTCCCTGGTAGTCCAGTGGTTAAGAGTCCATGCTTCCGGGGCTTCCCTGGTGGCGCAGTGGTTGAGAATCTGCCTGCCAATGCAGGGGACACGGGTTCGAGCCCTGGTCTGGGAAGATCCCACATGCCGCAGAGCAACTGGGTCCGTGGGCCACAATTACTGAGCCTGCGCGTCTGGAGCCTGTGCTCCGCAACAAGAGAGGCCGCGATAGTGAGAGGCCCGCGCACCGCGATGAAAAGTGGCCCCCTCTTGCCGCAACTAGAGAAAGCTCTCGCACAGAAACGAAGACCCAACGCAGCCAAAAATAAATAAATTAATTAATTTTAAAAAAATCTGTTAAAAGAGTCCATGTTTCCAACACAGAGGGTTTCCGTTCGATCCCTGGTCGGGGAACTGAGATCCCACATGCCACATGGCATGGCTAAAAAGTAAATTAAAAAATAATAATAAATATAAATAAACATAAGCATAAAAATAAAGATATCCAAAAAAAGAATTGATTTCCCCTCTTACCACTCCGCTCCCCGTCCCCTCAGTGCCTCCACTCCCCCATTCAGAGGAGGGGTTCCCCACCTGTGATTCCAAGCAAGGAACCCTTCAGCTGCTCACAAGACAAAAGCTGCCATCTTAGAGGCATCTTAGAAGCAGAGGTGGTGGGGGTTATGGGATAATTGAAGGAAAAGGCTTCCTACATGGGAATGTGGCCAGGGTGATGGAGGATGGGGAAGAGAGAGATCCAGTAATCAATTCCTTGGCTGGTGAGACTCAAAAATTATGGGACCTTGGAGATATTCTCCCAGGGGGGACACGAGGGACTCTGGGTTGTCAAGTTCCCCGGACCTGGCTCCAAATCTTAACTCCACTGCTTACAGCTATGTGACCACGGACAAATCACCCCACCACTCTGAGCCATAGTTTTCTCACGCATAAAATGGAGATATGAACGCTGAATTCCGAAGTTCCAGGAGGAGCATACAGAAGAGAACATGTGAAATCAAGTAGCACCATGCTTACCATGCAGCAGGCCTGCAGAAGTGCGTGTGGAACCTGACTCTGATTTTACCTGACGTTGCAAGAATGAAACAGAGAAATTCTCGAAGAATCAGCTGGGAGACTCGTTGTAAGATTCAGATTCAGAGGCTCAACTCTGAACCCCTGAATCAGAACTACCCGGCACAGAGCTGGCAATGCACATTTCAACAAGCTCTGAGAGAGATGATTAGCACGCTGAACTTTGGAGTCTAGAGTTTGAGAATCACACCCCCTGCTTGGGGAAATTAGCACTGTTTGCACCCTTGCTTGATTTAGACTATGGACCCCTCCAGGTCCACAGCTCCTTCTGTCTGGACAGAAACACGAATGCTCTCTCTCCTCGACCTAGAGAGGCACATTCGTTCCCACAACGGGCTTCACTCAAGGGCATTTTGTAATTTCCTGTTTTCCACAAAAGGCATGACAAGCCGGCTGCAGCACGCCCTGTAGCCAAAGCTTTGCTGTCCAGGCTGACGTGGCCTCAATCTCCGCTGCACCAGCCCTGGAAAATCACAGAAGGACAAACAGCGGAGGCTGTATCTGGAAGGAAACCTGTGCTTCTAGGTCTAAGGCAATTGTGTCTTTGACCATGACTTTTTTACCACAAAAGTCCAATTTCAATCTATTGCTCCAATTTCAATCTATATGTTCATCTTTGATCTGTCTTGTGGTACTTTTTTCACCTTTATACAGAGTAAACTTTGAAATTATCTCAGTTTGCTTCTTTGGAGGAGAAAGATTTTAATAGCTTAATAGCTGAGTCCTTTGGATTCAGAGCAAGGAAGGTTTACCATTTATTTTTAAAGGTATTTGCTCTGAAAAAAATATTTTTCTGATTATTCAAGTTTTAGATATACTTTGTAGAAGTTTGGGGAAATACCGAAAAATAAAAAAAGAAGGAGGGTTTCCCTGGTGGCACAGTGGTTGAGAATCTGCCTGCTAATGCAGGGAACACGGGTTCGAGCCCTGGTCTGGGAAGATCCCACATGCCGCGGAGCAACTAGGCCCGTGAGCCACAACTACTGAGCCTGCGCGTCTGGGGCCCCTGCTCCGCAACAAGAGAGGCCGCGATAGCGAGAGGCCCGCGCACCGCGATGAAGAGTGGCCCTCGCTTGCCGCAACTAGAGAAAGCCCTCGCACAGAAACGAAGACCCAACACAGCCAAAAATAAATAAATAAAGAAAGAAAGAAGGAAATAACAACTACCTACGATCCCCAGCACATAACTATAATTTTGGTAGTTCCTCCTGTACATACCTTTTCCCCCTGTATACACACCTTTTTGGTGTTATTGCTCATTTGCTTGTTTACATAACTGGAATTTGTGAGCATAAAACCAATGACTTGTGGTCAAGAGCAGAGGATGCTGTGGGGTTCAGGGGTGGCCTGGGGCAGGGCTCACTCTTGGAGAGTGAGTTTGATGAGGACTTTGGACGATGGGCAGGATTTGAGCAGCAGAGGTAAGCAGGGTGGCATTTCAGGCAGCAAGAGTGGTGGCAGAAAGAAATAGGGGCAGCGGGGACAGAGCCTCAGGGTGGTTTTGAAACATGTCCACAAGTTCTTTGACACTCATTCCACCAAGAGGTGGAGCCCGTGCCGCCCCCCCCCGCCCCCCCCCCCCCCCCCCCCCCCCCCCGCCTTGAGCCCAGGTGGGCCTTCGGGGCTGCCTCAGTGAATAAAATTGTTAACACAAGTTTGTGTGCCCAACGCACAGTGAGGATGCACAGTGAGGCCAAACAAACTGAAACATCGGAGTTTGGAGCAGAGAAAGGTTTAGGTGGCTCATGCCCTAAAAAGCCTCGAGCTCCCCGAAGGGTTTTGGCAAAGCCTTTTTAAAAGGCAGGTGAGGGAGGGGATCTCAGGGTAGGTAATCAGATCATGCACAATTCACTGATGGGCTGACGATGAGGGAACAGGGCGGGGTCACAGGGGTTAACTTTGTCAGTCCTTAGGCTCCGGGAGGCCTGGGGCAATGTGCTCATGGTCATCAAGTAGATAACATCTTCCAGTTGATGGGGGGGTTGTCACATCTGCAAAATAACTCCGGAAATTTGCATCAAATACTGTTATCTAGGTACTTCGGAGAGGAGCTAAAGCAGAGGCTATGGGGGGAAGGAAGGCCCCATAGGGTCCTGCTCGGTTACAAAATGAGGTGCAAGGGATGCTTTGTGGCTTCTGCACTGGGTTAGAAAAGGCCATTCGACTAATGCTGGCCTCTCTTGGGACCCTTGCTCTGTGACCCTTGAGCTGCCTGAGGTCGCCACGTGGAGAGACCACGTCACTGAGGGCAATGCCCGAGGAGCCTGGCTGCTGCAGCCCCCGCTGTGAGTCTTCCCAGCCTGGACGTGAGACCCGTGAGTGCCGGAGCCTTCCAGAGGACCCCAGCCCCACCCAGCACCCGGCCTTAACTGAACGTCAGAACTCCGAGCAAGAACTACCAGGCTGAGCCCAATCAGTCTCCAGCTTCATCAGCAAAACAAATGACTGTTATTTGTTTATGAATAAATAACCAGAATAAGTCTCTTCAGGGACCGTGTTTATTTCCGTCTTGAGGCAAACACACGATTGCCAAGGGCAACACGAGGATGGCTGGGGTCAGAGGCTAGAGGCCCTTGATGCCCGAGGCCTGATTTCCCCAAACTGCTCAGCTACAAGTCATCACCTGCAGAGGGATAGAATAACAGCAGCTGGTGTTTGCACCATCATCTCTACACGTGGGCACTAAGCTTAGTGCTTTCTGTGACGTCACTCCTCGAATCCTTATCTTGACTCTATAAGGTTGCTGCTGTAACCATCACCCTATTTTACCCGTGAGGAGACTGAGGCACCAAGAGATTAAATAATTGACCCACGGTGCATTGCCAGTAAATGGGATCAGGGCTGAGATTCAAAACCCAGGGACTGGCTCCGGTGCCTAGTCTCAACCTTTATACTCTCTCCCTCTTCAGGGAGTGCTGGAATACAGACGAGATTGTATATCTGAAGGGGTAGGTACTTAACGTATCAGGGGCTGAACTGACCTTCTCTGCGGGAAAGATCTAGTCCAAAGGGCTCCGGGAGGAATGGCAGGAGCAACGGCATCACCAGGACACTCATCAGGAACGTAAGTCCTAGTCACTGTGTCGCCTTTGCTCTGATTGCAGAGGACAGTGTCTGGGTCTGATTAACCTATCTCACAACCAGAACTGTGCAGAGCTATCCAATCCTTGCTCACCCGTCCACCCGCATCGCCCTTTGCTGTGAGCCCTTCTGCACAGACTCAGAGGAGAGTCTACCCAGTCTTCATCAATGACGGTCCTTTACTTTTCCGAAAAAGAGACCCCTTAATATTCTGCATGCCCTCCTGGGAGAGGGAGGTCTGGCTTTGCCCCCCCCGTGTCTTACCTGGGGAGCAGGCAGCTACAAGCCCAGCCTGCCATAGTCAACCGTGTGTCAGGCTGCCCCTCCCCACGGTTCGGTTTATCAAGAATAATAAAAGCATGCTTGTAGGGCCTGTTGATTTCAACACATCCTTTACCAGCGTATCCCCCATCGTCCTGAGCTGGGGGGCTTTGCACATAAATTCTCAGGCCTCATCTGTTCACTTGAATCTGCCTTGCTGGGCTCAGAGGAAAGAAAGCATTAGCAGACTGTGAGAGGATTGCTCTACGGTCTGCAGAAAACAAGCCGACAATTTCAAGGACTCTAAACAGAGACGGGTGATGAGTCATAACAGGCTGGACTCGTCTCCCCATTTCCCACACCCTTGGTGACTGGGATGTGAAATTCGGCCAGGTGCTGCCTGACGGTCTCTGTGCGGACGGGGAGATCCAGAAGACGGACGCTGCGCTGCGCCGCGCTCCAGCGGAGCCGGACTCCTCTCGCTCTGCAGATGGCCCAGAGCATCAGACCCCTCCAACACCCGCTGCTTTCCCCCAGGAGCCGCCAACACCATTCTTTCCACTTGTGCAAAATGCTCTCCCATGTTTGTTTTTGTTTTTTTATAAATTTATTTATTTTATTTTTTATTTTTTGGCTGCATTGGGTCTTTGTTGCTGCGTCCGGGCTTTCTCTCTGGTTGTGGCAGGCGGGGGCTGCCCACCCCACTCCTCATTCACCCACCCAGTGGCCACCCTTCATGTTCTCCTGGGGCCTGGTTCAGAGAACAAGCCAAGGTGACAGTGGACAAAGGGAATTCCCTGGATGGTAAAGTGTCTAGTAACCATTGCGGTGGCCACTGACCAATGTGTAACTTTTCCAGCATACCTTGGAGAGACCTAATTTTGCATTTACCAAGCTGGGGGAGCTTAAAACAGGCCCCAACAACCAGGCCACATAGGAGACCCTGGAGGCTACTGAAGCCAGGCCTTGCTGGTTGTGCTGACCCACACCTGTTCTGGGGGGCAGGTCAAGGGAAATGCACAGCCTCCTTCCTGAGTGAAGAGGACGTGGTTGAAAGGAATCAGAGGATTGGCAGATGGAAGCCACAGCTCAGCGTGGTCACAGACGAAATCTTTGACAAATCCAAGGCTCTGGACCTCCCTGGGTAACAAAGATTGCGTGTTCTAACTCATGACCTGCTTCTTGAAGCAGCACATGCCTGGGATAGCAAAACCAAATACCTCCAGAAGCCCGGCAGGTGACATAATGACTGAAGCAGGCTGGGTCTAAGACAATAGGGAGTGGTGGAGACTGTGGAAAATGAGACCCAGGAACAGTCTAAAGGGGACACTGGCAACTTAGCTCCGACTACACATTGCTGAGCAGATATGTAGGCCCAGGATCGCCAGACCCGACAATCTTCCAAAAGCAGAAATTCTGAATCTTATCTAAAATCTCCCAATGGCCAGTTCTTTAAAATTAAAACAAAATTAAACTCATAGCCATTCTGCAGCCCAAGCATAACATATCTTTGCCCAAATCTACCAGAGGACACTTTTGTGACCTTGGACGTCCACACTACGCTGGCATTGTCTGGTGGAGTGAAATAGGAGACCCAATTTAGAAAACAGACAATTCAGAGCTGTTCTGGTGAGGAGCAGCCAGATGGGACCATATCTTGGCCGCCCTTTGCTGCCCCAGGGGGTGTTGGCCCTGAGACCATCAAAACTGAGGATTCTTCCCCAGGCTCACAGTCGCCCTCTGGTGGGCCAGGAGAGTTTCTGCAGGTTTCAAACTAGCCACGAAGTCCCTGAAAGCAGAGGGTGAAGGGCGTCTGGGGTGAAGAAGCTCGTTTCAGGACCCGTCCATCTCGCCTGCCTCTCAACAGGGTCAGTCACTTGGAGTGACCGTGATGCAGTCAAAATGCAGCCCCTCTGTCTCTTTAGGGTGCCCCCAAATCTTCTCAACCTATGTCACGTATAATAGGCTCAGAGATATCTGCCTGGATAAGGAGGTCTCTCCAAACCTCAGTTTCCCATCTATAAAAGAGGAATACTAGTCCCCGCTCTGCCCACCTCCCAAGGGCGTTATAGGAATGCAAACGGGATATGGATGTGAAAGTGTTAGATGTGAATCAAGGCAGAAGATAGGGCTTATTGCCATTTTGCATGTCTGGGTTCTTGGCTAAAAAGAGCAGACGAACTTGACTTTGGTCCTTCTCTCCTCCTTCCCCAGCTGCACTAGGCAGGCATCCAGGAGGTAGGCCCAGCATTATGGATTTCTGAATGTCCTGATCATCAGGACGCTGTGGCTTTGCCAGTGGCAGTGTGTTTCTGTCATGCTATGGGTAGAAGGGGTGGCCCACAAGCAGCTCTGCTTGCTCCTGGGTGGGCTACTGCAGGGGGCCCACACTGGTCTGGAGGGGTACCTGCCTCCTCGACAGCCAGAGAGCGCGTCCAGTCCTCCAGACACTGGGTGATGGCAGAAGGTAGAGCAGGGGTTGCCATCCTCACTGTGCCCAGCCACTGAGCATCCCCTCTGCTCAGAGGGGTGTATGGGGGTCCCTGCCCTCAAATGGGGGGAGGAAAGGAAGATGGGCACATGGCTGCTGAAGCCTTTCTATGTTGGACTAGAGCACACACTTGAAGCCAAGTCATAAGAAACCCGAAAGGAGATCTTCAATTCAGATCAGAAGGGGTGGATTTGAACTTGGCCTGAAATATTTCTCTGGGGAGTGGGCTTTAGAGGCAGAAGGGTCTGTGTGAACAAAGGCATGGAAGTGGGGAAAGGTAATTTTTTTTTGGAACCAAGATTTTCAGTTAAAGAGGTAAGAGATATATTCATTTGTTCATTTTAATTGGCATTATTATACATGTATGTTTTTTTAAGATATTTTTCCTGATTTGATCCAATGAAAAGACCAAGAAGCAATAACACCCTAGTAGCACTGAGTATCCCTAGGACCCAGATTTTGGTATCTAAATACAAGTTCCCATTAAAGGGAACCAGTACTCCTTAGGGAAATGACTGATTCTAGGGACTGTTACCAACTGATGCCAAAGAAGACTTCAGGGACTGAGATGATGTCAAAGGTTATAAAAACCAGATTAATAGGGCTCCCTCCAGGCAAAACTGGGACAATTTTTGCCTGATTCTACTTGATTTAAATGTATTGACTATGTGAAAATCTACTGAATCGATCAAAATATTGTGTTTGTGAAACACAGTGATTGGAGTATAATATATCAGAAAAGGAGAAGCAGGAGGCAGGAAAGGAAGCGGAGGGGAGGGAGGGAAAGAGAGGAGGACAGGAGGGGAGAGAGGGAATGGGGGAAGGAGGAAAAGAAGTGAGGGGGGGGAGCAAAGGCCACCCTCCCGCCTAGACACCCACTGCCTTAGGAAATCTGGACTGTTAAAAATAGAAAGGCACATAGCACAGGGAGATCAGCTCGGTGCTTTGTGACCACCTAGAGTGGTGGGATAGGGAGAGTGGGAGGGAAACGCAAGAGGGAGGAGATATGGGGATATATGTATAGGTATAGCTGATTCACTTTGTTATACAGCAGAAACTAACACACCATTGTAAAGCAATTATACTCCAATAAAGATGTTAAAAAAAAAAAAAAATAGGAAGGCATTTCCTGCGAGCTCCCTGCCCATCCAAACCCTACTTGTTCTGGAGGGGGGGCAGGCGGGACTTTTGGTGGGGAGGCTTCCCAGGAGACATCCCTGCAGGGCTCCCCCTGCCCTGAGCACCTGGACCCTGGCCCTGGGGAGTGGTCTGGGTGAGCGGTCACACCCAGGGGCTCTGCTGCCCATAGATATGCCTTTGACCGCCAGCCCACTTCTTAGTTGCTATTGGCTGGGCCATTGCTAGGTTTCTTTTTTTTTTTTTTTTCCCATATGGATAGAAATTTATTATTTGTAGAGCACAGTTCCAATAAAATTGGGAGAATTTTCAATATCTCTCCCTTAATAAAGAAAAATTTTAGTAAACAAGATGACAAAGTATCCATATTATTTGGAGAAAAATTTTAACATACCTTGTAAAACAATTCTGAAATTGAAGAAGGTAAATTAAAATGATTATTATGGACTAATATGAATGATTTAATGTTTTATAGGTGAATTTCTTGGAAGTCACTAAAGTTTATAGCAGAGTTGTATTTTATATGTGTTAATACCTGTGTGATACCCAGGGAATCTGTTTATTTATAAAGCAGAGGTACCGTGACTCTCCCCACCCCCAAGGCCTTGGCCAGGGGGCAGTGAATGAGCACTAAGGCTTTCAGGCACAGCAGCTGGTATTGGCTGGATTCCAGCACTTTCTCCCTGTAGCGCTAGTCTCCCAGCGGCTTCCCCTCAGGGCCTGGCACAAAGCAGGACCCAAAGGTGAAGGAAGCCAGGTTTCTCCTGGAGACTTCTCTATGTCCCAGGATGTCTGGATGGCTTCAGAATAACGATGCTGGCTGCTGAAAAGAAAATAATGTCCCTCGTCAAGGGCTGCTTGCGCGTTTATTCACTGGTTTTATTTTCACTTACATGTGACATGTGCTACTGGTTTTTATATCTTGTACAAAGTGCCTCCAATAAACAGATGCATTTTTATTTTATTTTTTTCCTGGCTGCACCATGCGGCATGTGGGATCTTAGTTCCCAGACCAGGGATCGAACCTGTGCCCCCTGCAGTGGAAGGGCAGAGTCAACCACTGGACTGCCAGGGAAGTCCCAAACAGATGTATTTTTAAAGAGCCCTTATCAATGAATCAGTGAGACAAATCAGCTTCTAAAATCCTTTTCCCCTTAACAGATGTCTGGAAAGTTCTCAGGACTTCCAGAAGGGAGTCTCCATGGAGAGACTTCTCACTTTACACGGTGATTAGGAACTGATTCCGCTGCGAAGAGCTTATCATTTGGTGGGAGGCGGGGTGCTGGGGGGAAGTTGAGCCTACAGTTCAATGTAACAGATCCGCAGGCCGGCGGATCAGTTTAGCGTGGGCTCTAAGCCATGTCCCCGTCGGGGTCGCCTGGCGGAACAGGCAAAACAAGACAGCCATATAGAGAGGGAGAGCTTGATCCTCCCTGGGGATGAGGGACACGGGCAGATGCAGATTTTATGAGCCCTAAAATTTATACAATTCGGGGAGCCCTCCTTCATAAAGCAACACAAAATTATGAAAAAAAAAATTAAGCACAAAAGAGAATCTTTATTTCGAATGAGGAAATAAATCACAGCAAATTACAAATAATAAAAACATTTCAAAAATTTTTTTGTTTTAAAAAAAGATAGGGCTTCCCTGGTGGCACAGTGGTTGAGAATCTGCCTGCCAATGCAGGGGACACGGGTTCGAGCCCTGGCCCGGGATGATCCCACATGCCGCGGAGCAATTAGGCCCGTGAGCCACAATTACTGAGCCTGCGCGTCTGGAACCTGTGCTCCGCAACAAGAGAGGCCGCGACAGTGAGAGGCCCGCGCACCGCGATGAAGAGTGGCCCCCGCTCGCCGCAACTAGAGAAAGCCCTCGCACAGAAACAAAGACCCAACACAGCCAAAAATAAATAAATAAATAAATTTTTTTTTAAAAAAGATAAAAACCCTACAGACATCACAAAATCCATAAAAATTAACATAATTTTAAAAATTCACTGCTTGCCCCACCTGGATGACATTCTTATTCCTACATTTTTGGCTGAATTTTGATCTCCCCTTCCTATCTCAACTACTTCGGTAAAATCATTTCTACAGAAAACAGGAATAGTGTCAATCTTTTTTCATAGTTGGCCAAACTTTGATTTCTTGGGGGGGGGGTGCTTAATTTCAAATGTTTCTTTTAGCTTCGCACCTCATTACTGATAATGTCTTAAATTATCATATGTGAGGAAACCTCTATCATGGCTTTTTCACTTATCAGGGGTAAGATTTCAAGGCATTCCCAGCCTTCTCAGGCACGGACTGATCTTAACTATTCTGAATGATGACACTCAGCCAGCTGTCTTCCATGTCCACACTACAGTGGGGTGTTCAGAGCTTCCTCAAATCCTCATGGGTGTCAGTATTTCATGCCAATCCAGTAAGAAATCAATAAGAGCCACACAGATGGCTGAGCTAGGCCGTTTCAGGCCAGGAAGAGCGTGCCCAAGACAAAGGTGTGGAGTCTACTTTGGGGAAGTCCGGGCAGCTCGGGGGGTCCATGAGGCAGGAAAGCACATGGGAACAGACGGAGAGTGGGAAACAGTGTCAGAGGCTGGCAAGGCTCTGAAAATAGACTAACCTGCCTTTGCTTAAGGAATGCAAGGCCTGTCCATGACCATCGATGCATGGGAAAGCCAATACAGTGGATTCTAAAGATCAAGTCAGACAAGCCTCAGTTTCAATCTTCCCTGCCACTTTGTAGCCAGGGGAAACCTAGCTACACATGGCATTTTTATACACAAGTCATTGTGGACCAGGTAAATATGTTCCAGTGATCCAAACTGAATGTATTTCCAACTGAACTTCCTCTTGGCCTGATCCCCAAAATGCCGCTGATTCTCGAAGGCCTCAGACTGGAGGGGAAGTGAGCCCAGTGGTGGGCAGCTGGAGTAGGAAAAGGCAGTGTTCTTAATCATTTGAAGTTAATATATCTTGCTTTTGCAAATTTTGCTAAAATACATGACCACGAGAACATACTGTTAGAGCACATGCCTCCCAAGGTCTTAGAAGGAGCCCATGCAAGTGAGGGGCCCTGAAACTTAAGCACCATTAGCCTTATGGGAAAGGCACCTCTGAAGAGGGACACAGAAGGTCTGGGAGGGCTTCCTGGAGGAAAGGGCCGTTGAGCCAGGCCTAGGAGACTTTTTTTTATTTCCTGTGTAACTGTCAATTTTATTTAGTTTTTATCTTTTAATTTTAAAAAATTGCAGTAAAATATACATATCATACAATGTTACCATTTTAACCATTTTTAAGTGTATAGTTCAGTGGCATTGAGTACATTCACATTTTTGTATAACCATCACCACCATTCATCTCTGGAATTTTTCCATCTTCCTAAACTGAAACTCTTTGCCCATTAAACAATAACTTCCCTCACTCAGGCCTAGCGGACTTTGGCTGGTCAATGAGAGTGAACATTTAAAGTGCAGGGACTAGAATGAACCAAGGTCCCCGGTGTGTCAGGATCAATGGAGAGGGGGCAGGGAGGCTTGGGCAGAGCCAGGCCACAGCGGGCCTTGAAGTCTTGGCCAAAGGGCTGACTTGACCCTAGGGATGATGGAGCTGTAGCACGTTGGTGATTAATGCGGCCCTTTGACGTGGCTAGTCTGGCAGTGGACGTCCGACAGAAAGATGGGCCGCAGGGGACCAGGAAGAGGGACCCGGGTCAGAGTGCTAGGGCTTGTGAAAGAGCGGGAAGGGAAGGTCTGGACAGGGAGGGCTTCAGAAAGCCGAACCTCCAGAGCTAGGATGTGGAAGACAGAAGCAAAAGGTCCAGGAGAACCCAGGCAGCACTGCTGTCACCCATCGCTCAGAATGTTAACAGGTGTCACTTGAAAGAAAAAGGAAGTTGTGGCCAAATAAATCTAGGAAACACTAATTATGAAACAGCTACGCTGAGGAATGGATAAAGAAGCTGTGGTACATATATACAATGGAATATTTCTCAGCCATAAAACGAACGAAATTGGGTCATTTGTAGAGACGTGGATGGACCTAGAGACTGTCATACAGAGTGAAGTAAGTCAGAAGGAGAAAAACAAATATCATATCTTAACGCGTATATGTGGAATCTAGAAAAATGGTAGAGATGATCTTATTTTGCAAAGCAGAAATAGAGACACAGATGTAGAGAACAAATGTATGGACACCAAGGGGGAAGGGGGGTGGGTGGGATGAATAGGGAGATTGGGATTGACATATATACACTATTGATACTCTGTATAAAATAGGTAACGAATGAGGACCTGCTGTGTAGCACAGGGAACTCTACTCAATGCTCTGTGGTGACCTAAATGGGAAGGAAATCCAAAAAAGAGGGGATATATGTATACGTATAGCTGATTCACTTTGCTGTACAGCAGAAACTAACACAACATTATGAAGCAACTATACTCCAATAGAAATTAATTTAAAAAGAAAACAGCTACTCTGGATCTCTTGGGACCTCTAACACAGAAATCAGCACACTTTTTTCAGTAATGGGTTGGATAGTAAATATTTTAGGCTTTGAGGGCTATGTGGTCTGAGGCCACTGCCGTGCAGAAGTAGCCATAGATGTGTAAACACAGATGTGGCCATGTTCTAGGAAAACTGCACTTATGGACACTGAGATCAGAACTACATATCCTTTTCGTGTGTTGTGATTTCAGTTTTTTCAACTGTTTAAAAATGCAGAAACCATTCTGATCTCATGGGCTATGCAAAAACAGGAGGGGACCAGATTTGGCCCACGGGCTATAATTAGCCGATGCCACTGTTCCATGTCAGGGTGCAGTGGGAACATCCCAGAGGGACCAAGAGATGGGGTGTTTCCCAAATGGACTGAGCAGTGCTCAAGGGGTCCCTTCCCTGTTCCAACATGTTCCAGGAAATGTTGGGCTAAGAATCTGAACCTGCGGGATTTAGTATGGTTCTCAGCTGCTACAGTTTGAATGTTTGTGTCCCCGCCAAATTCATGTATCGAAATCCCAACTCCCAAAGTGATGCTATTAGGAGATGGGACCTTTGGAAGGTGACTGGTCATGAGGGTGGAGCCCTCGTGAATGGGACTGGTACCCTTACCATAGAGAGAGTTCCCTGGCCCCTTCCACCGTGTGAGGACACAGTGAGATGTCTGCATCCTGGCAAAGGGCCCTCACCTGTCTGTGCTGATACCCCAGTCTCTGGCTTCCAGCCTCCAGAAGTGTGAGAAATAAACTTCTGTTGTTTACAAGCCACCCAGCCTGTGGTATTTTGTTATAGCAGCCCGAACAGACCGAGGCACCAGCAAAAGACAAGTCCAGATAGACAGCTGGTTGAGGAATATTTTGCAGTGCTTGCTGGGAACCAGACTCTCTTCTTAGTGCCTTATGTATATTAATTCTTCTTAGTCCTCATCACCACCCCATGAGGTTGTTACTGCCGCTCTTCCCATTTTGCAGATGAGCTAACTGAGGCTAGGAAGGGTTCAGCAGTTTGCTCCAGGCCATCATCATGAGGGGACAGAGCCAAACTCAAGCCTTTTGAGAGGAGGAAGGGGTTGGCAGGGTGGTGGGGCGAGGAGAGGGGTGCCTTAATTGCAGAACTACACAGTGGCGACTCCACGCAGCCTGGAGCAACATACCGGGACATCCCAGTGAAGATGGCCAGCTGGCAAGATTGGCCCTCAGGAGAGAGGTCAGGCTGGAGATAGAAACTGGGACTTGATTTCCCCTGCAGCCTTCCAGAGTGATGTTATGCACCTCACTCCCAGCTGCTCCCCACCAGACAGGCCCACAAGTAGGTTATACAAAGGAACACGATTCAGGGGGATCTCATTCTGAGATGCTGAACTGAGGAGGTCAGCCAGCCTGGTCAGCTTTCCCCCGGGAGACACATGTGCACCATGGCCCTTGGATCAGGAGGGCACCTGTCCTGAATCCCTTCTATGGCTCACACTGGGATGTGCTTCAGGGACCCAGACAGAGAATCCCATTCTCTAGGCTTCTGCTGCTCCGGTGTCTGACTAGGTCCCTGTCAGCACTGGGGTAACCCCACAGGATACCATAAATGGAGGAACACAGGAGGCCCATACACTGGTTCTCCTTCTGCTTAGCTAGAGGGAGGGGCTGTCTTGAAGCCCCTCCCCCTGCCTCATCATCTCCCCATGACTCCACAAGGAAGAACAGCTGAGGGGCAGGGGAAGAACTCTGGTTGCAAAGCATAGAGAGGCCACGCAACCTGACCAAGGTCACACAGCCACCAAGAGGCA
This sequence comes from Eschrichtius robustus, assembly GCF_028021215.1. NCBI lineage: Eukaryota > Metazoa > Chordata > Mammalia > Artiodactyla > Eschrichtiidae > Eschrichtius > Eschrichtius robustus. The sequence goes on from NC_090824.1 coordinate 167,322,318, forward strand.
GAGCCATTACTCAGACTCTGGGGGTGGGGGTCGCCCCTCAGCCTGCTGCTCTCTGCAGCTCACCGTCCCTGCCTCACTGAGGAGGGCCACGACCAAAAAGCAGGCTTGTGTCCAGAACTGACCTACGGCGTCTGGAACACTGCGGGGTGTTGGGAGGGTGGACCACCGGCGCAGCAGTTGTGAAGAGGGGGGCATTTTGACAGAGGTGATTTGACACAGCCAAGGTGTGGCGTCCCAGTTTTTACTTCTAGATGTTGTGCATAATAAGCAGCCCATCTCACCCTGTCCCTGACCCAACCTCTGCCCAGACTCCATCCATCCCTGACCTCCATCACCCTACTAATTTAGCACAGTGCCTGGTTTGTAAAAAATATTTAGTGATTTGTTTTCCAAGTTTCGTCCAAATGCCCCTGGTCTCAGAGGATCAGCCTCCAAACTGTCAAGTTTCCGTAACCAATCCCTGTCCTCAAACCCTCCCCACCCCCAAGAAGTCTGCAAATGCATTGAAGGAAGAAGGCTGGTGTTCCTTGGTTTCTGGCTTCTGCACAGTGCCCTACACGCAAGGACGGAATCCGCCAAAACAACCTGCCCGTCTTCCTGGTGAAGACACCAGGCTCGGTGACTTGCTCAAGGTCATTCAGCTTTTCCACAGCAGTTTTGCTCCCATTCTGAGGGACACACTTCTCCTCTGTTTATGGGGATGGAGGAGGTAGGCAAGGAACCCTGTGATGGTGAGCCCATTTCTGACCAGTGTCGGAACTCATGGGGAGCCCTGTGGATCCCCGAGGGCCGTGGACACCCACAGGGGTGTCATCTATCCTCACAAACATCTTTGCATATGCAGATGAGTCTTGCAGCTTGGAGGTGCACAGCCACTGTGGCTGCCTGCCTTGGAGGGACCATTAATTTCAGGGAGATTAATTACTCCTGGGGACAGCCAAGTCAGTCTCCTGCAGCTTGTCTCTGTTGGTCTGAGTCATTGTGGGGAAACAGGCTTGTGTCGCTCTCCTGAGCCCCTCGTACCAGCAAGTACAGCCAGCAGAGTGCAGCCCTCAGCCCTCTGATCCAGCTTTGGGTGGAAGGAATGCTCCTTGGATAATTCAGTCACTGTGGTTGTCCCCTTGTCAGAGGACACCAGGTGATTTGCTGTGTGGTTGGCGGTGTTCTGGGGAAGCCAGCACAGAGAGCCAGGCAGGTGTGCAGGCTGAAGGCTGGGAGCATCTTTACTCCTGCCGTCATCGTGGGGGACTCACGCCTATGGAGGGGCCATCAAAACAAAAATCAAAGCAACAGCAAATATTTTCATCACGTGTTTACTCTCTGTTGGACACTCTGCTTAGCACTTTCGACATACATCTTCCTTTATTCTTTTCAGAGATCCAGTGAGACTCATTGGGATATTATTATCCCCATTTTAAAGATAAGGAGACTGAGACTTGAAGAAGTTACATCACTTGTCCAGTGTCACGTGGCTGGTGCGCCAGGTGGCCAGAATCTGAGCCTGGACATCTTGTCCCAGGACCTGAACTTGTAACCACTTCCCTCCCCTCCTAAGAAGGGGACTGCTTTCTGTTTTCACATGAGAAAGGGCTTTGAGACGCTAACTATGGTGGTGAGAAATAACGGCAAAAGTGGCTCAATGTACCTGAGTACCTGAGTCAGCCTGACTGTTTATGAAAAGACACTCCCTGCTGAGGCTCTCCGGGAGGTGGAGGGTTTTCTTTGGGAGGATGAGGGGCATGAAGAACCGTGCGTTTCTGGGGAGTCCTGTGCCCAAGGTTGTGGTTGAGGCCTGGAAGGGCGGCCTGAGCAGAGCTGTTGAATCATATGTACTGCTCATCCGTGTTGTGCAAATCAATTTCATTATGAGGAGGAAAAAAGGTTGATTCTCTCCATTTAAAAGAAAAATCTGTTAAAGACTCTTTGCCAGTGTTGAAAAGGTAAATAATTACATAAGGGCACAAATGAAATTGCTGTCAAATTAGAAACGTAGGTTCAATTTCCTAAACATCTCTTTGGCCGCTGGTCTGATATAAGACATTTGGATCACTCCAAATGAATGAGACTTTGTAAATGAGTCCTCCGTGCTTCAGAAAAAGAAGGGAGGTTCACAAAAGCCAAGGGTTTTCCCTTTTTCGCTGGCTGCCTTGCCCACACTAGGCTGGTCCTCACTGCCACTACCCTCGTTCACAACCCTCATCATCTCTCTGCTTGTTGATTCCAGGTCTCCAGGTGTTCAGTGTCCCAGGCAGACCCCACCCCATTCCTAGGGCGTGGCTCTCCCCATGCCCACCCCAAGTACTTCCCTCCAAACATAGGAACTTACTACTCAGAGTCATTGTGGATCCCCACGCCCCAATGGCCCCAGAAGCACCACACTATCCGGGTGCCCAGACTGGAACATAGTCTCATGACCCTGCTTAGCTTGGTAACCAAAGCAATCCCATGGTTATTGCTTTAATATCACCATTAATGGAAACGCGTTTCCGAAATATAAACTGTGCACAGGTATCAGCCATTGCTGTTCTCAACATCCACAGACCTTTCCCTGGTCGCAAGATGGGAAACGTTTTTACGAAGTTAATGGGCTTTTCTCTTTCACCTTCACCCAGTTCATCCTGGGCAACAATCTGCTGGAGAAAAGATTAGAATGCTACAGGTGGCATGCAGAAAGAAAAGCCACACTCATATTCAGTTCCTGACACAATCAAAAATACAATTATGCAGCAGAATAATAGCCTTGCAAGCCAGGCTATTTTCCTGAGAAGAAATTTTCCAAACTCCCTTATTTCCTTCTTTATTTAGCAAATCACAAACCAACTTAGAGTAGTTGGCTCATAAATTTCTCCCACGTTTTAGAGCCTTTTCTATGTTCTTAATGAGATATTAGCTGCATTCAAGAAGGAGAATTAGACTCAGGGGAAGTAAAATTTAGAAGAAAAAAAAAGAAGAAGAAGGCAGGACAAAAAATGGCAGGGGGGATGGTGAAAGAGAGATTGAAGGTGGTGAGATGTGTCCCCCAACTTCTCCACACTTGGACTTGGCAGGGCAAGGTGCATTAGAGAAGTTGAAGGATCACTGAGGACTGAGGGTCCTTCCCCTTGGGGACGGTGGGACAGACACAGAGAAGCGGTGGTCAGATGCCAGAGCAGAATTAAACTCGATATCAATAACAGGAAGGCAACCAGAAAATCTCTAAATGTTTGGAAATTAAGCAACACACTTTTCAAAAACTTACAGGTCCAAGAAGAAATCGCAATGTAAATTAGAAAATATTTTGAGCTTGTGGGTTACAGCTAAAGCACTACTTACGGGAAAATGGATAGCTCTAAATGCATAGGTTGGAAAGAGAAGAAAGGTCCAACTTCAATGATGTATGTTTCCAACTGAAGAAGGTGGAAAATGAACGGCAAAATCAAAGGCCGTAAAGTAAGTGTAGAAATCAATTAGATAGATAGCAAACATACAACAAAGCCAAGGGTTAGCTTTTTTAAAAGATTAATAAAATTGGGACTTCCCTGGTGGCGCACTGGTTAAGAATCCGCCTGCCAATGCAGGGGACACAGTTTCGAGCCCTGGTCCGGGAAGATCCCACATGCCGTGGAGCAACTAAGCCTGTGCGTCACAACTACTGAGCCTGTGAGCCCCAACTACTGAAGCCCGTGCACCTAGAGCCCATACTCCACAACAAGAGAAGCCACCGCAATGAGAAGCCCGCGCACTGCAACAAAGAGTAACCCCTGCTCACCACAACTAGAGAAAGCCCGCACGCAGCAACAAAGACCCAACTCAGCCAAAAAAATTAATTAAATAAATGTTTTTTAAAAAGTTAATAAAATTGATAAACTGGTAAAGAAAAAGAAAGAAAATGCTAATTACTGATATCAGGAATTAAAGGGCAGCATTACAATAGATTCTACATATACTAGAAAATAGTGAGATGGGACTTCCTTGGTGGTCCGGTGGTTAGGACTCTGCACTTCCACTGCAGGGGCCGCGGGTTCGATACCTGGTTGGGTAACTAAGATCCCACATGCTGCTCAGCACAGCCAAACATAATAATTAATAAATAAATAAATAAAAATTAAAAAGAGCAAAGAAAATAGTAAGAGAGTGGTATAAACAAACAACTTGCAGTCAGTTTGACAATCTGGATGAAATGGATACATTTCTTTAAAAACACAGCTTAGCAAATGCAGTGGTCCGAGGGAGGTGGCCTTGAAGTTTGGCTTTCTCGAGCTCCCTTGCTTTCTGTGTGGCCTCTGAGACAACACCGAGGCTCAGCACCCCATCCCAGAGACTGAAGTGAGCTGCACGGCCATCAGGCCGGATGGAGAAAAGAAGAGGGCTCAGAGACGCTACAGCCAGGGAGAGCTGGTGAGAAGCCACGTCAACCAAAGAACCAAAACACCACCGCCAAGTTACAGGAGCGACGGCATGAGCAAAGAAGAGCCGTGGGGACACAGAAGCCAGGCAGAACAGGGACCTAGCCCCAGTGACCAGGGGACCAGCGCAGCCACCACACCTAGTGCCACAGGACACATGATCCACACACCCAACCTCCCTGGAGCCCAGACACCATCTTAGAGAAGGATGAACTAGAAGACTCTTGGAAGGACCTACCTTTTTTTCCCTAGAATGCCTGACTGTTGCCTTAAGGTGCTACATACAATCATCAGATCAGACAAAATTTAAACTGTGTTTGACACTTGGAAAAAGATTACTTCAATAACAGGCAAAAAAGAAAGACGTTACATTTTCTCTGTGTATCAGAGTTGTGATGGGAATGATTTTCAATTTTCATACATTGTCTCGTTTCCAAGAGGACAATAGAAGTGTCAATGTATAATTTTCAAAAAGTTAAAATCGGACTTCCCTGGTGGCTCAGTGGTTAGGAATCCGCCTACCAATGCAGGGGACATGAGTTCGATCCCTGGTCCGGGAAGATCCCACCTGCCACGGAGCGACTAAGCCTGTGCACCACAACTACTGAGCCTGCATTCTAGAGCCCACGAGCTACAACTACTGAGCCCACGTGCCTAGAGCCGGTGCTCTGCAACAAGAGAAGCCACCGCAATGAGAAGACCACGCACCGCAACAAAGAGTAGCCCCCGCTCGCCACAAGTAGAGAAAGCCTGTGCGCAGCAACAAAGACCCAAAGCAGCCAAAAAATAGTTAAAATTACGACTCTCATGCAAATATGTAAAGTGAGCAACGATTTATTCAATTCATTAATGAAGGGACCATCAGGATGGTAAGGCTAGCTCCAAGAGAATTGGAAAAAGTAAATTATTCCAAGTCCCTGAAAGAAAGCTGCTTGAATACAGTTGCTGATTTACATACAAAATTTTTAATGTCTTACAGAGCAATAAACTGTAAGCTCTGGAGTGATCTTTTCTACCAGGTGAAATTCTTTGCCTTGCTAACGGGCAAGAATCATCTGCATTGCTATCAGTTTTCTACAAGTTACATCTACTCTTCAGATTTGTAAAATAGTCTAACCAATAAATAGTAAGGAGCAGATCAAACAGAGGCCCACAGCCAGAGAGAATCAATACAGCCTGGGCAGGCCTACTAGACACAAACACACCCAGCAAACACAGAAAGGTCATTCAGCAATCCTATGGCCCCATTTCCAAATCGTGCACACTTTTTCCTAACAGAAATGGGTGAGTATATGTTGACATTCGTGCCATTTGGGAGGTTGTGAATATTCAGGTGACAGGAGCTGAAAGTCCTCATTCTTTTCAGTGGTGACATCATCCCCCACCCCCGACCCCCAGGGGCATTTAGAGACTTAGCGTGACACTGGCCACCCAGCAGAATGCAATTTATGATTACACTGCTGCAGATCTGCAAACAGAACTGATTCTCTACCTTATGTAATTCTGTCAGCTCCAGAATTCCAGAAAGTAGCTCTAGAAACTAATCAATTGATTTGAGGAAGGTCTATAAAAGTATCTTGTTATTTTCTAATAACTAGCCAAGCCTTAAAGAAAATTAGGTCCAGGACCTTCAAATAATTCAGAACAGCACCAGGAATCATACTTTGCACCATGCCCACCATTGCTGTTTTTCCCAACCAGACATGTACCCGCCTCACCCTAATCAGCTCCTCCTGCCTCACTTCAGTATAAGGCCTTCCAGCCTCAATGTGAAAGAATTTAGTATCGTGGGGAACATCGTCCAGCCCAGATGGAACTCTCTTTGTTTGAGATAAATATAAAAAGGAGTTTTTTTTAACGATATGTATGTATCTTTTATATTTTTTGCACCTAATGTTCCCCCCTAATCAGCCCAAAGCACACCATCACAAGGATTATTCATACTTTGCTGTACAGCAGAAATTAACACAACGTTGAAAATCAACGATACGTCAATTAAAAAAAAAAAGCTAAAAGAATGGGTTATTCAGCTTTTGACTACCAGACACCACAGTAGGATTTTTTTGGTCAAGTCAATATTGCTTTGAAAGCTAGACTACCAAGGGAATAGGAGGTTATCACCCTTTCATTTCCATGAGACTATCAAGGTCATGGAGTTCTTCCATCCTATAGAGCGGATGCTCCAACACAGCCCCCCTCCCCCTCCCATCTAGCCGGGCCGGGTGGCTTGTGGTCCCAGGGTGGAAGGAGAATATGGTGGAGAGCAGTGCTTCTCAAACTCTCCAGTGAAGAACCTGTTGTTGCTGGGTTTCCCCTAAACTCCCAGTCTGTAGTTTTACTGCGCATGATCAGTACTCAGCTTGTACCACGTGACTCATACCTAGCTGGTCAGTGCAGTGTCCCGGGAGAGAGTCCGCCATCACACACTTGGACGTCACTGCAATGTCAAACTGCTGTAAAAGTTTCCTAACACTCACTCTCAAGTCTGTACTGACCTGGTGTGAACCAGGAAGTTCAAGGACAGACATGAAGCCTGCTGTAAAAGAGACAGAAAGCCTGAAGCCTGTCCATTCCGGGGCGAGAGATCATGGGAGGGAAAAGGGGGACAAGGAAGGTGAGCATATAGAGTGGCAGGAGCTTGTTTCCCAGCTTCACGTGTCTTGGGGGTCACACCTTAGGGGCTTTCAGAACACCCAGCTACCTGTGAGGAGCTCACAAACATGGGGCCAGGAGCTCACTTTCTGGGCATGCGGTGAGGAAAGTTGCAGGACCTAAGATAAGCCCACTGATGGTGACCATGTGTAGGAGAAGTGGCATAGAGGTGGTGAGATCACAAGCCCGAGGTCGTGCTCCTGGGTCCCCACTGCCTGTGCACAGTGTGCAGGGCACCCAGACATCACTGCGCATCCTGGGGTGTGACGTGTGACAGGGTAAAAAGCCCAGGGTTAGGAGGAAAGTAGGACCATGGATGAGGACCTGGAAACAGGGGCAAAGCCCATCATTCCAATAGTCCAGAAGGGACCAGGCACACTACAGCAGTCACTGTTCTAGGGAACGGAAGCCAGCAAGGATCCAGAGGAGGACACTTGGATCTGAAGGTCCTTATTGCCCACTGCAAGGATGTCGTAACCACTCGTAGACACAGATGTCAACTGGAGGAGGAGGAGGAGGGAAGAGAGGCAGAACTCAGAAAGCCTGCACGTTTACCTAAAGATATGGACCATTGAAGTCAGCCTCAGTGGGAAGTGGAAAGTTGAATGACAAATAATGAATGAATGAATGAAACTGAAAAGCTGAAGAAAGTAGAAGACTGGGATATTGTTAATGAGTCAGTGTCCCCTACTGCTCACCAAGGTGGGTGCCTGTGAAGGACATTCAGTCTGCTGTAGGAAACACAGGTACTTTTTCTTTGCATGCCAAGGTTACTGGGTTTGTTTTGTTTTTCTTTGTAACATTAAGGAAGGAGCTGGAATTCAAGAGTCAGGGGAAGCATGTAGGAAACTATGTATTTCACAAAACACAAGTAATTTTTAAATAGAATCTGCTAGGCGCACTCAGTAAAACTCAGTAAACCATGATCCCAACAAATAAGATATGAAGACTAGAGCAGTTAATAGACAAAAGAGCAAAGATATGGGGCGGGGGCGGTGAATGTTGCTCGTTTCAAAATGAAGAATTGCTTCCTTGTTTCCTTCTCTTCATTCTTTATATCCCACTGAAATTACCAAAGAAATAAAATGGAGACACAAACGCCTGTAGCAGTGCAGGAAAAGGAGTCAGGGTGTCCTCAGTGGAGCAGAAGAGTGTAACAATTTCTGGAAGATATGAATCAGATGGGAGCAGGTGACACTCACTGGTTGAATGCTCAACACTTATGTCAAAGGTTGACCCCTGGAGGGACTATCTCCAGCAGCAGCAGAAAGCCCAGGGCCAGAGTATCAGGCTCTGGCAGCCGGGGTGCTGGTGTGCTCAGCCCTGGGGCTCAGGAGAAACTGAAAAACTCCAATCTGAGAGCCGTGCCAGGGCCTCCTGCATGAAAGACTTGCCATTTGCCCCAGGGTCTCGTGCATGGACTGCTTCCTAAATGAAGTAGAGAATTTGCTCTTGGAGACTGCTAACCCAAGCAGGAGGGCCAGGGGAGGGGTGTGGGGAGGGGTCCACCCCACCAATACTGAGGGGGAGGAGAACTCCTAGGAAAGAACAAGACCTCGAAGCAGCATCCGCAGGAGAAGGCAGGTTGAGCGATGGACATTAGAGAAAAACAAAGGGGTTTATAAAGCTCTGCCCTGAACCCAGCAGGGAGGATCCAGACCTGGATAGGAAGGTGCCCTATTCCTTCTTAATTGGCTGCCATCGGGGATTTGCTTCTAGAGTGGATTTTGAGCTGCCCACCTTCCCCTGGGAGGAGGGAAGGGCTAATCTCTTTCTTCTGTTTCTGGCCCAAGTTCCCTGAAATAAAACTCACCTCCTGCTGCCCACTTCAGTCACTGTGCCCAGGGTGGGCCCTACCTGTGGAGCCCTGCAGCTCTTAGAGCAGACGGCTGGGTGTGTGGAACCAAGATAATTGCTGAAGGAGCCACAGCGGCTTCCAATATAAATGGATCTACACCTCCTTTCATAGAAGCGAGCAGACAAAAATATGAGGACATTCAACATCCCAACAAGCTGAGCAAGACTCAGGATAAAGCTAGAATAAGAAAATGGGGTTTTGGTAAAAAGAGACAATGGAACAGGATAGAGAAGTCCAGAAATAGATGGTTCTGGTTATCGATTGCTGTGTAATTTACCACCCAAATCTTGACTTGAAACAATAGTAACCATTCATTTTGATCACAGATCTGGGAGTTGAAGTCGGCTCTGCTAGGCAGCTATGGTTCAGGATCTTTCAGGTGGTGGTGGTCAGACGGTGGTTACGGCTGGGGTCTTCTCCAAGTTCTTTCACTCCCGTGTCTGGCACGTGGGTTGGGAAGACTCACACAGCTGGCGCTGGAACAGCCTGGCTCTTCTGGCAGTCTCTGCACATGGCAGCCCCGGGCAGTTCCTGGCATCATGGCGCAAGGCTCCCAGAGCCAGTGCCCAAGAGAGAAGAGCAAAAGTTGTGTGACCTTTTCTAACCCAGCCCTGGAAGTGACACAACATCCCTTCCACCTCATTTTATTCATTGAGGCAGCCACAGAGGCCCATCCAGGTCCAAGGGGAGGGGCCACGGACTGCCCCTTTTGAAAGGATTTGTGGACATATTTTTAAATCTGTACCTCAACCCAGTTATATGGGTCACTTAACTTGCAGTGAAGGTGCCACAGTTATACAGTACGAGAAAACATGGTGTTTTCAATCATTGGTGCAAAAGAGATTGGATATCTGTTTGGGGAAAAAAGATGAACCTTACTTAACAGCAAACACAGACATTTATTTTAGTGCATGGCAAAATATATAATTCTGGGAGCAAACATAGGAGATCTTCATGACACTAGGGTAGGAAAAAAATTCTTAAAAAGGATATAGAAAGCACTAACCATAAAAGGAAAAATTAATAATCTGTATTTTATTAAAATTAAGGACTTCTGTTCACTAAAGACATCAGTAAGGGAATGGAAAGGAAACACAAAGACTGAGAGAAGATATCTGCAATATACATATCCAAAAGAAGATTCTTATCTAGTATATATGTCATGCCTACAAATCAAAAAGAAAAAGACAAATAGCCCAATAAGTAAATGCTCAAAAGACTTAAACAGGCATTTCGCAGAGGAGGAGAGCCAAATAGCTAAAAAGAAAAGAAAAAAAACTCATTTCACATTAGGGAAATGCAAATAAAACCCACACTATACCCAACAGAATGGCTGAAATTTAAAAGTCTAAAAATACCAAATGCTGATGAGGATGTGAAGGGACTGGAATTGCTGGAAGGAATGTAAATGTGTACGTCTACCTTAGAAAACACTTTGGCCATATCTGCAGAAGTTGAACATAGAAATACTATATGGTCCAGCAACCTGACTTCAAGGAATACAACCAATAGAAATGGGTACATGTATTCACCAAAAGATAAACAAAGAAGTCCAAATATTTCTTAGCAGCACAATTCATAATAGGCACAAGCTGGAAATAACCCAAACGGCCAACAGCTGTAGAGTGAAAAAATAAATTGTGCCATGGTCACACAGTGGAATACTTCACAGCAATAAAAAAGATCTATTGATAGATGCAGAAATATGGTTTAAAAATCATAGACCATAATTTGAGTGAAAGAAGCCAGACACAAAAGAGTACACACTTCATTTCATTTATAGGAAGTTTATAAACAGATAAAACTAATCTATGGTGATATCAGAATGTGATTTCTCCTGGGGAGCAAGATACGTGTGTGTGTGTGTGTGTGTGTGTGTGTGTGTAACAAATATGCCTAAGAAATTATGTTAAGTAGTCATAACCACAATACCTCTATCATAACCAACAAAAATTAACCCTAACTCTTTAATATCATACAATATTTAATCCATGTTCAATTTCCCCCAATTATTTCAAAGAAAAATATAAACATATATATTAGGTACTCAGAAATAAGCAGAAAATGTGCATTTTCTCATGGAGAAAATGATAAAACATGATTAATGAACATGAATGAAAGCCTGAATACTTTTGTCATGAGTCAAAGACTCCATATCATAGAGATGGCAATTCATTACTAATTAATTTATGAATTCAGCACAATTCCAATCAACATCCCAACAAAATGATTCTAACATATTTGAGGAGCCAAGGTACTCTTGAGTAAAATTAGAAAGTGGAGGACTTGGACTAGCATATATCAAGCTGTACTATAAAGTCATTGTAGCATAGTTTCAGACAGCATCGTATTGGCACAGGGAGAGACAGTAAACAAATTTAAAATAGATAGCGAGCCCAGAAGTGGACTCCTGTGTAGATGGAAACTTGAGGTTGCATTACAAATCACTGGGGAAAGGACAGACTAGACAATAGATGGAGATGAGATGATTGTCTATCCATATGGGGAGACATAACTGTACACCTCCATGTCAGATAACATGAAGATCAATTTCAGATGGATGGTAAACCTAAGTAAGAAAAACAGAATGTCAAAATTCTAGAAAATATATATAGGAGAATACATCAAAGACATCAGGATAGGAAAGGATTTAAGAAGTCACAGAAAGAATAAATTATAAAGGAAAAGATGAATGAGGCTGACTATATTAAACTTTAAAACAATTTGAACAAGTATAAATAGATTCTATGAACAAAGTTAAAAGACAAGCCACAGACTGGGGGGAAATTTTGCAAAGCACAGGACCAATGAAGAAATATCTTAAATGAAGAAACAAGGACTTCCCTGGCTGTCCAGTGGTTAAAACTCTGTGCTTCCAACGCAGGGGGCATAGGTTCGATCCCTGGTTGGGGAACTAGGATCCTTCATGCCGTGCGGCATGGCCATAAATGAATGAATGAATGAATGAATGAATGAATGAATAAATAAATAATAATAAAATAAAATGAAGAAACAAACAAGAAAAAGAAAAGTATACCTAGGAATAAACCTACCTAAGGAGACAAAAGACCTGTATGCAGAAAACTATGATACTGATGAAAGAAATTAAAGATGATACAAACAGATGGAGAGATATAGCATGTTCTTGGGTTGGAAGAATCAACATTGTGAAAATGACTATACTACCCAAAGCAATCTACAGATTCAATGCAATCCCTATCAAACTACCAATGGCATTTTTCACAGAACTAGAGCAAAAAATTTCACAATGTGTATGGAAACACAAAAGACCCCGAAGAGCCAAAGCAACCTTGAGAAAGAAAAACGGAGCTGGAGGAATCAGGTTCCCTGACTTCAGACTACTACAAAGCTGCAGTAATCAAGACAGTATGGTACTGGCACAAAAACAGAAATATAGATCAATGGAACAGGATAGAAAGCCCAGAGATAAACCCACGCACATAGGGTCACCTTATCTTTGATGAAGGAGGCAAGAATATACAATGGAGAAAAGACAGCCTCTTCAATAAGTGGTGCTGGGAAAACTGGACAGCTACCTGTAAAAGAATGAAATTAGAACACTTCCTAACACCATACACAAAAATAAACTCATAATGGATTTAAGACCTAAATGTAAGGCCAGACACTATAAAACTCTTAGAGGAAAACATAGGCAGAACACTCTATGACATACATCACAGCAAGATCCTTTTTGACCCACCTCCTAGAGAAATGGAAATAAAAACACAAATAAACAAATGGGACCAAATGAAACTTAAAAGCTTTTGCACAGCAAAGGAAACCATAAACAAGACAAAAAGACAACCCTCAGAATGGGAGAAAATATTTGCAAACGAAGCAACTGACAAAGGATTAATCTCCAAAATATACAAGCAGTTCATGCAGCTCAATATCAAAAAAACAAACAACCCAATCCAAAAATGGGCAGAAGACCTAAATAGACATTTCTCCAAAGAAGATATACAGAGAGCTAACAAACACATGAAAGAATGCTCAACATCACTAATCATTAGAGAAATGCAAATCAAAACTACAATGAGGTATCACCTCACACTGGTCAGAATGGCCATCATCAAAAACTCTACAAACAATAAATGCTGGAGAGGGTGTGGAGAAAAGGGAACCCTCTTGCACTGTTGGTGGGAATGTAAATTGATACAGCCACTATGGAGAACAGTATGGTATGGAGGTTCCTTAAAAAACTAAACTAAAAATAGAACTACCATACGACCCAGCAATCCCACTACTGGGCATATACCCTGAGAAAACCATAATTCAAAAAGAGTCATGTACCGTAATGTTCATTGCAGCACTATTTACAATAGCCATGTCATGGAAGCAACCTAAGTGTCCATCAACATATGAATGGATAAAGAAGATGTGGCACATATATACAATGGAATATTACTCAGCCATAAAAAGAAACAAAACTGAGTTATTTGTAGCGAGGTGGATGGACTAGGGTCTGTCATACAGAGTGAAGTAAGTCAGAAAGAGAAAAACAAATACCGTATGCTAACACATATATATGGAATCTAAAAAAAAAAAATAAGTTTATGAAGAACCTAGGTGCAGGACAGGAATAAAGACGCAGACGTAGAGAATGGACTTGGGGACATGGGGAGGGGGAAGGGTAAGCTGGGACGAAGTGAGAGAGTGGCATGGACTTATATATACTACCAAATGTAAAATAGATAGCTAGTGGGAAGCAGCTGCATAGCACAGGGAGATCAGCTCGGTGCTTTGTGACCACCTAGAGGGGTGGGATGGGGGTGTGGGAGGGAGCCGCAAGAGGGAGGAGATATGGGGATATATGCATATGTATAGCTAGTTCACTTGGTTATAAAGCAGAAACTAACACACCGTTGTAAAGCAATTATACTCCAATAAAGATGTTAAAAGAAAAAGAGAAAGAAAAGTAACCCATCAATTCAAAAAGAGAAAAACGAATTGCCCAATAAAGTTATGAAAATATACTCAACATCATTAGAAATCAGGGGAAAGCAAATTCAATCCACAGTGAGATACCATTCACACCGCCGGAATGGCGGTAGTTCAAGTCTAACAATACCAAGTCTTGCCAAGGATGTGAAGCAGGAGCTTCTAAGGACTGCTGGAGAAAGTGTGGATTGGAACAACCACTTGGGAGGAAAACTTGGCAATATGCAAGAAAGTTAGAGAAAGGCTTATTATAGGGCTCAGGAATTCCAGTCCAGTTAACACACCATAGAAAAAACCCGGCCCAAGTGTATATGCATAAGAACGTTCACTGAAACATTGTTTTCATTATTAAAACTTTGAAATCATATAAATGTTCATTATTTGGAGAAGAAATGAACAAATCTTGGTCCAACCACAGAATTCTATGCAGCAGAGAAAATGTATGAACTAGCATGTATTTTTAGCATGGGAAAAATTCTCAAAAGTCATCATGTTGAATGAAAAAGCAAGCAGCAGGGTGATGCAGACTTCATAACAGCCTGCATTTAAAGTTTTAAAAACAGAGGAAATAGTACTCAATGTTGTGTATGAATACATACTTATATAGTAAAAATATAAAAATATGCATAGGAATGATTCACAACAACTTCAGGATAGTATTCACATCTATGAAGGAAAATGGCATGTGGGCTCTAGTTAGAATACATAGTTGGTTTCCACTACATCTCTGGTGTTTTATTTATTTTGAAAAAGGAGACAAGCCAAAACATAAATATTGGTTAAAACTGGATAGTAAATATATAGATATTCTCCATATTCTCTCTAACTTTCTGCATGTTTAGCTCTTTCAAATAAAATACTGGCAGAAAAAAATGGTAATAGATACTATTGAGAAAAAAGGTAATGAGAAAACAATTCATTGGAAAGCAAGAGAAGAGCGTAGAATTGATCTATAACATCAATAATTTTTTTTAACATCTTTATTGGAGTATAATTGCTTTGCAATGGTGTGTTATTTTCTGCTGTATAACAAAGCTATACATATACATACATCCCCATATCTCCTCCCTCTTGCGTCTCCCTCCCACCCTCCCTATCCCACCCCTCTAGGTGGTCACAAAGCACCGAGCTGACCTCCCTGTGCTATGCGGCTGCTTCCCACTAGCTATCTATTTTACATTTGGTAGTGTATATACGTCCATGCCACTCTCTCACTTCATCCCAGCTTACCCTTCCCTCTCCCCGTGTCCTCAAGTCCATTCTCTATGTCTGCATCTTTATTCCTGTCCTGCACCTAGGTTCTTCAGAACCTTTTTTTTTTTAGATTCCATATATATGTGTTAGCATATGGTATTTGTTTTTCTCTTTCTGACTTACTTCATTCTGTATGACAGTCTCTAGGTCCATCCACCTCAATATATATAACTCAATTTCGTTTCTTTTTATGGCTGAGTAATATTCCATTGTATATATGTGCCACATCTTCTTTATCCATTCATCTGTCGATGGACACAGGTTGCTTCCATGACATGGCTATTGTAAATAGTGCTGCAATGAACATTCGGGTGCATGTGTCTTTTTGAATTATGGTTTTCTCTGGGTATATGCCCAGTAGTGGGATTGCTGGGTCATATGGTAAGTCTATTTTTAGTTTTTTAAGGAACCTCCATACTGTTCTCCACAGTGGCTGTATCAATTTACATTCCCACCAACAGTGCAAGAGGGTTCCCTTTTCTCCACACCCTCTCCAGCATTTATTGTTTGTAGATTTTTTGATGATGGCCATTCTGACTGGTGTGAGGTGATACCTCATTGTAGTTTTGATTTGCATTTCTCTAATGATTAGTGAACATCAATAATTTTAAAATCCCATCAAAATGGAGAAACTTTGGAAAGTCTGACCAAGAGTAAGCACAACTGAATAATATATGCAGAGAGAAATAAGCAAATAACTACGGCCAAGAATGACCAAAAAAAGTAATAGGAGAATACCATATACGATTTTATGTCACTAAAGTTGAATATTTACGTAATATAGACAATTTCCTCCTCCAAAAAATTATGTTTCCCAAATTGCTATAAGAAGAGGTAGAAAATCTAAATACACTGGCATCCATTAAAAAATCAAAGTGTTGTTGATCATCCATTTCCAAAAAAGACCCCAGGCACAGGCTGAGTTTTAAAAACTACTAAGGAACAGATAATTCCTCTTCCTAAACTATTAGATATGCAGAATTATACAGAAATCTTCCTCTTGTGCTTAGAAATTAGCACAAACTTGATACAAAAATCTAACAGAATAGCACACCAAAAAATCAATAGATCCATTTCACTTAGTAACGGTTGTAATAACCCTAGATAAAACATTAACGTTTGAATCCAGCAGTGTTTTAAAAATAGTGTACAGAGTAGAATTTATTCCAGGATATAAATTTGGTTCAACATTAAGATGTTTTTTCATAGACAGTGAAAAAATCCACGTTCATCTCAAAAGATCCTGAAAATCATTAGAATACTAGAATCAATAAGAACAGCTAGCATTTATTAAGCATTTACTATGTGCTGAGAATTTACCATGTTTTATTTAATCCTCGTAACAATCCTATGAGGCCGGTGTCATTATCATCCCCTTTTTTCTATATAAGGGAACTAAAACTTAGAGAATTTAAGTACTTTGTCCAAGCTAGGAATAAAACTTCCTTAACTCGGTGGAAATTATTGACCAGAAACTAATAGCCAACACCTTAATCATTGAAATAGGATTCCATCCCCTTGCTTGGATCTCCACCAGCCCTCATCTTTGGCAGTCTTGTCTCAGTTTCCTAGATGTTTCTTTTTAGAGCTATGTTACTATGCAGTCCACAGGAGGACAGAGGCCCTGCTTATAACCGGCGCAGATGAAAAACACAAGATGAATTTTTCCCCTCATGTCCTCGCACTAGAGCCTACCTTCTGCCATTGGAAGGAATTCAAGGAAACCAGAGATTTTTGTTGGAGATCATGGATAGTGTCAAGTCACTGCCCTCCCCAGCAACCAGCATTCAAGAGTGCTGGTCCCATAAAGGGATCCTTGATCACATCATTTGCCCTCTCTGAGCTTCAGTCTCAAAATAATGGCACTGGATTGGATGCTGTCCAAGGTAATCACTTCTGATTCTATATTGAAAGACTGATTATCCAAAACAAGGCTCAAATTACTTTTGAAAATTGCAGCAAAGGAAACGTCAGCTTCTTGGCCCACCTGCTGCTAGATAACACTTGTAAAATTTGTAAGAAGGAAATGTGAATATCTCAATTCATGGCTGGAAATGAATTATGTTCCTTAGAAAAGAAACATCTCTTCCCAGTTTGCAAAACTTTGGGCTCTTGTCAGTTTACCCTTCAAACCCAGGAAAGCAATTTGTGGAGCTCTGCAGAGGGGATTTGCATTAATTTGGGGGAAATACTATCAACAGAAAGTGTTCCCTTTTGCCATATGTTTAACACTAGTAGAGACAGAAAACATATGCTCCGTGCACTTTCATGGAGCCCCAGCCCTAGCAAACAGGAAGACAGTGTTCAAAGTTTTCTAACACAAGATGAGGTAAGGACAGACATTTTAAAATGTCATGTTGGTTCTGTGTAGCAGGATATTCAAAGAGATGGAAATTTAACATTTCTTTCTGGGAAATAAACTGCTGATGAGCAGACCTAGAGAGATGCGGGGGGAGGCCGGCATATTTGCATGAGGAGCCTGGGAGCCTCGTGAATGGAAACTGATTGAGACTCTACCCCTTTGCCCCCGAGATTCAAGTTCCTGAAATCTGCTTCAGTAGCTCACGATTTGCCTAAACAATATCCAGAGGGAGGAAAGAGCAACGAAGCCCCTGAAATAAAATCATCGTGAGGATAAAAGCATTAGGCTTGGAGTTGGTGTCTCTTGAGAGAGGAATGGTTTGAATCCCTGAGGCTGTGGATCCTGGGGTGGGTCACAATCCAGCCGTCCTGGAGGCTGACTAGAGTCCCAGGAATGTGGCTCATACATGGGAGCGAATCTAAGGAGCTGTGACGTGGGGTCTCCTGACAGAGCACTTTGGAAGGCTGGAACAGCCCACACCTGGAAGAACCACCTACGCTATAAAGTAAGCTTCCTAGTTGTCCACCAACTTCCCGAGGTGATGTGGCATCCTTTGGCCTCAAGGGGGCGCTCCACCTGGAAGGCATGAGCAAACTGGCCCTTTGGTCATAAATAAGCATGTTGGGGACTTCTTAGTCCCAGGAAACATATTCAAAGTTGGTGACTTTGGAGCTTGAGCTGTTCAGTAGAACTATTATCAAGAAATGTGTTCCTGTTGTTTTGTAATCCCAAAGTGGCAAAGAGGAGCACAGATGTATAAGAGGAGAGGAAGCCTAGTGGTGGCCACCGGGCTGTCCCCAGTTCTCAGAACAAGGAAGGGTGCCTCCCCAGTCCAGGGAAGCTCCAGGGAGGCCATGATGCACTGGAGGGCTTTAGGCAGCTTCATGGACTTGGCCTTGGTCTGGTTGCTGGACCCCAGCCCAACTTGGGCTAAGCTGCGGCTCTTGACAAACCTCTCACGGAGATTGTTTAATTTTGTTTTCCAATACTGCATATTTTTAGTTCATTTTGACCATTTACATTCTAGAAAACATCCATATCATTGAATTTTTCAAATGTATTGGTGGAGTTTTACACAGCACTGCCTCTTTATATTTTTAATCTCCTTAGTGTCTATGGTTATAGCCTCTTTCTCATTCCTAAAGGTGTAAATTTGCCTTTTCTCTTTTTTTCTAGATTAACCTTGCCAGAGGTTTGCCCAGGTTCAAACTATACAAAGACCTTTCTCTATGGTTTATTTTTAATTGTATTGGTGCTCTGTTTTGTGAATTGTTAATTTCTGCTTTTAATTTTACTAATTTCATCTTCCAGATTTCTTTGATGCTGTTTTTTTAGCTGTCTCAGTTGATTTCTTCTTTCCCTTTGTTTAATTCTTTTTGTTTAATCATGAAAGCTATGATTTAGGTCCTGAGTGTAGTAAACAGCTGTCACTCACCTCACCCCCTAACTTCTAATATGTAGTATTCTCATTAGAGTGTTTTTCTAAATATTCTGTAATTGCAGCTTAATTTTCTCATTAACTCAATAATTATTTTTTAACGTTATTTAAATCAAATATTTTGTTGGTTTGTTAGTTTGTTTAATCCTTTGTGGTCGGAAAATACAGCCTGTAAAATTTCTACTTTTTAAAATGTGTGGGTGTTTTCGTTGTAAATCGACACTAAATCAATTTTTGTAAATGTTCCATGAACATTTGAAAATAATGTATATTCCCTACAGGCAATAAAAATGTCTCTTCAGTTTACCAATTATATTATTCAATTATTTTTTGTCATTCTCCTAGTTTTATCTTTAAATATTCAAACACATGTCTTAACCTACACTACTCTATCAACATTAAAATAGAACTGGCATTAAATTATTGAATTAATTAAAGTTATTAAAATATTTACATTACCCGAATAATATTAAAAATTTATTATATTCTGATTTCCTTCCCCCTTCCCTCCCTTAATTTTTATTGAAATAATGTGGAATTTTAGATACAGATTATTTTTATAAAGTCTTTATGTTATGTAACTTTTATTTTTAAAATACTTTTTTTTAACATTTACATTGTTTTATACCTATATTTATTATAATTATTTACACTATAGATTCGTTTATTGGTTTTATTATTCTCTGCATGTCTTCCTCTCCCTTGAATCTTTCACTTTGATTTATTTATTGGTATGAATAAATTTATTCATTTATATCAATATTCATTCATTGAAAGGGGTACCTCTTCAAGCAAGTTTTTTTTGGCTGGAAGGATGGAGGACTTGTATGCATGAGATGGGTACTTCAAATCCATTAATATCTGAAGATGTCTTTCTGTTGCTCTCACAGCTGAATAGCATTATTTTATACAGAATTCTTTGTTTTTACTCTTCCCCTTCAAAATCCTAAAGATATTGTTCCCTGTTCTCAAGCAGTTAGTGTTATAGAGGAGAATCTGATGCCAGTCTATTGACATTATTTTCTTACGCTCTGTGAATAGCCTACTTTTCTCTCTCTCTTTATAACCTCATAGCTTTTTTTCTTCCCCACTATCTTTGAAAGTCAGAGGTCACCAAGAAAAATGTAGGTGTAAGTCTCTTTCCATTAAAAATCCATTATATTCAATTAGTCCATTTAAGCTACAGACGTTAAGGCTTTCTTCAGCTGAGGCAACTTTTCTTCTATTATAATTTCTTCTATTCTTTTCTCTCCTCCTGAAATTCCTATTCCAAGTATAATTTAACTCCTAGGTATGCCATGATACGTATTGTTTGAGCAATCATATTCATTTCTGTTTTCCTTTACTTCTGAGATCTTTCCTGTTTCCTGGAAGTTTGAAAATGTCTGAGGCAAATGACAGGAGCGGGTCATGGACAGGATATGACATGCTCTTCCCAGAGGCCTGAGAAGTCACGGGCCGGGTGTGGAGGGTAGCTGTGTAGTCATCATCTGCTTTTCAGTGGAAAGCACAAGCAGGAGTCAGCACAGGGAGGGTACCAGAAGGATGTTCTGAACTGTGGGGAAGAGCAGAGAGACCTGCAGGCCAGACTGAGACCAGGAGGGTCTGGGTGACTCAACTCCACATCCCCGTATGCACACTGAACCCATGAACCAAGCAGGTGATTTGGGAACATGGTCTGCGGACAAACAGAAGGGAGTCTGAAAGCAAGCTTATCAAAGGAGGTAAAAAAATCAGAGAGCGGGCTCTGAGCAGACCAAGAGTAATGTCAAGCTTTCCAAGTGTGTTTTGTCCCTGCGCTCATGGGAGAACGGGAAAGATCTGGGCCAGAAAAGGACCATTCTTGCATTTGACCCACATGCCAACCCCATGAGATAGGCATAATTAGCCCTATTTTATAGGCAAGGAGATTGAGTCTTAATGGGGGCAACTTTTTCAAGATCCTCCAGTAGTAAACAGTGAAGTCAGAATTCGAACCCACATCCGTGTGCCCAGAGTCTGAGTTTTCCTGTGGTGTCACACCGCCTTATATAGCATTATATATATACACTATAACAATGTAGCATTACCTTTTTTTTTAACCCACTCCTCATATCCAGTGGAAAGCTAGTGCCCTTCCTGGCATTATTCAGCGCACTGCCTTCCAGAAATGAAGATGATTTTTTTCAGGTGTTTTCTATTTGAGAGTGATTCTATAAGGAAGAGAAGTTCACTACGTTTAGCACAAATAATGGATCTTTTAGTGTAAGGACGAGAACAGCCTTGCCCCTGTTCTCTCATTGCCTCTCAGGGTCTCTACTGATGCGCTTGCTCTGGCTTCTCTTGTTGCTGTGACTGCCATGCCTGAAGGACCAGCAGGCTGGGAAGGGCAAGATCTACAGCTCCCACTGCACCACGTCCCATGCCTCAGTTCTTGATGCTACAGCCTCAGCAAGACCCCTGATGAAACTCTCCGTATCTTTTTTTTTTTTTTTTTTTTTAACTTTTATTTATTTTTGGCTGCATTGGGTCTTCATTGCTGTGCGCGGGCTTTCTCTAGTTGCGGCAAGCGGGGGCTACTCTTCATTGCAGTGCAGTGTGCAGGCTTCTCATTGTGGTGGCTTCTCTTGTTGCGGAGCACGGGCTCTAGGCGCGCGGGCTTCAGTAGCTGTGGCTCGTGGGCTCTAGAGCGCAGGCTTAGTAGTTGTGGCGCACAGGCTTAGTGGCTCCGTGGCATGTGGGATCTTCCTGGACCAGGGCTCGAACCCTTGTCCCCTGCATTGGCAGGCAGATTCTCAACCACCGCGCCACCAGGGAAGTCCTCTCCATATCTTTGTGCAATTTCTTTCCCCTCTCTTTCCCCAACTATATGGCTGCCTTTGTCTGACTTGCATCAGTGCCCAAAGCTGGTGTGCTCTTGTTCACTTTCATTTTGGTTTTCAGTTCCCTTTTAAGGTGCGTTTTTCTGACAGCCTGCCAGTGAGTCACTCCTCCTCTAGTAAGTAGACATCATGTTCTTGTGTACCTTTGATTGATTTGTTTCCATTTCTCCAAACCTGGGGAAATAGAGCATGTCTTTTATAGATCGAATGTAAGAATCAAAAGGATTGTGTA
The DNA here is from genome assembly GCF_028021215.1 of Eschrichtius robustus. Lineage (NCBI taxonomy): Eukaryota > Metazoa > Chordata > Mammalia > Artiodactyla > Eschrichtiidae > Eschrichtius > Eschrichtius robustus. The sequence continues at coordinate 167,344,322 of NC_090824.1, forward strand.
CAGAAATGCCTTTATCTTAAACCTCTACAGTGACTTCCTGTTGCCTATGTAACAAATGACCACAAGCTTAGCGGCTTAAAACAACAGAAATATATTCTGTTACAGTTCTGGAGGTCAGAAATCCAAAATGAGTCTTAAGGGGCTAAAATCAAGGTGTCAGCTGGGCTGGTTCCTATGGAAGGCTCCAGGGGAGAATTCATTCCTTGCCTCTTTCACTTAGAGAGGCTTCCAGAATTCCTTGGCTTCTGGCATCATCATTCCAGTCTCTGCTTCTGTGGTCACACTTCCTCCTCCACTGTAGCCAAAAATCTCCCTCTATAATTACTCTTCTAGGACACTCGTGATTACATTTAGGACTCAGCCAGAGAACCCAAGATAATCTCGCCATGTTAAGATCTTTAACTTAATGACATCTGCAAAGTTCTTTTTGCCATATAAGATAACATTCACAGATTCCAAAGATTCAGTTGTGGACTTCTTGAGGAGGTATTATTCAATCTACTGAAGTCCACTCTCTGGCTTCCAGAGATTCATCTCTATCCTATATATATTCACCCCATTCTGACATCCCCAAAATTCTCAACCCATTATAGCATCAACTCAAAGTCCAAAATTATCAACTCCAAATCTAAATTATCTAAATTAAGTATGGGTAAAACTCTGCATATGATCCACCCTGGGGCAAAATTCCATCTGTGGAACCAGAAGTCAAGTTATCTGCTCCAAAAATACAGTGGTGAGACAGGCATAGGATAACAGTTACACACATTCCCATTTTAAAGGAGGAAAAAAATGGAAGGAAGAAAGGAGTCACCAGTCCCAAGCAATTTCAAAATCCAACGGGGAAATCTTCATTAGTTTTCAAGGTCTGGGAATAATCTGTGACTCAAGGATCCACACAGCTCTGCACTCTGAGCCAAAGCTCTTCTTCTCAGAGTCATTATTCTCTTGTCTTGAAGAGTAGAACACTTTGTAGCTGACTAGTTTTATCATCCTGTTCCTGCCTGTAGAAATTTTAGAGTCCAATAGCCTTCCTTCGTTTTATCTTGTCTCTGTCCCTTTCGGTTCCAGCCAGCAGCATTTCTAATGTAACATTCTCAAAACCTTTGTGTATTACCCATGCATGTCCCAGGGATTCACTCCATTAGATAAGAGAGTCCTCCAAAGACCTTTTCTGGATAATCTCATTTCTATTCCTGGTTTCTGCTGAGATGGCTGAGTGGCACATCTAATCTCTTCCGCACTAGCAAAAGGTTGTCCAGTCCCACCCTTGGCCTTCTGTTCAGAACACTCTTTCCTGATAGTGAATCTCCTAATTTTAGCATCTTGTGCAGTCTGGGTAGGGTAAGAGTCCTTGATGTAAACGTCTAGGCATTTCGAGTTCTCTGCACGCATGGGTGAAGCAGCTGCAGTAGCCCAAGGGCAGTCTTCTAAAAAACAGTAGGTGTGAGCTGCTAGGATCAAAACATACAGAGGCTGGGGGGTGTGCGCACCGAATAGTTAAGGGAGTACGAGATCTAAGTGAGACCAACAGCATCAGCATCGTGTTATAAAAGTGATACAGGGCTTCCCTGGTGGCGCAGTGGTTGAGGGTCTGCCTGCTAATGCAGGGGACACGGGTTCGAGCCCTGGTCTGGGAAGATCCCACGTGCCGCGGAGCGACTGGGCCCGTGAGCCACAATTGCTGAGCCTGCGCGTCTGGAGCCTGTGCTCCGCAACAGGAGAGGCCGCGATAGTGAGAGGCCCGCGCACCGCGATGAAGAGTGGCCCCCGCTTGTCGCAACTAGAGGAAGCCCTCGCACAGAAACGAAGACCCAACACAGCCATAAATAAATAAATAAATAAATATTAAAAAAAAAAAAAAGTGATACAGCAGAACTGGTATGACGGCTTATGGAAGTATGAAACAATGATGATGGCTTCTCTTGGCAGAAATATTCTCTTTTCTTTTATCTGAAACAGTGCTGCTTCATACAGCCTCCTTGCTCTGCAATGTTTCTTAGAAGTTAGGGATATTTAAATATTGGAAGATAACAAGTTCTCACCACAATATTCCATGAATCCCATCCCCTCCATACATCCTTCCCGCCCTGGTAGCGGTTATGGTCTTAATCATCTCTTAGCATATACTCATCATTTCCCTCTTGCAAGCCTGTTAATTGCTCTGATGGAGGCGTGGAGCCACCAAGCGCAGTCCCACAAGACAACGTAATTGGTGTCGGGTTATGACACTGGACAGCTTCTGTGTCCTGAGCAAATGTCATCCACTTAACCCATCTGTCATGTGGGGAAGTGATTCTGACAGGTCACGTTTCATAATGGCTCCGCTACTATTTATAGAACCAGTGGATGATTGCACGTGATCAGCTCCAATCCTTGTTACCTGATTGAATCCACAATGTCGATACAGCCCGTTGTTTCTCCCCACAGTAATAAGTGACATGCTTTTTCAGTCCCCTTGCTTCCTCCCATTGGTGTCCAGAGGGCAGCGGCTAAGTGCAGGTTTGCATCACCTCTGACCTTTCCTGTGAACCCACAAGGGGTGGGCCTGGCCTGGTTCCAGGCTGGCAGTGCCCCTCAGCCAGACTTGGACCCTGCCCTTGAGGAACTGACACACTGCTATGGACTGAATTGTGTACCCCCCCCCCCAAATTCATATGTTGAAGCCCTGACTCCCAATGTGCTGGAGATAAGGCATTTAGGAGGTAATTAAGGTCAAACGAGGGAATAAAGGTGGGGTCTTCGCCTGATAGGACTGGTGGTCTTATAAGAAGAGGAAGAGAGGGCAATGTCTCTCTCCCTCCTTCTGTGCTCATATTGGGCTGGCCAAAAAGTTTGTTCGGGTTTTCCGTAAGATGTTACAGAAAAACCTGAACGAAATTTATGGCTAACCCAATACCTTGAAGAAAGGCCATGTGAGGACACAGCGAGAAGGAGGCTTGTCTGCAAGCCAGGGAGAAAAACTCTCACCAAAAACCAACCCCGCCAGATCTTGATCTGGGACTTCTCGCCTCCAGAATTGTGAGAAACTTAATTTCTGTTGTTTAAGCCACACAGTCGGTGGTATTTTGTCATGGTAGCCCTAGCAGGTAAGACACACCTATGTACAGAAATAAAGAAATATGTCAGCCCGGGGAGTAAGGTCTCGAGCACCCCACTTCCAGCCCTGGGGAAGCACACACATTTGTATGTAAATCCTCTATTTGTGTTCCCTTTGAACTGTGGCTGCCCTATTGCTTGTTTGTTTCCTAAAACCCAGACTGAGATGCTTGTTTCCAGGGCCTCTATTTGGACTGGTCACTTTGTCCTGTGACTTCCCCACGGCATATGGCAGGACTCTTTTCCATGTGGATCTTCTACACCCCAACCCTAGAACCGCTCACTTCCACAAGTGTGCTGGCTCAGCCCAGCAGCCATTCCCCTTCAGGGTCATTCACTCGCCCAGATCAGAGCCCTGGACTCAAGCAAGTTCACCTCCAGCCGCCCCAAGACCGTGGCAGATGGAGCACCTGGCTTGCGCAGGCGCCACGCTGAAGGACGGTTCAGTTCTTTTGGGGACCACTGAGCTGGCCCCTGGGAAGGCCGGCTCCTCAGCTCCCAGGGGATGGCAACTGAGTTCAGTGCTGCATCGCTCCCGGGTGTCAGGTCCTCACTGGGAAACGGGGTTGGGAGGGACGTGTGCCGGCCCAGTAATTAAGATTAACGCGCACGCTCCGTCTGGAGGGTGGAAAGATGAATTTGTTCTTTGCATCCAAGTCCTTGGCACTCATTCCAGCTGGAAGCATCCAGAAAATTCTGATAATCTTCCTCTGGGGCATGTTAACAGCTTATAGGGACCAATTCTCGCCCCATACAAGACACGGGAGGGTCACCAGACAATTTCTCTGAGGTCTGGCTTTTACAATCGGTGCAGGGTATCTGATATTAACTTAAGGCGGACCGTTGGCTAGGGATTTCAGAGTCTGTGCTTGAGAGGTCACACTGGGTGCAGCTGTGAAACACAAGAGCATGAAACTCCAGCGTGTCCCTCCGTCTCTGAGAGTCACCAAGGACCATGTGGCATCAGTGCATGTGGCCCAAAGCACAGGTCTGGCTGGGGTCAGAAATGTGAGTGTGCTCCAAGGTCAGCTATGCTATCACTCTGAGATGCTGAGAAAACCCCTCCGCCTCCCTAAATTCCAGTCTCTGCATTTCTGGAATGGAGAGAGGTGGACTAGATCCGTATTTTCAAAGTATGGTCCAAGGAACCCTAAGAGTTCCATGGGTGCCCTGAGTGGAAAATGTACAGCACACTCAAGATGGTGTCACCACTGGATAGGGTGAGAGGAAGTGGTCCTGCATGCCCTAGTAGTTACAACAGAAGGATATCTTTCTGGAAAAAGAAAAGACAAAGCAAACATGATTAGGCAATACAACTGTCCCTCAGTAGCTGTGGGGAGTCGGTTCCTGGATTCCACTGGATACCAAAATCCACAGATGCTCAAGCCCGTTATATAAGATGGCGCAGTATTTGCATGTAATCTATGCACGTCCTTCTGCGTACTTTAAATCGTCTCTAGATTCCTTATGGTACCTAATGTAAACACCATGTAAATAGTTGCAAATACAATGCCTATGCATTGAATACCTCCAGATGAGAGGGATGTCTGAGGACCTCATAACAGTAGTTGTCTGTCTGGAAATGAACTGGATTGCTTGGAGACAGAAGTCGTTAAAAACTGCTCTTTGCGGTTTTCTTCTTGTACTTTTTGAATTTTGAACTGTGTATAAGTATTGTTTTATACAACAATGTTAAATTTAGTCCTCAAAAAATTAAAAATAGGATTACCCTTGATCCAGCAATTCCACTTGTGCAAAAGAATTGCAACAGGAGAAGGCTCTAGACGCTGTGAAGCAGGAGGCACTTGGGATCGTCCGCAGGGTTGGGACACTACAGAGGCTGCCACGGAGCCCGCCGGAGCCACCGTTCCTACTGCTGCTGCCGCCGCTGCCCGAATCGGAACCGGTGGGCCGCAGCTGCCGGCAATGCCGCAAAGAAAGAGGAACGTAGGCAGTAGTTCAGATGGAACCGAAGATTCCGATTTTTCTACAGATCTCGAGCACACAGACAATTCAGAGAGTGATGGCACATCCCGGCCATCTGCCCAAGTCACCCGCTCCTCAGCCCAGCTAAGCCAGAGTTCCCAAGATGCCAGTCCTGTTGGAAACGTGCAGTCCTTCGGCACCGAGGGCCCTGCTTATTCTACCAGGACAGTGACACGTAGTCAGCAGCAGCCCACCCCAGTGCCTCCGAAAAAATACCCGCTTCGGCAGACTCGTTCATCTGCCTCAGAAAGTGAGCCAGTGGTTGGCTTTTCAGATAGAGAAACTAAAACTACAGCTGATCATGATAAGTCTCCACCTCGAACGCCAGCTGGAAACGCCCCTTCTTCTGAGTCTGATACAGACATCTCCAGCCCCAACGTGTCTCACGATGAGAGCACTGCCAAGGACATGTCCCTGAAGGACTCGGGCAGTGATCTCTCTCATCGCCCCAAGCGCTGCCACTTCCATGAAAGCTACAATTTCAGTATGAACGGTCCTACACCAGGCTGTAACTCCCTAGGACACCTTACAGGAAACCGCAAGAGACGTTTCTCTACATCAGGATGCCCTCTCTATCATAACCTCTCAGCTGATAAATGCAAGGTGAGAGCACAGAGCCAGGATAAGCAGAGAGAAGAAAGATGCTGTCCCACAGACAAGATGGCAGCAACAGGCATGCAACCAGGCGCCAGGCACCAACAGAGAGGCAGTTGCGATGTAAAGAAAAGGTTGCTGAACTCAGGAAGAAAAGAAATTCTGGGCTGAGCAAAGAATAGAAAGAGAAATATATGGAACACAGGCAGACCTATGGGAACACCCGGGAACCTCTCTTGGAAAACCTGACTAGCGAGTATGACTTGGATCTTTTCGGAAGAGCACAAGCCCGGGCTTCAGAGGGTCTGGAGAAGTTAAGGCTGCAAGGCCGAATCACAGAGGGGAGCAATATGATTAAAACTATTGCTTTTTGTCGCTATGAGCTTGATACTTGGTACCATTCTCCCTATCCTGAGAAATATGCACGACTGGGATGTCTTTACATGTGTGAATTCTGTTTAAAATACATGAAGAGCCAGACAATACTCCGCTGACACATGGCTAAGTGTGTGTGGAAACACCCACCCGGAGATGAGATATAATGCAAAGGTTCAATCTCTGTGTTTGAAGTGGATGGCAAGAAAAACAAGATCTACTGCCCAAAACTGTGCCTGTTGGCCAAGGTTTTTCTGGACCACAAGACATTATATTATGATGTGGAGCCCTTCCTGTTCTATGTTATGACGGACGCAGACAACACTGATCGTCACCTGACTGGATAGTTTTCCGAGGAAAAGAAGTCATTCCTCCACCACAGTGTATCCTGTATCCTTACCATGCCTCAGTACATGAGACAGGGCTATGGCAAGATGCTCATTGATTTCAGTTATTTGCTTTCCAAAGTGGAAGAAAAAGTTGGCTCCCCAGAACGTCCACTCTCAGACCTGGGGCTCATAAGCTACTGCAGTTACTGGAAGAAGTGCTTCTTCGTTACCTGCATAACTTCCAAGGCAAAGAGATTTCTATCAAAGAAATTAGCCAGGAGACAGCTGTGAATCCTGTGGACATTGTCAGCATTCTGCAAGCCCTTCAGATGCTCAAATATTGGAAAGGAAAACACCTAGTTTTGAAGAGACAGGACCTGATTGATGAGTGGATAGCCAAAGAAGCCAAAAGATCCAACTCCAATAAAACCATGGATCCAAGCTGTTTAAAAGGGACCCCTCCGAAGGGCACTTAAAGTGACCGGTTACTCCGAGCCAGCAAACCCCAGCAGTAGGAATCCGTACCCTAGGGATCTGTCTGTCATTTCTGTTGCTCTTGTGATTGGCAAGTACAGTATCCTTCGGGAAGGCCATCCCCCTCAGGACTGTCCTGGCTCCAACCTTCGTGTACACTGCAGACGCTGGTTCTGAGGAACTGTTGTTCGGCCTCAGTGAGCTTGCCTGGATGGGATCTGTATTAGACTTGAGTGCAGATCCCTCGTAGCACTGACCCAAGGTGTTCTGTTTTGGTACTGTACCTGTCCAGTCACTGGTTCTCTCCTCTGGCCCCATGAGGTCGTGTCGTGTCTTCTAAACTTTGTAACAGTGCTTCTTGTCGCCCGGTCACCAGGCCACCAGCTATGGTTACCGCCACCAAGACCTTCCCAGTTATTCCTTACATGTGTTTTTGGAGGGGCAGGGAAGAGGTAACACTTCTGAGTGTGTGTGTGTGCTGGGAGGGGTCCCTTCCCTTTGGATTTCATCTCACTTTAAGTTTTTTCCTCCATTTTTACTGAAAGACCTGTTTTTGATCAGTATCAGGCTGACCAGGGCCAAATACTTTTGAAGACTCTCGCAAGGATTAGTCTTGGTTATGGCACATTATCTGAATGAGATGGAGAAAAGAATTGAGAGGTGGTGATTCCGTATTTGGATTTGAGTTCACCTGTGGGCAGTGGGCAACGTCTTGGTGGAAGGGAATGGAATACTACTTTTTGCCTCACCAGAAAGTGCCCAGTAGTAAATGTTTTCTTCTCTTTGCTCCCTGCCCATCTTTACGTTTGCAGGTGCCCAAATAATTTCCAGTTCTCCCTTTCATGCTGCATGTTAACGGGTTAATTATACTGCAGAGACATTTTCACCAGTACCAGTCTGATATAGCACACCTATACTTTCACATAAGTTACCTTGCTTTTGTCTGAACATCCTTGGAGAAGTGACTGAAAATGACTTCCGTGTCTCAGCCCATGACTCAGCAAGGCAGAATGGTCACCGTTGCCAGGGTTTGCTTCCCTTTTCAACAGTGTCTCACCCTCCCTCTAGTACTAAAGTGCTTATGCCCTTCCAAGAACTCCTCCTCCATTTCCTTTTTTGGGATTTACCACCATCCCCCCATTCTCTGGCCTCCTATTTTTGGTGTTGTTTAAGTGAAGGAAGAGATGCTCCCTCTAATTTCTCTCTAGCCCATTATAAACTGCTACCTTGGGGCAGCTTTTGATGTATGACATGTCACCCTTTCCAACTTGGTCTCCTACAACACCGCTGTCTTCATGTGGAGCCCTCACCACAATCCCAGCTCTGGTCATTTGTGCCTTTCTCTTGTCATCTTTGTACACTACTTATATTCACTGTGGGTTGGGGGGAGCTAATTTTAAGCATGTTCAGGGGCAGCTCCCTGCCAGTTTCAGTGTCACTGTTAAAATTTATCCAAAAGCAACTTCACTGGGGGTTTTCTTAAGGGGTAAAGGCCTTTTACAGAAGCTAACCCTTCCCCACGTGTGGTAGAATGTGCTGTTCTATATCTACTCCTCAGTCAAGCATGTTCTCTGTTCAAAAGAAAAAAAAAAAAAAAAGAATTGCAACAGGGCCTCAAAGAGATATCTGTACACCCATGTTCACAGCAGCATTATTCACAATAGCCAAGAGATGGAAACAACCCAAGTGTCCATCAATGGATGAATGGATAAACAAGACGTGGTATATTCATACAATAGAATATTTATTCAGCCTCTAAAAAAGAGAGAAGATTCTGACATTCATTGAATGACTCTTGAGGACATTACACTAAGTGAAATAAGCCAGTCACAAAAAGAAAAATGCTGTATCGTTCCACTTATATGAGGTACCTAGAGCATAGAATTGTGGATGCCAGGGACTGCGGGGAAGGGGGAAATGCGGACCCGTTGTTTCCTGGGCACAGAGTTCAGTTTTGCAAGATGAAGAGAGTTCTGGAGATGGATGGTGGTGATGGCTATACAACGATTGGAACGTCCAAAAGCCACTGAACTGTGCACTTAACAACAGTCACTATGGTAAATTTTATGTCATGTATATTTGACCACAATTTTTAAAAATGTTATATTTTTTATTTTTTAAATTAATTTTTATTGGAGTATAGTTGCTTTAAAATGTTGTGTTAGTTTCTACTGTACAGCAAAATGAATCAGCTATACATATACATATATCCCCTCTTTTTTGGATTTCCTTCCCACCTAGGCCACCACAGAGCACTGAGTAGAGTTCCCTGTGCTATACACTAGGTTCTCATTAGTTATCTATTTTATACATAGTAATGTATGTATGTCAATCCCAACCTCCCAATTCAGCCCAGTTGTTTCATGGGCACAGAGTTTCAGTTTTGCAAGATGAAAAGATTTCTGGAAATGGATGGTGGTGATGGCTGTACAACGATTTAATGTCCTAAAGCCACTGAACTGTGCACTTAACCACGGTCACTATGGTAAATTTTATGCCATGTATATTTCACCACAATTTTTTTTAATGTTATATTTTTTAAAAGAGAGAAGGAAAGAAAAAACAGCATCAGAATAAATTGTGGCCGCTCCCACCACCATGCCCAGGGAGAAGCTGCCCAGGCCAGACCTTCCCGCCAGCCCAGCTCACGACTGGGTGTGGGCATCTTGGGAGGTAATCAGCCTTCTTCTGTCCTGTTCTGTTCCAGCTGCTGCCAGTGTGGGCACCTGCTCTCTAAGGGAAAGGCCACTGCTCTCACTGGCTCCCAGCTGTGATGTCTGGTCACTCCCCCTCCCTCCTGGAGCAGCCCCACCCAGGGTGCGAGCCCACCCAGTGGCCCTTGTGAAGTGGTGATCACTCCGACCAGCAGGTCAGTGCCCTCTGGGAAGGGGTGAGGATGGAGACGAGGTCTGAAAGAGGGGAAAGCGGGACTTCCCTGGCGGTCCAGCGCCTCTAACACAGGGGGCATGGGTTCGATCCCTGGTCAGGGAACTAAGATCCCGCATGCCATGTGGCGCGGCCAAAAAAACTTAAAAAAAAAAAAAAAAAGTGGAGGGGAAAGCATAGTCACCTGTGGTTACAGATATGCCAGGACCAGCCAGCCCAGGGCTGCATAGGTGCCCTTCTGAAGTTGCAAAGTGGGTGGGGGAGATGGGTCCCCACTTTACTTTCCATCAGAGAAGAGAGAGGCATGCAGAGGCTTAGGGTTTGGGATGTGGGACCTTGGGTAAGTCATTTCCCCCCCTTTCTGTGACTCAGTTTCCATGTTTATAAAATGGGCATATTGATACACAACTAACATGCCTCCTGGGCTGTCGTGAGGATCAAATAATAAACTGGATGTGAAAGCACAATGTAGAGCTCAAGGGCTCTGAAAATTCAGCGGGGTGGGGGGGGAGGGGGCTGATGATAACGAGCAGCAGTGCCCCTCGTCCTAAGCTCCCCCTGACCGCTGGGCTGCAAGGACGTGACCTGCCATCTCGGCCTGCTCCGGGGCACCCACAGGGCCGGGGACCATGCTAGATGCACTGAATCCTCACACCCTTGCGATGCAGCCTCGCGCCCTGTATTATCACAGCAGGGAGGCGTAGGCCTGATACAAGGATAACGTTACACTGCCCAGGACTGCACTGCAAGGCAGCTGGGCTCGGGGTCCACCTGACTGCCAAAACTGTTCTTCCCGTCACACCCGCAGTTTTCCAACCGTGACTCTGGGGCTCAGCAAAAGTCCCTCAGGAGTCCCAGAAGGCCCCCACAGAGGGGGAGGGGATGCAGACCCTGCACGCTGCCTGCCCACCCAACTCTGGGACAGCAGCCCCTCTTCAATCTATTCATGTATTGGTGTTCAACGTTCACTTTCATTTGAAACCTAAGTTCTACTGCTTTAAAAAATATATATTAATTACCTAACTTTTTAAAATGCTTTCTGGGGACTTCCCTGGTGGTCCAGTGGTTAGGACTCTGCGCTCCCACTGCAGAGGGCACGGGTTCGATCCCTGGTGGGGGAACTAAGATCCCGCAAGCCGATGCAGCACAGCCAAAAAAAAACAATGATAATAAAATAAAATAAAATGCTTTCTGATCTCCCTCAGTCAGTGGCTTGGCAGAGTTGAAAGCATTATTATAACTCGTCCTAAAGGGTTTCAGAGAGTGGAGGCAACTGCAGGGGCTCCATCCTCAGGAGGTGCTTCTGCTACAGCCCAGCTCTACCCCTGCTGGGACTCCTCTGTCACCTCCCCCACCCCCTAGGAGGCACTGGCTGGGCCCTGACACCTGGGTTGCCTATAAGGTTCAGGGCTGAGACCACATAGGCGCCTGAAAAAGAGGCCCGTGACCCTTCCTCTCCTCGCCCTCATGTGGGGGAGGGAAGGGGAGCAGCAGACTCCCACGCCAGGGGGACATATAAGAAGGGGGAGGGCTGTGCCCTGCCCGCACCCCAGGCAAGGTGGCACGACCCTCCGGTCCCCACTGCTGTGGCTCTCTGCAGGGGTGGAAGATGGTACCAGTCAACCGTGAGCCGGAGGAGGAGCCCGAAGCCGCTGCCGAGGGATGGAGGACCCCACGCCTGAGCCCGTCTACGTCGACGTGGACAAAGGACTGACCTTGGCCTGCTTCGTCTTCCTCTGCCTCTTCCTCGTCGTGATGATCATTCGCTGCGCCAAGGTCATCATGGACCCTTACAGCGCCATCCCCACATCCACCTGGGAGGAGCAGCACCTGGATGACTGAGGCGCCCGCGGGCGGGGGCCGCGGCGGGGGACCGAGACCCCAGCGCTCTCTGGACAGGGCTGCCCCAGGATGTGCCTCTGTCCCCTGGCCACCGGCTTTCCAGCCCATGGAGGCGAGAAAGGATTTGGCCACCCGGGGATGGAGAAGGTTCACCTTAGCCTTGCCTGCTCTCACAGGAGCAGCAGGGTGAGATGATCGGGAGGCTGTGGGTGTTGCAGTGGTGGGCCAGTCTGGGGATGAGAGCGCTGGGCCGGGAGTCAGGAGGCCCGGGTGCCAGTCTGGGGAGTCACTGTGAGCCTAGGGGGCGGTCACCTTCCCTGGCTCGCACACACCTTTTGGCATCGGATACGGGACAGTCACCCACCATCATAACAACAGTGGTCTCGTTCTGAGGAGACTCTTGCCCTTAACATGCAAAGTAGCACACACACTAGCCCTGGAGGCTCCCAGCACAGACGTTCACCTGAGCCCCAGCCCCTTCCCAATGGGCCAGCAATGGAGCGCGTGGTGACGTGGGAAAGGAGTTGGAAGGTGCATCACCCCACATTCACAAAAGGCACAGGGGCTGCTTCCCAACAGTACTTTTTGAAACTAAAATATAGAGGGGTATATTTTTCCTGTTATAAATGAAATGTGTATTTTGGAAGTTTGGGAAAATACAGAAAAAATAGAAGGATGGGGGAAAATAACACTTATAATCCCACTTCCCCAAAGCCTCCATTTTGATATATTTTCTCCCAGCATTTTTTACATGTATTTTTAAATAGTCAAAATCATACTGTGTGCATGATGTTGTTATCACTTCATATTAGAGCATGAACACTTTCTCATTTCATCGAGCACTCTTTATAGCCATCATTTTTACTGGCTGCAGAGTATTCCATCAGGTGGATAGGTCATAGTTGCATAATTATCTCCTTTAGTCTTACATTTCTTTTTTTTTTTTTCACTAACTTTTCCTCATGCAAAATTATTTCACCCAGTGACCTCTTGAGAGCACACAGTTATGAGATTAATATGGGACAGGAAGACCTGGCTTCTAGTCCTGTCAGTCACTCTAAGGCTGTGTGACCTTGAGCAAGTCACTTCACCTCTCGGTGCCTCCGTTCCCTGATTTTAAAAAGGGGAGGAAAAGCCTTGCCCTTTTTGTTTTGTGTAAACCTCATGTGAATGCAAGGACAGGAGTGGGAGTGCTTTGAATGTAAACGTGCTGTGGGGGGAGACAAGGGATAAGTTGTTGATAATGACTCTTCTCCCTCTTTTCCCACCCTTCTGACCCACTCCCAGCCCATCACCTACATCTAAGGCCTTGCAGCAAGAATATTGGACCAGAGCCCACAAACCTGGTCCCAAGTCCCAACTCCTCTACTTCCTTGCTATATGACCCCAAATAACTCAGCCTCTCTGAGCCCCAGTTTCCTCATCTGTAAAATGAGGGAATAACATCTACCTCACAAGGTTGTTGTGAGGATGAAATGAGAGAACATGGGCAAACATTGGTGTATTTTCTTGATTTTACCACCCCAGGAGAAGCCAGGGGTCTGAGCTGGGAGGAAGAGAGGTCTGGCTTCCCCCCTCTTTGCAGAACCTGGAACCCTGGGCTTTCCTCAGTTCCCAGGGCCACTTCTGAAAGGCCAAATCTCCCAGCCAGGACCACTGGTCAGAGGAATACTCACAGCAACCTCCCCCAGCACCTGACCTCAAAGGTTATGGTGTCTATTAATTTACATAATTATCATTGTCATCAGTATTCCCACAAACATAATATGAAGTTAAACTAAACCACCAGAACTCCCCCTCCTTCTGAATGCATTTATTCCATCCCTCTAAGGCACACCTGCCATCCCCATCAGAAGTGCCCTGCAGCTGTGAAGAAGCTCAAGGCTCCCTTCCCATCACCTGCATCCCAGCCATGGGTCCCACTCCATCCCAGGTCACCTGGGAAGTGGGTTTCCAAAGCACCATCACCACTAGGTGACCCCTGAAAGTGAACAAGGCCACAGCTGCTCAGACAGCATTCCAGGGCATATCCAGCTGTCCCTTCCTCCACACCCCCACTGTGTGGGATGCACAAAGGGACAGCTGGCAAAGACAGTGGACCAAGGTGCATTGGAAGCTCTGTGTGAGGGGAGGATCTAGAGCAAGGACCTTGTACATTGCCTCAGGCCTAGCAGCAGCCTTCACTCTGCAGCCTACCTCAGAGATACCAAGCACTTCTGTGAAAAGCTCATCAGCATGGATTTACAATGCAAATCAGAACCAACGCCCAATCAGTTAATAACAGATCCCAAGGAACAAGAAGAGGTCTTGAAGACCTCACTTGGAGATACTTTAGAGCTCTCAGGAGTGAAAAACAGGTGCCTGAGGGCCGTGCTACTCAAACCATGATGAAGGACAAATAGCATCTGCAACACTGAGGGGCTTGTTAGAAATCCAAAATCATGGACCCCTACTCCAGACCTACAGAATCATAATCTCTGGAGATGGGGCCCAAGAATCTCTTAGCAAGATCTACCAAGCAATTTGTATGCATGTTCAAGTTTGAGAAGCACTGCCCTGGGGATCCTTTGGTCTCAATTATTTCTTTTCCACACCTAGATTTGCTAATATTTCCCACTCTACCTCTTGACTCTTTTTTTGGTGGCAAAGGGAAATAATATTTCAGAAAAAGATGGAAAATTTCAGAATCACTCCTAATCCAAGCCTCCACAAAATAGTGATTTCTATCGTGTGTCCATGTGTTCCCTTCTAATCCTTGCCCACGTGCAAGATGTTTTTTTTTCATAAAAGCCTTCGGTTACATCATTTAATCAACATCTCCTAACATTTCATCGTAAGCATGTTTCTGCTACAGTCTTCCTATTTATCATTTTACTGGCTATAAACCATGCCATCTAGTGCATGTACGTAGTTATCCAGAGTCCTATTAACAAGTACTTGGATTGCCTTCATTTTCCCTATTATACATGTTGCAAAATTTAAAAAATTAAAAAAAAAGAAAGCTAAAGACAGATATGACGAACCCTGGGCTTGCTCAGGATGGTGGAGAATGAATATTTAAATAACACCCCCTCCACCTTAGAGACACGTGGGGGAGGAAGAGCCATCCAAACATTTGATCATATTAAGGGGAAAAACCAACTGAAATTTCAAGCTTCTGCTGTTGCTTTAGCTGCTAAAGGATGGAGGAGATGGCCCTTTGTCATCAGAGCATCTTAGCCAGTTTCTAGCTAGCTGAGATGAAGTTGGGGTTTGGTATGGAGAGGTAAACTGTCCAGCAAAAGAAATGAAGAGAATTTTTGAAGACTGGAAGCTGGCAGAGAGCAAATGAAAAGCATTTGTGGCATTGGCCCTAATCCAGGACTTAAGGCAAAATATGATCAGAGAGAAACTCCCCGCTGCAGGGAAAGGGTGATGGATTTTCCAGACAGTGGTGTCTCGTGGCTGATTT
Organism: Eschrichtius robustus; assembly: GCF_028021215.1. Classification (NCBI taxonomy): domain Eukaryota; kingdom Metazoa; phylum Chordata; class Mammalia; order Artiodactyla; family Eschrichtiidae; genus Eschrichtius; species Eschrichtius robustus. The sequence continues at coordinate 167,359,358 of NC_090824.1, forward strand.
TACGTTGTTGCCTGTTCTGTGCTCTGCTACAGTCCCTCCATGTTACTCCAAACCCTCAGTAAAGTCTGATACACAATCCACTTTGTGGTTGTGGCATTTGGGGGCAATAAAGACATCTGGAAGGTGGTCAGTGTGAAGAAATGTAATCTGGAAAGGGATAGTCATCCCAGGGACAAGTGAGGAAGCAGAAATAAGCAGAAGCAGGAAATCAGAAAGTAACTATACTCCAATAAAAATTAATTTTAAAAAAATCAGAATGACGGTTGCCAGCATAAATGTGACCCCTGAGAATGCTCAGATAGGCTGATATGAATAATAGCACACTAGTTTTACCAGCCTGGTATATCAATTCCCATCATCTCTGTTTCATTTTTTCCAATTAGTTGCTCAAATATCTACATGCTCTTATTGAATTGAAAGACCCGTGACTCCCTCTCCTATAAAATTGCCCCAGAATTTCGAGGCTAACTCAATCCAAAAGGAGCTGGTCCTGCTTCCAGTTATCAGGTGGAGATAATTTCAAAGCCTGGTGTGTCCACTAGTGTGGTTTCACACCCCGCAGTCTAGCTGTTGAAGATGGGTCCTACGTGTGTGATAGGTGACAACCTGCCGTGCCCTCTTTGGTTTATAGCCCAGTCTGCTGAGAGGTGCTCGAGCTAAGCTCACTGGTCCACATTCACATGCCCAGTCATTCTGTCCAAACAGTACACCCAGGTAGGCTGTGTTCAGAGGGACAGGACAGCCTCGGCCATACCAACCGGCCCCCTGAATCCTCATGTCCTTGATCATCATCAGCTAAGACTCTCCCTCCTTCCTGGGGAGTTTGTCTTTGGGACCCGTATGACTCAGAATCCTAGCAGGAAAGAGATGCACACCCAAAGCATTAAATGAAGAGGGTTTAATGAAAGAATATTTACAGAGGTTGGGCAGGGTTAAGGGAAACGAAAGGGGTTGGCAAAATACCCATGGACGGGCAACAGGGTGAGTCCATTACCACTTGGGCCTGAAGCAACAAGGGGAAGGGGTGTTCCCAGAATCCAGTGGAAGCTGTAGCAGTGGGAGAGGAGTTCCCCAACAAAAGCCGTGGCCACAGGTAGACAATCAAAGTGCAACCAAGTGAGAAGAGAATATACACCTTGATTTCTCACCTTCTGCCCTCTAATCTCCTATGCCATCAGCCAAGAACAGAAGCTAAAGGACAGGAAACTCTGTGTGATATACTTCATATATATTAGCAAACTAGAGCAAACGAAAACTAACCAGTACAGTGCACCCCTATTACCACTCAGCATCCATCGTGGATGGGGAAAATGTATATGTCCCCAACATAGGGGAAATATAAATTCCCATCAACAACCACATTGTCTGAGGCTGCTATCAGTTTAGTTCCACACCCCCTGGAACTTACATTGTAACGTATCCCCCTCTAGGTGAGTGAATGAAACGATTCATATAAAGCATTGCTGCTAGAGTCCCCTCTTCTATGGCTGCTCAGGAGGCCTAGGTTGATAACCACAGTGTCATTCTTCTGCCACCCATTCCGTATCCCCTCTACCTTCTGGCAGTCCCTCCACTGCTGGAGTCTTTTATCCAGTGGAATGACCCAAATCTTTCTTCACAGAGGATCCAAATTCTTGGTGCCCTGTCTTTTTTGGTTGCCGGTTTCCGCAGATCCCCACCCCCTCAAAGAACTTGACAAGGCCTTGAAGGCCTCACCTGGAAGCATTTTTGAATACTCAGGAGGGAACAGGTGCCCTAGGACAGCGCTAGTCATGCTACGGTCGTAGGACGGATAGTATCAGCATCACCGGGGAGTTTGCTAGGAATCTAAGTGCATGCCCCCACCCCAGACCTACAGAGTAGGATATGGGATGAGGAATAACGAGAGATTCCCCAGTTTATCCCTGGGTTCCAGAGCTAGTCCTCCTTGCCCTCACTGTGGAGCAATACTGTTTCTTCTGAGATATTGGAATAAATCACCCTGACAGCACAGTGACCCCCTTCTCCACCTCCTAGTCCAAGATGAGGAGACCAAAATGGCTACAGGATGATCTCAGTTTCCAATTTAACAGACCCATAACTATGTTCCCTGGTGGAAATATTTCTTCTTTGTTACTAGGAATTTCCAAACCCACCAAGTCCAAGGTCACAGGATGGAAAACAAAAATTCTATAACTGGGTTATTAGGTATCATAGTGAGAGGAATCACTCTCGCTTCCATCCCTTGGTTCCCAGACTAGCATCACCCAGCTCCAGGGAAGATGCCAACGTATATTGGTCTCTGGTTTAAGGTGAATACTGCATCCTGTAGGTCAGCCACCATACCTGAGCCTTCCACAGGCCATTCTAAATTTCACTCAAGCCAACTGCTTCTGGGTGATGAGGCATGTGGTAAACCAGTGAATCTCCTGGACATGAACCCACAGCTGCACTTCCTTCACAAATGAGTCCTCAGGGACTTCCCTGGCGGTCCAGTGGTTAAGACTTCGCCTTCCGATGCAGGAGGTGCGGGTTCGATCCCTGGTCGGGGAGCTAAGATCCCACATGCCTCGGGGCCAAAAAACCAAAACACAGAACAGAAGCAATATTGTAACAAATTCAGTAAAGACTTTAAAAATGGTCCACATCAAAAAAAAAACCTTAAAAAACAAACAAACAAGAAACAAATGGGTTGTCTGGTTGAAGGTCATGTTTGTGAGATACGCTGAGATAAATGAAACACCACAAACGGCGAGGAGGGCAGAGGTAGCTAATCCATATGCAGAATACGAATCTATTCCCACCACCCTCCATAATAGAAGGGGTCCAGTGTAATCAACTTGCCAGTGGTGGCTGGCCTGTCTCGCATGACCCATCCCTGGGGAAGGATGCCATGTATCAGGGGCTGGGCATTGGCTTCATCCTGGGCAGGGTGCATACCCAGAAGTGATGGAAACCAACCAGGCGAGCCTTAGTGAGGGAAAGCCCATGTTGTTAAACCCATGTACAGCCTCCATCCCTTCCACTACGGTCACTTTGTTCACAGTACCACTGAGAACACACCAGAGTGGAGAGGGGAGGCATCCCCAGGTTGGGTCATCGTGTCCACCTGATTATTGACAGCCTTCTCTGCAATGGATACCTTTTGATAGACATTTAGGTGGCACATGAATATCTTCACATTCAGGGCTCCTTTGAAGACATCCTTCTGCATACATCTCCTCAAGACTGCCTTGAGTCCTCTCTTCCAATCTTACTGCAGTTGGGTCAGCACTCTGATTCTCCTACTGGGGAAAGTCAGAAGCTCCCGACAGCATCTTTATCTGCCACAGACACTTCCTGTACCATTGGGTCTGCTGGGTCTTAAGGCTCAATTGGTCAGGTAGCTTTCGTCACAGCCTGAACCGTTCTAGAGTCCTTGATTGCTCTGGGTCCCATTCCAAACCAGCAGCCTTATGACGTACCCGGTAAATGCAGCAGAGTGGCACACACAAAGGTGCTCCACATTGCCTCAAAAACCCAAAGAGGCCCATCACCCATGGAGCCTCTTTCTTCGTGATGGATGATGCAAGGAAAATCAAGGTTTCTCACCTAAGAGGGAATATCCCAACATGCCCCCGAATGCTGGAACCCTAGAAAGTTCTCCAATATGGCAGGCTCCTGGACTTCCTTAGGGGTTTTCTCTCACCCTCTGGCAAGCATGTGCCATGTGTGGTCCTTGCTACTTCACCAGAGCCGGTTAGCATAATGTCATCTATATAATAGACACTCATGAAGTTCTGTGGGTTGTTAAGGTGATCAGGGCCCCTACAATACAACAGAGAGAAGGAAAATGGCAAATTCTTGAGGTAATGCAATTAAGGTGCCCGATGAAGGTGAACTCTTTTTTATTACCTTTATTTTTTTTTCCCTAAAGTAAAAATTCAGTTTATTCATCTGTTTACAACACAGTACTCAGAAGGCAAAGTGTTTCACATCATAGATTTCACTTCCAACTCCTGGGAATGTTCATTTCTTTGACTATAAAGAGAGACTAGATTGGAAAGCCAGGTAATGCTTAGGCAACTAAACTAAGGATGGAGCGGGTGGGGTGGGCAGTGCTAACGTCATCCTCCCAGGGATGGGCACAAGGGGACTGTTAGCCACAAGCCGACTGTGTAGAACTGTTAGCTGGGAGCGCGGAGCAGCCGTCCTGGACCCTTGGGCCATCGCGGGCTTCAGTCATCCCTACCACATAGGTACAGCAGCGCTTTCTGGTAGTCGCCTTTGGTGTCTTGCTGAATGTAATAGTACAGGGACTTGCCATACTTTTTCTTGAATTCGGATCTAATTTTCAACATGTCCACTTCACTGTGGGAGGTCATGATTCTAATCAGGACCTTATCGCGAGTGCCCCTGCCCTTCATGGAGTCGTACAGTCTGTCAGCAAAGTACAGGGGCTTGTTCTGAATGCACTGGACTCGGTTCAGGAAGGCATTTTCCAGGCCTCCTCTGACCTCCTTCTTGATGCTCTCCAGCATGTCATAAGGGCTGTAGCTCTTGTACCTTTCAAATACTTTCTGGAGGTGGCACACACTCTGCTCGGTCATGACGCTGATCCACTTGGGAACATTAGTTCCTCTCCTCTTCATGCCAGCAACACGGAGATCCCGGGCTTCTTGGTCAGTCAGTTCATAATCAATGACATAGCCATCCTCTGCTCTTTGACCCTTCGCGAGGGCAATCATCAGCTTGCGGAAGTCACCAGATGTGTCGGAAATGATATCCTTCTCCAGATCGGTCTTGTACATTTCCTTGTAGACTCTGTTGATTTCCTGGAGCTCCTGGTTGGTCCCTGAGCAGATGATCTCAATGAGGGAGTCCTCATCGGTCCCCAGCCCCTTCATGGAGGCTTTCAGAGTATATATACATTTACATATATCATATTGGAGAGTATAAACATATGTACATGTAAAGAGAGAGCGAGCACAAATAACACAGCAAATGGGGTAAAATGTTAGTGATAGTTAAATATGGCCAGAGACTTCTGGTGTGGTCTTTATATGGTGTTCTTTATACTATCCTAATTCTTGCAAGTTTTCTGTAAGTTTGAAATTATTTCCAAATAAAAAGATTTGTTTTAATGGTAATAAAATGTTACCATTTCTCAAAAAAAAAAAAAAACCCACAAAACACCACAATTTGCCAGGCTGAGAAAAGTGTTGCCCTAGAAGTTCAAAGTTGCGGAATCCAGTCTCAGCTCTGCCACTCAGTAGCTATGCGAAATGAACAAGTCTCTTCGTTTATACAAAAACTATCCGAGACAGTGCGGGGTCCAGAGATGGAGGTAAAGAAGCAATAGTGCCCTTAGGCTTGGGGAATAGGCGGGCTTTCCCTGGGATCCATGCCCCGGAGGGCTCAGCATATCACAAACATACACACACAAATGAATATATTCAAGAGCACGCAGGCCCCTCTCCCCTTGGGACTCATCCTGATGCGGCCCCACCTGTATCCTATGTAACCTCTCAAGAGTAATACTGCCCAGGCCCCAGGGGAACGCCTCTTCACACCTCTGGGCTGCATCCTCAAAATAAAAGTGCCCACGTGAATGCCACACAGCCGCGTGGTGTGTCACTGCCAGCGCTGGCGATGGGCGCGTCCTCCCTCCCGCGGCGGGGGGGGGGGGGGGGGGGCGGGGGAGTGAAAGCACTTTGGTAAGAGAAGAGACTGATTAAGTCACTCAATACTTCCTCCTAGCATGGATGCAACTGATTCTTGCCCCAACCTGTGTCACTTTTCAGTCCTACCCAAAATTCATTTTCTTGATTGTTTTCCAATTTGTGGTTCTGGCACGGGATTCACAACAGCTGCACGTGGCAATTAGGGCACATTTTGCAATGTTAACTAATTCATATTAATTTATATATACATAAGTCTCGACATAACATAAATGGAGCGTGATACTAATTCTTTACTTTGGCAACCAGATGGTCACTGAACACTAGGATTATGAATAGTTTTATTTTTATAAAAAGCACTTAATAGGATTTAATCGAATTAAAAAAAAATAAATGTAAACATTTCAACTTGATTTAAGTAAACTTGATATGAAATGCTGATGTTCTTTAATTATAATTTGTATCTTGCCTTTTCCTTTTAATAGATAATTTTGAATGCCAAAGAAAAATAACTGGAAATGAATATAAAGTAAATTTTTCAATTTTTAACATTTAAGGTGTTGATGAAAATATTTACATTTCATATACTTTGAGTATAACTCAATTTACTTTGTAATCATTTACATTAGTCTGTCAATAAAACCCAAATTATGTGAAAAGCTTGATTAAGATAGGATAATTAGTGATTCTAATGAAATTAAGGCAAGAAAAACTAACTTAAAAAATAAAATTTTATTTTAAAAATATTGATATAGCAATTCATGAATTTGTACATCTTAAATGCTCATTCCAGCATCACCAGCCCATCAATACTCTTCAAGTGCAATGATAATTATATTCATTTATGTTTGATATTTTGCCAGTTTTCAATCATATAAAAGCCATAGCTTTGCAAATATTTTTGTTTTGTAATTATGAAAATGTGTATGCCAAGGTAGGAGAATAGAGAGCATTTAACAGTTTGTAGCTTCACTTGTATCTCTTAAATATTGAGACATAAGTGGGTCTCCATGTGTATTCTTGGCCAAGCAGGGGTGGACTTATGAATACGACATAATCCCTGTCCCTAATAATCTCCCAGATATTCAGTCATTTATTTAACAAGTATATATTGAGTGCCTGCTCTGTGCTAGGTAGGCACCGTGCTAGGTAATGAAGAACTTTCCATGAGCAAAAGCTGACTCTGCCCCCAGGAGCTTAAAATCTAATGAAGACAGACATTGCTCAAAAATCACAGACAGCAATAGTGTATTCATCTCTGGGATCAAGTCCTCTGTAGACACAGAGATGTTCCATCCAGATCCCGCTTCAAGAAAGGTCTTATTGTTCCAGCTTTTGTGTGCTGTTGGCAGACAGCCTCAAAATAAGACTGGCCCCAGTCTTATTTAGTTTCTCTCTAAGAGCAGAAAAAAACCAAAGCCAAACAGACAAAGCAGACCCTTCAAGCAAGCATCATTTGTAACCATTTCCCATAGCTCGGTAGTTCTTTGAGTAACTTTCTGCCTCTCCCTCAGCCCTGGGGCATCAGAGAGGACAGAGAGAGAGAGATACACAGAAAACAAACTCTTACTGTGGAATGCAACCCTGCCACATTAATTTTTCTGGGGTTGCTAAAAGGAACATGCTCCCGAACTAAAGAAAGAAAAGAAAATTTTAAATGTAAACACTTTGGAGGTCCATTTTGGTATCGAGACTCTTTGAGATAATTATTAATTACGATACTTAAAATCCTAAAGTTCCCGGACTTCCCTGGTGGCCCAGTAGTTAAGACCCCGTGCTTCCAATGCAGGGGGCGTGGGTTCGATCCCTGGTCGGGGAACTAGGATCTCACATGCTGAGCGGTGGAGCCAAAAAAAAAAAAAATCCTAAAGTTCCCTTGTCTTCAAAAACATTATCTTGGCCCAAATCTACCCTCATCCTCAGAATAGCTCTAAATGGCATTTTAAGGTAAACCAGTGTGAGCGAGTGGGCGCAGGGCAGGGAAGTCCCACGGTGAAAGCAACAAGGTTCCTCTTTCCTTGCTCCCCACCCGCCCAGGGCAGGGGCTCCTGGGCCCTGGTACCCAGTGCCTGCCAGGCCCAGGACAGCGGCATGCCCGTGAGTCCAGCCAGCTCCCTCTGACACCCTCCAGTATAAACTCCAGCAGGCCGCATCCTGTCAGAAACATCACGGGGCTTGTTCCTCCTGATCAAGTGAAGTTTAAAATGGATTCTATTCTCAGTTGCATAGTCATCCATTTAGATTCATCATGGGCCACTGGTTAAAACAGGAAGCGTGAATGAAGTATGAATTAATAAGGAAGATATAGTGATAATTACAGCCAATTTGCCTTGGGATGTTCATCACCAGATCTGTCAGCTCCATCTATTTGATCAAACGTCTCTAGTTCTTAACATACCATTGTTAAAAAGAGAAAATTTGGCCATGAAAAGCATTTTTGTCTATTTCATTACCATTATACACAGGTAGGTTTCAGTGAGCTCGGTTCCCGAACTAAAGACTATTAAATTCACTTCTCATCTGGAGCTGGCAATGGGAATTTCGAGATCGAGGCTGGAAGACAAAGAGGCTCATGTTGCTGAAGGTTAAGGGAAAGTAATCGTTGGAGAAATCCCACGCCAGACCCCCTATTAACATCCACCCTGTGTGTGTCTCAGACTCCAGGGCCGGATCCAGCGGGTTCATCCAGCATCACCAGCCCCTAAGCCCATTAAATGCACAGTGAGGGGATAAGTATGTGATCTCCATAGCTGGCATCAGCACTCTCTGCTGCCAGCGGGCAAATGGATTGATAATGATTTTAGATGACTTCTGCCCACGACCCAGGGACCTCTGGTGAAGATCTGCCATGTGCAATAGCTCTTTAGGTGTATTTAGGTGAGGAAAACAAGATGGGCCACTCATGCATGCTGATGCCAGGAGATAGAGCTAAGGGAACAAACCCAAACACAGGGTGGAGAACAGAGATTTCAGTGGAGTCAGCAGGAGCAGAGGTGGCCCTGGGAACACAGCCCCCAGGAATTCAGAACAAACCCAAGGAAGACTTTGGTCTTCCAAATTCAGAGAATACGTGTTTGGATCAATCTTATCTAGATAGTAGGGCTCTAGGAGACCCTGGTGACTCTACAGTAAGTCCCCTACGTACGAACCTTCAAGTTGTGAACTTTCAAAGATGCGAACGTGTGTTTGCATGTCCAATCACGTTAACTTAGTTCACGTGTCTGGAGTATATTGCCATGTGCGTGCATCCTCTACAAGTGGTTGTGCTTTTGTGCACTTTACTGTGCAGTACTGTATAGAGTACAGTAGTACAGTATCTTTATTTCAAGCCCAGGATGTCTGGAAGGAAGTGGAAAAGCAGCAGTATATAGTCGATCGTGTTAGTTGGGCATCTAGGCTAACTTTGTTGGACTTTCGAACAAATTGGACTTACGAAAGCACCCTTGGAACGGAACTCATTCGTGTGCAGGGGACTTACTGTACAGGATTTCCACTGAAATCAGCAAAGCATTGAAGACCATGGCCCCAGGGCGCAGCTTCGTGGAATAAAATCAGCTGTGCGAGACCAGTTCAGCCTCAGCGCACGATGCTTCCCAGCCTGTGCGTGGCAGAGACTACGAGCTGCACCCCACCCCCGAGGATTCATCCTCCCCTTCTTCTTCAGCAATCAAGCTCTGATTTTTAAGCTGAGGAAGCAATGTGTTCAGTTAAAAGACTATATTCCCCGGCTTCCTTGCAATGAGGTGTGGTCTTGTGACTATGTTCTTGGCAATAAAACGCAAGAAAAGTGTAGTATGGGGTTCCCAGGAAGGCTGCTCAAAGGGTACCTAACTCAGCTAGGAGGAGGGCCCTTCAGCCCTTCATCCCCCCAACCCTCACCTCTTTAATTTTTCTTTCTGCAAGCCTGGAACTTGGGTGTGTTGGCTGGAGCTCCAGCAGCTTTTTGTACCACGCGGTGACCTTGTGGTTGAACACCATGTGCTAAGGATGAGGACCCTGGGTCCCTAATGACACTGTGGAGTTGCCATACAAACTCCAGACTTCCTGGCTCCAAAATGCTTTTAGGTGAGAAAGAAATACCTTAATGTTCCTTAGAATTGATAGACATGCTCCACTCTCAGGTCTTTGCACTGGCTGGACCCTCTGCCTGGAGCACTCTGCCCCAGATGTCCATCTGCCTTGATCCCTCACTTTCTTCAGCTGTCGAGCAAAAAAGCACCAAGAACCCGAGGCACTAAGGCCTTCTCTGACCACCTTGTTTATAACGACACCCATGTCCCCCATTGTTCCATAGAACCTATCCCCATCTGTCATACTGTAACCGAAAGTGGGGTCCGGCTGCTAGTCACTCAAAGCCAATGAAGAGGCAAGGTTGGTGGAAAGTTAGCTTTACTTTGGATGCTGGGGGTGGGGGTGGAGGGTGGACTCCTGTCCTAAGGTTGACTCCCACCCAACGGACAATCAGGGGGCAAGAGCTTTTATAGACAGAGGGAGGGGGCTACATGCAGAAACAGCTCTGACAGTCATCTTGAAGTTGGTCATTGGTGGTCTGACCACCGTCATCTTGATGGTTTTAAGTACAGTTAATCTTCAGTTCCAGGGTTGGTTTGTTGCCATTTCTCTGAAGCCAGCTCTCGGAATTGTGGCAGCTTATGTCATGGCTACAGTCTGGTCATCAGGTAGTTAACTTCTCCACCTGGTGTGGGTTTCAGTATCTATAAGGCAGCTCACAGGATATGGCTTAGAATATTATCTATAGCCCTTGAGAAGGAACTAAAGGTCCTTGACTTTGCTTAAGGACAAAGCTATTATTATTTGGTCTCCTTTGACTGTTTTGTTTCTGCATTTTCTCACTTCTCTGATTAAACTTATCCTTTGGCTAAAGTTCTTCCACAGACAAAAGGCAGGCGGAGGACATGGGGGGCATAGACCATAGGGTCCTGCTCCACTTCAATAGTGTGTATCTTTTCCTTGTCCATTTGTTTCCTGCCTATCTCCCTCCACTAGGAAGTAATCATCACAGGGCACAAGGGCATCATAAGTCACAGCTTTTCTGTGACTGCTGCACCTATTGTGCCTAGTACAGTGCCTGGCACAGAGAAGGCACTCAATAGCGATTTGGTGAATAAATGAATGAATGAGTAGCGTGATCTAACGGGCCGGCTCCGCAGGCTCAGTCATCCTCCCAGGCCCTGGTGTGGGGTCCATTAGGCCCAAGATGTGTCACCAGGCATCCTCTTCCCCTGTGGTCACCAGGAACCACGCTGCCTGTCTGCAGTGGGTAGGGCAGAGGAGACGGGGCAAGGCTCACTCTCCTGACTCTGGTGGGCTTGCAAGGGGAGAAAAGCAAGCCCCTGGCCCTTTTCCTGCCCTCTCACAGTCCAGGTGTGTGAACCCTTGACCAGGGGGCTCAGCCAAAGGTTCATAATGTGCTGATACGGCTACAGGGCCCTTGAACCAAGTCTGCACCCCACGTACATCCATCAGTCGGCCCCAAGAAATACTGAACGCGAGGGGTACTGTGGTGCGTAAATTTATGTGTCAACTTGGCTGAACCGCGGTACTCAGATATTTGTTCAAACGTCAGTCTAGATGTGGCTGTGAAGGTAGTTTTCAGATGAGATTAACATCTAAGTCAGTGGACTTTGAGTGAAGCAGATTATCCTCCATAATATGGGGGGGGCTTCATCTAATCAGCTGAAGGCCTTAAGAGAAAAAAGCCTGATCTCCCTGGAAGAGGGGATTCTTCAGCAGACCACCTTCAGACTCAAACTGCAGCTCTTCCCTGGGTCTCAAGCCTGTGGCCCACCCTGCAGATTTTGGACTTGCCAGCCTCTACAATCACATAAGCCAGTTCCTTAAAATAAATGTCTCTCTCTATATACACATCTACTTGGTTGTGTTTCTCTGGAGGAATCTGAGCTAATACAAGTGCCATTCTTTTTTCCATGTTCCAGAGAATACTGGGAGCTCTAGAATGTCTCAGGAGAAACATCAGACCCTCAGCCTCACTAATAAAAACTAGAAAACAAATTAATGAATGTCTCTCAAGGAAGCGGTACACAAACCAAGAACACGAGGAGACATTGCGCAGTCACAGCCGTGCCAGGCTCAGAGCATGGAGAGGGAGCACGATGGCTTTATTTATTACTGAATGAAGAACCAGGTCTGCGGCCACAGTGGGGGTCCCTGGTCCCCCGCAGGGAGGTGGAGAGGGCGGTGCTCAAGCCTTGTGTTTCCAGGAAAGCAGAGAGAACCTCAGGCCGGTGAGAGGGCAGGCAGCACTTTCCCTGCACACCGGCCAAAGCCAATGCGGTACCCGTCCCCCTGGCAGTGTCCTGCAACGGAGGAGGACAGGGGTCAGCCACGAAGCCGCTGGGCTCAGGGGAACCACCGCCCAAGCGGCCACAGTGCCGGTCAGCACACAGCTGGGCCCAAGGCAGGAAGGCGCCATCAGAATGACAAACAGGTATTTTCGACAGAAAAACAACCTTCTCCAGAAGCTGGGCAGAGCTGCAGGAGCACCAAGATGGAACTCCAGGCCCGCCCTACTGTCAGGGACCCTCACAAGCGGTGCAAGGATGGCACAATGGCTTTCCTGAGAGGTAAAGGAATAGGTATGGGTCAACTCTCCCTAAGTAAGTCTGAGTTCAAATCCTAGGCTTGCTAATTAGCCTGAGGCTAGACTGACTGGGTTCAAAGCCTGGCTCCTCCACCTACTGGCTCCATGACCTCGAGTCCCCTTGGAACTCAGTTTCTTTTCTCTTCGTTTTTTAGAATATTTATTTATTTGGCTGCATCGGGTCTTAGTTGTGGCACGTGGGATCTTCGTTGTGGCATGCAGGCTCCTTTAGCCTAGTTGCAGCATGTGGGATCTAGTTTCCCGACCAGGGATCGAACCCGGGTCCCCTGCATTGGGAGTGTGGAGTCTTTACCACTGAACCATGAGGGAAGTCTCTGGATCTCAGTTTCCTCATCTGTGAAACGGATCTAATGATAGTACTCACTGCGCAGGGCTGTTGCAAAGATGATGTGAGTTAATACACAGAGAACTCCAAAAGAGTGCCTTCCCCAGGGGAAATGCTCCGTGTCAGCTATTATGATGATTATAAGCTGGGGGATCAGGGGCAACTTGTTTAACCTCTGAGCTCAGCTCCCTTGTCTGCAAATGGGAATAGCAATCCTTATCTCTCAGGGTTGTGAGGACTCGATGAAACATGTGGCTGAAGCCCTAGCATGACATCTCTCCCAGAGCAGATGTTATGCAAATTCACTCAATTCCATTTCAACAGAAAGGCAGAGAGGAGGAGGCCCTGGTCCCTGGACCTGAGAAGGGTCCACTGAGTGGGAGCAGCTGTCTGAGTCAGAGCAGAAAAGTCTAGGAGGAGCTGGGAGAGCAGCATGGAGGAGACAGGAGCAGAAAGGAGGGAACACCAGAGCTGGGACTTGACAGGTGGATACGAGTTCACCAGGGGGGACACAATGAAAAGGGTGTGCCAGACAGAGGGAACAGCGTGTGCAAAGGCACGGAGACCCAGGTGAGAGATGCACGAGGTGCATTTATTCAGTGAAGCTGTTGTGTGGGGTCCCCTGAGAAGCCAGATTACAGAGTGTTCTTAGAAGCCATGTTAAGGAGTTTGAACCTTTTCCTGAGGGCACTGCGGTGACTCAGAGGAGTTTTCAGCAAGACAGTGAAAGCTGTGTTTTACAGCTATGTTTTAAAGAGCGCCCTCTCCAGTGGCCCCTAGAGAGAAGATAGATGGAAACACATAGATTTATGAGTGTCAGGCCTATACAGAGGCTCCAAGGCTGCTCCGATTGAGATGCTTCTCAAGCACCACGAGCCAGGGCAGTGCTGAGGTGACGGCCACCTGGCCCATGACGAACACGAGGGCCACTGCAGGGGATGCCCGTGACCTTGAGTTACACAAAACACCACCAGACCCCCTCACCTGCTGAAGACGACCCCCAAACCTGGAGTTAGGCCTTCTGCTACCCAGTGTGAAGAAGGGAAAGCAAGGAGTTGCAATATTCCCACAACCGAGAGAAACAAATCGAAGCTCACGGCTGAGAGGACTCCCAGCCAACTGAACACTGAGACCAAAGTCAGCTTTGGGAGAAGGGGTCAGGGACGTCCCCGTGAGCCCTTCCAGCGAGCCCAAGGACAGTCCTCACGGCCACCTGTAGCTCAGTACAGCCTACCCAGCCTGTCTCCTCCCACTTCCCCCCACCTGCCCAGTCATCCTACCCGCCCTCCCTGTGAGGGCCGCTCTGACCGCTGGCCTTCTCTGGGGAGGTGGCAGCTTGGACACCTCAGCAACATCCCCAAACCAGCCCCTCGCCCTCCCCGGCATCACCGAGGCACATCCTTGCCACCCCAGCACTGCCCCTTAACACTCAGTGTCGCCTTTTGTCCAGAGCAACATCCTTGCCTATTCTGTTTCATTATTTTTCCATCAGTCACTTTAGAATCTCAGTGCTCAGAAATATTCGTGTCCCTGGGGGGGAAAAAAAGCCTATTAAAGCAAAACCTGGCAGAAATTCATCAATCATCTATCAAAGCAGCTCACTCCAAGCTGCAGCATTTTCAAAGCGCCTTCTTCCTGGAGAGCTGCAAATACTGAGAGGGTGTCTTCCTCCTCCCCATCCCCAACGCCGGGTGCTCTGTCAGTCACATTGCTCCTTCCTGCCCTGGGTTACAACAGAGCCACCCCCCACCCCGACCCCAGCAAACAGCACTGCCTGCTTCCTGAGAACAGATGCACGATTACATCCTGGTAGGAAAGTTGCCCACTTCCTCCCCATTTTACAGCTGGCAGGCAGATGGTCTAGATGGGGTTTCTTAACGTCAAGAGACGACCTTTTGAGTCAGATGATTCTTTCTCGTGAGAAGCTGTCCTGTCCACTTAACATGTTTAGCAGCATCTCTGCGTGCCATTCAGAGACAGCCGGAACTGTCTCCACATGTCGCCAAATGTCCCCCAAGGGGCAAAGCCACTCTGGCTGGGACCACTGGCCCAAAGGATGAAAAGTGAGGCTCTGCACCCAGCTGAGGAAGGTCTTTCCAGGCTCCCAAGCTGCTGCTCTCCAGTGCAGGGAGGAGAAGCTGGGGGCAGGTGCATTCAGGCAGGGACAGAGGGCCCCGAGAGGCCAGAGCATGAGGAAAGTCTGCACCCAAGTCAGAGCGTATCACCGAGCCCTGGGCAGAGGGGAAAAGCAGCTCCCTGCCTCCCTGGGTTGGGCTCCATCAACCACGGAAATGGAAGGGAAAAGTATACTCATCTCCTCTGGAATGTTATCTGATCTCACTGGCCCTTTCCTGAAAACTGACCCTCTGCCTACTCCCCACTCCATCCCACCAATGGGAATGAGAATCCATAGCTACAGCCCAGTTTTCCAGCTTCCTGGAATGCCATGCCTGCAAGCACACCGGGGTGCACCCCTCACCTTCCAGAGGGAGGAGATCCCAAGGCCCAGAGACAGGAGCCAGACCCAGCTGAGTTACTGGCAGAGCCAGGCCTGAAACCAGGGTTTTCTCTGCCACCAGAGCTTCAGGGAAGTCCCAACTGTATTATGTCACTGAATGAAACTAAAGGAAATGATCTGGGAAAGCAAATGGGAAGGGCTTGCAACTGTGGGGAAGTGAAGGTGGTGAGCTTTGTATTCCAAGGGAGTTGGTTGCATTCCAGGGCTGTCACCCGCCAGCTGTGTGATTCTGGTCCAGCTACTTCACCTCTCTAGACCTCCAATGGTTCATCTATAAATCAGAGTAATAGCACCATGGGAATTAAATGTGATAATGCAGGTAAAGTGACATGCACGGTACCTAGCACACAGTAAGTGCACGATAAATTGCTGTTGTGTTACTGTTGTCTTCATCGTGGTTTTTTTGTGTTTCAGTTAAAGATTGTGTTTTAGTTAACGATTTTGTGTTTTAGTTAATGATAAATAGCTTTAGGCTAGACTTCTGGTTCAAGATAGGGCATGATTCTATACATTAACACTTTCCTTCTCTTATATTCCTATGGAAATGGTCAAAGCAATATAGATATAAGGGAAAAGTCTGTGGCAACACTAGAAACAAGAATGGAAATACTAAAAAAGATGGAACTTGTGTTGGGCGTTAGAAGACATGGAGGATTAAGAATGGTGGGAGGGGGTGGAGGGCGTCCCAGGCAGCAAGAACAGCCCAAATGCCTGGGGTTGGCAGTGGGTGCTCTGTTCTGTAGACGGAGGAGGTCTCCTTGCCCAAAAGGTTGGCCAAGGCTGGAGCACAGGAGTGGATACCATTGGTTGGGCTGGGGCTTTTGGTCTCCCAGAAATGAGAACCACATGGCACCATAGGCAACATGATATATTGGTTTAAGAGCACAGACCCTGGAACCCAACTGCCTGGGTTCAAATCCTGGTTTCTACACTTTATCATTCCAGTGGTTAGAAACGGATTTGGGGAATAGTCACCCATGATGAGAGAGCAGGGAGATGATGAGGTGGCATCTGAGCGGGTACAGCCAGAGAAGTAGGAAGAGGGCTGGGAAAGAGCCACAGAAACCCAGCGTGGCTTCCGGCGAGAGGGTGGCTCACCCAGGTCAGGCGCCAGAGGGGTCGTGGCAGGTGAGGGCACAGCACTCCGCCCACTGTGGTGACCTCAGCAAAGGCAACATAGCTGACACGCCCGTGCCCCCCGTCCACCTCCCCACATGCGAGCACAGAGCTCAAGTCTCAGCCACATTCACTCCCTAGAATTTGTCAGGCATCTCCTTCAGTATGAAATCTCTTCTTTTTGTTTGTTTTTTTGTTTTATTAATATATAACTTATACCTCTCTATTGCCAAATTGTAATTTTTATTCTTGTTCCAGGGAATTCCACCAGTCTATTCCCGTTTCCCTCTTTTCTTGCCAACATGTGCATCTTCAGATCCAAGGAATTGCCTTTCTCTGAATTTCTCTGCCTGGCCTCCGTAAATCCTTCTGGAGCAAGGCACCGTACACAAACAAACAAGTGACCCTCGCAGCATTCTGGCTCCTTCCTCACCCCTTCCTTGACTCAAATGACAGAATACATGTGAATCCCATCTGCCTGAGTACTCATCTCCTTTCTTCCAGGCCCTGGGCAGCTGCCGGGTCCACAGCGGCTTAGCTGGGGGCTTATATAATAGTGACAAGAGAGAGAGCTGAAGCCGTCATTTCCTCCTCTCCCATCCCATCTCCTTCCTTCCTCTCCTCAAACCAAAACTTCAGAAAACGCTTTCACTCTATCCACAGAACCACGACTGAGGGCCTGCAGTAGTTCTGGCAAGCACTGTAGCACCCCTTGATCAAAGCTGGCAAGGAAATCAGAAGACCCGAACCGTATCCTGGCTCCCTCGGTGTGTGAATTTCCGCCAATAACCTACCTCCGATCAATCTAAGTTTTCTACTCTGTAAAATCGGGGCAATGACCTTACCCAAGGGCTTCTGTGAGTATGAAACAGAATCATGGAAGTGGACGTGGCGGTAACACGGTTGGCCCCCACAGATATTCAGGAACCGTTAGTTAAAACTGGTATTAGAAAGGGTATGATAGGGCTGTAGGAACAGTAGGGGCAAAATGGGTACTTACTGGTTAATTCTGGGCATCATTTGCTGCTGTCTTGAGCTCTGCCTGCATCTTCTCTACTCAATCCACTTCATTTATTCAACCAGCTAACAACCACACTGAACACCCACTACGTGGCTGGCACACAGTCAGACTGCAGAGAGAGGTAAGGTCTGGACCTTGTCCTCTAAGAACTCTGTAGCAGGCTGACTAATGCCCCCCAAAGGTATCAAATACTAAACCATGGAACCTGTGAATGTTACCTTATATGGTAATGTTTTTGCAGATGTGATTAAGTTAGGGATTTTAAGACGAGGAGCTTATCTGGGTGGACCCTAAATGCCATCACAAGTGTGTCATAAGAGAGAAGCAGAGGGAGATTTGACAGATAGAAGCAGAGGAGGCAACGTGAAGACAGAGGTAGAGACTGGAGTGACGTGGCCTCAAGCCAAGGAATGCCAGCAGCCACTAGCAGCTGGAAGAGGCAGGGAGTGGGTCCTCCCCTTGAACCTCTGGAACAAGTGTGGCCCTGACAACACTTGGACTTCAGACTTCTGCCCTCTAGAACCATGAGAGAATACATTTTTGTTTTAAGCCAGCAAGCTTGTGGTCATTTGTTTCAGCAGCCCTGGGAGACTAATACAAGCTCTTAGCCAAGCATGGAAACAGACATGCGTACAATTAACCAGAATTCAGTGAGTTGCTCGTGGAGAGAACAGACTGATTCTCCCTGAGCAACCAGAGAAGGCGTCATTTGAACTGAGCCAGATTTAAGCTCAAAGGTCTGCAGGCAGCAGGGAAAGCAGGGTTATGATTAGAATGAGGCTCAGTGGGGAGGACAGAATCAGATGAGGGAAGGGTATGAATTTAATGAAACAGGCGACAGGGTGCCACGAGAAAATCAGGAACAGAAGAGTAACAAGGGGAAAGCAGACCTGAAGGATGATTTTCCAGGCACCATGAGCAGGACGGATTGCAGGGGGCTGGAGCGAAGCTGTGCAAGTAATCCAGACACGGAACGATGGTGCTTGGAGCAAGCCAGCTGCACAGAGATGGCAGGACACTTCAAAGGGATGGCCGACAGGATGTGCAGATGAAATGGGTCCAAGGTCCCAGCCCACAGAGCAGAGAGCCAGCAGTACCAAGACAGGGGCAGGAAGTAGGGGTGACAATAGGACACAGGAAGGGAAATGTGTGGTCGGCAGGCAGAGACCAGGATGTGGAGAGCAAGTGCAGAGAACGGGTGCCCCCTTAACCTGCCTGTAGGGCAGATGGGCATGGCTGATTCCCATGCTTCAGGTAGGGACTCCTATTAAGGGGGGGTCAGGATGCTGGGCATTCTCAAAACTGGGTTCTGGAAAAAACAGCAATGACAATGAGGACAACGGTGAAGACCGTCACCAATTTTAAGCACTCACAAGGTACCATGCACCTTGTTAGGCTCTTTAGATATTATCAAAGGGGTTAAGAATTGGGATTCTGAAGATAAGCTGCCTGGATGCGAAATCTGATTTCATGACTTACTGGTTGCAAGATCCTGGGCAAGTTATTTACCCCCAGCTAGGCCTTCATTTTCCCACCTGTAAAATGCAGGTGCAGCAGTGACAGTGGAACATGACCCCAGGGGGCAGATCCTGCACTTGCCTTGTTCACCACTGGAACCCCAGCATGGGAGTCACAGCAGCTGCTCCAGCAACGTCCCCTGAAGGAATAAACTGGGTAGTCTCATCCTTACAACCATGCTGTGAGGTTAACTACTGTATCATTAACTCCATTTTAAAGATGAGGAAACTGAGTCCAGAAAGGTTCAATAACTTGAAGAAGGTCACAGGGCCGGTGGGGATGTGGGAGTCCAACCTGCGCCTGACTCCGAGGAACAGGCTGCTGACCACGGTGGTGCCTTCCTCTCCAGCAATGATATGCGGTGGACAGAACGACCGCCCAAGATGTAAGGGGTGTCCTGACCTCCTCGGAATGGGCTGCTGGGAAATCTCGTCACTAACTCAGCCAGGTCATAAGGCACAGGGTCATAGGGCACAAGGTCAGAGGACACAGGGTCTTTGCACTGCAGAGTCCAGAACAATGGGAACCTGTCATTATTTTAGAATTTTGCTCAGGGAGGAAGGAGACAAAGCAGGACTTCTGCAGTCTTTTTGGTTCAGGGAGACTCAGATTTAAAGTCCCTGGCAGGGACTTCCCTGGCGGTCTAGTGGTTAAGACTCTGCGCTTCCGATGCAGGAGCCATGGGTTTGATCCCTGGTCAGGGAGCTAAGATCCCACATGCCGCGCGGTGCAGCCAAAAGATAAAAAAAATTTTTTAATTTAAACAAAAATAAAGTCCCCGGCAGCCAGGGTTGGGGCGAAGGCCAGTACAAGCAGACACAGACCTGGGACTGCCAGAGTGGGGACGAGTTGGGGCAGATGGCTTCCTGGCCAGACGGTTAGGACAGCGCCCGCGGGCGAGGAGGAGAGGATGCCCGCAGGCCCCGCCCCCCTCACCTGTGATGATGACTTCATCCCCGTCCAGCAGAAACTTCCTGGTCTGTCCATTCCCCAGCTCTATGGCCCTCGTTCCCCTCCACGACAGCTCCAGCATGCAGCCAAAGCTCTCTGGCTCCTTCATGACGGGAAAGGGAAGAAGGTGTGCTATGTATTTACATCATGGTGAGCGTGGCGGATCTGGTGTGGATGGCGGTTAGCAAGGCGGGGGCCGGGGCGCTGGGAAGGGGCGGGGGGTCCCGCGGCCCTCAGAGACCCTGCCTCGGTGGGACCACTGCAGAAGTGTCCTCGAGGCCGGGCACCCTACCTGCCCTGCTCACTCCATTCAGGACTCGGAGGTGCCGGATGCTGGACGAGCGTGCCCAGGCCCCTCCTGCCAGGCCCCTGACCATTCCAGAGACTGCGGCTTACCCAGATGCTGTCGTGCCTGACCCCACCCACTGGGAAGAGACTCTCCATCAAAGGGCCTGCAGTCTCGACCTTGCCGGAAGTGACTGGTACAGGCACCACCCCAAAGTCATCACCAAGGGCTCATGGTGGGGGGCTGGGGGGAATCAGTGGGGCCACTCATTCTGGGTGGGCGCACTGTGAGGTGGTGACAACCAGACACTGTAGTGGCTTGCCGAGTCTGCCCCCGTGTCACTCTCACTCTCCCCCAGTACACAGACACAGCCTCTCATCCCTACACCAGCCTCTTCTGAATTTGAAAAAGAAGCCCCTTCTGCACCCAGAGATGGATGAAGCTCTGAGTAGGACAGAGTTGAAAGATACACCTGCTTCGGGCTGGAATCCCTTCTCAAGGGAGAGCTGAGGGCCCTCCAGTCTGTAGGGGGAATAGGGGTGCTCCAGGTGGGCAGCCCCCAAGGCAATCAGATACTCACCGGCCCGCTGATGGTTCCAGAAGCCAAGAGGTCCCCTGGCCGCAGGTTGCAGCCGTTGACAGAGTGGTGAGTGAGCTGCTGCAGCATCGTCCAGTACATATACTGCGGGCGAGGGACATAGAGGTGGGGATGGGCAGGGGTGGGCTTCTCCCAGCCTCCTGGAGCAGTCTGCCAGCCTGCGCCACTCACTGAGGCCTTCCCTGGGCTCTCTCCCAGCCCTCAGAGCAAGGACAAGCTGTCCTCCTGCAGCTACCCTGTGACCCTCCCCGTCTCTCTCCCCGGCCCTTCAGCAGCTACAGCCCCGGCTCCTCTGCCCCTTCCAGCCCTCCCCTAACCCACCTTCTCCAAGAAGCGCTCCCCGAGGAGCCGACCTCACTGCTCAGACCCTCAATCTGCAATGTGCTCATCTGTCCATAATTCCACTCTGTCCTGCGATTACCCCTGAGTCCTAAGTTGACAAGGTCTAGGTCCTCGTCATAGCAGAAGCTTCTCATGAGCAAAGACCTCCTTTCCATTCTCCCACCCTGGGCTTTGGAACAGACACTGGGCAACAGAGCTGAACGACTCAAACAGGACCTCAGAGCAGACTGAGGAATGAAGGAGCACTAAAGGAGGTCAGGCTTGGTGGGGGCGGCCGAGGACCACACGCCCCCCCGAGCAGCTCAGAGGCGGCACGCCTGCGCCTCTCCAAGGTCACAGCTTCTCATATCTGCCACTCCTGGAGCTACACATCCAGGCAGGGGAAATCTTAGAAATGGATTCTTACCCAAGTGACCCCTTCAAGGAGGCCCCCTTATTCCTTCTTAGTAGCCTAAGGAGCCCAGAATAAAGTTAAATTAGAAGGGAGACTGGAGGAAAAAGGAATACATTGAATCAGAGGATGTTCAAATGGTCAACAAGCATATGACAAGGTGCCCAGCTGCATCAGTCTTTAGGGAGATGCAAACCGAAATCACAATCCCCCAGAAAGGCAGAAATGAAAAGGCCGGCGACATTATGTGTTGACTTGGATGTGGAGCAGCCAAAACGCTTACATGCTGCTCGTGTGAGTATAAATTGGAACAAGCCCTTTGGAAAAGTGTTTGGAAGTACCCCTCAGCTGAGTATGGATATATATCCTCTATGACCCAGCAATTCTATTCCTGGATAGCCACCCAACAGACATGCACACATACATGCACCAAAAGACTTGGACTAGAATGTTCACAGTAATTCTACCAAAAAAAATGGAAACAACCCAAATGTCCATCAAGAGGAGAATGGAAAAATCAATTGTGGAACATTTATACTGTGAACACGAAACAACAGCCAAGAATCATGAACTGCCACTGCAAACTGCAACATGGTTGAATCTCAGAAACATCAGACAGAAAAGAGTATATACAATATGATTCCGTTTTTATAAAATTTAAAAAACAGACAAAAATGAATGTAGGGTAACAGAAGTCAGGAGATAATTTACACCTGACGGGGAGAGTGGTGATGTGCCTGGAAGGGGCCCCAGGGGACAGCTGAGGTCCTGGAAGTTTCCCATTTCTTGATCTGGGTGCTGGTTGCACAAGGATGTTGTTTTGTGAGAATTCATTGAGCTGTACACTTATAACGTGTGCAACTTCATATTTATGTGTTATGCTTCAATTAAAAGTTCACTTTAAAAAAATAAGTCACTCTGATCAACCCAGCCCCTGGCAAGACAGGAGAAGTCAGGGACTAGCCCCTTAGAGGAATATCTATTATTCCCCAGGAAAAGCACTGGCCATGTCCACGCAGCCTCCATCTGGAGGGGTCTCTGTGACCTCCTGGCCTCTTTGGAAAGAAACAGGGCCATGGAAGCTCTAGGCCCACATGCTGACCCATCATCAGAGCCCAAAATGGATGCTATTCCCCTGGTCCTCCCAGGAAGAAAGGTCTCCCTCACTTCCAAAAAGCAGTTCGCCTAACTTCAAAGCTTACCTTAAAATTGGACCTGCATATGGTAGCTGCTTGGTTCATTCCTTCTCCTGTTGGGTAGACAAGACAAGTAACACTGACAAAGAGACTTAATTCTATTCATCAAGGAGGGAGGGACCCACCTTGTAGGGGGAATTGTTTTGTGGTTTAAGCTTCCCATTGTCTAATGTGATTCTACCTAAAGAGTCCATGAACCAATGAGCTCATAGGATATCAGAGCTGGGAGCCTTCCACAGAGAGGATCTAGTCCACGGATGGCAAAGAGATGCACACAAGACACCACTTCCTCCTCCCACACCCACGGCAGACAGCACAAATTGATCACAGTACTGGTATCCTCTGAGATCAGATGTAGCCTCAGAACCCCCCTTAACACGATGCTCCTGGAAGCTGATCATCAACTGGAGATAGTGTACAAGTTGAAACCGACTTGCCATACCCCCCAGAGCCCTTTGGACAGCTGGGGCCATCTGTCCCCTGCCAAACTCCTCCCGTGATGGATAATGTGCTACTATTTCAACAATATTTATTAAACAATTACACACCTACTACACACAAGGTACCAGGCCATTGCTGTACCATTTCTGAAGAGTGCTAAAAATCAGAAAGCTCTTCGACTCCCCAAGGACTGGCCTTCCTCCCCTGGCCCTGTCTTCCTTTCTGAGGCTGCACAGAACAGGTGTGCTCATCGGCCCCATGGAAGGTCAGGGTCCCCCAAGCCTGCTTCACCCAGACCCCAACTCAGAACATCAGAACTGCACATTCAGGACTGGTGTGGGGAAGGGTCTTGGAAGCCATCCCTGCACTCGGTCCTCCCTCTTCCAGGTCTTTCTACATCTCTGGGCACTGCACCTTCTTGATAATCTTGTCCCTTTCTCCGATAGTGCACTCCCCTGGATGTTTCCAGATGGGCAGGATGAAAACAAGACAGAAATGAGCTCCAAAGAGGCATTTGTGGGTAGCAGGACACCAGCTTAGAGCTTACGACATTTGGCTGTAGTCTCAGCCTTTCCATCGGCCGGCTAAACGACTCGGGGTGAATCCCTTTTCCTCTCTGAGCCTCACTTTCCCAACTGATAAGGTGAAAGAGTGGGGCCAGCACAGGTTTCCAGGGGCGCTCTGGCGGCTACGAGGCTCTTCCTAGGAGCCCTTTCTCGTGCGGAGCATCCTACTCCCGAGAGAGACAGCTCCCTCCTCTGCTGGCGGACACGGCCTGCTGCCAGAATCACCTCCGTGAAGGATGGAGACCCTGGAAGCTGCAGTGAGAGAGCCACAGCAGAGCCTGGGGTATATAAACAGGACAAAAGGAGGAGAGAGATCTAGGAAGAAAAGAGCTTGGCCAGAGCGTGGCCCAGGAGGTCTGTGTGCATCCCCCAGACTAGCCCTCTCCCAGCGCCAAGGGCCCCCATCAGGATCGGAAAATGACACCTGATTCTACCCAGGTGCAGGTGTTGTTCTAGACCTTGATGTGAATCGACTTGCTTACCACTCACAATTACACCCTGAAGTCGATGCCACCATTATCCCACTTTCCAGACGACAAACTGGCACAGACAGATTCAGTAACTTGTCCAAAGTCCCACCGCTGGGCAGGGGCAGAACCAAGACTCGAACCCCAGCCGTGGCCTGCAGAGCCCGGCTCTCTCTTACTACTGCTCCACTGGCCTATTAACTCAGCCCAGCGGGGCAGCCTCAGGGGGACACGGGCCCTGCTGCGAGGCTCTCAGGGCTGACCGAGAGCAGGACCGGGGGCTGGGTGTGCTGGCTCCATGTGGTCCCAGAGGACAGAGCCAGGCCCACGAGGACAGGCTTTCAAATGGCACTGGATAAAACATGCCACCCAAGGGTGAGGGGTTGGCAGTGGCGTGTGAGCAGAGGCTGGGCAGACTTTGGTTGGAGAGGCTGGAGAGGGGATTCAAGTGGAGGGTGGAGGTCCCAGACTCCACGGTTTCTGGCCCTAGCAGCTGAGAGCCCGGTGCTGTGGGGCTTAGGCCACGTGGGCCCCGTGCGGTTCCCAATGAGCACAAGGGTGTCCCTTCCCGTCCTTTACAAGAGCCCCACGTGTCTCCCAGTCTGCAGCAGGTGGCACCCCCTCACCTCCCCCCTTCAGAAGCTCAGCAGCCACCTGGGCAATGGCACTTGGGCACAGGCGTCCACCTAGCTGCTGGACACACCCTTCGACCCCACGACAGTACCTTTCAGGGTGACAGAGAGGTTGATGTCGAACGTGTAGGGCTGGTCGTGGCGGAGATAC
The DNA here is from genome assembly GCF_028021215.1 of Eschrichtius robustus. Classification (NCBI taxonomy): domain Eukaryota; kingdom Metazoa; phylum Chordata; class Mammalia; order Artiodactyla; family Eschrichtiidae; genus Eschrichtius; species Eschrichtius robustus. The sequence continues at coordinate 167,384,159 of NC_090824.1, forward strand.
GGCAGGGGCTTGGGGTCCTGTGAGGGCAAGAGCACAGCACAGAGGGGCTGGGCCAGCGGGCCGAGCTGGCCCAGGCTGAGCCCCACAGCCCAGCAGAGCAGCTGGCAGAGAGAACCTGAGGGGGAAGGGGTGTCCCCTCTCCAGGGCTCGGCACTGTGTCCCTGGACACTGGGGAGCGAGGGTGGTCATGTGTGCTAGACTCTGGGAAGAGAAGCCGAGGGAGGGGCATCGGCAGGTCAAAGGTAGAGAGAGGACCCAGAAAGCCAGGGAGGGGAGCGCTGGGGAAGGGAGACAGTGGGAAGCAGACAGCGGGAAGGCCAGAGATGCGGGAACAAAGCCAGGCCTGCAGGGAGAGGCCAGGCCAACAGAAAGGGAAGGCGGAAGGCAGGGGCGGCCGACAGAGGCGCTCAGCCCTTCTAGTGCTGGATTCAGTGTGTAGGCAGCTTTGCTAGGCAGGCCAGAAGGTCTACACTTTGGCCAAAAGCAGTGTTTTCCCAAAGAGCAACATATACCTGCATCACTAGTGGGCCATGAGACAATGCGGGGTGATTTTAATGGTTATGTGTTTCTTTTTATGATTAACTTGGTGGCTAGTAATGTGGATAGGGACATAAAGTTCCTTTTCTAAATACATTATGAGAGTTTTCAGATGGAAGCTGTTTTAAAGAAAAGCATTCAATAAATAATCGTTCAGAAGTGGCAAGGGTCGTCAAGGTTGCACGTAAAGGGTATTTGGGAAGGGCTGGCATGAAGAGAGACAGAGGCCAGAGGTCTCTGGCAAGGGTGCAGCAGTGCCTGTGAACAGAGATCTGGACCAGGGATGGAGCCTGGAGGGGACGAGCAGGGCGTGTGACGGCAGGCCAGGCGGTCCTGGGAGGGTGGGACTCACCAAAGACGGATGAGACAAGTCTCTGCGACCGAAAATGATGGGGAGGGAGATACTGTGGCATGAGCGGTAGAGGAGGGAGCAAGGGGACAGGGTGAGGGCCGCACAGGAGCTTCACGAGGCACCGGTCTGTGGGGAAAGACTCCAAGTGTCGGAGCACAGCTCCATGGGATGACAGGAAGGCTGAGAGGTGTCCAGGAGCCACATGTGAGCAAGGCGAGATGTTCAGGCGAGGGGGAACGGGACCGGGGGAAGGGCAAGGCTCAGAGCTCAGCTAGGGCTGCCCCCATGTGGAGGACGGAGTCGGCTGGAGCGTCGCAGGACTCTAGGAGATACAGGAGAACCAGGACAGGTCACATGCCAGAAGCCAGGGGGAGAGAGTGCCTAGGAAGAGTAGGGGGCCACCAACGGGTCCACACTGAAGAGGGCACAAGGCCCCGGCACTGACCAAGGTCACTGGGCACTTTGGTGAGATCACCGGTGCTGATGGGGTGGGAGCAGCGGCCAGACTGGGACAGGCTGAGGAGTGAAGGCTAGGATTGTGAGACGGGCCTGGACAGTGGTGCAGGGACAGGAGGCTCGGGGGACACGAGGCTCAGGACCAGGACGGACGCCTTGCTGTCTGACTCCACGCTGCATTCTATCAGTTGGACTCCCGGGGGCGCCATCACACAGAACACAACTTGTGGACCCGGAAAGTTGTGCAATGTGGTGATACTGGAAGGGACCCCTTTTCCTGCCAACTGGCCAGTTCCCAGCCTCAGAGGATTCTAAAGGTTACAAAATTCCATGTTCTCCTCAAGAACTGTGCAGGGGGCAGGGAAAGCACAAGGCAGAATGATTAGTGCCATGCCTGCCTGGAGGTCCCCACAACCAGGACCCCCAGCACATGGGCATCCTCCAGACCCTCTCCAGGCCTGGTGGGCAAACAGCCTCGGAGGCAGAGGGGCCTGGGATTGGGACTTCTTGCAGAGGCCGTGCTTACCTGCTCCGGGTTGGGCACAGCAAAGGGCATGAGGGCATCCATGGGCACCACCCACGGAGAGATGGTGGTTCCAAAACTCTTCCCGAGGAACGGCCCAAGAGGGACGTACTCCCACTTCTGAATGTCTCGAGCTACAGAAGAAGGGCCGAGCAGGGCTTACAAAGGCTGACCGGGCCCCGCGGCAAGGCTCCCCGCTCCCCTTGACCAAGGAGCACAGACACTCAGCACAGCCCTCCCCCACCCCCGTGCTCTGGCCCCAACCAGGCTGGCTGCCCCAGGACCAAGGACAGAGGTCCTCTGAGGTCACTGTGTCAGGCTGCAGCGAAGAGAAGGATGACCAAAGGGCAGGCAGGATACTTCCCCATGAAGGGGTTGGAAGCTCATCCCCATACTGGGAGGCAACACTTGCTGAGATTCACGGCACCACTGTCCTCCTACAAATGGCAGAGGGGTTGACATGGGCTCAGAAACCAGGCTGCTCTGTTTGAAAACTTAGCTCAGCAACTAGCTGAAGTGGTCCTTGTGCCTCATTCCTCACCCGTGTAAAATAGGAATAGTAACATTATCAGTGTCTCGTAGGGATCTGGCAGGAGAGTCCATGTGACGTATTCAGCCCTGGGCCTGGCACAAAATTGCTCAAACATACTAGCTGTGACATCAGCCTTGTCCCTGTTCAACTTACAAGAAAACTGGAGCTCAGAGAGGTGAAGTAACTGGCCAAGAGCTCAGAGCTGAGAGGTTTGTTTGATACCCAAGCCTGTGCTCTCAGCCACTTTGACCGGCACCAGACCCAGGAGACCATCCACGGCTTCCCAAATACCCAGCCTTCACCCAGAGCAGAGTGCGCGCAGGAAACTCAACACCAGGACGCCCGACATCCCGTAATTACCACTCCAGTCGTTCATAAGGACCATTCCAAAAATGTGCTCATGGGCCTTAGAAATGGGGATCGGCTCTCCAAATTTGTTCCCAGGGCCTACAAAGAAAGCCTGACAAGGCGAAAAGTTGATGAGAATCTGGCTCTGACCTGCTGCCCCAGGTCACTTGCCTGGAGGGTAAAGGTCAGGCATTTCCAAACCCCGGCTAGGGACCTGGACCGCTGTGTTCGAATCCACTGTACTTCTATGTCATGACCGGCACCCGAGTAGACAGACGGCTACCCCGGGGACATGGTGAGCAGCTGCGTGCCAGTGCCCACCCAGAGCCCCCACTCATGGCCCCTGATCACCAAGGCAGCCCCCTTTCCCTCCTTCAGCCCACTCCACACCTCTGCCCTTTCCCCTTCACCCGATACCGTGCTCTGCATTTTAAGATTTGACAGCTACACTAGGCTTGTGAAAAATGAAAATATCAGGGTTTGTATTCGTGCCACAAAAAATCAGAAGGCCTCTGTGACGCAGCAAAGAGAGTCTGCCGGGGCGTATCCCACACCCCAACCCATCACCCACCGTCTCAGAGGAAAGCATCATCAGCACAACGTCCAGGAAACAAGAGAATATGTAGATATCATTGAGGGAAAAAACTGAGAAGATAACTGTCAAAAGCACACAAAATCAGCTATGACATTTGCAGGACCTAGGCTGCAGTTATAGTCATTCTGTGACAGTGTTTAAACATTGCAAATTTTTGTCAAGATTCTAAAAAAAAAAAAAAAGATGCCATCTTATAGAGAATCTAACCACCATCGTCAAGATTATCTGTGCTCCCTACCCGTCATTGTTTCTCCACACTCTGACTTTCTGTTTTTCCCCTGCCTGAGACCATCTGGGACCTGGGACCCTTTGCTGCAGTGCTTGCACCTAGACAAACCTCTCCTTGAGCAACAAAATGCAAAGAAACTATATGGGACTAAAAATAACCGCGTGCATGAGCAGTTGGGTCAAATTATGGACAAAAAGATACAAAAGACCAAAAAACCCAAGTGCCATTTCTGAAGAGCTGGGAGCAAAAACGGTGTTGGGAACAAAAGCAGGGTACTGCGCATGCCCCCTGCACACAACACCACCTAAGGGGTGGGCAAAACACCTAAGCCACCCCTCCGGCCCAACCCCTGGACACACCTCTACCCTCACCCCAGATAAGGAACAACGCCCCGCCCCTCCCCCCCCCCCCCCCCCAGCTCAGGGAGCAAGCAAGGGAAACTGTTGTTGGTTCTCGCTGCCCCCTGCTGCAGCAGCAGGGGCCCCAGTAAAGCCTTGCCTGAATTTGTCTGCCTCTAGTCAATTTCTATTAATTAAGGAGGCCAAGAACCCTGGTTGATATCATGCCCACCCCTTCCACCACCCCCCTGCCCCCTCCCCGAAACAGGAACCAACACAGGTGAAGCATCTGTCTACAGAGTCCTCCGTTCCCCCAGAGAGAAGACCCTGGCCCCCAACCAGGGGGCCCTGCTCTGGGGGATCTGGGTTGGGAAACCTCCTCTTAGGGTTCACAGGGCAGCCTCACAAAGGCATCAGGGGGCAGAGGGCTGGCCGGTAACGCCCTGCTGGGACTAGAGGACTAGTGCCCACTTGCTCCCCTCCTCTGGACAGAATCCAAAGAAATCACAAGGCAGGGCTGGAACTACAGGGAGGTCCAGCCTGCCTCCAATCAACCTAGATTCCCACGCCCCCAGCCCTACCAGCGGACTCCGCAGCCCCTTCCCTCCACCTGCATGAGGAGACACTCTGAGCATCACCTGAAGCCCTGAGTGCTGACTATGAGAAGCCCCCTCCATGGCCTGCCCGCACCTCCCTGCCCCGGGCCTGGCTCCACTACCCAGCATCCAATGACCCGGCAGGGACTGAAGACACTGCCGGTGTCCCTGGATCCTCCCAGCCAGTTCAGCTCCTCCTTCCCATCTCTTTCCTGGTCCCTTGACCTTGGGGGCTTCCTGGAATTCAGTGTCCCTCTCAGAATGCACAGCCCTGCAGCATGAGGGGTCCTCGGGGTGAGGGAACCAACTGGATTGATGTCAACGTCTGGCTGTGAGATGGCAATCTTGCTGCGCAGGATGTTACACTGGGGGAGAGTGTGTGAAGGATTCTGGAGCTCTCGGTACTGTTTATTACACCTGCACATGAGTCTACAATGATCTCAAAATAAGTTTAATTTAAAAAAATGCACAGCCCTGAAATAACCACAGTTCTGAGGTTGTGCAGGTCCAGCCACAAGTGCAATGGGGCTGATGTAGTTGATTCTTGTTATTGGTAATAATTATATTCTATAAAGTCATTAGAAACACCGAGTTAGCAAATACAGGTATATCGCTTCTAGGGGAAATACGGGGTTAAGTTCCTGCCAGCCTCTGGTCACGACATTCACATCAACAAATCAGCATATAACCTTGCTTTGTGTGTGCTTCTGTTTAAGGACACCTGGTTTCATATACAGGCCTACCTTGGTCATATTTCAGGTTTGGTGCCAGACCACCGCAATTAAGTGAAGATCTCAATAAAGCGAGTCACACGAATTTTTTTTGCTTTCCCAGTGTTTATAAAATGAGTTATGTTTATGAAATAATGCCATTTGCAGCAACATGGATGGACCTAGAGATTGTCATACTGAGTGAAGCCAGAGAGAGAGAGAAATATCGTATGAAATCGCTTATATGTGCAATCTAAAAAGAAATGATACAAATAAACTTATTTACAAAACAGAAACAAACTCACAGACTTAGAGAACGAACTTATGGTTACCAGGGGGGAAGGTTGGGGGTTGGGTGGGGGGAGGGATAGTCAGGGAGTTTGGGATTGACATGTACACACTGCTATATGTAAAATGGATAACCAACAAGGACCTACTGTATAGCACAGGGAACTCTGCTTGATATTACGTAACAACCTAAATGGGAAAAGAATTTGAAAAAGAATAGATACATGTATGTGTATAACTGAATCACTTTGCTATACACGTGAAACTATCACAACATTGTTAATCAACTGTACTCCAATATGATATAAAAAGTTAAAAAAAAAGAACTTTAGAAAAAAAATTTAAAAATCAACTGAAACTCCAGTTAAAAAAAAAAAAGTTATGTTTACACTATACTGTAGTCTATTAAGTGTGCACTAGCATTAGGTCTAAACCATCAATGTACATATCTTAATTAAAAAATAATTTATGGCTAAAAAATGCTAACCATCATCTGAGCCTTCAGCAAGTCGTAGTAGTGACATCAGTGATCACCGATCACAGATCACCATAATGAATACCATAAAGATGAAAAAGTTTGAAATATTGGGACGTCCCTGGCAGTCCAGTGGTTAAGACTCCGTGTTTCCACCGCAGGGGGGCGTGGGTTTGATCCCTGGTTGGGGAACTGAGATTCCACATGCCGCATGGCATGGCCAAAAAAAACCAAAAGAAAAGTTTGAAATATTACGAGAGGGGACTTCCCTGGTGACGCAGTGGTTAAGAATCCGCCTGCTAATGCAGGGGACATGGGTTCGAGCCCTGGTCCGGGAAGATCCCACATGCCGCGGAGCAACTAAGCCAGTGCGCCACAACTACTGAGCCTGCGCTCCAGAGCCCGAGAGCCACAACTAGTGAGCCCATATGCCACTACTACTGAGCCCATGTGCCACAACTACTGAAGCCACGCGCCTAGAGCCCATGCTCTGCAACGAGAGAAGCCACCGCAACGCGAAGCCCGCGCACCACAATGAAGAGTAGCCCCCGCTCACCACAACTAGAGAAAGCCCGCGCGCAGCAACGAAGACCCAACACAGCCTAAAATAAATTTATTTAAAAAAAAAAAAGAAAAGAAATATTACGAGAATTACCAAAATGTGACACAGAGACACAAAGTGAGCAAACGCTGTTGGAAAAATGGCACCGGCAGACTTTGCTCGATGCAGGGTTGCCACGAACCTTCAATTTGTAAAAACGCAACATCTGTGAAGTGCAATGTAGCAAAGTGCAGTAAGACAAGGTCTGCCTGTATGTGGTTGATTCATGAACATGAACTCAAGGCACAGGCACTATCAGGCCCCAGGGTAGCTTACCCAGCACACACGTTTTCTACAGGGTGCACATCACAACCTTCTTGTGCTTGGGAACACTAGCTAGCACCTCAAAGAAAAGCACAAAAATGGAAAATAACGTGGCACTGAATAGAGTAAAAAGGACACTTGTTTGCAGTATGAGAGCTGAGACACAAAGGCAGAGCAGGGCCTCCTTGTTCAACCTCAGATGGGGACATGCACATCAGGAGACTCAAATTTTCTGCCACCCTGTGCATGCCCTCAGGTGACCCCCAAAAGCTCCCGCTAGTATTGACTTGGAGGTTACGAACGAACTGTTACTGAGTAGGTGAATTTACAATACGGAATCAGTGAATAATGAGGATGGACAGTACTTCCGATGGCCAAGTGGGGACCCAGGACTGCCATTAACGTGGCTGAGATCGGGGAACGGCCCGTTGTCCAGGGCGGCCATCCCAGGGAGCTCTCCTGCCCTACTGTATATACAGACCCCACGCCAATAAAACACCAAGACATGGTTTACCATTTCCAACTCGAAGTCCAAGAGTTTGCAGGCACCATACACAGGAGGCTTAGCTGGAATCATACCAGAAAGAGAGGCTAGTGAGTGCCAGGCATGGAACTCAGGGTGTGGGGACACAGAGTGGAGCACGGCAGGGTACTTACAGTCATCGGGTCTCATCTGTCCCATGGGCCTGCGGATTGGGGTGCCAGACACCACGATGGAGGAAGCACGGCCGTGGTAGCCCACTGGTAAGTGCAGCCTGATGAAGAAAGGAGAGAGAAAGCATCAACACTGTTACACGTGCAAAGTAAATTTCAAAATGTTTTCAAATTAAAATTGAAAGGGAGAAGGAATAGTCAGGGAGTTTGGGATCAACATGTATACACTGCCATATTTAAAATGGATAACCAGGGACTTCCCTAGTGATGCGGTGGTTAAGACTCCGCACTCCCAATGCAGGGGGCCCAGGTTTGATCCCTGGTCAGGGACCTAGATCCCACATGCATGCTGCAACGAAGAGTTCCATGCCACAACTAAGGAGTCCACGTGCTGCAACCAAGGAGCCCACGTGCCGCAACTAAGGAGCCCACCTGCAGCAACGAAGACCCAACACAGCCAAAAATAAATAAATAAATAAAATAAATCTATTAAAATATATATATATATATATATCATGCACATGACTTTTGATCCTAAATCTTTCTTTCAACAGCTATAAAACATTTCATATTGTGAACAGACCATGATTTTTCAACTAGTCCTCCACCAATAACCATTCAGATTGCTTCCAGCTTTGGGTCCTTAGACAGACTGCTGGTAAACATCTTTGCCCTTGAATACAAACATTATTTCTGTAGGACAGATGCATGAAAGTAAGACTGTGGGTCCAATGGTATGCACATTTTAAATTTCTAGTATTTCACTTTATGTATTTTATGTATTTTCTGTTTCGGTTAATCACAACAAGTATATATTACCTTTATAATAAACGATATATGCATAAAGTAAAAAAGGCACAGCCACCTACCACTTTGCATCAAACATTGAGAGAGAAAGCCTGTTTGCTCCTACCCTGCAGAAGGAAATGGGCTGAGACTCCCCCACTTGGCCTGGACCATGCACAGGGCCAGAGTCTTGACTCATTGGCCTCCTGCAGTCCTAGATGCACCCTGGCCTTGTTCTGCAACCCTGGCCTGGTTGCTTAACTTCTCTGGGTCGTAACCCACTCTCTTCCCCCTTCTTCCTCTTGGTTCTGACAGACGCAGCCCCTTCTGGCACAGCTTATCTGAAACACCCACTAAAAGAGGGGAAAGTCTCTGCCCACCCCAGTGACTGTGTGTGGCCCAGGGCACCCGGCCTGGGGCGTGCGCCTGCCACCGTGCCCTGAATAACCGTCACATCCAGAGGACAACACACAGCAAAGGGCAAGGATCTCGGCTCTGCGTTCTAGGCTCCGGCAATGGCCTTGACCTGGGAGTTAGGAGACAGCCTTTGGCCCTGTTTGTCCTCAGGCAAGTTGCCCCTTCTCTAAGTCTGTTTCCCTTCCTGTGAAATGGTGTTGTCAGCCATAGCCTTGGCAACCCCTCAGAACCCCTATGAGGATCAAATAAATAAATGCAGCCCCCGTTTCGAGCTGACCACACTTTGAGAAAACGCAGCACTGGGCACACTTGAGGATTCTCATCCATCGGAAGAGTCTAAGTATGGAGAATGCTGGCATGGAAGACTTGCCAATAGAACCATAATTCACAGCTTACAAACAAAAGGATCTGGAAGGATGTGAGTGAGTCAGGATCTAATTCCAACCCGTGTTCTCTAGATCAAAGAGCTTAAGGGAAGTCCCCACGATCCCACAGCAGGTCCAGGGCTGAGGGGAGAGAAGGACCAGAGTCTGAGGCCATCGTTTCCAGAAGCGGTGACATCATGGTCATTGTTAGCTTTCCTCCCGGGTTTCCTTAACCTGAGAGGACTTGGCAGCTCCTGGGACAACACACTGCCGGGCACATAAAGACAGACTTGGAACTTAGCCACACACTGGTCCAGAACATACCAATTGGGCATCAGTGCGTTCTCTGTGCCCCTGAACATGACTCCGACGTTGGTGGCGTGGTGCCGAGAGGAATAGAAGTCCGTGTAGTCGCCTGCGGGGGAAAGGCCGGGAGATGCTGTCAGTGACCTGGATGCCGCAGGTCAGAGAAGGGCCAGTTCCGAGTCGGGTCGGAGCGGGAGAACAAGGAGAGGTGGGCGGAAGAGGCCGGGAGAGCACGCCCGACATGCGACACAAAGTCGCCTCACTAAAAATTCGTTTTGAGAACTCCCAATTGAGAAACGAAAAAGAAACAAGGAGCCAAGACTTCCTGAAACAGACAATGGAATTTGCAAAAGAGTGGCGGACACCCCTCCCACCCGCGGGCTTCGCTCGCCAGGCCTTTGCTCAAGCTGTGCCTGCCCCCGAGCAGCCGGCTGCTCCGTGTGCATCCTGGTAAAGAGACTGGACTCACCTATGGTGGCCGGAAGATGCATCGTGGCGGAAGCCTGGGGGGTGAATGCACTGAAACACAGAACAAGGGGCTTCAAGGTCAAGCTTTGGTCATTGACAGGCTCAGCCTAGATCATGGCCCAAATCCTGCTCACAATCTCCAGCGAGCACTTCCAGACTGGCCTGGGGCCACCCCAGGATGGGCATCCACCCACTAAAGACAAGTTGCCTCTCCCCCGCTTCTATGTTCCACTCTAGGCAACGGGCTAAATTACCCCTTGTTTGGAAACCAGACAAGGACACAAATTATGCTGATGAGGAATGGCTGAGTGAACAAGGGAGTGGGCCGGTGGGCCAGGCATGGCCTGGACACCCCAGTCCAGGCAGAGAGGTAATCCCAGTCGGCCCAGAGCCCTCCCACCAAAATGCAGCCCAGGCAGGTCGGGGCTGGATGAGGCCAAGGCAGCCAACCCGTGACTCAGAATGTCCCCGACGACCACACCGTCCTCTTCCGACAAGCCAGGTCCCCTCCTCCCCACCCGCCATGGTCCACGGGCTCCTCACCGCTTCCGAAGCTCCGTGTCATCTCTGAGCCTGGCTTGGCTGGCGGACAGCAGGTTCTGCAACAATCTTCTTGCCTCCTTCCAGGCAGCCTGACCCAGGCCCATGAAGCTGTTGAGAGTTGGCTAGGACCAAGATGCGGAGGAAGAAAGAAGATCACACATGGGAAAGCCCCTTGTGCTACCCCTCCTACTGACAGGAGAGAGCCTGGCCAGCTTTCTGGGTCCCCTGTCACTTATCCCAGTTCATTCAAACTCTCAGGACTTTGGTTCTTAGTTCTGTCATCTGTTCATCGAGCTGGGGAGATGTGTCATCTCTCCTGATGGGGCTTCACCCCCCTCATGGACTTGCAGGCAAGTGGCAAAGCCTGGGAGCTCCCATCTGGGACAGCTGCCTGGTTAAGCTTGGCCCCGCCTGCAGTGAAGATGGCTGCATTCCTCCGGGGGGGCCTCCGGTCTGCAGGGGTACTGCAGTCTACACCAATCCCCTTCACATAAGTTAAGAAGAGGTTTCTGAGCCAGTGAAGTGGAGCAGAAAAAGCACTTGTGGATTCTCAAGGCCAGAGTTCCAACCCCAGCTCCAATCCTTGTACCCATGTGACCTGGGAGAATTGTGTCCCGTTTCAGATTAGACCCTCATCCATCTAGTGAGGATTCCATTCCTACGCCAGAGGGTCGTCGTGAGAATTGAACAAGAGATGTGTGTAAAACTCCTGGCACATAGGAGGTACTCAATATACATCATCTTCCTTCCATGGAACGGGAGGGAGGACGCACACCAAAGCACTGGACCGTTTACAGGGAAGTGAATTCACGTCCATCACTCATGTACGTATCCTTCAGGCTGACTCCTAAAGTGGTGGCAACACAGAGGGCTCTTGGGGCAAGCTGTCCATTCTTCCCAGGCTGGAATCAAACCTGGAGGGCAGGGCTCATGGCTCCCTCCCTCAGAGGGCCCAGCACTGGCCTGGAACAAGCAGAGACTCAACCAGCTTAAAATGAGGAAATGAACCAGTTACTGGAGAGCATCATCTCAGAGACAACTGGGGAGGGCCTAGGACTGCGGAGGGACTGACACTCTCCTCACCCAGGAACCCACCCTGCGCTGTCCCAAGGCTACCTCCTGCCAGCCTGTCTGTCTCACAACCACCCCAACCTTATCCGAGTAAAATCTCTCAGCCCTCAAGGCACTACCTCTATCAGAAACGGAAGGCAAAGGGCATTTTCTTAGTGGCATTTGCAACAAAGGCCACTGAGATCCAGGACAAGCCATGTCACAATGTCCTACCTGATCAAAGACATCCTGGTGTTGGGAGAGGACAGGCCCAGTGAAGAGGTGCTTAATGACACTGAGGTCTAGGATCTGGTCACCAATCGCCACGCCGATCCTTGGTCTTGGCTGGGAGGAAGGTGGCATGGTCAGCACTGGGCAAAGCCTCAGCCGGGCTTGGCTCACTTGCCCAGCAAGTCTGTCTATTTACGAGCCCACGGCTCTTGTCTTTAGATGGCCCTCTATGGAGAGGGACTGAGGAACTGGATCCTTAGCACCGTACCCCAGCTCCCTTTGCCTCTCAAAGGGCTGAAATTGACCCTGTGATCTCTGTCCGGGAAGAACCTGGTGCCATGTCTGCCTCTAGGACAAGAAGGGAAAAGAATCTGTGTTTCCTGAATGGAAAATAAATCAAACACCCCTTGTAGTGGGTAAGTTGAAAGAGGCCTAGTCCAAGCCCCTTATCCAGGCAAAGGCCCCAGCAAAGCTCCTCAGGTGTTGCTTAAATGCCTCTGGTGATGAAGCGCTCACCACCTCACCAGGCAACTGGATTATTTCTCAGGTTTAACCTAGGCCTTCCCTTGGGGGCAATTCCTCTGCACAGCAGAGCATGTCCCAGGCACAGTGCTGAGGGCCAGGGGCTTGGACTAATCAGCTCTGTTATGGCTCAAACAGAGCAGAGCTCGGGTCACCAGGGAGCATGAAGCCAGACTGCTCAGCGCATGCAGGGAAAGTTCCTTTCTGCACCATCAAATCCCAGCTTCAGCCCTGAGTGTGACAATGTCGCAAATATTTGGCAAAGCCTGACCTTTGTCCACAGGGCCCTGAAGTTTGCTCATCAACAAGGAACTTGAGAGCATGTCTGCAGACTCGACCTCCTAAAGCTCTGTCCTGAGCTGAACTCCCAGCTCTCCTGAACCACCAGCTTTGCCATTTCAGTTCCAGGGAGTTTAGAGGTGGGGCTACTGGCTGGCCTTATCTCCAGTGGCTGCTCATTTCAGGGGGCTGAGAGAAGATGGCTATCCCTCCGTGCACAGGGGTAGACCGGAGCCACACCCTCACCTGGCCCTGAGGCCCCGGGCAGACCCTGCCCATGAGGAAGCTGCCTGGAGAGGCTGGGCCTCATCTCCCTGGGCAATGAGCTGGGCCACCTGGACCCCAGCGGCTGCCCACTCAGGGGATGTGCAGGCAGACCCCTGGGCCACTTCTCTGACCCTGGCCCCCACACCAAGCTGAAGGAAGGAGCCGAGGCCACAGAGCAACATCAGAGACCTAATCAAAAGTGTGGCTGCCTGTCTCCTCGGCTGCAAGCAACGGCGAGAAGCTGCCCTTGTGTTCCAAACCCTGGCAACTGTGAAACCACATGTTGAATCTTCTAGACCTAGACGTGAGGACCTGAGAGAGTGAGTCCCTCTACTTTCTTTAACTGTTGGGAGTTATTTTCTTCCGTGTTAGACTCCCGATCCCTGAGGTCCTGCCTACTCTGTCATTCACCATCTTATCATTTTGGACAAGTCCCTGGTCCTCTGAGGGCCTCAGGTTCCCATGTATAACCTGAGGGAGACAAATTAGTAAGAGATATCCTATGTCTAACTTTAAGAGAATGCGTGTGCGTTGCCTCCGCTTTATAACATTTGGCCATATCTGATAGAATGTTGTCCAAAGGAAAGCTTTACCCACCTCCCAGCTTGACAGAGGGAAAAGCATGGGGTTTGGGAGCTCACAGCTGTGGGGTGCAAATCTGCCTCTTACTGGCTGTGAGACCTGGAACAGGATTCTTAGCCTCTCTGAGCCTCAGTTTCCTCATCTGTAAAATGGGGACAGTAGCAAAACAGCAAGTTTGTAGTGAGAATTCAGTTAACTGACATCTGTAAATCTCTTATCACGAGACCAGTCACAGGGCAGACATTCACTCAGACAAAAAAATTTATGGAGCATCTAATTCATCCCAGCAGTATACTAAGGCTGCAGAAGCACTGACGATAGAGGAGAGACATGGTTCCCACCCTCCAGAAGCAAAAGGAAGCACACGGTGAGGTGACAGACGATAACTGTGGCTGGAGTTCAGTGGGGAGCTCGTTCAGTGAGGGTGCTTAGGGGACAGCTCTCTCTGAGGAGGTGACATTTAAGCTGGGCCCAGAAGAGTGAGAAGAAATCAGGCATACATAGAGTAGGGAAAAAAAGAGTATTCCAGATAGAAAGAACAATACGTGCGAAGGTCCTGAGGCAGGAAACTGCTCTTAGAAAGTTCCAGAAACTGGGACTTCCGTGGTGGTCCAGCAGTTAAGACTCTGCGCCCCCAATGCAGGGGGCCTGGGTTCGATCCCTGGTTGAGGAACTAGATTCCACATGCTGCAACTAAGAGTTTGCTACCACTAAAAGATCCCCAGTGCTGCAACTAAGACCCGGCGCAGCCAAAGTAAATAAATAAATATTAAAAAAAAAAAAAAAAAAGGGCTTCCCTGGTGGCGCAGTGGTTGAGAGTCTGCCTGCTGATGCAGGGGACACGGGTTCGAGCCCTGGTCTGGGAAGATCCCACGTGCCGCGGAGCAACTAGGCCCGTGAGCCACAACTACTGAGCCTGCGCGTCTGGAGCCTGTGCTCCGCAACAAGAGAGGCCGCGATAGTGAGAGGCCCGCGCACCGCGATGAAGAGTGGCCCCCACTTGCCACAACTAGAGAAAGCCCTCGCACAGAAACGAAGACCCAACACAGCCAAAAATTAATTAATTAATTAATTAATTTGGGAAAAAAAAAAACAACTTAACTCACAACTCTCACGTTGTGCATTTAAAAAAAAAAAAAAAAAAAAAGAATGTTTCAGAAACTGAAAGGCAGCCAGTGTGGCTGGAGACAGCAGAGGGTCTGGAGGCAGAGGCAGGGTCGGAACCATGGGGACTTGAGCACCTTGGCCGTCAGCTCCAGATGACTGCAGCGTCTGTTTCTCAGAAGCCACGGTCCCTGTCTTCACAGAGAGAGCCAGGGTCTGCTCTACTAGTCCATGAGCAACCCAAGGTGGAGGGAGGGTGTCCCGTGTGCCTTTGATCCCCAACTCCCAGTCCAGAATCTGGCCCAGAGGTGGGGTTCATAAGCATTCACTGAATAAAAGAATGACTAAAATGAAAGCCGGATTCATTCACTATTGTTCCACCCAAATTATGCACGGCTGGCCACTGGCATGGATGAGAGGGAGGCTGTGCCTTGGTGACTAGGTCAGCCTGGACAGGCAGCCACCACCTTTGGAATGTCCAGTGCCTGCAGCCATAGCTTCAGACACAGCCTTTTCCGCCTGAAGGCCCTCAGCCTTCTGCAATGCCCAGGGGGCCCACTCCCAACCCCCAGCACTCTTTTCAGAGGGCAGTGAACCTCCCTCTTGGCTGTCCTTGCACATTCTAATGTGGAACAGCTGGGGCATGGAGTCTGCAAGCCACTAGCCATACCCTAAGGGGCATTCATTCCAGAGCCTTCTGGGAGAGCAAGTCAGAGCACCCCCCACCCCCCAAAGGCTTCTGCCTAATGGATTTGTGGAGTAAAGGTTGAGGACACACAGCTGAGGACAAAGTGTCAGAGGAGTGCAGGGGAGGGCTCGCCAGCAGAGTGCACTTGGCTAACACAGGTTAAGGTTTAACATGCCTCTTATTTGTATTTGCGGCCCTCCAGGGGACTGAGTGTTACCTTTTTGCATCCTTGCAACAACTGGGCAGGCCTGGCAGTTGTGAAACCACATGTTGAATCTTCTAGACCTAGGCATTTTTTGCCATGGGGGCAGGGAACCCAGTTTCCAGGAAGGGGCTAACTGCCAGGAGCTCCATTTAGCAAACGGTTCCTCAACACTTGGGCGCAGGCAGATTCTGGGGTTCTATGAATCAGGAGTTTACCTTTAAAGTTGGGAGCAGAAAGCTAAGCCCAAAATACCATGAATAAATCCAAAGGAATCTGCTTTCCCCACCCAGGGACCTTCTTATATATTTGTTGATAAACCCCCAGTTTTCAAAGATTTCTTTCTGCCAATCAGACTACACTTACTAAGTGAAATTTCATTCCTCTGCCCAAAAGGGCTTCTTCTGACCAGCAAGGGAATGCCAGGGAGCCCAGGGAGCTGAAAGAAGGCCAGCTGGAGGTAAAGAAACGTAACCTCTTAGATCCCAGGGCTCTACTGCCAGCAAAGGCGCTCATCCCTCCGAGCTACTGAAAATACCGGGTCAGATAATATTTCCCGAGTTCTAGGGTTAGAAGCTAACCTGGGAGAAAACAACCGGTCACAACGTGGTGCCTTGGGGGAAGACAACAAAGCCAAAAGACTTCGGAGTAGGGAGTATGATTGTGCTTCAACTCCTCTGTAATAATAATAGGACTTGCTCTGCCTACCTAAAAGGGAGACTCATATGTACCGTTTCATTTTGCGTTTAATTCTCACACAAACCTGCAGAAACTGAGGCTGAGAATTTCAATAGCTTGCACGTCTAGAAAGTTACCAGGAGGGATATGAACCCACAAGTACTCTCCATGATCAGCCCCTCCAAAGAAAAAAGGCCCTTGCTTCCACCCCACCTCCCATCGCGCTCCCCAGGGAGGAGAATGCGAGGCACCGCTCGTTAGGCCCCAAATGACACCGGGGGTCTTCGCGAGAGGCGTCTAGCAGGGGAACGACGGGCCCGACGTCCTGCTCCGTCGGGTGCTGGCGGAGGTGGCAGGGCTGGGCTGAAGCCAGGGGCGGAGCAGGAAGGTGGCGTGGGGGTCCCGGGCGGAGGGGAAGCCCTCCCTCCCCGCACCCGGAAGCCGAGCGCTGCAGCTCACGTTGCCTTTGGTGGAGAAGACGCCGTAGGGCAGGTTGTGGATGGGGAAGTCGGAATCCTCGGCCACTGGGACGAAAGACATGCTGGTGGGCACGGAGCAGGGCGACGGGCTGCGGGTTGCGCGCGGCCAGCAGGACGGGATTCGCAGAGGTGGTCAGGCAGGTCACGCCCCCTGCGGGCTCCGCCCCTTCAGGCCCGTCCCTCCGGAGCTGACGCTGTGACACAGTGGGACCCGGCCCGCCCCCTCCGAGGGCTCCGCCCCTCCTGGAGCCCCCGCCCACCAAGAGACCGCCCCTCCACGAGGCCTGTTCCTCCGCAAACTCCACCCCGGCACAATCCCTCCTCTCCCTGTCACTCCAGCTTCGCAAGCTCCACCCCCGCACAGTCCTTCCGGGCTCTCCCACTACAGTTTTGACCCTTCCAAGCAGCCCCGCCTCCTCTTTGAAGGTCCTCGTCCCGGAGTCCACCTCCCGGGAGACTTCGGTCCAGCTGCCAGGCCCAGGGGCCCTGGTCCTACCAAGAGCAATCCCCAGCTTGGCGTTTAAGGCTCTGTCCCTGGTGACTTCAGCCTCGTTTTCCCCCGGCTGCGTGGCCTGCTCTTCTGCTCAACAGAAGTCTTGTTGGGTTTCCGGGACACAGCAGACCCTTTGACGCCAGACGCTGCCTCCTGGGCTGGTACAATGCTTCCAGTCTCGTCCTTTCCGCCTTCATAAACCATGCTAATCTGTCAGCTATGGCATTTCCAGTTTTTCGGGGAAAGGAAGAGTCGTGCCTGTTTGGAAGGCTTACATTAATGAGATTAATATTCTAGAAAATATAACTCACCTGTTTATTTCATATTCTAGTGTTAAAATGACACTGACAAGATGTTTGACCTTGGACAAGTTACTTAACCCCTTTCTGCCTCAGCTTTCTTCTCTGTGTGACATTGATGATCATGGTTCCTACTTCACAGAGTTGATAGGAAAATTGAATTAATTGTGGAGCATTTGTGCCTGGCATACAGAAACTCTATTTGTTTGTGTGTAAAGATTGAAAGGGGAGACTGAGAAAAAAAATACAGAGAGAAAAGAAAGAGAGGGAAAGGGAGTGAGGGAGAAAAAACTGAAGGAAGGGAGAGAGAGAAGAAGAACAAATTTACACCTTAATCCTCTCTGCAATGCTGGTGACACAGCAAAAAGGATGAAGATTTGAGATCCACCTCTGACAGCACAAAAGTGTTTAGCTTAGGCAAGTTAAACTCTCCAGTCATCTGTTTCCTCATCTGTAAAACAGACATAATAACAATACCTACTCCAGGGTTTCTGTGATGGTCAAATAATGCCTGGCACAGAGTTAGTTATCAATTAACTACTTTTTTACCCCCAGGGACATCCAACCAGAAAGTTAGCCATTTCTTTGTGTCTGGGTTTTGCTTTTCTTTTTGAAGAAGACAATCAGAAAAAGAGAGAACACAGCTATAAAGGTAAAGTGGTCAGCACTGACTGAAAATACATTTATAATAGAAATGCAATTTCTTAGAAACCTAACAAAATTATTTCTTTAAGTGGGTTAAAATTATTAAAGTATAGGCTGCACAATACTCATCAATACACAAACCAGTATTTGCAACACTGACTTTTGATTAATTTGCTTGGGAATTCTTACGACATTAGAGTCCAAAGTTAAAGAATTAATGGATACACAAGCAGAGCTGTCTGAAAATAAATCTGAAAACCAATTTAAGCCAAAATTCTAGAAATTATTTTTAAAGAACATTTTAAAGGTGGCAGAATCATCCTAAGGTTTGTAAATATAACAAACTGTTTCCCTTCAAAAACATTTCGTAATGAATAATAATGATAGATGGAAAGACCTAAAAGTAAATAAGAAGTTGCACCTCCTTTGCCTGCAATGTCTTGCCCATATCTCCTCTCATCCACTATCCTGCTCCCTAAATGAGGTTCAGTCATCTTCATTCTTCAAACACATTTGTCAACAGCCAGTCCCAAGTCTCCCAGCTGTTCCTTCCTGTCTTCCTTTCTCTGTCCTCACCTCTAAAACAACGCTGCCTTTTCAACAAGATCAGCAGTGAAGTGTGTACCAAAGAGCTTGTAGTTAGAACCAAGTATGAAAACTGTAGGTGACTGGGACTTACCTTGTGGTGCAGTGGTTAAGAATCCACCTGCCCATGCAGGGGACACGGGTTCGAGCCCTGGTCCGGGAAGATCCCACATGCCACAGAGCAACTAGCCCGTGTGCCACAACTACTGAGCCTGCACGCTCTAGGGCCCGTGTGCCACAACTACTGAGCCCGTGTGCTGCAACTACTAAAGCCCAAGCGCCTAGAGCCAATGCTCCGCAACGAGAAGCCACCGCAACGGTAAGCCAGTGCACCACAACGAAGACCCAATGCAGCCAAAAAATTAATAAAAGTTTTTTAAAAATTAAAAAAAAACCACACACACACAACTCTGCAGAGTTACGGAGGCTGCCCTGCAGTTTGGCTTGGAGGGAGGAGAGGCTGGGTTGGTGGCATCATGTGAGATTAAGAGGGCCTGAAACCAGAAGGCCTGAGATGAGGGGGTATTACAAGTAGGGCTGGCTGCTGAACCCCCTCCCTAGGCCCGGAGATGGTTGGAGCTGACCAGTGGTCACCCTGCAAGGGGCTCCCTCTTGCTCAACCTGTTCTCGGCTCTCATCTCCTGCCCTGAGTGTCTGTGCCAAGGGTAGACCTGAGTTTTGGTTAAGTCTGCCCTGCGGGGGGAGGAGGGGATGAAGGGCAGTCTCTGGCAGTGGTACATGTTCTGACTCATTCTGGCAGGTTCCAGAAAGGGGAAAAGAAACAGGACAGGGTCCCAACTCTTGTTCTGTGGCCTTATTATAATAAGAAGCCTTCTGAAACGGAGCAGGGCCCTATGGTCTATGCCCCCCATGTCCTCCGCCTGCCTTTTGTCTGTGGAAAAACATTAGCCAAAGGATAAGTTTAATCAGAGAAGTGAGAAAATGCAGAAGCAAAGAAAAGCAGTCAAACAGGACTAAACAATAATAGTTTAGTCAGTAAGCAAAGTCAAGAACCTTTAGTTTCTCCTCAAGGGCTACAGAGAATATTCTGAGCCATATCCTGTGAGCTGTCTTGTAGGTACCGAAACCCGCACCAGGTGGAAGAAGTTAACCACATGATGACCAGGCTGTAGCCATGACATAAGCTGCCACAATGCAGAGAACTGGCCTCAAAGAAATGGAAACAAACCAACCCTGGAACTGAAGATTAACTGTACCTAAAACAATCAAGATGACGCTGATCAGACCACCAATGACCAAGTTCAAGATGACTGTCGGAGCTGACTGTGCTGTTTCTGCATGTAGCCCCCTCCCTCCGTCTATAAAAGCTCTTGCCCCGGATTGTCAGTGGGCGCAGTCAGCCTTCGGACAGGAGTCCACCCTCCTCCCCCCCACCCCAGTTGCCGCATCCAAAATAAAGCAAACATTCCTTTCCACCAACCTTGCCTCTTTATTGGCTTTTGAGCAGCGAGCAGCTGGACCCCACTTTCGGTTACTATTCCAGGCAGCACCTAATACCTACAGAATTCTAGTGACTCTTTAGCTGCAGGGCAATGAACTATTTACTTGTTCTGTACTGGCCCTGCCCCTCCCCTTAGAGACAGGAACGGTCTTTCTTATTCTTTGTGTATCTTTGTCAAGGCCCAGCAAAACACCTGACACAGGGCTTCCCTGGTGGCGCAGTGGTTGAGAATCTGCCTGCCAATGCAGGGGACACGGGTTCGAGCCCTGGTCTGGGAAGATCCCACATGCCGCGGAGCAACTAGGCCCGTGAGCCACAATTGCTGAGCCTGCTCATCTGGAGCCTGTGCTCCGCAGCAATAGAGGCCGCCATAGTGAGAGGCCCGCGCACCGCGATGAAGAGTGGCCCCCACTTCCCGCAACTAGAGAAAGCCCTTGCACAGAAACGAAGACCCAACACAGCCATAAATAAATAAATAAAAAATTAAAATAGCTTTACCTTTAAAAAAAACAAAAAACAAAAACACCTGGCACAGAATAGGTGCTCCATAAATACTTAAGTAAATAATAAGAAACTGCTGACTAAAGGCAATTAATCAATAACCAGTGAGCCTCCTCCCCTGCCCCCCACCCCCCCATCCAGGCCCTGGGCATACTGCACAGCTTCCTTATTTTCTGAGCATGGGCTGTGTGAGCAATGGGCCAGGAGCTTCCCCTGAATACTCACAAGCTAATGAAAGCCTAGATGATAAAAACCATGTAAAGAGAAAACTTTTGGGGGGAAGGGTGTGGGGCTGATGTGTGTATGGGAAGGGGTGTGGGCATGAGATAGTTGAAGGGGGAGGAAGATTTCGTAGTTTTAAAATAGACTTGCCAACCCACTAATTATATATAGTGTCTGAAGACACCAAAGCTGTCCTCTATTTGGAAAAAAACATTTGAAGTGACTTGCCAATACACTATATTTTTTCTTTCTCCTCTTTTGGGAGGGGGTGTGTTGAGCATGTACATTACAACAATTATAAAAAAGAGTTTTAAGGAAAAAATATTGCCTGTAATCCCACCATCCTACAGTTTTCACATTTTCATGTTATTTGCTCGTTCCATTTGTTATGCACATGATTTTTCCATCTTTGTGAACTTTACAGAGAGGCAATTTTTTAGTCTTTCCTTACATTTTTCTCCTGAACATTTTTCCTTGTGGCCAAATAGGCTTCATTATTATCATTTTCATCAGCTGAAGAAATTGCAATGTTTGGGATTGTAATAACAATGGAGCCATGAGATCTGCATGCACAAAATGTTTTCCTTTTCCTACACTTTTGCTGGAGGGTAAATTCCTGGGTCGAAGGGTATGGGTGCTTTCAGGACTGGAAGTGAGTTTTGGCACCTCCATCATGAAGGGCTGGTTTGAGCCTCTGTAGCACCAAATTCAGTACCTCCCTCGGATGCTAAAATGTAGCACACAAGAGGCTCCAACAGCTGCACTGCTGGCCTCGTTCACACAAGCATGCCCCTGACTGGAAAGGGCTTTCTGAATCCATGGCGCAAATGTCTTGCAAGGCCTCTGAGAGGCTGGCAACTGCCATTCAGATAAGCAGGAAGTGGACTCTGCCTGTACTGGGAGAAGGAGGGTGGCCTTTTTGGGCAACCCTAAGGAATCCATCCATTCCCTTCTCCCCACCCCACAAATTTCACTTGCACTTGAATTCCCTGAGTCCAGTTCCAAGGTCCTCTAAAGGTTGAACTCCTTGGAGAGAACAGAATGTCACTCATGTTTGCACATGATACACATCCCTCTGATGCTAAAGTGTATGGTATACATGCCAAACACACGGTGTCCCCTCTAAAACGTGTACAATAAGCATTTCTGAGCATGAGCCTTAAGGAGAGAAGACATTTGCTTCATTGAAGAGTTCAGTCTCTGTCAGAGCTCCCTCTTTTTCTTGATAATTCTGAAGCAGAGCCAAATGAACCAGCTCAACCAGGGCTGGGTTTTTTGCAAGACAAATTTTCTTCTTCCTGCCCTCTTTTATTCTGTCTTTAGTCTGCTTTAATTGTTTCAGGTACTATTGTATCCATGTTTTGATGGAATACTACCTCAAAGCCATTTTGGATTTAAGCAGGATCTGAAAGACCCATAAATAAACAGCATGTTAAGTAGAGAGAATATCATTGACAATTGTATTACTTGATAATAATGTGTACCATACAATGAACTTTCGTTTATTGTTATCAAAGCACATGCAACTTTTCAGATCCTCCTTCTCTGTGATTTCAACAAGATACTTATAACTTTGTTTTGCTTTTTTGTATGAATACTTATTGAAGGGTTTTCCCATCCAAATTTTTCCTTTTCCCATCTGAATTTTCAGGGTCTTTTTGAGCTTTAGCTGTGGGTCGCATCCTGTACCCAGAAATGCAGAGAAATTTCAACATTTAACATGTACTCTGTATCCAACCTGTTTGGCATAGTTGAACAGACAATTCAGTGCCTCTCTCCCGAAACATTGCTTTCCTGTCAACAATAACTGCCCACTGAAATATGTCTCTCATAAACATCTCTGCTCCTTCCTTTCTAAGAAACCCCAGGAATATAGCACTAAGTTTAGACCTGCTTCACTCTTACCTAAGGCTTCCAGATCAAAAGCTCTACTCCTAGTCTGCCATCTGCCTTCTCTGCTTATTATTCCAAACCCCCCTACTGCATCCCCCTTGCCGGACAGACCAGGGGAGTCCTGAATCTTCAGCGTCTACCTTGCCCACATTCTCTTTGGAGGGGGTGGTCCAAATCTGCTCTTTCCTCTGTCAGATCTTGGGGCTCCTGCTTGCGCATTGACGGAAATCAGCACAGCTCCCCTGGACACAACACACTGGGCTAGACCACTGCTAATAGATTGTTCTGAGGTGATGAAGTTGTTCTGTATCTGTGCTAACCAAGATGGAGCTACTGGAGCATTTGAAATGTGACCAGTGAATGAGGAATCAAAGTCTTCATTTTATTTTTAACAGATTTAAATTTAAATTTAAGGGGCTTCCCTGGTGGCGCAGTGGTTAAGAATCCGCCTGCCAACGCAGGGGACACGGGTTCGAGCCCTGGCCCGGGAAGCTCCCACATGCTGCAGAGCAACTAAGCCCGTGCGCCACAACTACTGAGCCTGCACTCTAGAGCCCGTGGGCCACAACTACTGAGCCTGCGCTCTAGTGCCCATGTGCCACAACTACTGAAGCCCACATGCCTAGAGCCCATGCTCTTCAACAAGAGAAGCCACCACAATGAGAAGCCCACATACCACAACAAAGAGTAGCCCCTGCTCACCACAACTAGAGAAAGCCCGTGCACAGCAATAGAGACCCAATGCAGCCAAAAATAAAAATAAAAAATAAATTTAAAAAATTTTAATAAATTTAAAAATTAAAAAAATTTAAGTTAAAAAAATTTTTAATAAATGTATTTAATTAATTAATTTTTGGCTGCCTTGGGTCTTACTGCACGCAGGCTTTCTCTAGTTGCCGTGAGCCGGGCCTACTCTTTGTTGCGGTGCGCGGTCTTATTGCAGTGCGCGGTCTTCTCATTGCAGTGGCCTCTCTTGTTGTGGAGCATGGGAGCATGGGCTCTCGGCGCGCGGGCTTCAGTAGTCGTGGCTCATGGGCTCTAGAGCGCAGGCTCAGTAGCTGTGGCGCACAGGTTTAGTTGCTCCACGGCATGTGGGATCTTCCCGGACCAGGGCTCGAACCCGTGTCCCCTGTGTTGGCAGGCAGATTCTTAACCACTGCGCCACCAGGGAAGTCCCTTAAATTTAAAAAGCCACGTATAAACTAGTGGTTACTCTACTAGACAGTACACCTATAGACTCTGCTGTATGTATGTAGTGGTGTCCCATGGCCCTGAAATTTAATGTGACTTTTTTTTAAGGTGAAAGGTTTGCTATGCTACCTAAAGGTAGACCAAACCAGAGAGCCAGAAGCAGCAGTCCCAGGCATCTTCTGCAGGGGTCTCTACAGAGTTGTCTGAACCTTCCAACAGAGGACAGCCATCTTCCTTGTCTTTTTAACTAATAGACTTTATTTTTTACAGCAGTGTTGGGTTCACAGAAAAATTAAGCAGAAAGTACAAAGAGTTCTCATATATGCCCCTGCCCTGACACAGTTTCCTCTATTATTAACATCTTGGATTTGTATGGTACATTTGTCATCACTGATAAACAAGTATTGATACAATATTATTAACTGAAGTCCATGGTCTACCTTAGGGTTTTTTTTTTTTTTGGCTGTGCCTCATGGCTTGTGGGATCTGAGTTCCCCAATCAGGGATCGAACCTGGGCCCCTGGCTGTGAAAGCGCCCAGTCCTAACCACTGGACCACCAGGGAATTCCCAGGGTTCTGCTTTTTGTGTTGTACAGTTCTATGAGTTTGGACAAATGCATACTGTTACGTATACACCATTACAGTGTCATGTAGACTGTTTCACTGCCTTAAAATCCCGTGCTTCACCCATTTATTCCTTCCTTCCTCTACCTGAACCCATAGCCACCACTCTTCACTGTTTCTAGGTTTGCATTTTTCAGAATGTCATATAGTAGCAAGCCTTTTCAGACAGCGTATTTCACTGAGCAATATATTTAAAGTTCCTCCATGTTTGTGCCTTGACAGCCCATTTCTTTTTATTGCTGAATACTGTTCCATTATATAGATATACCACAGTTTATTGGTACATCTGAAGGACATCTTCGTTGCTTCCAATTTTTGGCAATTATGGATAAAACTTCTAAAAACATTTGGGTACAGATTTCTGAGTGGACATAGTTTTTAATTCATTGGACAAATACCTAGGAGTGCAATTGCTAGGTTGTAAGACGATGATTAGCTTTAAGAAACTGCCAAACTTTCTTCTGTCCCATGTTGCATTCCCATCACCAATGAATGAGAGTTCTTGTTGCTCCACATCCTCAATAGCATTTGGTGTTGTTTTGGATTTTAGCTATTCTAATAGGTATGTAGTGCTATCTCATTTTAATTTGCAATTCTCCAATGACATATTATGTTGACCATCTTTTCATTTGCTTATTTGCCATCTATATCTGCTTTGATGAGGTGTCTTGATATTTTGACCACTTTTTAATTGGGTTTTCATACAGTTAAGAGTTATTTTTATAAGTCTTTTATAAGATGTGTTTTGCTATTTTCTCCCAGTCTGTGGCTTGTCTTTTTGTTCTCTTAACAATGTCTTTTGCAGAACAATTTTTAATTGTAAGAAAGTCCAACTTAAAAATTTTTTTCATGAATCATGGTTTTGGTGTTTTTATCTAGAAACCCCATCAAACAACTAACCATCTACATTAGAAATGGTCAGCCATACTAGTAAGCTGAGTTACTTAGAACTAAAGTCGCAATTAAGCAGTTTGTATAATTATCTTTAAAAAGGATTACCTCTTTTGACTTATTTACCTGTATTTTGGACTTTTTCCTAAATATTCAATAAAAAATTTTTTAAGAATAAACCATGTGCATGGAGGAAAAAAAAAAGAAATAACAACAACAAATAATCGCCAAAACTCCCGATTTTAACATGTGGTCATAAAAAAGATTCATAATTATGACTTTGGACTTCAGGTACAGGAAATTGGATTAATCGTAATTCTTGGTTCATTAAGACTCTCAGCATTGGCTCACACATAGCCTGCTTTTAGTTATGTCTAGAAAAGCCAAGGCCTTGATCATATGGTACCACATGCCTGGCCTCTTCCCATCTAAGGATATCATACTGAATTCTGTCATCACTACCCTGTTTTCTCTTCATATAAATTCCATCTATGTGACTTGCAAAAAGGTGTATTTTGGCTTACTATCTGGTACTTTTATTTTGTTGTCTCTAGGGATCTCTAGTTCTGATCACTATATTTCTATTCCATTGTAAGAATATATCACATTTTATTTACCCATCATTCTTCAATGGGGACTTGAGTGGTTTCTGGATTTTTGCTTTCTGTAAACAATGCTATGAAAATTCCTATATGTCTCCTGTTACACCTATGTGCAAGTCTGTCTTGGGTATACACTTAGAAGTAAAATTTCTGGATTATAGGATGTTTGAAAGTCCAACTTTAAAAGGTATTAATTACCAAAGCATTTGAAGGATTGAACCACTTTTGGTTAATATCAGGAAACTTTAAGAGATTATGTGGAATCCCTCCAACACTAGATACTGCCAGACTTTTAAATTTTTGCCAATTGAATGAGTGTAAAATAGTATCTTACTATGGTCTTGATTTGCACTGGTTTGTAACTTGGCTTTTCCCTTTCTTTGAAGATAGCTTAAGGTATTTTTGGTTTAAAATGCCTCTTTTTAATAGACAAATTCATCAATAATACTTTCAGTTAATGCTTTGTGTCTTAAACAGTCCTTCTGTATCCCAAGGTCTAAGCAGTAATCATTTTTTTTTTTTTGAGAGTTTAAAAATTGTTTTACATTTAAGACATTATTTTTTTCCCCCTATGGTATGACATAGGGATCAATTTTCACCTTTTTCCACACTGATAACCAGTTGTGCTCTCAGTACCTAACAGTCTCCTTTCCCCAGTGTGGTGTCCCATCTCTCTTATACCAAGTTCAGCTCATGCATGGCTTTTTCTGGGCATTTTGGTCTAATCTACTGGGATTCTGTATAGCCCTTAGCTAATACCACACTATTTTAATTAACATGGCTTCATAGTGAGTCTTAACATCAGCAGGAAAAATGCCCACCTCCCTGCTCTTTCCTTTCTGAAATGTCCTAGCCTTTTGCTCTCCTTTATCTTTTACTTTAGAATCACTTTAATAAGTTCCAGGAGAAAACTTAGTGGGATTTTTGATAGGAATTGCTTTGAATCTGTATGTCTATTTGGGTACAAATGACATCTTCATGATATTGTCTGCCTAGCCACGAACATGTCTATTTTTTGAGGTCTTAGTTATCTCTTAATAATGTTTAAGCATTTTTTCTTAAAGAGGTCTTCAACATACATTGTTAATTTCCTAGGTACTTGGTATTGTAAAAGATGTCCTCCAGTTTTCCAGTTGTTTCTGCTATAAAGAAATGCAACTGCCTTCTGAAAATTAATGTTACACCTACCACCTAACAAAACCCTGTATTTCTGGTACTTTCTCTTTAGAGTTATTTGGGCTTTCTAAAAAAACAAACATGTAATGTACAAATAATGAGTTTCCTACTTTCTATTTCTTATAAAATTGGCTAGGATCTCTACATGATTTTGAATATAAGCACTGATAGTGGAAAACCAGCCCTTTGTTTCTGGCTTTAAAGGGAAATGAATTTTCCTCTTTTTGGAAGATGCTTGTCTTTTGTTTATTTGGTTTTACATAGAAACTATCACCTTAAGGGAATTCCTTTTTAGTCCTAATTTATCAAGGGTTTTTATCATGAATGGGTGTTAAATTCTATTGAATACTTTAACTGGATCTATTGAGATAGTCATAATGGTTTTCTCTCATTTACAGATTTCAATGCTAAGCCATCATTACATATGAAGGTAGAATATACATACTAAGCTACAGTATACAAGTAGTAAGCAAACAAATGTAAACATAGACATTTGTACTGTAAAATACTATATTAATCTGTTTTACATAATATTTCAAGTTTTAAAAAGGTTGGTGGCCAGGTAAGTTTGAAACCACAGGACAAATGGTCTTTTGGAGGTCTTTCTACTTCACAATTCTCCAATTGCCGTGTTTGAGTTATGCTGTTTCTGTTTCTCTAATCCTACCAAAACGAAGCTTCTACTAGATGCTAATTCAGTGTGACAGAGTTCAGAACAGAGAATCAGACAAGAGCTAGAAAATATGACATGTTCAACTCACAGGAATGTAAGATCACAGTTTGTCATCCTAAGATTACTCACAAACAGATGTGAGTTCATCTCACAAAATTAAGTAAAGTAGAAAACTGAAGGACCAAAAGTCAAAATGAACTACCAGAAAGAATAAGAGAAAAAGTAATACAAGGGAACATTACGGTTTTCCTTTTTATTTAATCAAAGACTGGTAGATAAACATAAATACAGCACAATTACTTCAGATCATTCTTCATATTGTATACACACAGACCAATGAACGTAATCTGAAAGAAACCTGCAGTCAGCAATGAAATGCATACAGCTTTTCCTTCCCTCGCTCAAAAAAATTTAAAAACACACAAACTTCGAATCTCATCAGCACACACTCTCCTGTGACAAATGATTCAGACATAAATAGTGGGTGCAAAGAAACTATATGCTAACATATGTATAACCTTTGTTAATGAAAAACAGAAGCAGCCATAATGATTAAGATACATTCAGTTACTGATAATTAGTTGTGCCCTAAAGGGCATTTATCAAAAGAGAAATCGTGCTGCAGAGAAAAGCTATATATACATACACAATGAGAAAATAAACTGCAAGATTAACGCATGCATGTTTAATACTGGAAAAAATCACAGCCCTCCGACATTTCTCCACGTTTGTTATAAAAGCCCTCTGCACTCAACTAAAATTAAAATGATCTTAAAAGGATAATACTTGTAAAGTTTACTTAAGTCTTTTCAGCCACAGAAACTGCAATGTAAATAAATGTTCAGAGTCATTTTCAAAACAAAAACAAAAATCTATTCTTCTGATGACATGCATGATTAAAAGGTCTATGCAAGATACATTGCTCTACATTCCCAATGACTAGGAAAAAAAACCTCAAGTCAATTTTTAGTTTGCAGATGGTCAAAGGATTTTGTATTCCAGGAGTTCAAATCTTCTGGATCTTTTCACCAACAACTACTGGATTTTCTTTTCTGATTTTCTCAGCAGCATCAGCTTTGTAATTGTAAGAGCAATTGTGTACATCTGAGTAACGGTGTACACCACAGTAAACATTTCCACACCGACATTCAAACCCTGAAAATGGATTAATGCACATACGTGAGTTGAATGGAAGGTCTAAAAATATTAAACTCTCTAGCATAATTAATGTTAAAAAGATCATATATTTAGGGCAGCAATCTAAAGAATCATTCCAAACAAGCAGTTTCACAACCTAGTAACATTCTCAAAATCCACAGCTGATGGCTTCATTTCTTTTTCCTACCTACAAATACAGGTTTGTATCAGCAGACCAAGTCATAACCACTTCTCTGAGTGCAAGTTTTCACCTGTGACACAACTGCTTCCTATCAAAAACAGGGTTGCTAAATTGAAAATGTGAAACACTACTCAAATACTACAATGTGAAAAAATAAGCATACTGTCAGAAGGCAATCTTAAGATTTAATTAAGGAAGATGAAATGAAACTTTTGACAGAACTGTTAACAAATAGTGTAGTATATTAGCTTTCCTTGGCTAACCTCCAATGGAGAGGTGAACTGTAATCTGGCTGAGTGATTTAGAGCATGAGATGGAGTTAC
Organism: Eschrichtius robustus; assembly: GCF_028021215.1. Classification (NCBI taxonomy): domain Eukaryota; kingdom Metazoa; phylum Chordata; class Mammalia; order Artiodactyla; family Eschrichtiidae; genus Eschrichtius; species Eschrichtius robustus. The sequence continues at coordinate 167,413,543 of NC_090824.1, forward strand.
GGTTGCTTAAGTCTGAATCTATTTACTAACATAGGCAAATTACTTAGCCTCTCTGACCCTTAGCTTCTGCATCTCTAACTTTGGAATTGGTTACAGTAAGAATTAAATGAGGAAGTATTAAGTGCCTAACATATAGTAAACATGCAATAAATGCTACTTATTTTAGGGAAATGCCCCAAGAATTGAAGCCAAAACAGAGAAATAAGCAGTGTGGATAGTCTTTAAATAAAACCAGTCCTGCACCCCCAAATTAGGATTTTATGGTAATGATGGAATTGCTGGAAATGGAACATAGGAATCAATATTTTAAACATTGACATTTGATGTAAACTTCCTTTACCAAATTTTTTTAAACTTCAAAAAGATACTCTGTAACTTCATAATTTTCTTTTATTTTTAAAATTTTATTATTTATTTTTTGGCTGCACCACACGGCTTGTGGGATCTTAGTTCCCTGACAAGTGACTGAACCTGGGCCCTCGACAGTGAAAGCGTGGAGTCTTAACCACTGGACTGCCAAGGAATTCCCCTATAACTTCATAATAATGAATGAAAAATGGAGCCAAGAATAATACTAGACTGACAAGACAGAAATTACTAAGTCGCAGCCTTCTTTCTAATCATGAAGTCGAAGTTTCTGAGGTTTAGAAAGACAGTATTTGATGCTAAATATGTACACTTTAAAATGCCTTACTTGTTCACGTCTGTATTCTTTAAATAAATACATTTGCCAAGGCATGGGCCAGTCTTAAACATGTCTGATATCAGACTGTAAATCTCCTTTCCTCTTTATCTACATCTTAGCCAGACAAACCTTCCTAAAACATAATTTACTCAAAATCTTATCTCGGGCTTCCCTGGTGGCACAGTGGTTAAGAATCTGCCTGTCAATGCAGGGGACACGGGTTTGAGCCCTGGTCTGGGAAGATCCCACATGCCACGGAGCAACTAAGCCCATGCACCACAACTACTGAGCCCATGTGCCACAACTACTGAAGCCCGCGCACCTAGAGCCCGTGCTCTGCAACAAGAGAAGCCACCACAATGAGAAGCTCATGCACAGCAATGAAGAGTAGCCCCCGCTCACTGTTACTAGAGAAAGCCCACACACAGCAACAAAGACCCAACGTAGCCAAAAATAAATTAAAAAAAAAAAAATTACTTCCTCTTAAGCCAATTTCTTAGGCAGAGTATTCAGCACAATGCCTGGCACATAGTAAACAATAAATGGTAACTATAGCTGCAACTGTTCCCCATCAATTAACCACAGTACACATCATGAGCCTTATCTCTATGGTGGTATCTAACCCCCTTCTTCACATATTTTGTGCTACAATCCCCTTTTATGGTCCCCTAAACATGCCCTATCCTTTCTGTGAGCTTTCGTTCAAGGTATTTTTTTTTTTTTTTTTGCCTGAAATGCTCCCATTTCCATCAGTTATTAAGTCCTACTCATCTTTCAAGACCCAGCTGAAATATTCTACCTTCATGACTTTGATGGGCCTCTACTCCTCTTCGTTTACATAAATTAATCACACCCATCCCTGAATTCCCAAAGAAATCTATTTGACTGCACTTAAATGTACTCTGCCAAATATCCAAGTAATATTTCAAACACTTTCTTCTCCCTCTCTTAATAACAATCCCAGCTAACAGCTCTGTTACAGTAGTCAACATGTATTGATTACTTATTGCATGGCAGCACGCGGCTATCACCTTCCATATATGAGCTCTCTGAACCCTCATGACAACCTGGGACTAGCCACTTTACATAGAGAAAGTACTTCACAGCTCACCAAGGACTTAAATATTCTCTCACACACAACAATTTCGGCTCTCTGAAGGCAGGAGCCACATCTTTGCCCTTTCACAGCACCTGGCGCACTGACCTTACCTGTCTAATATTCTCAAACTCAGCTGAAATGAATTTTTTAAAAGAAAAGCTATTCATTTCACTATTAGGTATGTAATTAAAGCTACTTTTATTTAAGAAAATTCAGAAGGTGAAGCATATCCATTATTAACTCATATGGGAACAGAAACAATCTTAATTGAAGCCATTAATAGTAAGTCATGCATCATCATAAATAAAATCTTAATTTTAAAACATGTGATTTAGGCCCTTACCAGTAAGTCCCACTTTCTTCCTGCACATGAAACAGCGATTCTTTTTTTGTTTTGGTTTTTCAAGAGACTTGCTTTGCTCTTCAGATGGCTGCTGTGCCGTTTCTGATACTGAAGCTGATAAAAATAGGAAGGTGGTAAAATTTAATTATTCAATGAGATTTTGAAATTTGGGTGGTTGTTATCCCTCACCCCACCCCCACTGATCTGTTTATTCAGAGGATAACTGAGTAATTTACTTATTTACTAGCATGGAAAGATGCTCACATTAAGTTACAAAGTAGTTTAAATAATATGACCCCCTTTTGGTGAAATGCATATATGTATGTAAAGTATGCATGTATGTATACACACATGGAGAAAATCTAGACTATACACTGACATGTTAACAAGTGACTCTAAAAGCACTATATTTTCTAAAATTTCTAATAATTATGTATTTGACCAATAAAAGACATACAACACACAAACACTACTTGGGTATTCTAAGGGAGTGTGTAAGAAAATGGTCACATGCAAACTTCTAAATATTGTTGAGCTCAGAACTATATACATTTCAAAGACAATAAGGGGAAAAAGCTTGAAACCAAGATTTAGTGGAATACTAAGTATGTTCAAAATTCTCAGAATGTTTCATATAAAACCTTTAAAATATTGAGAATAAGACAAATTGATTAAAATGTTATAATTAAGATAATAAATTGATTTAAGTGTTGAAGCCAAGGCCAGCTGCACCAAAATTCAGGTCTAATTATTGCCCCTAAATCCTAACTAATGTGACCCCCGCCACTCCCTCTCACTAACTACCCTGGCCCTCCCAAATGCTGTTACTAGAGTTAGAATCTATCAGGTGACCTAGCAGACATGGTGTCTTGTTCTAAAACAGTCAGTGACTTGCCAGGGATCAAGGATTTAACCTCTCCAACTTTATCACCAACCAGTCCTTCTTCTTCAGTAATCTACTGCTTAACCAATCTATGGGACCATGCCAGGTACCTTTGCTGTGTACAACCAATTCAAAAGGGCTTCCTTTCTCTCATTTCACCTAGGTCAATTGCCCTTTAAAGCCTCCAGGAAACCCTGTCTCAGTTCTCTTGCAATGTTTCACTCTGATTACCCTTAATTCCCTTAAATACTCTCTACCAAATTCTGGGCACTTCACATGAGCCCCCTCTTCCATCCATGCTTTACACATTGCATCCAAATCATTTGCCTTACATGAGAATCTAATGATGTGCCCTCCAATGTTTAAAATTCTTTGACGACTCCCCACTAACCCCCAGGATAAATAAAGCCCAGAGGTCCTTCAGGATTTTTCTCATCCTTCTTTTCTAGCCTTGTCTCTCACCATTCATCAACAATACTCCATGCTTCAGCCATACTGAAGTATTTGCAGTTTCCCTGAACATACTAAATTCTCTCTTACCTCTGGGCTTTTTGTAAAAGTTGTCCTTTCTATGTGGAACAATTTTCCTATGCCCCTCTTGTCCCTCCTCCTTACCTGGCTAACTCCAAGGTGTCTTTTTTGTTTAAGCTTATATTATCAACTCTTACTCCATTCCCTCCCCCACAACTTAGACTAGGAAACCCTACTATGCCCGGTAGCACTTTCTGTACTATTATATTATAAATGCCTATTTGACTTAACCTGCCCTTAACCTTTCAGGGCAGGAACCTGTCATTTTCATCCTTATTACCAGTGCCTCCTACTACACAGCAGGCATTCAATAAATATCTGTTGAACTGAATTAGTATTAAGTTATTTACCTATTGTATTTATGTGCTCCATTTCCCCAACTACACTGTAAGCCTGCTGAGGAGAGGGATAGCATCCTATTCCCTGTTCGAATTTCCAGCACCTATCACAGTGAACTACACACAGTAGATGCTCAAACATTTGATGTAATAGATTTTAACCTGCTTATGTTAACACATTATCTCATATTTTAACAAAATATGACAAAAGGCAAAACACCACAAACTAACAAATAAATATGCATGAATGAAGAACTCTATAACATGATTATTCCACCTGGACATTCTAAAGCTAGATGGGGAGACAGTGCTACCAATATCTACATTTTATTTTTGAAACAAAATGTGGATACATAAAGCCTTTTATTTTTAATAAGTAAATACCCCTAGAATGTAAGCTCTATGAGGGCAGGGGCTGAATATCTCACTTACTGTTTTATCCCCAGCTCCTAGAACACTATCAGATAAGGTTTGGCTGTGTGTAAAGAGCTCAAAAATAGTTAACTTGCAATCAGAAAAGAATCTATTCTATTTATTACCTTTGACATCTATAAGGCATACCTATTCTCCCAAGCAAGTCTGATACTCAAATATACTAATATAAATAATGCTTTACTGGCAGTAACAACACCACTATCCCACAAGATTACATATTTAACAAAACCAATTTAACTACTGAGACACAAACTTTGGTATCTGGAAATGGAGAATAGTGAAAATACATTTATCTGCTATGGATACAAACGCTACTGTATACCTCAACAGAGACATTTCACAGTATTAACCCTAAAGATCTGTCAAAGCAAATGGTTTCTCTTTAACTGAGGTAACTGCATAACCTTTGAAGTGAAGGATCAGGTGGCACGCTAAAAGCTTATAAACTAGGGTTCAAATTTGAGGCTGACCAATGTCCACTATCCTCATCAGACTAAGGTAACCTTAGCTTACCTGCAGTTAGTGGCTGGTACCTGAATTTAAACATTTACCAAATGAATTCATGGGCAAGATGATAACAGTATTCTGTAAAAGTCTAAGATTCTTAGAAATTATTCCTGTTTCCCCAATTTTCATGTGAGATTTAAGATCAAAGCAAACCATAATTATCAAACTCTAAGTTATGTAAAAGGAAACAATCTTTTAAAAGGGCCATACTAAATAAATAAATAAATAAGCAAGCAAGCAAACCATACAGTAGACTTAAGGGCCAAAGGGCCATACTCTTATTGAACCTGAAGCCAAAATAAGGACGGTTTCCTCAGAACTAGGCAGTTTTTCATATTCTGAATTGAGAATTGTAAACAGAGAATACCCACTTGTTAATGATTAAGAACAGGTGGCTGCCTGTGTTGCATCCACTGGTCCTAAAGGGCTATTTGGGAGGCCTATGCAATGGCATGAAGGCTGAGAGATAAACTGTACAGCACTTGCTAATAATTTTTAATGGTAATCTCAACTAGACAAAGCCTTCTGGCCACTACTTTAAAGATCCTTCAAAAAGCACCAGGCAGGTAAAATTAGTTTAACTACCCACATGGAGGACCACATTCAAGAGGAACAAGGCCCTCTGCTCTGGGTCCTGTGGAAGGAAGGAAGGAAGGAAGGGGGGGAGGGAAGGAAGGAAGGAAGGGGGGGAGGGAGGGAGGGAAGAAAAGAAAGAAAAAAGTACACAAATATAACAATAAATACATAAAACTATTTAGCACTACCTGTTTGGGGGATAGTCAAGACACATGGTGAAAAATAAAACTGAACATAAGATGACATTAATACGCAATCCCCGAACATTATCTTACAGTAGATACAATATCTATGTAATATAACATATATTCCTTACATATATGGATATATGTTATATATATAATATAACATATATCCATATATGTAACTTGTCATGACAAGTCTCATTCAAGTATTAGACTAAGCATTCTGAGGGTGGGGACTATTTCTGTTCACCACTGTATACCCAGTGCTTACACAGAGCAGTTGCTCAACAGATATTTAGTGAATAAATGTACACTTTTACAATGACCCATTGGGATAAAATTCATTTCCCTTCTCTGGACTTCACTTTCTTACCTGCAAAATAAGGGGGAGGACAGAATGATCTTTATGTTATTCTTAGCTCAAAAATCCATTACAAGACATCCCTGGCGGCACAGTGGTTAAGAATCTGCCTGCCAATGCAGGGGACACGGGTTTGAGCCCTGGTCCGGGAAGATCACGCATGCCGTGAAGCAACTAAGCCCCTGTGCCACAACTACTGAGCCTGCGCTCTAGAGCCCCTGAGCCACAACTACTGAGCCCACGTGCCACAACTACTGAAGCCCGCACGCCTAGAGCCCGTGCTCCGTGACAAGAGAAGCCACCGCAATGAGAAGCCCGCGCCCTGCAACAAAGAGTAGCTCCCGCTCACCGCAACTAGAGGAAGATCTTGCGCAGCAACGAAGACCGACACAGCCAAAAAAAAAAAAAAAAATCCATTATAAAATGAAAAAATTTTTTAATATTCAAGAGAAAAATTAGCCTGCATAGTGGGCTAATAGGGTCCAAAAAAAAATAATGAGAATCATATATTTAATTTTATGTTTTCTAGCAGGTATGTTAAAAAGTAGAAACAGATAAAACTAATTTATGTTATCATTTAAATACAAAATCAATATGAAAAGTATTAATAGAATATTTCACTTTGTCTTTTTTGCTACTAAGTCTTCAAAAGCACTGTATATGTTACACCTAGAGTGTAACTAGCAAATAAATATGCACTAAATATCTAACTTCGGACTAGCCACATTTCAAGTGATCACATGAGGCTAGTGGCCATCATCCTGAAGAGAGCAGCTCTGTAAATGAGATCAGTTTCTAACAGCAGCTATTTGGAGGCAAAATACTGTTACATTAATCCTTAAAATACAACTTTGTGCCATCTTACAACAAACAAAAAGAAGCAACCAACCTTCAAAATGGCTCTCTTCCCTTATCATGGATTAGAACCCAATACCTTAGAGATTTTCCATGACCTGATTCTAGACAATCTTTCCAACTTTAGTTCCAACACATACTTGTCTGAACTGGCCACTCTAGCAACTGTTGTTCTATCTCCCAAATTTCGTGTTTTCCTACCAGTATGCTTTTGCTTTTACAAACTCTTCTCCAGCAAAAAAGCCCTCTTCATGGTGCCTATCTTTCACATAAATGGAGTCATACAATACGCTGGCTTTTTGTACCTGGCTTCTTTTATTTAGTATATTTTCAAAGTTCATCCACGTTGCAGCACGTATCAGAACGTCATTCTTTTTTATGGCCGAACACTATTCCAGTGTATGAATATACCACTTCTTGTTTATCCAATCATCTGTTGACAGCCATATGGGTTCTTTCCATATTTTGTTAATTATGAATAATGCTGCTATGAATATTCTTATATAAGTTTTTGTGTGAACACATTTTTTCAATCTCTTGGGAATTAGGAATGGAATTTCTCGGTCATATAGTTAATTCTATTTAACTTTGAGTTAACTTTTTAAACTGCCAAACTGTTTCCCAAAGTGGCTGCACCATTTTACATTCCCAACAATAATGAATGAGGGTTCCAATCTCTCCACATCCTTAACAACACTTTGGCCATTTTTATATCTTCTTTGGAGAAATGCCTATTCAAACCCTGTGCCCTTTTAAAAATTGGGTTGTCTTTATTGTAGAATTATATTTCTTTATATGTTCTAATCAGATATATGATTTGCAAATTTTTTCCCTTTCTGTGTTGCCTTTTCACTCTTGATAGTCCTTTGAAGCAAAAAGGTTTTTAATTTTGATGTAGTTCAATGTGTCTATTTTTTCTTTGCTTGTGCTGTAGGTGTCATGTCTAAAGAAAACTAATCCAAGGTCATGAAGATTTATGCCTGTTTTCTCTTACAAGTTTTATAGTTTTAGCTCTTACATATTGGTCTTTGATGTATTTTGTGTAAATTTTTGTGTACGGTGTGAGGTAGGGATCCAACTTTATTTGTTTAAATGGCCCAGCATCATATGTTTTTTCCCTATGGAATGATCTTGGCACCTTGTTGGAAAATCAATTACCTGTAAATGTGATAATGTTATTTCTGGACCCTCAATTCTATTCCATTGATCTATATGACTATCCTCATCTCATACTAGTACCATGTAGTCCTGATCATTGTAGCCTGTATTAAGTTTTTAAATTGGGAATTGTTAGTCCTCCAACTTTGTCCAGATTGTATTGGCTATTATCACCCACTCTTTAAAAATCAATCTCTGATTTTTAATCCATACAAATTTCTGATTTTTAGTTGAAAGGGACTATTCCTCTCTGATTGTTCTGAACAACTGATCTGACAATTCAGCTTGGTATGAAGAAAGGAACCCTCAGAGCTGAAAAGATTATGAGAATTCTAATTTACTCTGCCACTCAGTGCAGGGATCCCCTCTACTTTGTTCCTGACAATAAGTCAGCTCTCTGAAAACACTTCTGTGATGGAGAGCTCACCACCTTAGTCATGATTACATTCTACTGCTGGAAAGCTTCCATATTCTCTTATGCTAAGCCTCCCAAAACACTGGGATTATACAGAATAAGAATATCCTTTGTAGTTATTAACAAAACACATTTCATCTTCATTATCTCACTGACTTCTAATAACTTCTAAGGTGGACATGGTTATTATTCTCCTTCAAAAGTAATTAAAATAAGGTTCAGAGAAGAGGAGGTATCAAGATATGAGAACAGAACTTCTGAATCCAAATTCCGTATTCTTTTTACTCTGCTCCAATATCTGAGGGACTGAGAGGTTAACTGAAGTTAAGCATATTGTTCTAATAGAAATGAAGCATGATAGTTTAGAGCGCACAAAGACACTTAAAAGTTTTCATTTTTAAAAAGCTAAGCTGGGACTTCCCTGGTGGTCCAGTGGTTAAGAAACCGCCTGCCAATGTAGGGGACATGGGGTTCAAGCCCTGGTCTGGGAAGATCCCACATGCCGAGGAGCAACTAAGCCCGTGCTCCACAACTACTGAGCCCACGCTTTACAGCCCGCAAGCCACAACTACTGAGCCCACACACCACAACTACCGAAGCCTGCGCGCTCTCGGGCCTGCATGCCGCAACTACTAAAGCCTGCGCACCTAGAGCCCGTGCTCCGCAACAAGAGAAGCCACCGCAATGAGAAGCCCGCGCACAACGAAGAGTAGCCCCCACTTACGGCAACTAGAGAGAGCCCGTGTGCAGCAACAAAAACCTAACGCAGCCGGAAAAAAAAACTTAAAAAAAATTTTTTTAAATACAAAGCTAAGCTTTCATAAACTGGAAATCTGTCATTCCTAACTGATACTGTGTAAGTGAGGTACCGTTGTTTATTAAGCTAAAAGGCATAATTAAACGAGAAAGATGCAGTAATATGGTAAATTCTCAGGTAAACATGAAAAAAATTCTTCAGAGCTTCTCCGTTAAACAGGAGAAAAATTATTCAGAGCCATGAGGACAAAATGGAAGCAGTACCACCCACCTGGTGGCAACTTACCTAATTATAAGCAGAATACCTACAGAGAAAAAAAGCTGTTTCAAGGACACTATTCTGAAAACTCCAACAACAATGTTAGGAAATTCTGGCTTAGGCACACAGATGCTACTCTTGTACCCTCTTCCACCTGGGATGATCTTCCTATCTAAAAAAATTTCCCTTGAGGAATACAAGTGGAATAATAAGGAAGAAAACAGATACCTGGGTAGGTCACCAAACCAGTTGATCCTACCCTGGGAACTGAGGGAGGGCTGGATATGGCAACAGAAACACACACAAGGACATCCTAGTCCAGGAAGCACCACAACTGTCTAGTGGAAAGAATAATGGTCTAGAGTCAGGTGCCTAGGTTCCAGTTACAGCTCAAATGACCACAGGACTTGAGTCAAAGACTTCTTCTCTTTTCGTCCATCTATTAAGTAGATGGAAAAAATATTCTCTGCATTTGTTCCTATCAAATAGGGAAATCACAAGTACATTATGTGTTATGAGTGTATGTGTATATATACACACACATATTCGTGTGCATGTTTATAATAAAAGACATTTTAAATTCAACAGTATAAGATATTTTTTAAAAACTAGGCTGTTAAGAGATTTTACCCATTGAAAACTAATCCTCTCAAACTCAGATGAAACTTACCTCTGATTGTTCAAAGATTCTGCTATGCTGAAATTATGAATGCTAAGTTTTTAAAAGGTACTTAAAAGTTAATACTGGTTTAACTTACAAGTCATTGAAATTACAGTGAAAAAAGGAGTCTATACAATTTAAAACCCCCCTACAATTTCTCCTAATATGGCATCAAGACCACCGTTTGCATTAATGTATCTAGGGCTATGTGGAGAAAACTATATTGTTCTCCATACACCATAAATGTCACTTCCTATTACATTAGTTCACCAACTTACAATCTTCATTTTTTGTCAAACTTGCAAAACAACTGCTATTTTATTCTTTTTCTTAAAAGAAATAAATTTATTTATTTATTTATTTAATTTTTGGCTGCGCTGGGTTTTCGTTGCTGTGTGTTGGCTTTTTCTAGTTGTGGTGAGTGGGGGCTACCTCTTCTTTGCGGTGCGTGGGCTTCTCATTGCGGTGGCTTCTCTTGAGGAGCACGGGCTCTAGGGTGTGCAGGCTTCTGTAGTTGCAGTACATGGGCTCAGTAGTTGTGGCTCGCGGGCTCTAGAGTGCAGGCTCAGTAGTTGTGGTGCACGGGCTTAGTTGCTCCGCCGCATGTGGGATCTTCTTGGACCTGGGATTGAACCCGTGTCCCCTGCCTTGGCAGGCGGATTCTTAACCACTGCACCACCAGGGAAATCCCTGCTATTTTATTCTTAAGCAGCATATATTTTCCCACTACCAACATTCTAAAATTTGTTTGATTGTAAGACATAAATAACACCTTCATGGTTGGCAGCCTATTTTCATTCTTCCTAACTTAGCTCTCTCTCAAAATTGCTAAGCAACCCTTGCTTCTTGAAAATTCTCTGTTGACATCTGTGGCCTAAAACTAACCAGGATCTAGATGACTTCTTCCTGTCCCCTTTGCTGACTCATTATCCTACTTGCTCTTCTTGATTTTGCCTCTCGTTTTCAACCTGTGCCAAGGACTTCCAAATCTCAGACATAATACTGATCATACATTTAAATACCTATTAACTATCTACAACCTCCAATTGAGATTTTAAGTTTTGAAATTTGACCACTTCCAATTTACTCTATCTAAAATCTTGTCTAACCATTACTTCTTTCAACCTCCCAGTCGCAAACAACCACACCATTGCCATTTCAACTGTCATACAACTGAAAGCTTTAATACCACCCCTGTCTTATTTCCCATGTCTAATGGATAACTAGATTTGGGGAATTTTTCTATTTCTGCTTTTAAAATATTCCTTATCTCTGCCCGTCCTTAAACTTTCCTATTTAACTAAAAAATAAAAATTATTCACATACTATTTATGAATATTTACAATATTATACTGGAATACTTATGTTGGCCAGACAGTACATTTTTCTATAGCAAAATCTACAAAGAGGCAAATTATGCCAATCATTTGTTGGGCATGAAATCAGAGGAAGGGGAATTAGCCAGCTTAACTAAATTTAAACTTCAGCAAACTTCAGCTAAGATTGCCAGATGTATCTGTCACCACCCTGTGAACACCATGTACAATGGAAGGTTTCACTGGGCATGGTATCTTCTCCCTTTAAATTGCGCCATAGGTAAAATGACATACAGCTCATCTTTGGACTTGTCTTTCCAGAGTATCCTTCTCAATTTACACATTGTTTCCACACAGTAATAGAATATAACTAAGCACAGATTTTTAACAGCATCCTAAATGCCTCCTCCACCATCTCTGCCCACTAAGAAAGCCTTCAAACACATTTTCAAGTCTTCCTAGATCCACTTCACTTTAATCCACATAATGTGGATATAAAGAGCATGGGCAAGAACAAGAGACACCATGCTATAAATAAGAGTAATTGAATGTGACTGTTGTGCTGGAAGTCACACACGGGGAAAGAGGGGGTCACTGCCAGTCAAAATAATCAGTCACTTACATAACCTGAGTCAAAAGCAAGAGATTCCTCTCAAACCAGTAGCCCCAGTTTGCTGGGAGAGGAAATAGTATTTAGGTTAAATTGGGCAAAACAGTAAAAGAGAAAAGTATAATACCACCACTCATTCATTTAATTATATTTCTTAAACAAAACAGATTTTTAATTTTCTATGTTTATGCTGATGACCTAATTATATATAGGTGGGAAATGGCTCCCAACATTTCAGTCAATTAAATACTTGAGGATATAAAATATTCTGCTCATAAAGAAAACAAATGTAAAAATATGTTATCTTAGGCAGGTAATTTAAAAAACATACGCATCTAAGATAGTGCCTGGCTTGTAATATTCAAATGTTAAATAAATGATAAAATATATGCTAGTTCATGTGCAAACCTTGCAGGTCTTCTGTTTCAGGTATTGCTTTATCCACAGATGTACTGTCCACTTGGGAAGATGCTACAGATTCTGATAAAAGTGATTGATTTGATACAGGGCTAGAAAAGCAAAAATATTTAGATTTTAAAAGATGATCTCTATGCGTGAATAGTAACTAAAGTGATTAATAAGTAAGAGTTCACATATGTAAGTAGATCATTAAGACAAGAATTAATCAGAGATACTTTTTTTTTATAACTTAAACATAACTACAGAGCTTTGAAACTTGAGACCAATTTGGACCAGAAGTTTATTGCTTTGAAAATAAAGCAACAGTATATGTACACTGTGTATGAATTCACTAAATGAAAACTAGTATGATAAAGACATGATTCAGGAACCCTAATACAAAGTTGTATATGATACACTGGCATAGCAGAACTGAACATCTCCCATCATAAACTGGAAAAAGGAACTTCAGAGTAGAAACTTAATATCTGTTTCCTAACAGTAGAGTAAGAATAAAACAAACATTTCTGTGTTTTCAGGCTTCTAAATGATGTGACTTCAACGTTAAAAAGAAAAAATACACTACAATACAAATAGATATCAGTACCACATCATGATATTAAACGAAGAGAACCTGTGACAAGACTGTACTTTTTAATACAAAGCACTAGTACTTGCATAATAAGCCTATGACTAGAAGAACTGAACATGCTTCAGAAGGACTTCAAGGGTTGGTCAGGATATATTATGAAGAGAAATAAAGAAAAACCTGTCTGAAAGGAAATCTGAGACTTAAAAGACAACTCCCTACTCCCACCCCAATTTAAACCCAATAAAAAGATTTTTCTGACTAGTCACTAATAATAATGAGACAGATACAATTTTATGCCAGTTAATCCTAAAGTGACTTTACATAGTTTTCCTTCTTAACAGAACTGATCATATGGAATATATGCTTTATTTTTCAATAGCTTTCCAATCACACTTCAGAGGCTACATCTTACCTTGGCTGCATAGATGAAGATGTAGAGTCTAACGCCGACTGAGTTTCTGGGACACTGCCATCTGTGCACTGAACTGGTAAAGACTCAGACAGACTACTGACAGAAGGTGCTGTAACAGGACCACATCTCAGGTTAGTGACTCTGTACCCTGGGCAGGCCAACACCTCATCTACAAAAATCAAGATCAGTTTTCCAAGAAATATAGTATATGGATTTTGTTTTACTATATAATGTGCCGGTTCATTACTTTAGTTAAAATTTTTTCAATAGTTTTCCTATGAAAAGAATGCTGATTTTAACCAAGGAAACCATATACAAAATGTATATATCCAAAATTAAACTACTATTTCTTAGGACTGATTATTACCCAAACCCTTTAATTCACAAATGTCTTCCAAGTACTAGCGCACAAATATTTCAAATAAAAAGGAATTTAGCAGTAAGGCAAACATAAGTTCAAAATTAAAATCTGTGCTCAGATTATATTATTTTACTTGTTCTTTGAAAGGCAGAAATGTAGATGATGACTTAAAAAACAATTTATATATTAAAAAAAAAACAATTTATATTCATTTGATCTTAGCCTTAAGTAAAGAAGTTTTGATTAAATGATTCTAGCTTTTGGCTTCAACACGAAGTAATGATGAGAAAGACTCTACACACAATTTTAAATGAACTAATAACAGCCTGCACTTTCATTCACCACAAAAACCTATACATTTAGGCATTAACCTACATGAGAACTATCCTAGATGAGTACCATTAACACTTTACTTTTGCAAAGCTTATACTCAAAATCCTCATGATCCTTCTTACACAACTACTGAAACAAAAGCCACTTCAATTCCAGGAGAATCCTTTGACATAAAAATGCATAAAGAACTCAAATGAACTGGGGATGAACATCCCTTTCTCTGAGTCAAACTGTTACACCTCTCCTTCCTAATAGAGAAAGGCTTTTTCTACAGTCAGCTGTGGCTATATATAACTCACTCTTTCCTTCTACAACTGTCTTGGCTTCAAAAGTCATCCTAGATAAAAGAAGCAAGGTCCTCGTACAGCGCTCACGCCCTTACACCTTATTTTCCAAGACAGCTATATATACTTGAATGAAGTGTGCCTCTATTTTAATAAGATAATAGAATTCTCTAACACAGCAAGTAAGAAGTAGTTCTTTTCAATGGGTAAAGACACTCCTATTCCTGTTTCCCTACCACTGATAATCACAATATGTAATGAGACATTTTCCTGATGTAAGTGTAGTAATAGAAGTAAAATGTGAAAGCAGAAAAAGGTACTGGGTACCCTGTGCTATTCAGGTGTATCTCAATTATGAATAGTGCTGTGTTTTACTTACCAGGTAAGAATTACTTACCAGGTGGGCTTATTCTACCATTACTACTATTCTGTCTTTGAAGATGTTCTTTATAACATACTGAACACATGCCATTTGTACGAGGGTTTCCATAAAATCCGCAGCCAGTGGAACAAAGCATAGGCACTTGGCTGTGATTAGTTTCTTGAGCCATGTTCCTCTGTTGCACACCTGAAATTTACACAGAATTAGCAAAGAACTCAGACACACACTACAATCATACATTATCCAAATTTGCTTTATATAATAAAGGAAAATGCACTTATACTCTGCCCTAAACCACTCTGTGCAGCTGTCTCAACACATAGGCTGAGGTAGAGACAGAAAAAAATAAAGATCAAAAGGATACAAACTAAACTTTTATCTCCGACCCACTCTATACAAGTAGGTCTGTACTGGTTCAAAAAATGTTATGAACCAGAGAAGGGTATCTGTACTAAAGACTCTGCACCATCAGAATGTTAAGGAAAATCCTTTAAGTCTAGGTTCAGCTTGGACTCCTAGTAATAAGAAATACACAGTCTGCTATGTGTTGTATTATTAACTTTTAAGCATTTAAACTTTTGCTAAAAGTTCATGTTTTAACTTGCATAATGTTTTCTGTTTAAAAAGCATTGAACATAATATCAATGCTGGTGAAGATGTGGAGAAACTGGCAGAACAATGGTAAAATGAGAAGTTGGGTCAATCTTTTTGGAAAGCTATGTGGCAACTCACCTTAAGAGCCTTGTAAAAGATTGCCCTTTTGAACCAATCATTCTCGTTCAACAGAATAACTAGGGTATAATCAGGAGAAAATTATATATACATATGTATATATATATATACATACACACACACACGGGATGTGTTTTACAGCATATTTATAATGCTGACAAACTTAAAATAACTTAAATATCTAACATTAGGAGAATGGATTTTTTTCACAAGTTAAGCAGTCATTTAAAATATTTTAGAATTCTTTTTGGAGGAAATTGCTGATAATGAATGAAAAAGCACAATATGAAATGTATATACAATATGTTGCCAATTAGGACAAAAAAAGGCATCTATTAACCATCAATAAGGATAAGAAAGAATATATCCAAGGATGGCAAAGCTAACTGATTTTTTTTTTCTGATTTGTACCTTCTCTGTACTTTTAAAATCCTCTTAAATGAAGATACTACTTATGTAATTGGGAACAATATTTATTTATTTTTAGAGTATTTGAAATTTAAAAACTAACAGGCAGAGGAACTGTTTGGGAGCCACACAGGCAATAATCAATTACAGCAGATGGAAGAACTCCATGTGCCATTTCTCCCATACAGCAAGTGGTTCTTTGGCATAAATAACATGAGAAGGTAAAAAGAGGTTCTATCTCACTTTATTAAAAAACAAAACAAAACAAAAGTCTCCCAAATGAAATGAAGGTTCCTCCAAAATGCGTGTATGTGTATTTACAGATGAGTGTATGTTCAAAGATCATACAGGATAAGACTAAGCAAAGAAGGACACTGTTCTGCCACTGAAGTTTCCCTGAATTGATAAACATTCACTGTTTACCATTAACAGATTTTTTTTCTTCACCTAAATTATTTGAAAAGACAGTTGTGGAATGGGGGGAGGGTATTTAATGCAAATTTCAGAACCAAGAGCAATAATGCATTTGACTCGATTACAAAACAAAGCAGGTTTAGCATTTGCCTTTAAAAAGAAAAACCTAAAACTGTTGAGAATCTTTAGACCTTTAGGCCTAGGAATATAAATAAAAGATCTAGGGCTTCCCTGGTGGCGCAGCGGTTGAGAATCTGCCTGCCAATGCAGGGGACACTGGTTCGAGCCCTGGTCTGGGTAGATCCCACATGCCGCAGAGCGACTGGGCCCGTGAGCCACAACTACTGAGCCCGCGTGTCTGGAGCCTGTGCTCCGCAACTAGAGAGGCCGCGATAGTGAGAGGCCCGCGCACCGCGGTGAAGAGTGGCCCCCACTTGCCGCAACTAGAGAAAGCCCTCGCACAGAAACGAAGACCCAACACAGCCAAAAATAAATAAATTAATTAATTAAAACCCTTAGGAAAATTTGCAAAAAAAAGAAAAAGATCTTTAGACATAGGAACGTAATTTGGGATTTTGACCAACATCTTTTTTACTTCATGATGGCAAGTCATTTCAGAATCTAATCTTGGCTGCTCTGCTTTATATATATGCTACTTTTTTAAACCCTCCCTTTCCTGTAGTTCTGTAAATACATATACAGTGTATCAAACTAAAAAAAACCATTAACAATGTTAGGATAGAAAAGCAAATGGCAAACATTCTGTTGATTTTGGGGGCCTATATTCATGAGGGATAGTGTGTCTGTCTGGTTTGGAATCAGGGTAATTGCTCAAGGTCATGGATGTAGCTAATAAGTGATGCAGCTGAGATGCAGTAGAAGTCCAAGCTCTAAATCAGTGGTTCTCAAAGTTTGCTCCTTGGACCCCTGGGGAGGTCAAAACTGTTTTCATACTAATGCTAACTAGTTATTTGCCTTTTCCACCATGTTGACATGTGCATTTGTGGTGCAAAAGCAACGGTGGGTAAAAACCTGGAGCTTCATCAAGGAGCCAAACCATGACAGTGGCACTGAAGTATACTACCTTGTATTCTTCATCACCACACTGTCACAATAAAATTATTAATTTTATTAAATCTTGAGCCTGAACACACACGTCTTGCTAATATTTTCTGTGACAAACTGGGAAGTACACATAAAGCATTCCTGCTGCATATAAAAAGTATGATGACTGAAGAAAAAGCACTTGTGCAACTGTCTGAGTTACAACCTAACCGAGTCACCTTTTTCACAGAACAAGCTTTTTATTTCAAAGAACAACTGATAAACTCTGGTTATTCAGACTTGAGTATGTGGCAGATATTTTCTCAAAAATGAATGAAGTAATAAGCCTGTCACTTCAAGAAAAATAACTAATACTATTTATTGCTGAGGACAACATTCCAATGAAAAAAAGCTTGACAAGTATCTCCAATTTTTAGAGAGTCTTTGATAAGGTCAGTGGTTATATTAATGACATGTGAGTAGTTGGTACTATTATCGACATTTGGAAGGTCTGCATAAGTCAGTAAACCAATATTTCCTAAGTGACCAATGTATGATAGTACAAAATTATTCATGAACAAAAGATTTATTCAAAGGGAAAGAACACTGGATTTTAGAGTAACAGACAAAAGGTTTTTATATAGTATGAGATTCTACACTGCAACTATCCCTTTAAGAAACTACAAATGCTTACATTTTGGTGTAATATCAAAGAAGAGAAACCTCTATTATCTGAAAATGTTATTAAAATACTCCTTCCTTTTCCAACTATGTATCTGTATGACACCAGCTTTTCTTTTTAACATTGTAACAGAATGCATGCAGAGGCAACTATGAGAATCCTGCTGTTTGCTATTAAGCCAGACCTTAAAGAGATTTGCAAAAATGTGTAACAATGCCACATTTCTCACCAAACCATTTGGGCAGGGGGGAGGGAGAAATGGTTGTTTTTCATAAAATACTTTTAAATAAATTAATAAATATTTTGTGATTTTTCTCACTTTAATTTGTAACATGATAAAATTTTCGCTAGATATGACAGACATAAACAAAAGCTCTTCAACGTGCTCAATAATTTTAGAGAATATAAAGGTCCTGAAACCAAAAATTTTGAGAATCCACTGCTGTAAACCATCGATGCAGGCAGAATCACCTCAAGAAGGCAAACACTGATTCTTTGGGGAATGGGAGTACAAAAAAAAAACCCCTTACTATTTATGTATAAAACACAGCTATACATATAATACATAAATAGATAACTATTATATATATGTGGAATTAAAATTTTATGGAGGTAGGAAGCCAATTAGGAAAAAACTGTTTTAAAAGGCTCCTGGGGATGGGGGGGAGGGCAATAAAGGAAAAAAGATCGAGAAACACTTTTTTTTTTGGCTGAGCCATGTAGCTTGTGGGATCTTAGTTCCCTTACCAGGGATGGAACCTGGGAAGTGAAAGCGCCGAGTCCTAACCATTGGACTGCCAGGGAATTCTTGAGAAACACTGTTCTAAATCACCAACTATTCTATGTTACCTATTAATGACATTAAAATGATATGTTATAAGAATTAAAGAACCTTCCCCACTGGTACTGATAAATCTTTCAGTATATGCTGGCAATGTACAAGCATCCAGAGAAGATAAATATCTTATTTCTATAAAAACTCAAGTAAATATTCACAGATTAAAAGTACAATATGACCACCAAGTTTTTTATATCACAATCCCTGCTTCTGAATAGTAAGACTAAAATTTAAAACATGTAACACTAGCAATTTCCCCAAGCCAAACTGCCCTGCACAGTAGCAAACTAGCAATTATTTTCATAAGTCAAGAGCTTTCTTATAAAAAGCTATTATCCTGGCAGATAAAAAGCACAAAAGATTTCACAGGTTACTTAAAAAGAAAAGAAAAAAAGAGACAGAGAGAGAGAGAAAGAGAAAAAGGAAAAGAATCAGCATTAGTTTTTCATTTTTAGGCCACAAAATGTACCTTTCCATGAAGATTCAGGAAAAGACCAAAAGCCATAAAAGGGTATCTTAGTTTATCTTTATGGGTAGTGGCAAAGATGGGGTAGCTATGGAGAAACTGGAAATCTTGCATCCCCTTGCTACTGTTCCTTTTTGGTAGGTAAACAATTTGGAGGGCCCATTAGCCTGGCATTCAGGAAGGAAAAGAGGAAAGAGCATGAGAAGGCAGAGCAATTCCTTAATTGCTCTATGTATTGTGGGATTATAAAACTACAAACCCAAGGAGGTAAAGAATGAGATTACCAGACATACAGAGAAAAATGGATTAGCATGGTATAATTAAAAAAAAGGAAAAATTACAAATTAAAGAGAATTCAGAAAATGTGATTTCTGACTCTTAACATTCATAATCAAACCTACAACTGACTGTCCTCTCTACCCCACTCGGATAGTATTTAGTTATTCAGAGTTTACTATGGGCCAAAAACTGCCCTTATTTGTTTTATTTATATTATCTCATTTAATTCTCTCCAGAACCCTATGATGTTGGTATTACTGATATCACCATTCTTAAATGAGGAAACTGATATTCAAAGAGACTGAATAACTTGCCCAAGGTCACATATCTAGTAAGCAATTAGGTCAATGTCCTTTTTTTGATCTAAAAAAACAAAGAGAATGACTTTCAAAGTCCATCCTGTCCCTGCCAAACATAAATTCATGAGCATTCATGAATTCTTATTCTTTTCATTTAAAGATAATTTAAACTTTCATTCATTTATTCAACCTTAAGATATTATGCAGCTTTAATTAGCTTAACCAAGTTCTTGAGAAAATTTGTTTTTCCTTTAAGTCTTTTAACCTAAAAATTCTCATTAGCATAAAAATTCAAGATCAAATATTTTAAGATTGCAAAGAAAATTCATTATCAATTATTAAAATTCTGACAAAAGGACAGCAATGAATGAATGCAACATAGACTGCAACGAATGAATGCAACATAGACTCAATTATAACTGCAAATACATGTCAATTAAACTTATTTCCCTCTGCTTCATCCCCTAGAATTTTAAGTCACCAAGTTCCAATAATTTTCATTTTGAAATATCTCATGCTCTTTTCTTTTGCATCCCAATTCTGACTCATCACTTCACACCTGGGTTATTTTAACAGTTTTTTTCTTCTGTTTTACTGCCTCTCCTCACAATCCACTTATTTAAATTCTCCTAAAACACCCAGTTCTCATCATATTACTTCTGTTTTAGTTACTAAATAATTTCCCCAGAAAGGAGTACTAGACCTGGCATTCATGCTCTACATACTTTACCTTAACCAGCCCAATTTCCCTGGAAAGTATGCTGAGTGAAAAGTGAACAGGCTTGGGGTCAGATCCCAGTTTTGCCGTTTTAATTACCTATTAAGAGCTTGGACGTGTTACTAAACTTCCTTAAGTTCAACTCCTTAAAAGTGTGCTCAGGTGCTTGCTTCAGCAGCACATATACTAAAACTGGAACGATACAGAGAAGATTAGCATGGCCCCTACGCAAGGATGATACGCAAATTCGTGAAGCGTTCCATATTTTTTCAGCCATAAAAAGAAATGAAATTGAGTTATTTGTAGTGAGGTGGATGGACCTAGAGTCTGCCATATAGAGTGAACTAAGTCAGAAAGAAAAACAAATACCGTATGCTAACACATATATATGGAATCTTAAAAAAAAAAAGGTTCTGAAGAACCCAGGGGTAGGGCAGGAATAAAGACGCAGACGTAGAGTATGGACTTGAGGACACGGGGAGGGGTAAGGGTAAGCTGGGACGAAGTGAGAGAGTGGCATTGACATATATACACTACCAAACATAAAACAGATAGCTAGTGGGAAGCAGCCGCATAGCACAGGGAGATCAGCTCGGTGCTTTGTGACCACCTAGAAGGGTGGGGTAGGGAGGGTGGGAGGGAGACGCAAGAGGGAGAGGATATGGGGATATATGTATACGGATAGCTAATTCACTTTGTTATACAGCAGAAACTAACACACCATTGTAAAGCAATTATACTCCAATAAAGATGTTTAAAAAAAAAAAAAAGGTGTGCTCAGAACTTCCCTGGCGGCACAGTGGTTAAGAATCCGCCTGCCAGTGCAGGGGACACGGGTCCGAGCCCTGGTCCTGGAGGATCCCACATGCCGCGGAACAACTAAACACATGTGCCACAACTACTGAGCCTGCGCTCTAGAGCCCACGAGCCACAACTACTGAAGCCCGCGCGCCTAGAGCCCGTGCTCCGCAACAAGAAGCCGGTGCACCGCAACGAAGAGTAGCCCCCGCTCGCTGCAACTAGAGAAAGCTGTACGCAGCAACAAAGACCCAATGCAGCCAAAACTTAATTAATTAATTAATTAATTATTTTAAAAAGTGTGCTCATATTTATTTAAGACAATGTATATAGAAAGCTTCCATATAGTGCCTGGCACCTAACAGAAACTCAGTAACTCTGCTCTGCCTAAAAGCAGAGGGTCCCCTTTTGCGCCTGTTTGAAACAAATCATCCTCGTTGCTGGAAACAAGCTTCTAGCTCACACTGCTCCTTCCTTCGTAAACGTTGTCCACTTCCTCACTCTGCCTATAACACTCTTATTCAGCAATCAGCTTAAATTCTACTTCTTCTGGGTTCATTTCTGTCCACCTCGATCCTCCTCTGCTCTGTATTTCTACAGAAGCTGTCTGTACACCACCCTTTTGGGGCACTTAAGCTTACCATTACCCAAGTGCTTTACAGGTATACAAATCATTTCCCAGTTAAACAGTTTCTTCTTCAAATCCCCTTTATGCCTAATATGAATATTACAAAATATTTTGTTGAATAAACACATTTCATTATTGTTAAAAGTATTCACGTCAGGCAAAAAATGGTTATTTTCCATTGAAAAGGGGTGAAAACAGATTGATGAAAAATGTTTCAATCACAGTACTCATAATTTATATACTGAAACAGTCATTCAGCAAGAATGATCAGTAACCCAAGCCAGTTACAAAAGGCACATACAATTTTTCATTTCATTGTTCTTCTCCCTCCTCCTGAAATAAATAGGGAGGATATATAATTTATAATGATGACTTAAATACAGAAGTTGTTAACTGGCAAACAAGTTAAATCTGACCCACAGGCATGTTTGGTAAGCCAGCACATACTAATTTTTAAAAATTAATTGTTAGCATTCAGAAATTGGGGAATGTCAAATAAAAATCCCAGGTTTCCAGCTTCTCTTGAAAAACAGCAAGACCTGACAACAGTGGACTGATGTTCCTCAAATTAAAACCAATCAGTTAGGACCCTCTTAGATAGAGCTTATACTCTCCAATTCAAGGCTACCTTCACTTTCAGTTACCTAATCTTAACCTATGATGATACCTATCATATGGGCAACATACCTATGTTCTGGAGGTCAAGAACCTTTGCAGAGATTACAAAATATCTAGGAAAGTTCATAAAACAAATAGATCAGAAAGTATGACTCAATATAGAACAGTTGGGACAAATGCTACTCACTCTGATAAAATTATAGGGACTTTGGATTAGGGTTCTTACTGCACTGAGGATGCTTTGTAGTTCTCTCTCTGTATAGCAGTCCCCGTTCCCTATGTCAGGTTGTCTTTCCTGCTGTTTCTTGGGCTGAAAGACAAAAAGGCACGAGTCCAGCTAACATGAGAATACATCTTTGAGGATACTACATATTCCTTCCCAGCAAATAATTCATCAATTTCAACATACTACGTTATGTAAGGATAAGAGACTCCAAAGCTAATTCTAATATATACAAACCTCCCAGTTATTGATATAAGGAAAGTTTTCATTGACTGGTATGATAAATCTCACAAAAAGAAGCCACTATAAGTGTTTCCAGTTGAAGAAGACAGGTTTCAGAAAAACTCTGATTGGCATTCCCATCATCTGACTCTAATTTGTCACATTCTGCCCAAAAATGTGTAAATCAGTGGTTGGCAAACCTTTCGGTAAATGACCAGACAGTAAATATTTTAGGCTTCAGGGCCATACAGTCTCTGTTACAACTACTCAATTCGGCTGTTGTCATGTAAAAGCAGCCACAGACAATATGTAAACAAATGAGCTATACTTATGGCCACCAAAATTTGAATTTCACAGAATTTTCACATTATAAAATGTCCCTCTTTTGATTTTTCCTCCCACCACTTAAAAATGCAAAAACCATTCTTGGCTCATGTGCTGAACAAAAACAGGTGATGAACCAAAAGTCTGCCAACCTCTGGATTAAATAAGCAAATGACTTTAATGCAATCATCACTGAAGAAGATGTGGGGAGTCTAGGTAGACATGGGACTCAAGCACAGGTAATATTAACTGTGGGATTCTCTAATCCAAGCAATGTAAATTTAAAGTATTGTTTGCTCTTGCTAAGCCTCATCTCTTATTTAAGTATATGTTCATCACCCAATAAGGGGAAAGAACTATGAAAGGCAATATTTCATCCAAATCTGTATCACCAGGTATAGTTTATACAGAGTTGTAGCTATGATGTGAAAAATGACAGTAATGTTCTTAGTACAAACTGTCCTCTATTTTAGCACACAGTTTTCTATTCACCAAGGCTAAATAAAATCCGTGGTGTCTTAATAATTATAAAATCATTCAATAACTGGACTGGGAAGACATCCATATTCCTGAAACTGATAGTTTCTGTCTGCCTGGTATGTTTCCTTCCTCTTTCAGATTAACACAACCTCTCTTTCCTGTGGGAAGACCATTTCATTTGCTTTGGGTAGGCTTAACCCCTCCTCCTCAGGGCCAGACCTGTCTCAGTGGTGGGCACGTGATCCAAGCCTGGGCATTATGTCTCAGTCTGAGCCAATCACTCATTCCTCCCTGGATTTTACTGGTGCTACTGGGAAAGAGGCAGACTTTGCTCTGAGATTACACTGAAGACAATACAATGTAAACCTGGTGCTGCTGGTGGCCGTCTCTGCCACAATGGAGAAAGAGTCCACATAATTAATTAAAATAAGGTAAGCAAAGCCAAAATGGGTAGGAAGGAGACAGCCAAGACAAAGGCTTACTGAGGACAGCTCCACCCCTCAGACTTCCCAGTTATGTGAACAAATTCTCATTTTGCTTTAGTTTGCTTTGGGCTTCTGTCACTTGCAATTCAAAGTCCTTACAAATGTTATAATCAAGTTGCTCTACTAAAACTTTCAAACAGAACAGAATAATCAATGCATGCATATCAAAATGAAAGATACTCCATTAGTTCAATTGAGATGTCCTATAGTAAAGAAACCTACAAAAGTAACCAACAACTCCCATTCTTTTCTTCTTTAAACATATACAAGTCCCAAGTGTAAAGCTTAAATTTTCACAAATCGAACACAACTCGGTAACTAAGCACCCCAATCAAGAAACAGATTATCATCAGTACGCCTCAAAAGCTTCCTCATGCTCTTTTCCAAATATTATCCTTTCCCCAAGGATAACCACTATGCTGACTTCTAATACCCTAGATTAGCTTTTCCTATTCTTGAACTTTTAATAAATGGAATTATACAGTGTACACACATTGTGTCTGGCTTCTCTCAAATTGTTTTTGAGATTCAACCATGCTAATGTGTCTAACCACAGTCCATTCCTTCTCTTTGCTATCTAGTATATTACACTGCATGACTAAACCACTATCTATTCTAGCGATGATAGGGATTTGGGAACTTTCCAGCTTATTACTATGACAAATATTGCTGTTATGAACATTATTGTATGTGTTTTTTGACTAACATACATACGCATTTCTGCTCAGTATATACCTAGGAGGGGACATGTTGGGTCATAGGGTATATGTATGTTCACCTTTAAGCAGATACTACCAGTTCCCAAAGCAGTTATACAAATTTACACACTCCTGGCAACGTTAGAGCCTCTGGCAATGTATGAGCATTCCGGTTACTCCATACCTCACCAATACTTAGTACTGCCTGCTATACTGGGCTAAATGGTAGCCCCAAAGACATGTCTATGTGCTAATCTCTGCAACCTCTGAATACTACCTTATATGGCAAAAGATGATTAAATTAAGGATCTTAAGAAGAGGAGCTAGCCTGGATTGTTTAGTTGGGCTTAAGATGCAATCACATGTATACTTATAAGAGAAAGGCAGAGAGAGTTTTGAGAGACACAGAGGAGAAGGTGATGTGAAGACAAAGGGAGAGACTGGAGTGATGTGGCCACAAGCCAAAGAATGCATGCAGCCACTAGAATCTGGCAGCAAGAAATGTATTCTCTCCTAGAGCTTCTACAGAGCATGGCACTGCCAACCCCTTGATTTTGAACTTCTGGCCTCCAGAACTGTGAGAGAATAAATTTTTGTTGTTTTTAAGTTTCCTAGTTTGTATTAGAGTTTGTAATTGCAGCCCTAAGAAATTAATACATCTGCCTTTCTATTTTAAATATTCTTAAAATCCTCTTTTGTTAAGTGCCTATTTAAGTTTTTTGTGCATTTTTTTCTGTTGGATTGTCTTTTGCTTACTTTATCTTCCACGATGGTTTGTCTTTCCATTTTTAATGGTGTCTTGAAACCAAAATTCACCTTAATATGATTTTGTTAACAATTATCTTTTATAGTTATTTTAAAAATCTTTGCCTACTCCAAGGTCACGAAGATGCTCTCTATTTTCCTTCTAATTTTATTATTTTACCTTTCACATTTAGATCTGTAATCCAGGTGGAGTTGATTTTTTGTATGGAATAAGGTAGGGATTAAGATTCGTGTTTTTCTCCATATGGTTATCTAATTAACCCAAATCCATTTATTGAAAAGACTGTCCTCTCCCTCCTGCACTGCAGTCTCACTCTTGTCCATACATGGGTTATCATACACATAATGCGGGTCTTTTCCTAGACTCTCAATTCTATCCCACTGGTCTATTCGTCTATCCTGTTTCAAGTTATTATAGATTTTGGATAGCTGGTATCAGTTTTATTCTTCCTCAAGATTGTGTTGCTTATTCTTGGCACTTCCCATTTCCATACAAATTTTAGATTCAGTTTGTCAATTTCTATGTGGGTGGGGTTGGTGGGGGGGACCTGTTTAGGGTTGTGTTGAATCTACAGATGTACAAACACAGCAGACTCCGAAATTTATTTAGGTCTTCTTTAAGTTCTCAGTAATATTTTGACAGTGTTCGTGCAGGTCTTGCATATTTCTTGTTAGATATTCCTAGGTATTTAATTTGTTAAAAGGCAATACATGGTATCTTATTAAAATTTCATTTTCTATTTGTTGCCAGCCTCCAAGGTGGCCCCCAATGATCCCCATGCCTCCTGATATTCTGGCCCTTTGTAGTCCCCTCCCACATTTTATCAGTGTTGGTCTGGATAACCAACAGAGTACTGTGGAAGTGTTGGTTTGTCATTTCTGAGTCTAGTCATAAAAGACAACTGTACATTATGGCTACTGCCTTGCTCTCTCTCTCTCTTGTGGATCACTCACTGCGGGGAAGGCGGCTACCACTGTCATAAGGACAGCCCCACTTGCTGAGTAACTGAGGTCTCTGGCCAAAAGGTGTATGAGTGAACTTGGAAGCAAATCCTTCAGCCCTGGTTAAGTCTTTGGATGATTGCAACCTTGGCTAACATCTGGGGCTGCAACCTCATGAGAGACTCTGAGCCAAAATTATACAGCTAAACTACGTCTATATTCCTGACAGAAACTGTGTGAGACAATAAGTGTTTGTTGTTTTAAACCATGAAGTTTTTGGAATAATTTGCTATATAGCAATTGATAACTAATATAGTTACTGGTATATTAGGTCTCCTTGCTTCTGTTCTTATCTTCCTATGGTGTATTTTCAATACAGCAGCCAGTGATCATGTTAAAATCTAAAGCAGATCACACTGCTTGCTTACTCAAAATCCTTCAATTCACCAAGTAAAAGCCAAACGCCTTACCATGACTTAAAGGCTCTTTATAATCTGTTCCCCCATTACCTGACCTCCTCTCCCACTCCTCCCTGATCATATACAGATATGCCAGGTATGCTCCTGTCATAAGGCCTTTGTAACTGCTGTAACTTCTACCCTCCAGAAGTCACTACAACTAGGTTCCCTCATCTCCTTCAGGTCCTTTGCTCAAATGTCATCTTCTGAGAGAGGGCTTCCTTTACCCCATTTAAAATTGCAACCAGCATCCTTTATTACCCTTTCTAGTTTTATTTTTCTTCAATGCCTTTCATCTTAATTTACTATTAAATTACACTTATCTCTCTTCCCTCTACTAAAATGTTACCTCTGTAACAGCAGAGATTTTGTCCATTTTGTTCACTGATGCTTAAAATAATGCCTGGCACATGGCAGACATTCAATATTTGTTGAATGCATGAAGGAAACTGTGCTGGCAAGGTAGCAGCAGCCTTGTACTACAACCTGTAGTAACCAAGTATTTACCACAAGGCAAACAGGCTGCAATAGGCTCTTTTAAAAGAAACTGAATTTGCTGTTTGAGAAGCGATCTAGGTTTGCCAGCAGGGCCCACTACATATGTTATACAGTTTGTGCACTGAACAAAGATGCTTAGCCTCACACTCTAAGCTGTGGGGTATCTTTTCTAATTCATTTCACTCAGAGAGAGGTTCATTTAGCAATTTGCCTAAGTTGGCATACCAAACATAGTAATTTTATAATTAAAGTTGTAGTCAATTTTACGTTCTCAAACCGACCTAGGTTCCATACTGCGTATCTTAAAGAATTAGGCAGTTACTACCTGCACAAGGCAACCCAATACCTTTTTTTGCAAAATGGGGAACCCACTCAAATTTTCCCATTGGTTTCCACATTCATGGGCTTTCCATTCACTTTTCTTCTCCAAAAGACTAACAAAATAAGCTCTATGTATGCAAGATCCACATTTATGAACCTTCTTTTTATTTCTTCTTCTTTGACCTTAAACCTCATAATTCAACATGCATGAATTTGTGCTTCACCTCCCGGTCCCCAGCCCCTTTAAGAAATCTCTTCTCCTAAGGCAAATCTCCAACTTAGTTTCCAATACTTGTAAATGAATGTTTCTCCCTGATTTCTTCCATTGTATGGTCAATCTCTAAATTAAATCTCTCCTGTTCTTCTGAAACTTTGTATAACACTTTTTATACAAATAACTGGCTTTACCATTTGGTTTTATTTAATGATATTTATATAGTGCTTTATGTGCCAAGCACTGTCCTAAGCACGTTTATAAACTTCAACTCTTTTATCCTCATAACAAACCTAGGCAATAGGTATTATCACCATATCACAGACAAGCATGGGGAGGTTAAAGTAAATTGCTTAAAGTCATACAGCTAGTAGTAAGTGATGGAACTAATAGTCAACCTTAGCAGTCTGGCTTGAGTCCATGCCCTAGGTCAGTAATTCTCAAAGCTTATCTGTGGACCCCCTGGGGATCCAACCCCTGAGATCCTCTCAGAGGCCCAGGAGGTCAAAACTATTTTCATAAAAGCAAGAACTTGTTATTTGCCTTTTCACTGTGTCGACTGGCAGCATAAAAGCAATGGAAGGTAAAACAAGCTGGAGCCTTGGCTTCATGCACCAAACTGTACTAGCAGTCAGCAGCCACTGTATTCTTCATCACCATACTCTTACCTTCTTCCCCCCCAAAAAGCACCACTTACGAATATTCCTGATTAAACAATAAAAGTACTAATTTTATTAAATCTTGAAACTAATTATACTTCACTGTATTCTTCCTCTTTGACCTATTCTGGGATACAGGTACTGCACAGTAAAGTCTTCCTCATTCTAGTTTCCTACCCACATACCCCAAATTGAAGTCTACCCTTGGACAGAATCTGGGCATACAGCTCTTAGTTTCTCATTTCAGGGAAAGGCCTACTAAGGACACATACCCCACAAACGCAGAGTTATGGGAGCTATTTATAGTAATCAACATCGAATTTCAATATGAATTGAAATATGAACAATGAACAAATAATATAGTCTGTAAAGACTAATATAAAAGAGAAAAACCAAATTAAATACACAAAATGATTATTTAGTTTTTTCAGGGTTGTATCCCCAACACTGTAGATTACGAGTTGGTAAACTTTTTCTCTAAAGGGCCTGATAAGTAAATAATTTAGGCTTTGTGTGCCATATAGTCTGTGGTAACTACTCATCTCCACTTTGGTAGTGAGAAAGAAGCCACAAATACTGCATTGGCCAAAAAGTTCGTTCGGGTTTTTCCATAAC
The DNA here is from genome assembly GCF_028021215.1 of Eschrichtius robustus. Lineage (NCBI taxonomy): Eukaryota > Metazoa > Chordata > Mammalia > Artiodactyla > Eschrichtiidae > Eschrichtius > Eschrichtius robustus. The sequence continues at coordinate 167,443,107 of NC_090824.1, forward strand.
ATCTTACAGTCATAAATCCAAGACTCCTTCTTTACCCACAGCTCACAAAGGGCAGGTACATAAAAGGTGTCCTTTGTCTCACAGACAGTGATCACCTGTTAGGAGATCTCTTAATCTTACTTCCTACTGAGATGATTTCTTGATTACAAGTGTGAGGGAAAGGTTTCTAACATCCTCCTACCAAAGTTTATAAAAGGATGCATTGATTAGTAAGTGCTTATACCTACTATTTATAATTATGGGGAAGGATAAAGCAAGTACGGTATCTTACCAGGTGAGAGAATCTTGTGTGTCTGGAATACAGGATGGACTAATCCTAGAAACAGTAAGGCCATATAGTGAAGGCTTTGTATCCACACTAAGGTGTCTGAATTTAAACCTATAAGCAATGGAGAATCCCATCACCCTATAATGGGAAGGAGGGTTTAACAAGTGCTGTTCACTAAACACATCACTATGATTTTTTATATACTTCATGGTGCGCTGAAAAGGATTTAAGGTGACTTTAAAAATGCATGCTATATGACAACATTAGACAGAAGCAAAAATGGTCAATCCAAGACAAAGTGGTAGAAAAAATGAGGAGTCAGGTATATTGTCAAAACAAAACGCATGCCCATAGGGCTTTTTTGCTAATTAGAAGCCATTCAGCTGACTCTACTCTTCCTAGTAGCCAATGCAAAGGATATGACTAGTTAAGAGGTACAATATTCAAAAGAAAAATGAAATCAATTACTCAGAAATACAATTAACCTTGACTCAGATAACATAAGAGTGAGTGTTTCATATATAGTTTATAAGGAGAACACAATGTGATATGTGGTATGGTCAACAATATCTGTAAAGTAAAATACAAGTTTCTGGGGTTGTTTATTAGTACCACCTTTCAAGATAAACCAATATCATGGCCAACTTCAGTTAACAGCCAGTCTACAAGCAGCCAGAGTCAAAAATAAAATCTCAAAACATCTAAGGGTGTGCATGGGCTTACGCATGCTTATCCATTCAGGCAATCATTCATTAAATTAATTTCTCATAAGTGTGCTTCTACTTCTTATAACTAGGCATTCTGTCAATGATTGCTGAGGCAGAGGGCACAGGTGAAGAGAAAACTGAGATGGTAGATTGGGTTGAACATTTCTGCTTCAAGCAGAACAGTTCCTTTTTAGTATTTTTAAATATCAGGTTTCTGTAAAAGATCTCATTTGAACAAAGGGTTCAAATGGCTAAAACAAATACGGAAAAACTATTCTAAGCTCCTGATTAAAAACATACAATGCTCAACAGTAAGCCAATCTAAGGTTAATAGAATACCATGAACAGTTTAGGGCATAACTACCAGCCCAGTTCGGCAGCCACTCCACCTCTTAATTAAATGCTCTGAGTGGGGTATCCATAGGTCATCATTTAATCTTAAGTTCTCCAAACCTTCTCCCTAAATTAAAAAATCAGATCAGAAAAGTACATACTTCGATATACATTAGTAAGTACTCACTGAAAACATTAGGTGTCATGTACTAGGCCCTGTGCTAAGCACTTTAGATGAACTGTCTCATTTAGTTTCACCATATCTATATGAGGAAGGTAATATTATCAGCCCCCTCCCTGCTTCCTAATCAGTTAAACAAATTGCAGTTAGACTTGCCAACTATTGACTCCTTGTTAACATTCCCTTTTAATACAACCTGTACTACCCACACGTCTTAACTCTTGTTGCTCCATTGGTACCATGGGATAATATCTCCAGAAAAGTTAAGCAGACATGGGTGAAAACCTGACCCAATGAACCAATCTGAAAAGGTTGGGGTGGAGAAGAGGAAGAACACCAAACACATAGAAAGGTACCAAAGCTGTAAACTTCTTGCCAATTCCACAAGATTTTTCACATATCTTTTAAAATAATCTCCCCCTTTCCCTTTTTCAGTTAGAATGGGTATCTGTTCAGATGTGTTCTGGCCCCTGATTAGATTCCAGTAAACAGCAAGTTCTCACAGAACATAAAGCCATGTTTCTACTTCTTGCTACAATCTCCCCCCACAACACCTACCACGTTTCTAAACACACAGTAAGAGTGATGGTCAGTGCTGAAACCCAGACTACTTTTTTTAGGCTTTAGTAGGATCATCCCCAACACAGGAGATTCTCTTACAATAAAACCACTGATACCTAATCCTTCCTGAAAGACTTAATAATGCACCATCTATAACACTACCAGTGCTTCTAGAATAAAAAGCACTCTATCAGCAACTAAATGTAAAAAAATGGCTCACTTTAATCCAAGAAGCAGTCACTACTGACAGAACTCAAAACCTGCAACACCACTTAATTCACCCATCCATGCCTTTATTTTAAAATAACATTATAATGACTTTGCTGAATTTGCTAAAAATCACTTTACCTAAAACCCAGAGAAAATATACCTAACTTTCACCAACATTCTTTAAGACATATTTTTGCTTCCTTTCCTCCTCTTTTGTGGAGTTACATCTGATGCAAGACCAATCTTTCATGTTCCAGACAAATACAGCTGTGTGTCATCAAGAAATGTCATGTTTAGGGACTTCCCTGGTGGCGCATCGGTTAAGAATCCGCCTGCCAATGCATGGGGCATGGGACATGGGTTCGATCCCTGGTCCGGGAAGATCCCACATGCCGTAGAGCAACTAAGTCCGTGCACCACAACTACTGAGCCCGCATGCCACCACTACTGAGCCTGTGTGCCTACAGCCCGTGCTCCACAACAAGAGAAGCCACCGCAGTGAGAAGCCCATGCACTACAACAAAGACCCAACACAGCCAAATAAATAAATTTAAAAAAAATTATTAAGTATAATTTAAGTTATTAAATTATTTCCAAGAGCAATTTTCTATACTAATATCTAACATCATATTCCCCAAATACATTTTCATGACTGTTTGGTTAAAGTATTAATTTTAAAAGGCTGAAATCAACTGCAAAATAAAGAGAGATCTAAAGAATTATATTCTTTTGCTTCACAGTAATGGAATAATGATGAAAAAAGATGTATGTATGGTTATTAAGTGATATTCTCAAAAATATTTTATAAATAAAAATCTACCACCCCCTCCACCCTCAACATCGCACCCACCAGAAAAAAAATAGACCCTAAAAAATATCTCATCACACTGATGTGTTATCTTTAAGCACTTTAGATTTTAAAAATTTTAAATTATGCCGAATTACATAGGGTTACAGGCTTAAGTCTACTCACACAGTTGAGGTTGATGAGCAAACAGCTGTCCTGTATCTTGAGACAGACATTAGCTTCCTGCCTCCCCTATCCTCATAAGCAGCTAAACTTTGAGTTTTATGCAAAAAAACATTTTAAAGCCTTCAGTGTTTTACTGCAGCAGACTTCAGATTCATTCCTGTAACACATTTAACATGAAACAGAGTTGAGACAGTTCAAATTGACTATGTACATTTTAATTGTCTAAACTTTTAAGGAGTGCTTTCACTATTATAACTATATAAAAAGGGTTGCTATGTAAAATTAAGAAAAACATTTCATTTGGTATCGGACACTAATGTATAATTTAACAATATGTAACTTTAACATATAGATTTTTCTTCACCTGGCCACAGGCTAGGTAAGGAAGAATTACTTTTTATAATCATTTGTACCCAAAGTAAGCAAAACTAGGCATTTTTTCTTTTTTCCTAAAGTTTAGCTAATTTCTTTAGCATAAAGAGCCACCAATTAAAGAACAACTTTTACAAGGAGATAGCGGGGTGCCCTCAGTGTCCCAAGAATATCCTTTGGGACCCTCCTGACTGGGGAGAAAGAGACTCTTGGTCCCGTTGTAACAGAAAGAGGAGCCGTATTTCTAACATTTACAATGAAGGGTTACACCACATTTCCCCACAGATTAAAACTTCTGTAGTATCATTATTGCGACAGGTTACTCAAGTGTTATAGAAAGCTTGTCTGGAAAATAAAACAGCGTTCAATCAATATGTCCTAAAATAGCTAGATAACAATTTTTCCCACATAAAGGTACATTATTAACCCCAATTTCTATAGTAAATTTTAGGAAAAGTTTTAGGATTTTACAGAGTAAATTTACTATTTATATTAACAACATGGTTTTAAAACACCATGAGAAATAGACAGCATCCAAACACTCAAAATTCACTGGCTAATTTTTAAAGTTTTACTTAATGCTGAAAATTGACTGTATATTTGCTATGTCATAAAAGATGACTAAAGGTTTTAGGATTCACTCAAAATAACTCAAATGTTTCTTTATAATCTACTTATACTGTACATATAAATAATTTAAAAAATAACTCAGAGCTTTATAAAAGTTGTAACTGATAGAATAATTTTCACTTAAGTTAAAATATTTGTTCAACAGGCTAACTGTGCTTCAGTATAACTTATTAAAACTTTCTGATTTTCACCACAGGTTTAAATGAGTCTACAGTAAACTACAACGCTAAAAAATAAATTGCACCAATCATGGGCTGTAAAAACAGAAACATCCTTTCTATAAAATAATAATTAACATTTAATGAGTGATTACGGTGCAACAGACACCATCCCCAGAATTTTACATGCACACTTAATCCTCATTCTACCCTAAAAGGCAGGTGAAATTATTACCAACTCTTTTCAGGTTGTGGAACTGAAGTTTAAAGATATTACGAACTTGCTGATGATTACACAGCTAATAAGTGGCAGAGAAAGGACTTGAATCCAGGTTTATTTGTCTCCAAAGCCTGGTGTTCTTACGTATCAAGCTAGATTATAAGCAATAGCAATCTACTGCACCGATCAAACTATATCTGAAATTGGTATAAACCATATCTGGAATTGGTATCTGGATTTGGTGCTCTATGTTAAGTATGATATTGATAAATGAGTGTTATCAGGAAACCAACAGGATGGTTATAAATTCAGGAAAGCTACCTCTCACAAGAAACTGTTAGAAACGGGAGTACATAACCTAGAGAAAACACAAAAAGGGAATGCATTATGAAGGGCTGTTAAAGAGAAGCAAAGAGCAGTCTTATCTCACAAGTGGCACAAGAGTACAAAATTTGAAACAATGTGTCAAAGTCTCAGGAGACAAATTCCAGTTCAACACAAAATACTTCCTAAAGCTAAAGAATCCAACAGTTAGAACAGTCTCCCTCCTATATTACTGGGTTTGTGCAATTAAATATTTGAACTTCAACTATCATACTAATAATGGATTCAGGCAAAATTACCATTTGTTAAAATTCTTTGTGGATGAAAGTTTGATGAGGAAGAGCATATATTAACTCCCAAAGTATCTCCCCACAAATTACTTGTTGGAGAAGGGAAAATAATAACGTTTAAGTGGAAGAACTTGGCAGATACTACATTAATCAAAAGATCAAAGTTGGTATGACTGAAAACAGGACAAATGGACATATGCCTCCTGATGTGATGCCCTGAGAAGCACACAGCAGTAATGTAGAATTCCTGCCCAAACTACTATATTTCCTAAATTTCATCACAAGGACACATGAGACAAACCCAAATTGAGGGATATTCTATAAATAAATGGTCTGTCACTCTTCAAAAGTGTCAATGTCATAAAAGACAAAGAAAGGTTAAGGAAATGGTTCTGATTAAAGGAAAATAGAGACATGACAACTAAACACAATGAATGATTGTGGGTTGGATCCTAGACTGGGAAAAAAATTATTAAAGAACATTATTGAGGAAACTAGAGAAATCTGAATGTGGGCTGTGTATTAGAGAATTGTATTATATCAGTGTTAAATTTCCTTGATATGATAACTGGAATGTCCTTGAAAATATAAGAATGCTGTTTTTAGAAAATATATGTCTAAGTACTATATGGTAAAGGGACAGGATGCATGCAACTTATTCTCAGTTCGGAAAAAAAAAAAATATAACAGAATGATAGCACAAATGTAGCAAAATGTTAACAATGAGTGAATCTTGCCAGGGGGTATATGGGAATTATTTGTATTATTAATGCAACTTCCTATAAATTTGAGATTATTTCAAAATAAAACCTAAGAAAAATAAATATTTGGACCTGATATTCAAAGGATTTCAACCAAATACCTAACAACAACAAGCGAACCATTATTTCCTATCTCATCTCCATACACTCAAACTCTAATTCAACAGCAATCTAAACTGATTTGTGGTTATCCATTTTAATCAACTGTGAGAAACAGTGCTCTCATTGAAAACATCAGATGTGAATGCTTATGAGTCAAGTGAATGTCTGCCTCCTCTCAACCTTCTTATTCTATTGCAGTTAAAGAGACAAACTTCTCCAATAAAGCAGGGTTATTCCTCAACTGGATATGCAGTAGCAGGTGTGTCCTTGTTAAAAACTCCAAATTAAATTAATTTCTAGTTATGCCAGGTAGCAAAGCAATACCAAAGCAAGAGTTAATGAGTGATCAATAATATACAAGGGAAATACTAAAACAAACGTCCCACCCAAACAAACTCTGTTATGCCAATAAGAAGCCAACAAAGCACACACTGACCTACAGAGCACCTGGAAAAGACAAGATAACAGAATGTTAATCACTGAGAGGCCAAAACACAAATATTTCTGTGGCATAAAACCACAAAATAAATTAAAGGAGAGGGAGGAAAGAGGTGGAAAAAAGAGAGAGAAAATGAATAAAATAAAATGCGCAAGAAAGGAGAAAATCTTCACTATTACCTCACTAATTTCATGTTCTCCTTCCTCTCCAATGGCTTAACCTATTTTCCCTCATTTTAACTTATTTTGGATTGTCTTTTACCTACTATGAGTCAGTCTTTGTAAGACTGCGACAGTTGTTAAGAGCATAGCTTTGACTATATTGTAATTATTTGCATCCTATGCCCATACTTCATTTTTGCTTTACTTGTCAGTAGGCCCAGAACAGCAGTCTCTCTAGCAAGAAATCTCACAAACAATCCACCTCGGAAAGGAGCAGAACAACTCGTCACTTAGCTCACAGTCTAACAGAGACAGAGGCAGCAATTGGAGGGGTAGATAGCCAGCAAAACTGAAGAGTCAGGACAAAGTTGACCTGGGACAAAGGGCTGAATTTAGTCTCCTATACTAATCTGGATATACCCTCTTATCAGGTATGAGCAACGTTAACTGGTACAATATTTACTGGTACACTTTAGCTAATTCCAGGTCTGGAACAGTGTTACTGAGCCATGTGGCCTTCTTTCAGGCAGGCTCTGTATCACATTAATCTTTGTAACTCAGCAGCACCAAACATTACCTTGTTAAAAAAAGGCATTTTAATTTTAATAAGTACTTGTAGAATGCCCAACTGCAAAACAGGCAAAATTATTTTATCCCACTCCCTGCCTTCTCTCCCTTTTTCTCAGGTAGCATGTGTCAAATACTCTACCCAATCTACCTGCTAACTCTCCAAATTTTTCCTCTGACCTCAATTCAAACTCCATTTCCCTAAATGCTGCAGTAAATGCTGTTATAATAAAAGGATTAGAATAACCCACACTGTGAGTGAAATCTGACCAACTCAAAATTTAATCCAATTTTAAACCTAAAATCCCTAACTTAAGAAATATGGGATGTGTATATGGGCATTTGTATGTATACATATGAATATATTTGGGAGGGCAGGGAGCAAGTTTTCAGGTATCACCTGCTTCTAAATCAATTCTTAACTACACTGCCAAAAAGATTATAACATATATACATGAGTCAGCAAATACAGCTTACTTCACAGGTTTCATTAAGTCAGATCAACATGGTCTGCATCTGCATTTCCAGCAAACCCCTAATATATGACATGACAAATTATGAACCTTTCTTTATCTGTAGCTTCTTCTGTATTTCCCTTAACCCATCTGTACTATACAGGTCCCTATTCTGAAGAGAAAGGGGGCGCTATAGAAAGAAATGAAAAAAGACTCCAAAACAATAAAGTTTAATATGAGGTGGAAATACTAGCGGGTAGGGGACAGGAAGTGTATAAAATAGCCATGGTTCAACTAGCCCATTCAAAATTTAGCATATTCTTAACACAACATTGTAAATCAACTATACTTAAAAAAAAAAAAAAAGCTCTTTGAGAACAACTGTGCTGAAAAGGAATTAGCATATTCTTATAAATTTGAGTTTTAAATAAGGAATGCCATTTTATAAGACGTTTTAGTTAAAGGAAAAGGTAATAGCCTTTTTTGGGGGGGAGGGAGATAAAGAATAAAACAAAAGTATAAGAATAGGAGTAACAGCTGGCAATTCAACTCTTTCCCTGAGATAAATTTTGACCTTCTGGTTTAATATAAATTTTTCTATCTCCCCCATCAAAACTAAGAAACAAGGCCTTACATTTAAACTACAGCAAAGCTCCCATTTACAGGTATTTACACACATGTCCCTGAAAAGACTTTTACTCAATTGTTCATAGTGGGCTTATTTATAGTAGCCAAGAACTGGAAACAATCCAAATATCCATCAAATGTGAATGGATAAACAAATTGCAGTATATCCACACAATGGAATACTATTCAGTAATAAAAAGAAATGAACTACTTATGAACATAACAACATGAGTGAATCTCCAAATTATTATGCTAAGTGAAAAAAGACAAATACGACTATATAACGTATGACTCAATTTATATGAATTGCTACAAAAAGCAACTATGACAGAAAGTAGATCCAGGGACCAGGGGTAGGAGACAAGATTAACTCCAAAGTGTGACAGAAATGCTCCACATCACGATCAAAGTGATGGTTATACAACTATTTTCAACTGTCATACTAAAACTGCACATTTTAAATGTGTAAATTTTATTGTATGCAGATTTATCTCAATAAAACTACTTTTTAAAAATAATAAAAAAGGACAGTGGAGTAGAGAAAACCATTTTGGTTCAAAATATTACTCAGATTTATACCTATGCTAGGTAAAGGATAAATATTACAAATATGAGTTACACCAAGATGAGCCACATAACTAATGAGTTCAAGTTTCTGCAAGTATCAGTTTTCCACTAAGTAATTATTTTATTTTTTACATTTTAAAATAATTTTCTAAAAAATTATCCTCATTTAGATATAAGCAGAAAAACAAACTTTTCCCTTTCTTACCTTCTCTCCATATCAACTTCTTATATCATTTCAAAAACCTGGAAATGATTTGGTACCTTAAACAAGATCAACTCGGACTGCTTTTTAAAATAACACGTTACTGGGGCTTCCCTGGTGGAGCAGTGGTTAAGAATCCGCCTGCCAGTGCAGAGGACACAGGTTCAAGCCCTGGTCCGGGAAGATCCCACATGCCGCAGAGCAACCAAGCCCGTGCGCCACAACTACTGAAGCCCGCGCTCCGCAACAAGAGAAGCCACCGCAATGAGAAGCCTGCACACCGCAACAAAGAGTAGCCCCCGCTCGCCGCAACTAGAGAAACCCTGCACGCAGCAACAAAGATCCAATGCAGCCAAAAATAAATAAATAAATAAATTTATTTTTAAAAATAAAATAAAAGGCAGCATAGCTTATTCCTTTCATCAAGAATCACTTCTGAATGTTTCCTAATTCTTCATAAAATACAGAAAAGCAGTTTCCCCTCACTTCTTTGTCCAATTACTAGTTATGCTACAAACTAATTCGTGTTCCTGAAGAGTTTATCAGATAAGAACTTTCATTAAAAACAAAAATCCTTCTCCTGAAAAGTTTAGTAACCAGTAATCAAATATAAAACCTAAAGATTACCTTATAATAAGCTGGGTAATTTGAGGCCAAGAGATTTCTTCAGAGAACTTAAAAGAATCTTAGAGTATTAAAAAAAAAACCCTGTAATTTATTTGGAACATTTTTACTCACTTACTACAAAGTTGAAATGCTCAAAACAACAGCTATTTTTTTTTAAAAAAGAGCAGCCTTTTATTTAAACAATTTTTCTCAATTCTATTAGTATAATGGTTATATCAAAACTGCCAAGATAAAACACTCCCGGGTAAACACCTTCAATGAACCCATTCACTCATCACTGACTATATGCAGAGTTGTGAGGGATATAAAAAATGTAAGACACAAATCCAGCCTCAATGAGTTAGGTGTGGTCCTTTGTCTCATAACTCTTACCATTTAGAAGTCTGAATAAATTAAACTGTTACTACCCATCTAATAAAAATGTTAATTTGAACAACTGATGTTTTAAATACCATGTTCTGTTCACTGAGAATACACAGTTGATTTTAAAAAAAGTTTCCAATAAACATCAAACCATTTTTTGTCTATAAATCCTGTTGCATTTATCCCAGTTAATAATTATCTTGTAGATAAATATTATCTGTTGCAAGTGAGATATGTATATATGGAGAAAACTAAATATAAAAACACCACTACTTAGAAACAAAGTACATGTTAATACACAAGCCACTTTCCTGGTGAAATTTAGACCATGTAATTCAGCCCACTACATTTTAATAACATGATATTTTAGGAGCCATCTGTCTTGCCCACCACTGTATTTCTAGTATCTGGCACACCTGCATAGAACAGGTGTTCTAGGCACTCAAATGTTTATATAATGGATTAACACTTGACTTGCATTTACCCACATCACAAAAACAAACCCTGAACCCCTATATACCAATTATAGGAAATCCGATCACCTGTGTAAAAATCAAATTACCAGTCTTTTCCATCTTTAATTTTTAGGATCAATCTGGGAATGCTTTAACAGTGTAGAACACACTAATCCAGTTTAAATTAGCTCCTTTCCTCCTTCAGGCCATTAAATAGTGAAGTGGATTAATCTATGACAATCTAAAATTAGTGTGCCAGATGACAAGTCTGTGTTTAAAACTTTCTAATTTGTACTATATTCTCTTCAGGAATTTAATGTAACCCATAGGTCATTTAAGACACAAAAACTATATACAAGTACAATCAAAGTAGTCTCTTTTTCACAGCATTACAACATCCTACGTGTGGGCTTCCCTGATGGTGCAGTGGTTAAGAATCTGCCTGCCAATGCAGGGGACATGGGTTCAAGCCCTGGTCCGGGAAGATCCCACATGCCACAGAGCAACTAAGCCTGTGTGCCACAACTACTGAGCCCGTGAGCCTGGAGCCCGTGCTCCACAACAAGGGAAGTCACCGCAGTGAGAAGCCCACTTGCTGCAACTAGAGAAAGCCCGCACGCAGCCACGAAGACCCAATGCAGCCAAAAAAAAAAAAAAAAAAAAAAAAAAAAATCCTATCTGTATATTTTCACTACTTCTAATGCTGAAAAAATCACCAGTAATTTGAGTAATTTTCAAGTCTCCCTTAATTAAGAAAAAAAGCAGCATATTAGCTTTAAAACTACTTAGAAGTCAACGCATGAATCTCCACTGATCTTGTTTCAATGTTACATAGAGATCACCTCGATAATTTTAAGTTCCTATGTTAGTGATACCTGTAATTGTTTGGCAGGCCTAAATCAGTCATTCCAAGATCAGGCTTTTCTCTTCTGTTTCTATGTGTAGTTTAAAAACACAAAATAAATTGCTAGGCACCATACTCTTTGAAGCCATTTAGCATTCAGCTGAAAATTGTTTCTACTTCATCAGCAATGGGCCCTATAATAGCTCCTTATTTATTTGTCTTAAATCTGCTGGATGAAGTCCAACTAGCTCCAACATTAGCCTCAATATACTGCCAGGAAGTTAAAGTCCCAAGGACCTGACTTTCAGTCATACAGAACCAAAGACCAAGGAGAGAATGATTCAAAATTTCAAGAGATAAGCAAGTTTAAGAAGTCTGAGTTTTCCTCAAAGGCAGAACATTCTGACATAAATCTGAGCAATATTTTTTTGGAAGCATCTCCTATAACAAAGGAAATAAAAGCAAAAATATACAAATGGGACCTAATTAAACTTAAAAGCTTTTGCACAGCAAAGGAAACTAACGACAAAATGAAAAGACAACCTACTGAATGGGAGAAAATATTTGTAAATGATATAAACAGCTCATACAACTCAACATCAAAAAAACAAACAACCTGATTAAAAAATGGGCAGAAGAACTGAATAGACATTTTGCCAAAGAGGAAATGCAGACGGCCAACAGGCACATGGAAAGATGCTCAACATCGCTAATCACCAGGGAAACGTAAATCAAAACCACAATGAGATATCACCTTACACCTGTCAGAATGGCTATCTTCAAAAAGAACACAAATAACAAATGTTGGCGAGGATGTGGAGAAATGTGAACCCTCGTACAGTGTTGGTGGGGGTGTAAACTGGTGTAGCCATTGTGGAAAACATGCGGTTTCTCCAAAAACTAAAAACAGAACTAACATATGACCCAGCAATTCCACTCCTGGGTGTGTGTGTATATATATAGACATATATGTAAAACATCCCAAAACACTAATTCAAAAAGATACACGCACCCCAATGAGAAAATGAATAAGTATTTAATAGGAAAAAAAACCTGGCATCACGCTCTCTGCCTCAATCATTTCCAGAGGGTGAGGACCTAACCACATGGGAACACTGTCAGTGATACCCTCCTATACTAACAGAAAAGACAAAACAAGCCCTTCTTCCCCAAGATGGCTATTTCTCACTAAGAACTGAGAATTTTATGAGCTTTTCCCTGTTTTTTTTTTTTTTAAATAAAAAAGGTAACATATGAGACAGGCACACAAAAGTTTGATTTTATAGAACAAAGTTACAATATATCCATTATGCCCGTATTATTCCAAGTTGAATTTTGCAGAGAATAACTTCTGTGGTTAATGTGGTTTCTTTTCTTGCTTTTTCTAAACTTCTAAAACCAGCTATGCAATAAAAGTTTCCATCAAAAAGACAGAGTGCCCATTCAATATACATTCTGATTAAGCAAATGTAAATTATGAAATAATTAGACCTCCTGGGATTATGATCATTTAAAAATGCTCAGCTGTGGCTAACACCTTATAGACACTCTGGGGTATAATTATCTTGCTACCTATGTACTTTGAACATTACTTAATACCTTTTTATCTCTTCTAACTATTTAAAAAGCTAGGTCTAACAAATGACAGGTAAAAAAAAATATTTCACCTGCAGTACAAAATAATTCTACCTTTTCCTATAAATAAACACTCAGTTTCATTTTCCTCTGCTTAAAAAACTGACAGTCACTTAGACTCATTTGACACACAAGATTTCTAGTTAGTATGAAATATATTTGTGTTTCTATAGTTATTCATACATATTTTTGTTTTGTCTTAAGATATACCATAAATGTGAAATCAAGTGGCCACAACCAGCAAACCAGGATATTGTTCTCTCTTTGCTAATAAACATCCTCAATTTATGTAGCATTCTCATTTTAAGAGTTAAGGTACTGAAAATATAAAACAGTTTCTACCCCAAAATGTCAAATGAATAATCACTGCAACTGATTTGGTCTTAACTTGAGAAATAAGCTTTCTCATTATCAGACAGTAAAATTTTAAATTCTAGAATTTTATCACCTGTTAACACTCACGGTCAGAGTGAGGTATTAAAGATATGTATGTATTGAAAACTGGGATCTGTTTTTTTTTTCTTCTTCTATTTTTTTGGCCACGATGTGCGGCACACGGGATCTTAGCTCCCCGACCAGGGATCACACCCATACCCCCTGCAGTGGAAGCGCAGTGTCTTAACCACTAGACCGCCAAGGAAGTCTGGAATCTGTTTATTAGAGACAACCAAACCAAGGATATTGATGACAAATTGGCAAGGCTCTGTGCAATTTTTCTAAAATATTTTACTCCTGATTTTCATGGGAAGACAGCACTATAAAAAATAACTATAAAAATTTTATCTACATGGAACTCATTCTGTAAAAGGAATCGGAGAAGAGGTCCTGGTAACCCATTTCCTTCAAAGGGATAATTATTCTGAGAAAACTATCAAAATTATTAGAAGAAAAAAATATGGTTTGGAGTTTAATAATATACAAGCCAGCAATTAAACATCTAAATTCATCAGGGATTCTTGTGATCATTTACATTTTCTCTGATTATCATTTACACTTTCTCTGATTTCATGTGCATGTCCCCCTTGCCCCATTTCCTCTGATAAATAAAGCAACTAACGAATAGTTACTGACATCTTACTGACTAAAAACACAATACAAATTCAAAAAGAGTCATGTAGGGCTTCCCTGGTGGCGCAGTGGTTGAGAATCTGCCTGCCAACGCAGGGGACACGGGTTTGAGCCCTGGTCTGGGAAGATCCCACATACCGCGGAGCAACTAAGCCCGTGAGCCACAATTACTGAGGCTGCACGTCTGGAGCCTGTGCTCCGCAACAAGAGAGGCCACGATAGTGAGAGGCCCGCGCACTGCGATGAAGAGTGGCCCCCGCTTGCCGCAACTAGAGAAAGCCCTCGCACAGAAACGAAGACCCAACATAGCCATAAATAAATAAATTAACAAATACTTTAAAAAAAAAGCAGCTATTCCACCTCACTTTAAAAAAAAAAAAAAAAAAAGAGTCATGTACCACAATGTTCATTGCAGCTCTGTTTACAATAGCCAGGACATGGAAGCAACCTAAGTGTCCATTGACAGATGAATGGATAAAGAAGATGTGGCACATATATACAATGGAATATTACTCAGCCATAAAAAGAAATGAAACTGAGTTATTTGTAGTGAGGTGGATGGACCTAAAGTCTGTCATACAGAGTGAAGTAAGTCAGAAAGAGAAAAACAAATACCGTATGCTAACACATATATATGGAATCTAAAAAACCACACACAAAAGGTTCTGAAGAACCTAGGGACATGACAGAAATAAAGACGTAGATGTAGAAAATGGACTTAAGGTCATGGGGCGGGGGAGGGTAAGCTGGGACGAAGTGAGAGTGGCATGGACATATATACACTACCAAATGTGAAACAGCTAGTGGGAAGCAGCTGCATAGCACAGTAAGATCAGCTTGGTGCTCTGTGACCACCTATAGGGGTGGGATTGGGAGGATGGGAGGGAGACCCAAGAGGGAGGTGATATGGGGATATATGTATACGTATAGCTGATTCACTTTGTTATACAGCAGAAACTAACACAACATTGTAAAGCAATTATACTCCAATAAAGATGTGAAAAAAAAATAAAGGATGACTGCGCAGTAAAAAAACAAAACAAAACAAAACAAAAAAACCAATATAACATTAATGAAATCTTACTTTGGAATTAATTCCTTTGATGATTTCTTTTCCTCCTACTTGTCAAATGGGGTCACACCTATGATGACCTATGATGACCATTATCTTCTGAATCAAAACCTAGGACATGTGATCTAACAAGATAGAATATTTTATTGAAAAAAACATGTACCTTTGGAGAGGGTGTAGAAAAGGGGCAGAAACATCACGGTACCTCAAATTTCTGTACTGCTTCCAAGTATGTGACTGTATTTTATGGATGCCAAAAAGTTGATATTTCTGAAATATTTCAAAAGTTTAGAAGCCAATTAAAAAATACTTAAAAACTGTTATGTCCAAAGATGTATGGCTCCTGGACCTATATCTCAATATCTCATTACCTGCTATTTGTCTTTTTATCTACAAAGTTCAAGTTTCAAAGCTCTAACTAGCAGGTCTGAGTAAATGTCTTCCAAGTATGACTCTAGCCTAGAACTTTCTCCAGAGTTCTCTTTTTGCTAACTGCCTAGAAATTCACCTAGATGTCTCATCAACTCTGTCAGTTAAAAAATCATGGGGCAGGACAAACTAAGAGAAGCTAGTAGCTAAATCAGAGTAGTAGGACAAGATAAGAATAGAAATGAGAGAGTCCATGATAAATTCTTTACCTGCATTGTCTCCTCTAATATTCACAATAATAGTAGGACTATTATCACCTCCATTTTAGAAATGAGGGAACTGCGGCTTAGTGAGATTATGGAACTTGCTCAGGTCAAACAGCTAGTAAGTGGTAAAGCAAGGATTTGAATCCAGCGAGTCTGACTTCAACGCCCACGCACCTATACATGCTAAAACCCCAAGAAGAAACACGATATAGATTCTAACAGGTGAGCTGTAGTCACTGGTCAATTCAAGAGGCATTCCCAGAGCACCAAGTATGTGCCAGATACAAGGGAGACCAAAAAAAGATCTGAATGTAAATCCCTGCTTTACCACTTAATAGCTATATAACCTGAGCCTCCAGCTTAACTCTCAAATGATTCAGAAAAAAATAATGTGCCTATATTTGTACACACACACACACACACACACACACACACAGAAGACAGAGAGAATATGATAAAGCAGATGGGACAAAGCGTAACAATTGATAACCTAGGAAAAGGGAATGGGAGCTCTTTGTAATGTTTATGCAACTTCTATATGAAACTAAATCAAAATAAAGTTATAGAAAGGGCTTCCCTGGTGGCGCAGTGGTTAGGAATCCGCCTGCCAATGCAGGCGACACGGGTTCGAGCCCTCCTCTGGGAGGATCCCACATGCCACGGAGCAACTGGGCCTGTGTGCCATAACTACTGAGCCTGTACTCTGGAGTCCACAACAACTGAACCCATGTGCTGCGGCTGCTGAGGCCTGCACGCCTAGAGCCCGTGCTCCGCAACGAGAGACCACCACGAGAAGCCCGCAAACCGCAGCGAGAGAAGCCCGCAAACCGCAGCGAGGGGTAGCCCCCGCTCGCCGCAAGTGGAGAAAAGCCTGTGCGCAGCAACGAAGACCCAACGCAGCCAAAAATAAAATAAATAAATAAAAAAATTTTAAAAGTTACAGAAAAATTCACACTGGCATCAAAACATAAAATTCTGTGACTTTCTCTGGTAGCATTCAGCAGCTTAGTTTTAAAAGCAGAGTATATAAACGGTAGAACTGCTCCAAGACTAGAAGCTAAGAATACTGGGAAGAAAAGTGATTGAAGAGGGAACTGAAGCTAAGGAAAAGAAGAAACAACAGGTGTTGAAAGTGGAGGTCTTAATCAAGCTTAAGACTAAGTGTGGTGGGAAAAAGAGAGCGAGAATTGGAATGACAGGAGGCTACAGCCAGAAAAATAGATTAGCATTCAACATTAGTTATTCGTCATTTAAGAAATGCAAGTTAACCCCACAATGAAATGCCACTCCACATCTACTAGAATGGTTAAATTTAAAAAGACTTACTATATATACTAAGTGTTGGTGAGGGTAAAGTGAAAAACTCATGCATTACTGGTAGGAATGTGAAAGACACAGAAACTTA
Organism: Eschrichtius robustus; assembly: GCF_028021215.1. Classification (NCBI taxonomy): domain Eukaryota; kingdom Metazoa; phylum Chordata; class Mammalia; order Artiodactyla; family Eschrichtiidae; genus Eschrichtius; species Eschrichtius robustus. The sequence goes on from NC_090824.1 coordinate 167,460,319, forward strand.
GGGAAACAGTTTAGCCATTTCCTATAAACATGCAGTTATCACATGACCCAATAATTCGTTTTAGGTTTCTACCTAAGAGAAACAAAAATGTATGCCACACAAAAACTTGTATGTAAATGTTCATAGCAGCATTATTCAGACTAGCCAAAAACTGGAAACAATCCAAATGTCCATCAACTGGTAAATGGATAAATACAATATGGTATATATCTACACAATGAATACTACTTGGCAATAAAAAGTGATTAAGCCAAGACAATTCAATGGAGAAAGGACAGTCTTTTCAACAAACGGTGCCAGGAAAATACGATATCCACGCAAAAGAATGAAGCTGAACCCTTTACCTTATACCACATGCAAAAATTAACTGAAAATGGATCAAAGACCTAAACATAAGAGCTAAAACTACAAAACTCCTAGGAGAAAACATATGGCAAAAGATATAAACACTGAATTTGGCAATGATTTCCTGGATATGATACCTAAAGCACAAGCAAAAAAAGGAAAAACATAATTTGGACATTATCAAAACTGTAAAATTTTGTCCATCAAAGGGCACTATCAACAGAGTAAAAAGACAACCCACAGAATGGGAGAAAATATTTGCAAATGATTTATCTGATAGGCAATTAATACCTAGAATATATAAAGAACTCCTACAACTCAACGAACAACCTAATCCAAACAAACTAATCCAAAAATGGGCAAAGGACTTGAATAGACATATCCCCAAAGAAGGTACACCCAAGCATGGCCCATAAGCACATGAAAAGTGGCTCAATATCACTAATCATTAAGAAATGCAAATCAAAACCAGAATGAGATACCACTTCATATCATTAAGATGGCTATTCTCAAAAAGTCAGTACGTTTTGGCAAGGATGTGAAGTAACTGGAACCTTCGTGCGTTGGTGGTGGGAATGTAAAATGGTGCAGCCTCTATGGAAAACAGCTTGGCAGTTCCTCAAAAAGCTAAATATAGGACTGCTATGATCCAGCAATTCCACTTCTGGGCATATACCCAAAAGATTTGAAAGCAAGAACTAGAACAGATATTTATATCTAATGTTTATACCACCATTACTCACAATAGCCAAAAGGTAGAAACACCACCATGTCCATGGATGGATGAATGGATAAACAAAATGTGACATATATACATACAATGGAATATTATTTAGCCTTGAAAAGGAGTGAAATTCTCATATATGCTACAAAATGAACCCTGAAGACATTATGCTAAGTGAAATGAGCCAGACACAAAAGGATAAATGCTGTTTAATTCCACTTAAAGAAAAAAAGAAAGAAAAGGGGGAAGAAAAGAAAAAAGAAAAAAAAGGACCAAGCTAATTATAAATATGGAAGGAAAAAAAAAAGAAAAGGACGAAGCTAATGATAGATGGATATACCTCAAAAACATCCTAGGTTAAAGAAGCCAAACTCAAAAGACCATGTATTTTATGATTCCCATTTATATGAAATGCTGAGAAAGAGCAAATCTACAGAGATAGAGAAGCAGACTATTGGCTGGATACCCAGGACTGGTGATGGAAATGAGTCCTGTTTAAAAACAGACTCAAGGGATCTTTTTGGAGTGATGGAAATGTTCTAAAACTGCAGTGTGGTAGTAATTACACAACTCTGTAAATTTATTAAAAATTACTGAACACTTATTAAATGGGTGAATTTTATGGTATGGAAATTACACCTCAATAAAGAAAAAAATTTTACTCACCAAATTGGCAATCACTCAAAAATGAACATACCTACTGGTTTATTACTCAGTTAAACTAGCTTTTATTGGGTTGGTCAAAACGTTCATTCGGTTTTTTCTGTAAGATGGGTCTAGTAGCACTTAGTTGTCTTTAACTTCATTCGAAACAATTTTGTTAGATTGCATGCATGTGACAGCTGTCATATCAGCATGCATTAAAAAAACTTACCAAAATTGGTGAATTTTTGTGTAGCCATTTTAACATTAAAGATGGAAGAAAAAAAGCAACATTTTCAGCATATGCTTTATTATTTCAAGAAAGGTAAAAACGCAACTGAATTGCAAAAATAGATTTGTGCAGTGTATGGAGAAGGTGCTTTAACTGATCTAATGTGTCAAAAGTGGTTTGTGAAGTTTTGTGCTGGAGATTTCTCGCTGGACAATGCTCCACGGTCGGGTAGACCAGTTGAAGTTGATAGCGATTAAATCGAGACATTAATTCAGGACAATCAACGTTATACCACACAGGACCATAGCCAACATACTCAAAATATCCAAATCAAGCGTTGAAAATCATTTGCACCAGCTTGGTTATGGTGATTGCTTTGATGTTTGAGTTCCACATAAGTTAAGCAAAAAAAACCTTCTTGACCATACTTCTGCATGCAATTCTCTACTTAAATGTAATGAAAACGATCTGTTTTTAAATTGTGACGGGTGAAGAAAAGTGGATACTGTACAATAATGTGGAACGGAAGAGATCGTGGGACAAGTGAAATGAACCACCACCAACCACACCAAAGGCTGGTCTTCATCCGAAGAAGGTGATGTTGTGTATATGGTGGGATTGGAAAGGAGTCCTCTATTATGAGCTCCTTCTGGAAAATCAAACGATTAATTCCAACAAGTACTGCTCCCAATTAGACCAACTCAAAGCGGCACTCGACGAGAAGTGTCCAGAATTAGTCAACAAAAAACGCATTATCTTCCATCAAGATAACCCAAGATTGCATGTTTCTTTGATGACCAGGCAAAAACTGTTACAGCTTGGCTGGTAAGTTCTGAGTCATCTGCCATATTGATCAGACATTACACCTTCAGATTTCCATTTATTTAGGTCTTTACAAAATTCTCTTAATGGAAAAATTTCTATTTCCTGGAAGACTATAAAGGGCACCTGGAACAGTTGTTTGCTCAAAAAGATAAAAAGTTTTGGGAAGATGGAATTATGAAGTTGCCTGAAAAATGGCAGAAGGCAGTGGAACAAAAGGGTGAATATGTTGTTCAATGAGGCTCTTGGTGAAAATGAAAAATGTGTCTTTTATTTTTACTTAAAAACCGAAAGCACTCTTTGGCCAACCCAATACATATTTTCTTGGTGAGAATATAAAGTAGTACAACTTTTCCCCAGAACAACTTAAAAATGCATGTACACTTTGACCCAAGATTCCACTTCCATGAATTTATCCTAAGGACATACTCACAGCAGCACTGTTTCTCAGAGTAAAAAAAAATTACTCCCTAAGCAAAAAGGATAGAGGGTTGGTTAAACAAACTATGGTACTTCATACAACAGAACACTACGGAGCCATTGACAATGATGTCATCACTTAGAAGATTTATGTAAGCATCTTTAGCGCAGGGGCTGTTTCCTTTAATGTTGTATCTTTAGCAACTGGCACACTGCCTAGCACAGAGCAGGCATTATTAATATGCTTTGAGTGAATAAAGAATAATTACATGGAAAGATTTCACAATAAACCCTAAAATTACACACACATAAAACATCTGGGGTTTTTTTTTTTTTTTTTAAATTGTATTTATTTATTTTTGGCTGTGTTGGGTCTTCGTTTCTGTGCGAGGGCTTTCTCTAGTTGTGGCAAGCGGGGGCCACTCTTCATCGCGGTGAGCGGGCCTCTCACTATCGTGGCCTCTCTTGTTCCGGAGCACAGGCTCCAGACGCGCAGGCTCAGTAATTGTGGCTGACGGGCCCAGTTGCTCCGCGGCATGTGGGATCTTCCCAGACCAGGGCTCGAACCCGTGTCCCCTGCATTGGCAGGCAGGCTCTCAACCACTGCGCCACCAGGGAAGCCCAACATCTGGGTTTTTTAAACAGTATTTGCGTTATGACTCCTCATTTCAAAAAATTTAAAACGTGTAGAGGAAAAAAAGGCTAGAAAGATATAGGCAAAATATCCATTTTCATCTCTAGACAGCTAGATTATGAGTGATTTTTTTTTTGTCTATTTATTTACTAAATTTTTAGTAATTATCATGTATTATACTTCTATACTCAGAAAAAAATTTCTGGGGTGGAATTGTTTCAAGCAGCGATAAGGTCTCAGGCTTGGTCTTTGGAATAGATTGGTAAAGCTCTGTGGAGACAGAAGTCAGGAAGTTTTTAAAAATTTATTTATTAAAAGTTTATTTATTCAATAAATATTAAGTGAGCACATTTATGCGCCACCCACTGTTCTAGGCACTGAGGATAAAAGAATACATTAAAAAAACCAAAATCCCTGAATTCATAGAAGTGGAAAGTCACTTGGATGGCTAAACAGGAGAAAAAAGAACTTCAACCAGGTGCCAAAATCCTCAATAAACATGAAGATGATATAGATAAGATAATGGACAGGAGAAGCAGTCATATTAGAAGGATCACAGGATTTCTGCTTGGAAGAGCAATGGTTTGACAAAGGGAGTTAGAAAACACAGACCTCACTCCCCTTTTAACAAGAATCAACAGCCACCGCTTGAGAAGACCAAAGGAAAGTGGCGGTCTTTGGGAAAGCTTCAGTTAGGGCAGGTGACAAAGGAATATTCTGTGAAGAGTTAAGTATCTGAAGCAACTGAGATGTCTTTCAGTAGGGAAATGGATTAATACATTGTGGTACAACCACACAATGGAATATTATTCAGTCCCAAAAAGAAATAAGATAGCAAGCCATGAAAAGACATGAAGGAAGCTTAAATGCGTATTACTAAGAGAAAAAGCCAAACTGAAAATGCTACATATGGTGTGCTTCCAACTATATGACATCCTAAAAAAGGTAAAACTTTGGAGACAGTAAAAAGACCAGTGTTGTAAGGGGCAGAGGAGGAGAGGGAAGGGTTAAACGAGAGAAATATAAAGGATTTTTAGGGCAGTGAAAATACTCTTATGATACTATAATGATGCATAAATCTCCTTGTATGTTTGCCCAAATCTACAGAATATATAACACCACGAGTGAACTCTAAAATAAACTATGGGCTTTGGGTGATAATGATGTGTCAATGCAGATTCATCAATTTTAACAAATGTACCATTCCAGTGAGGAATGCTGATAATGGGGTAGGCTATGCATGCGTGGGGACACAGGTCATACACAGGAAATCTCTGTACCTTCCTCTTAATTTTGCTGTGAACCTAAAACTGCTCTTAAAAATTAAAAAAAAAGTTAAACTCTGATACAGTGTTCAGTATATGTGTTGTAATTATTAAATTAATCCTCTTTAACATTGTTGTCACCACTTCTCTGCATAGAAGTTTTCAATAGTTCACCACTGCTCACAGTCGCGTCATTCTCACATCCAGAGTGTATTTTCCATGCCTCTTCATCACCTGAAGAAACCCATGAAGTTGGAGCTTCCTGGGCAACTGGAAAATTACACAGAAGCTACTGAACCAGGAAAATGTGGATGGGAGCATGTCCCTCTATTACTCTTTCTGCTTTACCATTTTGGGGTTGTCCCTTTTCAGGTGAACAGAATTAAAGCTTTTGCTCTATATCCAAAAAAAAATTAAATAAAAATTTTAAAAAGTTGGTAGCAGCACTGCATCACCTGGGCAGACTCAAACATATATAACCTTCAACATTTTTTTCTTAAACATAGTTATTGGAGTATAATTGCTTTATGGTGTTGTGTTACTTTCTGCTGTATAATAAAGTAAATCAGCTATACGCATATGTATATCTCCATATCCCTCCCTCTTGCGTCTCCCTCCCGCCCTCCCTATCCCACCCCTCTAGGTGGTCGCAAAGCACCGAGCTGATCTTGCTGTGCCATGCAGCTGCTTCCCACTAGCTATCTATTTTACCTTTGGTAGTGTATAGAGGTCAGTGCTACTCTCTCACTTTGTCCCAGCTTACCCTTCCCACTCCCCGTGTCCTCAAGTCCATTCTCTACGTGTGCCTTTATTCCTGTCCTGCCCATAGGTTCATCAGAGCCATTTTTCTTTTTTTAGATTCCATATATTTGTGTTCGCATACGGTATTCGTTTTTCTCTTTCTGACTTACTTCACTCTGTATGACAGACTCTAGGTCCATCCACCTCACTACAAATAACTCAATTTCGTTTCTTTTTATGGCTGAGTAATATTCCATTGTATATATGTGCCACATCTTCTTTATCCATTCATCTGTCGATGGACACTTAGGTTGCTTCCTTGTCCTGGCTATTGTAAATAGTGTTGTAGTGAACATTGTGGTACATGACTCCTTTTGAATTATGGTTTTCTCAGGGTATATGTCCAGTAGTGGAATTGCTGGGTCATATGGTAGTTCTATTTTTAGTTTTCTAAGGAACCTCCATACTGTTCTCCATAGTGGCTGTATCAATTTACAACAGTGCAAGAGGGTTCCCTTTTCTCCACACCCTCTCCAGCATTTACTGTTTGTAGAGTTTTTGATGATGGGCATTCTGACTGGTGTGAGGTGATACCTCATTGCAGTTTTAATTGGCATTGCTCTAATGATTAGTGATGTTGAGAATCCTTTCATGTGTTTGTTGGCAATCTGTGTATCTTCTTTGGAGAAATGTCTGTTTAGGTCTTCTGCCCATTTTTGGATTGAGTTGTTTGTCTTTTTGATATTGAGCTGCATGAGCTGCTTGTCTATTTTGGAGACAATCTTTTGTCAGTTGCTTCGTATGCAAATATTTTCTCCCATTCTGAGGGTTGTCTTTTCGTCTTGTTTATGGTTTCCTTGACTGTGCAAAACCTTTTAGGTTTCATTAGATCCCATTTGTTTATTTTTGTTTTCATTTCCCTTTCTCTAGGAGGTGGGTCAAAACGGATCTTGCTGTGATTTATGTCAGCGTGCTCTGCCTATGTTTTCCTCTAAGAGTTTTATAGTGCCTGGCCTTACATTTAGGTCTTTAATCCATTTTGAATTTATTTTTATGCATGGTGTTAGGAAGTGTTCTAACTTCATTCTTCTACATGTAGCTGTCCAGTTTTCCCAGCACCACTTATTGAAAAGGCTGTCTTTTCTCCACTATATATTCTTGCCCCCTTTATCAAAGATAAGGTGACCCTACGTGCGTGGGTTTATCTCTGGGCTTTCTATCCTGTTCCATTGATCTATATTTCTGTTTTTGTGCCAGTACCATACTGTCTTGATTACTGTAGCTTTGTAGTATAGTCTGAAGTCAGGGAGCCTGATTTCTCCAGCTCAGTTTTTCTTTCTCAAGATTGTGTCAGCTATTCGGGGTCTTTTTGTGTTTCCATACAAGTTGTGCAATTTTTTGTTCTAGTTATGTGAAAAATGCCATTGGTAGTTTGATAGGGATTGCACTGAATCTGGGTAGTATAGTCATCTTCACAATGTTGATTCTTCCAATCCAAGAACATAGTATATCTCTCCATCTGTTTGTATCATCTTTAATTTTTTTCATCAGCGTCTTACGGTTTTCTGCATAAAGGTCTTTTTCCTCTTTAAGTAGGTTTATTCCTAGATATTTTATTCTTTTTGTTGCAATGGTAAATGGGAGTGTTTCCTTAATTTCTCTTTCAAATTTTTGATCATTAGTGTATAGGAATGCAAGAGATTTCTGTGCATTAATTAATTTTGTATCCTGCTACTCTACCAAATTCATTGATTAGCTCTAGTAGTTTTCTGGTAGCATCTTTAAGATTCTCTCTATATAGTATCATGTCATCTGCAAACAGTGACAGTTTTACTTCTTCTTTTCCGATTCCGATTCCTTTTATTTCTTTTTCTTCTCTGATTGCTGTGGCTAAAACTTCCAAAACTATTTTGAATAATAGTGGTGACAGTGGACAACCTTGTCTTGTTCCTGATCTTAGTCAGTTGTTCACCATTGAGAACAATGTTGGCTGTGGGTTTGTCCTATATGGCCTTTAATATGTTGAGGAAAGTTCCCTCTATGCCTACTTTCTAGAAGGTTTTTATCACAAATGGGTGTTGAATTTTGTCGAAAGCTTTCTCTGCATCTATTGAGATGATCATATGGTTTTTCTCCTTCAATTAATATGGTGTATCATGTTGATTGATTTGCATATATTGAAGAATCCTGGCATTCCTGGAATAAACCCCACTTGATCATAGTGTATGATCCTTTTAATGTGCTCTTGGATTCTGTTTGCTAGTATTTTGTTGAGGAATTTTGCATCTATGTTCATCAGTGATATTGGCCTGTAGTTTTCTTTCTTTGTGACATGTTTGTCTGGTTTTGGTATCAGGGTGATGGTGGCCTCGTAGAATGAGTTTAGGAGTGTTCCTCCCTCTGCTATATTTTGGAAGAGTTTGAGAAGGATAGGTGTTAGCTCTTCTCTAAATGTTTGACAGAATTCGCCTGTGAAGCCGTCTGGTCCTGGGCTTTTGTTTGTTGGAAGATTTTTAATCACAGTTTCAATTTCAGTGCTTGTGATTGGTTTGTTTATAGTTTCTATTTCTTCCTGGTTCCGTCTCGGAAGGTTGTGCTTTTCTAAGAATTTGTCCATTTCTTCCAGGTTGTCCATTTTATTGGCATAGAGTTGCTGGTAGTAATCTCTCATGATCCTTTATATTTCTGCAGTGTCAGTTGTTACTTCTTTTTCATTTCTAATTCTGTTGATTTGAGTCTTCTTTTTTTCTTGATGAGTCTGGCTAATGATTTACCAATTTTATCTTCTCAAAGAATCAGCTTTTAGTTTTATCGTTCTTTGCTACTGTTTCCGTCATTTCCTTTTCATTTATTTCTGATCTGATCTTTATCATTTCTTTCCTTCTGCTAAGTTCGGGGTTATTTTTTTGTTCTTCTTTCTCTAATTGCTTTAGGTGTAAGGTTAGGTTGTTTCAGATGTTTCTTGTTTCTTGAGGTAGGATTGTATTGCTATGAACTTCCCTCTTAGAACTGCTTTTGCTGCATCCCATAGGTTTTGGGTCGTCGTGTTTTCACTGTATTTGTTTCTAGGTATTTTTTGATTTCCTCTTTGATTCCTTCAGTGAGCTCTTGGTTATTTAGTAGCATATTGTTTAACCTCCATGTGTTTGTATTTTTTATAGTTTTTTTCTTGTAACTGATTATCTAGTCTCCAGCATTGTGGTCGGAAAAGATACTTGATACGATTTCAGTTTTCTTAAATTTACCAAGGCTTGATTTGTGACCCAAGATATGGGTCTCTGTCCTGCAGAATGTTCCATGAACACTTGAGAAGAAAGTGTATTCTTCTGCTTTTGGGTGGAATGTCCTAAAAACATCAATTTAGTCCATCTGGTCTATTGTGTCATTTAAAGCTTGTTTCCTTATTTATATTCTGTCTGGATGATCTGTTTATTGGTGTTAAGTGGGGTGTTAAAGTCCCCTACTATTATTGTGTTACTGTCAATTTCTCCTTTTATGGCTGTTAGCATTTGCCTTATGTATCGAGGTGCTCCTGTGTTGGGTGCATAAATATTTATAATTGTTGTGTTTTCTTCTTGGGTTGATCCCTTAATCATTATGCATTGTCCTACCTTATATGTTGTAATAGTCTTTATTTTAAAGTCTATTTTAGCTGATACGAGTATTGCTACTCCAGCTTTCTTGTGATTTCCATTTGCATGGAATATCTTTTTCTATCCCCTCACTTTCAGTCTGTATGTGTCCCCAGGTCTTAAGTGGGTTTCTTGTAGACAGCATATATAAGGGTCTTGTTTTTGTATCCATTCAGCCAGTCTGTGTATTTTGGTTGGAGCATTTAATACGTTTACATTTACACTCAAGGTGATTATCGATATGTATGCTCCTATTACCATTTTCTTAACTGATTTGGGTTTGTTTTTGTTGGTCTTTTTCTTCTCTTGTGTTTCCTACTTAGAGAAGTTCCTTTAGGATTTGTTGTAAAGCTGGTTTGGTGGTGCTGAATTCTCTTAGCTTTTGCTTGTCTGTAAAGCTTTTGATTTCTCCGTCGAATCGGAATGAGATCCTTGCTGGGTAAAGTAATCTTGGTTGTAGGTTTTCCCCTTTCATCACTTTAAATATGTCCTGCCATTCCCTTCTGGCTTGCAGAGTTTCTGCTGAAAAATCAGCTGTTAACCTTATGGTGATTCCCTTGTATGTTATTTGTTCCTTTTCCCTTGCTGCTTTCAGTATTTTTTCTTTGTATTTAATTTTTGATAATTTAATATGTGTCTCGGCGTGTTTCTCTTTGGGTTTATCCTGTATGGTACTCTCTGTGCTTCCTGGACTTGACTATTTCCTTTCCTGTATTAGGGAAGTTTTTGACTATAATCTTTTCAAATATTTTCTCAGACCCTCTCTTTTTATCTTCTTCTTCTGGGACCCCTATAATTTGAATGTTGGTGCATTTAATGTAGTCCCAGGGGTCTCTGAGACTGCCCTCAATTCTTTTCATTCATTTTTCTTTATTCCGCTCCCTGGCAGTTATTTCCACCATTTTATCTTCCAGCTCACTTATCCGGTCTTTTGCCTCAGTTATTCTGTTATTGATTCCTTCTAGAGTATTTTTAATTTCAGTATTTGTGTTGTTCATCCCTGATTGTTTGCTCTTTAGTTCTCCTAGATCCTTGTTAAATGTATCTTGTATTTTCTCCATTCTGTTTCTGAGATTTTGGATCATCTTTACTATCATTACTCTGAATTCTTTTTCAGGTAGGTTGCCTATTTATTCATTTATTTGGTCTTGTAGATTTTTACCTTGTTCCACTGTGTGTAACAATTTTTTTGGTCATTTCTTTTGTTTTTTTTTTTTTTAAATGGGTAGTGCTGTATTCCTGTCTCACTGGTTGTTTGGCCTGAGATGTCCAGCACTGGAGTTTGCAGACAGTTGGATAGAGCTGGGTCTTGGTGCTGAGATGAGGACCTCTGGGAGGCCTCACTGCGATTGATATTCCCTGGGGTCTGAGGTTCTCTGTTAGTACAGCCGTTTGGACTTGGAGCTCCCACCACAGGAGCTCGGGCCCAACCTCCGGCCTGGGAAACAAGATCCCGCAAGCCAGTCACTGGGGGTTCCTCCCGTCCCCTTAGGTGCCCATGGTCCCCCCACCGGTGCCTGGTAGGTGCACTAGTTGTGAGGAGACACAAATTCTGCATCCTCCTAGTATGCTATCTTGACTCTGTCTCCTACAGCAATCATTTTTAACAAACCACAATTTGACACTCAGTAATATACAATACTGACTTATAAGATACGAATCCTTCAGAAAAGAACCAGTCTTTTACCACTTTGTAAACTCACCTGACTAGTCAACTGGGTTTGACAACCTGACTAGCCTCTATGCATACAGCTCACTAAAAATTGGCTTACTGAAACAATTATTTTAGGCAATTAACGAGACCTTTTCAGTGTAGGTTTCCACTTTAATCTGCCAAGACTTATTTTTCCTACTAAAAGTGAATGTATTTTATAAGTTCTATAGCTATCAGGATTTGGTTCTCATTCAGAAGGGGTACATTATATATTTTAAGTAATTATCTAAACATTTAAGAGAAATGACTGTGTATTCTTATTTATCAAAGCTAAATAATATATTATTTTCAAATTTCTTCTGTTTTTTTATTATTATTATATGAATGTATTAGAACATTTAACATCTATTAAATGAGCTGTTAGTTGACAATTTTATTATTTTAAAAAAAGCAAAAGATTACTCTGGATAGTAAAATATACCAAATTAAAACTTGAGAGTAGTATGGCATTTTCCACTTCTAAAATACTTTAATGGTAAAACCAAAAACTTCTGCTTTTATAATGGGCAACCATGGATTTTTATTAAAAATTTATAATTACATTAATTCCCAACTATAGTTAAGAAATCAAACCCTTCAAAGAGACTAATATTTACCTATATTTACAAAAGCTCTATCTACTTGCTCTTTTTCTTTTAACACCAAGTTTCTTTAAAAGCTATAGATTTAAAAGGTTCTTGGGGTTTTTTGGTCCAGGGGAGGTCCTTTTGCCTTAAAATATGTTGGAGGGAGATGGTGGAGAGAGAGAGAGGAGAGAAAGAAAATACCTGAAATGAAAATGATTCCAAGTCAACTATTTCTCAGTTTATCTCAATTTTCTTTCTAGGCAAGATTAGCTGCAGTATTTAACTTTTTTGATGATATACTTGATATATAAACAAATATATGGAGACTACTTCCCTACCTATAAAGTTACTCAGTACCTCATGATTTGTGTTCACAGGTAGATTCTTTACACACCTGGATGAAAAAATGAACACAACGTCCTGGCTAACAGCTATTTAAGGAGGTCATTAGCATTTCAAATAGCTCAGATAAAGTGCTTTCACACTTTCCCTAATCTTCCTCTTGCACAACTAGGTCTCAAGCTTTTATTAAATGTGAGGAACTCAACAGCTTTGAAATTCAAAACTAACCCCATATGGAAAACTACTTTTATTTTTCCTATGTCTCATTCTTTTACTTTCTTACATTCTAGGGATGCTAAAATGTCGTATCTTTTTGGAGTGTTCCAAAAAATTGTCAGAAATTCTTCTTTGAAAATGTTTGTTTTCCTTAAAGCACCTTTAGGCTCAGGCAACAAGTTGTTGTTTTTTAGGTCGCACCGAGCAGCGTGCGGGATCTTAGTTCCTCAATCAGGGATCGAACCTGTGTCCCCTGCAGTGGAAGTGCAGAGCCCTAACCACTGGATGGCCAGGGAAGTCCTTCAGGCAACAAGTTTTGAGTATGTCTTAGAAGGAGGGACTGCAAATAGTTCGGAATGGTGTGGGGAAAAAAGAAGATGGAGAAGTAAGTAGGGGTTAGCTTAGTAAGGCACATGGCTGGGTGGTTAAGAGGAAGGACTTTATTGTGGCAAACTTCAGTTCGAAGTATGCTAGCCACTCACCAGCTAACGCAACCCTGGACAAATCAGCAAGCATTTCTAAATCATCTCACTTGTGTTTTTAATTAATTTTTTTTGGAGTATAGTTGCTTTACAATGTTGTGTTAGTTTCTATATAACAGCAGAGTGAATCAACTATACGTATACATATACCCCCTCTTTTTTGGATTTCCTTCACATTTAGATCACCACAGAGCACTGAGTAGAGTTCCCTGTGCTATACAGTAGGTTCTCATTAAATCATCTCACTTGTTAAATGAAGGTAACAATACTTCCCCTCTTAAGATTGTTTGGTGACTACCTGAGAGAATGCTTAGCACAGAATTAGCTGGTAGTTAAGAAAGTTCAAAGGGCAATAAGAAATCACTGAAGAATTTTAAGCAGATAGACAGATGTAAATGCATAGTGAAGAATGTATTATAGAGAGCCAAAACTGGAAGTGAAGATCAGTCAGGACGCTGTTTTAGTAATCTGAGAAACCATAGCATGACATTTGCTAAGATGGTGAAGAAAAAGAAGGATGGATCCTAGAGTTACTATGGGTTTAAAATCAATAGGAATTTGTGGCAAACTGGGGATGAAGAAAAGGAAGAATCAGAATGACACCTGGGTTCTAGCATGGATAGTAATACCCACCTATTGTGAGAGGGAAAAAAGGGCTTGAGGGACACTGCTGGGGAGGACAAAATAAGCAGATAAGTTCAGCTTTGTTGAGTTTAACACAGGTATGGAAGAAACATTCATGAGCTGGGTGAACAGGGGTCTCAAGTGCAAACAAAAAAACTATTTATGATACCAATCTCAGAATTGTTAATATATACAGGATATTAACTGAAGATATGGGACTGGAGATTACCCAAAAAGTATATAGAGAGAAGAATGTTAAGGTCAGAATCCTACAAAATTCCAATACTTAATGGTTGTAAAGAGGAAACATTTGCAAGGACAGAGATCACAAACAGAAGGAAGCCCAGGCATATCATTAAACTTATGGGAGGAGTTTCAAGAAGTAAAGAGTAGTCAGTAGTGCTAAATTTTGCTAAGAAACCAAGTACTGACCAAAAAACAAAACAAACAAACAAACAAACAAAAAACATGGGAGTAGGGGAAGTACCCAAGATGCTTATTTGGGGAGGGAAAAAAAAGGTATAGAGAGATAGATGGATCTGTTCCCTTCTACCATAACATTACTAGCCACAATAATGTTTTGAGTTCTTTTTTTTTCCTAATGACATACAAATGCAGAAAATCAGATTCAGCCAAACAGGTTAATATACACATCAGTTAATAAATAAGCATTCCTAAGTTATTTAAAAACAAAAACAAAAAACCCTCCTCAGACATTTACCTACTTTTATAAAGAAGCCATACAGGAAAAACACTGCAGAACTGTAAAGTCCCCCTATTACACAGAACAAAGAGACCTTGTAATTACTAAGCCACGGTTTCTAGGCTCTTTCAAGTTTTACCAACTTGCTGCCCCTTAACCTTTTTCCTTATGTCATTAAGAAAATGAAAAATCACTGTATCCCCCTTGAATGGAGACAAACAATAGAGACTTTGAATGCATTTAATATCCCCCCTCTAGATCACTTTTTTTCTCCATTCTAAAAGAATAAAATAGAGCTATCACTATTGTTATCTTGCCTCAATATTAGGTCATTTAGAGATTCTTCTCCCTCTAGAAAACTGGCTTCTACACTACGAATGAAACCAGTGTACTAAAAAGGATACTCCCTAGTTCTGCAACCAGAGACCAGTACAGTAGAGAAACAATTAAAGATTATCTGTTCTCAAGGTTCTAATGTTACCAGAGTACTAGAGGAGTAGGTAAACCTTTATGTTGGGTACCCATCAAAATGTAATCTACAGTCAAATTTGAATGACTTTCACGAAAATTGTTATATTTACAAGTACCTTCATCTCTACCTGGCAGCAATAAGATGAATCTGTTAAGAAGAAAATTAAATACATCTTCTCAAATTCAGAAAAAAAGAAATATGATATAAATATTTAAGCACCAACATAAATTTTAAATATTCAGGTGAAACTCAAACAATTGTTCTACTCATGAATAAAGTATTTAGATTATCTGTATAAAATTCTGACACATCTAGCAAATTTAAATGCAGAGAAAATGTATTTTGCAACAATTATTTCATTAATTAAAAGTGATTAGTTTTAAGTTTTTTCTCTTCCATTCCAAATGTTAAGAAAACCAAAGTATCTGGAAAAATCAAACTCTTAAGCCATGAAAAACAAAATAGGCATTAAAAGAAAAAAAAAAAACAAAAAACTTCCCCCTGAAACAAACACAGTGACCAACATACCAACGTTAGCTCTGAAAGTTAGAGATACTAAATTTATCAGCAAAAATTTACAGAAAATAAATTACTTAAACTTCAAAATGAGCTAGACTATTTAATTCAAGATTATACATACATGCTCAACTACTGGTTCCATCAGTGAGTTAGAGCTTAACCCATGACTTAACATTAGCTCCCATTTATAAATTAAAATTAGAATTTTTAAACGTCTTACAGAATTTTGCTTTAAAACAACATTTTAAGTTTATTCTGGTGCATTAGTTAACAAGTTCCTATCCTGAACAGTTATAGCCTATTCTATTTAACAGACTAGCTGGCAGGAGTATATACATAATGCAGAAGTAATTGCCAAACGGAGAATGCTCTTAAAGACAAACGGAAACAACATAGGACAAGTAACACACTACGTGTGTGTAGTCATCTTGCCTTCAATTGAAAGCCTGTGAAATACTGGAAAGGTGTAATATATCATTTTAAAACCTAGATCTATACATACTAATTGTTTCTATATTGTACTTAAAAATCAGAAATGTGCTATTCATACCTGTTCAGAGTTAAGTCAAATACTACTGCCCGCTCTCAAAAAATGTTTCTGATGTACTCTCTTAAAAGAAAATACTTCTTCTGGTATGTGCTTACCAAAGAAACATGTACTGAGAAAAGCTGGCGTGAACAACAATGCCAATGTAAAACATTAAGCCCTCTACTTAAATGAAGCAATACATACAATATAACCAACAAAAATATAATTGCTCACTTAAGTGGGTAAAAATTCTCCCAATTTCCTTCAGCTGATCTTAATGTCCAGAAAATGGATGTAGATCCATCTACATCTTAGAAAATGGAATTTAAAATAGGTTATTAGTTTAGGCAAAAACTAATCAACAAGTCAGAGAGCTCCAGAGGCACACTTTAATGAGAGCACTTAAAGGGCTACCCATTAGAGAAATTTTGAAGCACATTCTTCTGGTGGCAATATAAATTGGAATAACCTTTTCGAAAGGCAATTTGGCTACTGAAGTGTTTACATCCTTTGATCTAGGTAAGCCCACTCCAAGGGATTTTTCCAAAAGAAATAAAGAGGAAAGTATTCTAAAATTTACACAAAGAGGTTTGTTCAACACAATACCGTTTAAAATGGTGAAAAATTAGGAACAATCTAAACGTAAAACAGGTAAAAGACTAGGTAAATTAAGGTCCCATTAACCTAAGAGAATTATATAGCAAATGAAATGAAAACAATTTTAATGATAGATGATATAATTTAATGAAAAAACATAAAACTGCCTTTATTTACAATGAGGGGGAAAATACAAGAATATGGTAAGGTGCAGAATAGAAGAGGGGGAAAAAAATAAGACCACCTCACAATGATCTTCTTGTGGATATCTGGGTGACTTTTCTTGATTTTATTATTACTATAGTATTGCTTATGCAATAGATAGAGCAGAAAAGCATTAATTTAAAAACTTTTGCATGATCTGGAAGAAGCAGCATAGCAAATACAAGTATACTGATTATTCAAATTATTCTATACCTTAATTTCTATGCAATCAAAGAGCAACAATATAAAGACAAGAGCCTCTAAAGGAAACTTCTGGTACTGAAACATACTACAATTATTTCATAAGTAAGAAATGTCAATAGATTCATAAATACTTTTTTTTAAGTTTTGGTAGTCTACCTATACCTCTGAAAAATAGAAATCCATCCATTTCCTGTTTCAAAAGGGTGTCAATTACTTTACGTCCACCTTTGAAAGAAATGAAGTTTGAACGAAGAGAAAGTTTTACCTTGTTCTATATTAAATGAATCCATGATCTTTTAAAAAACAAAACTAAAATTATAAGCATATTAAAAATGCCAACAATATTGCTAGATTTAAAGTATACTGAAGTTTTAAAAAAGGGGAGGTATACTGGGGGATAAAAAAAAAAACAGCTGGCATTTCAATTCTTTAAAAAGGGCCAACTTAACCCTACCACATATGTATGTCTTTTAGCAACTTAATCACATCTTAAGTTTAAGGAAAATGACATATCAAATAGACCTCCTCAAGATGTCATTTACAAAAACTGACAAATGACTCCTCAAACATCCAATCCAAGAGAAAAGCCTGTTACTGGAGATGATTTTTATTCAAGGATTTTTTAATGACACTTAAATTCTGAACTAAAAGTAATGATAAAGAAAGTCAAGTTTGCTTCTCTGAACACCTATTTCCTGTCCAAACAGCCCTTTTGTTCTGCTTCCCTGCTTAATTTTAATGTTCAGTTTGCATCAGAAAATAGCAACAATGACAAAACCTGACATACACAGAAGCATAAAGGAGCAAAAGTGTAAAATAAAGGATCATTAAAAGATTAGAACAAAAATCCTACCAACAAAACCTCCACAATTTTCTGTTTGCTTCACCTCAGATTAACTTCACTTGAAGCTGTACTCCAAAGCAACCAAACCTGAATACCAAGCTCCACCTTCTCCAATTTTAGTGGCTGAAGAGTAAAATCTCCTCCCTGTTAGTGAAACTGATAATTGTGATTGGATACGGCTAATATCCATTATTTTAAAGAACTTTTCCTTGCTAGCAGGTTAGGTAAACACTCTAAAACCCCCTGGATAAGCTGGTTTCTTAAAGGAACAGTAGGTAATGTTTCAGTTTTCCCATCACATACTATTTGCTTACTCTTTTGTCTAGGTAAAAAATAAATAAACCAAGTAACAGAAATGAAAATCTCACAGAAGCAGCATTAATTTGCAGTTCAGCGACCAACTGTTTAAAATACAATGCTTTTAAGCTAAATCATTTGATATTTTTTACAGAGCCTGAAGGTGAAGTTATGCTTTATAAAGACAAGACTCCTTTTTCAATACAGTTCACATTTTGTATGAAAATTTTAAAACGGCAACAGAAAATCCACTGCAAAATTTTGCTAATAAGAACAAAACAGTCTTTTCTCTAAGACTTAAACATAAAACCACATCTTGAGTGAAAATACATAGCATTAAAACACTGAATGCAAAAATTTCATTTCTAAGCTATCAAATTCACTGATACTTACGTTCTCAGTATCACAAGAATAGAGTGAAATTTTCAGTGACATCAGACTGATAATTCTATTTGAAAGTGAAGAAAAATGAGGCAGAAACATTATTTCTATATTACCACATTTACAGGTCTGACGTTGCGAGTTTTTGCAAGGATAATGCTTATCCACTGCAAACGGATATCTATAAAAGGAGAAGGCAACTTGTCTAATGAACATGTTCAGGTATAAAGTTTGGGATGGTTTAAGTTGTTTTTTTAAAAAATTATTATTATTTTTTTAAGAGATGGGTGGACACTATTTTGCACCCTACTTAAGTATTACTTTAACGTGGCATGGAAACCCTAAGGTACAGCTGAAGGGTATACATACGCCTCTTAAAATAGTAAGTTACGTTAAATGTTATTTTTACTACAGAGATTCTGATTTTTCAACAAAAAAGACCTACAGTCACTTTGTACATTACTAAATTTGCTGTATTTTATTGTTTATTTTAATTAAAACTGTGTATGTTTTTAGGAGCTTGATCCATTAACTATTACTCTGACATTAATCATTATCTGATTGAATGACATTTAAATAATATTCACCTCTACCAAAAATTGACTGATTTATAAAAAGATTCAAAATTAAAGCAAATTAGCGTAGCTCCTTCTTAAAATATATTCAGTAAGTTTATATAATTTTTAATTTGAATTTAGTTTTCTAAGTTAAAAACCTTTCAAGCATTTTTCCTCAAAGAAAATTCATATATTAGAACAACATAAAGCCAACAAACTTGTTTTGAATACAAAGAGAAGTCTTTGTAAGAAACTGAAAATTCACATAATTGCAACTAGACATGAATATGGAGTAATACCCTGCAGAAGCCCAAACAGCTGCATAATCTATTATGCCTTTTAAGTCGACAAATTGAAAGAGCCAATTCACAGAGGTCTAGTCCCAAAATCCTTTGCAAGGATTCATGGCTGTGAATGCCCAGTACTTCACGAGTCAAGTTCAGGTTTTCTTCCCACTGTGTGAACACTTGCAAAAGGACACTGGAAGCTGAAGAGGTACAGGAACAAACAACAGAAAAAATACATAATTTGAGTTACCGCATAGAACTTGAGTTAATCATAAAACAAGTTTTAGATGGCCAAAATTTTACAGGGTTATAGAAAAATGATGGCAAACATTTTAATCTTAAAATTTGCCAAGCATAAAATTAGTAGACAGTTATGGGAACCAAATGAACCTTTGTTCTAATACTAATTTTTCACATAGAAGTTAATTATCTGTGTAAAACAAACGCATAGAACATACACTAATTTAACACCAAAACCACTCTCAATCTATAACCAACAGAAAAGAGAAATATAGACTTAGCTATTCCAGATTGTTCAAAGATCTCCAGGACCTACTGGAAAGAACTTCAAGTTGAATCATTTTAGGTGGCTTACAGGTTAAAATTAAGGGTATTTTATTCCTCTTCTAAATCCATAGTAGAAGAAAACAACAGCAAAAATAAATGAAAAGAAAGCATTACCAAAAAAAAAAAAAAAAAAAAAAGCATTACCACAACTGAGATTATTTGAAAACAATATTGCTTCATAGGAACAGGGAGGCTGCAAAAGCTTCAAGGCTCCCAGATTGCATGTGACAATACCACTTTTTGAACA
Source organism: Eschrichtius robustus (assembly GCF_028021215.1). Classification (NCBI taxonomy): domain Eukaryota; kingdom Metazoa; phylum Chordata; class Mammalia; order Artiodactyla; family Eschrichtiidae; genus Eschrichtius; species Eschrichtius robustus. The sequence continues at coordinate 167,480,128 of NC_090824.1, forward strand.
TCACGTATTCAAAGGACGTATTGTATATTCTTTGTGGGAGTTCAGAGGTTTTCCCAAACGTAGCAACTGAAAACAATTTAGAAGAGCACAAGCCACTGAACAACTTGGTCTCATTTCACTTTTGATTAAAAAGACCCTATATAAAGAATCAATACCTAGACTATTAGGAACAACTTTTGGTACATACAGAGCAGGGTGAAAACTTCCATAGAATTTTTAAGCACTGAGAATAGCTCAAACTATTCTTCCTACAACAGAAATTAATCCTTGGCAGTAGTATCCCTGGGTGCTATATAAATATAATTACAGGTATAATATAAAATGTATTTTATATATAATATAAAATATAAAATATAAATACAGGTAGTTAAGGCAGTAGTAGGTGAAAGGACCACCCTGACATTAGCAAAAACATGACTAGGGTCACTAAGGATAAAGTCTGAAAAACACCAACTAACAGAGGAAAAAAAAATTAAATATTTCCCTGACAAATACATGGTGTCTACAAAAGTGAGGTATGTATTTGAGTTTGCAACTCCTGATGACTATCTTCTAACTCATTAAGGGAAAAAAATACAAGGTGAGAATCGGGGAGAGAGGGAGGGTGGTGATGGCCCATTCAGCAAAATACTAAGCACAAAGGAAACATTAAGAAAATAAACAGATAAGAAAGCATAAACCAAGCTGATAGAAAAGATGTCTTTCTATAAGACAGTAAATTGCTTTAAGTCTAAAGGAATAAACAAGGTCACCAATAAATGTAAATTAAAAAGGAACAAAGATCTTAATATTGAGACCGAAGTATATGTAAAGGAAAAAGCACTCATAACCCTCAATTATTTAGATTTAATAGTCATAAATTTTCATGTGCCAAATAACACGCAATAGATCATCTAAGTAAACTGCTAGATATAGAAAAATGAAAGAAAACAGATTGGCAGACTTTAAATTCCCCTTTCTTTAGCAGCCTAAGCCAGGAAAAAAAAAACCAGAAAAACCCAAAAAACCCAAAAGACGAATGATGCATAGCAATTATTTCATAAGGATAATTTTTATATAGCTATCAAAAGAAAAGCTTCTTTTCTCAAGTCACAGGAAAACACTTTTAATTTTAGTCATGAAGAAAACCAACAATTTTAAAAAGCACAAGTTGAATAGGGAGCATTCTCTACCTATTGAAAAGTTTATTCATTCATCAAACTTTTTGAACACCTACTATATGCTGGGCACCACTAGCTGCTATGGATGCCATGGTGAACTGTCTCTCCATTGTAGAAACTTACAGTCTAGAGTTAGACCAGTGCTGTCCAGCAAAAAAACAATGCGAGCCACATACTATTTTGCATTTTCTAGTGGCCACGCTAAAACATTTCAATAAAGTTAAATTAAATGTAATATTTTATTTAACACAAAACATGTAAAAGCATTTTTTAAAGTAATGAAGCATTACTTCAATACGTAATCAATTAAATTCCATTTTTTGTGCTAGAAATCAAGTTCTTATTTCATACTTACAGCACATCTCAATTCAGACTTGCCATATTTCAATAGCCAGATGTGGCTACTTAAATAAAATACCATAGCTATTAGCCACATGATTACTTATAAATTAAGATAAATTTTCATTGTTGTAAAAGACTCTTTATCTCTGCTGTCCATTATAATAGCCACTAGTCACATGTGGCTACTGAGCACCTGAAATGTGACTAGTAAGCCTGAGGATATGAATTTTTTTGTATTATTTAATTTTAGTTAATAATAAATAGCCACAAATGGCTAGTAACTACCAGATTGGAAAGCACAGCTTTAGAAGAAAAAGATGCTAAAACAAAGCACATGTGTCCAATGTGAAAAGAGTAAATACAGCCAACAGAAGAACTTAACCTCTTTTGCCACCATTAAGGATTAATTCATCAAGGAAATCACAATGAAGCAAACGGGGACAGCATATGCAAAGATCCTGAATGGGAAAAAAGTGAAAATACAGTAGAAATAATGAAGGAAAGTATCAAGGAGCAAAACAAAGTTATTTGCAGGCGACTGATTTGGATCATGGAATATAAATAGGATAGGAAGGTGGCGGCGAAGTGGAAGCAGCCTTACCACTTGGAAATAATAAGTCTTGCAATAAAGTCTGTCCCACTCTCTTCACTCAGTAAACTCCAGTCATTCCAATCTCCGTCGAATCCTAAATCAAGCCAGGTACTTTTCGTCCCCTTTGTGCTAGCAGTTCCCTTTACTTGGGAAATTTCCCCCAGCACTTTCCTGATCTTAGAACTCAGAATCACAGTTCCAAATTTTCTATACAGGACAAGCGTTAAGGCAGTAATCCAACTGGAAGATACGGGGTGGAGTGGGTAGGGTGGGGTTTGAAGCTGTCTGCAAGGCAATTTTTACAAAAAAATTTTACAGAAAAAGTTCAGTGTGTCATTATTTTTTTAATGTTCTGACAGACTGGGGAAGCTAAGAAAACTCCCCAAACACACTTTAGTATCACCACTAACTTTAAACATTAGATTCTCAGGACATCCAACTAGCACCTTCTAATCTCTATCAACACACCCTATTTCTTTCCTTCCCAGCACTTATCAAAATCTGAAAACTGTTTACTCATTGGTTTGTTAATAGCCTAGCTTTTCCAACAGACTGTAAACTCCATGAGAGCAAAGACCTTGTATCATTTTCATCATTGTATCCTCAGCACTTAGCACAATGTCCAACTAGCAAAAAATAAGGACAATTATTTCACTTCACATGTTATGTCAAAATAAATCCGGGATGAACAGAAGAGATAGATGTGAAAAATGAAACCACAAAAAAACTAGAAGAAAACAGTTATCTGGGTAAGAGAATCCATTAAATATGAAAGTAGAAGCTAAATATAAAAAGAAAGTATTAACCTAAACTTCTTAAAAGGTAAAAACTCTTCTACATTATTAAAAAAAATATATCGTAAACAAATGAAAGGCTAATGAAGAGTCAGGGAAAATGTTTGTAGTATGTGTCAAAGGGTGGCTATCCTAAATATATAAAAGGCTAAAAAGGGTATCGCAAATATAAAACACCACCCCAAATGAGCCAAAGACAAACCAGATGTCCAAAACCTATATCTCTACTCATTATCATAATTAATTAGTCTAAGAAATAAATAATAAATCTTATGGAAAGGGAAAGAAGGAAAGAAAATACCATTTCTTGGTAAAGATATGGAGGAAATGTGTATTCTCTCATATTTTCAGTCAAACTTTACACAGGTTTGGTCAACTTTATACTATAATGTTAGTCAAACTTTTAAGACAAGATTTGTCAGTATTTATGAAAAGACAAAAAATGTTCACATCCTTTAAGCAATTTTAAGACAGGCTGAATCCTAAAGGAATGAGAAATACATAGTAAGATTTAGCTCTTAAGATGTTCTTCACCACGTTATAATAGTGAAAATGGGATAAAGTAACACGTTATACACGACAGGTGACTAGTTAAATTACAGTACTTTCATGAGATGAAATGGTATGCACCTTTTAAAAATTATATTTTTAATGTATGGGGACCTAATGATAAACATGAGGAAATCCTGTGCCCCCCAGCAGTTTACATTCAAGCAGGGGATACAGACAATAACCAAATAAATCATTTCAGATGTTAGGTTCTAAAAGGAAACGAAGAAGGGTAAACAGAGTCGTCAGGGAAAGTGGTCTGAGAAGGCATCTCAAAAGGAGTGACTTTTGAGCACAACACGATTGAGTGTTCCAGGCAGAAGGAACAACAATTTTAAGAGAACTAAGCTTGGCATGCTCATGAACCCCCAAAAAGACCAGTATTACTGGGGGTACATGAGTCAGGGGAGAGTGGCAGGAGATAAGTGTATGATGCTGGCAGGCCTGATAGTCTCGAGCAGCACCGTCCAATCTGTAGCCACAAGCAAGGCCAGCCTAAAAAGTACCTGAAGTGGAAAATACACAACGAATTGCGAAGACAGTCTGAAAAAAGATAAGTAAAATACCCCATTAATAATTTCTTATACTGATTACTTGTTGAATCATAATATTTTTGGGTTAAAAAATATTTCACCTGTTTCTCTCCCTTTTTTTTGTAAATGTGGCTATCAGAAAATTTTAAATTTCTTATGTGGCTCGCATTTGTAACTCCTATTATATTTCCATTGGACATTGCTGGTCTAGGGTATAAAAAAGTTTGAATTTATTTTGTACTGAAAAGTTGTGGAGGGTTTTGAGTCTGGGAATAACATAATCTAATTTATACATTTAAATGATTGTTCTGCACAGGAAAAGCAAGTAGACGGTAGGGGAGAGAATGTTGAAGCAAAGATACCAGTTAGGTGACTACTACCACCATCTTTTGTACAACAAAGATGTTGAGACGGATCATATTTGGGATAAGTTTTGAAGATAGAAGCAGTCTAGTACTGTTTACAATTCAACATTTAGTTGTTTAGGATATGAAGAATACACAAAAACAGAAAGACTGGGAGTATACCTGCCAAAATGTTAATGATTATTTATTTTTTGTAACTTTTCTGAAAGTTTGAAAAAAAAAATGCCCTTATAATCAAATACAAAAGTGAGTTGTTTTTTTTTTAACACGATAAAATAGCCCTATCAAAACAAAGCATCCTGACATTTGTCTGCAGGCTGCATACACTGTTTAAAACACACACACACACCATCTCTCATGCCTTTAAATAAAAAACAGCTTATTCAAAGATATACATAACCTCATATTACTTACACACACACCGTTTTCAGGAAGTTAATCCTGCTCCCTAATTTGTCTTTGCATTGCTGTTTGCATGATAAATAAAAGCACTCCCAAATCTGAGGCAAAGGAAATAAAAAGTACTTAAATGTGTGGTTAACATATCCCGGTAAATACTCACCACACAGCTTTCTCCAAAAATGTTCCCAAGGACACACTCAATGTAATTCCAGAGAATAACACTTTGGCCCTAATCCTTTTCCTTAAAGGCTCTGCCATTTGATATGTGCTTCCCTTAACTAAAGTCTGCATAACTGAAAGGATAAACTTAGGACAGGTTTCTTTTACATGAGTATACTAAGGCACAAGAGAAGTTTTAAGTAACTTGCCAGAGACTACAAAGGGGGAAGGAGGAACACAGAGTGATTTATTTTATACCCAATCAAGTGTTTTTTTCTACTATGCTTACATTTTGCACTGAAAATGGAGGTATCAAATAGTGCCAGACTTCTTACCACAGGATTTCCAAGGAAAAGATTCACTGTATACAGATTAACAGGAATCCTGGTTTCTCATGCAAATGTTCAAAAACTGTGAACCAACCACTACGGATATGAATCTTCCATTAAAACATAAAAGAGAATCCTAAAGTTTTTCATTTATTTTATTTCTAGTATTTCAATCTATTTTACTCCTGACTACCTAAAACTTCCCAGTGAAATCTACATTTACTCTAAAGAAACTCGCACTTGTGCACCAGGAGCCAGGAAACAAGAAATGTTCATAAACCACAGCTGTTGACAGCAAAGCAAAATCAAAAACATAATCTGAAGCCCCATGAGTTATGGAAGATTAACACAATATTGTACAGCAATGAAAGGACTGAACTACAGTCGCATACTACTTTTATAAAGCTCAAAAGAAAAGCAAACTAAACACACTGAGCACACAAACGTTATGTGATGAAACTTTCTAAAAAACGAAACAGAATGGTAAACAAAATCCACTAAACTGAAATGATTACCTCAGTAAGGAGAGGCAGAGGTATAAGACAGATAAGAAACTCATAAACATATGCAAGTTTTGGTAATGTTCCAGTTACTGGTTTGGGGGTGCAAATCGTGGATTTGTATTATATTTTATCTCTTTATACCGTATTGTGTGTATTCATACTTTTGTGGTATCAAATATACTTTGAATACTTGGCTTTTTAAAAAAGGGCTTTATGGAGGTATAAGTGACATACAATAAACTGCACATACTTTAAAGTGTAAAATGTGATCTGTTGTGGCACAGGAAATTATCACTACAATCAAGATAATAATCCAACAACCCCTAAATACTCCTCATGTACACCTTTGCGATCCCTGTCTCATTAAATGTGTTTTAAAACGTTAAAGAAAAAAAGTTAAAAGACAACCTGTTTGGGAATTTTGCAGAAAGAGAACATTTTCCCCTGAAGCCCTAGACTATGGGAAACTTGGCAAGTGTCCTAAAATTGGCAATATAAATATTACATAACTAACCTTAAAAGTGTATGGGATTTTACATTAAAAAGTCACGTTCCGAATTTAATCTGCAAGAGGACTTTAAATCTCTTTATCGGAGCATTAAACCATTAAAAACTAACCAGTTTTTACCGCCAAACAACTTTAAACATAAATGGTCTGTGCGTAACCCCCCTTAACTTCTTCATAATGTTGAACGACCTTCTAGCTGTTAAGATAAATCATCAGAGCACCTTAATCGTGTGGTTTAGCACAAGCTTTCAACGTAAAGTTAAAATTATTTCAAACACAGTATTCTGCTGTACTTGTTTACGTAGCTAGACGGCAACTTGAAAATACTATTTGAGAAGAAAACTCAGAAATCCTGAGTCCACCAAACAGCAGCAGAGGAAAAAGAGACCGACCCCAATCCCCTTTTCTAGTCCGACTTGCTAGACTTTCCCCCTTGCCGGCTTCTGAAAACACCGCAGGTGAAAAACATTCCAAAAAGGACTCAGGCTCAGAGCCGCGGGGCGGGGAACTTGACCAGGGCTGGTGACAGGGACGCGCCCGAGGGTGCCCGGGGTCCCTCCGACCCCTCACCCACCAACTGCTTGGCACCGGGTGCGAGCGGCGAGCACAGCGGCCCCCGAGGCCCGCAGCGAGGGGGAATTCGACCTCTGCGCGCCAGCCCCCGCCCCCGCCCCCGGCGGGAAGCCCCGGACCGCGAGCGCCGGGCGCGCGACCGAGGGGGCCCGCTGCCCCCCGGCCCCTGCCCCCGGGGCCGGGAATCCCCTCGCCCCTCAGCAAACGCCCGGCCCGGGCCCGCGAGCGAGCGGCCGGCCCACCACCTGCTGCGCCCGCCGGCCGCCCTCCGCTTCCGGCTCCCCCGGGCCGGGAAGAGCCGGGGGCGGGCCTCGCCTCAGCCTCAGCCGAGTGGGGGAAGGGAGTGAGAGGGGGAGGGGTGGCGCCGGGCCGCCAGGGCCCTGTGGGCCGCGGTCCTCACCTGGCGGCGGCTCTCTCCGCCTGACACGCTGCCCGCCTCCGCCGGTCGCCGCCGGTGAATGGGGACAGGTGAAGCCACCGAACCGCTGCTCGCCCCGGCCCGGCCGCCGCCACCAGCCCCTCCGCCTGCTGTTTATTAAACTTTTCTGTTTGGTTGTTCAGCCTGTGACGCGGCCGCGGGGGAAAGCTCCAGGATTGGCCGACTCCTACCGCTGACGCGGCACCCCCCGCCCGCAACCTAATTATCACCGGCCGGGGCGGAGCCGCAGGCGGGAGCCGGTGGTGAGGGGCGGGGCCAGGGCTCGGAGCGCGCAGCGATTGGTTACGGCCCAGAGAAGAGGCGGGGCGGAGCGAGGGGAGACGCTCCTCCGCCCTCTCCGCCTCCACTGTTCCTTCCTCCGCTCTCCCTGGGGGCTTCTTCCCGGCGGCGGGAGGACGTTTCGAGGGGTTTCGAGGGGATGTGATGGGTCGGGGGCAGATAGGTTCAGGTCCCTCTGCTACCTCGAAGGGAGTCCCATGTTCCTGTCCCGGATTGAGGCGCCAGAAAGAGTTGCGCTCCACCTGCCAGTTGTGCAAGAGGAATTCCGATCTCTCCCCACGTGCAACCTCGTGCCCCCACTCCATCTTTGCAAGCGCAAAGTCCAGGGTCTGGGTGCGTACTCGAAGGCAGTACTCTGCCCCACCCTGAGCCGTGGCTTGGAAAGAGAAGGAAGAAGAGAAGCGCGCGTGCACACGTGTGCCACACACACACATATATATGCACCGACACACACGCCCCCACAGGCACCCGGCTCCCAGAGTTTCCAGAAGAGCGTGTCCGCTTCCCGGCTGAGTGGAGCAGGCCGCGCTACTGAGCTGGGGCGTGGGGTGATGAGAATGGCTCTCCCGCAGTTTTTCGGCCTTCGGGCTCACATGCAGTTCAAGAAGTACAAGATCGGAGTTAGAGGATATTCAGTCCTACCGTGAAAGAGGGGTTCGGATGGGGCCGGCAGGTAGGAGGCGGACCGAGTCCTGAGGATCCTCTTTAATTTTATATGTGATGTTTTGTTCATGAATCTTTTTTTTGGACCTAATTTTGATGTTTAAAAAATATAGTATTAGGGACTTCCCTGGCGGTCCAGTGGTGAAGATTCCACTCTTCCAATGCAGGGGGCGAGGGTTCGATCCCTGGTTGGGGAACTAAGATCCCACATGCCCCGCCAAAAAAAGTGAATGAATTTAATTTAATTTTAAAAATATATAGTAATTAAAATATTATTTATCTTGATTACTGAGATTTTTGGTGCCCCTTTAAATTTTAAGCTTAAGTATCTCACTATTCTCACCCTAGTCGGGTGGCGCTGGGGGGAGAGAGATTTTGAGGTGACTGACTGTAAAGGTAAGGTGTTTTGAAATAGGGCTTTGGGATAAGAAGCAGTTAATTATAGAGGAGAGATAGGGGCCAGAAAGAAGTTTTCAAGGAGAAGGTGGCATTGGTTTTTGGCACTGAAGAGTGCATACGGCCCAGCCTGCTGGGAACCAAAAGAAGCATTTTCCTGCTCTCCTAAAGAGGCTGGAAGATGCAGTGCAGGGTTTGAAGAACAGAATGTGAAATGTTATGCGGTGTCAAACAGATGCTTCAAGAGCAAGGTAAGGAGTGTCCTGTGAAGTTACATCTAGTGTAAGCCAAAGAAGGGAGCCAGTAGTAAACTGGAGGGTCTTGCCCAGGGCCTAAAGGTATTCAAAATGTGGTTTTAAAATGCATTCAAATTTAATTTTAAAAACGTACATACAAACAATGGACTAATGCAACAAAAGAGGATTTTGCCCAAGGACATCATCCCTGATAATGGGGACTGGAGATCAGGTTATAATGGAGACTAGAGATAGTGTTAGGGTCAATTATTTTACAGATCTTCGAAGCCAAATTGAGTAGTTGACTTTACTTAGTGGGAAATCGGAAGCCATTATAGAACAAGAACTATAAGGAGAGGAAATGGTGAATTATAACAGTTTGGTGGATTCTTCTGGTACTAGGAATAATTTTGCAGCCTGGGCCACCTGGGGTACTTTCAGCTGTTCACTGCCCTCTTGTCACTGGGTAGAAGAACTATATGAAAAGAACTTAGGATTTTGGCCAAGGTTCAGATCCCTAATCAAACGTGTTACTCAGAGACATTGAGCAGTACTCAACCTCTCTGGGTCTCAATTTTTTATGAGTCTGGGAAACATCAGCAAACAAAACAAAGATCACTACCTTTATAGATTTTTCATTCTAATGGGGGAGACACAAAAAACATAATAAGTATTTATGTTGTGAGTTAGAAGATGGCAAGTGGTATATAGACTGAAGAAAAAGTAGAGCAGGGTAGAGGATGTGGGAGGGTGGGTTGCAGTGTTAAACAGAGTCAAGGTAGGCTTCATTGAGAAAGTGAGGTTTGAATAGAATTGTAAGAGATGAGGGTGTAGTCCTGAATACCTGGGAGAAGAGCATTCCAGACTGAGAGAACTGTTACAACATGGGCCCCAAGGCAGGAACGGCCAGGAAATTGGTGTTCCTAGAGCCAGGTGAGCTGGGGAGAATAGGAGAGGAAGTTAGGGAGGTAGGGAGGACCTGCTCACGTAGGGCCTGGGGGGGCCATTGGCTTTTACTGTAGAGCCAGTGCATGGTTTTGAGCAGAAAAGTAACATGATCTGACTTAGATTTTAAAGGATCATTCTTCCTGTCATGTTGAGAGTGGACTAACAGGGCAAACAGGGTAGAAGCAGGAACTTTTAGGAGGATACTGTCTGCATCCACGTGAGAGAGAGAGCGGTGACTTGGACCAGTAGAGCCAACAGAATTTCTTGATAGATGGGACGTAGCGGGGGACAGTGAAGAGTCAAAGGCAACATCCAGGTTTTTGGCTTGTGCAACTGAAAGAGGGAGCAGGATGGAGATCAGGAGATTCTTTTGGCACACGTTGCATTCGAGATTATGTTTACACGGAGATGTCAGGTGGGCAGTTGGATGTATATCGCTGGAGCTGGGGCTCAGGTGAGGGGAAGATATTGGTTTGGGAGTCATCATCATATAAATGGTACTTAAAGCCTTGAGACTGAGCAGGAAGTGAGTACAAAGAAGACCAAGGACTGAGCCCTGGGGGTTCTGACATTGAGAGTTCACGGAGAAGTGTAGGAATTCACAGGGGAGACCAAGAAGGAGGAAATGGAGGTTGGAGGAAAAGAGAAAGAGTTTGGTGTCCTAGAAGCCAAGTGAAAAGGTGGGTTAAGGAGGAAGTATCAAAAGCCGCTGATAGTTCAAGTGTGAAGAGGACTGAGAATTGACTGTTGCATTTAGCAACATGGAAATCACCTTGGAGAATATAGTTTAGGTGGAGGGTAAAAGCCTGATGGGAGTGGCAATAGTATTTTACTTATTAGGGATTTGGTGGGGGGTGGTTAATGCAATAATATGTGTGAAAGAGCTTTGTGAACTGGCAAGGATATGAGCAAGTTCCTAGGGATTTTATCTTAAATTTCTTTTCATTCAGATTCTTGCCCAGTTTATCACTGTATTAACCTTGGCACCTAACACAGTTGGGTATTCACGTATATTTGTTATGAATTTGCAGAAACTAGGTTTACATGGCCTCTTTTGCTCCCTTTAGTTCCAAGTCTGTACTGAGAGATGACAGCATTGCATAGTGATTTGGAATTCAGACAGACCGCTGCCACTAATTAGCTTTGTGGTCTTAAGCAAATCATGTAAAATGGGACAAAAACCTACCTCAAACGGTTGTTATGTGGGTTAAAAGATACTACATTTGTACTCATCCAGCGAACATTGCATGCTGACTTTCTGCCAGGCTGTGTTGGTAACTACCAGGATACAGCAGGAAGTAAGAGAGCTAAAGGGCCCCCTCTCATTGACGTGTCTATATTAATATAACACTTCTCATTGGCAGTGTATACATAAACAATACATTTACAGCACAGGTACCTACCTAGTAGATGCTCAATAAATGATAATTTGCATTATTATCTCCAGTCCTTCCTCTTTTCTGTGCTCCAGACCACGGTATCCAGTGTCTGTTCTCAGAGGCATTCAATATATCCAAGGTTCATTTTCTTCCCCCAAACACATTCTTGCCTCCCGTGGTCCCAATTTTGGCCAATGGTGACACCTCATTTCCAGTTATTAGAGCTAGAACCTCATCCTTTTCCTTTCTTTAAAAAAATTTTTTTAAAACTACTTTGTTGAGATTTGATACATATACCATAGAGTTCACCCATTCAAAGGATACAGTTCAGAGAAAGACAAATATTACATGATACCACTTATATGCAGAATCTAAAAAATAATACAAATGAACTTATTTACAAAACAGAAACAGACTCTCAGATATAGAAAACAAATTTATTGTTACCAAAGGGGAAGCGGCGGGAGGGATAAATTAGGAGTATGGGATCAACAGATAACATGACTATATATAAAATAGATAAACAACAAAGATTTACTGTATAGCACAGGGAACTTTATTCAATATCTCGTAATAACCTATAATGGAAAAGTTTTAAATATATATATAACTGAATCACTTTGCTGTACACCTGAACCTAACACAATATTGTAAACAACTATAGTTCAATTTTTAAAAAGGGTACAATTCAGTAGTTTTTATCATATTCACAGAATTGTGCCAATATCCCCATAATCACTTTTAGAACATTTTATTACCCCAAAAGAAACCCTCTACCCATTAGTAGTCACTCCCTTTTTCCCCCAAACCCCCCACCCAACCCTAGGCAACCACTAATCTTATTTTGTGTCTCTATAGATTTGCCTGTTTTAGACACTTCATAAATACGGAGTCATACAATACATGGTCTTTTGTGACTGGCATCTTTCACTTAGCATAAGGTTTTTGTGGTTCATCCATGTTGTAGCAATACTTTCTTTTTGTTGCTGAGTAATATTTCATTACATGGATATAGCACATTTGTTTATCCGTCACTTCATGGATATTTGAGTTGTTTCCATTTTTTGCCTCCTATGAATAGTGCTACTCTGAGCGTTTGTATACAAGTTTTTGTGGAGATATATGTTTTCATTTCTCTTGAGTATATACCTAAGAGTGGAATTATGGTAACTCTGTGTTTAACCATTTGAAGAAGTACTAGACTGTTTTTCAGAGGGGCTATACCATTGTACACTCCCATCATAAGTGAGTGAGTTTCACTTTCTCCACATCCTTGACAACACATTATTGATCTGTCTTCTTGAGTATAACCACCCTATGAGTATGAAGTGGTATCTTGTGGTTTTGATTTGCATTTCTTAGTGGCTAATGATGTTGAGCATCTTTTTATGTGCTTGCTGGCCATTTGTATATTGTCTTTGAAAAAATGTCTACTCAGATCCTTTGAGTTGAGTTATTGAGTTATTTATCTTTTTATTGTTGGTTGTAAGTGTTCTTTACATATTCTGAATACAAGCTCCTTATCAGATACATAATTTGGAAATATAGTCTCCCGTTTGTGGGTTGTCCTTTCGCTTGCTTAACGGTATCAAAATTTACAAGTTTTAAATGTTGACTCACCCTTTTGTTAAGTCCTCCCCTCCCCAACATCTAATTAGTCACAAATTTCACTGATTCTGCCTTAGAGATATCTCTGAAATGTACCCCACCCCCACTGCCGCATACACCCCCCGTATTATTTCTCACCTGAATGGAAGCAATAGCCTCCAACTCCTATTCTCTTCTCTACATCCTCCACAGCCCACCCAGTGGATCCTCCAGCTGCCTCCAGAAGGATCTTCCTGAAGCACAAAGTGAGCAGGTCAAACTGTTGCGGGAAGGGGGACCCCTTTCAGGGCCCGAGAGCGGGCTCTTGTCGAACACTAGGAAATGAATCGTCCGAGGAGACACACGTGCTGACAAAGCAGGAGACTTTATGGGGAAGGGGCGCCCGGGCAGAGAGCCATGGGGTAAGGGAGCCCAGGAGTACTGCTCTGCCACGTGGCTCGCAGTCTCCGGTTTTATGGTGATGGGGTTAGTTTCCGGGTCGTCTCTGGCCAATCATTCTGACTCAGGGTCCTTCCTGGTGGTGCCCACATTGCTCAGCCAAGATGGATTCCAGCGAGGAAGATTCTCTGAGGTTGGGAGGACATACAGACTGGTGTCTCCTTTTGACCTTTCCTGAATTCTTCCAGTTGGTGGTGGCTTGCTAGTTCCGTGTTGCTTACCAGGAGCTTCTGTTTAAGAGAACTCATGCAAATGGTTACTGTGGTGCCTGGCCACGGTGGGCGGTTTCAGTCAGTGTTTCCCTTAACGAAACCTCTGTTGGGCCAACATTCCTAATGGAGCAGTTCTCAAAATCCTCCAATAACAAATCCTGGAACATTTAAAAAATTCAGATTGCAAGTCCATAATCTGGTCACAATAAATCAGAATCTCTAGGGAAGGAGCCTGGGAGTGTATTTTTAGTAAGCCTCCAGGTGATTCTTATTCTCAGAATAGTTTGATGTAGAACAATGGTTCTAAACTGGGGATGATTTTGTCCCCCGGGGGACATTTGGCATTGTCTGGAGAAATGCACATGATCATAGTATTTGTTATTAATAACTCACTTGTATTATGCTTTGTCGATACTGTGGATGAAATTTTATTTTTTTTTATATTTTCAAACTGGTCATTGATAATATTATAATGCTATTTAATTCTGTATATTTCTTTTATACCTGACCATTTAATTGATCTTTTAAAATAGTTTAAAATTTTTTCGTTGTTTTTGTCATTAATGAAATAGTATTTTCTCTCTCTTTTCCAGTTTTTATGCTTATTACATTCCATGTCTTATTGCTGTAGCCAGAATTTTCCAAAGAAATTAAATAATATTAACAATATATGGCACTCTGGGCTAGTTTCTGACAAATGCTGATTTATTTGGAATAAACACCTTTTAAAAAATGATGTTAAGGAAGTAACTTCTATTTTTATATTTAGTTTTTATTAGAAATGGCTATGAGTTGTATGACTGACTTTTCCCCATCTTTGGAGATCATTTCTGAGATCATTTTCAGATTTGATCCACAGTTGTAAAGTAGTATATTAGTAGATTTACTTATATTGGATTTTTCTTGCATTACTTCATGTAGCTATGGTGAGTTTTTATTTCATTACATGGTTTAATTACATCTGCTACTATTCTATTTTAGGTTTCTTTATCTATATCTACTTGATATAGCCCAATTCATCAGTAGTATCAAATGAGCTTACATTAAATGATTCTAAACTCCCAATTTACCTATGGCAAAGGTTCTTCTCCCTTACCCTCCCTTCCATGATAATTCCGGGGGACTTACTCAGGCCAAAGGATACTTACCCTCAAAGAGAGAAAACCAGAACATCAGCCAAATCGACAGAAGAGTCTCTGCTATTCATTTTGCTGTTGGTTGCGTTACTCCAGCTGTCAGCGTCTTGGCAGTCCTATCCATGTTTGCTTTCTTCTCCAGCAGTAGTTCCTCTGCCCAGTGGTGGGGCTGGTATTCAGACACTCCCCTACTACCAGCAGCAAGGAAGCTGGGAGGACTAAAGTCTACCCCTGAACCGAATCCTTCCCCTCTCCTCTCCAGGTCCCAAGTTCCACCTGCGTGAAGATAATCAGATGCAGGAATACCCATAGCCTTGCCCCATGGGCCCAGAGACAATTCCAAAGGTTAGTTTTTTTTTAATATATAAATTTATTTATTTATTTATTGGCTGCGTTGGGTCTTCGTTGCCGCGTGCGGACTTCCTCTAGTTGCAGCGAGCAGGGGCTACTCTTCGTTGTGGTGCGTGGGCTTCTCATTGTGGTGGCTTCTCTTGTTGCGGAGCATGGGCTCTAGGTGCGTGGGCTTCAGTAGTTGTGGCACACAGGCTCAGTAGTTGTGGCTCGCGGGCTCTAGAGCACAGGCTCAGTAGTTGTGGTGCATGGGCCTAGGTGCTCTGCGGCATGTGGGATCTTCTCGGAGCAGTGCTCGAACCCGTGTCCCCTGCATTGGCAGGTGGACTCCCAACCACTGTGCCGGCAGGGAAGCCCTCCAATATTATTCTTGATAACCTTCTCAGTCTCTGCTTGACTTACTGATGGAGTCAGGTTTTTCACTCCATGTTTTATCAATTTTGACAATACATGTTTTTATAGAAAACTGTCTATTTCATTGAGATTTTCAAGTTTGCCAGTGTATGCTTATACTGAGTACTCCAGGGCTCATGTGGGTTGCCTCCAAGCACTAGGATGTAAAATTGTCTGCTGAGAGTTGAACTGCAAACCCAACTCATTAGGACTATAGTAGAAATGTTAAAAGGTTGTAGTCATTGTTTTTAGTTTGTGGACCTCTTTGAGGGTCTGATAAAGGCTATGGATTCTCTCCTTAGAAAACTGTGCAAACTAGGTATAAGGAAAATTATTTTAGGGAGTTCCTATACCTATCAGTGGACCATGGACCTATGTCCATGGACTTCATAGCTAAAGAGAGAGTGGCCCCAGGCCTTCCATTGTTAATGTAGCCTTTTCCAATGCACTAACCTATCTGAAACAAGCGTGTGTCAATTATAAGCGGGGGAGAGTCGGTCACCATAGAAGCAGAGACAGAGGAGAGGCAGAGATGCAATCGTTGGCAGTGCCCATCTCAGCACTGTCCAGGGCATAGTTTCAGCAGCTGGATTTCATATATGTTGGTCTAGCTGGCAAGACCATCCTTGTAAGGTGATGTGTTTATCCAGTTTCCATTCTCTACAAGGCTATTTTGATTATTAATAGCTCCATTTCTGACTTCTTTGGCAGGAGTTAATATGATTGGGCTGTTTTCTAGCCTCAGTTATATTTCTCATTTTTCAATTTGCAAATTGTTGCTTGGATTTATGTATCAGTCTTACGAACTTGGCTAATTCGAGTCCCTCTATGAGAAATGAATCTGATGACAAAATCAGTGTTCTGAGATGCAAGACTGAGGGCCTGAGGTAACCACACGAGGGTAGGGAATGCCACCCCATGAAGCCTCTCAGGGGATCTGCTACAGGCCTCACCCAGGCAGGGCATCCTAACAACATTAGGATGGCCAAGCTAGGCATTCATTCTCTAGACATAGAACTCTCTTAAACCTATCTGTATATCCCTTTTCTTCACTCTAATTGTAATGACTCCCACTTCTTGACTAAAGTTCAGAGGATTATCTTTTTTTCATCATCACTTTAAAAATGTACCATCTTATATTTATCAATTCTCTTTTTTATAGCTTCTAATTAATTTAAATACTTAATTACTTTCTTCCTAATAGTTTTATAGGACACTTCCCCTTCCCCTAAAATCATAAAGTGTCTGTTTTCTTATTATCTCTCGTATACAGAAGCCTTTATGATGGTGGATTTACCTCTGAGCTATGTCTCTTCCGTATGGAGGTCCCACACTGTTTGATTTCCATGTTGGCTTTGTTTCTTCTACACTAGGCTCCTCTCATTTGTATTTTCAGAATTTTACTTCTCTTAGCCTATCTTAGTCTGCGTTAACTGTCTAGAAGAGCAGAAGGGAACATGACAACTAAATGCAGTGTGCTATCCTGGGTGGGATCTTGAAACAAATAAAGGACATGAAGTGAAAACTAAGGAAATCTCAATAAAGTATGACTTCAGTTAATAATAATGTATCAGTATTGGTTCATTAATTGTGACAAATGTACCATAAGTAATAGTTGATAGTAGGGGAAACTGGGTGCTCTGTACTATCTTCATAACTTTTCTGTAAATCTAAAAACTATTCTAAAATAATTTAAAAAAAAAACAACCCAACAACTCTCAGTAACCCCTCAGACACTCATCAGGACCTGTTTCCTCTCATGCATCAGTGACCTGCCTTGGCTGGGCCCTGGGCCAACAGACCCCACTCCTGGCCACTTCTAAGGTGTATCCTATTCAGTGAGCAAGACAAATGGATGCCCAGCCATTGCTGGGAACCCACCACTGATATGCAGAAGACAGGATGCTGGATATTTTCCTTTTTTTTTTTTTTTTTTATATTTTCTGTTTGCCTCTTTGGATACACTTTTCTCATATTTCCCCCCAACTTTGTGCCCTGAGAGGCTGACCCACATAGACTGCCTCAGAGAGCATCCTTTTCCTTTGGCTTCCAGCTGGAAACACTGGCAGGAGATGGGAGGGAGGAAGGATCATGAGGTCGGGTTATTGATTCTTGGTTCTACTCCTGCTGGGTCACAGAAGGTTAATGATATTCTTCTACCAAAGGCCATAGCTCCTGTCATGTGGCCTGTTCCATTCAGCTACTCATCCAGGTTCCCATAACAGCCCTTTCCCGTGTCTCTTATCAGCCTACAGCACAGCCTTCACTCAGCACTATGGGTGTTGCCCTTAGAGGTAGCACCTGGCAACCTCACCGGTGCCTGGATACCAGGTAGATGTGTGTTTGCCCCCTTGTCTGTCTGTCAAATGAATGAGTCGGTCAATGAATCACAAAATATTAAAGTTGCAAGAGACCCTGGTGACAAAACAGCTCAGTGGTTAGAACGCTGGGCACACAGTGCTGGGCTCAAATTGTGGCTCCTTCCCTTACCAGGTCAGTGATGTGGAGCAAGTTGTTTAAGTTCCGTGAGCTTCAATTCCTTATCTTTAAAGTGGAGTTAATTATATTTTCTTCATTAGGTTGATTAAATGAAAAACATTTTATGCAAAGGGCTTAGCACAGTGTCTGGCACAAAAATACTCAGTAAACAGTAGTTATAAATGTTATCTAATTAGTTATCTAACACAGCCGTGGCTAAAATTAGATGGCCTCTTGGAATAGATAAATGAGTAAGGACGCACACAGACAGTTAGCAAACAACTAAAAGGAATTGCCCAGCAAAGTTGTAAACGTGTTCAACCTAACTTAGGAAGCAAAGAAATGCAAAGTAAAACAATAGTAAGAGACCATGTCTTGCCTCCAGAATTACGGAATTGCTTTAATAATATGTAAAGCTGAAAAGGACACAGTGAAACAAGGACTCTCAGTCATGCAGTTTGGGGCTCCGAAATACCAGACACAATAGTTTTCAAAATTTAAAATGCACCTGTCTCTGTCCCAGTAATTGTACTTTTTGTAGTCTAGACCACAGAAACTGACACAAAAAAGTGTGAATAAAGAAGTTTCTAACACCATTGTTTGTACTGATAATAACAACAGAGACAGCTGTTAGGCAGATAGGTAGGTAGGTAGGTAGGCAGGTAGGTAGATAGGTAGGTAGGTAGGTAGGTAGGTAGGTAGATAGGTAGGTAGATATAAAACCACCTAAATATCCATCCATAAGGGAACATCTGACTAAATTTTGTACAGCCGTCCTATGGATGGCTGTGTAGCTGTTGAATACAGTCAAGTTCATCTCCAGGTTGTCCACTGCACGAGAGAGCCCACTGAAGTCTCTTCTTGTTCACCTACTACACCAATTCCTGCCTCCTTCCCAACTCTGAATCTAGAGATTCACACACATTCCTCATCTGGAGGTGGAGTGTGCACCCTTTGGAGGCCCAAGGACCCTGGTGTCCAGGGAGTTCAGGGTATATGTGGGTGACAGTGTGGGTGCTGTGGGTACACAGCCAGGCTGCTGCACACCCCGGGCAGAGCGGAGCAGATTGTGCAGTAATACCCTAACAACAATATTTTATTTGAGGAAGGAGTGCTTTTTCTAAATCTGGTAAAGGGTAAAGGCAGTTCAAAGCTAGTGAAGGCCCTGTTGACTTCTGCGGTGTATGGCAAAAACAAGTTGCAGAGCGATAGGTACAGTGTGATTCCAATTAAGTAAATATGTACATATATGTCAGTGCACAGAAAAGACTGTCACTAGGGGCTACTGCTGGACAGAAATATGGGTGGGGAAGGAAGGAAGAAGACTGAGATTTTGCTCTTTTTTTTGCTTTGTACTTTGAATTTTTTATAGTTTGAATATACTCACATATTGCTTGTGTAATTTAAAAACTAAGTTAAAATCAAGAATAACAACGGGACTTTCCTGGTGGAGCAGTGGTTAAGAATCCGCCTGCCAATGCAGGGGACACGGGTTCGAGCCCTGGTCCGGGAAGATCCCACATGCCGCAATTACTGAGCCTGCGCCCTAGAGCCTGCAAGCCACAACTACTGAGCCTGCGAGCTACAACTACTGAGCCCGCGTGCCACAACTACTGAAGCCCATGCGCCTAGAGCCCATGCTCCACAACAAGAGAAGCCACCACAATAAGAAGCCCGCGCACCGCAACGAAGAGTAGCCCCCGCTCGCCACAACTAGAGAAAGCCCACGCAGCAACGAAGACCCAACGCAGCCAAAAATACATTAATTAATTAATTAAAAAGAAAGAATAACAACAACAACAAAGAAATGCTAAGTGAGTTCAATAACTATATCTATTCAGTTGAATATTTCAGTTTACAGAGAGTCTGTAAACTACCTGTGGAAGTTAAGTGAATAAAGCAAGAGAGAAAGTTGAGTATGAAAATATTTCAATAGTAATTGAAAAAGGCAAGTCACAGAGCAGTACTATGTTAAGGTCATATTTATGTTAAAATATAGACACATGTATACATACAAATAAAATAAGTACCTGAAAAGACAGATATCAAATTGAAAATAGTGTCTATTATTTCTGAGGGATGGATTTGAGTGGTAAGAGGAAACTTACTTCTGAAGTATTTAAATTTCTTATAATGAATATATATTTTATATTAAAAACTAAAACAATGTGTAATTTATATATGTATGTATCTATCTATATATACATACACATATGCATGCCTAGGAAGATAGATGGGAAATGTTAATAGTTTTCTCTGAGTAATGAGTAATGGGATTGTGAATGACTTTTACTTTTGGCTTTTTTTTCCCCCTTAATATTTATTTATTTATTTGGCTCCACCGGGTCTTAGTTGCCACGTGCGGGATCTTTTTCTATATCTATAGATTTATTTATTTATTTATTTATTTAGGCTGCGTTGGGTCTTCATTGCTGTGCGCGGGCTTTCTCTGGTTGCGGCGAGCGGGGCTACTCTTCGTTGCGGTGCGTGGACTTCTCATTGCAGTGGCTTCTCTTGTTGTGGAGCATGGGCTCTAGGCGTGTGGGCTTCAGTAGTTGTGGCACACGGGCTCAGTAGTTGCGGCACATGAGCTCTAGAGCACAGGCTCAGTAGTTGTGGCACACGGGCTGAGTTGCTCCGCGGCATGTGGGATCTTCCCGGACCAGGGCTCGAACCCTTGTCCCCTGCATTGGCAGGTGGATTCTTAACTGCTGCGCCAACAGGGAAGTCCTCCTATTGACTTTTTTTTTTCGTGTATATTTCATATTTTCACCAATGACCTTGTATTTTATAATCTGAAAATAATTTTTTAAAAAACCAAAAGGTTAAAAAAAAAGAAAAACCTAATAAAACTATACAGTATGATAACTGGTTGATGAAAGTAAACACAGAGGCTGCCGTGGAAGTGTCCATTAGCTGTGGCCTGGCCGCAGGCCTCCCACACTGGGCACGTTTTACTCCCTCAAAGCTCCAGTTACTAGGAGCTCCGTGGTAATTTATATCCTGACAGAGACGATTTTCCTGGTCACGCTGTGGGTTAAAGGGAGGGGTCGCAGACCCTCCCTGTAGGATTTACAAACTAAGGCCATCCTTATGAAACCGAGTCTTACAGGAGCCCTTGCCAGGGGGGTCGTGCAAGGGTCTCAAATGTAGGTGGTAACCAGTGCCACGCAATCAGGCCGGCCAGCTGCCACATGCAGGCTCAGTGGTGGATTAGAGCAGTGGTTCTCAAACTCTAGTGTGTGTCAGAATCCCCTGGAGAGCTAACACGGCCCACTGAGACCCAGGCTCCTAGAAGGAGAAAAGGCCCTGGGCCTTTGTGTTTTTATCACGTTCTCTAGGTGGTTCTGATCCAAAGTGTGAAAACCACTGGGTTAATGCCTTGCTAGTCACGTGTGGTCTGTGGGCAGGCAGCATTAGCATCATCTGAGAGCCTGTCGGAAATGCATGACCTCTGAGTCCTCCGGGACCTAGTGGAGATCGGTATTGCCATTTTAATAAGATCTCCAGAGGATTTTTACGCATCTTACACTTTGAGAAGCACTGGTTTGGATCACAGACTGACTGGGCAGTACATGGGCCCCCAGAACAAGGCTCCAGGCCCAAAGGAGAGACCGTAGCTGAGCTGGACCAGCCAACAGGACAGGACAGGGTCACCCATCTGAATTGACAGGGATTGACAAGGAGCTCCCTGGTGGGGAGAGGAAGGAGTGATCTGTTACTCAAGGAAATGGATCCTGGGTCTGGAGCAGCAAAGAAATCTCGGGGAGCAATACAGGCTGGACCACGGCCAGAGGCCAATTACAATAGAGCCCGTGGGGACTTCCCTGGTGGTCAGTGGTTGACTCCTCGCTCCCAATACAGGGGCCACGGGTTTGATCCCTGGTCGGGGAACTAAGAGCCTGCGTGCTGCACAGCACAGTCAAAACAAACAAAAACAATAGACCCTATGCACTCACCCCATATGCGGGGCCTCTCACTGGCTCTCTGTGCACTTTGCCCAGGTTTCCTGCTCAGGCCAGCAGCTGCCTGAATCCTGAGCCCTCAAACTTTGCTCTTTCTCAGCCCCAGACTCAGCTGGCATATTCGATGATTAAATCCAGATTCTCTGTTCTGCAGGTCCTGGTAATCCAGCTTGCACTCACTGGTAGTTGCTCCAAGAAACCTGAAGACCCCACTCCTGTCCCTGGGCCCCTGGGTCCCACCCAAGCATTGGGAGTCTGGGGTGGAGAGTGTATTTGGAAAGCCCCAGGTAGTCCTGGTAGACAGCCTCTTGTACTGGACTCCATCTGCCCAGGGTTCCTCCTTTAGTCCTGCAGGCCTACAGAGTAAGATCTCCACTGCTATTTGAGGCAGGTCACTGCACTATCCCTGTGGTTCTATATCTCACCTACAACTTGGTAAAGAGTCCCTTTGTCAATAAATCTTCCTTGCGTTATTCTAATGAGCGAGCTGCCTGTTGGGACCCTGATTAATACAGTGGGGCTGGGCATGTCCTTTGGGAGAGCTGTTACTCCAAACACAACGGTGCCCACTAAGCTCACCTAGGAGCTCAACACTGGAGTACGGCATGTCTAAGGGGCTGGTTTCCATGTAAGAGATGAGTATGGAGGGAAAACTCGCTACCAGTGGGCACCACCCAACCAGTCACTAGACACCGGAAAGGGAGTGAACATCCCAGCAAGGCAGATTTAAGCAAAGGCTAAAGGCCGTTTCTCTGCAGAGAGCAGCAAGATTCCTTTTCCGCACAGGTGGGAGGCTGGGTTCCTTCCAGCTGGGAGGTAGTGAGTCTAGAAATAGTCCCGTGCTCCTCCCACACCCTCCTCACAGCTCTCCAGGGACCCAGCCGCTAGCTGGTGGTGAAAGTGTTGATTGGGAAGGAGAAGAGGAAGGACTGACACTTCCCATCAGCTGCCTGACTGTAACTGACCCTGAGAGTGCAGCTGGGGTTGGGGGGGGCGGTGGATAGAACGCACGGGAGCTGCCAGCTCAGAGGTTCAGAAAAGTCAGCATACAGATTTCCCAGGGGAGGCATCGGGTTAAACATAGGAACCTAGTCCAGGCAGCTGCCAGACTTCAGACTGTGGGCGACGGGGTAGCCTACACCCTGAGATCAGCCCAGGAGGCGGAAGCCCTGGCCCTGAGCCGTGGGACGCTGGCAGCAACAAGGCGAGGCCCCTTCAGGGTGGGAGGGGGGCAGAGTGCTTGTCAGATATCGGCCAAGGGGCCCGGGCAGCCCTGAAGAGTCCCTGTGGAGTGGGAAAATGAGAGGGGGCTGGGTTCCAGGCAACATGGGTGCTCTAGGCTGGTCCCTGGGGGCTGGAGGTCCTGTGTCCAAATGGCCACAGAAGAGACCTGAGAAGGGGGGCCTGTGGCCTGGACCAAGGGCTTCCTCTAAGCCCCGCTGAATGGAGAAACCCCGGCTACTCTGAACTCATTCACCACTGGCCCCTGCTCCGGGGAGCACTCTGCTGGCTGCTAAGATAGAGGAGAGAGGAATGGACAAGAGCAGCAGGATCTCCACCCTTCCTCGCGGATCTCAAAGCCGCCCTTCCTGCCTCCCCACCGGGACTGACTCAGCAGAGAGGTGTGGCTGAGTCAGCAGGCAGCAGGTTTGAATGGCCTGGAGCCTGGGAGCTGGGGCTGGCAGGGCGCCAGATCGGAGAGGCAGGTGCTGACCCCAAGATCCTTCCCTGCAGCAGTTCCCGCCTCTCCCTCTGTGAGCCCCAGACCGGCTGCCCTGGGACGTGTGCAGACCAGCATGTGCAGCAAAGGGTACAGAGTGTAGGGTGATGATCAACTGTCCTGGTTTATCCAGGACTGAAGGGCTTCCCGGGACAATGCTAACACTGAACTAGGGGACTTCCCTGGTGGTCCAGTGATTAAGACTCCATGCTTCCAATGCAGGGGGCATGGGTTCGATCCCTGGTCAGGGAACTAAGATCCCACATGCCATGCGGCATGGCCAAACAATTAAAAAAACAAACAAACAAAAAAACTGAGCCGGTCCTGGGGAAACTGGGACAGTTGGTCACTCTAGTATAGAGTGATGAGGCCCAAGGATTGAGGTCCTTGGGCAGCTGAGAATGAGGGGTGGCCGCACACAAAGTGACTAATTGCTGGCCCCGAGGTGAAATCCCTAGGCTTGAGCCCTGGAAACCTGAACAATGCAGGGTTGGTGTTTCTTCCCAGATGCTCTGAAGGACCACACAGCTGGGTGTGTGGGAAACAGTTAGTGGCATTTCTGACCCAAATTCCTCCAATTCTGGTTCATTAGTCATTCTTATACGTGAGGAAATGAAGTCAGAAAAAAACATTGAAGATAAAATCATACATTATGTTGATTTGGGTGTCTGTTCCCAGTGACCCCTGGGTGCTTTGTTCTCTTATCACCCTGAATTGTGCATGTTTATTCTTTGGCTGTGTTTCCTACCAGATTCTTCAGAATCTTGAGTCTGAAGATTTAATATCTAGCACATAATAGAGACTCAGTAAATGCTTAATGAATAATTACATGAAGATGCAGTTTAGTTGTTGCAGAAACTAGGAGCCAAAAGGACAGGATGACATGATGAAGCTGATCATTTTGAAAGATGGCAAGTCAAAACGAGAGGACCGGAATAGACACTGTAGGAAGTCTGGTTTCAAGCAAGCAAACAGGAAGCATTCAGACAACAACCTCACGGTCATCCATGGGGCCTTGTGTTGCTAGATTTCCTGGCAAAGGTTCTGTTTGTTTAGGGTCCTCCCCACCAGCTGGTCTGACTGCTAGGTCTTCTGCTAGCTGTTCATTCCTGCAACACACATTTGCTGGATCCTACTAAGAGGGCACCAGGCAGGGCATTAGCAGCATGCTGAGGCTGATAGAAAAGGGAGCTCCCTTGGGGGGTGCAAGTGTCCCAGAGGAATTCAGCCCAGACACACACACACACACACATACACACACACACAGCCATAATGCAGTAGAGAAGCTGTGAAGTGTCAGGTGTGGGTGTTTCCTTTTTGAAGGCCATGGCATGACCTGGCAGGTGTAAGTCAGAACGTTTCGAGCAGCCAGAAGGAGGCCATCACCAGTGACTTGGGCCTGCCCCGTGTCTCCCACACCTGTGTCCTTGCTCACCTGTGCTGGTTCTGGGCTCGTCTCCAGATGTGGCTCTTAAATGCCACAGGCATATGTGTGCTCTCAGCCTCTTTTGTGCCAACTGACGCTTGCAGTTGACTCATGTTTTACAACGGACTCCACCCTCTCCTGCCCCCACTGACTTTGATGCTTGGTGTTTGCCTCCTATGCCTACGAACTCACTAAATGTTTATGCAATGCTTCCTCTGTGCAGGCAGTGGACTGGGTGCTGGGCAGTGCTGGTAAACAAGACAGGTGCCTGTGGAGCTCATTATTAGGGGGGAGGAGGAAGACAGTCACCAGTCAATTACACACAGTGTGCTAAGTGCTATGATGGGTGTAAGCACCTGTGGACCTAGGGTGGAGTAGGGGTTGGAGTTGGGCAAACCTGGAGCAGGGGGAGGAGGAGGCTGAAGCTCTGTTTCTCGGTTGTACCTCGTGCCATGAATTTCAGCTTAATATCTTGTCCATCTGTCCCCTGTTACCCATCCCTTCACTTACCCACTCTTTCATTGGCTCATTTGCAAACTGTTGAAACCCTATTATGTGCCAGATACTCTGCTAGGTCCGGGGAGCATGATGATAAAAAAGACTGGTTCCTCTGCTGCCTTGGACTTACAGGTTCCCAAACGTGTCTTGATCCTCCCTGCCTCAGAACCTTCACACTCACTGTTACCTCTGCTTGGAAGATCATAGTCCTATTCCCCTCAGCCCCCACCTCTGCCAGTTTGCCTCCTCCATCCTTTAGACGTCAGCTCAGAGGTCATCTCCATGGGGAAGGCTTCCTTGGCCCCTTGACCAGTTTAAGGCCCCATTATGATACTCTCAGGACAACGTGTCATTTTCTTTCATAGCACCTATTAATTATTTATTAGTGGGACTATTTCATTAATGTTGGTCCTCCCAGTCATCTCTGTCAGAGACTCATTCATTGTAGTATCTACACTATTTAGCACAGGGTGATGCATTTAATAAATGCAAATTGAACGGATAGATGGGTGGATGATTGGATGGATGGATGGATGGGTGGATCTTTGGATGGATGGTTGGATAGATGGATGGATGGATGAACAAGAGCTGAGGTGGAATGAAGGCAGGGACCAACTAGGAGACTGACCCAATAGTCAGGGCAGGAAAAAGATGAGAATCGGTGAGTAAGCCAAGGCAGCCCAAGTGGGAACGCTGAGGAGAGGACTGATAGGAGAAAATCTGCAGGATTTGGTCTCTGGTTGAATTTCAGGAGGGAAACAGAGAGAGGAATGCAAGGTGACAACCAGGGTTCTGACTGAGGACTGGGGAGACGGACAACAAAAGAGCAAGTTTGGAGGTATTGGATAAAGACGATGACCTCCTGAATTTGAGATATCTCTTGAGTCAATGAAGTGGCAATTTTTAATTTTGGCCACTGTGAAAGTTAGGATAATACAGTAGGTCCCCTACATATGAACCTTCAAGCTGCAAATTTTCAAAGGTGCGAACATGCGCAGAGAAAGGACAAAGAGAGACAAGAGGAAGAAGAGGTAACTGAAGAACCGAAGAGATTCGCAACGCAGGAAATGGCAAGGGGATTTTCTTTATTTGAGGAGGCACTGTTAGTTTTTGAGGCAGAGGACCCGAACGTAGAACGGTACACGAAGGTTGCAGCAGCCATTCAGAATGCAATCCAGTGCTACCGTGTTATCTATGACGAGAAAAAAAGAGCTGCTACCCAGACATCACTGGATCGTTTTTTCAAGAGGGTAGATAGAATTGAACCCAGCAAGGAACCAGAACCTGTGCCATCCACGTCAGGCGTGAGTGAAATTGCAGCTTGCCCTCCGTCTCCTATTGCTGACGATCCTTCAGCTCTACCGTCTCCCACCTCCTCTCCCTCCTCCAGTCAGTAACTCTTCTTGCCTGTTCACTCCATGCCAGCTCCTGGATGCCAGCTGTTGTACTGTACTACTGTACTTTTCAAGGTGCTGTGCTGTAAGAGTCAAAAGGTTTTCTTTATTTTTTGTGTTTTTTTTTTATGTATTGTTTGTGTGAAAAGTATTATAAACCTATTACGGTACAGTACTATATAGCTGATTGTGTTAGTTGGGTACCTAGGCTAACTCTGTTGGACTTAACGAACAAACTGGACTGATGAACGCACTCTCGGAACGGAACTCGTTTGTATGTAGGGGACTTACTGTACTAGCTGCTCTAAGAAATAAACTCCACAATATCAGTGGCCTAAAATAATAAAAGTTTTTATTAAAAAAATTTTTTTTTGGTCCACATGACGTTCCAGTGCAGGTATTCAGGGTCAGCATGGTGACATGGTGGTTTAAGGGACTCAGCATCCTTCCATCTTGTGGCTCCACCATCTCCCAGGGCCGTAGAGCTAAAGGGGGGAGAAAGTGAAGAACACACACCTACTTCTTAACCACCGTGGCCTGAAAGTGCCACCTAGCACCCAAACCCTCTTCCAAACTTTATGAAGCAGAGCCTACCTCCCACCATAAAGCGAAAAATCAAGACTTGCCTTCTCAGACTTACTTGAGTCAAAAGCATGGACACACAACCTAGGCTCTGGCACTCAGACATTTCTCGCCCCCTGGGCTTTGATTTGTAAG
Organism: Eschrichtius robustus; assembly: GCF_028021215.1. Taxonomy (NCBI): domain Eukaryota; kingdom Metazoa; phylum Chordata; class Mammalia; order Artiodactyla; family Eschrichtiidae; genus Eschrichtius; species Eschrichtius robustus. The sequence goes on from NC_090824.1 coordinate 167,507,613, forward strand.
TTAACTCAAAGAAGCAGCAGCTGAGCAGAATCCATTCAGGTGAGCGAGGCGGTGGCCGGTGTTGAGAGGCTGTGGTGGCAGCTGTCATAGCTGCAGTATCCACTATTCAGTGTCCGTGAGATCAGTGACCCAAGATGCTGTGCCTGTGTCCGCTGGTGGTTGTTCTGTGGCTTGACCTTTGACACTGTTCTCTGCTGTGTTGCCTGGTTGTTCTTTCAGAGATTCCATGAGCTATTTAGTATCTTGTTTTTTTTTGCCATGCGGCATGTGGGATCTTAGTTCCCCAACCAGGGATCGAACCCACGCTCCCTGCATTAGAAGCGCGAAGTCTCAACCACTGGACCAGGGAAGTCTCTCTTTGGTATCTTTTTAAATGAAGGTTTTTTTCTGCATACATGTGCCAGAGGTGTTTTCTGTTGCTTGCAACTAGACACTGGGTCTCATACAGACTGAGTGTAAATGTGCAGATAGCAGTTGGATACACAGGTGGAGAGCTCTTGGGAGATCTGCGCCAGAGATATCCATGGAAGGGTGTGAAGCCATAGGAGGGGATAAGATCGCTCTGGGAGTCCGTGTCATGGCAATGGAAGAGGGCCTGGCCTGGAGACTTGACAAAGGAGCAGAGGAGAAGGGGCTCCCAAGGGAAATGAGAAGGAACCAAGTGTTCAGCTCTGTTCCTAGCGCACCGCGGCCCTGCTGGAGTTTGCTGTTTTGGGAAATCAGTTCCTAGTCTGACAAAATGAATCACTTGATTTTTCAAGCCTTGTTCTTTTTCAGGTGATTTGCTGCTGCTTTTTTTAAAATAAATTTATTTATTTTTATTTATTTTTGGCTGCGTTGGGTCTTCATTGCTGTGCACAGGCTTTCTCTAGTTGCGGCGAGCGGGAGCTACTCTTCGTTGCGGTGCACGGGCTTCTCATTGTGGTGGCTTCTCTTGTTGCAGAGATCGAACCCGTGTCCTCCTATGCATTGGCAGGCAGATTCTTAACCACTGCGCCACCAGGGAAGTCCCTCTGCTGCTTCTTTAATGACGGTCTTCTTAAGGCCACCCCAGAAGACTTCTGCCGTTATAATGATAATTACAACACCCACACATCCAGAGTGGTAATGTCAAATAGGTGGCATCTGTGATGCCCTCCCAATGCCAACAATCTCTGGTAATCACAAGAGGCATTTCTACCAATCAATAGCACTGTTTCCCAGTGAGCCCAGACACAGCCTCAGAATCCTTCTCAACCCACTTCTCCAGGCAGTGCTAATAAATTCATGGGAGTTGGCTCATGAGATGAAGCCTACTTGTTAGCTCAGGTCAATAGTTTTTCAGTGTACACAGTGTTTTTATATATTATTATCTTGTTTCCTTTTCTCAACAGCTTTATGAAGTAGTTGCTACCAGGCCTGTTTTATAGGTGAGAAAATTGCTGTCTCAAGAAGTTAAGTGACTTGCCCAAAATTACACATAGAAATCATGGGAGAGACAGGATTTGAACTCAGAGATCTTGACGTAAATCCCGAGGATACCGATAAGGTATTCCTCACCTGTGTGTCTTATGGGTTACGGGGATTTTTTTTTTTTTATAAATTTATTTATTTTATTTATTTATTTTTGGCTGTGTTGGGTCTTTGTTGCTGGGCGTGGGCTTTCTCTAGTTGCGGTGAGCGGGGGCTAGTCTCCATTGCGGTTCACGGGCTTCTCATTGCGGTGGCTTCTCTTGTTGCGGAGCACAGGCTCTAGGCATGCGGGCTTCAGTAGTTGTGGCACGCGGGCTTAGTTGCTCCGCGGCATGTGGGATCTTCCCGGACCAGGGCTCGAACCCGTGTCCCCTGCATTGGCAGGTGGATTCTTAACCACTGCGCCACCAAGGAAGCCGGGGGATTTTTTTTTTTAATGCATTTCAGGGGACAGAAAAAGTCAAGACCAGTTGCTAAGCCTCTTGAGCTGGCCCAGCAGAAAATAATGGCTCATCTAGCTGGGAAACGTGATCATCTTCTAGATAAGCAGCTATAATCTTAAGTTGGATTTTGCGCAAATGTTAGGTTCTACGTTCTAAAAAGCCATGTATATGCCAACAGAGGGTAGAGGACAGTAATCTTTAAATGTCCAGGAAGGTGCGCCTTGAGCATCTGGAAAATTGGATCATGGGGAGTAGAGCCATAGCCACTGAGATTTAGGGACAGAGAATTTTGTCCAATAATTCACAGTTTTAAAAAAGTAAGCATGCTCGGTCCTTTAAAAACATATACTAGGCCCAGTGAAAGGTACCAAACCATGTGTGGTGGACACATGGATTAATAGACACACACACCCATTCTAAATGAGAGGCCGGAGCTAAAAATGGCATTTCCCAGACTCCCCTGCCCCTAGAGTACAGGACGTGAATTACTTTCTACCAACCAGATGGACGCGCATGTGACGTTGGATTATGTCAGGAGGAAGATGGGACAGGGATTGTGGGAGAGGCGGTATGGATCTGGTGGCTGCTGGTGGTGGCTTCCTGATTTAGGAAGCAGCTTCTGGGAGATGCCTGCTTCTGAAGCTGTTTAGTCGTGCACGAGCGGAAGGTCCCGTGGCTGCACCGTTCTGTGTTGTGGTTTGGGGAGTGCTTCCTGGAGCCTCCTGCTGGTGTCTGTTCCTTGAGTCCCTCCATTGATTCTGTGATCTGTCTTTAACCCTGCGTAAAGCTTTCTGTTCAAACTAGCTGGGGTGGATTCTGTGGTCCACAACCTAGAACTCTGACCAACACCCCACCCCTGGGAGGAATGCATCTGCTGGTGGCTGGGTTCTTCCTGGTAACTCACAGGCCTTCCCATAGGCACCTTCTGCGCGTGGAGCAGGCGTGCTGCCCTCCCCAGAGCGTGTCACTGCTCTGGTTCCAGCTGAACGGGTGTCCTTTTCAGAAGCAGAAGCCCAGGTCCCCTGGGAGTTATACAAGCTCCTAGTTGGGAAGGTGGTTACTGTTCCTAATATCCCTGGGAGAAAGGAAACAGGAAGGAAGAAGTGTCTGTTCTGCTTCTAGAAAGAAAGCAGAGAGCTGTGCTTTGAGCACCTCTTTCAATAACCCTGGCCCAGGGGCTGCTTCCTCTGTTCCTACTGTCCCATGGTTGGGTGTAGAGTATGCGTGTGTGTGTGTGTGTGTGCGTGCGTGTGTAAGAATAACTGAAGGACCAGTCCTCTGGGGGAGTTCCTTCAAATTAAATACTCAGCTTGCCCCTTGAATTCGTTACATCTCCTATTTGCTGTACTCTGATGCTTTGACCTCTTGGGGCCCAGCTGACTCTGGAGAGACTGCCCTTCCTGGGATTAGCCAGTTCCTAGAGATAGTAAGCAACTCACCTGGGAGTGTACCTTTCAAGTGCAAACCAACCAATCCAGATCCCGCACCCCCAACTACCTCCTCTACTGGGCTCTTGTACTCCAGCCATGATCTACCTGCCCTAATCACCCGAGGACCAAGGCACCACTAAGGATAGCCCCACTAAGGCAACTAAGGACAGCCCCAAATATGCCCAGAATCAAATGAGATTATTCAAACTAGCCAGTCCTCAGCCTTCTTACCTTGCCTCACCTGTTACTGAGGAAACCTCCGTGAAGGCTCTTGTCCACACTTCCCCCTCACTGCCTCTGACACCTGGCCGGCGCTGGGGCTTCCCTGTGTGCCCCCATGGTTTGCCGTGCCCCCTTCTCTTGGGATCTGTGGGTTTAACAAACTATTTTTTCAATGGTAGTCATCTCCTGATCTGTTGGCCTTGCCATACCTAAAAAAATAATAAAGCCTAGATTTTAAAAACACTTCTCTGCAGTACTTGATAGGCAGTTGGTAATGTTAAGAGTAGAAGGGAAACTAAGAGACAGTTCTGTGTGGCTCATGAAGACTACTGACATTTTCAGGGGTGGTCCAATGGGGAATCCATTGAACTGGAAGGAGTACACTGGATTGGGTATGTCTACTTGGCAGATACTCAGAAATGTAGTTTGCACTTAAGCTATAATTTTATTTGTTCTCTTTCTGAACTCCATTTTGGATTTTGAATGAAGCAATATGGAAGCAACCAGCAAAATAACTCGTTTAAGTACATCTTTTTTTAAAAAAAAAAAAAAGAGCTAAGATAAAGAAAGACTTTGGAAAGGCTAAACCAAGCAAATTAGGACTTTGGAACAGTATTGGGGTATTAAGCTGAGAGGGTCAGCACATGGTCAACATGTGATATCACATTTCCTACACAAGGAAGGTTGTCCAGTTTGTTTACTCCATTTCAAGGAATGCAAGTAAGGATTGGCTTGAACTCCATGGAATTTCTAGTATGAAACTCTATTTATATTAAGTGGAAAGTAACTCTTTGCACATAAATTGGTATAATAAAAAGAAATACATGAAAATAAATAAATAAATAAAAACACTCCTCTATTCATTCATCCATCCATTTAAAGAATATCTTCTTAAGCCTCTTAAGTGCCAGTCACGATGCTTGGGCTCAACAACAGCAAATCAGACGCTGTTATTGCCTTTGTGAAGTATAATTAGGGCAACAGACATGAAACAAATAGTCACATAAATCAATGTATAATTACAGAATATGACAAAATGTATGAAGAAAAAAATTACAGAGTATTACGTGAGCATAAAGGAGCAGGATGTGGCTTCTAAACTAAAACCTGAAGCGTGGGCCAGGTGAAGAGTGGAGGGGAAGACCACAAAAGGAGAGGGAATAGCATGTGCAGAGACCCAGAGGCAGGAAAGAGGGTGTGTTTGAGGAGAGGGAGAGAGGGTTAGGGTGGCCAAAGCATCATGAATGAGAAGAAGAAGGCATCACATGGTTCCAGAGAGGCTGGCAGGACTAGATTCTGCAAAGCTTCAAAGGACAACTTAAGGATTTCGGAGTTCTTCCTAAAAGTAATGACTTATCTTTGAACGGTTTGGGGCAAAGAGTTATCTAATCTAGTTTACTTTTTTAACAGATCACTTGACTGCTGTGGATGGAGTATAGGGAGGAAAAAACGAGAGCAGGAAGAACAGTAGGGAGATATGTACAAAGATGCAGAGTGCCCTGAACTGGGGTGAGGGCCGGAGAGATCAAGAAAAGGGAGGCATTTGAAATGTGCTTGGATGAGGACTGCAGGACTTGGTGATGGGTTGAAGGTGGGAGTGATGGCGAGCGGGGAGTGGAGGCTGTGCCACAGCTCAGTCTAGACCTTGGCCTTCAGGGGCCGTCAGATCCTGAGCAGAAGGGAGGTGGGGCCTCTGACTCTCGGCCTAAACGGCCTGTTTTTCCCGTGTCACCAGCTCTACCCTTACGGGAGAACAGGCCATGGAGAGCCCCAGGCCCAGCTCCTGAGTCCAGCTTCTCTTTCTAGGGCTCACACACCTGGCACAGGTGTGAAAGCATCTATTGCTCTGCTTCCCTGCCTGTCTCTGGAACCTGTGCCACAAGAGGACTCAGACCAGGGACTTTACCTCTGCTGCCCTGACCCCAGCAGAACTGAAGTGCCAGAGGGAAGAGGGAGCTGCAGGGTAATAGGACACACATTTTCTCCCCCGACCCCCTACCCGCCAAATGACTTAAAGGAGTCGTTTGCCCTTTTGGAGGGGTGCGGGGCAGGGTAGAACAACTTTTCCAGGACTAATGAAACATCTTTCCTCCCAGGGAGCACCATTCAAGTAATTGTGTTTCTTAAAAACTGACCACCCCCCTACCAACTTTCCTACCCCCTGCCACCCCTTACTTGGAGAACTGGTTTTTCTGTTGCTAAAGAAACGAGGTTGGCTGCTTTTTTTAAAAATCAAATGTTCTGAGGTGAAATTTACATACAATAAAATGCACCCATTTTAAGTATACAATTTCATGTGGGGTTTTTTTCTTTTTCCGTTCAGTGGGTTTTTACAAGTTTTGAAACCCATGTAACCACCAGCCAGCACAATCAAGATACAGAATATTTCCATCACCTCAAACAGTTCCCTTATGCCCCTGTGCAGTCAATTCCTGGACCCCGGCCCCAGGAAACCACTGATTTGCTTTCTCTGCCGTTATAAGATCAGTTTTGCCCGTTTAGGAATTTCCTGTGAAAGAATCAGATGGCACAAAAAATCACACACAAAAAAGAATTTTTGTGTGTCTGTCTTTTTTACTTAGCATAACGTTTTGAACACGTCTCCCTGGTGTCGCATGTATTGGCAGTCCGTTTTTATGGCTAATCAGTGTTCTATTGCGTGGATGTTCCATTTCTTTTATCTATTCCCCTGTTGATGGACATTTGGGTTGTTTCTGATTTGGGGCTGTTATGAATAAGGCTGCTATGAACTTTGGAGTACACTTCTTCGTGTGGATATATTTTTATTTCTCTTGAGTAAAATACCAAACAGTGGAATTGTGAGGTTGTATGGTCAATTTGTGTTTAACTTTATAAGAAACTGCCAAACTCTTTTCCGAAATGACCGTACTATTTTACAGTCCCACCAGGAGTGTATGAGGCCCCAATTTTTCTATATCCTTGCCACATTTGGTGTTGTCAGCCTTTTTTGTCTTTTATATTGGAGTATAGTTGATTAACAAAGTTGTGTTAGTTTCAAGTTTACAGCAAAATGATTCAGTTATACATATACATGTATCTATGCTTTTTCAAAATCTTTTCCCATTTAGGTTGTTACGTAACATTGAGCAGAGTTCCCTGTGCTATACAGTAGGTCCTTGTTGGTTATCCATTTTAAATATTGCAGAGTGTACATGTCAATCCCAAACTCCCTAACTATCCCTTCCCCCCACCCTTCTCCCCTGGTAACCATAAGTTCATTCTCTAAGTCTGTTTCTGTTTTGTAAGTTCCTTTGTATCATTTCTTTTTAGATTCTGCTTATAAGTGATATCATATGATATTTCTCTTTCTCTATCTGACTTACTTCATTCAGTATGACAATCTCTAGGTCTGTCCATGTTGCTGCAAATGGCATTATTTCATTCTTTTTAATGGCTGAGTAATATTCCATTGTATGTATGTACCACTTCTTCTTTATCCATTCCTCTGTCGATGGACATTTAGGTTGCTTCCATGTCTTGGCTATTGTGAATAGTGCTGCAATGAACATAGGGGTGCATGTAACCTTTTGGACCATGTTTTTCTTTTTTGTTTCTTTTATTTCAGCCATTCTAGAGGATATTGAGAGGTAATCTCTCAATGTGTTTTATTTTCATTTTTCTTCTAGTTTTATTGAGGTACAGTTGACAAATTAGTAATATATTTAAAGTGTACAATGTGATGATTTGATATACATATATCTTGTGAAATAAATGAGTCCCACAATCAAGTTGATTAGCACCTCCATCACCTCACAGAGTTGTCTTTTTTTTTTTTTTCTTTTTTGGTGAGGATGCTTAAAATCTACTCTCAGCAACTTGCAAGTATAAAATATTGTAGTATTAACTATAGTCACCATGTTATACATTAGATCCCCAGAACTTATTCTTCTCATAACTGGAAGTTTGTAACCTTTGACAAACAAACATCTCCCTGTTTCCCCCAGCTCCTGGCAACCACCAATCTGCTCTCTGTTTCTATGAATTTGATTTTATTTTTTAGATCCCACATATAAGTGAGATCATACATTATTTGTTTTTCTCTGACTTATTTTACTTAGAATAATGCCCTCAAGGCCTGTCCATGTGGTTGCAAAAGGCAGGATTTCCTTCCTTTTTTATGGCTGAATAACATTCCATTGTATGTATGTACCACATTTTCTTTATCCATTCATCCCCTCAATGGACATTTAGATTGTTTCCATGTCTTAGCGTTTGTGAATAAATAGTACAATGAACATGGGAGTGCAGATGTCTCTTCCACATAGTGATATCATTCCCTTTGGATATATACCCAGAAGTGGGATTGCTGGATCATATGGTAGTTCTATTTTTAAACTTTTTGAGGAACCTCCATACTGTTCTCCATAGTGGCTGCACCAGTTTACATTCCCACCAACAGTGTATGAGGGTTCCCTTTTCTCTGCATCCTTGCCAACTCTCTCAGTGTGGTTTTAATTTGCATTTCCATACCAACTAATGATGTTGAGCCTCTGTTCAATGCTAATTAGCCATTTACCCATTGTGAAATGCCTTTTTAAATCTTGTGCTCATTTTTAAAAGTTGTGCTGTCATCTTATGAGTTCTTTGTATATTCTGGATACAAGTCCTTTGTCAGATACATGTATTCTGTTTACTTTTTCTCCCAGTCTGCTATTTGTCATCTCATTTTCTTAATAATGTCCTTTGAAAATTTTAATTTTGGTGAAGACCAGTTTATCATTTTTTTTTTCTTTGTTTATGCGACTGGACGGCTTCTTTGTGAAGCAATCAGGCTCTGCCTGATAGGAACTCTAGGCCTATTGTAAGAAAAAAATGAGAGAATGAGGACTTTTGGTCTACAGGGATAAAGAAGTGTGGGTGGGAATTTGGAGGATTCTGGGGGAGGAAGGAAGAATTATGAGGGAGGTTTCAGACGCCAGGACCTTGAACCAAGATAGTGGAAACAATAATAATAGTAGCTAGTATTTATTGAGTGTTTACTATGTTCCAGGTCCTGTTGTAGGATCTTTTTTTTTAAATTAATTTTTATTGGGATAGAGTTGCCTTACAATGTTGTGTTAGTTTCTTGCTGTACAGCAAAGTGAATCAGTTATATATATACATATATCCCCTCTTTTTTGGATTTCCTTCCCATTTAGGTCACCACAGAGCACTGAGTAGAGTTCCCTGTGCTATATAGCAGGTTCTCATTAGTTCTCTATTTTATACATATTAGTATATGTATGTCAATCCCAATCTCCCACTTCATCCCACCCCCGCTCCCGCCTTGGTATCCTTAAGTTTGTTCTCTACATCTGTGTCTCTATTTCTGTTTTGCAAATAAGTTCACCTGTACAATTTTTCTGGATTCCACGTATAAGCGATATTATACGGTATTTGTTTTTCTCTTTTTGACTTACTTCACATAATAATAGTAGCTAGTATTTATTGAGTGCTTGCTGTGTTCCAGGCCCTGTTGTAGGATCTTCATGTGTATTAATCATGAAATCTTTATAACAACCCTGTAGAATACGTACTATTATTATCCCTATTTTACAGATAGATAGGGAAATTGAGTCACAAGGTAATTAAGTAACTTGCCCAGGATCATGCAGCTAATAAGTAGCAGAGCCAGGATTTGAACCCATCCAGACTGGCCCCTGGCTCTTAACCACCATGCTTTCCTATGACTGCTCAAGCAGGGCTGGTATCAGGCAAGTAGGCTGAAAAATTCTGCCACAGTGGTACTGTTGTCTGTTGGTATCCTCACCAGAGTACCACCCAGGGTTCTGTATCAATGAGCTGCTCAGTCATCACATAAGGGAGGGAGCTGACCTAAATTTCTGGTTCCCCCAGATTCAAGGCAACATTTGGTGCCACACAGAAATAGAGGGTGGGGAGACCAGAGCCCTCTGATCCTGCTTGTCGACCTGCCCCCAGGAGTGTTCTTGTGGGATTTTACTGCTCACCTCCCACATTCCGAAGTCCATTCCCATCCTTGCTGGGGATCTCCCTCAGTCCCAGACATCCCCCATCTGTTTGCATCTCCCGTCTCTACCTTCACCTCCAGCCTTTTTATACCATTTGGTCCATTGGACCCATTTGTTCTCCAGTTCTGAGGGACCTCCTCCAGAATCCCACTACCCCCTGCTCACCCCCCACTGACTGGGGGCTGGGAGGAGTGGGAGAATGCGGGATATATTCTGTGCTTCTACTTCTGCAGGTGGAGTTGCTGGCCACTCTTTATAAAGATGTGAGAACATTATACAGTGTAAACATATTTTAAAAGATTACTTGAAGGACTTCCCTGGTGGCGCAGTGGTTAAGAATCCGCCTGCCAACGCAGGGGACATGGGTTCGATCCGTGGTCTGGGAAGATCCCACATGCCGCGGAGCAACTAAGCCTGTGCACCACAACTACTGAGCCCACGTGCCGCAACTACTAAAGCCCGCATACTCTAGGGCCCGTGCTCTGCAGCAAGAGAAGCCACTGCAATGAGAAGCCTGTGCACTGCAATGCAGAGTAGCCCCCGCTCGCCGCAACTATGGAAAGCCTGTGTACAGCAACGAAGACCCAAGGCAGTCAAAAAAAAAAGATTACTTGAAGAGACACAACTTTTTCCCCGCACTTTTTTAAGCCGTGAGAAAAACCTGTATAGTTTGAGATTATTATAGTATCAGGATAGTTTCTGGCTTCTTCAACCTAGAAAGAATAGCTGTGTCTAAGCATTTGCCAATAAATAGTTGACAATAACAGAGACTAGAAAATGGGAACTGAAAAATTATACTGTATAATTAAAATACGGCTCTGTCCAAAGACCTGGGTTTAAAAAAAAAGACTTTAAGAGGTCCAAATCCAGCAAACAGTTAGATGTAATGGAGCCTGAAGGGCTTAAAATGAGAGAGATGAGCTATTGAAAATATTAATGAATTCAAGGCTTTGATAAAGTTTGAAGCTAAGATGAACTTTTAATTGAACTCACCTTTGGTGAGGTTCAAGCGAGACCCCTAGGCCACTATAAGCCATATGTTTCATGAAGATTTATCCTTAATGGAAGATCTCTAACTCTCAATGCAGACACTTTTTTTTAATTTAATAGTTTTAAATTATATTCTTTTCATTACATGGTAATTATACATGACCGAGTTTCATTTTGAGCCACTTATGCCCCATCTTCCTAACTGTCATGCAAAATGTATTAGTGCATCAAATTAGGATGGCCAGCTTTTGAACTATAGTTACCTCACCTCTGGGTTTTTCTGTGTGACATGGTTGAATATGGAGCAATTAACTCCAACTAGATGAAGTAGGTCAAAAGGGTCAAGAACCTGCAACTAGATGTGCCCGTTGGGCTCTTGGTGTGGAAACCAGAGAGCATGTTGTCAAGAGGTGTGGATGGGTCCAGGTGAATGGTTGGCCTCTAGGAACAGTGGTATAGCATGGATGGAGGAATTCATATCCCTGTGTACATAATAACATGCCTCTCTCCCAACATTTCAACATCATTTACTCATGTCACCCCAATATCCTGACTTTCCAGAGCACGGAAGGAATGTATTGGCAAAATAATGTAATTGGACATAGATAGCGTATGTTATTGGCTATGAAGCTGGATTCCCATGTTTTCCTGTTCTGCTGTAAGGTGAACGCCCCATTTTTGCTATTCAATCAGTATAAAGACTAAAAGCAAAGATGCACTCTGAGTATTAGCTTTTGCCCAGGAGGTCCTGCAAGAAGTGGCAGGAGGGGACTTCCCTGGTGGTCCAGTGGTTAAGACTCCACACTCCCAATGCAGGGGGCCCGGGTTCCATCCCTAGTCAGGGAACTAGATCCTGCGTGCATGCCGCAACTAAGAGCCCTCATGCTGCAACTGAATACCCCGCGTGCTGCAACTAAGACCTGGCGCAGCCTAAATAAATAAATAAAAGAAGTGGCAGGACTCCTCACCTCAGCACAGGGAATGGGACAGGAATGGGAAAGTAGGCGACGGCACGAGCTGGAGACCGAGGCAGAATCCACAGGTTCTCGGAGAGCTGAGGCTCAGGCAAAGAGATTCAGGTCCCTATGAAACGGGGACTCTGGGTTATACGATCAGCAGCCAGACTGCCTTGTTGCTGAAGGCCCTCAATGCCCCTGGGGCCCCCTAAGTCTTGTCTAGGAGCCTGGGGCAGATGGGAGTCAGAGAGCCACAGAGAGGAAAGGAGGGCAGCAGGGAGCGTGACAGGTGCTGATGTGCTCACGAGGAACAGTCAACATGGCTTCCTACCCATCTTCGTTAGCTCACCTTCCAGCTGGCTTGAAGAATGTTTATACTTAGTTTCCTTACCCATCTAATGATGGGGAGAGGAGGCTTTCCAAGATATTCGGCCAATACAAGAACTTTGTAGCGAGGAGCTGGAGTGCAAGGGAGTGGGGTGGGAGGAGGAATTGAGGAAATTCACCTGCATGGCCCCACGCCGTCAGCACCTCGTGTAAGACTCTTCACTGGTCCTTTTGACACCACCATCCACAAAGTAAATCTCTACAAACAGTCTGGCCTTTCCGTATTTTGTATTTTGTAGCAGCTGGGACCTGCCCCCACTGTGAGATCGCCTCATTCCAATAATGATTATAGTGGCTTAATTCTTCTGCCATCCTTGGCCCAGCCTCAGTAATGATGGGAAGTGGAGGCGTGGAGCCCGTCAGTCGGCGAAGTCTGCCGTGTTTGAGGAGCCCTCACCAGACGCAGAGTGCTCTCTAGGTTGCTGGGAACGGCAGGGGCCGGGGTGGCAAAGAAGCCAAAGTCTCCTCTTCGGGAGCCCCCTCCTAGGACCGCAAAGCAAGCATTGCACAGACTTGGAGTCTGATGTTGGTGCGTGGTGCACGTTATCATGCGCTGTGCCTCCTGAGTACAGTTCCATGTCCTTACCATATTAAAAGAAAAAGCTTCACACTTACAGGAGAAGATAATGGAAGGAGATACTGTGACCTCCAGGAGGTGGAGCTTTGTGCAAAATAGAGCCCCTCCCTCCCGCAGCACACGCCAGGCTGGACCCCTTGCCCTCTTGGGTGAGTGGAGCACAGCCTCACAGGCTCACGTGGCGACAGTATTCAGGGTCCTTCATCGTCTGGTCTCGAACTGTCCTTCTGGCTTCATCTGCCGTTGCTCCCTTCTTTGCTGTGGGACCACCAGACAACCCTACTGCCCCACTATGGTGTGGGCTCTGCGGGCCCGTATCTTTCCAATGCTTTTCTCCCTTCTCTGCCTGGTGAAGTCCTCTATACTCTTTTTTCCCCGCAGTAATTTTTGTCTCTTCTTAAAAATATTGTGAAATGTGACACTCACCCAGAAAAGTGTAAAAAACATAAATTCACAGCTCTGTGAATTATTATAAAGCAAATATCCAAGTAACAACACCCAGATCAAGAAAGAGAACATTCTCAGTCCGCCAGCGTCGCCTCCTCCCACTTCTACTCCCCTCCCCCAACTTCTACTCCCCTCCCCCAAAGGCTTTTCTAATTACAGTCCTCTCTCTCCATCATTCTGATGTTTATGGAAACGTCCCTGCATTTTCTTTTTTCTTTTCACCACATAGGAATGCAACCCTAAATTCTACCGTTTAGTTTTGCCTGTTTTGAACACTATATAAATGGAATCACACAGAATGTACTCTTGGTGTTTTGCTTCTTTGCCTCAATTTTGTCCTCGTGAAATTCATCCAGGTTGCTGTGCGTAGCTGTAGGTAGTTCACTTACAATGTTGTGTAGATTTCCTTTGTATAAATACACCACAAATCATTTATCCATTCTGCTGTGATAGACATTTGGATTATTTCTAATTTTTGGCAATTATGAATAATGCTGCTATGAACATTCTTTTGCATCTCTCCTGTTCTATATAGGCCTTCATTTCTGCTGGATACAAACCTTGGAGTGGAATTTTTGGATCTTAGGGTATGCATATTGTCAACTTTAACAAATCCAGCAAACTGGTGATTGTATCAATTTATATTCCCATCAGCAGTTTATGAGAGCAGTGGCTGCTTTATATCTGTACCAACACTTGGTATTGTTGGTCTTTTAAATTTTAGCCATTGTGGCGTGGGTAAATGGTTTTAATTTGCATTTCTCTGAAGATTAGTGAGATTGAACACCTTTATATCTATTTATTGGCCATTTAGTATTCTCTATTGCAAAGTTCTTATTCAAGTCTTTCACTAATTTTTTTACTGTGTACTCTTTCTTTCCTTATTCTGGAGATAGATAGAGATATATATATATATATATATATATATATATATATGCATATGTATGTATGTGTATATATATATACATTTAAAATATACATGTATGTATATATGTGCATTCATATACACATTCATATATATAAAATAAACACATAATAAAATACATGTATATTTTATTCACATACGTATGTATATACGTACATATATAAATGTATATAGTACATATATAAATGTATGTTAAATTATCTCTATATAATATGTACACATATAGTATATATAATCAGTTCTTTATGTAACGTGAATGTGATGCTTTTGTCTGTTACATGTATTGCAAATCTCTCTACCACTCAGAGGCTTGTCATTCTCTTAACAGAATCCTTTGATAAAGAGAAGTTTTTAAATTTTATGTGGTCAGATTTATCAGTCTTTTCCTTACTGTTAGTGCTTTAATTTACTACTTAGGAAATACTTGTCATAAATATATTTTTTCTAGTATCTAGTAGGAACTTTAAAATATTTTAAATTGAGATATAACATGCATAAAGTATATAAAGTACTGGAGCTTAAGTGTACAGCTCAATGAATTTTTACAGATGTATATACCCATGTAACCACCACTCAGATCAGGATAGAAATTTACAGCAAACCAAAAGACTTTCCAGCACCTTTTCCAATCACTTATAACCTCCTCACTAAGAGAGCCACTGTTCTAAATCTGTTTATCTTTTCTCCTGCTGTTGGATATCTGAGTTGTTTCAGTTTTTGACTATTATAAATAAGTTGCTATGAACATTCTTATACACATCTTTTGTGGACATAGCACAGATTTCTCTTATATATATATAGATAGATAGATAGATAGATAGATACACACACACGCACACACACACTTAGGAAAAGAATAGTCAGGTCATAGTGTTGACATATGTGTAGATATCACCAGACCTTTTCCAAAGCGATATACCAGTTTACACCCACAAAAGCAATGTAAGAGAGTACCAGTTGCTCCACATCCTCACCAACACTTGGTGTTGTCATTCATTTTAATTTTAGCCATTCTTCTTCATGGCTAGTAGTATCATATTATAGTTGAATTCACATTTCCTTAACAAGTAACGATGTGGAACGCCTTTTTATATATTTATTGGTCATTTGTATATCCTCTTTTATGAAGTTCCTTATCAAATCCTTCGTCTATTTAAAAAAAAATCTGGTTGATTTTTTTTCTTATTGATTTGTGGAAGTTCTTTATATACTGTAGTTGTGAGTCCTTTGTTGGGTATATGCTTTGTAAATATTTTTTTCCAGTCCATGGTTTGTCTTTCACTCTCTTAATAGTGCCTTTTAATTCAGAGAAGTTTTAAATTTTAATGAAGTATAATTTATCAATTATTTATTATGAATAGAGCTTTTTGTGTCCTCTTTAAGAACTATTCGCCTACCCTGAGGTCTTGAAAATATTCTCCTGTGTTTTCTTCTAGAAGCTTTATTATTTTACCTTTCACACTTAGGTTCATGATTCAGCTCAAATTACTTTTATGTGTGATATGAAGTAAGAGTTAAAATTCTTTTTCCCCCCCATGTACAGTATATCCACTTTACCCACTACCATTTAATGAAAAGATCATCTGTTCCCCCATTGAATTGTAAGTCAAGGGATTATATGTATGGGTTAATCTTTTCCAACTTTATTGAGGCATAATTGACAAATAAAAATTGCATGTGTTTACAGTGTACAATGTGATGTCGTGATATATGTGTACATTGTGAAGTGATTACCAGAATCAAGCTAATTAACATATCCATTACCTTCCATATTTAATCTTTTTTGTGGTAAGAACATTTAAGATCTACTCTCAGTAAATTTCAGGTATACAATACAATATTATTAACTATAGTCATTATGCCTACATTAGAACTTCAGAACTTAATCCTGCATACTGAAACTTTGTACACTTTGATGAGCATCTCCCTATTTCCCCCACCTACCCCAGCCCCTGGCAACAATCATTCTACTCTTTGTTTCTTATCTAAAAGACAGAAGATAGCAAGTGTTGGTAAGGATGTGGAGAAAACAGAACTCTTGTACACTGTTGGTGGGAATGTAAATTGGTACAGCCATTATGGAAAACAGTATGGAAGCTCCTCAAAAAATTAAAAATAAAACTACCTTATGATCCAGCAATCCCACTTCTGGGGGGAATTTATATCCAAAGGAAATGAAATCAATATCTTGAAGAGATATCTGCACTCCCATGTTCATTGTAGCATTATTTACAATAGCCAAGACATGGAAACAACCTAAGTATCCATCAGTGATGAATGGATAAGGAAAATATGGCATATGCATACAGTGGAATATTATTCAGCCTTATAAAAGTAGGAAATCCTGTCATTTGTGACAACATGGATGAACCTGGAGGACATTATGCTAAGTGAAATAAGCCAAGCACAGAGAGACAAATACTGCATGAACTCACTTATATGCAGAATCTAAAAAAGTCAAACTCATAGAAGCATATGGATCTACTTCTAGACTCTATTCTGTTCTGTTGGTCTATTTCCCTATCCTTGTCCTAAAATCACACTGTCCTAAACTATTTACAGTCAGTTAAGGGCACACGAGATTCTTCATGATGCATGTACACTTGCTCAATTTTGATAATGCATATGTCACCCGAACCCCTATCGAGATATAGAATATTGCCATCACCCCAGAATGTTCTCTTACAACCTTCGCATTCAGTCCCCACTTTTGTCCCTTAGAGACAACCACTTCTGATTTTTTTCCACTGTAGCTTAGTTTTGACTGTTCTAGAATTTCATATAAATGGGATGATACAGTATTTACTTTTCTGTAAGGTTTTTTTCACTTAGCATAACGTTTTTGAGATCCATCCCTCTTGTTGCCTGTATCAGTAGTTCATTCTTTTTTTTTTTTTTTTAACTGAGTAATATTCCATTTATATATGTACTACAGTTTGTTTTTTCAGCATTCTGTTGATGGGCAACTGATCTGTTTCCAGATTGGGGCTATTATGTAAAAATCTGCTAAGAATATTCTTTATAAAACTTTGTATAGAACATGTATTTTCATTTTTCTGGAGTAAATTCCTGAGTAGAACTAGATGTCATATGGCAAGTGTACTTTTAACCCTAAAAGAAAATGCCAAACTGTTTTCCGAAGTGGTTGTACCATTTGACATTTCTACCAGCAAGTCATGAGAATTCCGGTTGCTTCACCTCCTCACCAACATTTGGTAAATGCTATGTTGTGTGTGTGTGTTAAAATATACATAACATAAAATTTATTATTAGTTGTATTTAATATATTCACAATGTTGTGCAACCATCACTACTATTTAGTTCCAGAACATTTTCGTTACCCCAAAAGGAAATCCTGTACCCACGAAGCAGTCACTTTCCGTTCTCCCCTCCCTCCATTCCCTGGCAATCGCTAAAATGGACAACCACTGCGCCACCAGGGAAGCCCCAAAATGCATATTGTGTTTTATCAAAAGTTTTTCTACACTTCCTGACTTGATCCTACCATTTCCCTTTTTATGTCAATTTGGAAAATTATACTGAATAACTTTAAAAATACCAAACAACTTTGAATTCTGGAGCCAGCCCAACTGTGTCATGATGTGCATACATCAGAAGAGCTTGTAGCGTCTCAGCAGTACCACTGAGAGGCAGTGACTGGCCCTCTGGGAGAAATGGCCCCAAATGCTTAGACTCACCTCTCTGGGTGTCCTCCCCATTCCTGTATCTGGGCCAAATCATATTTACTGCCTTCCTATCTCACTGCTGCCTCGCTCCCGGTGAGCAGGTGTTCAGGTCGTCCTCAGGAGAGCTGGTCTGAATCACTTAGTCCACCATCACTGGACATGGAGATCCTACTCCTATATGTTCTTCAAAGGCTAGTGCAAATGCCATTGTAACAGGGAAGAGCCAAATCGGACTACATGTTGGATCTGTTTCTTTTACTTTATCCTTTGCTCTCTGCTGCTCTTGTTCACTAAAAGGATATACATAATGGCCTGCCACGGGGAACCCTGCCCCTCGGCCTGAATGTTAAACCAAAGTGCCTTTGTTCACGGAAGCATCCTGACCCCGTCCACCTGTGGATGGCTGCAATAAAGAAGAAATTAACACATCCTCTCCCCGAGGCTGGCCATTCCAGGGGATATTTCAAAAACTTATGGCCTTTTTACTTTACTTCCTCATCTCCTCCCACTCTCTTTGCTGTAAAAGAAACTGGCATCCAAACCCCGAATAAAGTCGTACTCCTTGGCCTCAACAGCTCGTCTCCAATTAATTGGCCTGTCATGCGGCGATCAGAGCGAGCTTGGACTCGGTAACACCATCTCCTCTTTAAAATCCTTCCCTACCTCATGTTCTGTGTGATCGCCCCTTCTCCTACTGTCTCCTTTGCCAGATTTTAAGCCCTTTGAAGGGAGGGGCACATCGTGGTTATCTTCAGGTTTATAGATCCTGTCATTATATAGTATGTGTTCCATGCATGTCTAGGGAATGAGTGAATAAATCCTTCAAGAGAAACATAAAGCAGCAGAACAGGAAAAGCCCTAGAGGTCACTAGGTCTTGTAGTGAGCTTTTTTTTTTCTTTCTTTTTTTTTTTAAAGCAACAGAACCCTTTTTCCAATTGAACTCCTCTGCAGAGCCCACCACTAAGACATGCAAATGGAGGTGCTCTGATGGAGGTGGGAGGCGTTGGGGAAAACATAGCGCTCAGATCCTTTTTTTTTTTTTTTTAATTTTATATTTTGGCTGTGCAGCATATGGGCTCTTAGTTCCCCGACCAGGGGGATTGAACCCGCCCCCACCCCCCCTCCTCACAGTGGAAGCGCGGAGTCTTAACTACTGGACAGCCAGGGAAGTCCCAGAGCCCGGATCCTTTAACTCCCCCTCTCCCCGGCAGGAGTCCTCCAGGCACATCTCTCCTGAGCTGTAGACCCACTGGACCACCTCCCTTGAATATTCCCTCGGTACCTCCAGCATGTCCTGGGCGGGTCTCATCCTCTCCACTGAACATGCCCTCCTTCTTGGGTTTCTTACCTCAGCGAGTGTGTCCTTGACCTCCTTAACGCCTCCAGCTTCCTCACTGCCTTGTCGCTAGTCACTGTGGGTCTGCTTCTTGAATGCCTCTCATCCATCTTTTCCTCTCCATCCTCATGATCTCTACCTTAATTTGGGTCCCAAGCATGTCCCTCCTGGTTACACAGGCACTGCAGAATCACAGAAGCTCCTCCCCAGCCTCTATCATTTCCAATCCTCTCCCAGCCAAACTCTCCTCTGTTCCTGAAATGTTCTTGCTCAAATGCAAATCTGAGTCAGTGCCTTGCTTTAAGCCCCACTATCCACAGGGTAAGTACTACTCCTGTTAGCCCCTGACCACGGCTCACCTTTCTTCCCCTGGTTGTTGGGCTCTGGTTTATATTGAAGTTGCAGTTACCCTGAACTTCTGTTCTCTGTCCCGCCCCATCTCTCCGTGCCTCCTTCTCAGCCTGGCAAACTCCTACACGTGCTAAAGCGTCAGCTCCGTTGTCATCTCAGTCGGGAGGCTTTCCGACTCACCCTGTGTTCCCCTCTATCAGAGCACTTGGCCCAGGGGATTACAATCGTCATGCACTTGGCTGTCTCCTTCACTAGACTGGGAACAGCTCAAGGGCCAACATCTTCCCTGCCAAATCTCTGGTGCCTACCAAACGGCTGTCACAGACAAGGGATTTCTTAAAATACAAGGGACGTGTATTGCAAACAAAACAGATGTAGCCACACTGACTTGCAGGTGCTTCCCCGTGAGGAGTTGCTATTGCCGCTTGCCAGGGGCCTCTGGGTTTTCTCAGTCCAGGCCAAACCTTTGGTAACGGGGACAGCAGCGCTTTCCACTCCCATATTAAACAGAGGCAAAGGCTTCTGTTCCTCTGCTGCAGTCCTACCTGGAAACACGAGGTGGCGCTCCGCGGAGGCCTACGGCGGTAGGTTCTGAGTGATCAGCCTGCCCAGCCCAGCAACAGGGGAGCCCCGATAATCCAGAATCAGTGGCAAGACTGACACTTCACCTGTTATGATGAATAGAGCAAACAGATGTTTGCATATATTCATCTATGTGCATATATGAATTTAAGAAAAACTTATAAGTAGCATTTTACCTACGTATGTTGGAATCAGTGCTGGGTTTTACTCCTGGCTCTGCTGCTTCTAGCTGGGTGAACTGTCAAGTTCTGGGTGTCAGATTCCTCCCCTGTGGAATAGAGATAATAACTCTGTGAGCTTTAAATGAAATGACGTTTGCAAGGTTCCTGGCATCATTCCTGGCACATGCTAGATGTTTGAGGAATATTCATTTTCCCTTTTAAACGTTTTTGTATCACCTTCTATGCTTCCTTGACACTGATTGCTTTCTATTTTTTTTTTTTTTTTTTTAATAGCTTCTATACCTGTCTTGTTGCTACTTATTCTGGTCTGGGAACTCCCTGAGGGCAGGACTTGTCTGATTTTTCTCTAACTTCAGCACCCAGCTCAGAGCTAGGTACATAGCGGGTATTCAGTAAATATTCCATGAAAGGACGATGACTAAATACAGCGCTCCTCTCCCCATTCCCCCCACCCCAGGGTCCTCTTCCTGGGCCAGATAAAAACCTAAGTTATTTAGGTCTAGGGTGGTGGCTGTTTTTGCATAAAACACACAATTGAGAAAATCTGGTGAAATCTGAGCTGGTACTTTTGCTGCCAGTGATCCCAGAGGCTTGTCTGCCTGCACGCACCATCTGGAGAGTCTGGAAAGCCTGCCTGCAGTTCTGTTAGAAAGGCGGCCCTCCTGGGCTGTGAAGAGGCACACAGCTCCTCAAGGTAGACACAGGATCACCTGTTGTGGGCAGAGCCAGCAGGCGGCACTTGCCACCCTGGCTTGGCAGGCAGAGAGGACACAGAGCCAGAGAGGAGGGGTGGGCTGGGGTTCCCTTCCTTCTGTTTGAGTCCCAGTAATCCTGCCAGCCCTTCTATTCCTGCGGGAATAGGTCAGGCATCTCCCTGGGAGTCCTTTCCTAGGCCTGGGAGGAGCAGTACATTCCTTTGGGCTTGCCAGCCCAGCCAGGTTGGCAAAGGGGAGAGACCCCAAGTTCCCTCTGGCTGAGGGAAGAACTGAGCAGGTGACCCTGAACTACATACAAACAGTTCAGCAGGGAGGAGCTCCACTGGGAGGCTTCCTTAAAATCCCTAACTTGGCCAAGGATTTGAATTTTCCCCTGTTTGTGACTTTTCTTTACATATGTGATAGTTCATCTCTTGAGAAATGGGAAGTGGGAATAGAAGATTCTGGAAATTCCCCGAGCTTTTCTAATGCTGGAGCAGTATGGCTGTTGAAGCTGTCTGTTGCAGGGATGGAGATGGGGACAACAAGGATGACAATGGGAGGGAGTTTCCTTTGGAAGGTACCTTTTATTAGGAATGGTTACTTCTTGAGGGTGCCAGAAAATAAAGGTCATGAAGACCCTCAAATGCAATGGAGCTTCTATTAAAAAACAAAAAAACCGTTTTTTCAACATCGAAAAAAATTTTGGTTTTTTTTTTTGTTTTTTAGGCCGCACCATGTGGGATGCGGGATCTTAGTTCCCCATCCAGGGATTGAACCCGTGCCCCCTGCATTGGAAGCATGGAGTCTTAACCACTGGACCGCCAGGGAAGTTCCAGCCTGGAAAAACTTTAACATACACAAGATAAAGAGAATAGAGAACCCCGACGTGCCCCTCACCCAGCTTCACAAATTTCCAACATTTTGCCCAGCTTGTTTCCTCCTCTCCCAACTTTTTTTTCCTTTTTGTTAGAGTAGAAGCTACTCAACTTATTTTAGGAGGCTAATAAGCCCTTATAAGGATCTAAGATAAGGATCGAAGAACTTATGGAGCTGGGAGGGAATCTGGAAATGTTTTGGGGACTTCCCTGGTGGTCCAGTGGTTAAGACTCCGTGCTTCCAGTGCAGGGGGCCCGGGTTCTATCCCTCGTCACAGAACTAAGATCCCGCAACCCGCATGCCGCATGGCACGGCCAAAAAAAAAAAAGAAATGTTTTGGTCCAACTTTCTTAGGTTACAGGTGGAAAAACTGAAGCCGAATGAGGAAAACGGGACAAGAAACCAGGCCTTGGAACTCCCAGCATCATAGACTCTTCCAGCTCCAAGCAATGAAAGGCCACAGAACATTGCAGCAAAATCTCTTGTTTAGGAGGGAAAATGTTAGGAGAACTCCGAAAGACCCCACGCTCCTTAGAGCGCAGTGAAGCGGCTCACACTGATATGGCGCTTCCGAGTTCGTGAAACACCTTCATTCTGATTAGCGCATTTGGCTCCCCCAACATCTATGACGGTAGGTGTTATCATTCTAAACCCATAGGAAATTCTGGAAGGTAAAGGGATTTAAGTTAGTGGCAGAGCCAGGACTAGCACCCAGGTCTCAGAATGTCTTTTCCTGCCCAGGGCCTTTCTCTCAGCTGGGCTGTGTCCCCGCTGGAAGGGGGTGTGCTTTACTGCTGGGCCCCCTGCTCTCTGGACCCCGATGGCCTTGGGCCTCCAAGCACTAATTACAGCCTCACCCTGAAGAAGAAAAACCACAGAGATGGTGGCTTTTGAAGGGAGGGAATCTGTTCTCCTTTATAAGATCCGCTCATGGCTGATGCCACTGTGGCTTCTGACTCAGACCAGGG
Source organism: Eschrichtius robustus (assembly GCF_028021215.1). Classification (NCBI taxonomy): domain Eukaryota; kingdom Metazoa; phylum Chordata; class Mammalia; order Artiodactyla; family Eschrichtiidae; genus Eschrichtius; species Eschrichtius robustus. The sequence continues at coordinate 167,530,112 of NC_090824.1, forward strand.
TGAAGGGAGGTCCCCGTCAAGCAGGAGCAAATTCCTGCTTCCTGGTTTGGCTCAAGGTGATATAAGCAGAGCAAGGGGAAGAGCATTCCAGAAGGCTTTGGGCATGCGGGACTACAGGTGTGATCTGGAATGAGTCTTCTCCCTCACTGCCAGTTGGGCAGCATCTTGAGGGGAAGGGAAGGGGTAGCACCGTAGCCCTTCAGGTAAAGGGAGGACCCTTTCTGGGGGCTGAGAAAGCCAAGCCAGCCCTGTCTATACTGTCCTGCAAAAATACTGGGCTGGCCAAAAAGTTCGTTCAGGTGTTTCCGTAACCTCTTAAGGAAAACCCGAACAAACTTTTAGGCCAAGCAAATACTATAATACATTCACACGTGCTCTAAGCCCCAAATGCCTACCTTTCAAAGTCTTGGGGCACGAGCAGAGCCAGCAGAGGAGGGCCCTTGGGGGGTGGAGGAGCCCTGTGCTGACTGAGGGCTTCCCGAGGGCAAAGTCCTGCGCAAAGTCCTTTGCTGCTCTTTACGGACAGGGAAGGCGAATCATCCTCAGAACACACCCGTTATTGCTAGTATTCACTTAGGAGATGTCTCCGAGATCACAGAGTGGGAGCGTGGCCAAGCTGGGATCAGAGCTCGGTTCTCTCTGGCTCTTCCCACGCTTGCCACCTGGCCCCCGAAGGCAGAACGTAGATCCCCCTCCCTGTCTGCCTCAGCTCCCGAGGAACAAGGCTGTGCCACCACTGCTGCTTGAACATGTGCCCAGGGCTGCCGTCCTTGTCTGTCTCCTCCTGATGCTGTCTCCCGGGGCCCCGCCAGCACTCACACGGCCCTCTTGGCCCACCTGTCTCTACCTCCGACCTCCATCACCACTTCTCTTAGGACAACTTCTTCTCTGTTTATTTAGTTATTTATTATTTTTTTTGCAAAAGCTTTCTTTATGAACCACGTGACTCCGGTTAAACCACTAAGATTCTTTAGGCCTCAGTTCCCTCTCTCATCTGTAAAATGAGATGTTTGGACCTAAGGACACCTTTTCCAGTTCCCTTCCCTCTCTGCCATTCTGTGATTCTCAGAGAGAAGCCCCTCGCCTCTTCTCTGTTACTTTAGCCCAAAGTTTCACGTATTATTTGCCAAGACTTTTAAATTACCAAGTGACAGATGCTCACTGAACGTGATAAATTGGATTATTGTTGCCAATTGTTCACTCCTTCCCTGTAATGAAGTCATAAATCCACACCTTTTTCCAGACGGCTTTACAAAACTTCCCTCTAGAGTAGGCAGAGTATATTTCCCTGCCTCGTTGGGATTTGGCTAAGCTAATAGAATGTTAGCAGATGTGACGTGAGTAGAGGTTTTATTTTAGTTTATTTTTTAATTTTTATTGGAGTTTAGTTGCTTTACAATGTTGTGTTGGTTTCTGCTGTACAGCAAAGTGAATGTCATACGTATACATATATCCCCTCTTTTTAAGGTGTCCTTCCCGTTTAGGTCACCACAGAGCACTGAGCAGAGCTCCCTGTGCTACGCAGCAGGTTCTCATTAGTTATCTATTTTATACATAGTAGTGTATATATGTCAATCCCAATCTCCCAATTCATTGCACTCCCCCTTCCCCCCTTGGTATCCATACATTTGTTCTTTACATCTGTGACTCTATTTCTGCTTTGCTAATAAGTTCATCTGTACCATTTTTCTAGATTCCACATATATGTGTTAATATACAATATTTGTTTTTCTCTTTCTGACTTACTTCACTCTGTATGACAGTCTCTAGGTCCATCCATGTCTCTGCAAATGAGACTATTTCATTCCTTTTTATGCCTAATATTCCATTGTATATATGTACCACATCTTCTTCATCCATTCATCTGCTGGTGGACATTTAGGTTGCTTCCATGTCCTGGCCACAGCTATATAGGACACACTTTTCTCATGACAGATAGCAGAAGCCCAAGAGGCCACACCAAACTCCGAAGCACGTTTAAAACCTCTACTCGCTACAACACTATTTACGATAGTATGTAGCTGCTGGTCCCAGAATAACAGGCATGTGGAGCTAAGGGGCATGTGGACTCCCCCCCGCCCCAATGCCTTGATGACACCATTTGAGCTCCCGAATCCAGCTATACCTGCACTAGATATACCAATAAAATTCTCTTTTTTGTTTAAAAGACAGTGTTTAGTCAGCCATTGCTGTAATAATGCTGTGTAACAGACAATTCCCACATCTTAATGGCCAAAAAAGAGAATTCTGTTGGTTGACGTAACTGAAAAGTCCAGCAGTGTATCTGGTACAGGTCTGGCTGGATTCAGAGGCTGGAATGGTGTCATTGAGGCTCTGTCACTCTCCAGATCTCAAACAGGCTTTCTCCACTCATTCGTGGATTCAATCAACAAATACTGATGGAGTGCCCACTATGTTCCAGATGCTGAGGTTACAGTGGTGAAAAGAGAGGCCTCTGCCCTCGAGATGCTTATGTTTTAGTGGGAGAGACAGACAATAAAAGCGGAAGCAAACAAATAAGTAATCTAGTGCCAGGTAGTGATAAGAGCTATAAAGTAAATAAGGTGAGGAAGAAAACCATGCAAATACCTGGAGGGGAGGATCCCAAGTAGCACGGACCCGTGAGTGCAAGGGCCCTGAGGGGCAGGATGTGCAGGTGTGTACCAGGTGTGGTCAGAGTGAGCTGAGCAATCGGAAGGGAGGCAGGAACTAGGCAGAAAGGGGAGTGGCCAGACGGCCTGGACTGTTGGAGGTATGGTACAGAGTTTGGAATCTTGTTCTGGTGTTAAAGGAAGCCATAACAGGGTTTCAAACAGGAGAGTGTCATAAATTATAATACATGTGTATTTTAAACCTTGACCCTACATAAAACGTGTTAAAGTGCCAGTTGTTTTTTTTTTAATACAAACTATTTAGTAAATAGACTTTAAAGTCTGCTTTGAAGTAATGAGGTTGATATCTTAAAATTCAATATGGTTTCCTTTGCCTAATGGTAATCAAGTATTTAATCTTTAGTTTGGGGGTTAATCAAAGTAGGTTATGGGTCTCCCCTCTTATAGCCAGGATTGCTGATGGTACAGTTACAGAAAAGTCATCAAAAGTCAGCCTGCTTGCAAAAGCCAAACACTGTTAACACTTTCCCAGAGTTTCATAACAATCTAGCTTTTGCCTTAGATACCTCATGTCCTAAGTGACACCACTAGTAACACCACAGGACTGGTTTTGAGGTAGTTTCAGAGATGCCAATAATGGACATTTTTCCCATTATGGTCAATTCATGGTCTAGCTTCTTAATGCATTTAAAGTAGCTCTGTGTATGTGTGTGTGTGCATGCATGTGACAGGGAGGCGGGAAGGAACGAGAGAGAGAGAGAATCAGTGAAATAAAAGCATGTCTTCTGTTATTTTATAAGGTAAAAGAATTATCTGTTGAACTTGACATCATTTTTATCTGCTCTTACTTTCCTACACTCCAAAAAGTTAGTCTTCTTTTCCAATGAACATAGTCTTCATAAAGTCAAATGAATATGATCTAGTAATTCTACTTATGGATATACTATATCCAAAAGATTTGAAAGCAAGGATTCAAACAAATATTTATACACCAATATTCATAGTAACATTATTGACAATAGCCAGAAAGTGGAAGCAACCTAACTGTCCATTGACAAGTGAATAAACAAAATGTGGTATGTATACACAATGGAATATTCAGCCCTAAAAAGAAAAGAAATTCTGACACATACAACAACATGGATGAAACTTGAGGACATTACACTAAGTGAAATAAGCCAGTCACAAAAGGACAAATATTGCATGATTTCACTTAGATGAGGCACTTCAAATTCATAGAAGCAGGAAGTAGAGTTGTGGTTGCCAGGGTCTGGGCGGGGAGGGAAGAATGGGTGTGGTGGAGTTTTGGTTTGGGATGATGGAAACATTCTGGTAACAATTGCACAATAATGTGAATGTTGTTAATACCACTGAACTGTATTCTTAAAGATGGCTAAGATGATAAATTTTATGTTATGCATGTTTTACCACACACACATACACACGAAAGTCAAATGGATTTTCTGCTCCAAAATCTTTCTAAAACCCAGGTCTAGCATTGGTCTGTCTGTTACAAACGCCAGCTACCGCCTCATTAAAGTGCAGTTCATTCCGATAAACCTCAAGGCAAGGCCTCAGTTAGGAGCTCTTATTCCATCTTAATAGCGCTGACAATTATTTCTTTGTATAAACAAGTGTTTAAATATTAGGTAAACAAAGTAACGTGTGATCGCAGGCATGGATCCTCATTTCTTGAGGCACAATGTTAGTGCAGGAGCTCCTCCACAGTCACAAAGGTACAACCCATTCTCCATGGCAGCTTCTTTGTCGCCAGCCAGGCCCAGACGGCCTTTTTTACACAGGGCATCATTTCAGTAGCCTTGAAGAGCAAGGCCTCCTCTTTGCAATCTTTAATGCAAGTGTCAATGAGGAAACTCTACATGTCAGAATGCAAGTTGTCCATGTCACTTTAAAAGCCATAGAAACTTCTGTAATTCATACTTTTGGTCTAAATCAGCACACCACATTTTTATATCCAGCTCCATCACTTGCTGCAATGAAAGCTGGAAACTCTGATACAAAAATCTCTCTCCATAGGCTTCAAGGCTTCTGGTGCTAAATGTCCTTGGAGAGAGCTGCCTCCTCAAGGAGGTGTCTAAGAGGATGCCTCGGCCTTCTGGTACCCCTGCCAGGTACCGTGCTATTCGATGGGAAAGATGGTGCACAGCTGTTATTTTCTCGCAGAAGAAGTTCATCTTCCACACAGGTGGCAGGTACTTTTGTTTCAGTGAACTCAGAAAACTCCTGGAAGATCTTCCTCTTGCTCTCACTTCTTATCTGCCAGGCTGAGCCTCTTCAAGGGAGAAAGGTGACCTGCTACAGCTGGTGGTTAGGTGATAGTGGCAAGCCTGGTGTGGACAGAGAGTGATGACTCGAGAGATGGTGGGGGGTGGTGAGTGCAAAGTGAGTGAAGGGAACTGGTGGTCCTGGGAAGTGTAGACTGCAGGGCAAGAGTGGAAGCAGAGACATCAGTTGGGGGACTGCTGTGTTTTTTAGGCAAGAAATGATGGAGGTTTGCACTAGGTTTGGTGGCAGTGGACGTGGTGAGACATGGTCAGATTGGGGAGATATTTTGAAGGGAGAGTTCTGAGGCTGTGCTGATACATTGGACGTGGAGTGTGTGGTCGAAAGAGAAGACAAGCATGGTCCCAAGTGTTCTGGACTGAGTGGATGGTGATGCCGTTTGCTGAGATGAGGACTACAGCGGGAGGGGTAGGCTACGGGGCATGTGGGAAACGCAAAGCTTGGTTCCAACATGATGATGTGAAATGCCTATTAGATATTCAAGGGCAGATGTTAGGTAGGCAGTTGGGTATATGAGTTTGCAGTTCAGAGGAAAGGCATGCTGGAGAGATAGACTGGGTGGAAAGAAGAAGTCCCAGAATTCTACGTTCTGGGTCAGACCACACCACTCTGCCCCTGCCACACCTACACTGATAGGTGTGAAAGAGAGAGTCTGGAAGGCTCTTTGGTGCCCTCCACTTCTGCACTGGCCGGAGAGAAGACGGTCATGCCTCAACAAGGACAGTTTGGGTGGAATCGTGAGGATAAAGGGCTAGTTGGAGTGGGTTCAAGGGAGAATAGGATGGGAGGAAATGGAGGCAGAAAGTATAGGAAATTCTTTTGAGGAGGAGAAAAATGAGGTAGTAATTGTAGGTAGATGGGAGTCAAGGGAGGCTTTTTTCTTTTTCCTTTAAGATGAGAGGAATTCCTAAATGTTGATCTTGCTGATGAGAATGATCCAGTGGGGAGGGACAGATTTGCCGGTTCAGGAGACTGTGGAGGTAACTGAGGGAGCAAATCCTAGGCAAGAAGGGGCAGGATCTAGTGCCTTCACTGTCAGGGGGCAGAGGGAGCAGGAGAAGGCCAAGGACAGTCCTACCCAGACCACATGGAATTGTACCTCCAGGAAAGTGCAGTCCCATGAACCGCAAGAATGGAGGTCATGAGACCACCGTCCCATGCTGGGAAGGGAGAAACCCCTGACACTCACTATGCATCCACCTCACGGCAGCCACTGTTCACCCCACTCTACTATGAACAGAGTTTCTCAGGAAACTTTAATCCTGACCGTTTTTCAAGAATGTTCTCAGTAGAGCCAAAGCCTGTTCTTCTCCTGATGGCACTGTGTTGGGGAAATACATTTGTTTTGAACCCCTTCCACGAAACAACTCTAACTTTGACAAAAAGAAGAATTTACTGGAAGCATTCTGAGAGTCTCAGATATCTAAACGTGGGATGGAACAATTGCAACCAAGGATTGGAAGGCACTAGGACCCTCTCCCCACTTGTCAGCTCCCCTCCTTTCTGCACAGGGACTTCATTCACTTTTACCAACTGCCTTTCCAAAGAGAGAAGCATGGCCACTTCCCAGCCTCCTCTGGGAAGTCCTTTCTTTCTCCTCCAGACTGAACTTTGATGTCATTTAGTCTTGTGGCACTTACTCTGCATTTGAATTTTCCGGTGGTTTGTGTCATATCCCCTTACACCTGTGTTAATGAAACAAAACCCCTGCATACGCATCCGTGGACCCAGCGCGGGGCCTGGCATGTGGTGGGCACTCAGTAAAGTTTGTTGAGCAGTTGGCCGAGTGAGTGGCTGTTGGCCGTCTGCACTTTGCTCTTTGGGGAAATCTGAGTTCTTGCGTCTCCAACAGAGAATTGCCCTTAAGAGGCCCAGTTTCACTTGCTCTTACCGAGCACGCTTCTGCTTCCTTCATTTGCGTTGTGTCTGATTGCCATTCCATTTAGGGCAGTGGAAAGTCCGAGGCCCTCTGCCCAAATCACTTGAAGTTCCTATTCAAATAGGGTTTTCTCTTGTACTTCCCCCAAGATGACATCTGGGGAAAGAAAAGATAATTTTACTTTTGCTTTGCCAAGTAAAACTTAACCGAAATACTAATAGCTTCAGCCACAGTATCAGTCTAATTGTGAAGTAGGCCGTTTGTCAAATACTCGACATTACTGGCCATGATAATCATAGAATCCAGTCAACATGTGTCTTGCATGTGTCAGTCCCTGCGCTGGGCCTTCTGAAGAAATCAAAGATGAATACGCAGCTCTCTTCTTAGGAGAGCTGCCAGCCAAGGGCACCAGACAGCACCATAGCTGCCATATAAGACATGCCAGATATGTTATTGCTCGGGCACAGGGTCCTGTGGGAACACATGCTGAGATTTCTCCCGGCTCAGGTGAGTAGGGAAGGCTTGGTTTGACTGGGCCTTGAAGATGGAGAATGTTCGGCAACATACGGATGAAAGAGGAAAGCCACTGCCGTTGGAGACAGCAGGAAGAACAAATTCCTGGAGCAAGGAGAGCACCCCACAGAGTCAGGGCAGGGGGCAGGACTGGGGTGAGGTGAGGGCGAGTCAGAGCACGAAGATCCTTCGAGGAGTTTGGGCTCCTCTTCATAGACAACAGGAAGCCCTTGGAGGATCCCGATCTGGGGAGCGGAATGAGCGATGGGTATTCAAGTGAGATTCAGAGAGGGTGAGGAAAGATGGTCTGAGCACACACCTGTCCACACAGGTGTGCAGAAGGGATGAGGGGCAAATCAGTGCAGGAGGGCATGTTGCACTCAGACATTCTGTCTTATGTGGGCCCATTTATAATTGTCACCTCCCCCTGGCTTCGGCCCCCCCTACTCTTTCCTCCTCCATCTCCTTTGTGGCCTCTATAACCTTAGTCAAAACCCCACCCCACAAGCTGCATTTGGCGACACCTCTCATCTTCCCTCCCTGCCTCTCAGCTCCCTTGGTCCACAGCTGGTTGTTCTCTCCAGGGCCCAGTTTCAGCCTTGTTCCCAAAGACAACAGGAGAACTGGGGGAAGTCCCACCTGCTTATCTTGCTCCTAGGACTTCCTGGAAATTCGTCTCCTCCAATAGGAACCAAGCGCCCACCGGGAGCCCTGTCGCACTGGGCTACTGGCTTTTCGTGACAGGGAGGGGACTTGCCTCCACTGTGTTTGCTGATTATCGAGGCTTGGCTCCATCAGACCAAGGGAGATGACGGGGCGGGGGGGGCACCCAGGTGGCTTCTATTTTCCCCCCTCCCTTTTGTGTTACGATGGTGTTCCCACTGAAGACCATTGCTCTCTGCAGAGAATTTGCCCCGGCCGGAGACTTGGAAAAGGGAAGCAGTCATGATAAGCTCAGAGGAGCTAAAGAGTAAACCACAGTGGGAGTTCCCCTGGGCCACCTCCTCCGAAGCAGCCAAAAGCCCAGAAAGTTTCCGCCCAAGGTCTGCCTTTGGGGAAAAGAGAAGTTGACCTCGGCAGCCTCTCCCTGAGGTCATGCACGCAGGACCCTTAGTCCTCGAGCCAGTCATCAGCCAGGGTGGCTTCAGGCTTCTTCCCTTATATTCCCCATCAAAACTTAACCTTTGTCAGTCATTGCTTTCTGCTTCCTGGTCAGAGCAGGAGGTGGACTCATGGCATGATGAGATCTCTGCGATCACGAGGGAGATTAAATGAGGTCTTCTCCAGGCAATCGTGCCTCAACCCACCTAGAAGACTTCTGGCTTCCGAGGATCTAACCCAGAGGATTCTCAGCCCTGCAGTAACCTGATGGTTGTAGAGGTGGGCAGGATCACCCCAAGATTAGAATTGCCTCCCTGATTTTCCAGTCCAAAGGACTGTATGAGGATGATATTGGTTACGTTGTACACGAACATGATTGTGTCTATAAGTGACTTTGTGTGTGAGTTGCACATTGTGGCAATTTTAAAACATGTCTGCAAATTCTTGACACTCTTCCTATCAATAAAAGTGTCTGTGTTTCCTTTCCTTGAATTTGAGCAGGCATGTAATGGCTTCTACCACTAGAATATGATAGAAATGATACTCTGTGAGTTCTAAACTGGGTTATAAGAGACCACTCAGCTCCTACATTTGTCACCGGAATGCTTGCTCTTAGGATCTTCAGCCACCATGTGAGAAGTATGACCAATTTGAGATTGCCACGCTGGAGAGACCACACAGAGAGATCCTGAGACTACTCGAAGAGAGATGCCCGGCCGACCCCAGCTGTTCTAGCCGCAGCTGTTGAGACATTCCAGCTAAACCCCAGACATCGTGGAGCAGAGAGCAGTCATCCATCCTGAGCCCTGCCCACGTTTCACATTCATGAGCAAAATAGATGATTATTGTTTGAAGCCACTAAGTGTTGGGAGCCGATTTGTTAGAAAGCAATAGACAACTTATGTGTATGGATGTGGCAATTTATGTAAACACCATGGCTAGACACGAGGTTGTAGTTCACATATATGTTTGTGATAATAATTGCAACATTGCAGCCCCCAGTACTTTACAACTGGAAGAAGTTGTTAATTAGTTATTAGGAGGCTTCATACTCTTCTTATTCTTAGTTTCATGACAAACACTAGTAATTCCCTCAGCCCTAGCCAAGATGCCATACTTCTTCAGTAGAAACTTCTGGCAAAATGAGTGCAGTATGGAGAACACTTTCGTCAGGCCATAGGTGCTTACTAGGTGTGCACAGATTTGGGAAATCATATTCTACCGTCAACCCCCCTCCCCCATCCATCTGCACGCCTCAGTCCACAGTAGATCAGTGTCGTACATGTGCACTTCCAGACTCTCAGAAGCCTGGCTCCATGGCCTTAGGATGGGTTCCAGGAAGGATCCCCGTATTTGAAGCTATACCTCTGCAACTTCCTCTGATTATTCCCTCTGCAGTTCCTTTGATGCAATTCCCTATAATGTGGCATAGTTTCTTCTAGATTAAAAATTCTTTAGGGGCAGGAAGTTTTCTCTGGCATTTAACACAAACCCTGGTACTCAGTAGCAGCTTAGTGTGTGTTTATGGAATAATTAAGTACACATATGGTAGAGACATGGTTGGACGTAGAGTCATGGTTGGACCTAGAGACTGTCATACAGAGTGAATTAAGTCAGAAAGAGAAAAACAAATATCGTATAATATCACTTTTATGTGGAATCTAGAGAAATGGTACAGATGAACCGGTTTGCAAGGCAGAAATAGAGGCACAGATGTAGAGAACAAGCTTATGGACACCAAGGGGGGAAAGGGAGGGGGTGGGATGAATTGGGAGATTGGGACTGACATAGATACAGTAATATGTATAAAATAGATTAACTAATGAGAACCTGCTGTATAGCACAGGGAACTCTACTTCACTTTGCTGTACAGTGGAAACTAACACAACATTGTAAAACAACTATACCTCAATAAAAAAAAAAAAAGTACACATATGGTTTCCAGACCCCACCCATTCTGGCTGACTCCCTCAGACTGTCCTCAGGTGAACCCCTGATTTCATACAAAGCTCCTCATGGGGACAGAGCTGCTCAGGAGATAGGGAACCATGTGCTGGTCCTTAATGGCCTAAATAGAGGGCCCTGGTGAACGCAGACTCAGGTGACGGTGGCATTGAGAAAGGATACCTCGCTTTGTCCCCCGCCTGGTTCCTGGTCAGCTACTTGTCTCTGTCCCACACTTTGCTCCACCGCAACACACCCCCACTCCAGTCTCTTTGCACTTTATATACAAATAATTCTTTTTGGAAAAGACTTTGTCTTTCTTCCACCTATCCTTGAAAAGTGAGTATTTGGAAATGCTCCAAAATAAACTAAAGCAGGCTACAATACTTAAGAATTTTTTAAATAATTCCTTTTCAGATCCAGAAGATCAGGAATATAGAGCCTTAAACGTAGTTGGCCCCAGTTGTGACATCAGTGCGTTTCATTTGTTCAACAAAGATCAACTACCTGGCTTCCCTGGGTCCAGGCTTCAACACTGGCAAGAGAGGGAAAAAAGGTAGACCCTGACCTTGGAAGGCTTAATTGCCACTCTTAAACCACATGATTATACTATTTTTCCAGAAATGCTCATCACCATGGGAATGTAATGGTGGGAGAAAATACATTTTCCCATCCCTGTGGTGGTTCTTATGGTGCTTGGAGCAGAGAAAGCCGCCTGCACTTGGCTTCCTGCTCTTGTGAGCCAACAGGCATCGTCTAGGAGGGGAGGGGGCGACTTCCCCAGGGGAGATCCTGGAGAAGTGGCTTGACCACGTGTCTGTACACTCTCTTGTTCTATACAGGTCCCGTGTCAGTTTAGAACTCCATGGAGAAAATGCCAAGAGAGGATTAGATGTGTGAGAGATTTAGTGGGGAGAAATGCCTGTGCCGGGGCGGGGGGCGGGGAATGGGGAGGGAGGTGGAAGAGGCTGGGAGAGCTGTCAGACCACAGCGCAGGGCTGACCTGGCAGAAGAAGAGCCAGGAGGAAGGAAGATTGGGCAAGAAGAGCCTCAGGCCGGAGTGCAGTCTAAGCAAGGCTTCACAAAGCTGATGGCAAGTCACTGAATCAAAGTCACCTTTCAAAGGAGGCTGACCTACAGGAATCGCTCTTCCTATTCCTGCCTTGCCCAGTCATTGACTGGGGACAGCCTGTGGGTAGCACGGCCTCAGTGCAGAGTCGGGTAGGCAGTAGATTCAGGGCTCAGCACCTGGGGCCCTTAGTCAATTACATTCTCGTGGTACGAGGTCTGAGAGGTGCGTTTTCATGGCCCACAAGTTCCTATGAACTAGCACCCTAAGCACCATCTCTCCCTTCCTTCTCTGGAGATAATTCAGAACTACAAGTTAAATGGATTTTTTTTTTCCTGTTTGCAGCTCTTCAGAGACACTGATGCAAAGAATCAAAGTTACTCCATAAGTGGATAGAAAAAAAAAAGTGAATTCCATTTCTCAAGGGACCCTGCATTATCTCCTCTTTCTCCCACCCACTACTCCTGCCTACTAGCGAGACTGGCTCCTCAGTCGACAGTAAGATGCAGCCAGCAGACAGGGATATGGTTCCCTAACTGCCTTAATTGCCAGGTACTCTGGTGAAGAGACTTGAAATCCGCCCCCAAACCCCCAGTGCTCTTCTTAGCCAGTAATTTCACCACGTCTGCCAGCTGTTTCCCAGAATTGGTGCCAAAGCTAAATAAACGGCAGATTTGCACTTCACTTGAAACTGTGCACTTAGGAGGTTATGCCTTTACCGGGAAGCCCGATTTCTCATTAGTCTGTAAAAGAATGATGGGGAACCAGGGCTGATTAGGCCCCCACATTGCTCCAGGTGTGGTTGTAGGTGCTACAGGGGTCATCTGTTTCATACCTCACCCCTCTGAGGTCAATGTGTATGGTCGCATTTTACAAACCCAGGGCACATAGTAAGGGAGCAGGGATTTGGGGAGGACCGAGGCTGGGTCCTCTGACTCCAAGTCTAGTGTTCTTTCTGGCTCCTAATTTCTATCCATACATTGGACAATTTGGCTGACTTAAGAGGAATTAGAGGGGGACTTCCCTGGTGGTCCAGTGGGTAAGACTCCGAGCTCCCAATGCAGGGAGCCCAGGTTCGATCCCTGGTCCGGGAACTACATCCCGCTTGCATTCCGCCAACTTAGAGTTCGCATGCCACAACTAAAGATCCCACGAGCCGCAGCTAAGAAGTCCGTATGCCGCATCTAAGACCCAGTGCAGCCTAAATAAATAAATAAATAATTTTTTTTCTTTTTTTTTAAAAAGAGGAATTAGAGGTATTGGCTTATAGCAGGATTTTGTCTTCTATCAGAAGTTCTTGGGTTGTGAAGATTAACGTATTTGAATTACTGTGAGTAAAATGCCGTTAAGAGAGCTTGGAACACCGTGATCACACCTTTAGTGGCTGTGACCACAGCTGCCATGAGGATGATGATCCACCTGAAAGTCTAGCTCAGGAAATCTATCCTAGGAAAATTCCTTTGGCTTAAGGAGCCCTTTCTAATCAACCTCTTCTATAATCCTGGCGCTCAGGAGTAAAATATCAAGCTACTAATTTCCTAGTGTGACTTTTTAGAGGATCTCTTACATTTAGGGCAGCCGTAGATACTAGACTGTTTTTATTTTTTTATTTTTTATTTATTTTATTTTATTTTATTTTTTTGAGTGATGTTGATATTTATTGGCATCGACTGCAAAACAAGCTAAGCATAAAAGTTGCTATTTAACAGGAACAAATATTGGTGCAGTTTCCTTCCTGGAGACGGTAGGCACTCAGCTTATGAGACCTAAGATAAAACAAAGACTGGATTGTCAAGCACCAACTAAGGGTTAAACTTTAGTAATATAAAAATTGCTAGAGGCAAAAGGAGATGTTAAAAAAGTTTTTTTTTATGCTAAGCTCACGTAAGCAAACAAAAAACTAAAACTAACCCTAAAACTTTAGGACATAGGATACAGACATGACATGACTATTTAAGTTTTTGCAGAAGCGAACATCTGTTATATCCTTCACTGTACTTGTATTACAATTACATGCTTGTTGCTTCTACACTACACAAAGTCAACAGTTATCACCAACAATGACTATAACTAGATCCGAACAAGACTTCAAAGTGACTCTGCTCCACTGAAATTAAGAAAATTCAATCCAGGATTAACAAAACCTTTTGATTTTAGAGCCAGTTCCTGTATCTTCTTCTCGTGTCATACCTAATTAAGTCCTCTCTTGACATTTCCTGCCTGCAAATTGCAATGTATGTCCTCTCCCTCAGCTTTGTCGGACACTTTAAAATTAATTTGTAGGAACTGCATGAAAAATGAAATTGTACTTCCAATCGGAGCGTGCAAGCGGGGTCCTGCTTTGACGCAAGACACACTCCTCTGCAGTGTACCCCACCAGCACAGCGACCCCCTTTCTCTCTCTCTATTCCTTCGCCCTGAAGGCACTTCTGGATTGCTTAATTCGTGCTCTTTGGCTGCCTAGACAGTCAGGACACCTAAGGCCATTTGGACCTGTCACTCCTCGCTTCCTTCTTTTCTATGGCTAATACCACTTTCCTGCTTTTTTCCTATGGTTGAATCTCCAGACTTGGTGCTGTCATCATGGGGACAGAGTCGATTTCGGCTTCGAGCTCCTGGTTGGTAAAGCTGCATTGCTGGGCGATCCTTGTTTCTTATGCGATCTCTCTTAACCACTTCCTCTTTCTTTTCAGTTTTTTTCTGAGCTGCCTACTGGTTCTGTACTTTCAGGCTTCTTTCCTTTATCCCGAAGGGCTTCTTTCTCTTTTTTCATTTCTTCTTCCTTTCTTTTAAAAGCCTTCTCTTTCTCATAGCGCTCCTTCTGCCTGCGGCGCTCTTCCTCCTGCCGCTTCAGCCTCTCTCTTTCCCGCAGTATGCGCTCTTGGTCTCGTTCATAATCCCGCTCCCTCTCCCTGTATTCTCTGCCACTCTCATCTTCAGGTCTCTTAGGCTTTTCATCTTTAAATTCACCATCAGAACGTTTGGGCAATGGACAACTGTGCCCACTGGCTCTTTCATCACTCAGGTTCTCTTTGTCCAATTTCTTGGCCTTTTCTCTTTCGTCCAATTCTTTTTCATCGCCTTTTTCTGGCTTCTTGAGCAGCTTAATCTTTGGTTCATCCTTTAATTTGTCCCTTTCTGGAACTCTGTCTATCTTCTTTAGCTTTTCTGTATCTTTCCTTTTTCGTTTCTCTTCTTCTTTCCATTTCCTCCTCTCTTCTTCTCTTTGTCTTTTTCTTTCCATTTCTCGCCGCCTTCTTTCTTCTCTCTTTTCTTCTCTCATCCTCTGCTTGTTTTTCAGGAAGCTCAAAAGTGGGGTTGTCCTTTTAGCTATTAATTCTCTATGTCTTGCTTCTATTTCCTCTAGCAGTGTCTCTGGAGTAGATGTCATTTTCTCATTATCTGCAGCATAACTTTCCAAACATTTTCTATATTCTGGATCATCATCGATAGTCCCAACTTTAGTATCTCTTTTCTTAGTCTTCTTTCGTGCAGCTTTCTGAAAAGGTGCAAATTCTACTAGGGCAGGATATTCCTGACCTTTATTGTCAAGGAGTACATAACCATCGAAACGATCCCTGAACAAAATAACGTCCTCCTGGTTTTTGAAGTTGATGTATGCTCTGGCATACATATGAGGATACAGGCTAGTATCGTGAGAAAAAAACTCAAAATAATCATGCTCAGGCATAGGCTGAAGATGTTCCTGAAGCTGCTCCTTGGTCAAAGTGGGCGGTCATCGCCGTATTACCACCTTGCTCAACGCCTCTTTCTTCTCCTTGTCCCGATCCTGCTTATCTTCCCGTTTGATGCTGTCCCCCGAAGCCCCACAGACGCTGCCTGTGGCCCCCGGGGGAGTCAGGAGGGTTACTCGCTTCTCCTTAGGCCTATGCTCCTTCTCCTCCTTCACGGCCACGGTTTCGCTCCTCATCGCGGTAGCTCGGCCTGAACGCCACTACCACTAGGCTGTTTTGACAGGAGACTGGACTTAGGAAATGAATAACAGAAGGGAAAGGGATGGAGAAGCTTGAACCCCTTTAGTTTTTTAAAATAAATTTATTTATTTATTTTTGGCTGCGTCGGGTCTTCGTTGCTGCATGGGGGCTTTCCCTAGTTGTGGTGAGTGGCGTCTACTCTTTGTTGCGGCTCACAGGCTCTAGGCGTGTGGGCTTCAGTAGTTGCAGCACGCGGGCTCAGCACTTGTGGCTCGCGGGCTCTAGAGTGCAGGCTCAGCAGTTGTGGCGCACGGGCTTAGTTGCTCTGTGGCACGTGGGATCTTCCCGGACCAGGGATCGAACCCGTGTCCCCTGCGTTGGCGGGCGGATTCTTAACTACCGCGCCACCAGGGAAGTCCCCTGCTTTAGTTTTATCTAGCAGTATCTTGTGTTGCAGTCTTTAGATTTGGATGGGTTTAACGCCTAACCCATTGCTTAATGCTCTTGGGGAACATATTTTTCGTATTTTTTTATTTTATTCTTTTACTTATTTATTTATTTTTGGCTGTGTTGGGTCTTTGTTGCTGCATGTGGGCTTTCTCTAGTTGCGGTATGCAGGCTTCTCATTGCAGTGGCTTCTCTTGTTGCAGAGCACGGGCTGTAGGCATGTGGGCTTCAGCAGTTGTGGCTCATGGGCTCTGGAGTGCAGGCTCAGTAGTTATGGCACACAGGCTTAGTTGCTACGTGGCAATGTGGGATCTTCCCAGACCAGGGCTCGAACCCACGTCCCCTGCATTGGCAGGCGTATTCTTAACCACTGCGCCACCAGGGAAGTCCCTAAAATGACCCATTTTAAAGTGAACAATTTAGTGACGCTTAGTATCTTCACAATGGTGTGCAGCCACCACCTCTATGTGGTTCCAAAACATTTTCATCACAAAATAAAAGCCTGTGCCTACTAAGCTGTTACTCACCTCTCCTCTTAGCCTCCGGCAATCACCGAGTTGCTTTCTGTCTCTGGATTTACTTATTCTGGATATTTCACATAAATGGAATCATACAATATGTGACCTCTTATGTTTGGCTTCTTTCACTTGGCATCATGATTTTGAGGTTCATCCATGCTGTAACATGTATCCGCACTTCCTTTCTATGGTGGAATAATCTTCCACAATTTGTTTATCGCATCATCTGCGGGTGGACATTTGGGTTGTTTCCACCTTTTGGCTATTGTAAGTGATGCTGCTGTGAACACTCGTGTGTAAGGATTTGTGTGAGTCCTTGTTTTCAGTTCTTTTGGGCATATACTTATAAGTGGAATTGCTGGGTCATAAGGTAATTCTATAGTTACCTTTTTTTTTTTTTTCTTTTTGGCCACGCTGCACAGCATGTGGGATCTTAGTTCCCTGGCCAGGGGTGGAACCCGTGCCCCCAGCAGTGGAAGCAGAATCTTAACCATTCGACTGCCAGGGAAGTCCCTATAGTATTTAACTTCTTGAGGAACTGCTAAACTTTTCACAGGGGTTGCACTCTTTTACAATCCTGCTAGCAGTGTATGAGGGTTCTAATTTCTCCACATCCTTGAATTTAAAACTTTTAAAACTGCATTAATCACTTACAGGATGAGGAAGTGGCCTCTCTTTGAAACGTTTTCCTCTTTCACATGTTAAACTTTCTCTTTCACACAGAGCCTATGCATGAAAGTGACAAGGAGGAAGGATACTATCAAGTGATGCAAACAGAAATTCCACCAGCCTCCAGAAACCATGTGTCATATTACGCCAAGCGGCGTGAGTTTGTTGCTTCAGATTGCCTCAGTCACTTCCAGGTGAACAAGCTCAAGACTTTGCTCTCCGGCAGGAAGAAGATGACCGACAGCGAGTTTGGCTATATTCACATGCTGGCCCAGGACTACCTGAAGTACGTCTTGCAGATACCACAGCCTGGATCTGGTCCAAGCAAAACATCCAGGGTGTTACAAGACGTTGCTTTCTCAGTCCAAAACGAAGTTGAAAAGAATTTGAAACCATTCTTGGACAATATTGATGTTGTGTCCATAGACACCGCCAGAACAATCTTCAACCAAGTGATGGAAAGGGAATTTGAAGATGGCATTGTTAACTGGGGAAGGATTGTGACCATATTTGCATTTGAAGGTATTCTCATCAAGAAACTTCTAGGAGAGCGAATTGCCCCAGATGTGGACACTTACAAGGAGATTTCTTACTTTGTTGCAGAGTTCATAACCAAAACCACAGGAGAATGGATAAGGCAGAACGGAGGCTGGGTATGTGTGATGGAAATATTCTTCGTTGTTCTTTACTTTGAAATAGGAATTGACAGTTTCCTTGCTGATTAAAAAAAAAAAAAAACTACCTAAGGATTATATTTTCTTTGGGTAGTTTGTTTTAAAAGTTTTAAAATTTTAAAATAAAATTTCTGGCTCATTTCCAATGAATCTTAAAACTTTATAGTTGGAAAACTCTTGTGGTTTCAGTTTTTATTCCTAACCGTGTAAATTGCAGGAGTGAGTTTTGGGGATTAATAAAAGATGCACCTCCCTAATGCATCTTTAGAGTCAGGGTCTAGTCTGAGACTTAGCTCTTGTTAGCGTTGTCATGACAATGCAGAATTAGTACAGAAAGAGTTGGTATTAGATGCTGTTATATTTAGAGATTATGTTACAAAAGACAGGTGTAAATTTTTGCAAGTTCATTGCTTACAAATTGATTTTTTTTTTCAGTTTTCTAATATGACAAATTCTGGCTGGTAAAGCTTAGTGATTAAAAAAAAATAATGTACTGCACCACCAGCAAGAAACTATTCAAGAATTTCCAAATAAAAATTCACTTTATTATCAGTGTCTCAAAAAGCTAAGATCGTGCAGGGAGCCTATATTACAACTCATATTGATAAGGGGCCTTTCCCAGCTGGACGTATATGCTTTTCTTTATATCCCAATACACTGAATACTTACTTTTTTACAGCACTTATGTCCTCTCTTCAACACAAACCCTGGCCTCCCCTCTTCCCAGAGCTATCCACTGTTATCAATTCTTTTACAGGCAATACATGCCTGTTGAACATATCCATAGAAAATATACTCAGCACTTCTTTGTAAAAACAATTGTTATAAATTGTTAAATACTATGTAACAATACTAATATAATACTAAATAATTTATAGTATTTATAAATTATTTGTATAAATAGTACATGGTACTTATTCAGCTTTTTTTTTTTTTTTCACCCAAGGGCATTTTAATAAGTATTTTATTTTATTTTTATTTTTAAAAATTTATTTATTTTTATTTATTTTTGGCTGTGTTAGGTCTTTGTTGCTGTGCGCAGGCTTTCTCTAGTTGCGGCGAGCGGGGGCTACTCTTCGTTGTGGTGTGCGGGCTTCTCATTGCGGTGGCTTCTCTTGTTGCAGAGCACGGGCTCTAGGCGCATGGGCTTCAGTAGTTGTGGCACACGGGTTCAGTAGTTGTGGCTCGCGGGCTCTAGCGTGCAGGCTCAGTAGTTGTGGTGCATGGGCTTAGTTGTTCCACGTTAATAAGTATTTTAAAGAGTACTACAGGGACTTCCCTGGCGGTCCAAGGGTTAATTAAGCCTCCGTGCTTCCACTGCAGGGGGCTCAGTCGCAGCATATCCAAAAAAACAAGAGTACTACATATACGCTGTTGTATGTAAATGCTGTTGAATGTTTGGTTATTTCTAGCTGATGGATATTTATTTATTTCCAGAGCTATCACAAACAATACTTCATTGAATATCTTTAATCATGTCTTCCCTTGTGTGTGTTTTTCTAGCATGGATATTGGGGCATAGAATTGCTGGGTCATGGTGTAAACACTTTTTAAAATTTACTAGATTCTTGTCCTCCAAAGTGGTTCTACCACTTTGTCATGCTCCTGTCACAGCTTGTTCAAATATCCCACATTTCCTCCCATCCCGGCTGACTAACATTAGGTTATAGTAGTCTCTCATAGTTTCCCTATTCCGCTGGCTTAAAAATATATACCTAATTTATCTTGTTTTAATTCTTGTTTCCTTGATTACCAGTGAGGTTAAGCATCTTTTCATATTGAGCGTCTTTACATGTTTATTGACCATTTGTAATTCTTATTCAGAGAACTGCCTATTTATATCCTTTGCTGTTTTCCTATTATTTTGTCTTTTTCTCACTGATTTGTAGGAATTCTTGGAATATTCTGGACACAAATTATTTTTATATATGTGGTAGATATCTTCTAATCTGTTGTCTTTTAAAACTATAGATGTCTTCAGTGCTTATGTTTTAAACGTTGATGAAATCTTTTACTTGATGTTTTGTGCATTTTGTTGAGGTCTTCCTGCATAATGATAGGGCTTACTGCAGCCACTCCCCTTTCTCCATCACCTTTTCTTCCTGTAACTCAGCCTGACTTGGGGCTAGACAAAGCATGTGAGATATTTGGTCGTGTTTTTTTCTGGTTGCTGTGGAAAGCTATACTGAAGGACGGGTGGAAATTTCAGCTATTATGCTGTGTAGGTTTCAAGTGAAGGCAGAAGTTCGTTAGCACAGAGGCCCACGTATGAGCATACTAGTTTGCAAGCTCCACATGAGTTTGCACTGTATTTGGAACACGCAGAAAATGAATAAACGTTACTGAAAATTTTAACTTCTTAACAATAAATTTTGTAAGCTCGTGGAACTCATAATTAGTGGAGGGTGTGGAATTGTCTCTGAGAAAGTCTAGAAGTGTGCTCATCTTTTGGGGGCGGTACAGGTGTAAGTGTGAGTGAGTATGGCAGGATATAAACACACATGTGCCCCCCACACACACATCAGCCTTCACCAAGTCCTTATGTAGGTTTTCAGCTCTTGACTTTTACACTTGAACAGCTTAGACAGAATAGAAATGCCCTTTAAGATGTCATTTCAAAGCAACCTCAATATTCCTTTCCCAGCTCATAGGAGACACTGAATCTGTTCAAGACGGGCAGTGCTTTTTTGAATCAGTACAGACCAGCATGGCAAACCAGTATCTTCTCTGCATACTGATGTTGACAAATCTGCTCAAATGAATGAACCTACTCTTTTTTTTTTTTTTTTTAATTTATTTATTTATTTATATTTCTTATTTTTGGCTGCGTTGGGTCTTCGTTGCGGTGCGTGGGCTTTCTCTGGTTGTGGCGAACGGGGGCCACTCTTTGTTGTGGTGCGCGGGCTTCTCATTGCGGTGGTCTCTCTTGTTGAGGAGCACGGGCTCTAGGTACACGGGCTTCAGTAGCTGTGGCTCGCGGGCTCTAGAGCGCAGGCTTAGTAGTTGTGGCGCACGGGCCCAGCCGCTCCGTGGCATGTGGGATCCTCCCGGACCAGGGCTCGAACCCATGTCCCCCGCATTAGCAGGCGGACTCCCAACCACTGCGCCACCAGGGAAGTCCCGAACCTACTCTTGAATGACTAACTTCCGGGGAAAGGGTACAATCCCATGCCTGTGCTAGTGGAGTCAGGTGGCCCATAGGAAGAGAGGAAGATGAGGAGGCATTTTACAACTTCATCAAGAAGGAAGCACCAACTTCTGACTTTCTACCGTCCTGGAAAACTCTCCAAAAAAATCACTGATCTCTTGTCCTATCCACAGTCATTTATATGTGCTTGTCATTGGCTCCAGATTAAAGATGCGTGCCTATAATGAGAGATGAGAGGGGCATTTCACCTACAACTAGAGAGTACCCATATTTAATTAAATTTTAAGTGTGCCCAGAGATTTTATGAAAACTTTTGGATCAAGAATGTGGTATGTGAGGACAGCAGAGATAATAAGGGCACCAACTCTGAATCAGACGGACCTGAGTTCATTTCATGCTTACTACCTGTGTGACGTAAACAAGTTATTTAGCTTCCCTAAACCTCATGTGTAAAATGGGAAGACTATTGCTGTCTATCTCCTAGGACTGGTGTAAGGATTAAATCAGTTAATATTATATATAAAGCACCCAGAACACAGTTTCTACAAATAACTCAATACAAGCTTAGGGCTATTGTTATTATTAGTAGTAATATTGCCTAACTTCCCTGAATAGATTTAATCTCCAGAAATTATATCAACTATAGTTAGATATTAGCCACCATCTAAAACAGATGCCCTAAAGGTAAAAAAAATAAGACCAGTGTATCAAAAATGGGGTCATAATCTCCTGTTTGATTACTTATGAGATTAAGTGAGTTACTTTCCTTCCTTTCTTCCTCCCCTTTTTCCTTCCTTTCTTCCTCCCCTTTTTCCTTCCCTCCCTCCCTCTTTCTCCCTTCTTTTCTTTCTCTCCTTCTTTTCTTTGCTGCTTCTCATCTCGCTTTCTATTCCTCTTCCACATTTACCGTTATTTCCTCCTGTCCCTCTGCCAATTTGACGTGCTGAAAACGAATAGGCTCTCATAGATCTCACAGGAGAGCTAGTGCTATTTGTTTTTATCCGTCTTTGGCATTCATGAGGAAAGGCTGGTTCTTAAAAACCATTAGAATGCGCCTGAGATGAAACTCATCTCACCCCTTGGGATTGCCTTTCCTTTGCAGCTAGGTGGCTTTCTTACTTTTGCCCTCTTCAGTAAAGCATTCTCCTGTGCCTGTGCTGGTTGAGTGGAAAGGACACTCAGCCCTCAGCTCCACACGGGAGGAATCATGTCTACCTAATGCACCACTGAATACTGCATGCTTGGCCCAGGGCCTATGGTATAGAAGGTAGCCAACAAATATTTGTTGATGGAATGATTGAATGAACTAGCATAGAAACTGAGATTTGAACTCTGGTTTTCCCATTCACTAGAAGTGTGATCTTGAGTGAGTTTCAGAAGTAACTTGAAACTCAAATTCCTAATATAATAAATATAATAAATATTATATTATGTTATATGTAATATATAATGAAGACAGTAATACGTACCTTAGAAGGGAAGTTAAAAGATTAAAGGACATTTCTGTAAGAGTGCTTTGTAAACTGTCAGATATTAATACAACTATGAAGGTTATATGGGAAATTCCAGAAAGTTTAAATATGTAATTCTTAAAACTACTCTAATACCAAAAGAAAGCCCCTTTTGAAAGTAGGGATGTACAGTCAGAATTGGTGCTTTCCAAGTGACCAGTATATTAAAGTCTGAGTCATAAGAGTTAGGCAAAGTAGGTTATATTTTTTTATGATCGTCTTGCTTTAAGTAATGGTCTGGTGAGGGCAAATAAAAGGACATACACAGGCATGTAGACGACTGACTAAGTATTCAATCCGGCAAAGGCATTTCCAAAAGGCGTAAAGATCTAGCAGTGATGTAATACAATCTCAAGAATTCTTACATATCCTTTGACTAAACAGATTTGGGGGCCAGATTCGTCTTGTATTTCTTTTGAATTTTAACTTGAGATTTAAAAATCATTTAATGAAAACTAAGGTGCAACATAGTTCAAGTCTTCCTGTGGGTCCTTCAGGAAACCTAAGTTCAGCTCTCTAACCTTGGGAGTCACCCGTGACCCCTTTCCCTCATACCCTACGTCCAACTCATCAGCAAATTCTGTTGGGGGCACCTTTGAAATACTGCATATCCAGTGCCTCCAGGCGACTTTCCTCTCTCACTTGACTATGTCAAGAGCCTTCTACCAGTGTCCCTACTTCCATGCTTGCCCTGCGATGGTCTGTTCTCCACACAGCAGTCAGAGTGATTTTTTAAACAACTTGCCTCACTTATTCCATGTTAACATTTTCAGTGTCTACAGAATATCCCACCAGTTTTATGCATCATAATTTACTTAAGCAATTCCCAACTGTTAGACATTTGGGTTGGTTTCTGTTTTCCCTTCTTAGAAATAATGCTTCAATACTGAACATGAAGATGGTTTCCCCACCCCCCCCCCCCACATTTTAGAAGACCGCCTCATGATCACTTTCTAACACTAGAGTGATTGGTTCATATATGAGTATAATTACACTACTTATACATATTGGAATACATATTGCTTTCAGAAGGTTTGTATCAATGGGACAATGTCACAACTTTACCAGCATTGGGCAGAACCATTAGATATAATTTTGAGGGTTTAATAGGCTTAAGATAACAAGGTCAATTTAATAGGTCTAAAAAACAATAACATGTATTAAAATGTGAATTTATTTAACTGCTAGTAATGTGGAATTCTTTCCCATATACTTTTTTTTAAGACAATTATATTTTTTTGTGTCTTTTTTTTATATAGTAGGTTCTTATTAGTTATCTATTTTATACATATTAGTGTATCTATGTCAATCCCAACCTCCCAATTCATCCCACCCCCTCTTCCCCCCATATACTTGTTTAATGATTTATATTTCTCTTTTTAACAGCCTTTGCCTTTTTTAACTATTAAGGGCTTGATGATTTTTCTCTTACGTTTGAACGAACTCTTTCATGGCAAATGTAAATAGTCTCCTGGTCTGTTGTTCTTCTTATTTTAGTTTCTTATCGTTTTAAAAAACTTTAATCTTCGTATTGCTGAATTTGTCAGTTTTTTCCTTTGTTCACGCTTTAATATTTATTCATTTATTTTGGCTCCACCCGGTCTTAGTTGTGGCATGCGGGTTTCTTAGTTGTGACATGCATGCGGGATCTAGTTCCCCGACCGGGGATCGAACGCGGGCCCCCTGCATTGGGAGCACGGAGTCTTACCACTGGACCACCAGAGAAGTCCCTCCTTTGTTCATGCTTTAGTTTAGAACTTTAATATATATAAGAGGATGACATATTAACTGCCTAATTGTAATAGATGGTGATCATTGTAACAATAATAAAAATCATTTTAGAGTGCCCCATTAATACGGGGTTTGTGAAAATTCTAGGAAGGTGAGCACTGAGGTGGATGCACACCTAGAATGCACGGGAAATGTGTGAGTGTGTAAGGGCAGGGGAAAGAGGAAGAAGAGAAGGGGCAGTCTGTCTCCTCTGTTAGCATGTGACAGCATGCATCTCCCAGCATGACTCCACACTTCACACAGAGGGTTAGTGGAAGCTGGCTTTCTTGCTCAGTCTTTTCAATGGAAAATTCCCCTGACTGGTGTTTGTCTGCGCTGCCAGTGATGCTCAAAAAGACAATTCCAAGGCACTACAGAGTTCTCTGTCAAAGAAATATGCTTGGTTTACATTTTGATATTAGTCACACTAGACTGTGAACTACTTGAAGGCATTTGTAACCCCCAGAAATGGAACTTGCTGGAGGCAGAGCAAATGTTTACAACATTTAAAAAAAATTATTTTAACTATTTTCTAATCTTCTTGGTGGTGGTTTGAAAATTTACGGAGTGAAAAGAATGGTGTCTGCATCCCAGTAGAGGTCCAAGCACTAAGAAGTCAGGTAACCTTATGTAACTTATTTTTTTCTGGACCTCAGTTTCCTCATTTGTCAAAATAAGAGAGGGCATTAGGCCGGGTGATCTCAGAGGTACTTTTCAGTGAGGATGCTCTATAAGAATAGATTATAAATTAATTACATACAGTGTCCAGTTTATACTCTTATTTGTTTTAAAAAAACATGTCTGATCAAAAAGAGAATGAATTGTAATGGAAACCACAACGTTCTCACAGGCTCAGAGGCACTGATTTAATCTGGCTTTACTGTTGAGTCCTTATGACTCTCAGCACAATGGGGTTTACAAATATAAATGCATATTTCAATACCAGACATTTGAAAGAAAAAGAGGGGAAAAAAAGATAGGTTTTCTGTCCTCTAGAGCTATGCCATCCGATATAGCAGCCACTTGTCACTTGTGACTCTTGGACAGTTGCAGTGTGGCTGGTCTGAATCAAGAGATGCCCTAAGTACAAACACACATTGGGTTTTAAAGATTCAGTACAAAAAAAAGTAAAATATCTTGTTTCCATATTGATTACATATTGAAATCATAACACTTTATTTACTCATTCATTCATTCATTTATTTTTGGCTGTGAGGCAGGCATGCGGGATCCTAGTTCAGCAAGCAGGGATCGAACCCACGCCCCCTGCAGTGGACGTGCAGAGTCTTAACCACTAGACCACCAGGGAAGTCCCGAAGTTATAACATTTTAGATGAACTAAATATATTTTAAAAATTAATTTTGCCTCTTTCTTTTTACTTTTAAAAATGTGGCTACTGGGAATTCCCTGGCGATCCAGTGGTTAGGACTCTTCGCTTTCACTGCAGAAGGTGTGGGTTCAATCCCTGGTTGGGGAACTAAGATCCCGCAAAAAAAAAAAAAAAAAAAAAAAAAAAATGTGGCTACTAAAAAAAATTACATAGGTAGCTCACACTATATTTTTATTGGACAGTGCTGCTCTAGAGCAGTCTGGAATGGGAGATAGAGAATGATAATAAGGATGAATAGAATAAAACTGGTGAAAGTACAGAGAAGATTGACTACCTGCATTTTTTAAATGAAAGTTTCTTTGCTTTTCATTCCAGCAAACTTAGTCTCCACTAATTTTTAAAATGTTAAATTTGTTCTCTCATAGGAAAATGGCTTTGTAAAGAAGTTTGAACCCAAATCTGGCTGGCTGACTTTTCTGGAAGTTACAGGAATGATCTGTGAAATATTATGTCTCCTGAAGCAGTATTATTGACCAAAAAGGACACTCCATATTGTGAAATCTGCCTAATTTTCTTGAATTGTACAAGAAGCACTTGCCAACACTTACTTCTACTTCTAAACAAAGAACTTTGATGATATAACTTGACATTCCAGAGTTATGGGAATTTTGTCCCCATTTTAATGAATAAATTGTATGTATTTGTCTCTATACGTAATTTGTGTCCTGCCTGCGGGTCCAACAAAAGGGTAAAGCTCAATACAGGGTACAGAGATTGAATTAAGAGAATGATGACCAGGAAGGTGATGTCTTTGGCAGATTTTCTTAAGGGTGTGTCCATTACCCAAAAATCATTTTCGGTGTCGCCAGTCTAGACTGATGATGGGTGAGGTCTGCTTCTCATGTACCTCTGGGCTCCAAGCTTTCTGGAGTCCCCAGTGCCCCTAGATGCTTACGTAGGGTTTTCCACCAATGCCCTCTCTGCCACACTTTAGAGTTGCCATGTAAAGTTGATGAATATGGCAACCAGATATGGAGGAGACTCCGGGATAGTCTGAACAAAGACAGGTAAACCATTCAACATTGGGCCACTGTTAAACTCTCTATTTAAAAATTTCACAAAGTAGAAAATTATGTCTTTTATTAGCCCCTGTGTTCTGATTTTTTAGGTCAGCAAATCTGGTTGCAACATGGGAGCACAGTACCTTGTTCTCGACTTTCCCACTCTTCCTTTTCCTCCCTCAGTACAATCTCTGCCCCACTGGGGCTTGCTTTTCCTTTCCTAGGAAGTTGTTGATTGATCCAATAAAGAAACCACAGCCTTCCCTCCCCAGCACCCCCTTCAGGCTATGGGCATTTTCACAGGGGATTTCAGTTAATTCATGCTTTACCTCTCATAGTGATTCTTAATGGTGGGGATTAGGACACTGGGGCAAGTCAGTAGGGAAATATTTTTGACACAAGTAGCTTTGGTTACTTATCAAATCACACCTGAGAGGCAACTACCTAGGCCACCTGGGCTTGTGTCTGCAGGAGGCAGGGAGCATTTTCTTTTTCCCTCTTCAGCCAAGTGCCTCCCCTCGCCCTACTGAACTGTGTTAAGTTTTAATTCATTTTTGCATTAATCAGAGCTAAGTGGTGGGAATGAATAGTCATGAACGGACATAAACAGGAAGCATGTGTAAGGGTACTGCTACCTGGAATACACTTGCACAAGAAACCACAAACCCTGGCTTTTACACTGCCATGAGCTATTTAACAAAGTGACACTGGGATATCACTGACCATTTCTGGCTTGGTTGGTGACCTGGTCTTTCAAAGTGCAGCTCACTGTGTGTTCTGTTTAGCACTTTAAAGAAAAAAGGCTTTTATGAACCTCAACTCCTACCTCAAGCCAAACACAAAAATGAAAGTGAAAACAGATCACAGACCTAAATGTTAACTATAAAACTCCAAGAGGAAAACACATGAGAAAATCTTCACAACCTTGGAGTAGGCAAAGATTTCTTAGCTACAATACAAAAAACCTGAACCAGAAAAGAAAAAAAACGGTAATTTAGAAATCACCAAAATTTTAAAATTCTTTTAAAAAGACACAGTTAAGCAGTCAAAGAGAGGGTATGTGAATTATATCTCAATAAAGCTGTTTAAAAAAAAAAAACTCAAAGAAAGCAAGCCATGGAATGAGAGATAATATATGTCACATTATTATCTGACAAAGGACTTGTATCCAGAATAAATATAATACTTGTACAATTCGATAACAACAGGACCATCAACCTAATTTAAAAATTGGCAAAAAATTGGAACATACACTTCACACACAAAAGTAGATGGTCAACAGACATGGAAAAGATGCTGGGACACCATTAATCATGAGGGAGATGCAAATTAAAACCACAATGAGACCACTGCACATCCTCCAGGATGGCTAAAATAAAAAAGACTAATAATACCACCCTTGAGGAAGATGTGGAATAACTGGAACTCTCATCCACCACTGGTGATAATGGCAAACTGTACAACTGCTTTGGAAGACAGATCGGCAACTTCTCATAAAGTTAAACACATACTTACTGTAGGACCCAGCAACTCCACTCTTACGTATTTATTCAAAAGAAATAAAAACATAGGGACTTCCCTGGTGGAGCAGTGGTTAAGAAGCCACCTGCCAATGTAGGGGACACGAGTTCGAGCCCTGGTCCAGGAAGATCCCACATGCCACAGAGCAACTAAGCCCATGCGCCACAACTACTGAGCCCACATGCCACAACTACTGAAGCCCGTGCACCTAGAGCCTGTGCTCTGCAACAAGAGAAGCCACTGCAACAAGAAGCTCGCGCACTGCAACGAAGAGTAGCCCCCGCTCACTGCAATTAGAGAAAGCCCGTGTGCAGCAATGAAGACCCAACACAGCCAAAAATAAAAAAATTTATTTTAAAAAAAATCACTTCCTTACTCTATGGCCCTACAATTTGTTCCAGGCCCATCTTGTTCCTGCCTCAACTCTAGAATCAAGAAGCCCTGGTTGTTTATCAGAGAATATTTAGAAATCAAGATCTGGTTGCTAGATTTCATTGCTACTGCAGTGTCACTGCTTCTAGGCCCTCTCCCAAACAGAGCTAGGAAATATATGTGCGCTTTCAACATACATATCTCTATTTATTTCTGTATCTATCCATTTGTTTATATATTTAAAACCATGGGTTCATACTGACACTTCGGGTTTTTTTTGAGTATAGTTGATTTACAATGTTGTGTTAGTTTCAACACTGACACTTCTAATTATCCAGCACCACAGGGTTCATTCCCCAATTCCCTCTTTCTTTATGTGTAACTTCTTTTTCCAACAGGGAGAAACCTGACTCATTATCCACAATATCTTTCCTTATTTGTTCAATTCTAGAATAAAGTCGCTTCACAATTGTTAATATACACCCCTGTGAAAAATAAACGTACTAACTAGTGCAATATTTGTGTAAAGTTATTTTTGTCTTTGGCCTTACAGTATACAGTCAAAATACTGTTTTCCAAAGTTACTTAACTTAGTTTTTTTTCTTCTCCACCCACTTGTTGTGGTTATGCTAATCACTGACAATACAGTTCAGTTTGTTCGTCCCTGCTTGTATTCTATTTTGGCTTCTCTCCACACCCTTCTTGTATGTATATGTATGTAGAACATTATAAGGGTTCCCATTTCTCCACACCCTTGTCAACATTTATCTCGTTTTTTTTTACTATAGCCACCCTAGTGAGAAGTGGTGCCTCTCTGTGGTTTTGATTTGGATTTCTCTAATGACTAATGGTGATCTTTTTAAGTGCTTATTGGTCATTTGGATATCTGATGTGGAGAAATGTCTATTCAAGTCCTTTGCGCATTTTTAAATCGGATTATCTTTTTTTTTTAATTGCTGAGTTGAAGAGTTCTTTATATATTTTAGATACAAGTCCCTTGTCAGGTATATGACTTGTGTGAATATTCTCTCCCAGTCTGTAGGTTGTCTTTTCATTTTCTTGATAGTGTCCTTTGATGCACAAATGTTTTTAATTTTGATGAAGTCCAATTTACTTTTCCTTTCTTGCTTGTGGTTTTGGTGTTATAACTAAGAAACCATTGCTGAAGCCAAGGTGATGAAGATTTATGCCTATGTTTTCTTCCAAGAGTTTCATTTTAGCTCTTATATTTAGGTCTTTTATCTATTTTGAGTTAACTTTTGCATGTAGACATTTAGCTGTCCCAGCATCATTTGTTAGAAAAGACTATTCTTTACCTATAGAATTATCTTGGTACTTTTGTCAAAAAAAACACACATCAACTATAAATGTAAAGGCTTATTTCTGGACTCTCAATTCTATGACATTTTCCTATCTATCTTTAAGCAAATACCATACTGTCTTGATTACTGTAACTTGGTAGTAACTTTTGAAGTTGGCAAGGGTGAGTTTTCCAACTCTGTTCTTCTTTTTCAAAGTTGTTTTGGTTATTCTGGGTTCCTTGCATTTCCATATGAATTTTAGGATTGGCTTATTGATTTCTGCAAAAAGGCCAAATTTGATAGGGACTGCATTGATTCTATAGATTAATTTGTGGAGTACTGCTATCTTAAAAATACTAAGTCTTCCGATCTATAAACATGAGCTGTCCTTTCACTTATACAGGTTTTCTTTCTTTCAACAATGCCATGTAGCTTTCAGAAGTTTAACTCTCCCTTTGTTAAATTTATTCCTAAGTATTTTATTTTTCTAATGCTCTTGTAAATTGAATTGTTTTTTAAATGTCAGATTATTCATTGTTAGCATATAGAAATCTGTATTAGAGTTCTTCAGAGAAACTGAACCAATAGGATATATATATATATCTTATATCTTATTATATATACCTGATACCTCCTATTAATATTATCTCCTGATATATGTGTATGTGTGTGTATATATATACATATGTATTGATACAGAACAAATAGACAGTATCTATCTATAAAGAGAATATAAAGAATTGGCTTATGTGATTATGGAGGCTAGGAAGTCCGTTCTATATCTCCTTCTGTTCTTTCTGTTCTATTCCACTGGTCCACTGTATATTCAAGTGGCAGTACCACACTGTTTTAATTATAGAGCCTTTATAATATGTTTCAGTGTCTGGAAGGGCTAGTTCCCTGCTGCGGTCTTTTGTTTTCTTCAGCGTTCTCCTAGCTATTCTTCAATGCTTCTTTTTCCACACACATTTTAGCAAAGTTGATTTATTGACATAAAACTTACTAAACCTTCACATAGACTTGCTGTATTTTCTCTAAATTTCCAACAATTTCAAAGTTTATTTTCTTTATCCACCGATTAATTAACTTTCTCACCTTTTCATCAGATTACGGAGACTTTCTCCACGCCTAGTTATTCCCTTGAGCTACTATCCTCCCTCCTCCCAATCCAGGTCACATGCCCTGCAAGAGAAAAAAATTCTTGGTGTCTACACTTTCTCAAATCTTCTGTTTCTGAAGGAACAGAACTTTTTTTTTTTTTTTTTCATTTTATTTTTTTGGCCATGCGTCATGTGGGATCTCAGTTCCCCCACCAGGGATGAACCCGCACCCCCTGCTTTGGAAGCGTTGTCTTAACCACTGGACCACCAGGGAAGTCCCGGAACAGAACTTTTATAGTAGGAGCAAGTTCCAGTTATTCTACAGTGAAAATATTGTTGGACCTTGAGCCTGTAATGAACTAACTTTCAGTCCTGAGTTCTCCAGAGGTGAACAGAAGAGACATGCTGATAGTAAGAGAAAATCACTTGCTTCATCAAGGATCTGTCCCGCCCATCGGCAGTAAACCAGCTCCCTCCCAGCTACTGGAAAAGAAAAAGAGGAAGTCTTTATTACAGACTAAAAAAGTCATCTTCCCTTTAGCTAACAGGACTGCGTATCATATAGATTTCTCTATTCGGCCTGCCTTTGCCTTTTCAGGCCCCAGAGAGCCCCAGTACTACACGACACGTGGCACCCAGCGAATCCTGAGCCTTTACAGAACTCCTTCCAGTAGTACCGCCGGCCCAGGGAGGTCAGGCGTGCAGAGCTGTCACGGCTGCCCTCGACTTGCTGGGGGAGGGGCGTACATTGACCGCGAAGGCACTTAGTTCGGGTACCAAGGGCGGGAGGCGTGGTGCGCCCGGCGACCCGGAAGCGGGGGCGCGCCCGGCCGAGCCCGGACACGCCCCGGGGCGGGCGGACCCAGCGGCCTGCGGACGGGACCCGGATCGCACCCGCGAGATGGCGGCCGCGGCCGTGAGCAGCGCCAAGCGGAGCCTGCGGGCCGAGCTGAAGCGGCGTTTGCGGGCGCTGAGCGCCGAGGAGCGGCTGCGCCAGTCCCGCCTCTTGGCCCAGAAGGTGGGAGAACGCGACGACAGCCACCGTAACGCCGGGGCCGGACGCCTTCAGGCCTGCGGATCTGCGCAGGCGCGGACCTCCGACGCGCGCACGTCCGCCCGGCGCGCGCACGTCCGCTGAAGGCGCGCAGTGTTCCCCTGACCGCGCGCAAGTCCTGTTGTGGGTGCTGGGACGGTGTTGTGCTCAGTGTCCCGGGGCGATGGCGCCGTGGAGAGTTATGGGGTTTGTGAGGGAGAGGATGGAAGTGGGTGACACACTGCTGAGGTAAGAGCAGCGTAAGAGCAGAAAGATCTAGAGGGGGAGAC
This sequence comes from Eschrichtius robustus, assembly GCF_028021215.1. Classification (NCBI taxonomy): domain Eukaryota; kingdom Metazoa; phylum Chordata; class Mammalia; order Artiodactyla; family Eschrichtiidae; genus Eschrichtius; species Eschrichtius robustus. Next base: position 167,562,215 of record NC_090824.1, read on the forward strand.
GGGCGGACACCTGAGCGCCAGTGTGCCTTCAGTGAGTCTGAATGAATTACAGGGGACTTCCCGCCGGCGGTCCGGTGGTTAGGACTCCGCGCTTCCACTGCAGGGGGCGCGGGTTGGCTCCCTGGTCGGGGAACTAAGATCGCACATGCCACGCAGCGCGACCAAAAAAAAAAAAAAAAAAAAAAAAAATTAGAGTCCAGTCATAGCAGTAAAATGATCAGAGAAAGATGCAATTACTTCAGACGAGGGAGCCCAAGATGGGGTGCAGAGATGCTCTAGGATGGAAGCCCTTCACTGAGCCTGTGGAGGGCAGAGCCCTGTCTCCGTAGCCTCAGGGCCTAGCCTCCTCCTATCACTCAGTAGGTGAACATTAAATGCTTTTCTGAATTAATGAAAGAACTGATTCTTATACTTAGGCTGCCCAAGAAGATAGGAAGCAGAAGAGGGAAATTAGGGGAATGAGTCCAGTTTCGTGCCTGTTGGTTATAATACCTCGATTTTGTTAACTTTCGCAGACTGACTTGTTAGATACTACCGTGTAGTATAATACAAGTTCATGTAATGCCAGTTTTCGTATCAGTAAAATGGCGGACAGATCCTGTCCTGAAGGCATGTGCTAAAGATGTCTGGGAGACTGGTTTTTGTTGGATGCCCAAGGGAAAAAAAATTGATGTCCCGTGAATAAGTAAATGTTAGTAATTCTAAGTCAAACTAATGATCCGTCTTCCCCAGCATCCTGTCTCTGACATAGATACCAATGTTATATTCGGAAATTAGCATGGGAGTTCTTTTCCTTGATGTCCCTTGAAATTAGATACGCCGTAAGAATTTTTAAATTATCCTTCACTAGTCTATCATCCATTAGTTTCTCAAATTCAAGGCTCCTATGGGTCAAAGCAGTAAAGCAAATACAAGCATTTCATCCCCCTCTTCATATACATAGGTGTGCAGGAGGGGATCTATGCAGATGTTAGTTTATTTATTCAAACTCAGTATTTTTAGCTATATGAGGAAGGCATTAGTTGCTTTAGTGGATGTGGAGAAGTATAGAATCTTATCCTTACTCTCTAGGTGCTTAAAATTTAGCTAATTAATTCACATATATTGAACTCATACTGTGGGCCATACTTTGCTATGTACTGGGTTGTAGGAATGAAAAAGATAGGCTTGTTGGACTTCCCTGGTGGTCCAGTGGTTAAGACTATGCGCTCCCAATGCAGGGGGCCCGGGTTCGATCACTGGCCAGGGAACTAGATCCTGCATGCCGCAACTAAGAGCCTGCATGCCACAACTAAAAGATCCCACGTGCTGCAACTAAAGACCCAGCGCAGCCAAATAAATATTAAGGTAGGATTGTTGCTCTGAAGGAGCAGAGAGTCTTCAAGAGGAAACAGACATGTGAATAAAGAATTGCAGTGCTTTGAGATGTACGGTAAAGGTAAACACCAAAGCTGTAGGAACCAAGCTTAGGGGAGGGGGAATCAGAAGGCTTTCTTTCTATGGGGAGATGTTTGAGAAATATTTTGTAGTACAAGATGAATTTTGTCAGGTGAAGGGAAGATAGGGTGGGTGAACATGTGCAGGAATATTTTGGCAAGAGAAGGAAAGACAATTTAACATGGGTTTTGGAACTCTAGCTCTGGATTTAACCTGGTTCCACTGCGTTTTAGCTGCATATGGCCTTGGACAAGTCCCCTAATCTTTCTGAGCCTCTGGTTCCTTATCTGTAAGAAGGATAATGTCATCCTTGAAGACCTATCGTGAAGGTTAAAGAAGTGTGTTAAGGGATGCATTGAGTGCTTTACATATTTTTGATATATCCTTTAGGAAGAGAATATTGGCAGCATTTTTGGAAAATGGGTTGGGGGTGGAAGAATGAGAAAAAAAATACATGGAGACCAGTAAGGGGCTGTTGTGATAATTTGGGTGAGAGGTACTGAAGATGTAAACAAGGGCATGGGCGGTGAAGGTGAGGGGAAAAAGCAGGTAAATTGAGAGACTATGTAGTGAGAATCAGCGGGACTTGGCAATTAACTGGATGGAGATTAGAGAGTACTGGAAAAGGGGGGCCACCTATGATTCCAAACTTTAGAGCTGGGGATAAAGGGTTTTGAACATTACTAGGCACAAGGAAGGTAAGAGTTGGAGCAGATTTTGGAGGGGCATGGGAACAATAAAGATGAGTTCAGTTTGGTTTCTGTGTCTATAGTAGATTAGAATTTAAAAAAACTCCAGGTGGGAATAGTAGCCGTATAGAGACAGAACCACTGATACCAGTAGATTGACAGCTGAGAGCTGGCATCAGAGAGAGAAAAATTCAAAAGCAGACCCATGACTCCCAGTAATAAACACATTTTACTCCATACAAATAAATGTACTCATATAAGAAATCTGTTACACAACCAGGTGTTTGACAACTCTTACTATATACAACGAACTTTAATATTTTCTATTTCATTTGCTGATTGTAACCCACTGTTGACTTCATGACCAACCAATGGATCAAGGCCCAAAATATCAACATACTGGCACTAGAACAGTGTTTTGCCATAGTGCATGTTCAATACAGTAAAGGTATTAAATGATGCCTTTCTCCCAATAATTTTAAAAAAGGCAAATTTATTCTTATTGACACAGCATTTTTTAAATAATTTAGAATTTTATCAGAAAAGTAATGTGTGGTAAAGAAATTATACTTTATGCCGTATCTTGACTCCTCAACAAATAAGATGAGGAAATTAGTGCCAAGTACTCATTTTGTTTTCCATTCTATCTGCCTATTTCTGACACCTGTATCATTATATTTACATTGCCAAGTTTTTATAATATTTGTGTTCTGTTCTATTCTGAGTCTACTGAGCATTTTCTGTGTCTGATTTTCAAACTTGAAATTCAAGTAAATAGTATTTACAGTATTGTGGTTATATATATAGTGTTCACTACAGAAACAAATTGTATCATTGAATGTGTAAGAAAAGGATATACAATTCAATGTCACTAGATGTGTGTGGCTAGGAGGGGAATGTTTCAAGTGTTAATATCAAATACTTTCTTTTTGTTTTTGTTTTTTAATTTTTATTTATTTATTTATGGCCGTGTTGGGTCTTTGTTTTTGTGCAAGGGCTTTCTCTAGTTGCGGCAAGTGGGGGCCACTCTTCATCGCGGTGTGCGGGCCTCTCACTATCATGGCCTCTCTTGTTGGGAGCACAGGCTCCAGACGCGCAGGCTCAGTAATTGTGGCTCACGGGCCTAGTTGCTCCGCGGCATGTGGGATCTTCCCAGACCAGGGCTCGAACCCGTGTCCCCTTAATTGGCAGACAGATTCTCAACCACTGCGCCACCAGGGAAGCCCTCAAATACTTTCTTTTTTCTTATGCTTTATAATTGCTTGAAATTATGGCGTGCTTAATTTTTCTATTTGGAGTATAAATTTCTAATTTAGCTCTCTGTTCAAGTTTCCGATTGCCTTTGTTTTTCCTTTTTGGCAAAACAAGAATATGCCTTATCAATAGATTTTTTTTTTCATTTTGTCTGTTAAAATAAATCCACTTTCTTCTTGAAAGTACTCTAGTCCACTGCTCCTTCTGGTCTGGTCGACTTTCAGTCTGTGCTATAGCCATTGCTCTGGGGTTCCTCATTCTCTGCTTTTAAGTTAGGGCTGTTTCTTGAATCCAATATCTTCTCTCTTAGGTCTCTTCCTTCCTTCTTCTTTTTCTTTATTTTCTTTATTTATTTTTGGCTGCGTTGGGTCTTTGTTGCTGTGTGCAGGCTTTCTCTAGTTGCGGTGAGCGGGGGCTACTCTTTGTTGTGGTGTGCGGGCTTCTCATTGCGGGGGCTTCTCTTGTTGCAGAGCACGGGCTCTAGGCGCGTGGGCTTCAGTAATTGTGACATGTGGGCTCAGTAGTTGTGGCTAGCAGGCTCTAGAGCGCACACTCAGTAGTTGTGGCACACAGGCTCAGTAGTTGTGGCTCACGGGCTCTAGAGCACAGGCTCAGTAGTTGTGCGCATGGGCTTAGTTGCTCTGTGGCATGTGGGATCTTCCCGGACCAGGGCTCGAACCCGTGTCCCCTGCATTGGCAGGCGGATTCTTAACCACTGCGCCACCAGAGAATCCCCTTTTTTTTTGTTGATATCTTATTAGATTGTATTCTCAAGTAACTTTTTTTGGGAGAAAATACCTATGAGGGTAAAGTTTTTAATACTTTATACATTAGGAAATGTTTTTACCTGATTGAGAGTTTGAATTTCAAGTTTAAAATTAATTTTCTTTGTTCTGCTCAGCATCCATGACCTCCATTCAGTCTGAAGACTGGTATCTTTATCTATTATGTCTTTGATTACTTCTTTTCCTTTCTGCAATTCCTGTTAATCAAATAGTAAAAATCCTAGATTGATCTTCTATGTCTCTTAACATTTTTTCTCATTTTCCCCACATCTTTGTCTTTTCCCCCTACTTGAGGCTTTCTCCTGAATTGTTTTAATTTTGGTAATCTTAATTTTAATTTCCAGGTATTTTTTAATTCTCCGATTGCTTTCTTTCCAAAGCAGCCTGTTGTTGTTTTATAGATGCATCTATCTTCTTGAACTTGTCTGAGAAAACTAATTAGAATTTTTTAAAATCCATGTTCTCTGAATTATAATTATCTCAGTTTCCTGCTGGATCACTCCCCCCACCTCCTCTTTTATTTTTATTTATTTATTTATTTATTTATTTTTATTGGAGTATAGTTGCTTTACACTGCTGTGTCAGTTTCTGCTGTACAGCAAAGTGAATCAGCCATACTTATACATATATCCTGTTTTTTGGATTTCCTTCCCATTTAGGTTACCACAGAGCATTGAGTAAAGTTCCCTGTGCTATATAGTAGGTTCTCCTTAGTTATCTGTTTCATACATATTAGGGTATATGTGTCAATCCCAGTCTCCCAGTTCCTCCCACCCCCACCCCCTTTCCCCCTTGGTAGCCATATGTTTGTTCTCTACACCTGTGTCTCTGTTTCTGCTTTACAAATAGGTTCATCTGTACCATTTTTATAGATTCCACATATATGCATTAATTTGTTTTTCTCTTTCTGACTTACTTTGTATGACAGTCTCTAGGTCCATCCACGTCTCTGCAAATGGCATAATTTCGTTCCTTTTTATGGTTGAGTAATATTCCATTGTATATATGTACCACATCTTCTTTATCCATTCCTCTGTTGATGGACATTTAGGTTGCTTCCATGTCCTGGCTATTGTAAATAGTGCTACAGTGAACACTGGGGTGCATGTGTCTTTTTGAATTATGGTTTTCTCTGGGTATATGCCCAGGAGTGGGACTGCTGGATCATATGGTAGTTCTATTTTTATTTTTTAAGGAACTGTTTTTTAAGGTACTGTTCTCCATAGTGGCTGTATCAATCCCCCTTTTAAAAAATCCTTCTAATTTGTGTTTTGGCTTTCTAAAATGTTTGATGAACTGTTACTGTCTGTACATATTTATGAATGAAGGTGTGATAGCTAATGGGGATTTCCTTTGCTTTTTGTAGACACTTTGGAATTCCATGGGAAGAATGGATTCTGTCTGACCTACATCCATGTTCCTCAAGTGTTGTGATCTGCTGCTCTTTTGTCTGTAAATACTGTCCCATCCACTCTGTCTTGCAGAAACTAGTGAAATCTCTATCCTCTTGTTATCAGTGCTATCCTGGCTTTCTTTTTTGTGTGCTTTTTTACTGTCATATAAATGAGATTTGAGGAAGAAAGAAAGATAAGTGTGTATACATAGTCTCACACTGAATTTTAACTGATGTTTATTACTGCTTATTCAGCTTTTGATTTTCTGTGTTCTGCTTTAAAGAGAACCATATAGACATTTAACTTTCCCAGAAAGTACTTCGGTGCCAAAAACCTCAGATCTGCCCAACGTCTGGGTTTCACAGTTCCATTTGCTTTACCCACTTCAGGCCTGATAACAGCTATGTAACTGCTCAGAAAGGTAGAGTTAACTTCCTTCCTTAGCACTGGTTTGGTGTGCTATATCTACTTAACTTCTGTGTCCCTTTTTATTAGGAATAACTTGACTTTCTGTGCCTGTGTCTTTCTGGCACTCATATTATGTCACTTTTTTAAAAAAAATAAATCTATTTATTTATTTTTGGCTGCATTGGGTCTTTGTTGCTGCATGCGGGCTTTCTCTAGTTGTGGCGAGCTGGGGCTACTCTTTGTTGCAGTGTGTGGGCTTCTCATTGCGGTGGCTTCTCTTATTGTGGAGCACAGGCTCTAGGCACACGGGCTTCAGTAGTTGTGGCATACGGGCTTAGTTGCTCTGTGGCATGTGGGATCTTCCCAGACCAGGGCTCCAACCCGTGTCCCCTGCATTGGCAGGTGGATTCTTAACCACTGCACCACCAGGAAAGCCCTATAAGTCACTTCTGCAGTAACTTTTCCTTCTTAGCTTGGAGAACAGGGAAGAACAGAAAAGGAAGAAAAAAAAAAGGGAACTAAGAGCTAACTTCTGAGACTGGGGAAGTTCTGAGATTATTAAAATTTCTTGTGTGAGCAAAGCTCAGCCCATTTCTTCTGCCTCATGAATGATAAAACTGAGTACAAAGGGGGTACTTTCCCTGGCGGTCCAGTGGTTAAGACTCCGTGCTTCCACTGCAGGGGGCATGGGTCCAATCCCTAGGCGGGGAACTAAGATCACGCACACCAGCACGGTCAAAAAATTAATTAATCAATTAATTAAACTGAGTACGAAGGGTTGCTTTCCCCCAGGTGCACCTTCTTTACAACATGGCACTTGCTTTTAGAGGGCCTTTGCCTCTCCAGGATCCTCCCACCTTCCATCTTTGTGAACATTTTAGCATTCATTTGAACCGAAGAGCTTATAGCAGATAGGACGGAGGTGGGTAGAGCTAAGTGGACTGTATGGCATGCTGTCTGCCCCAGGGAGTTTACAGACTGGCCAGGATGCTACATTTAGGGCACGCCAAACAATTAATAATCAACTTATGACAACACATAATTGTTAGGTTGTATAGTGACTCTAAACATAGTAAGGGTTCTCTAGGAGTCAGGGAAAGTTAGGCCTTGAGTTGGGCTTAAATGGGTAGAATTTGGCAGGAGAGAAGGCTGACCATCCAAGGAGTAAAGAAGCTTGTGAGAGGTTCAGAGTTAAAATAAAGCAGAGACTCTCGGGGAAGTGGGTGACAGGATTGAAGTCTGCTAGAACGGGTAGGTGGGGGTCAAGCTTGGAATTCTCGATGCAGACAGCAGGGCCTCACAGTGACTTTTTAATGAATTGTCACACCTGCCGGAGATGTGTAAAAGGATCAGAGAAGTAAGTGTTGGGTCCAGAAGTTAAAGTCAGGCTTCAGGATGCAGTATTATTTGACCTATTATATACCACTCTGCTGTTTTTGTTTGTTTGTTTTTGGATAAAGAGGTTGGAGAAGGCTGAGAGAAAAAGGAGAAAGTGTTCAAACTGTTAAGGGGAGCCACTAATTTTTAAAAGTATAATCTTGGAAATTATAACCGCCATCATTTCCCATTTAGGTGTTTACCCATAGTCAATATCAAAAGTCCAAAAGAATCTCCATCTTTCTGAGTATGCAAGATGAAATTGAGACAGAAGAGATCATCAAGGACATTTTCCAACAAGGCAAAACCTGCTTTATCCCACGGTACCAGTTCCAGAGCAATCACATGGATATGGTGAAATTAGCATCGCCTGAGGAAATCTCTTCACTTCCCAAAACATCCTGGAATATTCATCAGCCCAGTGAGGTCGAGGCTCGGGAGGAGGCCTTGTCCACAGGTGAGTGTTATGGTATTAGAATCCGCACCTTAGGATGCTCTCAGGCTGTGATGGGTTCTTAGACCTCTGATCCGCTTGTTATGGTTGGGTCAGTGGGGGTCACTTTTCCTACAGGGATGAATTTGTATTTCATTTATATTCCAAGACACCGGCCTAACCTAGTTTCGGGTGCGATGCCCTCTGTAAGCTGTGAAGTGTCAACTGTAATAGTAAGGTATTAAGGTATTGTTGCCTTTTCACAGACTCCTGCCCTGACCTTGTGGGTTGGATTATACATTTTCCCTGAATAATATTGCATTTCCCACGGTTTCAATTATGGTCTGTATGGTAATGAGTACCTTACTGTTAATGCTATAAGCATTTATATCTCCAGCTCAGACCTGTCAACTACTTGGGTATCACATGGTCATCTCCAACACAACATGTTCCAAACTGAATCATATTCCCTCATGCCCACTATCCTGTGTTTCTCTTAGTGTATAGTACCATCACCACCCAATTCACCATGCCAGAAATCTCAAGATCATCCTTGATTCTTCTCTTCCCCTCATGTTCCATGTGTGCCCATTGCCGAGTCCTGGTGATTTTACTTACTGAGTTATTTATTGAACCTGTCCACTCCTCTCTAATCCCACTGCTACCACTGCAGTCTAAGCCACCATCTTCCCTTGCTTGGGTTATTATAACAGCCTCCTAACTCTTCTTCCTCTCCTCCCTCTCAATCTATTATCTATTTAGTAATTGAAACAAGATTTCTGAAATGCAAAGCTGACCATTTCTCTCCCCTGTTTAAAGTCTTTCAGTGACTTTCTGCTGCCCTTAGTTTGAATCAAACATTCCTTAACAAGGCTCTTCCTGATTTGGCCTTGCTATTCTTTCCATGTTTACATCTTTCTACTCCCTCACTTTATAATCTGAGTTTCAGCCACTCTGAATCTCTCCCAGTTTCCCAACCCCATTTTTAAAAAATTGAAATATAGTTGATTTACAATATTGTGTTAGTTTCAGGTGTATAGCAGAATGATTCAGTCATATATATATATATATATATATATATATTTTCCATTATAGGTTATTATAAGATATTAAATATAGTTCCCTGTGCTGTACAGTAAATCCTCATTGCTTGTCTATTTTATACATTGTAATTTGTGTCTGTTAATCCCATACTCCTAATTTATCTGCCTTGGTAACCGTAAATTTGTTTTCTATGTCTGTGAGTCTGTTTCTGTTTTGTATATAGATTAATTTGTATTATTTTTTTAGAGTCCACATACAAGTGACATCATATAATGTTTGATATTATATCCATCCATGTTGCCACAAATAGCAATGTTTCATTCTTTTTTATGGCCGAGTAGTATTCCATTGTGTGTGTGTATATGTGTGTGTGTGTGTGTGTGTGTGTGTGTATACACACACGTACACCACATCTTCTTAAACCAATCACCTGTTGATGGGCCCTTGGGTTGTTTCTACATCTTGGCTATTGCAGATAGCTTCTGTGAACATTGGAGTGTATGTATCTTTTCAATTAGGCCAGCCCCATTTTGCTTTTTCTACTGCTGGACCTTTATACATGCTATTCCCTGGCCAACAGCCACTTGGGAGATTTAATCATTATCAAGCAGTCAAAGAGCTGGGAGCAAAACAAGCTAAGGGTACTATTTTGTACTACGATGCCTCAAACCTGTCTTAGAGGTATGTATTTTTGATTAAGACTTAAATAGTTGCAAAGAAATCCCAGTGAAGCTTTATGCAATCTTCTCTCAATTTCTGTTCCTTTTTATTGTTACAACATAACCTATAAAATCAATGTGACAGCATGGGAAGGGACAAGAGTCAAGGTCTCATGGTAGTAGGGGGATTATTTACTTTGCTACTTTTTCTCCTATATTATACAGTCCTGTGCTTTGCTAGATGTTTAGACACCAAAAGTACACTCAGATCTACCTCCTAGACCAGATGAATGCCAACGTTATAAAACATTTTAAGACAATGAAACATAAGGGAATGTAGTGTATCTTGGGAGGTAGCCCAGGCTTATAGATAAGAAAAGATAGGAATTGTAGGCTCTGGTATTGCTCACACTTCATCAACTACTTCTCCAGACTCACGGGCTTATGGGTGAAGCCCAGGGCACTTTCCTAATTCTGATTGACCATATTAACAGCTCCTTCCATGCTTGCATCACTCTGTGATGTCCTGGCTAATTGAAATGCTACTTGGTATCCTCCAGTAACCAGTTTCTCCAGAGGCAGCCCATTGTCTTTGTAGAACAGCTCTGCTCCTTGTAGAATATATTCCTTTGGTTGAGCTAAAATGTGTCACCATGAACCTTCATGCATTTGTTCTATTTCTGTTTAAGTACGATAGCGGGGAAGAGTAAGGAAGAAGCATGATCTTTCCTCTTAACTTAGCTGTACTTCCTGGTTAGGATAAACTCAGTTCAAACAAATGAGCTAAATCATTTATATATAGGTTTTAGCACATCATTTGGTACATAGGAGCTATTCAGTAAATGGTAACTATTATTAATTTTAAACAAGGAAGGCAGGATTATTCATTATGCAGTCAACTCAATGCTACCTGAGTGTTTAACATTTTGATAATTTCCAACAAACATTTCCTGAACATCTACTTTGTATCAGACACTGTGTTAGCTCTGGAAAGATAAGGTCCTGGACTTCAAGGCGCTCACACTTTAGCTGGGGAGACAGAAAACATACGTAAGTAGAATGACTATCCCAACCTGTCGTATATATCAAATATAAGTCAAATGAAAAGATACAGAATATTAAGAATATAGAAGTTCAGGGCTTGGCCCTGAATAGAAAAAAGTTCACTCACAAAACTGCTTGTTCATTTTTTTTCTCCTCCATACCATTTATTCATGCTGTATTGGTGGGACAGGTTGCTTTTTCTCCCCATGTGTTTTTCTTTGCAGATGCTTGCACTCGGCATTGCAAAGGGTTAGGGAATTATACCTGTAGTTTCTTGCAATTGCAGCCTGGGAGCTAATGCTGTTTGCTGTTGTTTATAGAATGTTCGATTCGCAGTCTCTGCTGTTTGTTATCTCCCAGCATCACATTCTGCACCGTGGATTTTTACTCACATCAGCAGTTTAGAATGTGGCATCTTCAGTGCTACAGCATAAATCTGGCTTCACAGTGTTTGCAAGCTGACTAGAGCTCAGATTGTCCCCAGTATAGCTTCTGTAGCCTGCTTATCTTTCTGGTTCACTCACGTTATGGCAGGTTAGAAAATAGTGAGCTCTGGTGTCCTCAGTTGCAATTATAAGTTCCTAAGCAAAAATTTCACACGGGCTATTTTTGTATTATGTAATAGCAAAATAACAGAAGGGTAAAAGAAGTGGAAGGGCTGCCTCTTTACTGAATTTGTTCTCAAAGTGAGGGCTGCTTGGGCAACTAGATTAGCCAGGAATCTTTCCACTGAAAGGACATAATCTAATTCAACGTGGCTTAAGCAAAAATAGGATTTTATTGGCCCAGAGACTGAAAAGTCCACAGAAGGGCTAGCTTTAGATATGGCCAGATCAGAGTCATTAGGATCTACTCTGTCTCTGCCTTTTGACTCCGCTTTCATCTATGTTGGCTTCATTTCTTGGTGCCACAGGTGGCTGTGGTAGTTCAGGTTCCACAGCATCCTTACTGCTAGCAGTCCCAGCAGAAAAGAGCAAGTCTGTTTTCTAACGGTCCCAGTAAAGTCCTGGTCTTAACTCTTACTGACCTGAATTGGGTCAAGTGGCCATTCTGAAGTCAATCATTGTGGCCAAGGACATGGACGAGACTGAGTGACCTAGGCCTGGGTCTTACTTGTCCATCCCTAAGCCACTCACTGTAACCAGGGAGAAAGGATGTGTTTGACTGACTGGACACGGTCCTGTGCCCCCCTGTGCGGCCCTACCCAAACCACTGAGCTGAGAGTGGGCTGGGAGCGATTCACCACAGGAACAAGAAGTACTGTTTCCAGAACAAGGGCAATGGATACTGGACAGTCCAAAATCAAACTCATCTATGCTGTCAATCATTTCTGAAATTCTATAGAATATAACAGGCTCTTTGCAGTCATAACTTTGTGAGGGCTGATTTTTTATTTTTGATCTTTCCGGAAGCTCTTTAGGAATTCATACCTATGTGTGGGTGCCTGACACATGACTCAAATAAATAAATGATCATAATGAAGACTTTCTAGTCCTCAACCAAAACATTTTAAAGTGACTGAATGGGGCAGTGTCAAGGACAGAATCTTTGAACATGACATGTGTAACATCCCTCTAGGTTGTTCATGATCAGTACTTTTGGGAGGGTTAGGATTGGTTTATTGAAGTCATTCCCATTAAATTGACCTCCTTTCTTTCTTCAGTAGGGTTGCATGGCACCTGCAAGAATATAGTAAAGAGAGTGGGTATGAATTTCATCAAGGCATTTGGCAGAGTCGTGATATCCTTGATGATAGGGTGGAGAAATTTGGGTTGGATTGTAATACTTTATTCAGAAGATATTTCTTGAGCGCTCGTCTGTGGGAGGAGTGATGGGGGATGCAGCGGGGAACAGGGTGGACCTGGTCCCTGCAGTTGTGGAGTTAACCAACCTGTTGTCCTCCGGAGGCAGGTTTGTGCCAGCATATCACAGGGCCCTCTCCTTTGTGCTGTCCTGTTCAGCTTTTTGTTGCCACTTAGATGTCCCACTGTCCCTGGATTTCAGCATGTCAAAATTCATTCTTACAATTCTCTTTGTGTTTTTCACATTTCTGTTAGTAGCCAGTTTGTAAACATAAACTTATCCTTGTCTCTTTTCTACCCATCCAGTTATCAAGTATTACCAGGTTTTTCTTTGTAATGTTTTTATCACCTGTCTCTCTCTAATTCCAGTTTTGGGGAGTCCTTTGTCTACAGTTTTGATTCTTCATATCTGTTCCATTGGAATACACTTCCAGTTGGTTTCCTGGCCATATTGCCCCTCTCCTAAAGTACCTCTTTTTGCACAGGCCATCTACCCTGTTCAAGCCTTTTCCGGTACCCAGCATAGATCTGTGTGCCTGAGCAGACTGAGGTTCCTGCTAGCTAACTGTTGCCAAGAGAAGGGATACTGGATAAAATTTAAACATTCAGGCCGCTGTCTGGGCCTCTCTGTCTTTTCACCTTGACTCCTTCTTCCGCCTGGTGCAGTTCCTCTGCTTCAGCCAAAGTAGTCTGCTGGAAGACAGTATTTCACAACAATCGAGAACCCAGACTTGGGAATCAGGTAAGCCTGGATGTGAGTTCTACTTTTGCTACTTTCTAACTATGTGACTTTGGGGAGGTTGTTGAACTCCTTTGAGTGTCAGTCTTGTCACCTGTGAGTGGATGAAGCTACCTCACAGGTCTGTTATGAAGCTTGAATGAAAAGTGCTTGGCATATAGTAGGTGCTCAATAAAGGGGCTCTTGTGGCTGATGTGGCTTCTGTTGTTTTTGCAGTGGTTGAGTTGTCATCTGAGAACACACTATGTGCATTACTGTGAAATTTGGTTACACCTACTGTTTTTCAAGGCTAGAATGTCTTAGGTGTTCCTTCCAGGTGGTATCTTTTAGTCTAGCTCTTAATGTCATTGCCTTTTGAGTCAGACTGATCTGAATTTGAATCTAGGCTTTACCACTTGGGGAAATTACTCAACATCACAAAGTACACATTTTTCCCTATGAAATCAGGGATAGTTGCAGTGGCTACTCATTGTGCTGCTTAGAGGATAAAGTAAGATGATGTATGTGAAGTGCCTTGTTGTGAACTGGCTCATGTAGTGAGGGATCAAAAACGGCAGTTATTGTCAACAATAAGCTGTTCTCACCTTCTCTAACACTTCCTTGACTGCCCTCAATCCTCAAGTCCCTTTCTTCTCTAATTCTTACAGCACTTAACATATATCCCCCTTAACATATGTACAAATTCTCCTAGGGGGTATATTTCTTTTCTTTGCTGAGAGACTTTGCGATATTGTGATTTATAATAAGAAATACATATTTGGTCTTCATCCCAGTTTCTGGCAGAACTCCTAAAATCTTTGGAATTTCGCAAGTAATAAGAGCCATAAAGGTGTCTTGATATTCATAGCACACCCCTTTCAACCAGACCTGAGTTTATGTTGATGTGGTGACTTTGGAAAGCAACCAGGGGAGTCAACTTTTGATTAGAGGGTTGGAATTTTCAGTCTCCCCACCGCACTGACTTCCGGGGAGGGGAGAGGGGCTGGATGTTGAATCAGTCACCAGTGACCAGTGATTTAATCAATCATGCCTTTGCAGTGAAGCCTCCATAAAAACCCAAAGGACGGGGTTTGGAGAGCTTCCTGGCTGGCGAGCCCATGGAGCTGCTGGATGCTGTGCGCCCTTTCCCTGCACCTTGCCTTGTATATCTCCTCCTGGGCTGTATCCTTCTGCAGTCAACTGGTAATCTAGTTAGTAACATGTTTCTCTGAGTCCTGTGAGCTGCTCTAGCAAATTAATCAAGTTAATCCAACCCAAGGAGGGAACCTCCGATGTATAGCCTGTAGGTCAGAAGTACAGGTAACAACCTGGACTTGCCATTGGCATCTGGCATGGGGATTGCAGGTAGGGCAGGCAGTCTTGTGGGACTGAGCCCTTACCCTGTAGGATCTGACACTGTCCCCAGGTAGACTGTGTCAGAATTGAGTTGAATTGTAGGACACCCAGCTGGATGTCAGAGAATTGCTTGGTGGCCCAGGAAAAAGCATTGGAGACTTGGATTCTTTATTTTTTTAAAAAATTAATTATTATTTATTTATTTTTGGCTGCGTTGGGTCTTTGTTGCTGCACGCGGGCCCTCTCTAGTTGCAGCGAGCGGGGGCTACTCCTCGCTGCGGTGCGCGGGCCTCTCATTGTGGCTTCTTTTGTTGCAGAGCACAGGCTCTAGGCGCGCGGGCTTCAGCAGTTGTGGCTCACGGGCTCTAGAGCGCAGGCTCAGTAGTTGTGGCTTGAGGGTTCTAGAGCACAGGCTCAGTAGTTGTGGTGCATGGGCTTAGTTGCTCCACGGCATGTGGGATCTTCCCAGACCAGGGCTCGAACCCGTGTACCCTGCATTGGCAGGCAGATTCTTAACCACTGTGCCATCAGGGAAGCCCCGACTTGGACTCTGCAAGAGCAGAGCCCTTCTCCTAAATCATCTGTACTCCTGGTGCCAGCATCATGTTTTTTTTGTTTGTTTTCTTATTTTTTTAAAAAATATTTTATTTATTTATTTATTTGGTTGCGCCAGGTCTCAGTTGCAGCAGGCGGGCTCCTTAGTTGCAGCCGGCAGGCTCCTTTGTTGTGGCTTGCTGACTCCTTAGTTGTGGCATGCAAACTCTTAGTTGCGGCATGCATGTGGGATCTAGTTTCCTGACCAGGGATCGAACCCACGCCCCCTGCATTGGGAGTGCAGAGTCTTAACCACTGCGCCACCAGGGAAGTCCCCCAGCGTCATGTTGTTCACATCAGACTTTCAGTGACAGTGTCTTGAGGTAAAGCCAACACTATTATGAATTCAAAGAACGCTTATATAAATTTATGGATGATCAATATTTTATAGTCATTAAAGGAAAGCTGGATTTAAAAAATAATAAGCATCTACCTAGGGGCACTTTAAAAAGTATATCAGAAATAGTTGTTTTATAAGATGCTGTGACACTTCTATTTGGTATTTGGGAATAAAGGGTTCACATTAGACCTGGGCTGGAATAACCTTGCAATTGATCTTCTCCCAGCACTCGCTTTGGGGAAGGTGTAGAGTTAAGATCCAGGTGGAATGTTGTACCTGCCGTGTCTGCTGTGTGCCGTTGCACCTGGGTTGGGAGCTATGAGTTGGTGCATAGGCCTTGAGTCTCTGAGTCTTGATCCATGTAAAAACCTGGTAGGAACTCACAGGTCTCAAGGGGACCTGCACACACCTTGGCTCTTGATGCACCCCATGTGGATGAGGGAGCAAAAGAAGCTGCATGCTGGAGTAGCTCCTGGGCCCAGGAGGAGGTGGAGATGCTGCTCTGTGTCCTTCTACAATGCCAAGTACGCACAGTCATACCTAGACTGAAGTCTGTTGCGTCTCCTGAGTCAGAGTGCCCAGTGAAGCGTGTAACAGCCTCTGGGTCCATGCTGCGTTCATAATCCAGTCTGTGGGCATTAACTTATCATGTTCTTCTGCACACTCCACAGGCCTTCGCAGGAGTTTTGGGTGACCTCTCCCTCAGGACAGTTGAGAACGTTGCCTTCAGAGTTAGGCACTGGGGGAGGTGGAGCAAACACTAATGGTCCTCGTTCCATCTTCCTTGTGTTCAGAGGGGATCATTGAAACCCACGGAGTTCAAGTGACTTCCCCAAGGACATACAGGCAGTTAATAACAATGCAGTGGTCACCCAGTTCTCCTGTTTTCCACTCCAGTGCCCTTTGAAGTGCCATTTTTCTTCTTAACACCTCATTCATTAATGTTGCTTTACCTCCTGGATTTTCCTTCTCTCCTGACAGTATACTGCACCAGAACCATTATTCACGGAACAGGTACTGTTGGTAATTGTATGCATGGGAACATCGTCATATTTTCCCAAGGAAGAACTTGCGCTAAGTCACATGTATCTAAAAGTACACTGGTTGTGAAGTTAAGCTTTTTTTTCAGTCATTTTATATTCAAGTAAATGCACAGGAAGAACAGCCTAGGCTTTCACTTGTAACAGGGCCTTTCATATGAATGATAAGTGTACACATGGTAGGCTTCCTTGGAGCTGTTCCAGGATTGTCTATTTTATCTTTTGCAGCAGCAACTTCAGATTATATTCTCATTTCCGAGAGTGGTAGTTCACTTTTTGTTAACTCCCAGCCCATTAAGATGAAAAGATACTTCGTTAGGGATTATGACCTTGGCAAAAGTATCTTGCCAAGATGTGTTAGCCTGCTAAATGTTCTATTCAAACATAATGATTCATTGAATGTACTATGGAACACTTAAGTGTCATTAAAAGGACTAACCTAGGTGACTTAAAACTCTCTACCTATAGAACTTCAGGTGTTTAAACTCCTTTTCCAATTCAGTTTTTATTTTATTACCTTTAATGAAGGTATTAAAATGTCTATTAGGTTTATGTATGTTTCTGTATATGTTAAATTGAGAGAAGAGGCAGAATTTTTTTTAATATTTATTTATTTATTTGGTTGCACTATGTCTTAGTTGCGGCACATGGGCTCCTTAGGTGCGGCAGGCGGGCTCCTCAGTTGCAGCTCGTGGGCTACTTAGTTGTGGCTCACAGGCTCCTTAGTTGTAGCATGTGAACTCTCAGTTGCGGCATGCATGTGGGATCTAGTTCCCTGACCAGGGATCGAACCCGGGCCCCCTGTATTGAGAGCACTGTGCCACCAAGGAAGTCCCGAGGCAGAATTTTTAAGAGGAGTTTGAATTAGAAAAAAATAAGTTGTTTTTAGTTTTGTCTTCTGATCCTTAAACCTCAAGTCAGAGTGGTGAAAACTGGTTTGTAAGTAAATACCACCACGGGTGTCCGTGCCCCACTCCTGCTCTCTTCATCAGCAAGTCCTCTCTCCTTTTCTCTCACTCCGTCCTCAAGGGTTAATGGAACAGTTTTGGGGCTGTTGATGTCCTTTTTTTAAAAAATATAAATAAATAGATAAATTAATTAATTTATTTTTGGCTGCGTTGGGTCTTCATTGCTGCGCACAGGCTTTCTCTAGTTGCGGCGATCGGGGGCTACTCTTCGTTGCGGTGCGCGGGCTTCTCATTGCGACGGCTTCTCTTGTTGCGGAGCATGGGCTCTAGGCGCGTGGGCTTCAGGAGTTGTGGCTCACGGGCTTCAGTAGTTGTGGCTCGTGGGCTCTAGAGCGCAGGCTCAGTATTTGTGGCGCATGGGCTTAGTTCCTCTGTGGCATGTGTTCCAGATCTTCCTGGACCAGGGATCGAACCTGTGTTCCTGCCCCCTGCATCGGCAGGCAGATTCTTAACCACTGCGCCACCAGGGAAGCATGGGGCTGTTGATGTCTTAGAGAATGTCTAACCACAGGTTAGGGATAGCCTCCATCTTATCCATCTGTTTTATGGGCAGGAGCCCAGAGGATCTATTTCCTCAAATGCCTTCAGCAGTGAAAACAGCCCTTTAAAATTCTTCATTAAAGCATTCTCAGGGGACTTCCCTGGCAGTCCAGTGGTTAAGACTTAACCTTCCAGTGCAGGGGCTGTGGGTTTGATCCCTGGTTGGGGAGCTAAGATCTCACATGCCTCGTGGCCAAAAAAACCAAAACATAAAACAGAAGCAGTAGTGTAACAAATTCAATAAAGACTTTAAAAGTGGTCCACATCAAAAAAAAAAAAAGAAAGCATTTTGAAAGGCCACAAGACTGGGATGTTTCTTTATGATGAATTATAACCTGTTCTTCTTTCCAGGGAAGTGACTTAGGGAATTTTCTCCATTGAAAAATGAGGACAAGAGATGATTTCAAGGAAGCTGGGCCAGTAAAGTGAAATGAAGTTCTGCCTTTGTCCACTTGGCAAATGTCAGGGCTGAATTCTCTATCTTAGGTTATTGTGGTGACCTCCTAACTGGCCACCCCTGTCCGAACACTTGACTTCTCTGTCTCACGTTCCTGCCAAAGTGACCTTAAAACTCACCTGGATTGTATCACTCCACCACTTGAAAACTTTGTCTTCATTGCCTAGCAAATAAGTCCAGATTGAGTAGCAAGATTCAAGGAAGAGGAAAAGAGGTGTGTGTGTGTGTGTGTGCGTTCTTTTTTGGGGAGGTTTTTCTGTCTTTGTTCTTCTAGTTCCCTCAACCTGAAATGCCCATCTTCTTTGTCTGACTTTTGGAATCTTAATCATCCTTTAAGTCTCCTTAGCTTCCTCAGTCAGATTTAAACACTTCTTCCTTTGTATTTCTACCTATGTTATGACACCTCAGTGTGCTTTGTGTTGTTGAATTGGCTTTATTACATCCCATGCTTGTAATTTCAAAGGTTTTTTTTTTACCTTAATATTTGCAGGAATTGGGAGCCCACCACTTAAGAGGGAAGCCCATTCCACTTTAGACCGCTTTATAAAACGATAGAAGTTATTCTTTATTTTAAGCTTGTGCCTTCATGTAACTCTTTCACTTGGCAGTCCTGCTGCCCTTTCAAGAAACACATAAATAGTCTTGAAACATTTCCCTTGTTGTGTTTGGGCTTGACACAGTACCCTAATGAATTTGAGGTATCACCTTTTTCTACAACGGCTTAAATATCCTTTTTAAAGTATTATATAGGACTTCCCTGGTGGCGCAGTGGTAGAGAATCCGCCTGCCAACGCAGGGGACATGGGTTCGATCCCTGGTCCGGGAAGATCCCACATGCTCTGGAGCAACTAAGCCCATGCACCACAACCACTGAAGCCTGCCCGCTTTAAGGCCCACGTGCCACAACTACTGAGCCTGCGTGCTGCAACTACTGAAGCCTGCACGCCTAGAGCCCGTGCTCCGCAACAAGAGAAGCAATGAGAAGCCCGCGCACCGCAACGAAGAGTAGTCCCTGCTCGTTGCAACTAGATAAAGCCCGCGCGGAGCAACGAAGGCCCAATGCAGCCAAAAAAAAAAAAAAAAAAGTATTCTATAAGCCTAATGATTGTATGTTGAATGAATGATTGATAGTAGCTGCAAAGAAATGCGAACATAATCTATCAATGTTTATTTTTTTTATCCTCATCATCTATAAAATCAGATATGTATTAACTAATTATCCACAAATAAGCAAGCAGAACAAGCCAATATTACTATTGGATGAAGTGGGCAGGGAGCTATGAGATGGAAGTTGAACAGAAACAAAAAATGTCTTCCTAACTGCCCATCTCATTACTTTGGTTTAAAGCAGATACACATAATAATTTAAGTGTTCTTTGGGTGTAGTGATGCTGGAAGCCAGAATCACTTGTAAGAAGTCCTGGGATGAATTAGTTTATCCGATTGTCTAGACCAGTTGTTTTCACACTTCAAGCCTGACTCATTGGGGCTTTTAAGTTCAGTTTAGTAGCATTAAAAAAAAAAAACAAAACAAGAAAGACATAGAAAAAAACCTTTTATTTAAGTAAAGGTTTGCATGTGTGTCTATGTGTATCTGTATATGTGTGCATGCATGTGTATGTGTCTGTGTCTATGTGTATATAAAATGGGTCACGGTGTTTTTCTTACTGTAGGTTCCAGAAAGTTTGAAAGCCACTGGTTTATGCATCTACTTCTCAAAAGGGCATGTATCTTTTAGTTGGCCCCTGGTGGAATATCAGTGGGCTCACTGAGCAATAGGACAAACAGTACATTTTCTTCAAGTGTTAATTTTGCTTAAACATTTTGGTGAAAGCAAATGCAAGTTTGTTAATTTCTCTGACTTTTAACATGTTTTATATGCTTCAACACTATGTTTCTTAGCACTGAAGACTTCTTAACTATTGTGTTTAATTGTGGATTTTTTTAATGCATATAAACCAACCTTCTTTTTCCATGTAAAGCTCTATGTCTTGAATTCTACCTTATTATCAATTTTGCTACCTCTTTGTGTTTGAATATGCCTTTGACTTTCTCCTGAATCTTTGGTGCCATTGTCTGTGGGCATGCCTCTTGTAAATAGCATACAATTGGATTTTTGTTTTTGCACCCAACTGGGAGTCTTCTTTTATTAGAAGGGTTCAGCCTGTCCTCTTTTTGGTGATAACTGGTGTGTTTGGCGTTCCCTTCTGTTACTTGTTATCTTGTTTTCTGTTTTTGGAAAAAGAATTTTTTTGCTATTTCCTTTTCCTTTGTATCCTTTTTTCTCTTTAGTACTTCATAGTCAGGTATCCATTTCTATTACTGGTTACATTAAAATGTTTTTGAACCTCAAATTCTCATTAGCATTATCAATATAGTATTGATTGACTTTTTTACTCCTGTAAAAGATAAGAAAGTGAATGTGCTTTTTTGTCCTAGATTTTAATAAACATAAACTGGGATTTAAAATCAATAATAATAATTTTAAAATGTGTATCTGTTCTTTAAGGAATTTTTTGACATTTGATTATTTTCTTACTATATTTATAAAGGACAGTCATTTAAAGTCAACTCTAAATTTTCCTAGGTTCATGGTTCATTGCTTCTGCTTTTAAATCATGTCTTCCTCATTCTTGACTTATGTATTTTTATTAATTTCTTGGTCAGATGGAGTATTCCTTTAAGTAAATTCTTTCAGTGTGATCTGTGGGTGGCATATTTTTGGAATGCTTTTATTTTTGAGCCTGTGTTTGTATATGCAGTGAATTCTTGAATGGAGTAAGAATTCTTGGGTCACACTTTTTTTTTTTTCACTCAAAATTCTAGACCAGGGGTTGGCAAACATTTTTTGTCAGGTGCCAGATAGTAAATATGTAGGCCGTGGGATCTCTGTAACAACAATTCAACTGTGCTGTTGTAATATAAAATAGACAATATTTATATAGGGTATGGCAATGTTTCAGTAATACTTCATTTACAGAAACAGACAGCAGACCAGATTTGGCCCTGGGGCTGTAATTTCTTGACCTGTTCCAGACAATTGATCCATTTTCTTGTGGCATTTAGCGCTGTAGATGAGAAGTCTTGTGTCATATCCATTTTTTCCTTAGTAAGACACTTGCTTTTTTGCTGCTTGGGTTCTTTTAGGAATTTTTATTATCTTTGAAATTTACAAATTTCGTACTCATTAATTTTATGAATTCATTGATACTTAGAGGAATTCCCTGGTGGTCCAGTAGTTAGGACTCAGTGCTTTGATATTTATATTACCAAATAAACCAGCAACACTCACCATTCTTTCATTTTTCATGAAGAGACCTACATTTTGAAAAACATACCTAGAAATATCTCTCCCCAAAGCCTTCAAAATACAAGTTATATTTAACTTTGAATCTGAGAAGATTATCTTCTGTGAAGAAAGTGTCTGCTCTATTCAGAAACCCAATAAAGAGCTCCTTCAATGATAACTCATTTTCACATCATAAAATTATAACTGAATTGGCAGAAAATTTATTATACCATATTGAAATGGGAGAGAAAAAGTTAATATAAAGTACAAACTATTACACATTTTGTCTTCCTCTCTAATCTCTTTTATTCAATTGAATTGAATTCAGTTTCAGTGGAAATTCCTATTTAAGTTTAGAGTGCTTAAAAACAAGCTAGATACTTCGTTCTGCATGCAGCACCTTGCTTATTGCTTTTATGTCTCCTGGCACTGCGCTACAAATCACAAAGCATTTAGGGAACATTCAGACCTCACTGAAATCATAAATCAAAAATTCCAGAGCGCTCCGTACCGACCTTGGATAGCTGATTACTGGGGCAGCTCAGAACACACACACACACTCTCTCTCTCTGTCTCTCCTCTCCTCCCCTCTTCTCTGTCCCACATACACTTATACCAAAGCTTCAACATGTCTTCTCCTATGTTCTCACTAAATTGTAGGTCTGTGTGTTAACCGGAGATACCTCTCCAAGTTGAAGAGTTTGAAGGCTTCTATGGATTTAAAATTTTGCCTCTTTAGTGCTGGTTCTTAATCTTCTTATTTAGAAACATAATTTTTAGATTGGACAAGTTACAAGTTTCATAGTTGTGATAGAAGCTTTCATTAGAAAAAGTTCTTAGAACTTTCATTAGGTATGCCCCTCTCCCCGCACTTGTTCTAGTTGCTCACTGGTAACTAGGTGTCTTTAATAAATGTGGTTGGAAAACTTCTGTTGGTTTTTCTGACCATCTTACTTTTTTCTACTCGTTATACTTTTCACTAATCCACATTAAAAAAACTTAAGAAATATTTCTGAATTTGATGGTTATAACAAGCTTCAAGGGACAAAGAGGCTTCGCTGCAGTATAAATGTAAAAAATTAATAAACAGAAGCCTCAGTTAAATAGTCAGGAGACCGGAAGGGGGGAGCACTCATGCCCTGGGATGATAGCAGAGCCCAATGGGAAGAATAGACTCCTTTCCTGGCAAGGACTCAGCCAATGAAAGGCATGGACTCTTTATTTCCTATAGTCCCCCACTTCCAGCTTCCTTTTCCCCTTCCATAAAAGTGTTCTCTTTCCCTTGCCGTGGGGAGACTTGCATGTGGCTCACCATGGTTGCAGACCCCTAATTGCAATTCTCTGCAGATCCTGAATAAACCCATCTTTGCTGGAGAAATATCTGGCAGTCTATTTATTTTGGGTCACCATAAGAAAAATATCTATCAAAATAATGAGTGAAAATGATATTATATATTTGGCATATGTGACATATGGAAATGTACATAAAGAGGCACACAGGAAACCTGTGTCCCTTCACCATTAAAAAAAAAGTGGTTTTTTGCTATGCAATCTTACGTCTTTGGAAAGAGCATATTGATTTTACTCCATTGAGAATTTGGCTTTCTACAATTACCTCAACAGTTAATTGATGATGGGAATCAATCAAGAATTGTACTTCATTTGCATAGTTTGCTAACTTTTACGTTTCTATTGAGTTGGGAGAGTTAGTGAGGAGAGTGGTGATGATATACCTGCACTACCTTGAATAGAAATATTTAACATTGTCTTAAGCTGTTTCAGAGGAGAGGTGAATTAGACGGAGGCTGGGGAGTGGGGTAAACTGTGGGAAGTAAAATAAATAGTTGATGTACGTGGTTTTGCAGGTTTGCCTTTTTGATACTAAAGGAGTATGTTTTTTTAAAAAATAAATTTATTTATTTATTTTTGGCTGCGTTGGGTCTTTGTTGCTGCACACAGGCTTTCTCTAGTTGCGGCGAGCGGGGCTACTCTTTGTTGTGGTGCGCGGGCTTCTTGTTGCGGTGGCTTCTCTTGTTGCGGAGCACGGGCTCTAGAGCGCAGGCTCAGTAGTTGTGCCACATGGGCTTAGTTGCTCTGTGGCAAGTGGGATGTTCCCGGACCAGGGCTCAAACCCATGTCCCCTGCATTGGCAGGCGGATTCTTAACCACTGCGCCACCAGGGAAGTCCCAGGAGTATGTTTTTATTACTAGAAGTTCTTGCAGAAAAATGTCCTGGCGGTTGTATGTTTGCATTAACGTCCCTGTGTATGCACACTCACTGAATAGATCACATAGCCCCCAGAGTGTTGCCACTGCATAGACCCTGCACACCTAGAGTGCAGTGCTTTATGTGGCCTGCGTATCTGTTTTATCAAGCTGCTCTCTGTCACCCCACCACATTGTAGACACATCCACATCAGCTCCCCTTTTGTTTTTGGGTTCTGCCCAGATCCTAACTTCCGACAAGGGGTATTTTCATTCTGCTGTATCCAGGACTCTTTCTCAGTGCTCTTTTTAAATGTCATTGGGTAACCTCTGGGAAGTGTAGATTCAGACTCTTCTGTCAAGGTAAATGTTTGGACAATATACCTTACTGGTAAAGCTAATATTTACATAAAGAGACAATCATGAGAGACAGCGAAGGGAGAACTTAGGCTGAAAGGACACTGTGGAACTCAAAGCAGTGGTCTTCTAGACCTATGATCAGGGCCTCCCTTGGACAAAAACACAAATCCTTTTATTCATGAGGTCTGCCTATATTCCTTCCACTGTATTTATCCTCAGGCATTAGCCTCTCAAAAGCCATCATAGCTGTCACACAGGCAAAAAGGTGCCCCTGTTCCTTCTCTTCTTTTTAATTAAACTTCTAAAACTCCAAACTGCAGTGATTTTTCCGTCTTCACTCCTCTGAAAGAAGTTTAGGTTTGTCCCATATTGGTACTTCTGATAGGCTCTGTTAGAGATTATGTGCCTGAATATTCAGGCCCAGATAGAGAAAGAAGGGAAAAGTTTAAATGTGCTAGTTTATTTTCCTTGATTAGAGATGTAATAAAGTGAGGGGAGCAGGGAGCAAGTGTGTTGTAGGCAACTGCTGGAGAGAACTTTGCCAGTGTATGAAGTTTGTTTTAATTTCCAGTTACAAAATGAATAAGTCACAGTGATGTGATGTACAGCATGGTGATTATAGTTAATAATACTGAACTGTATATTTGAAAATAGCTAGGAGAATGGATCTTAGAAGTTCTCCTCACAAGAAAAAATATTTTGTAACTATATGTATGGTAACAGATATTTTTATAATTAATTTTTATTGGAGTATAGTTGCTTTACAATGTTGTGTTAGTTTCTGCTGTACAGCAAAGTGAATCAGCTATAAGTATACATATATCCCCTCTTTTTTGGATTTCCTTCCCGTTTGGGTCACCACAGAGCACTGAGTAGAGTTCCCTGTGCTACACAGAAGGTTCTCATTAGTTATCTATTTTATACATAGTAGTGTATATATGTCAGTCCCAATCTCCCAACTCATCCCACCTCCCTTCTCCCCCAGTATCCGTTCTCTATGTCTGCGTCTCTATTTCTGCTTTGCAAATAAGTTCATCTGTACCATTTTTCTAGATTAGACATATAAGTGATATTATACGATATTTATTTTTCTCTTTCTGACTTACTTCACTCTGTATGACAGTCTCTAGGTCCATCCACGTCTCTGCAAATGGCACAATTTCGTTCCTTTTTATGGTTGAGTAATGGTGACAGATCTTCACTGAACTTATGGTGGTGACCATCTTGCAGTATATACAAGCATTGAATCATTACATTTTACATCTGAAACGAATATAATGCTATGCCAATTATACCTAAATTTAAAAAAAAAAGAGTTTGTTTTCTGCATTGTAGTGACAGCCCTAGATTTGAAGGGGCAGAAACTCTATGTCTTGGAGCCTTTGTTAGGAGCTGTGGCTGTAACTACACTTCGCTCAGCACACTGCACCAGGTGTATGCTGGGATGAGGACCCAGGCATCTTTCTTATTAAATTGACTTTGTACTGGGTGTCCAAGGCCCTAGAAGGGTCAAGGTTTGCTTCCTGGATGCTTGCTGCCCAGAGACCTACCATTACATAACATACCTCCTCTTCCTGGCTTGTGACTTGACTGAGGTTCTGCTGTGGTTTCTTCCAGCTGTTCCCAAGGCAGCCTTTTCTTTAATATGTGATTCATTATCATCTTCTTTTTTTCCTAAATTTTACCTTGTAAAAATACCTCAAAGTTTCTGACATAGACATGGCATCCTTTCCTGATTTCTAATACTAATAGATATTTTCTCCCGAGTTTATTTTCCCTTGTTCATTTTACTGGAGGAGTAGAAAGTCAGATAGGTGTGCTGAGGTCCTTATCTTGAATTTTAAGACTTATTTCTTAATAATGATAATTTGACAAGTTCAGGTTCGTTTCTACTTTGTCTCCTTGTAGTAGAAATTGTGTATCTTTTGCAAATCAAGATTTTTCTTTGTGAACTGTGGGAGTTATGTTACTGATAACATTTTGGATTTATCTGTAAAAGTTGCTACAGGATTTTTTTTTTTATGAACCCCTCCCTTGAAGCAAACAAAAACCATATCACAATATTTGGAAATCTGCGTGGACTGCACAAAATTTTTTTGTGTTTTTTTTTTTTAACTCTTAAGAAACTGTAAGTGCCAGACATAAAGACATTCTGTATTCCATATGCCTAAAGCCCAAAAGAAGTCAGAATTAGGTAAGTAAAAATCAGAAATGGAGCCCAGTGATCAATTATATAACACTCTGCCCTTTTCTTTTTCTTTCTAAAATGTTTTATTTGCTCAATCATTTATGCAGCACATATTTTCTGAGCCCTCCTATGTGCCAGGCTTTGTGCCAGGAATGAGAGTATTAAGTTGGCATAGCCCGAGGCCTGCTTATGAGGGTGAAGTATCTTAGACTCTACAGGAGGAAACAGCATAAGGTGTGTAAAGGACTCTGAGAGCTCAGATTCTGGAGATTTAATCGTAGTGGGCACAGAAGGTGAGGCAGCAGTCCCCCAAGGAACTTTATGTTCAGAAGCAGAGATACTGGTAAATTATGAGTAGCTACCCTGTGAGTGTCTTAGTACATACTAAGCATTACGCTAACTGCTTTTGTATATGGAACCTCATTATTCATCATGACAACAATATTGTCAGTCTCACAGATGAGGAAAATGAGTCTCAGAAAGACCATTATTTATAGACACGCTGCAGTTAAGAGGCAGAGCCAGGAGTTCCTGCCAGGGCTGCTTTCCCCAAAGGCACGCTCTTTGTGACACAGCACAGTGCCCTTCCTTGCTGCCATTGTGTGCATGGCTGAGAATAAGAGGAGGGCATGTTGAACCTATCAGTTAGAATTAGGTTTGGCTGTATATGGCAGAAAAACCCTAAAGTGACAGTGGGTTACTTGGAAAAGAAGTCTGGGAGTAGTGTTAGAAGTCTGTGGCTGCCGTGGAAGCCCCACAGTCATCAGGGACAAGTCTTGTTTCATCTGCCACATGGTCCAGCATGGCATCTCAAGCTTTTGCTGTCAACTCTGCATTCCAGGCACCAGGAGGAAAAAGAGGGTGGTGGGGGAAAAAGAGCACCCCTTGTGTCATCAACCCCATTTGTTAGAGCTTGGGCACGAGGCCGTATGTGGCTGCCAAGGAAGCTGAGAAATACAGTCTTACAGTGGGATTCATGGCCTCCTGAATAAAGTCCTGGTTCTGCTACTAAGGAGGAAAGGGAGAATGGATGTTTAGATGGGCCCCCAGCAGCCTGTACCACACTCAGCCCGAGGCAGGTTGTGACTCGGTTGGTGGTCGTGGGCTGACCCGAGGCTGGAGGAGCCTGGCAGGTCCACATCACAGAGGGTGTTGTATGTCATACCTAAGGGGTTGAACTTTATTCTGTCGGTGCTGGGAAGTTGTTGAAGGACTTCAGTCAGGGGAGTGACATGACCAGTTCTGTGTTTCGGAAAGATTGCTCTGCCAGATGTAAGGAGGACAGGCTGGGGAGATGAAGGCCAAAGGAGTGAGGCATCAGTTGGAATCTGACGGAATAGAATGGATGAGAAACGATGACCACCTGATTGAAGTGGAGGGGTACACGCAGGTACAGGCGGGATGTAGAGCCTGCTGGCCTTGGTGACTGACCGTTTGAGGACATTGAGGGACAGTCTGGCTTTGCCATCTGTGTGTGAGGCTATTAACTAAGGCAGGGGGAATGCAGGAGGGAGAGCAGGTTTGGTGGGGTTCAGGGAGCAGATAATGAATCCCAGTTGAGGTTTCTCTGGGGCCTCAGGGAGTTGCTAGGAGGTAGCTAGTTGGATATATAGATCTGGAGGTTAGGAAACAGGAGATACTGATTCAGGAGTCATCAGAGTATGGTTATGAGGTGAATCCTGAGATTACAGACAGGAGCCTGGTAGCTAAAAGATGAGGCTATGACAAATAGGGCCAGACTAATATTAATTCCCCATTCTAGATGAGGTTTCTAGGTCACATGATTTTGAAATTATTTCTTAGACTAGGATAATTGTAAAAGTGGAGAAAAACTGTAAATATAAATTTGGGAAGGGTTAGCTGAAAGGAGAAAACAGCAATCCTTAAGTATATGGAAATGGGTATGAATTATGGGCTAGAATTAAGAGACTACAGATAAAGGTAGTTTTTTTTGGTAC
This sequence comes from Eschrichtius robustus, assembly GCF_028021215.1. Lineage (NCBI taxonomy): Eukaryota > Metazoa > Chordata > Mammalia > Artiodactyla > Eschrichtiidae > Eschrichtius > Eschrichtius robustus. The sequence continues at coordinate 167,590,554 of NC_090824.1, forward strand.
CTCTGCTTTTGCTGAAAAAAGGGAAGGATAAAATGATAGAGGGATCGGTACTTCCCTGGTGGCACAGTGGTTAAGAATCCGCCTACCAGTGCAGGGGACACAGGTTCGAGCCCTGGTCCAGGAAGATCCCACATGCTGCAGAGCAACTAAGCCCGTGCGCCACAACTACTGAGCCTGCGCTCTAGAGCCCGTGGGCCACAACTACTGAGCCCACGTGCCGCAACTACTGAAGCCCGTGTGCTCTAGGGCCCGTGCTCTGCAGCAAGAGAAGCCACCGCAATGAGAAGCCCGCGCACCGCAACGAAGCGTAGCCCCCGCTCGCTGCAACTAGAGAAAGCCCGGGCACAGCAACAAAGACCCAATGCAGCCAAAAATAAATAAAAAAGAGTAAATTTTTAAAAAATGATAGAGGGATGTTGGAATAAAGAATGGTTTCTTTGGGCAAGATAGTCTCTCATTAGGGCTGATTTGATAGATGAGAGTAGGAAATTAGAAGTACAAGAATCATCCCGCCACTCACCCATCAGTTTTTCCAATCTCTCCTTCTAAGAGTAATTATTAACTTTGTATTTTCGGCCACACGTTCCATTAGTGATAACCCATAAATAAAAGCAGATTTAACTTGCTGCCCCGAGGTAAGACTTGCCTCTCTCAGGTACCCTTTGTAGGTTTAACAAATAAAATGAAAAAATGCTGAAGGAAAGGATGATTTTACTTATGTTATTTGTTTCTCTTTTGATGGTGGGAAGGAGGCATATCTGTGTACAAGGTGCCCAATCCTTAGATAAGGAGATAGACTTTGAGGAAAAAAAGTAGAATGTAGGGGATTGATACACAGCTCGCCATCTTGGCCAATCCAAGGTAACTGTACTTCATCTTAGTTTGCGTTGGTGTTTAAAAAAACAAGCAAAAAAATAAGAACAAAAGAATTTCACATGAGAATGTACTGTATATCACAGAGAACTCTACTCAATGCACTGTGGTGACATAAATGGGAAGGAAATCCAAAAAAGAGGGGCTATATGTATATGTATAGCTGATTCATTTTGCTGTACAGTAGAAACTAACACATTTTAAAGCAACTATACTCTAATAAAAATTAATTTTAAAAAAGAAGAGCCTCACAATAGTAGAGCAACATTTAATCCATTAATCCATAAAAGTAATTGCATGCCCATGGTAAATAATTTCAGTGGTTTAGAAAGGGTGTAGATGAAAAGTAAAAATATCACCTCACCTCTTTCCAGGCTGTTCCCCAAGTATGACTGCTGTTAACATACTTGGGTATCCTTCTAGATCTATATGGGTGCATTCTTTTAAAAAGAAATTATACAGGTAAGTTTTATACTCTACATTCTTTTCTACATCTTGCTTTGTCACTTGCTAATAAACCTTAGAATTCTTTCCCGAGCAGCACAGGTGCATCTCTCATAGTGTTTTACATGGTTGCATAGCATCTAATTCATTTGACCAATCCTCTGCTGATGGCCATTTAAATTGCTTCCTTTTGAAAAATGTTACAAACAGTGACATAAAGAATATCCCCATATATTTTTGCATACTTAAGCAAATAAGACCTAATTCCTGGCAGTGGAATGGCTATGGATTCTAAACTTTTATAGATATTTCCCTATTGCTTTCCAAAAAAGGCTCTGCCACTTTACATACTAACCACCGTCATATAAGAGTATTTTGATCTTTCCCTGGATGAATGAATGAATGAAAGAAAAAAGAAAGAAACAATGAATGCGTGCACACTCATGACCACCTGTCATGTGCCAGACCCCAAGTGATAACTGCGGAAAAGAAAAAATACATAAGGGGCAGCAATTTCTGGCCACGAGGGGCTCAGTTTGTTGGGCAGGCAGCTGTGTGGACAGGGAGGATGAAGGGTGGTTAAGAGTGGGGTTTTGGGGACTTCCCTGGTGGCACAGTGGTTAAGAATCCGCCTGTCAATGCAGGGGACACGGGTTCGATCCCTGGTCCGGGAAGATCCTACATGCCGTGGAGCAACTAAGCCTGTGTGCCACAACTACTGAGCCTGTGCTCTGGAGCCCACGAGCCACAACTGCTGAGCCCTCGTGCCAGAACTACTGAAACCCACACGCCTGGAGCCTGTGCTCCACGACAAGAGAAGCCACCACAATGAGAAGCATGCCCTCTGCAACAAAGAGTAGCCCCTGCTCGCCACAACTAGAGAAAGTCCGCATGCAGCAACAAAGACCCAACAGAGCCAAAAAAAAAAAAAGAGTGGGGTTTTGGTCTCAGATGGAGCTGGGTTTATTTACTGGTCCTGCTGTGTACTAGCCAAATGGACATGAGTAAACCCCCTCTTCTTTCTAAGTCTCCGTTCCTTCATTTGAAAATGGGTATCTGTTTCACTGCATTGTTATGAAGATGAAATAAAATTTGTATAAAGCTTTTAGTACAATGCCTAGTACATAGTTAGTGCTTGATGATGATGAGGATCACTACTCTTTTACATGAAGTAGCGATTTCAGTCCTGATTGTAACGATTACGGGGGGTGGGGGGCTGGGGGTGGTATGCGCCCAGAGTGCTCTGGGGACCCAGGACAGGGTTCTCTTTGCCCGGAAGTGTTTGGGAAGAGAAGTACTATCTGAGCCGAGTCTTTAAGTGTGAATAGTAGTTTGTTATGAGGTTTTATTGGGAGGAAATATATCCCTTTTAATAAGTTTCTCAAAAAAGTGCATTGCCACAGGAAACCTGACTAGTATATTGAAAGTATACTCAATGTATAAGTAGATTGAAAAAGTTGGTTAATGGTCTCTGAAGAAATTCATTTAGGTCATCTTATGAGCCCTACTGCTTGAATTTTTTCAACCTTAGAAATATCTTAGTTTTGATTTATCAATGTTTCTGGTTTTGTTTTGAAGAATTAATCAAAAGAGTAATCCTCAATTTTATTATAATTTCCTCCCTCAGAAAATTAACAGTGGTTAATATGTGTTCATTATGGAAAATGTCAAAATGTATAATAAGCTTTTGTATGATTTTTTATTGAAGTATAGTTGATTTACAATACTATATTAGTTTCAGGTATACAGCATTGTGAATCAGTATTTTTACAGATTATACTCTATGAAAAGTTATTACAAGATAATGGCTATAATCCCCTGTGTTATATAAAATATTCTGTTGCATATCTATTTTATACGTAGTAGTTGGTATGTCTTAATCCCATACCCCTAATTTGCCCCTTCCCCCGTTCCATTCCCCTTTGGTAACTACAAGTTTGTTCTCTATATCTGGAATCTGTTTCTGTTTTGCACATACATTCATTTGTATTATCTTTTGGATCCCATGTATGAGTGACATCATATAATATTTGTCTTTCTCTGACTTATTTCACTAAGCATAATGTTCTCTAGGTCCATCCATGTTGCTGCAAATGGCAGAATTTCATTCCTTTTTATGGCTGAGTAGTATTCCATTATATATATATATAGATACACACACACACACACACACACACACACACACACACACACACACACACCCACATCTTCCTTATCCATTCATCTGTTGATGGGCACTTGGGTTGCTTCCATATCTTGGCTATTGTAAATGTGCTGCTATGAATATTGGTGTGCATGTATCTTTTCAAATTAGTGTTTTCATTTTTTCTGGATCTATACCCAGGAGTGGAGCTGGATCGTATGGTAGCTCTATTTTTAGTTTTTCGAGAAAGCTCCATACTGTTTTCCCTAGTGGCTGTACCAATTTACATTCCCACCAACAGTGTACAAAGGTTCTCTTTTCTCTATATGTTCTTTAACCCTTCCTAATTTGTCTTTTATAAAGTGCTTTTTTGGCCCCATTTCTTTTGGAGAATTTATCTTTTTTTTTTTTTTTTTGTATTCATCATTTCCTTTCTGGTTGGTAACAATTATTTATATATTAAATTTAATCATTAGTCTGTCATGTATGCTGCAGATATTTTTATCCATTTTATTATTTTCTTTTCCGTTTTGTATATGTTTTTATTTTTGGGGGGATACAGATATTTTAAAATTTTATTAGTGAAATCTGTCAGTCTTTTCCTTTACTATCTTTACCTTTGGCTTCTTTTTAGGGAATCTTTCTTTATTCTTGAAAATCTGTAAATTTTCATTTTATCCTATTATTTCATGTTTTTTAATATTAAAGTCTTAATCCTTTTTGAATGTGCGTTAATGTATAGAGAAGGAACCTAACTTTTTATTAAAAAAATAGCCAGGTGTCCTAACACCATTTAGTGAATAATATACCCCTTTCTTGCTGGTATGAAATGGCACCATTTTCATGTATAAATCCGTGTATATGTTTGGGTCTGTTTTTGGACATTTTAGTTCTTTTCCAGTGATCTGTTTGCTTATTCTGGCACTAGTGCTATGGTGTTTTGATTAACATAGCTGTATAAAGGCTGTTTAATGTATTTTAATACCTGGTAGAATAAGTCCTGCCCCATTATTCTTATTTAAAAAAAACTTGGCTGACTACTCTTAACATTCATTTTTGAGATTAACTTTAAAATTATTTTGTCAGTTTCTCCCCTCACATCCTCTAGAGACCTGGTTGGAATTGTGTCAGATTTTTAGATTAGTTTGGGGGAAATGGATTTCTTTACATCAGCCTTCTCCTGGAATATGGCATGCTTCCCTAATCAAGGCTTTTTCATTGCTCCTTTATAGATGTTTTTGCTTTTAATCATGTTGTTTCTGCACATTTCTTGATAAGTGTATTCCTAATCAATTAGTATTTGTTGTTGCAAATGGAATTTTTTCCATTATATATTTTTTTAATTTTTGAATTTTATTTTATTTATTTTTTTATACAGCAAGTTCTTATTAGTCATCAATTTTATACACATCAGTGTATACATGTCAATCCCAATCGCTCAATTCATCACCCCACCACCACCACCCCCCCGCCACTTTCCCCCCTTGGTGTCCATACATTTGTTCTCTACATCTGTGTCTCAATTTCTACCCTGCAAACCGTTTAATCTGTACCGTTTTTCTAGGTTCCACATATATGCGTTAATATACGATATTTGTTTTTCTCTTTCTGACTTACTTCACTCTGTATGACAGTCTCTAGATCCATCCACGTCTCAACAAATGACCCAATTTCGTTCCCTTTTAATAGCTGAGTAATATTCCATTGTATACATGTACCACATCTTCTTTATCCATTCGTCTGTCGATGGGCATTTAGGTTGCTTCCATGACCTGGCTATTGTAAAGAGTGCTGCAATGAACATTGGGGTGCATGTGTCCTTTTAAATTATGGTTTTCTCTGGGTATGTGCTGAGTAGTGGGATTGCTGGATCATAAGGTGATTCTACTTTTAGTTTTTTAAGGAACCTCCATACTGTTCTCCATAGTGGCTGTATCAATTTACATTCCCACCAACCGTGCGAGAGGGTTACCTTTTCTCCACACCCTCTCCAGCATTTGTTGTTTGTAGATTTTCTGATGATGCCCATTCTAACTGGTGTGAGGTGATACCTCATTGTAGTTTTGATTTGCATTTCTCTAATAATTAGTGATGGTGAGCAGCTTTTCATGTGCTTCTTGGCCATCTGTATGTCTTCTTTGGAGAAATGTCTATTTAGGTCTTCTGCCCATTTTTGGATTGGGTTGTTTGTTTTTTTAATATTGAGCTGCATGAGCTGTTTATATATTTTGGAGATTAATCCTTTGTCCGTTGATTCGTTTGCAAATATTTTCTCCCATTCTGAGGGTTGTCTTTTCGTCTTGTTTATGGTTTCCTTCGCTGTGCAAAAGCTCTGAAGTTTCATTAGGTCCCATTTGTTTATTTTTGTTTTTATTTGCATTACTCTACGAGGTGGATCAAAAAAGATCTTGCTGTGATTTATGTCAAAGAGTGTTCTTCCTATGTTTTCCTCTAAGAGTTTTCTAGTGTCTGGTCTTACATTTAGGTCTCTAATCCATTTTGAGTTTATTTTTATGTATGGTGTTAGGGAGTGTTCTAATTTCATTCTTTTACATGTAGCTGTCCAGTTTTCCCAGCACCACTTATTGAAGAGACTGTCTTTCCTCCATTGTATATCCTTGCCTCCTTTGTCATAGATTAGTTGACCATATGTGTGTGGGTTTATCTCTGGGCTTTCTATCTTGTTCCATTGATCAATGTTTCCGTTTTTGTGCCAGTACCATATTGTCTTGATTACTGTAGCTTTGTAGTATAGTCTGAAGTCAGGGAGTCTGATTTCTCCAGCACCATTTTTTTCCCTCAAGACTGCTTTGGCTATTCAGGGTATTTTGTGTCTCCATACAAATTTTAACATTTTTTATTCTAGTTCCGTAAAAAATGCCATTGGTAATTTGATAGGGATTGCATTGAATCTGTAGATTGCTTTAGGTAGTATAGTCATTTTCACAATATTGATTCCTCCAATCCAAGAACATGGTATATCTCTCCATCTGTTGGTATCATCTTTAATTTCTTTCAACAGTGTCTTATAGTTTTCTGCATACAGGTCTTTTGTCTCCCTAGGTAGGTTTATTCCTAGGTATTTTATTCTTTTTGTTGCAGTGGTAAATGGGAGTGTTTCCTTAATTTCTCTTTCAGATTTTTCATCATTAGTGTATAGGAATGCAAGAGATTTCTGTGCATTAATTTTGTATCCTGCAACTTTACCAAATTCATTGATTAGCTGTAGTAGTTTTCTGGTGGCATCTTTAGGATTCTCTATGTATAGTATCATGTCATCTGCAAACAGTGACAGTTTTACTTCTTCTTTTCCAATTTGTATCCCTTTTATTTCTTTTTCTTCTCTGATTACCGTGGCTAGGACTTCCAAAACTATGTTGAATAATAGTGGTGAGAGTGGACATCCTTGTCTGGTTCCTGATCTTAGAGGAAATGCTTTCAGTTTTCACCATTGAGAATGATATTTGCTGTGGGTTTGTCATATATGGCCTTTATTATGTTGAGGTAGGTTCCCTCTATGCCCACTTTCTGGAGAGTTTTTATCATAAATGGGTGTTGAATTTTGTCAAAAGCTTTTTTTGCATCTACTGAGATGATCACATGGTTTTTATTCTTCAATTTGTTAATATGGTGTATCACATTGATTGATTTGCGTATATTGAAGAATCCTTGCGTCCCTGGGATAAATCCCACTTGATCATGGTGTGTGATCCTTTTAATGTGTTGTTGGATTCAGTTTGCTAGTATTTTGTTAAGGATTTTTGCATCTCTATTCATCAGTGATATTGGTCTGTAATTTTCTTTTTTTGTAGTATCTTTGTCTGGTTTTGGTATCAGGGTGATGGTGGCCTCATGGAATGAGTTTGGGAGTGTTCCTTCCTCCGCAATTTTTTGGAAGAGTTTGAGAAGGATGGATGTTAGCTTTTCTCTAAATGTTTGATAGAATTCACCTGTGAAGCCATCTGGTCCTTGACTTTTGTTTGTTGGAAGATTATTAACCACAGTTTCACTTTCATTACTTGTGATTGGTCTGGTCATATTTTCTCTTTCTTCCTGGTTCAGTCTTGGAAGGTTATATCTTTCTAAGAATTTGTCCATTTCTTCCAGGTTGTCCATTTTATTGGCATAGAGCTGCTTGTAGTAGTCTCTTGGGATGCTTTGTCTTTCTGCGGTGTCTGTTGTAACTTCTCCTTTTTCATTTCTAATTTTATTGATTTGAGTCCTCTCCCTCTTTTTCATAATGAGTCTGGCTAATGGTTTATCAATTTTTTTTATCTTCTCAAAGAACCAGCTTTTAGTTTTATTGATCTTTGCTATTGTTTTCTTTGTTTCTATTTCATTTATTTCTGCTCTGATCTTTATGATTTCTTTCCTTCTACTAACTTTGGGTTTCGTTTGTTCTTCTTTCTCTAGTTCCTTTAGGTGTAAGGTTAGATTGTTTACTTGAGATTTTTCTTGTTTCTTGAGGTAGGCTTGTATAGCTATAAACTTCCCTCTTAGAACTGCTTTTGCTGCATCCCATAGGTTTTGGATCGTCATGTTTTCATTGTCATTTGCCTCTAGGTATTTTTTGATTTCCTCTTTGATTTCTTCAGTGATCTCTTGGTTATTTAGTAACGTATTGTTTATCCTCCATGTGTTTGTGTTTTTTACGTTTTTTTCCCTGTAATTGATTTCTAATCTCATAGCATTGTGGTCAGAAAAGATGCTTGATATGATTTCAATTTTCTAAAATTTACTGAGGCTTGATTTGTCACCCAAGATGTGATCTATCCTGGAGAATATTCCATGCACACTTGAGAAGAAAGTGTAATCTGCTGTTTTTGGATGGAATGTCCTGTAAATATCAATTACATCTGTCTGGTCTATTGTGTCAATTAAAGCTTCTGTTTCCTTATTTATTTTCATTTTGGATGATCTGTCCATTGGTGTAAGTGGGGTGTTAAAGTCCCTCACTATTACTGTGTTACTGTCGATTTCCTCTCTTATAGCTGTTAGCAGTTGCCTTATGTATTGAGGTGCTCCTATGTTGGGTGCATATATATTTATAATTGTTATATCTTCTTCTTGGATTGATCCCTTGATCATTATGTAGTGGTCTTCCTTGCCTCTTGTAACATTCTTTATTTTAAAGTCTATTTTATCTGATATGACTATTGCTACTCCAGCTTTCTTTTGATTTCCATTTGCATGGAATATTTTTTTCCATCCCCTCACTTTCAGTTTGTATGCGTCCCTAGGTCTGAAGTGGGCCTCTTGTAGACAGCATATATATGGGTCTTGTTTTTGTATCCATTCAGCAAGCCTGTGTCTTCTGGTTGGAGCATTTAATCCATTCACGTTTAAGGTAATTATCGATATGTCTGTTCCTGTGACCATTTTCTTAATTGTTTTGGGTTTGTTTTTGTAGGTCCTTTTCTTCTCTTGTGTTTCCCACTTAGAGAAGTTCCTTTAGCATTTGTTGTAAAGCTGGTTTGGTGGTGCTGAATTCTCTTAGCTTTTGCTTGTCTGTAAAGCTTTTGATTTCTCCATCGAATCTGAATGAGATCCTTGCAGGATAGAGTAATCTTGGTTGTGTAGGTTCTTCCCTTTCATCACGTTAAGTATATCATGCCACTCCTTTCTGGCTTGTAGAGTTTCTGCTGAGAAATCAGCTGTTAACCTTATGGGAGTTCCCTTGTATGTTATTTTTCGTTTTTCCTTTGCTGCTTTCAGTAGTTTTTCTTTGTCTTTAATTTTTGCCAATTTGATTACTATGTGTCTCGGTGTGTTTCTCCTTGGATTTATCCTGTATGGGACTCTCTGCACTTTCTGGACTTGGGTGGCTATTTCCTTTCCCATGTTAGGGAAGTTTTCGACTATAATCTCTTCAAACATTTTCTCTGGTCCTTCCTCTCTCTTTTCTCCTTCTGAGACCTCTATAATGCGAATGTTGTTGTGTTTAATGTTGTCCCAGAGGTCTCTTAGGCTGTCTTCATTTCTTTTCATTCTTTTTTCTTTATTCTGTTCCACAGCAGTGAATTCCACCATTCTGTTTTCCAGGTCACTTATCCGTTCTCCTGCCTCAGTTATTCTGCTATTGATTCCTTCTAGTGTAGTTTTCATTTCAGTTATTGTATTGTTCATCTCTGTTTGTTTGTTCTTTAATTCTTCTAGGTCTTTGTTAAACATTTCTTGCATCTTCTCTATCTTTGCCTCCATTCTTTTTCCGAGGTCCTGGATCATCTTCACTATCAATTTTCTGAATTCTTTTTCTGGAAGATTGCCTAACTCCACTTCATTTGGTTGTTTTTCTGGGGTTTTGTCTTGTTCCTACATCTGGTACATAGCCCTCTGCCTTTTCATCTTGTCTGTCTTTCTGTGAATGTGGTTTTTGTTCCACAGGCTGCAGGATTGTAGTTCTTCTTGCTTCTGCTCTCTGCCCTCTGGTGGATGAGGCTATCTAAGAGGCTTGTGGAAGTTTCCTGATGGGAGGGACTGGTGGTGGGCAGTCTGCCCACTCTCTTGTGGGCAGAGCTCAGTAAAACTTTAATCTGCTTGACTGCTGATGGGTGGGGCTGGGTTCTCTCCCTGTTGCTTGTTTGGCCTGAGGTAATCCAACACTGGAGCCTACCTGGGCTCTTTGGTGGGGCTAATGGCAGACTCCGGGAGGGCTTTCGCCAAGGAGTACTTCCCAGAACTTCTGCTGCCAGTGTCCTTGTCCCCACGGTCATGCACAGCCACCCCCCGCCTCTGCAGGGGACCCCCCAACACTAGCAGGTAGGTCTGGTTCAGTCTCCCCTGGGGTCACTGCCCCTTCCCCTGGGTCCTGATGCGCACACTACTTTGTGTGTGCCCTCTGAGAGTGGAGTCTCTGTTTCTCCCAGTCCTGTCGAAGTCCTGCAATCAAATCCCACTAGCCTTCAAAGTCTGATTCTCTAGGAATTCCTCATCCCATTGCCGGACCCCCAGGTTGGGAAGCCTGACGTGGGGCTCAGAACCTTCACTCCAGTGGGTGGACGTCTGTGGTATAAGTGTTCTCCAGTCTGTGAGTCACCCACGCAGCAGTTATGGGATTTGATTTTACTGTGATTGCACCCCTCCTACCGTCTCATTGTGGCTTCTCTTTTGTCTTTGGATGTGGGGTATCCTTTTTGGTGAGTTCCAGTGTCTTCCTATTGATGATTGTCCAGCAGCTAGTTGTGACTCTGGTGTTCTTGCAAGAGGGAGTGAGAGCACGTCCTTCTACTCTGCCATCTTGGTTCAGGGCCCCCCATGATGAAACTTTTTAAAAAGACCTTTTGGGAGGTCTGAGTTCTTCCGCCAGCACTCAATAGGTGTTCTGCAGGGGTTGTTCCACATGTAGATGTATTTCTGATGTATTTGTGGGGAGGAAGGTGATCTCCACGTCTTACTCTTCCGCCATCTTGAAGCTCCTCCTCCATTATATTTTCAAGTTGGTTATTTTTGTCATATAGGAAGGCTTAGGAACATAGGCTCAAATTTCTAAATGGTTCTATTTGAACCAGACTTATGGTTCCAGAAGTCTATGAAGTAATTTTAAAGTTATTTCCTTCAAAAATTTAAGTTCTATAAAATGAAATTTTAGAAAACTTAATTTCATAAGAAACTTGCATCTTTGATAACATGTCTTCAAAGTGAGGTATCTAAGACTAGGTTTTTAAAGGCTGATATATTTTGGATGGGCTGAGTAGTTTCACCAATTTCCAGTAGATGTCAGTGTTTTATAAATTTATTAGTCTGAGGTGGAGGTTTTGTCTCCAGTCTCCCACATTTATATATTCTTTAGTCATTTAATTAGCATACCAGGGATTATTTGAACTGGAAGAGATTTTGGAGATCATCTAAGTCAATCCTTTGATTTTGCAGAAGAAAGAACAGGTGTAGTAGTCGGGAAATGACCTGTCCAAGGTCACCCAGTCACACAGAGTGAGGCCGAAACTCAGGTGTTCCTGTTTCTGAAAGACCCTGTCTCTGAAAGACTGGTAAAAGATAGTCACCAAAACCACAGAGAAGAAAATATGTAGAGTCCAGTATAGAAGCTGTATTTGGGAGAAAGGGAAGCAGATGCTCTTCCATTTGTTTGGGTAGGTAAATATTAAAAAATTTTTATGAACAAGATGTTAGATTCTTAGATTATAATAATAATTGGGTGAAATGAACAGAAAACAGTTGGCTTTTGTTACCTGAATGTAGAATTATTGGATGTGAAAGTGCCCTTTGATAGAATGTCCTGTTCTTCATACTGTAGATATAACATCAGAACTTGTATACGGCCAATGGAATAACTCCCTGCCCACTCTCTGCACAGCCTATTTGGTTATGTTTAAGAGAAATGATATAAATCATTCAGTACCACCTGTGTCAGAAAATATTATCCAAGAATCTATAATCTTTTCCAGTAAATACACCAAGTAATAGAAAATGTTTTTTTATTCTGTCTTTTGAGAATTCAGGGTAAAGAAACCAGGGTAACATTTAAGGGCAACTTTAGACAAAGTTATGAAGTGGGCAAAATAACAGTTTCAGAGAAATATCCTTCCTTTAATCAGCTGACTCTTCCCTATCAATATCTGCTTATAAGAAAAAATATGGGCCATTTAATCTTCATCACAGAGGTGGAAGCTTCCAGGGTACATATGCTAAGCACCTACCCCTCTGACATCAGCGCTCACTGGATTTTGGAGGAGTGAGAGCCCATGTGGATTGGTGTGAAGGTGAAGGAAGTACCCATGGGCTGAGTCTTTTTTTTTTTAAATCTATGAACCATTTTCAGTTACTTTTTTAAAAAATTTTTTTATAAGGAACTCCTTTATTTACTTATTTATTTATTTATTTTTGGCTGTGTTGGGTCTTCGTTTCTGTGCGAGGGCTTTCTCTAGTTGCGGCAAGTGGGGACCACTCTTCATCGTGGTGCGCAGGCCTCTCACTATCGCGGCCTTTCTTGTTGTGGAGCACAGGCTCCAGACGCGCAGGCTCAGTAGTTGTGGCTCACGGGCCTAGTTGCTCTGCGGCATGTGGGATCTTCCCAGACCAGGGCTCGAACCTGTGTGCCCTGCATTGGCAGGCAGACACTCAACCACTGCGCCACCAGGGAAGCCCGAGTTGAGTCTTAAAGATGGGGTGGGACTTCCATAAAGTACAGAGACTCGAAATATGGGACAAGCCTGTGAAGGCTAGAAAGTGAATCTATCAGGACACCTGGCGAAAAGGTGATTTTGTTTAGAGTTTAAGGTCAATGAAACGAAGGTAAGATTGAGGGTAGATTTGGGCTGGTTTGGCTTTAGACTTTTTCTAAAAATTTTATTGGAGTATAGTTGATTTACAATGTTGTGTTAGTTTCAGGTGTACAGCAAAATGATTCAGTTATACGTATACATATATTCATTCTTTTTTAGATTCTTTTCTCATATAGGACATCACAGAATATTGAGTAGAGTTTCCTGTGCCATACAGTAGGTCTTTGTTGATTATCTGTCAGATATAGTAGTGTGTGCGTTCATTCCAAGCTTCTGATTTATCCCTCCCCCGCCAACGTTTCCCCTGTGGTAACTATAAGTGTGTTTTTGATATCTGTAAGTCTGTTTCTGTCTTGTAAATAAATTCATTTGTATCATTTACAAAAATTAGATATCACATATGAGAGATAATCATATGATATTTGTCTGTCTCTATCCGACTTACTTCACTTAGTATGATAATCTCTAGGTCTACCTATGTTGCTGCAGGTGGCATTATTTCATTCTTTTTCGTGGCTGAGTAATATTCCATTGTATATAAGTACCACATCTTCTTTATCCGTTCATCTGTCAATGGACACTTAGGTTGCTTCCATGTCTTGGCTAGTGTAAATAGTGCTGCAATGAACATTGGGTGCATTTATCTCTTTGGATTATGGTTTTCTCCGGATACATGCCCAGGAGTGGGATTGCTGGATCATATGGTAGTTCTATTTTTAGTTTTTTAAGGAACCTCCATACGGTTCTCCATAGTGGTTGTATCATGGTTTTAGACTTTTTGAGGTGGAAGTCACAGTATGAGATGCTTTTCTAAAGATTTATTGTTTTGAAATAGTAAGTTGAAAAAAATAGTACAGAGAGGTCCTAAGTAGCCTTCACCCAGTTTCCCTCGATAATAACCTCTTATACAACTGTAGTACAAGGTCGAAAATGGGACATTGACTTTGTACCATCTACCAACCTTATTCAGGTTTCAACATCTACTCATTTATATGTATGTGTGTGCATATTTCTATGCAGTTTTGTCACATGTATAGATTTGTGTAACCACTACAACAATCAAAATACAGAACAGTTTCTTGACCACAAAGGAACGTATTTGTTTTACCCTTTCTAAAGATTTTTAAAAGCTTCGAAGGAAATCCGATTTTCTATTGGCTAGGGAAGGCTAGAACTGTGGTATCCAGAGTCCTGGGTCTCGTTTGCAGCCCAGAGACCTGGCTGACAAGGGCCCTCTCAGGAGTCCCTTCTGACATATCGTTGGTAGTGTGTAGGAAGAGCGGGCAGTTTTGTAATAAATTTTATAAGGAACAAAACTGCTCAACTAGGAATACTGTATGTAGAGTTTTTTTTAAGTGGCAGAAAAGATCTATTTGCTTTCTCCCCTGTAATCTTGAAGATACTGCCTACTTGTTCTCTGTGATTTCACCACCTGCCAGTGGAGTTCTGATTTTTCCTGAAGACTCAGCCTGGCTCTCTGAAGCTGCTGATCTTTCCTTTGTTTTCCTCTTAACCATCTTTAAGTGTTTAAGTTCAGTAGTGTTAAGTATATTCACATTGTTGTAAAACAGATCTCCAGAACCTTTTTATCTTGCAAAACTGAAACTGTGTCCATTAAACAGTCCCCCTTTCCCCCTCCCACCTGCCCCTGGTAACTCCCGTTCTACTTTCTGTTTCTATGAATTTGACTATTTTAGATACCTCATATAAGTGGAATCATTTAGCATTTGCTTTTTTGTGACTGGCTTTATTGATTGTGTCACACAGATATACAGGGAATTGTCCTTAAAATTCTCAGAATCACTAAGCTTTGAATCTAAAGAGATCTGGGAAATTGAAGGTTTCCGTCTATCCATTTTACAGATGAGAAAAATCAGATAACCAGAGGTTGCCTGAGGTTAGTGAAAAATCATAGGAAGTTCTATAATTTCTTCTCAGTTTTGTTGAACTTTTTAAGGTCCATCTGATTATGAACAACAGTGAAAATATCCCAAACTCAGAGCCAAAGTAAACATTTAGAAAATGCCATTTGGATAAAGCTACTGCTGCTGTTGATCTGTTTTCTGCAAAGCATTTTTGCATATCTGTAATAAAGACAGTTTAATTCTTTTTTTCCAATAAAATTTATTTGGTCGATATCTGCGAAGATAGGATAAGCTGAAATATAGTTTTGTTTTGTTTTGTTTTTCTTTTTTAGCCTATGGTAGATGCTCCAAAGAAGGGCTTTGCAAACTTTTTCTGTGAAGAGCCAGATAGTAAATATTTGGGGCTTTATGTGCCGAACAATGTCTGTTGCAACTATTCAGCTCTGCTTTTTTAGTGTGAAAGCAGAGCATGGCTGTGTTCCATTGAAACTTTATTTACAAAAGTAGGCAGCAGGCCAGATTTGGCCCATAGGTCATAGTTTTCCAGCCCCTATAGTAAAGTATTGGGACCTTCACTTTCACTTTTTTGGTCTTTAGCGTCTAACTTGCTCTCTCATATAGGAGACAGTTGTAGTTGTTTATGGTGATGGTGATGATTTAGAAAATAATGTGAATCAAATTATCATTTCTTACTAACATAATTTTAGAGTTATTTCCTATATATCTTGCTAGCCTTATGATAGAATAAAAAGCACTTAAGGAAATAACTAACTTTTTTAAAAAGAGTAAATTTATTTATTTATTTTTGGCTGCATTGGGTCTTTGTTGCTGCGTGCGGGCTTTCTCTACTTGCGGTGAGCGGGGGCTACTCTTCGTTGCGGTGCGTGGGCCTCTCATTGCGGTGGCTTCTCTTGTTGCGGAGCATGGGCTCTAGGCGCATGGGCTTCAGTAGTTGCAGCATGCGGGCTCAGTAGTTGTGGTTCGCGGGCTCAGTAGTTGTGGCAGATGGGCTCTAGAGCGCAGGCTCAGTAGTTGTGGCACACGGGCTTAGTTGCTCCGCAGCATGTGGGATCTTCCCGGACCAGGGCTCGAACCCATGTCCCCTGCATTGGCAGGCAGATTCCTAATCACTGTGCCACCAGGGAAGTCCCAACAGCTTCTTTTCAATGGATCTTTGTAAAGGGAAAGGCCATTTGTAACAGGCGGGATCCTTTCCATGACATCTATTTCATAGACTTCGTGTTTCAGAGAGTCCTCGTGGCCCCCTGCTCTGCTCAGGGCTCGGGCACTCACTTGTGGATATCTCTGGCCTGCACGCGGTTGGCAATAGAGAGTCTACCCAAGGTTACAGGTGGTTCGGGCTAACTGGAAATCTACGTACCGTAACTCTGTTGGAGTATTAGTGCTGGGACTGTTTTGATTATTCAACAAGAACTAACTTTCAGAGTTCACAGAAAGAGAATAGGTATTATTCATACCCTAAGTATAATAACAGCTAACATTTATTGAACATTTACTAGAGCTTTTACGTACCTGCCTTTATTTATTTATTTAGTCACTCTATCAAAGTAGGTAGTAGTATTATTTACGTCTTAAGGAGAAGAAACTGAGAATTAAGAGAGAGTAAGTAACTTATTAATGTTTCTTAGCTAGTAAGTGGTAGTTAGGGGATTCAGACCTAGGCAGTCTCTCTAGAAGCCGGCACACTCAACTGCTGTGCTATACAGCCTCCAAGGCTCTTGTCCTTGAAACACTAGAAGGCTCACGTTTTAAAAGGGTTTAGCAGAATTTGGTTATATAGGCACACGGTAAAAAATACAAACTGTCCAAAGGATAGAGTGAAAGTGTAAAGTATCCTTCCCACCCAAGTAAGTCGTCCTGGTCCCTGATTCCTTTCTCCAGAGCCAACCACTGTTACTGGTTTTTTTTCGGATCCTTCCTGAGATATTCTTATAGGGGTTTGCCAATATTTATTATAGGTAACAGGGTGATCGGTCTTTATAATCCATCTTAGCTCAAATTCTGTCCTGTTGTCCTCGATATTTTTCGGGGCTCTCTGGGTTAGGAGGAGGAGGATGTTGTTGGTAAGATACTCGGCAGCTAAGTCACCAAATACTATTCATGTTTCTTATTTCTTTGCTCTCAGCTTTACCTAGAAGAATCTAAATTCCTATCATCTCCTACTTCCTTCATTTAAACACATGGTCAGTGTTTGCAGGGTTTACAAGCTTGAACTTGGAAACACTTAGATTTTAAATATAAGACACACAGAGATTGTCTTACGTTCTGAATACCTCATTAGCTGATTAGTGGAGCGACCTGTCATACCTGGGGATCCTAGGGGAGCGGATGCGTCACATGGTGTTGGGTGCTTGTCCCAGTGCTCTTGTGACAAATACAGTCCCTGTATTTTGACATGAATGTTAGGACCTGTGCTAAAAGAAAGGATCTTATAATAACAACACAGAAATATCAATCATATGATAATCATGTCTTTAATAGATGGTTTTTACTATAGTGTGTTTGATTCTATATGGAGGTTCCCAAGTGGGCAGAATACATTGTGACCAAACATAGCAGAAAGAGTGGAGGTGCATTTACAATGAGATTTTAAAAAATGGCTGTCTGCGTTAGGTGGTTTCATTGAATACTCTTTAAGAGCATTATGGATTTGCAGGGAAATACATTTTTTGAAAACCCAATTTTTATATATAATCAGAACTTGAGTATATTTTATGACTATGATCACATAAATGGTTTTGTTTACTAGCTTGTATGCTCTCTACTGTTTTACTATGAAGAGTGTGTTGACTTAAAAAAAAAAAGCACAATGTGAGAGTTTCGAGTTAAGTTGTATTTGGGGCAAAATGAGGACTGCAGCCCAAGAGACAGCATCTCAGCTCTGAGAAACTGCTCCGAAGTGACGAGGGAGGAGCCAGGATATATAGGAATTTTTCAACAAAGGGCAGATAGTCGGGAATGTCAAAAGATTATTGTTAAACAAAGAAAACCAGATATCTCAAGTTAAGGAAATCAGCACTTTTCTATGTATGGGAAGATGCAAGAGTCTGGGCTCACTGAAATCATTCCTGTGATATGTACCTCAGCTATCTGGGGGCTGTATCCTGTATTTTCACATCCTGAGTTTCCTCAGGGCTCACCGCAGGGAGTGGCTGCAGTCTGATGGCTGCTAGAAGGCAAGTATTCTTTTCAGCCCTGAGTTTTCTCAGGGCTCACCGGCTCACGCTGGAGGGCTGCAATCATTGGTGACTGTGACATCCTTTGTTTATTGATATGGCAGGAAATACTCCATTTATAAATTTTCCATTTATCAGGTGATTCGGGGGGTGTGCTTCAATCTGTTCTTTCCGAGGTAGGCATTAATGAGTTCAAAGCATATGGTATTGATTTTTGAGAGTTCTACCATAAGAGCTATTAAGAATTATTGATTCTGTATTTCATTTTAGGGTTTCAGCTTCTTCATGTTTGAGCAGCCTGTTTAATGGAAGCGCCCGTGTCTCTACATGGCCTAAGGAGTATGCATGCAGCAATTGATTAAGTTGACATTTGGTATTAATAGCTTAGAGACTCTTTACAGCATAATATGCTTATCCATTTTAGGTGAAGGCAATTTTGACTGATGTTTCATAGCTAATAAGTGGTAGTGCTGGGATTCAGACCCAGGTAGCCTGTCTCCAAGTCTGCACACGCCACCCCTCTGCTCCACTGTCTCTAAGGCGCTTGCCCTGGTCATGTTTCCTCTGTGCCTTTGCCTAAGGCCACTTGTACCTTTTGGCAGTAGGAGCACTGTGTGCTGTCAAATCGTGATCCACCTGGGCAGCTGGCCCTCAGCTTCATTTCTTATAAGCTGAATGCCTTTAAGGAGCAATTTGACCTCTCTGAGCACTGTGTATGTTTCTTCACCTGTGAAGTTTCAGGGGAGAGTAGTAATCCTTGCCCTCCTGCCTCACCAGGTAGATGTACTGAGCAGCTGATTTAATTCATCCTTCTATCCCTGGGGCATAGAATAGTGCCTGACACATTGTAGACACTTAACAAGTGTTAGCTTCTCTGCTTTCTTCTCCTCTTCCAGAAGCTGGACTTTGGATGAGAGTTAGATGCTGCGTAGGATGGTCTGAACAGGTAACTTCCTTTTTTTTCATGCAAGGATATTTTATTGGAGTGCTCTCTTCTTGCATTTTTGCATTAAGCTCAATTAATACTTTTATAGGTTATTGCTCCTGCCCTGCCTTCATATAATCTATTTGTTCTTTTTTTTTTTTAACATCTTTATTGGAGTATAATTGCTTTACAGTGTTGTGTTTGTTTCTGCTGTACAACAAAGTGAATCAGCTATATGTATACATATATCCTCATATCCCCTCCCTCTGGCACCTCCCTCCTGCCCTCCCTATCCCACCCCTCTAGGTCATCACAGAGCACCAAGCTGATCTCCCTGTGCTATGCAGCAGATTCCCACTAGCTATCTGTTTTACATTTGATAGTGTATGTATGTCAACGCTACTCTCTCACTTTGTCCCAGCTTCCCCTTCCCCTCCTGTGTCCTCAAGTCCGTCCCCTACGTCTGCATCTTTACTCTTGCCCTGCCACTAGGTTCATCAGTACCATTTTTTTAGATTCCATATATATGTGTTAGCGTATGGTATTTGTTTTTCTCTTTCTGACTTACTTCACTCTGTATGACAGACCTTAGGTCCCTCTACCTCACTACAAATAACTCAATTTCATTTCTTTTTATGGTGGAGTAATATTCCATTGTATATATGTGCCACATCTTCCTTATCCATTCATCTGTCGATGGACATTTAGGTTGCTTCCAAGTCCTGGCTATTGTAAATAGTGCTGCAATGCACATTGTGGTACTTGTATCTTTTTGAATTATGCTTTTCTCAGGGTATATGCCCAGTAGTGGGATTGGTAACTTATTATTTTTTTAATAAATTTACTTATTTTATTTATTTTTTGGTGCATTGGGTCTTCGTTGCTACACGCGGGCTTTCTCTAGTTGCGGTGAGTGGGGGCTACTCTTTTTTGTGGTGTGCGGGCTTCTTACTGCGGTGGCTTCTCCTGTGGCGGAGCACGAGCTCTAGGCGCACGGGCTTCAGTAGTTGCAGCACGCAGGCTCAGTAGTTGTGGCTCACGGGCTCTAGAGCGCAGCCTCAGTAGTTGTGGCGCATGGGCTTAGTTGCTCCGCGGCATGTGGGATCTTCCCAGACCAGGGCTCAAACCCGTGTCCCCTGCACTGACAGGCGGATTCTTAACCACTGCGCCACCAGGGAAGCCCCAGGATTGGTAACTTCTTGAATATAGTCAGGAAACTAAGGTAAATACGGTCACGAGACATCTCATTCTGTCTTTTACTTTCATTCTTCCCTTCATAGTAAATAGAACTGAGCTCAGCATCTCTCTGGGGAAACACAGCTCTGCTCCCAGAGGTAGGGGAAAAGATTCCTCCTACTTAATGGACCGTGGGCACCTCGCAGTGTAGGATAATAGCTGGTCACACTGAACTGCATGGGCAGGGAGGACTAGATGGAAGTTTCACTGAGGTTTGTTAGTACTGTTATGATTAGACAAATTAATAAAAAGATTAGAAGGACCTTACAGACATGGAAAATAGCGTCACAAGAGCAAAAGCGGGAAGTTGTGGAGTGGGCTTGTGGGACAACGAGTCCATCCATTTAACTAGGATCTCCCAAGTGTAACTAATGGGAGGTACTGTTGGAGAGGTGACTGGGGTGAGAGTGTAGTGGGCTCTGCATACCCAGTTGGATGTTATCTTTACGAGATCATTACCGACTAAAAGTTCTGGGGCATGGGGAGTCATGATGAAGGCCGCGTTTTAGGATGGATTGGGACCGGCAGTGCCTGGAGGTGGGGTGAGTAGTTGGACTTCTGCGTGAAATGGCACCTTCAGAATCACAAGTGGAGCTGAGAACTCTGGCAATATTGCAGAGAGGTGCCTGGAGAAGGAGACCCTGAGTCACGAAGTCCCTGAGGAGGACTTTGTGGGAGACATGGCCATGACACCTTACTTAGAAAGAAGAGAAAGGAGAAAGAAATAGAAGGCTCTGCACAGGACATGTTGAAAGTAGGGTTAGAAGGCTCTGTTTAACTGCTGGGCTCTCACACTGACTGTTTTCAGCCTTCTCTTTAGTATTAGGGCAAAGATAGTCCACTGGCTGAGCTGATTATGTTCTTCTGCAAAACCCAGGATGGGGAGTCTGAATTCAGAGCATCCTAAGAGGTGTCTGTGGCCCAGCTGCTGCCTCCTTGGCCAGAGTTAAAAAGGATGTTTTTTGAAGGTGAACTGAATCCTCAGTGCCTAGCACAGACTTTCAGTCTCAAGAATAAATAAAGGCCTTTGTAGAATCCTCTTTCCTCATTTTTTTTTGGTCAGTGAAGATTCTGCAGCTCAGTGTCTGTCCCCATCTCCCCACTTAAAGTATCCTTGCCCTGCTGATTCCCTTGTTGCTGAATCTAATGATATTGTCTTGTCGCTACCTTACTCCCTGGTCGGGGAGCTAAGATCCCACATGCCTCATGGCCAAAAACCCAAAAAAACATAAAACAGAAGCAGTATTGTAACAAATTCAATAAAGACTTTAAAAATGGTCCACATAAAAGAAAATCATTAAAAAAAAAAAAAAAAAAATATATATATATATATATATATATATATATATATATATATATATATATATATATATATATATACACTCGTCTTTCAGGGTTCCTTTGGCCTAGAATTCTATTAAAATTCAAGCATGGAGGATGACTTGGAAAAAATTATGGTCCTCAAGGAAATTTTCGATCTGGTAGGGCAGCCAGAGACATATACAAACAGCTGTAGTGCAAGGTAGACTTCTGGGAGAGCTATAATCAGAGTGCAGAGAGGAGCAGGAATAGAGGGAGCGGGATTCGTTCTAACGCGAGGGATTTGAGAACATTGTTTCCTTAGCTTTCTGTTTCCTTCCTTCGTTCTCGTCTGCCAACTGCCCACAGGTGAATGCTCTGAAGTTCTACATTCTTTTTCTCGTGTGTTGACTCTGATGGAAATTTTCCTGGCTGTCCTTTTGTTACCTTTGCCTTAAAAAAAAAATTATGGTAAATAACACATAACATGAGATCCACCCTCTTAACAGATTTTAAAATATATGGTACAGGCTTGTTAATGTTGTACAGTAGATCTAACTCTTCATTTACTTCTTCCCCCAGCCCCTGGCAACCACCATTTTACTTTCTGCTTCTATGAGTTTGGCTCCTTTAGATACCTTCTGTAAGTGGAATCATGCAGTATTTGTCCTTCTGCAACTGGCTTAGTTTGCTTCACCTAATGTCCTCAAGGTACTTCTACGTTGTAGCGTATGACACATTTTCCTTTTTTTTCATGGTTGAATAATATTGCATTGTATGTACCACATTTTGTTTATCCAGTTATCTGTTGATGGACATTTAGGTTATTAACACCTCTTGGCTATTGTGAATAATGCTGTAATGAACGTGGGAGTACAAAGCTCTCTTCAATACCCTGACTTCAGTTCTTTTGGGTAAATACTCAGAGGTGGGATTGCTGGATCATATGGTAGATCTATTTTTAATTTTTTGAGGACTCTCCGTACTGTTTTCTACGGCAGCTGCACCTTTTTATATTCCCAGCAACAATGCACAAATGTTCCAATTTCTCCACATCCTCGCCAACAGTTATTATTTTCTGTTTTTTAAAAATATGGCTGTCTTAACAGGTGTGAGGTGATGTCTCATAGAGGTGTTAACTTGCATTTCTCTGATGATTTAATGATGTTGAGCATCTTTTCATTTACCTTTTGGTCATTTTTTGGTCTTCTTTGCAGAAATGTCTATTCAAGTCTTTCATCCATTTTTTTAATTGGGTTCTTTGTTTTTGGGTTGTAGGGGTCTCTCTGCCTTTATCTTTTTTTTTTTTTTTTTTTTTTTCTCTCTCTGCCTTTAACTGCCAAATCTTCATGCCCCTACCTGACGAACTCCACATGCCTTCTGCTACTCCTCAGCCTGATCCTTCTGCCCTATTCCCTCCTCATCACTCTGCTCCTGCCATCCTTCCCTTGGTTTCTGAAATACACTCAGATCCAACTCTGGCACATTCTTAAAAACCTAGGTCAACTCAAAGTTGCTCATGGATCCTTCCCTGACCACCCAGCCATGTCGCTCTCCCTCTGCTGAAGTCTCTAGGACTTCTTGTCCCTAACGCTTTTTGGGCAATTGGCAGGCGCTGCTGCCTTGCATTGGAATGGATGTTACACGTGTGCATTTTTTACGTTAACTGAACTCCGTCTCTGAAGGGCAGGAATGTATCTGTGTATCCTCCAGAGGACTTTACAAAGCACCTTTGCCACACTGTAAAGAGGCAAGAAACCTAGGAAAAGATGTGTGCGTGTGTGTTCTGGGTATAATGACGGAGCTGAACTTTAAGCCCAGGAGTGCTCTGGCAACAGCAGGAGGACTTGGAGGAAGCAAAGTCAAGTGCACAAGCCACCATTGTTCCCGAGAGAGATGAGCAGGGCAGGGACAGGGAGGAAAGATGAAAGTCAGTGACCAGGGCCTCTTAGCAAGTTGGGATTGGAGTAGGTGAGCAGGTTTCCATGAGAAGGTCAGGACTGTAATCTGAGGCGTGCTTTGCCAGATTTTTGCAGGCAAGGGATTACAGGTGTGTGCTGGGAGCCGGAGAGAAGCTGAGTTCACCTCACAGTTCTGCAGGGAGCCATAACAGCTGCTGACAGTGGGGGCCAGCCTAGCTGGCAGTCTGAATACCTCTACTCTGAACATCCCGTTCCAGAGAATTCATGGCTTCCAACCCTGGTATGTCCTTGCCAGCAATGCTGCGTGAGTGGTTAGCCCTTGCTAAGCTGTAGGTCACCCAGAAGCCCCCAGGACAGCCCTCAAAAGGCCAAGACTCAGTACACGAAGGCTACAGGGCAGACTGCTGCATTGCATAAGCGATGTGGCTCTTGAGTAGTGCTGGCGCGTCATGCTCCCTGCCAGGGGCTGGAGGACCATTCCCTGGACCTCACAAAATCCATGGACATCCTCGTGACCTTTATAGCATTCATCACACCTTTCACTGTGGTCAGCTTTTTATAACTTTCAAGACCCTGCCTTCTACCTTGAGCCCCAGCAGCCTGCTCTGCCCTGATGATGCCATGGCCAGTTCTGGTCCCTGTGTTCCCTGGGAGAGTTCCAGCCAGAGGACCAATTATGGGACCCCATCTTGTACCTTTGGAATGTTCCTGAGTGGGTCGAAGGTTGCTCTCACGTGAATCCAGGGAAGCAGGACAACCTGGCCTTCCCTCTCCAGTAAGAGGGGAAATGAAGAGGGTAAGCTTGGTCCTCTTAACAGCTAACCCTCCTTCTGCTCATCGACTTTGAGAATAGCTCCGTCTTTTCTGGCTTCTTTCTGACCCTCTCCCACTCCTGCAGTTGTCAGTGTCCTGGGACAGTATGTAGGGTCAGCTGTATGCTTAAAGAAAGAAAATTAGAGAAAAAGGAATTCTTAGGCCCTATCCCTGGAGATTCTCTTTAACTACGTGTGGACGGGGCCTGGGAATCTGGCATTTTTGTACAGTTATACATGAAAGAATGGCTAGGGGATGGATGACGGACTTACTAGTTGCTGAGTAATTTTTACTTCTTTCTTTGTCCAACTCTTTACTTTTAGGATTTTTCTAGAGTGATCACGTATTTCTTTAAAAATCAGAAAAAAAGTAGATGTCATTAAAAAACAAAAACCAGATCTGGAAGCGATCAGTCTTTTCCAGATACCATTAACCTTCGTAAATTTATTCCTCGTTTCCGCAGGGGGACTTGATCTCATCTTCATGCCGGGTCTTGGGTTTGACAAACACGGCAACCGTTTGGGGCGGGGCAAGGGCTACTACGATGCCTACCTGAAGCGCTGTCTGCAGTCCCAGGATGTGAGGCCCTACACACTGGCCTTGGCTTTCAAAGAGCAGATTTGCCTTCAGGTCCCCGTGGCTGAAAATGACATGAAGGTAGATGAAGTGCTTTACGAAGACTCCTCAGCATCTTAAATCCTGATGACCACAGCCAAATAATCAAGGTTTTGTGCCAGAGAAAAGCCAAACATGTGTATTTTCCCTTGTCAGAAATTAGTGGAAATTGCACAATAATGTGAATATGGGCCGTAGTGTTTTCAGTGTAACTGTTAGATACCGAACATGAAACCATTTAAAAAAATCAATAGTAGGGGCTTCCCTGGTGGCGCAGTGGTTAAGAACCCGCCTACCAATGCAGGGGACACGGGTTCAAGCCCTGGTCTGGGAAGATTCCACATGCCACGGAGCAACTAAGCCCGTGCACCACAACTACTGAGCCTGCACTCTGGAGCCATGAGCCACAACTGCTGATCCCGTGTGCCACAACTGCTGAAGCCCACGCGCCTAGAGCCCGTGCTCCGCAACAGGAGACGCCACCGCAATGAGAGGCCCGTGCACTGCAACGAAGAGTAGCCCCTGCTCCCCGCAACTAGAGGAAGCCCGTGCACAGCAACAAAGACCCAATGCAACCAAAAATAAATAATAAATAAATAAATTAATTTAAAAAAAATCAATAGCAGTGTGTGTAATAGAACATTAATTAAAACGGAGGCTATCACCATATGATTTTCAGTTTAACTTTCCTGGTATTAATGTCCCAGGTTGATCTTTCTGTTTTATAGTTTAAGTTTAATATTTATGAGGCACTATGCTCCAACTCAGAGTGTGAGGGGAAAATAAACTCATCTGAAGTGGACGCTTTCATTAAGTCCTGTCATGGGCCTGGGTCAGTCTGGCACGCATATGGAGATTCAGCAATTATTAAATGATTTATTGGTGTTTGCTTTGTGTACAAAGTTCTCCAAGAATATTATACCCTTTCATCATGGCTTCACTTACTTAACCTGAAATTTTATGTCTGACAGTTTGTAGCTTTTGATGGTTAAAGGACTGAAACCTTTTATGATTTAAATATTTTAATTTCGGCCGATTTGTTTCCATCTCTGCTATTCTGTGTGTCAGTCACTTATGAGTTTAAGATCTGATATCCTGTAAGTTAGAAATTACTTCTGTTTATGGGTGGTATCTGCTTTGGAAATGAAATTTGGGCTGAAGGTTGGCAGATGCCATCACAGCCAGGGAATGGGAATTTTGTGGAGGGAAGATTTGGTTATAACCAGAGACCCAGGGGGCTTCCTGGGTCCTGCTCTCTCACTCACACCCCACATCCTACCTCTCACCAAGTCCTGTTGATTCTGCCTCCGAAACCCACTTCTATCTGTTCCCTTCTCTCCTCGTCCTGTCGTGCCTTTTGTCCAGACTCTCAGCATCTCTAAGCTGAACTGAGCAAGAGCCTCAGCCGTGGCTTCCTTGCCTTCAGTCTGGTCCTCTTCATTTTATTTCTCAAACTACAGTCAAAGTGATCTTATCAAACATGAACCTGATCATGAAGCACCCCTACTTGTCTCTTTCTAGCCTCTCCTCTCCCCGTATTCTTCTTCTGTACAACTTATGCAACCATTCACATAGCTCCCTCAACACTGCCAGCTTCTTCTGCCCTTTGTGTCTTGTAAGTGTGCTTTTCCTCTGGCTGCAGTGCTCTTTCCTCTTTTGTTCATCTGGAAGACTTCTGTTTATCCTTCAAGACTCAGCTCCAATGTCACCTCTTCTGTGAAGTCTTCCTGTGTTCCTTCACTTGTTTAAGCGGCCCTGGTCATTGTCCTCCTTATTACATTGTCCTACATGTCAAATATTAATGGTCATGTCTACCCCTTCACCAGACTGTGAGTGCCAAAGAACAGGGATAATCTTTATACTTTCCACCCTCGGTAGACACACAGACAAATGGTGGGTGTTAGAGAATTTTTTTCAAAATCTAAGGTACTAGAATTTATTAGATTGCTAATTGTAATTTATATTGACATAAAATTATTTAACTTAGAAATTAATACTTGTTAGTTTGGAGGAAAGACTTTACTTCTTTGGCATTGTTTTCGACTCTAGAAACATATTTTCTAGTTTGTGAAGGAAACAGTTTATTTAATGACCTGTGTCTCTCCTCATCTGATACTCTCATCCACATGAACAAATCGGTTTTCTAGAACTGGCCAGCATAAGCACTACATGTGGCTGTTGAACTCTGGATGTGTGGCCAGTCTGAATGGAGAAGTGCTGATTCAGATTCTGACTATCTAGTATGACAATGAGAATTTTTTTTGAATGAGTTAGTTGAATACATTCAGATGTGTTTCATTTGAAACACGCATCCCTGTTCATAATACCATATGATTTGGTGTTTTATGCACAAAAGTAAAAACACTTAAAAATTGTCAATTGGGCTAAAATCAAACGTTCACAATATAGTATATACAGTGAGAAATGGGAGGGAGACAGAATTTCTACAAGCTGTGAAACCACATTACGGTACTGGTGAGAAATCTTAACAGTTACTTCAACCATAAGGTTAAGGTGAAAGTTAACATAGCTGACATGGCTGTTGGTCTGAAGTGGTTGAACAGTAAAATTCCTGGATGGCTGCAGGTCTGGAAACTTTAGAACTTTAACACGTTAGAACTTAATCTGTGTTGTTCTTCTGGCAAAGGAGAGCATTGAAAAGCCCCTCCCCAGCTCCTCAAGTGCAAACAAAACACAGAATCAACTGGCCAGAAGACCCAGGTGCTGAGATTCAGGAAAGCCCGAGGGCTGCAGGGTCCCTCACCTGGAAAGAGGACCTTTCCCTAGTGACCATTAATGGGCAGTGGTCATTGCGCAGAGGGTATAGGAAAGGGGAAAAAGCCCTGACGGTGCAGGTGATGGTGACACAAGCAGAGGCTGAGAACAAGGCCTCGAGCTCAGGAAGAGAGCCAACATGAAAGAAGAATGATGATGGTCTTAGGTGAGGGGACAGTCCAGGCAGAAGAGAAATAGCAACTAGACCTGAACAGAACAATCCTTAGTATTGGGGAATTGGAAATATATGTATGTCTATAATTGCTGCCTATTCTATAGAACTGTGCTTAATTTAACCAGAAAGTAAACCATTAACTTTAGTTCATCTAACAGATATCAGTAAGAACAGTACACTAATTACAGAATTCTACTAAGTAAGAGATTGATAACTGTGTCTTATGTCTAGGCGTGGGTGACATGGTGCAGAAGCTTATTGGTTTCTGGTCCCAGTTCTTTTTTTTTTTTTTTTTTCCTTTCAGAGATCATTGAAATTCAGTTAATCACATTGCATTTAGTCAGAAGTTAACATGCTTATTTCCTCCACTTGCCTGTCACCTCCTCAAAGGAAGATTTTCTGCCAAGTTCATGGTTTACTCCAGTACCTATCACAGTCCCTAGCGCAAAATAAATGGCCAATAAATCCTCGATGAAGGAATGAACCAATGTGTTTGTTGCCCTGGGTGCGTGGTGACCTTGCCGGTTTTTACGTTGGTTGCTATTTGCTGCTGAGATCCTCTCCTTTTAGCAGCATCTCAGGGTTGGATTATTCTAGAACACATTTTCTATTACTGCAGTTTCAATTCCTTCCTTGGCCAGTCCATATGTGTGTGTTGCATAATCTGTGCTGTTTGGCTTTGTTAGTACATTTCTTCTTTGCATCTTTGTGGTCATCTTTCCTCCTATGTCCAGGCAGTCTTAGGCCTCCTGCCCTTTAAGGGTGATCTCTAATCCCTGCAAGCCCCTGCCCCAAATATATGTTTATTTATGTGCTTAAAAATAAGTGGGGAGATGTTCAAAATGGCGGAGGACTGAGATGTGGAGATCACCTTCCTCCTCATAAATACATCAAAAATACATCTACATGCGGAACAACTACGGAACAACTACTGAACGCTGGCAGAAGACATCAGACTTCCCAAAAGGCAAGAAAATCCCCACATACCTGGGTAGGGCAAAAGAAAAAACAGAGACAAAAGAATAGGGACGGGGCCTGCACCAGTGGGAGGGAGCTGTGAAGGAGGAAGAGTTTCCACACACTAGGAAGCCCCTTCGCTGGTGGGGACGGGGGTGGCCGGGGGGGGGGGGGTTGGGAGGCGGCGCAGGGAGGGGGAGGCTTTGGAGCCACGGAGGAGAGCGCAGCAACAGGGGTACGGAGGGCAAAGCGGAGAGATTCCTGCACAGAGGATTGGTGCCGACCAGCACTCACCAGCCCGAGAGGCTTGTCTGCTCACCTGCCGGGGTGGGTGGGGGCTGGGAGCTGAGGCTGTGGCTTCGGAGGTCAGATCCCAGGGAGAGGACTGGGGTTGGCTGCGTGAACACAGCCTGAAGGGGGCTAGCTAGTGCGCCACAGCTAGCTGGGAGGGAGTCCGGGAAAAAGTTTGGAACTGCCAGAGAGGCAAGAGACCTTTGTTTCGGCGTGCATGAGGAGAGGGGATTCCTTCCCAGTGTGCCCACAGAAGGCAGAGCACCACCTAAGCAAGCTCCAGAGATGGGTGCATAGTAGAGGGAGATCAGCTCGGTGCTTTGTGACTACCTAGAGGGGTGGGATAGGGAGCGTGGGAGGGAGGAGATATGGGGATATATGTATACATATAGCTGACTCACTTCGTTATACAGCAGAAACCAACACACCATTGTAAAGCAATTATACTCCAATAAAGATGTTAAAAAAAATAAGTGGCAAATTTCTTTTTAAATAATAATTATTTTTGTTAGGAAACATACACATAAAAGGAAAAGATGAGATCATTGAAACAGTTGTATCTATAATTTATAATATAATGTACTCAATTTCTATAAAGGAGAGCAATGTGATGGACGTTTTTTGGAAATTTACTATTTTTGAAAACCTTATTTTAACCCCTTTTGAATGATTCAAAAGTCTGGTTCTAATTTCAGTTTATTTTAGTATTTGGTTTTAAGGGTTTCTATAGTTGAAAAAGATGCCTTCCAGAAATAAGCAGATCCACATGGAAGCAGTACTGCACTTACACTAAAATTTGCAGTTCTGTCAGTTTTGCAAATTTTTTAAAAAGTTGAAATTGGGCGAGTAAGTATCCATATTCTTGAGGTGGATTCTTCTTGCATATTAATCAGAAGATGCTGCACATTTACTTTGTTAGTAAATGGGTTTAAAACTTATTGAAACTCCTTGAAAGATTTTAAACTGAGTTAGAAAAATTCTGCTTCCAAGTTTTTTAGTTGTGCAGATATGAAAGTGTTTATAGGTGTCAAGCATAGTTTATCGCAACATAATCATATAATGATGAAAATATTTCCAAATAACCATTTTCAGTATGCTCTCTCCATATCATGTTTCTTTCGGAAAAAAGTTCCTTTCTGTGTCTTAGATGATATATGACTTTTACCCTGAAGATTCAAATGAGATGTATTTGGTGTAGAGGTGTGGAACGCGGGGAGATATTTGCTTAGGTAGCAATTTACTGGTGGCCATTTATAATCATAGAAAAGTCAAAAAGTTTTGAATACTCACCTTTGTGTAAAAAATACATGCAAAACTCATCTTTTTTTTTTTTAATGTTTATTTATTTATTTATTTGGTTGCACCAGGTCTTAGTCCAAGCAGGCAGTCTCCTTACTTGTCATGTCTGGGCTCCTTAGTTGCGGCTTCTGGGCTCCTTAGTTGCGGCTCGCCAGCTCCTTAGTTGTGGCACACGGGCTCCTTAGTTGTGGCATGCAAACTCTTAGTTACGGCATGCATGTGGGATCTAGTTCCCTGACCAGGGATCGAGCCCAGGCCCCCTGCAGTGGAAGTGCAGAGTCTTAACCACTGGACCGCCAGGGAAGTCCCAGCAGTGCTTTCTACATGGTATCCAATAGTATATCTTGACAAAAAAGATGTGCCCAGATATTTTTACCCCTAAATTGTTTTATGCGTACTTCATCCATATTTCCATGGCAGGAAGAACAAGTGTTTTCTACATGGTATGCTACTTTTTGGGTTTTTACTATTAAGGAAGAAAAAAGACATAAACATTTAGGATTATATTTAGGGAACATTGTTTAAAATATATTAGTTAGTAATTCATGATATTAAATATTACTGAAAACATTATGGAGGTTTGTCTTAATCTTCTGGACCCATAGCTTCCGCTAACCACGATGGCTTCACACTTTTCAATATATATATGAAGAGTGAGGTTCATCATTACTATGATGAGCACAGATCCCTACTACAAAATATCTTTGTGATCATTTCAAGTTTGGCCGCTCACTCCTGGCAAATCTCACTGTTTTTGTTTTTGTTTTTTAATTTATTTATTTTTTGTTTATTTATTTTTGGCTGCGTTGGGTCTTCATTGCTGCGCTCGGGCTTCCTCTAGTTGCAGAGAGCGGGTGCTATTCTTTGTTGCGGTGCGCGGGCTCCTCATGGGGGTGGCTTCTCTTGTTGCAGAGCACGGGCTCTAGGCACGCAGGCTCTAGAGCGCAGGCTCGGTAGTTGTGGTGCACGGGCTTAGTTTCCCCGCGGCATGTGGGATCTTCCTGGACCAGGGATTGAACCCCTGTCCCTTGCATTGGTAGGCGGATTCTTAACCGCTGCGCTACCAGGGAAGCCCTCACTGTTTTTTTTCCTTGTCATATGGCTGATGAATAGCTTTTACCCGTAGCAGAAGTATATCAGCTATTGTTGCTCGCTTGTGTTTGCATTATTCGAATTATCTTTGTGCTACTGTTTCTTTGCAAGAATCTTTTTAAGCCACTTTTCCATTTTAAGAGGGTTGGTTTAGTAAAAACTACATAATATAACACATAAATCCATGTGCCTGGAAATATTAAAATAACACAGTACGTCTCAGTATGCTGAAAGGAACAAAACACTTCCTTTCACACTATCCAACAGCTATTTTCTGGCTTGCATACTAACTGGACGTGGGGCCTTCTGATGTGCTGGCAGAGTGAGGAGCCGATGTCAGTCTATGTTTTAAGCTTCAGCAAAACTTAATTCCTTGTCTTTTAAAGATAAAAAATAAATATAACTAGAGATTCTAATTTCTTCCCAAGCCCCAGTGGTTCACCTTGCCCACTCCCTGGGGCATGTCACCCTGTTTGGAGACCACTGCTCTAAGAACATGTCCTCCCAGCTGGATGGGTAGAGGGTTTGGTTCTCCGGTCCCTCCACTAAGAGACGGCCTGAGCTGCAGGGCACTGACTTCATCTGCCCCTCGTCTCCTTGGCTCTTGTTGACCGCATGTATGTATCTGACCTCCCATGACCCTTTCATCTCGCTGGTCCCCTTTGTCCCAATACCGGTCTCCTTGTCTTCTGAGTGCTCTTTTGGGGCTGTTCTCTTGCCCACAGTGTTTGAGTACTAGGAGAAATAATTTCTCTAAGTTAGTCCTTGACAAACAGAGTGCCTTAAAGAACCCTGTCACCTAGGAAACAGCAGATGCCTTTCTTTCGGTTCTTTTCCTCTCAGACTTCGCCTGGCTGACCAGTATCCACTGTTTGGGTGCATCAAAGGACTTCTGAGCTTAGATAAAAGACGAGGAGCACTTTTTAAGTCCCTCAATTCTCTTTGCATTTCATACCTCTGCCCACCCCCCAGTTGCAGCTGTTTTTCTTATATGTGTCCCATGAATATCCTACCTATGCTTTTTTTTTTCACTTGGTCAAGATATATTTCAAGGCCTGAAAACACTGACTAATCAAAAGTGGCCCTACTGCAATTTCTTATAATATATAAATACTTAATATAAAACTTAAAAAATTGTAGACACTATTAACTAACTCCTAAACCACACACTATAGGTTTTTCAGAAACAATAGTTATTTAACAAAATGTAAGGTGACAATATCAAAGAATTTTCATACTTAATGAGGGTACAATCAGTCGCAGGCTACTCAAAGAAACACAAATCTTTTTTACACCTTCCATGTTTGTTTTTAACTTTGTCTCAGAACCACTGATAATTGAGGCTTCTTTCAAGTATAGGATTTCTAACATTAAATTATATTTTCTAAGTATTTCTATAAAGAAGAAATGAAAAAGACACATACTACATTGTTTGTCATAAATTCATACACCAAAAAGTCAAAACAATCCAACTGAATGTATTCCTGCTTGCTCCTTCTCCAACATTAGCTTTAGATGTTTTTCTAAATATTATATAAACAGTTTTGTTAAAATCAGTTCTCTCATTTATGCAGATTAGGGGAAATGGTTTTATAATGAGTTATCTTTAAAATTATCTTCTAGATAGCACTCTTTAGCCTTAAATTACATTGTGCACACACAACTACAACAGTTTGCATTTGCTCAGGAACATATAATTACATTAAAAACAAATAACTTTGTATTTCATAGTTTAGTTGGCTCTTAAATAGTTTCCCTAGGGGAGAAACAAGTATTTTGTGTTGTTTAAGAAACTGGTATATATAAATGAACTGCTAGGTGTTCATTTAAACTTTGAGGAAACCTACAGATGAAGTTTTGGGTGTTTTTTCTAAAATGCAAGAGATATGCCCTTAATCACTCTTCATATAGTGAAGGGATGGGATGGCAGATACAGACGCAGATGAAACTCTACATTTTGTAAATGTAGAGTTGGATATTCTAAATGGAAAAACTGACACTGACAATTGTTTACAGAAAACAGAGGTTAAGAAAAATGTTGAAGAATATCTACTCTTAAAGAGAGAAGTGTTATACAACACAAAAATGAGACCTAGAGATTCGAAAAACAGTCATTTTACTGTTTTAAAAGAAAAGCAAAAAAATTAATAGGGAGAGAGTCTAGACCAATTAGAACTGAGGCAGCTGTAACAAAAATGGAACCCAGTACAATGATTTGAGCCCTTAAAGGAAATGACTAATTAAAATGAAATTTCACAAGTCTTTATGTCTATAATAATATATAAATGCACAAAATATCAAAAATACGAAGTCTGGATTTTTCCCCTTAGGTTTGTAATAAACTGTCAAACCTCTGCTTGATATAGTTACTTTTATAAGCCTTCTGATTAGCAGAGCATGCTACACAGTACATGCATGCTAAAATTTTACCATGAGAATTATAGTTCTCATCTCAAACTAGTGACTTGCCTGTTACCCATATTTATATATATTTCATTTCATCCATTTGCTTTTTTGGGTTTACTGGGCGAATAGCATTTTCCTTACAATATAAGCATCTGATCTGAGGTTTTTCATACTGAGAACACTGAGATTTCAGTTTGAAGATACTCTGAAATCCTAAGAGTAGCATACCCCGACCACCCTCTAATAGCTAGCTTGTTTGTATAGGCAGGAGGATTCATCTCTCCATTTTAGATGAATAGATATTTTGTGAAAGATCTTAGAATTGCTTGCCTCATCATTTACTGGGGAAAATCTTATAGGAAGTGGCCTTTAGGGACACTTCTACTTGGAAAATTACAATACTAGTACACATCTTAAGTTAAAAAACACTTAAGACCTTTCGAGTGTACATTTTAATCAGCATATTACATAAAAAAGAATCTTGATTTTTAAAATGAACCTTTTTAGTACTGTAACATGATGGGTTTAATTGAACAGTTGGAACATAATATGGTAACTACACTGTACTGTTTAATTCACAGCTGTAGGAAAATGTTTGATTTTTAAAACATAACCAAGATGAGACTGTAGATTTATGAGCAGTAAAATATTAGAAAACAGTGAATGAATAAATAAGATGCTTTTCCATCCGTGGCCATTCATTATTTTGCTTTTAGGAACCTGGAAGAAATTGTCTTCTTTGAGTTTCAAATGTTCTGGTAAATCTAGTCGTTTCTTAGCTTCCTCAATATCACCTTGAATTGCTGAAATAAGTGACTCTAAAGAATCAAAGTTCTTTTCTGGTCTGAGGTAGCCGACGACGGCCACATTGAGAAGTTCCCCATAGAAGTCCTCTTTGAAAGTATGCATGATATGAGTTTCCATGGACTTTTTTGTATTCTTGTAGTATGGGTTCCATCCTATGCTCACCACCATCTTATGGACGTCTCCGCTTCCAACACTTGACCCAACCATGATAAATGCCAGTGGATACATCAGCTGGAAGATTATCTATTACTTGTTAAGGAAAGTTAGCTGTGGGGATGCCCAGCTGCTTGGAGCTGCGACCGAAGCCCCGCACCACCTGGCCGCGGCAGAAGTACGGCAGGTGCCTCATGACGCCGTCAGCTCGGGGTGCGGGCTGCGGTCCAGCCTGCGCGTCCGGCGGAGCCGCCATCGAGGCGGTGCCCGGACCCGCTGGGGGACACGGGCGGGAGCTCCGCAGGCCGGGCGGCGGGGCGAGCGCACAGGGGTACAACTGGCCGAGCGGCGCGGACGACACGCCCCGGCGAGACCCTCACGACGCTGACCGAACAGAAGATGCGGGGCGACTCAGAGGCTGCGTCTGGGCTCCGGAACGCCGGCGACCTCGGAAGTCCCTACCTATACTTTTAGTCTTAAAGTGATATGTTTAAAAATCATACTTTAGAAGTAAACAATTGTTTCAGTGGTGAATCAGATCCCAAGGAGTTCACTATTAAAAATGGTGAACATTTGGTTTATCACTGAGAAATAATCTCTTTAGGATTGAAATGCAATAAGTGTTTATTTCCTCTCAAGAACAGAGATAACGAGTACTATATTATTCTGAAGATCTGGGTTGGATACTTGTGGACATTGATGTTGGAGAATAGATAGATCCTATAAGTCCTAAATATTTGCTGTTCCTCAAATCTAACAAGAAGATAAGGTAGCCAGTGCTACTCCCTGTAGTAATGCTTAATATTGATATAAGACCCAGCGGACAATGGAGATACCTGTGTGGCGAGCCACCTCCTCCACTCCATCCTCCACGCTTCCATGCGTTATCGTCGTAAAATATATAACTCTGCTTATATCACTTGCCTGCTTAACAGCTTTTGATGGTTCTCTGTTGCCCAAAGAATAAGGTGTAAACCCCTGGCTAGCATCTAGGACCCTTTCTAACTTGACTACAACCTCCCTTCATAACTCTCTCTCCCTCTTTCTCTCTCAACGCACACACACACACACCTCATTTCTTCTAGACCAATAATTCTAGTTACATCAGAATCCCATATTCTGGGTAAGAGCTAGATTAGATCATTATACAGTTGGCTATTAGAATGCATCTAGAATAAGAGAGCTGTGTTAACAGCAGGTGGTTCAGGAATGGGAGATCTCAATGAGGCACCAAAATGTTCTCGAAAGTGACTTATCGATTGCCTGTGGATCTTTTTTTTTTTTTTTTTTTTCACACACACACACTGTATTTTATTTTTACAAGAGATAAATAGACTGACACCAAGCATTGTACATGGATGACCACAACAAAAGCAACAATGATTGCAATTACCAAACATGAAACACACTCATACTATGTCATAATATTGACATTCAGTCCAGTAATCCTCCACTGTAACAGCTCCTTTACTTTGCAGTGAAAATTGATTTGTATATTCTATGCCTCTGAGTCCTTGTGAGATTTTTTTTTTTTTTAATTCAGACAGAAAGTCACAGAAATTATACTCATCCTCATCAGTTCACTCAGTCCCATGTAACTGATTTTTTTTTCATCTTGATCTTTTGTTAGCACTTTTATGAGTTCATCAGTTTTTCATTAGAGTTCTGAAAATGCTTATTCATTCAGTTCAGCAGTACAGTCAGTTACCAGAAACCTGTACTTGTCAGAGTCTTTTCCATGAATTTCTTGAAGATGAAAGCCTTTTATAGGAACATATTTGCAAAAGCATCAGAGTACACCCAGAACTGTCTGTAAATGACAAAAGACTTAAAAATGACCACTGTTAAAGATTTGATGAAAGTTCATAATAATGCAGTTGACAAGAAAATTAGTTATTTCTGAGATATACATTTTAAAGTAATAACTAGGATTATTACTTACAACATTATACCAGAACATATAAGATTTTTAGAAATTTCATGTAATGTCTGAAACGTTTATATTAACATATTTCCATACATATTTCCATACAAATACAAATATAAGATTTTTAGAAATTTCATATAATGTCTGAAACATTTATATTAACATATTTCCATACAAATAACCCAATGAAAGTATAGTATTAGTTGTTTTGTTTGTTTGTTTTTTTATACTGCAGGTTCTTATTAGGCATCAATTTTATACACATCAGTGTATACATGTCAATCCCAATCGCCCAATTCAGCACACCACCATCCCCACCCCACCGCAGTTTTCCCCCCTTGGTGTCCATATGTCCATTCTCTACGTCTGTGTCTCAACTTCTGCCCTGCAAACTGGCTCATCTGTACCATTTTTCTAGGTTCCACATACATGCATTAATATACGATATTTGTTTTTCTTTTCTTTTTTTTTAAATTTATTTATTATTTATTTTTGGGGGCTGCGCGGCGGGCAATGCGGGATCTTAGTTCCCCGACCAGGGATCGAACCCGTGCCTCCTGCTGTGGAAGCATGGAGTCTTTTTTTTTTAAACATCTTTATTAGAGTATAATTGCTTTACAATGGTGTGTCAGTTTCTGCTTTATAACAAAGTGAATCAGCTATACATATACATATGTCCCCATATCTCTTCCCTCTTGCATCTCCCTCCCTCCCACCCTCCCTATCCCACCCCTCTAGGTGGTCACAAAACACCGAGCTGATCTCTCTGTGCTATGCGGCTGCTTCCCACTAGCTATCTATTTTACGTTTGGTAGTGTATATATGTCCATGCCACTCTCTCACTTTGTCCCAGCTTACCCTTCCCCCTCCCCGTATCCTCAAGTCCATTCTCTAGTAGGTCTGCATCTTTATTCCCATCTTGCCCCTAGGTTCTTCTGACCATT
The DNA here is from genome assembly GCF_028021215.1 of Eschrichtius robustus. Taxonomy (NCBI): domain Eukaryota; kingdom Metazoa; phylum Chordata; class Mammalia; order Artiodactyla; family Eschrichtiidae; genus Eschrichtius; species Eschrichtius robustus. The sequence goes on from NC_090824.1 coordinate 167,627,951, forward strand.
TTTTTTTAGATTCCATATATATGTGTTAGCATACAGTATTTGTTTTTCTCTTTCTGACTTACTTCACTCTGTATGACAGACTCTAGGTCCATCCACCTCACTACAAATAACTCAATTTCGTTTCTTTTTATGGTTGAGTAATATTCCATTGTATATATGTGCCACATCTTCTTTATCCATTCATCTGTTGATGGACACTTAGGTTGCTTCCATGTCCTGGTTATTGTATTGAATTATGTCCTGGGTATTGTATTGAATTATGGTTTTCTCAGGGTATATGCCCAGTGGTGGGATTGCTGGGTCGTATGGTAATTCTATTTTTAGTTTTTGAAGGAACCTCCATACTGTTCTCCATTGTGGCTGTATCAATTTACATTCCCACCAACAGTGCAAGAGTGTTCCCTTTTCTCCACACCCTCTCCAGCATTTATTGTTTCTAGATTTTTTGATGATGGCCATTCTGACCGGTGTGAGATGATATCTCATTGTAGTTTTGATTTGCATTTCTCTAATGATTAATGATGTTGAGTATTCAATCATGTGTTTGTTGGCAATCTGTATATCTTCTTTGGAGAAATGTCTATTTAGGTCTTCTGCCCATTTTTGGATTGGGTTGTTTGTTTTTTTGATATTGAGCTGCATGAGTTGCTTGTATGTTTGGGAGATTAATCCTTTGTCGGTTGCTTCATTTGCAAATATTTTCTCCCATTCTGAGGGTTGTCTTTTCGTCTTGTTTATGATTTCCTTTGCTATGCAAAAGATTTAAGTTTCATTAGGTCCCATTTGTTTATTTTTGTTTTTATTTCCATTTCTCTAGGAGGTGGGTCAAAAAGGATCTTGCTGTGATTTATGTCATAGAGTGTTCTGCTTATGTTTTCCTCTGTTTGATGGTGTATGGCCTTATATTTAGGTCTCTAATCCATTTTGAGTTTATTTTTATGTATGGTGTTAGGGAGTGTTCTAATTTCATTCTTTTACATGTAGCTGTCCAGTTTTCCCAGCACCACTTATTGAAGAGGCTGTCTTTTCTCCACTGTATATTCTTGCCTCCTTTATCAAAGATAAGGTGACCATATGTGCGTGGGTTTATCTCTGGGCTTTCTATCCTGTTCCATTGATCTATATTTCTGTTTTTGTGCCAGTATCATACTGTCTTGATTACTGTAGCTTTGTAGTATAGTCTGAAGTCAGGGAGCCTGCTTCCTCCAGCTCCATTTTTCTTTCTCAAGATTGCTTTGGCTATTTGGGGTCTTTTGTATTTCCATACAGATTGTGAAATTTTTTGTTCTAGTTCTGTGAAAAATGCCATTGGTAGTTTGATAGGGATTGCATTGAATCTGTAGATTGCTTTGGGTAGTAGAGTCCTTTTCACAATGTTGATTCTTCCAATCTAAGAACATGGTATATCTCTCCATCTATTTGTATCATCTTTAACTTCTTTCATCAGTGTCTTATAATTTTCTGCATACAGGTCTTTTATCTCCTTAGGTAGGTTTATTCCTAGATATTTTATTCTTTTTGTTGCAATGGTAAATGGGAGTGTTTACATAATTTCTCTTTCAGATTTTTCGTCGTTAGTGTATAGGAATGCAAGAGATTTCTGTGCATCAATTTTGTATCCTGCTACTCTACCAAATTCATTGATTAGCTCTAGTAGTTTTCTAGTAGCATCTTTAGGATTCTCTATGTATAGTGTCATGTCATCTGCAAACAGTGACAGCTTTACTTCCTCTTTTCCAATTTGGATTCCTTTTATTTCTTTTTCTTCTCTGATTGCTGTGGCTAAAACTTCCAAAACTATGTTGAATAATAGTGGTGAGAGTGGGCAACCCTGTCTTGTTCCTGATCTTAGTGGAAATGGTTTCAATTTTTCACCATTGAGAATGATGTTGGCTGTGGGTTTGTCATATATGACCTTTATTATGTTGAGGAAAGTTCCCTCTATGCCTACTTTCTGGAGGGTTTTTATCATAAATGGGTGTTGAATTTTGTCGAAAGCTTTCTCTGCATCTATTGAGATGATCATATGGTTTTTCTCCTTCAGTTAATTAATATGGTGTATCACATTGATTGATTTGCATATATTGAAGAATCCTTGCATTCCTGGGATAAACCCCACTTGATCATAGTGTATGATCCTTTTAATGTGCTGTTGGATTCTGTTTGCTAGTATTTTGTTGAGGATTTTTGCATCTATGTTCATCAGTGATATTGGCCTGTAGTTTTCTTTCTTTGTGACATGTCTGGTTTTGGTATCAGAGTGATGGTGGCCTCGTAGAATGAGTTGGGGAGTGTTCCTCCCTCTTCTATATTTTGGAAGAGTTTGAGAAGGATAGGTGTTCGCTCTTCTCTAAAAGTTTGATAGAATTCGCCTGTGAAACCGTCTGCTCCTGGGCTTTTGTTTGTTGGAAGATGTTTAATCACAGTTTCAATTTCAGTGCTTGTGATTGGTCTGTTCATATTTTCTATTTTTTCCTGGTTCAGTCTCAGAAGGTTGTGCATTTGTAAGAATTTGTCCATTTCTTCCAGGTTGTCCATTTTATTGGCATATAGTTGCTTGTTGTAATCTCTCATGATCCTTTGTATTTCTGCAGTTTCAGTTGTTACTTCTCCTTTTTCATTTCTAATTCTATTGATTTGAGTCTTCTCCCTGTTTTTGTTGATAAGTCTGGCTAATGGTTTATCAATTTTGTTTATCTTCTCAAAGAACCAGCTTTTAGTTTTATTGATCTTTGCTATCGTTTCCTTCATTTCTTTTTCATTTTTTTCTGATCTGATCTTTATGATTTCTTTCCTTCTGCTAATTTTGGAGTTTTTTTGGTTCTTCTTTCTCTAATTGCTTTAGGTTTAAGGTTAGGCTGTTTATTTGAGACGTTTCTTGTTTCTTAAGGTAGGCTTGTATAGCTATAAACTTCCCTCTTAGAACTGCTTTTGCTGCATCCCATAGGTTTTGGGTCGTTGTGTTTTCATTGTCATTTGTTTCTAGGTATTTTTTGATTTCCTCTTTGATTTCTTCAGTGATCTCTTGGTTATTAAGTAGTGTGTTGTTTAGCATCCATGTGTTTGTATTTCTTACAGATTTTTTCCTGTAATTGATATCTGGTCTCATAGTGTTGTTGTTGGAAAAGATACTTGATACGATTTCAGTTTTCTTAAATTTACTGAGGCTTGATTTGTGACCCAAGATATGATCTGTCCTGGAGAATGTTTCATGAGCACTTGAGAAGAATGTGTATTCTGTTGTTTTTGGATGGAATGTCCTATAAATATCAATTAAGTCCATCTTTTTTAATGTATCATTTAAAGCTTGTGTTTCCTTATTTATTTTCATTTTGTATGATCTGTCCATTGGTGAAAGTGCGGTGTTAAAGTCCCCTACTATGATTGCGTTACTGTCGATTTCCCCTTTTATGGCTGTTAGTATTTGCCTTATGTATTGAGGTGCTCTATGTTGGGTGCATAAATATTTACAATTGTTATATCTTCCTCTTGGATTGATCCCTTGATTATTATGTAGTGTCCTTCTTTGTCTCTTGTAATAGTCTTTGTTTTAAAGTCTATTTTGTCTGATATGAGAATTGCTACTCCAGCTTTCTTTTGATTTCCATTTGCATGGAATATCTTTTTCCATCCCCTCACTTTTAGTCTGTATGTGTCCCTAGATCTGAAGTGGGCCTCTTGTAGACAGCATTTATACGGGTCTTGTTTTTGTATCCAATCAGCCAGTCTATGTCTTTTGGTTGGAGCATTTAATCCATTTACATTTAAGGTAATTATTGATATGTATGTTCCTATTACCATTTTCTTAATTGTTTTGGGTTTATTATTGTAGGTCTTTTCCTTCTCTTGTATTTCCTGCCTAGAGAAGTTCCTTCAGGATTTGTTGTAAAGCTGGTTTGGTGGTGCTGAATTCTCTTAACTTTTGCTTGTCTGTAAAGCTTTTAATTTCTCCGTCAAATCTGAATGAGATCCTTGCTGGGTAGAGTAATCTTGGTTGTAGGTTTTTCTCTTTCATCACTTTAAATATGTCCTGCTACTCCCTTCTGGCTTGCAGAGTTTCTGCTGAAAGATCAGCTGTTAACCTTATGGGGATTCCCTTATGTGTTACTTGTTGCTTTTCCCTTGCTGCTTTTAGTATTTGTTCTTTGTATTTAATTTTTGATAGTTTGATTAATATGTGTCTTGGCATGTTTCTCCTTGGATTTATCCTGTTTGGGACTCTCTGTGCTTCCTGGCCTTGATTAACTATTTCCTTTCCCATATTAGGGAAGTTTTCAACTATAATCTCTTCAAATATTTTCTCAGTCCCTTTCTTTTTCTCTTCTTCTTCTGGGACCCCTATAATTCGAATGTTGGTGCATTTAATGTTGTCATAGAGGTGTCTGAGACTGTCCTCAATTCTTTTCATTCTTTTTTCTTTATTCTGCTCTGCAGTAGTTATTTCCACTATTTTATCTTCCAGGTCACTTATCCATTCTTCTGCCTCAGTTATTCTGCTATTGATCCCTTCTAGAGAATTTTAAATTTCATTTATTGTGTTGTTCATCACTGTTTGTTTGCTCTTTAGTTCTTCTAGGTCCTTGTTAAACGTTTCTTGTATTTTCTCCATTCTATTTCCAAGATTTTGGATCATCTTTACTATCATTATTCTGAATTCTTTTTCAGGTAGACTGCCTGTTTCCTCTTCATTTGTTAGGTCTGGTGGGTTTTTGCCTTGCTCCTTCATCTGCTGTGTTTCTCTGTCTTCTCATTTTGCTTAACTTACTGTGTTTGGGGTCTCCTTTTCGCAGGCTGCAGGTTCGTAGTTTCCGTTGTTTTTGGTGTCTGTCCCCACTGGCTAAGGTTGGTTCAGTGGGTTGTGTAGGCTTCCTGGTGGAGGGGACTAGTGCCTGTGTTCTGGTGGATGAGGCTGGATCTTGTCTTTCTGGTGGGCAGGTCCACGTCTGGTGGTGTGTTTTGGGGTGTCTGTGGCCTTATGATTTTAGGCAGCCTCTGTGCTAATGGATGGGGTTGTGTTCCTGTCTTGCTAGTTGTTTGGCATAGGGTGTCCTGTACTGTAGCTTACTAGTCGTTGAGTGGAGCTGGGTCTTGGCATTGAGATGGAGATCTCTGGGAGATTTTCGCCATTTGATATTACGTGGAGCTGGGAGGTCTCTTGTGGACCAGTGTCCTGAACTTGGCTCTCCCACCTCAGTGGCACAGCCCTGACGCCTGGCTGTAGCACCAAGAGCCTGTCCTCCACACAGCTTTCTGTCCTCTATTTCCACACAGGTATTGCAGTCTACTTTGATGTCTGAATGTTGAGTCTGATCAAGGAAGCTGTAAGTTCCACTTGCATGAGTTCTTTGAGCAGTTTCCTTACTCTGTAGCATCAATCCTTGGTGAGACAGGCAGAATCATTCGTCCATGAGCTGGAGATGGCGAAAGGGGGTGCTGGCGTCTCCCACGCTGTCCGCAACTTTGTTGGCAGGTCAGCCCCGCCCTGGCGCCCCTGCCTGGGCGGCAGGCTGGGTGCAGCTGCACGCGGTGCCCACCGCTGGGCCCGGACGGCCACTGCCAAGGGGTCAGGAGTGCAAGGTTCCTCGGTCCCGGGGTGCACAGTCCGCTCCTCCGCGCTCTGCCTGGTGGGAGGCTCGGAGTTCTCTAGCTCTGGACGCAGGGGCGGGGCGCGCGGCTGTCCCCTCCAGATGCGGGGTGCCCTGTTCGCTCCTTCCTCCTCCTGCCCGGGAGGGGCACGTGTGGGTCTGGTCGCGGCGGCCGCCTCTGCGGTTCGCGGGCTGGCGGAGCGTCCCTGCCCCACCGCGGGTGCAGCCGGGGGCTGGGGTGAAGCGAGAGGGATTCCCCTCCGCGAGTTTGGGCTTCCTCAACCAGCGCGGACCCCGGGCTCGGTCCGGTGCCGCCGCCGCGGCTGCGAGAACCACTTCACGGCAGCGCAACCTGTGCCACTGGCTCCGGCTGGAGGAGGCGGTGGCGGCGCTGCTCGCACGGGGACTCGAAGCGTGGACTCTACCACTGGACCGCCAGGGAAGTCCCGCCTGGGGGATCTTGTTAGATTGCAGATTCTGATTCAGTAGGTCCACAGTGGGACCTGAAATTCTGCATTTCTAACAAACCTTCAGGTGCTGCTGCTGGTTTGCTGTGCACTCTGAATAGCAAAGCCCTAAGCTTTTTAAAGTGCTGTTCAGGACGGCGGCCCTAGTCACAGGTAGCTCTTTAAATTTACATTGTTTAAAACTGAATAAAATTTAAGATTCACTTCTTTGGTCACCCTAGCCACATATCAAGTGCCTACTGTATTGAATAGCACAGGGATAAAACATTTCCAACACCGTAGAATGTTCTGTTAGACAGCACTGTTTTCTAGAGCACTGTTTTCCAGACTGTTTTCTACAGGTCACCTACTAAATCAGAATCTCGAGGGAGAGGGGACTGGAAATTCGCATTGTAAACAAGCACCCCAGTGGGTTCTTATGCATGCTAAAGTTATAGGAAAACTTTTACAGAGATCTAAAGTCTGATGTTTAGAGATAAGTCTAATGTGGGAATAGGTAAATATCAGAGACAGACACGGAGCAAGCAGCTCAGCTTAAATTGGAATGCCCTTCTTGTCAGCCATGGGAAGTATGTCCAGTTGTCTACAGGTGCAATAGGTTTCACCTGGTGGAGCTGACCTCTGACACCAGAGCCATGTAGGGTGGAAGAGGTATAAACCCCTCAAGCCAGGAGTGTTCTGCAGGTGTGCAGCCTGTCCCAGATGTGTTCTCTGATCCCACATGCCTCCTGGTCCACCAGGTGCTAACATCTGGTGAGGACTAGAGGCTGCATTCAGTTTGAGGGATGACTCTCAACCCAGGTTAAGTACAATCCAGAAATAGTTCTCTTCTTTTTCTTTAGATCTTTTGGATCTCCCTTTCCTGTGCAGCAACATATTTTGGGCAGATCCTCTAGTTTTTGGATCACCCTTCAGATATAAAAAGAAGTTCCATTCTCAGGTTTCAAAAAGTTCAGTCCAACCTTATATCAAAAGTTCACTTTCTCATCCAACTCCATGCTTGTTTCTTTCTTCCACTCGTGGGGAAGTGGGGAGAGGTCTCAGTGTGGTATTTCACTTCCCTTGCTCCTTTCTTCTGGCTCAGAAAGTTCTGACAATGGAGGAAAAGGACAAAGCTCACCTGAGTGGGCGCTGGTGTAACCTGGCCGTCAGTGCCTTCTGCATGCCAGATGCCCACTTATGGGCTATCTTTCATAGAGGCACTTTGTGAGAACCTCTTCTGGGACTGCGTGCACCGAACCACTCTCCCGCTCACCTCAGGTAGCCTCCTCCCGGCCCCTGCCCTCCAGAGGCACAGGGAGGGCAAGGAAAATGACACAGCATTCTCTATACCTGCAGAGTCCCTTATTTCAAAGAATCGTCTTAACCTCTTATCTTTTCTAATACAACCTGGAGATGGATGATTGTGGTGGCTAGTTGAAGAACCATGCTGGCTACCTTTTACCTGCTGGTAAAGCCGGCACGGGTATGTGTGTTGGACACCTCTTGTGCTGCTCCTCTGGGGCTGCTTTTTTCTCCAGCCATTGCTGCAGCAAACTGGCTGCCTACAGGTGAAGACAGCATCTCTCCTCACCTGCAGGGCTTCCCACCCTGGAATGTCATGTCTGACTAAGACCCTTGCAAGAGCCCTCTCAGTCATCCTGGCACATGTGCACACCTGGCAGTGCGGGGAAGTCAGCATCCCAAGGGGCAGTGCTTGACCAGTGCAGGTCAGGAGCCCGTGGATGAATTCTCTCCACTTCTAACCTTTGGGCAGACAATTCTGAGTTCTCTTCTGCATTGCTCCTCCGAGGATCACCAGGCTAGTAGCGTTGAACTTCCGTGACCTTTCTCTGCTTCCTCTTCTCAGTCCCCCATTCTTGTTTCTCGGGCCACTTCCCCAAATATACTTCTGCATGCATTTCCTTGTCCCAGGATCTGCTTTTCAGGGGACCAGGCTAAAACAACATGTCCATCACTTCTCTTTAGAATGTGTAGATACCTGTCACCATTGTCCCTGCCTTGGAGACTGCAGAAATTCCAGGGACAAGGAAAAGCCCCATGGAACAACATTTTACACATGGTAATTGTACATGGAGAGCTGACGGGCACAGACTGATCACCGAAGCGGAACTCCATGGTGGTTAGCAGTCTGCACGGCATTCCTGTTGATAGAAGTTCATGTTCTTGTTCTCGTTTTTGAATGGGGGTGATGTACAGTGGACAGATAAACCTTGATTTAGTTGTTGAAGAGAGCTCTCCAAAGGCAGGAGGTAAATTGGAGTCTACTGTCTGAGGTTACTTTGTGTCTGACTATATCAGCTATGGTCCTTTACTTCAAGCAGAGACCGAACTTAAGTAAGAGAAAAAGAGATATTGGAAGGAGCAGTGGGTGCTGTGATGAGCTGCCTGATCCCCCTTTAGGACTGAAATATGCTTTCCTCCAGCTGCCAGAATGTTGGCTGCTGGCAGCTCAGAGCTGAGGCCCTCGCCTGGAATTGCTCTTGGCTAAACAAAGTCATCTTTCCCAAGGTTAGCGCCCCTTCTCGGTGACAGCCCATACCCAGTGTCTGGTCATTGTAGAGGTACGAAGGCCTGGTTCCTTGCTTCAAGGCAGGCCGCCACTGAAGGGCCAGCCCAGCTGCAGCTCCCGTGGGACTGGCTGAAGCCTGTGCGCTGTGCACAGCTGCGTTGCAGTTCCAGTTCTCTCCCTGCCCGGTTCTGTTTCTTTCCCTCCCTCAAAGCCTTAGAGCATTCCTCAGTAAACTTCCTGCACACCAATCTCCAGCTCACTTTGTTTCCTGAGAAATCTGATACTGGGAGTTCACAGAACTGAAGGAAGAACTAAATGCACGAAGGACAGAAAACAGGGCAGCCCTGGGGATCCTAGTGGCAGAAACTTGTAAATCCTTTAGAGGGATGTCAGGGCATCTCTGCTCAATATTCAAATTCCTGGGAGGGAATATATGATGGGCTTGTTAAGGTCAGGAAGAAGGGCCCTGTGATTGCAGCCCCATCAGAACTACATGGAGCAGCAGACAAGAAAGAAAAACAGTCAGTGTCTTCTGGACCGTGGTCTCTGGAGTTTCCTTGGAGGGAGAAGCTGAATATGTTGGCTGAGGACTGGACCTCTAAGCAGAGGGTGCCATGGCTCACAGGTTGCCGAAGAACAGGGTGGCCCCTGACCCTGGGGCAGGAGCAAGTGGAAATAGAACCCTGGAAACTTTACCCGAAGTCCATCAGGGTGCGTCACCGAAACGGGAGACAGGTTTGCTGACTGGTTCTTGCTTGCTGGGTTGCTTCTTATAGGAGGAACATGTCCCGCAGGTGGACTGAGAATCCTGGGAGTTCTGCCAGGTTTGGTGGAGGGACCCTACCTCTGGGGGATGCATATGTAGCAGGCTTTTAAGGAGTGCTTTCTATGTACCAGGAACCACCAAACATTAACTTTCTTCTCCCTCTTGAGTTCAGAACCAGCTGAGGGACAGACACAGGGCTCAGACAGAGGGTAAGTCAAGTATCAGCTTTGTTTTTTTTAATTTTTATTGGAGTATAGTTGATTTACAATGTTGCGTTAGTTTCAGGTATATAGCAAAGTGAATCAATTATACATATACATGTATCCACTCTTCTTTTTTCTTTTTTTTTTCTTTTAAAGATTCTTTTCCCATGTAGGCCATTACAGAGTATTGAGTAGAGTCCCCTGTGCTATACAGCAGGTTATTATTAGTTATCTATTTTATATATATTAGTGTGTATATGTCAGTTCCAGTCTCCCAATTTATCCACACCTCCCACACCCCCATTATCCTCTGGTAACTGTAAGTTTGTTTTCTACATCTGTGACTCAGCTATTTTTTTTTTTAATTATTTACTTATTTAATTTTATTTATTTATTTATTTATTTATTTATTTATTTATTTATTTATTGGCTGTGTTGGGTCTTCGTTTTTCTGTGCGAGGGCTTTTCTCTATTTGCGGCAAGCGGGGGCCACTCGTCATCGCGGCGCGCGGGCCTCTCTTGTTGCGGAGCACAGGCTCCAGACGCGCAGGCTCAGTCGTTGTGGCTCACGGGCCTAGTTGCTCCGCGGTATGTGGGATCTTCCCAGACCAGGGCTCGAACCTGTGTCCCCTGCATTGGCAGGCAGATTCTCAACCACTGCGCCACCAGGGAAGCCCCTGTGACTCAGCTTTGTTAATAGTGGGTGGAGGATGTGGCTTAGCTGTAGGGCTTCCTGAGACTTGGCTCCTGCTTGGCTCCTGCTCCTGCACTCATCCTCAGCCAGTCATGAGTACAACTGGCCAGACACCCACAGGCCTTCCTAGCAGGGGCAAGAGCTCAGCGTGTGGCAGAGAGCACTTTTTCTATGGGGAGACAGGTCCAAAACAAAGAAACCAGGGAAGGCTGAATCCATCAAACTCACAGGTCCTTCTGTGAATCCTAGCAGCCAGTGGCGGGGAGGAGGAAGGGAGAGAGGGCAGGAGTATTACTCTGGCTGAAGTCTCCCACCAGAGCCAGGGACACGGAAGTGCAGGACAGCTACTCCCCGTGTATATACATACATTAACATATTCAGGTCCGTGTCACTCTAGGAGGTAAGACTATGCCCAATTCACAGAAGAGGAAACTGAGACCAGGATCATATTCCAAATAAGCAGAGGCTCAGGATTTGAACCAAGTCTTCCCTGATTTTAAAGCCCATGTTCTTTTCACCACCCCGTGCCTCCATCTTCATTTAGAATGCTGGAGAAAGGAAGTACTCCTCGTTCTCTTCCTGAACGCTTACAGGGAGCTCTCCTGGGTCCTGGGGCCACCAGCTCAGTTTGGGCTTGGTTGCTTGAGTTCCCTCAAGTACTTGAGTCCACGAAGTTGGGCATGTGGCAGATTGGAAGAGACAGTCACCTGGCATAAATGGGAAGACTGGGAGAGGGGTCCCTTCATGTGGAGCTGGACTTTGGTCCCCCCTTCAGGACCTACGCCTGGGGGCCAGGCCAGGCTGTCATCATAAGGCCAAAAAGGTGGCTATAGTGGTCTCACCGGGCCTCCCACTGGGGAGCCCTGGGCCCTGTGAGGGCAGCTGCTCTAGCTTAGCCCCTCCAGTTTGGGTCTGTAGAAATCAGTTCCTGAAATCAGCTTTTTCCAGGACTGGGCCAGCTGGGGTTTCTCTGTGAGCTCAGATATGCCTTTTTGTTTTGTTCACTTGCTTGTTTTTGCTTTTTTCTGTTTTTTTGGCTGTGCCGCATGGCATGTGGGATCTTAGTTCCCCCACTAGGGATCGAACCTGTGCCCCCTGCAGTGGAAGCGTGGAGCCTTAACCACCGGACCGCCAGGGAAGTCCTACAGAAATGCCCTTTTGGTTTACTTCTCTATGATCACAAAGTGCCAGCACTCAACCAGTCCTCAGTGGGCTACTTCCCACAAATCTGGGTTTTCTCTCGATTTCCTTAGAAGCCTTTCTGTCATCCACCAAGTGGTTATGTTTCTTGCTTTCCAGTCTCTCTATAGATGGTCCAACCATTACACATTTGCATTCCCTCCCCTTATCTTTCTCTCCTTCCTTCCCATCTCCCTCCCCTCTCATCCCTTTGCTCCCTCTCTTTCCTTCTCTCTCTCCTTCTTTCTTTGTCTCCCTCCAAATCCGTCTCCCATCTCTATGTCTCTCCCTTCCCCTCTCTTCTTCCCCAACACCCTCACTTTGAACCCTAGGGGGACGGGCCTTTCTGCAAAGGAAGGGTCCTTGTCACATGATTATGAGACCTCCAATGTTATCTAGCAGAAAGCAGTGCCCTGGGTATGTTCTGCTAGGGACTAAGGGACCATAAAGGAGTCCTGAATATGATGGAAAATCACTGGAAGGTGCTGGATTTGGGGCAGATGCTGCAGGGGTGAAGGTGGGTATCCGTGCCCCCAGAATGAGAGAGCAGGTGACAAAAGGAGAGGGGAAGGGTTCCATACCTCATTTTATCCTCTTGATAGTTTTGCCCAGACCTAGTCCTGCCAGTGTTATTATCACCTGTAAATGCATTGATTTCTACCATCGAATCCATCCATTTTTTAATTAAGGCTTAGATAAAGTTTTAAAAGAAATCCCACCCACATCAGGCACCAGAAGGGAAATTTCAGAGAATGAGACGATCAGATTTCTGAGTTTATTGAAACACCTATAGATAACTGCATGACTGCTCATGCCATTTTAAGAAACCAAGTGCGGCTAGGCGAGCCACTTAATAACGTGGGAATTGTTGGCAGTGCGGATTGTGGACAGAGGATGAACTCACCCTGGGCAGCAGGCGTTGGCTGTTGCGGAAATGAACACTGTGGCACGCTGCAGGCCAGCTGCACAGGGTCACACTGCAGATGGAGCCTCACAGCTTCTTAGGACCTGCCACCGTGCAGCCAGCCACCCTGCAGGCAAAGTGTCCAGGTCTGTCCAAGAGCAGTAGAACCCAACCTCATCCCGTCCGGTGTCAATCCACACCCTGGAGCTCACTCTTGGATTAGCGATAGGTCTTCAGAGGCATTTAATCCTTACCACAATCCTGAGATACATATTATTACCCCTATTTTCCAGGTGAAGAAAATTGGTGAGCACAGGAGGGAGGGAACTTAAATACAGAACCACAGGATGAAGCAGCAGAGCTAGGGCTGTAGCCCGGGTTTTCCAAGTCCTGGTCATGTGCACCTTTAGCTCTATCAGGCTACCCCCCCCACCAAAAACAGTCTAGATGGGGAGCAGTTAAAGGAGCCATCTTTTGGCCTCCGTGGTAAGTGTGTGAGAGTTGGTAGGTGAAAGGGGCATGTGGAACATAGGAGTTACGAGTATAGACTCTAAAATCAAGCTCTGTGGGTTCGAATCCTGGCTCCCCCACTTAGGAGCTGTGTGACCTTGTATAAGGTACTTAACTTCTCTGTGCCTCTTTATAAAATGGGGAATGATAATAATATCTGCCTTGTAGGTTTGTGGTAAAGGTTAAAAAGATAATGGATAAAGCATTGAATACAGTGCCTGGCACACAGTAAGTTGGGTAAATGGTATATATAGCTTGAGCCCACTTTTAGAATCCGAGGAAGTCTGTGAAAGTGCCTTGTATAGTGCCTGTCTCATCTAGGTGATCAGGAATTTCCAATCCCTCCCTGCCATCTTTCCTCTGGTTTTGAGTCCTTATAGGCCCTCCCTGCAGTGGACTAGGATGCTGCAGGTACCGGGTTAGAAGAACTGCATCTCAGAATTGACCCCTGACTATGCAGTACACTAACTGTGACCCTGCAACTGGCCTGGGCCTCAGTTTCCTCAGCTATAACATAAAGGGATAAGGACATAGCTAGGTTTGAGCAAGTGTGTTTTGTGAACTTCTACATCAGAGTCACCTCAGTGGATTGTTGAAAATGCACATTCGTGGGCCTTTCTCCACGTTGACCAAATCAGAATCTCTGATGGTGGGGCTCTAGAACCTACATATGTAAAAAGCACTCCCCGCTCTGTGTCCTGGCCCAGCTCTCAGGGACTCTGATGTAATTGGTCATTAATAAAATAATGAAAGTAAATAATAAAATACATTAATAAATTAAAATTTAATTTAATTTTTATCTCTGGTTTTTGTACAGATTTTTTGTTTGTTTTTGGTTTTTAGCAGTTTTACTGGATGTGCCCAGATATGGTTTTCTTTGTACTTATTCTGTTTGAGGTTCATAACACTTCTTTCATCTATGGTTTGATGTCTTTGGTCAGTTTTGGAAAATTCTCAGTCATTATCTCTGTCAAATTGCTTCTGTTCATTTGCTCTTTCCTCTCCAAGACTCCAGTTACATGTGTGTTGGACCTATTTGCCATGTCCCATTTTGTCTTATATACTTGCCTCCCCATCCCCGTTCAATATTTTCCATCTATTTTTTTCTCTCCATTCTTTCAATCCAGATATTCTCTAGTGACCTTTGAAGTCTCTAATCCTTTCTTCAGCTGTGCCTAATTTACTATTATACTCATCTATGGAGTTCTTAGTTTTAGTTATTATATTTTCAGTTCTAGAATTTTTATTTGATTTTTAAAAATACATTTTAATCCTTTACTAATATTTTCCACCTTGTCCTTCATTTTCTTTTCTTTCTTTTTTTTTTTGCTTTATTTATTAGGATTGCAAAATGGTTACATTCTATCCTATTCTCTATCATTCTATCTTCATTTATTATTAGCTGGAAAACATCTAAAAGGTGCAACTTCCACTCATCAACTATTTGATTAATTGAGGTGTAGATTTTACAAGAGAGGCAGGATAAATGCTTCAGTCAAACTTACAGATTGGAACTCATTATTAATCCTTATTGTGATGACTAATACTTTTTAAAATTAATTTTTATTGGAGTATAGTTGCTTTACAATATTGTGTTAGTTTCTGCTGTACAGCAAAGTGAATCAGCCATATATATATATATATATATCCCCTCTTTTTTGGATTTCCTTATGTCCTTCATTTTCTTGGACATATTACTCACAGTTATCTTGAAAGTCTATCTGATAATTCCAATATTGGCATCTCCTTGGATCTCTTTCTATGTCTATGTTTTCTCTTGGTTTTTGGCCCTTCACATCTCCTAGGATGCTTTGTAATTTGCTTATTGAATGTCAGATATTGTGTATGAAAAATTGTGAGATAATTTGAGACTCTGAGAGGATCTACTTTTGCTTTTGGAAGTTAAGGGAGTGGCAGATCATCATAATCCAGTCTGGGTTGAGCAGATTTGAAACTAGGCTTTAGTCTTTGTGAAGAAGGCTCTGTTTCTGGTTAGTCCTTATTCCTAGGTTTCAGATTCTAGCTGAAATCTTGGGGTGTGTACCAGGATACCCCGTCTTGCCCTGAGCCCCCATTTTTCTCCCCCAGTTTGCCGAGATGACAAAAACACCATTTAGCTTCACACCCTGTTGGCCTCTGGTTTCTACTTTGTTTCTCCTTCTCTTGGCTTCTTCACTGATCAGTTTCTACAAAGCACAGCTTCTCAGCTTTTAGGTTTTTCTTAAGAATCAGCAAATGCTTCAAGGCCAAACGCTGTGCCCAATGTCAGGTTCACCTCCTGTGATTTCCTTCTCTGAGATCTCGCCACATTTGCTAGCTCTCTGTTGTTTTTTAAACAGAATTTTTAAAAAACATAATTTTGTTCACAGTTTCTATTTGTTTGCAGTAGAAATGTTGATCTGTATAAGTTAGTGTGCCATAGAACGAAACTCCTTGGTATTGTTTGTCTGATCTTCTCGGGGGTTTTAGTGTGAGAAGCACTGGACAGAATCAACACCTTGCTAGATCATAAGAACCACCTGAGGCCCTCGTTTAAAAGTCTCATTTCCTGGTCCTAAGTTAGGCATACTGAATCACAGTCTCCAGGGAAAAAGACTGGTAATTTGTAGTTCTAACAAGTACTTCTAACAAAGGCACAATTTGGAAACACTGAACAAGTGACTCTAGGGTCCTGAGCACTTTCCGATTGTATTCTGCTTGCCTAAGCTTATTCCAGTTACCCCAGTGACCCTACCTACCCACCAATAAGCCCTGTGTATACTGGTGAGAAAGAGCCTGGCAGAGAGGGCAGAGTGCTGCCTTTTTACTACCCCTTCCAAATTTCTTTTGCATTCTGCACCTTCAAGAGTGGGAGCTTCCTTTTGCTGAATTATTTCCAATTTCTTCCTTAGACGTTTTAATCAGAGATGAAAAATGACTGGTCTTTTGCCAGCATTTCAGTCTAAGAGGAAGTTATTTGCCTCGTAGAAGTCCATTAATTTGCAGTGGCTTCAGCGCAGAAGGCAGTGTGATAATGTAGAAAGGGACCTGCAATCTGGGGATCAGGGATGAGCCCAGGGTACTTTGGTGGCCTAGGAGTTGCGGGCGCCCCCTGCCACCTCCTCTCCTCCCTGCATTAATGTAAGCTCCCTTTGCCTGCTTGACTATATCTGTTTGTCATCCTCCAATTGCCAGTCGTAGGACTAGAGTACAGTGCTGAACTTCACCACTGACATCCTTCTTAACCCTTGCTGGCTCCTCTGCCATCTCCTTGCTGATTCCCTGCCGTTCTGCTGAGTCGCCCAATAACATTTTCCTGCATTAACGTCTTCCCCTTGTTCTCTCTTCCTTATCTCCTTTTTCTCTCCTTCTTCCCTTCTCTCCTCCGTCTCCTCACACCACTCCCCCTCTTCTTCCTTCTCCCTATTCCAGAATCAGAAGAGGGGCTGTAGTATCCTCTCGTGTACCTTCCCTCTATCATTCCTCACCACAGCTCTCTCCAGAACCACCTCTCAGCAGATGGGAGCTCAGACAGGAGGATAAAGTTGTCAAATTCCTTTTCTCTGGACTGTATGGTAAGACCAGTTTTCCTAGTTCTGTCTGGCTCAGGAGGACACGTCCCACTTTGGAGGTCTCTCACTGTCCTAATGCATGGACTGCACAGTAAATGCTACCCACGTCAATAAGAAAATAAGGAAATATGCCCAGTGGAAAAAGGGAAAAGGACATGAAAAGGTAATTCATAAAAGAAGAGATACACCATCAACAGATGAATGGATAAAGAAGATGTGGCACATATATACATGGAATATTACTCAGCCATAAAAAGAAATGAAATTGAGTTATTTGTAGTTATGTGGATGGACCTAGAGTCTGTCATACAGAGTGAAGTAAGTCAGAAAGAGAAAAACAAATACCATATGCTAACACATATATATGGAATCTAAAAAAAAAAAAAGGTTCTGAAGAACCTAGGGGCAGGACAGGAATAAAGACGCAGACGTAGAGAATGGACTTGAGGACATGGGGAGAGGGAAGGGTAAGCTGGGACGAAGTGAGAGAGTGGCATGGACATATATACACTACCAAATGTAAAATAGATAGCTAGTGGGAAACAGCCACATTGCACAGGGAGATCAGCTCGGTGCTTTGTGACCACTTAGAGGGGTGGGATAGGGAGGGTGGGAGGGAGACGCAAGAGGGAGGAGATATGGGGATATATGTATATGTAGATCTGATTCACTTTGTTATAAAGCAGAAACTAACACACCATTATAAAGCAATTATACTCCAATAAAGATGTTAAAAAAATAATTAAACAATGAGACACAAATAGCCACAAATATGTGAGAAATATTTAATTTCATATATCATCGTAGAGCTCCAAGTCAAACCATGGGAGTGGTAAAAACTAATCAGAACAATGATAGTGAGTTTTGGCTCTGATGCAGGGAAATGGACACTCTTATATACTGCTGTGAGAGTATAAGTTTTTAAGTCTTTCTGGAAAGCAATTTGGCAAAATGTAACAGATATCTTATAATTTTCCATGACTTTTGACCCTGTATTTTTACTTTCAGGAATTTATCCCAGTGAAATAATGTAAGCTATTTGCCCAGAGTTATAAACAAAGTTGTTCAGCATGGGGCTGTTTTCAGAGTGATAACTTGTGTTATCTGGTGAAATATAGCCACACAACGATGAGGGACTGGCACATTTATACCAATGATACACTGCATAGCCGTTAAAAATATTATTGATGAATGTTTAAAGAGGGGGAATGTTCAAGTTCTCAGGTTTAAAAAAAAACAGGTTACAAAGCAATATGTCACAATAATTGCATTTTGTGGGGGAAAAAAACAGCAATTGCATTTTGTAGGAAAAAAAAAATCAATGGAAGAATATATACTAAAATGTTAATATGGCTATATCTCTGTTTGTTTTATCATACACAAAAATCAAAGAAGCATGATTTATTAAAAACAATAGAAAGAAAGCAGTAATACTGATCACTAGAGTGTAGGAAGAGTGGCTTGCATTCTAGTCCTGAATTTGCCTCCTGTGCTTTGAGAGGCTTAGAGCAGGTCACCTTTGTTCTTTGAGGGGCAGTTTCCTTATCTGTAAAATAGAGGTGGCCCTTGCTCCATGTAAAAGCATTCATATGTGTTTAGGACTTTCCTGATTACAGATCCTTTTTTTAATGCATTGTTTGATTTTGTCCTCACAACTGTATCTTGCAGGATTGATCAAAGGAGATCAACAATTTGTAGGCCATTGGCTATTTTATTATCAGTTGATAAATGAGAAATCCATCATATTTTTATGTGCTGTATTGCAAAGAAAGGCTTCCTAAAGATCACGAAGGGCAAGGCTTTGAAGGAACTAGAATGGCCTGGTGTGGTAGCCGAGTTAAAGCTGGGCAGGATCTGGGTGGCAGACGGTCCACACTGTTTGGGTCTGTGGTCAGTTACTAGCTGAGGATGGAGAGGTTGGTAGCAAGCCATGGCCAGGACTGGAGCAGGCCAAGGAGAAGTGTTGGAAAAACCAGAAAGTGATGCTGGAGAAAGCTCCTCAAGGTGCAGGGATTGACCCAGGAAAGGTGGTTTCACTGGAGGTCCAGCTCAGGGTCCAGATATAGGACTTGAAGGCCCTAAGAAAAGAGTTGGAGCCAGCCCAGCAGGACCCAACTGGGCAGAGGAGAGACTGGAGATTTTTAAGGCTGGGAGCAAGCATGGCAGGCCTCACTAGGGAGCCCAGAAACAAAGATTTGACACATGCAGACTTGTGTGCAAGTTGCAAGTCTGCACTTATGCAAAACCGGCAGCAGTGGAGAATGGGTAATAGATGAACCAATCTACAGATAACCTGGAAAAATGAACTCACTTAAGTAAAAACCGTGCGGTTAACCTCCTGCTCACTAACAGGTCGGAGCCTAATCTTTAAAACTGATGTCCCTGATCTCAAGGTGCCTTAGGTGGTAATATGAGCCGTGACTGACATGGCATATCTTCTCCGTAAATACATTTTCCTCTGACAAAAAAGTGTAGCTTTCCTGCCCCTGGGGCCACTTTTTGATGCTGAGTGTGCCCTGAACTGAACTCCTCTGTTTATGGAAGAGGCTCAATATGAAACTGCAAATTGACTCTTCTTTCACAATCCTTTTAATTACTGCACGTACCCAATTTTATTATCCAGTTATGGGCAAGATTAAAGTTCATCAAACTACTTGTTTTATGTGAAATTCCTTCATCTCCAAAAGATCAGAGGAACATTAAAGAACAAATGAAACAGTCGGTTGCAGATTATACAGGTTGATTTATCACTGATCTTCCATGAACAGCAAAATGGCTCTGAGATTTCTCCCAGCCTAATAGGCCTATGTGTACAGTGTACTGTATATCTTTTCATTTCAGCCTTGAAGAAAATATGATGTATCCCCAGTGGGCGTCATAATTTCACTGAATGTATACTGCTTAAGGCTCCACAGTGCCCAGCCAGTCTGTTACAGCAGATGGATGGGAGCTCACTGGTTCATGAAATTGCTTTTGAATATTTGCAGAGTGACCTTTTCCCACTCTATCCCACGGAAATGCATTAACTCATTCTACACGCCATGGGAAAATACAAACCACTCTCCTGCAAGGCCTGGTTGAAACATCACATCTTTTCCTATGAAACGTTTCCTGACGTGTTCCCCACCACCAAAAAATGTCATTTCCCTGAAGTTCCCTTCCAGAGAGAAAAGGGGAAGGAACAAAGGCATCTACTGGGTGATATTACCAAGGTCACACAGCTGGTAGGTGGTGGTACCAGGATTATAATTCAGGTCTGGCCGTCTCCAAAGCTCTAGCTACTTCCACATCCCTGGAGCACATTGTTTATACCTGATCTGTGGCCTTTATCCCCTTTTTCTTTTTATTTGAGCAATTGGAACACATTTTCCAATTCCAATTCCAATCCCACTCCCCCCACCCCCTAGTGTCCATTGGGAGATTGGGATTGACATACATATACTACTACGTATAAAACAGATAACTAATGAGAACCTACTGTATAGCACAGGGAACTCTACTCAGTGCTCTGTGGTGACCTAAATGGGAAGGAATCCAAAAAAGAGGGGATATATGTATACGTATAGCTGATTCACTTTGCTGTATAACAAGAAACTAACACAACATTGTACAGCAACAATAAAAATAATTAAAATTAATTAAAAATAAAAATTAATTAAAATTAATAAAAAATTAATTTAAAAAAGTTAATTATATGAGGTTATGGAGGTGTTAACTAACCGAACTGTGGTCATCATTTCGCAATGTATACTTGTATCAAATCATCACTTTGTATAACTTAAACTTATATAATGTCCTACATCATTTACATCTCAATAAACCTAGGAGGGGAAAAGAAAATTAGAGCATCTATGTATTTCCCTTAAGAAATTAATATTCATTGAAAATCTAATAATATGGATTTATGGTTGCATCTGAGGAGAAATTAAAGGAATGAATAATCTAAAAAAAAAAAATTGGAACCCATTTTCCTTCTGTCACAGTGGGAGCTCCAGGTATCGCTTTCTGTCCCCTCCTCTGCCAGCAGCTCCTCAAGCATATCTTGCATTTGGAAGTTACTCAGTGTATCAGTCAGGGTTTAAACAGAGAAGCAGAAACCCTAGAAACTTGTACACGTATATATTTGGTTCTGTGACAGGGTTAGTTATAGGAATTTCATGTGTTGCATTTGGTGTTGAAGCTTGAAGATCATGGGGTGGGCCATAGGGAAGAGAAGATGGATAGAGGAGGGAAAGAACATGCTGGAACCACAGGTACAAGCTGGGCCACAAGGATAGACTGAACCCGTGTCAGTTCTTTTGCCTCTGACCTCGATGGTGTGGGTGGTCTGCAGAAGCCAGGCCCTTTATCCTGGAGCTAACCATACACACCTGGACCAGGATTTGGAGAAGCTAAAGGATTCAGAGGCAGGTGGGGCAGTTGCAGGCCTGACTTCCTGCGTCACACCAATGGGCTGGGTCAGCAGAGCAGTGACCATACGTGTGAGTAAAATGGCTACTGCTCCCCTCCCACTGCCCGGATCTCCCACAGTGGTCCCCCCGTGCCCTGCCCTAACCAGAAGCCTACAGGAAAGGGGGCTCTGGGAAATGTAGTTCAGCCTAAGAAAGTCACTATGGTCCACTTCTGTCAGCTTGGCACCCACACGCATGTCTTTAATCCATACTTAGTCTCCAAATAAAGACAACGACGAAGTCATGCTTCTATGTCATGTGCTACAACTAACCTGCGTTCAGCCGAAGAGGCACTAACCCTTTCCTCAGAACAGGATATAAAGTCCCTTTTTTGGTCTTGGGGTAATGTTCGCTCTTTTCTTAGCCAATTCACACTCTCCCTTTGAGATATTAAATACTGACATATAAGGCTAACTGCTATTAACACAGCTTATGCAGATGATCAGGGGATGATAAAGGGAAAAGTACTTGGCTTATTTGTACAAATATTTATATCAAAATAAGAAAGAAATATTCATGACTATTATAGTCTCATTTTCTACAACTGGTCACAGCTGGCATTTATAATTGCCTTCTTTCATTACTCATTCAATATTTCCTTTGCCTTCAGCAGACGCCCTACGTGGTGGATCTAGGCCAGGAATTGGCAAACTTTTTTGTAAAGGGTCAGATAGTAAACATTCAGGCTTTGAGGGTCATAGAGTCTCTCTCTCAGCTACTCAACTCTGTGGTTACAATGCAAAACAGCCATAGACAACACATAAACAAATGGGCGTTACGAAAAAACTTTATTTACAAAAATAGGTGTAGAGACGAATTTGGCCTGTGGGCTACATTTTGCTGATTACTGCCTAGGTCATTAGCAGTCCTGCCTGAATTGGGTTGTTGTAATAGTTTTCCAGTTAACAGAGGGGAACTCTTGCAAATTGGGATGATTTAGTTGGCTCTGCAAGTGTCCTGATAGCTAGAAATGTACATCATATAGGGCTTGCACTGGCTGCATGTCACAGAAAACTTATCTAACAATGGCTTAAACACACAGGAATTTCCTAAAGAAGCCTATTCAGGGCCGGCGCACCTGCTTAAGGGAGAAACCAAGAGTCTAGGTTTCTTTTGGCTCTCTGCTTTGTCATTCTTAACCTGTGGGTTTTATCCTCATGGTTGCAAGATGGCTGCCTTTCCTCTAGGCATCCCTTTCACATCCCAGGCAGGAAGAAGATAGAAAGGCACAGCCATATGCCAGGTGGGTTGGTTTTGTTATCCCTAAGGTCCCACGCAGCAGACTACTGTTGACATATCACTGGCTAGTCAGATTCACCAGGTCACCTCTACCTGCAGTGGAGTTGGGGAGATGTTTTAAATTAGACATATTGACATGCTGAACAAAATCAGGGTTCTATTATTGGAATAGAATATTGAGAGAAAGAGAGAATCAGTGTTGGATAAGCCACTAGCAATGTCTATCACAGCTAGGAAGAAAGAGTTGATGGGATGGCGGGGGTGGGGGGAGGGCATAAGGACAAGATCTCAAGGCCACTGGTACCCCAGTTGTACTCATTATAAAGCTGAAATGTCATGTCAGGAGTTTTTAAGCGGTGCTTGAACTATTTTCACCTCTTTCTAAATGGATCTTCCTTGACTCAGCAAATACCCCAAATGTTTCCTGCTACTCTAATTTGTACCCTCATTTGAATCTCCTTCTTTACAAATACCCAACTCACGAGACCATAACATTTTCCTTCATTTATAAACAATTCTTTCTGGCTGTTTAGGAAAGAAAAGAAGGATAGTTTAAAAATACATAATTACTCAAAGACTACATTAATTCTACTTGGATGTCCCAGCAGGGAACTCCATCCTGGAGAATTAATGAATGCCTGACCTACAGAACTGTAATGAAAAAAATGTCACAGGAGACCAACGTTTTGATTTATTGGTTAGAAGGGGGTTTTCCATGCTCTTTTGGTTTAATTACACGCTCTAGAAGAGGCGAAGCCGACAGAGAGAGACAGAAGAGGCAGAGACTTAAGGGAGCTGAGAGGTTGGAAACTGCTGTATTGCATTCCCCCTTTTGTAGAGCTGTAGCTATTGGAGCTTGTGGGCAGAGACTCTAAGATAAGGTGACTTGTGGGAGAAAGCCAAGAAATACATAAAAAGAATCCCTGCTGGTGCTTTGACAAGGAGGTTGCTGGATGTAAGCACCATGTTCCGTCCTGTTGAGTGAGCAGGCTGGGTGCCGGGGCAGGTGGGTGCAGAGCTCACCTTATGTGCACACCCATCCTGAGAATCCTGGGATCTTAGCCTGGCTCCCAGAAACCCTTGTCCTGAGCATGTGCTGGGCTTTCCAAGAGCAGTAGTAGAGAGGCCTTTTGGGACTAAGGCCCGATCTGGGGACAAAGGGATCAAGATTTCTCAATTCAGAGGCTTCTCAATCAAGAAACCTCAAAGATTTCTCAATCAAGGCTGCCCTATGCTCTTGGGGGAATGTCTGAATAATTTGGAAACCATCCTGAGGTAGGTACTGTGCTCTTTTGTGTGTAAGGCTGAGGGTTGCCCTTCTGATGGATGCTAAGCCAGACCTAGGAAGCTTGTCACAGCTTCCTTTTGGGGGTGACAGTGCCCCCTGGGATCCGCCTGCTGCTTCTGTGACCTCCTCTCAGTCCCTCCAAAGTGCCAGCTCCTCCCACCCAACGCTGCCACACACGCCCCTCGCTCTTGCAGGTGCTCTTTTCCCCTCCCCTCCCCTTTGATCCTAGGCTGTTGTTGATCTCCCTGTTCATCCATCAGAACTCTGATGTCATTTTCTCCAGGAGGACCCCAAAACTACACCAGGTCAAGGCCTACTGTTACCCACTCTCTAGCTTCTGATGGGTTTTTTCCAATTGAAAAAATGTTATGTGTTAATATATATGAAACATAAAATTTACCATCTTAACCATTTTTTAAAAAAATATTTATTTATTTATTTGGCTGCACCAGGCCTTAGTTGTGGCATGTGGGATCTTTAGTTGCAGCATGCGAACACTTAGTTGCAGCATGTGGGATCTAGTTCCCTGATCAGGGATCGAACCCTGGCCTACATTGGGAGCGTGGAGCCTTAGCCCCTGGACCACCAGGGAAATCCCCATCTTAACCATTTTTTAAGTGTACAGTTCAGTGGCATTAAGTACATTCACACTGTTCTGCAACCATCACCACCATCCATCTCCAGAACTCTGTTCATCTTGCTAAATGAAACTCTGTACCCATTAAACACTAATTCCCCATTCCCCCTCCTCAGCCCCTGGTAACCACCCTTCTACTTTCTGTCTCTATGAATTTGACTCCTCTAGGGCCCTCATGTAAGTGGAATCATGCAGTATTTGTCCTTTTGTGACTGACATTTCACTTAATGTACTGTTTTCGAGGTTCTTCCGTGTTGTAGCAGGTGTCAGAATTTCTTTCCTTTTTAAGGCTGAATAATATTCCCTTGTATATATACCATATTGTTTATCCATTTATCTATTGATGGACACTTGGGTTGATTCCACCTTTTGACTCTTGTGAATAATGCTGCTATGAACTTGGGTGTACAAATATCTATTTAAGATCCTGCTTTCATTTCTTTTGGGTGTATACCCCGGTATGGAAATGCTGGGTCATATGGTAATTCTGTGTTTAATATTTTGAGGAACCCCCATAATGTTCTTCCATAGCAACTGTACCATTTTTACATTCTTACCAACAGTGGACAAAAGTTGCAATTATTCCACATCCTGGTCAACACTTGTTTCTCTCTGGTTTTTTTGATACTAGCCATCCGCATGGGTGTGAGGTGGTATCACATTGTAGTTTTGATTTGCATTTCCCTAATTATTAGAGATGTTGAGCTTTCTGATACATTTTATTCCTAGAGTTTATTGCAATTTGTGATGAAACATTTATTTGTGAGATAACTTGCCTCATGTCCATCTTTCGCATTAGGCCCCGAGTCCTATAAGGGCAGGAGCCATGCCTGGCTTTGCTCACAATTTCATCTACAGAGCCTTGCTCACTGCTTGGCACACAGTAAGCATGTTACCTAAATCTTTTCCTTAATCCTGTGAGGCAGTGTTTACAAATCCCATATAGATGAGGAGGCTCAGAGAAGTTAAGTGACTTACCTGAGGTCACACAGCTGGTAGGAGATGAGCTGGAATTCATACCCACGTCTCCCCAGTTACAAGCCTTGCTCTTTCTACTAACATTCCTGAGGGAGTACCACACAGCAAGCCTGTTTCAGAGATGGCAGGTGGCCTTCATCTTAGCACCAAGGGCCTTGTCGCAGTTGAGCAGTACTGTGGGTTTGCTGTTGGTGGCCTCTCTCCTAGTCTGGATGATGTTTCCTGCCTTCTCTTGTGCTGGTGTAGACCGGATCCTGACTCCAGCTGGTACATGAGGACACACATTAGCCCCTTGTGGAGAGTTTAGTTAAACGACTGCTTAACACTGTTGCCTTGGCGTCCGTGTTGTGGGCTGAGCCTTCTGCAGGGGCCGTGAGCTGACAAGAACCCCTCCCTCGAGAGCACGCCCTAGGTAACCGCCCACAGTCACAGGAGAGTGTCAGTTCCTGACATGACTCCCCCAAAGGCCTTGGTGATGAACAGTCCCTTGTTCCTCCCAGCTCCTTCCCCTTATGTGTCCCTTAGATCAGAACCCCGCGGAGCTTGCCAAAACCCTGCTCTCCTGCCTTAGCCTGGGAACCCCAGAAACACTCCACCCTGAACCCTAATAAAGGCACGTGCCCCCGGCCTTGCTGCTCACACTGTCTGCACCCTGCCTTGACCTCCCCTTGGGGTCCCTCCAGGTGTGCCACAGACCACCCCCAGGACCTGGGAGGAGCAGACCTCTCTACCTCACCTTCCCCTGTGGCCCTTTGAACCGTGGCTTACCATCCAGCACCCCACCCAGGGCTCTACTAACAGATGTTAACAAAGTCCCAACACCCCTTTTCTCCAGCCATTCTGGCCTTTAGGGGTGTTGAGCCACACTCCTTACCTTGTCCTGAGTGCATTCTTTCTTTACTTTCACCCTCTGGATTCAGGGCACACCCAGTGCCAGCAGGATGCCATCCCTCATGGCTTGTGACAGTTTTCCCCCAGAGCCGGCCCGTTCCACCATCCTGCCTTCCGTGGAGACCTTCGGCTCACCTCCCATGTCCTCCATGGGACTCAGCAGCTGGGACTGTGTCCCTGACCCCAGACCATTGTGTCCACCTTCTGCCCACCTACTCTGGCTGCCGGTTCCATGGTGGCCCAGGGACCGTTGTTGCCAACAGGGCCCTTCCTGCCAGGGGGGAGCCTGGCATTCTGTGTCCAAGCAGATGGCACTGGAATGTGGTGAGCTCCCCTCAGGGCAGGGAGAGGAGAGGAGGGTTGGACACAAGGACTGGGTATTACTTGGAGCCACTTCGTCACTGAGATGTACCAGGTGCATCCTAAGAGCTCTGGGCAGAGTGATTGCACTGCAGCCAGATGGGCTCTGAAGCGACCAGCATGGGCCTGTGTCTCGTGGCTGCGGAAGGACCAGGATGGGGATGGAGAGACCCAGAGGGTGGATGAAAGAGAGCCAAGGAGAGCATCTGTTCTCATTCTTGCTGTCGCTGTTCTAGCCCCTTCCCTTTCACGCTGTTATTTCAACCCCCTTTGTGTAAAGTCATGCAGCTGGTATCGCCGAGTGTCCGCTATGCTGCAGACCAGGTGCTCAGCTCTGGGGCGCTGTGGTCGTGCCTCGTTGGAATTCCAGTCCGCCTGGGGAGATGCACTAGAGGGGACACACCACCCATCAGACAAGTTGAACGTTCACCCCACAGCGTCCTGAAGGAGCAGGACATGAAGCAGTGGTGAAGGTCCACTGCAGGGCGGTTTGACTCGCGGGGCGCTCAGAGAAGGCTTCCTGGGGAGACCACACCTAAGGTGCAGTCTGAGGGATGAGCAAGAGTCAAGTGGGAGAAGAGGGAGGAAGGGCGTCCCAGGCTGGGGAACAGTGTGCGGGGTCTTATTGTCGGAAGGAGAAGAGCAAATTTGAAGGACTCAAGAAAGGTGAGGGTGGTGGGAGTGGAGAGTTGGGGGCGTGTGGTGAAAAGTGAGGTGCTCAGTTGACTTTAAGATAAACTCCAAGGCAGGCAGGGGTCGTAGGAGGCTGTTTCTTTTGTGGGCTGAGAGGATGCACGAACAGGAGAGGAAATCGGCCAGTGGTGGTGACCAACAGCATCCTACTTGTAGTTAATACTTTTATGGTGCTTACCTTGTGCCAGGCATGGCTCTAAGGGTTCTGTGAATTCTCCTTAGGAAAGAATGAGCAAAGGGCAAGGCAGCAGGGTGGATTCACGAAGATCTGCACGGTTTTCTTTGGAGTCATCATAAAGGGAAGGCCAGCAACTTCACATGCACACTTTAGATTCCTCCACACTAATTAACGGGGTCATTTTACAAGTCAGTTCGGATGGTCAAAAGCTGGACTGAGGCTGAAATGATTTAATAGATGGGAAAGCCAAGATGGCTTGAATGCTTTGCCTTTTACCTACGATTTTTTTTTTTTATATGCTGGAAACCTAAAAACAATATTCATTATGAGCAGATTAAATTTTACTTGTTTGTTTTTAAAGAGTTATTAAATCAGGTGGTGGATTTAGAACAGATGCCTTTGGAGATCAGACTCATGACTTGTTTTATTAGAGAGCAGAGAAATCGTGAAACATGCCATTTTCTGCTGCATTCTACCATGTTATTTTTCTTTTTCCTGGGTGAACTGCATGTCTTGTCTTTTCCTAATATTCTGGCAGACATCTGCTAATAGACTACATGAAAAATGTTAGTTTTGTTTCATGTCCAATTTTTGTCGAGTTTTTTGAAGGGCTTTATGGGAAAGAAGCACGGGTTGTTGTCTCTGTGCATGACCTTGATGAAAGATGAAAATCTCTTTCCTTCTAGGAGTCGATGTATGATTTAGGATTCTAGGAACAAGAAAGCATTCTGCACACAGAGAGGTATCTGGCTAACATCCCACCGGAGTTTCCCAGTCTGTGAAGTGGGAATGACAATATTGTCTACTGCCCAGGGCTACGGTGCGGATTAAATAAGGTGATTCAAGCGAGAACCTAGAGTGGTGGTGAGCGCTCTATGAACTTGAGCTCTTAATTACATGCACGTTGACATGGGGCACATTCATGGACACTTGCAGGTGCATGTTCATATCGACACATGTGTGCACATGTGTGCATGCACACGCACACACATGCAGGTTTGCTGAAATTCCCAACCAGAAAAGTAGTTTTAGGTGGTTATTCATTTGTTTGTGTGGGGCTTGAATGGAGCAAGGGCGAGTTTGACTAGAAGTAATAACCCCACCATCCAGCCCACCCAACAGATGCCCAGCTATGCCCTCAGGTGGCTTCCTGCTGACTCCCAGGCATCTTTCATCTCCCGCCCAGGCTTGAGTGACCATGTTGGCCCCCTAGGGATCAGAGCAGCCACTCCAGACACTTGAACCATCACCATGACCTGCACTGGCAGTCAAGAGGCTGAATGTGGTGGCAAAAGGAGCAGAGGAGCTGTGCCCTCTCAGGCCCCCTCCTGCCCGGATGGACACCAAGGACAACTACCTGGCCCCTCTGCCTGGGCACCCTCTCCACACCAACCCTCAAGTCCAACATCACCCATATTCCAAGGCCTGCCTCAAAATGCCATCTCCCCCTTCTCACGTCTTCTGAACCTTTTTATTTAGAGCTGTCTTGTAGATGTTGGCATTTCTCTTGTGTGTTGTCCCCGCCAGAGCTCCCCTAGGAGGCTGGTCTTCCCTGAAGCCCCACATCAAGCTGGGCCCAGGTAACACAACGACTAGAGCTGCTCTGGGTGTCTTGCCTCCACACAGTAGCTCCCCAAATTCCAGCTGGATCCCGTCCCTCCCTTGCTTTAACCCTTCACTGATCTCCAAGGCACTCAGGATAAGATCCGTAGTCTTTCTTAGGCTGCCTGGTTTGACCCTCCCTCCTTCTCCAGCCTCACTTCCCAGCAGGTTCCCTCGCACCAGGCCCCAGACATGTTCTCCAGCACGTGGAGAAAGCCAAGCTCTTCTCTGCCGTGGGGCCCTTGCACATGCTAGGCCATCTGCTTGGAGTTTCCCTCCCCTTCGCCTGGCCACGCCTACGCAGCCTTTAAGTCTGAGCTTAAGTGTCACTTACTCACAGCAGCCTTCCCTGATGTCCCCTTGTCCCACACGCCGTTCAACTCAGATGACATGTACTTATCATTCATGACATTCATGACTGTATGTAAGTGCGTGTTTGTCTTTGTGATGGTTTAAGTCGGGCATCCGTACTAGAACTCCAGGAGGGCAGAGTGAGTCTGTCTTGTTCATCGCCGTATCTGCAACACTGAATATGACGTCTACGTAGAGCCGGTGCTCAAAAGTAATTATTTTTGTGACTAAATGAAAGAGAGACAGGCACAGATCTGAAATTGCCCTTTTCTTTGCACTTCCTGTTTTGGAATCCAAGCCTGCCCAGACTTTAGGTCTTTGTTGTGAAACCCAGCTTTGCAGTGTTGCTCTTCTAACCTGGAACCAGGCGCTGCCCGGCCCCGGCTCGCGGACCACAGTTCTTGCGTCTAGCGGGAGCTAGCCAGGGTCCATAGGCCAGGTCTGCAGCTCTCGGCCCTTGTCTACGTCCGGCTGCAAGAGCTGAGAAAAACTGTCTGCCCACCAGCAGCTCTTCACCAGTGACCCACAGAGCTGGTGTGTGACCCCATCAGCACCCTCAGGCTTAGGTCGGGGTAACCCCAAGGGGTGTATTCTGCACTATTTCCCAGAGTGGCCCTGTGGGGTTAAGCTCTGTCCCCGTAACGGTACCTGGTTTATAATACACACTTTATTGGCTGACTTCCCTTCTCTGTCTCTCTTCCTCATTCTTCACACCCCAAATAAACTACTTGACCTCAAATCCTTGTCTCAGAATCTACCTCTAGGAGAACCCAAACTATGACAAGAAGTATTCCTAAACAATACGACACTATTCCATTATTTATTTGTTTTTAAATCTAAGTCTAAACATTTTTAAAAATTAATTAATTAATTTTATTTATTTATTTTTGTCTGCATCTGGTCTTTGTTGCTGTGCGAGGGCTTTCTCTAGTTGTGGCGAGCGGGGGCTACTCTTTGTTGCGGTGTGTGGGCTTCTCATTGCGGTGGCTTCTCTTGTTGTGGAGCACGGGCTCTAGGCGCGCGGGCTTCAGTAGTTGTGGCTCGCGGGCTCTAGAGCGCAGGTTCAGTAGTTGTGGCACACGGGCTTAGTTGCCCTGCGGCATGTGGGATCTTCCCGGATCAGGGCTCGAACCCGTGTCCCCTGCATTGGCAGGCAGATTCTTAACCACTGCACCACTAGAGAAGTCCTATTCCATTATTATTACATAATACACACTCTGGCAAAATGCTCCAGCACAAGTCTGCTCCTCAAATCCTCCCACGAGTCCCACGGATTTGTCTTAGATTCATTTTACTGATAAGGAAATGGGGATACATCAGAGAGGTAAAGAAATCTGCCTAATGCTGAACAGCTAATCAATTGCAGCCCTAGTCTGTTGCCCAGGGCACTTTTCTTTCCATCACCAGGACTCATAGGCTGTGGGTCTGAACCAAGCAGATGACCATGTGGAGATGGAGCAGCTAACTGCGAGGCCCAGGCGGTGAAGGATGAGCTCAGACCCCAAGACTGTCAACACTTAGAGAAAAGTATCCAGATGACTGGGCCTAGACATTCATTCACAAGTTCCCAGAGACTCATGCAGACCCACAAATGCCAGTGTGTGCACACTTAGGCTCACATATGCAGAAACAGGTATACCTGTTGGTGTCAACCTAGGTTTTCTAATTAAACACAAACAGGACAGTAAGGCACGTTCTGTCCAGCATCTCACACTCAAGCTTAGAGAAGCTAGGAGCTTCCTCAGGCCATTGGGCTCAGCCTCCTGCTTCTAAACTCTTCAGACACCTGAACTAGCTCAGAATGAGCCTCTGTCAGCTCAGAAAGGGCACTTAACCAGCTACTGAGTGAGTTGTTAAGGACCCTGGAATGATAACAGGCTTCTCAAAATGAGAAGATGAGGAATTTTCTTTTTGACAGTTTGAGGTTTAAAATTACACAGTAGAACTGATAGGCTCTTTCTGTCTCATAATGATGTTTGTCATGATACAAACACTTAAACGTTCGGAGGCTGGTCTCCTCGGACTTGACTCCCAGTGTCAAACGGAATTGTAACGCCATGATGAGCCTTTGCGCCATGGCTGGTGACAGTCCCTGTGCGATGCTCACTGCCCAGCAAGGCTGTTGTTCTCGGCACGTACGACGTGGGCTAATTACCAGGGGGGCCGTGTTCTCCACGGAGCTGTCACACGGGCCACGGGACTAGAAGGCAGGAACCAACAGCTCAGGAGCCCTTGGGAGTTAGATGGGTCCCAGAGTTCTGCCATTTCCCCCTCGGCTAGAAACATACAGAGCTGTCTGAATGTTATGTTATGGTCCAAACAAGGTCAGCACTAGGATAATTTCATCTACAGGTACTGTTCCTTTGATGGAATCATCACAGAGAATTAAACTTTAAATTGTGCGATCTGTGAGAAGAACGAACATTGAGACCATTCTGCCCGGAACATCTTAATTTCTGGAATCATTACAGTCTGATGAGTTGAGTCCTCAAATGGACTTTGTGAAAGTTGGGTGGTGAATTGCTCTGCATACGCATGGAGCAATATTAGGAAGATGGCAAGCTGAAAATGAGCATTCCAGGAGGGATAAAGCCATCTAAATACAATATTAGAAGATTTTATGATGTTGCGTTTCTAGGTAGGTTGGACTTCTGCATCCTCAAGAAATTAAATTTTCTCTCCATCAGGAAATATCTTAGAGCTCTTCTGGTTGCAAGTGAGAGAAATCAATGTAAACTTATTAAAATGCAGGGTGATGTTTTATAAGTGAGGCAGGATGGCCAGCTAGAGAAATTAGGTGTTTTCTCCTTCCTTCTCTCAAAGGGCTAGCAAAAAGCTTCACTGTTTTGGAAGTCTATGTATCCTTTGCTCTAGGAGAGAAGAGGATTTTTAAAGTCAGTTTTATCAAGATAATTTACACACAGTAAGATCTATCAGTCTAAAAAGTGCAATTTGATGAGCTTTGTGGAAGATATACTGCAGTAGTATAACCACTGTCACAATCACGATAGAGAATATTTCCACACCCCTTCCCCCTCAACAAAAGTTCCCATAGGCCCCTTTGTGACCAGTCCCCTCCCGTCACCCGGGTCCCAAGAAGCTCTGCTTTCTGTCACAGTTTTGCTCTGGGTAGAAGTTCCTGTACATGGATTCTACAGCATCACGATTTTGAGATCCATCCCCATTTCTTGCTTATATTCTTGCTTCCTTCTTATTGCTGAGTAGTATTCTATTGTATAGCTAGACAACAGTTTATCTATTCACCAGTTGGTAGATATTTGGGTTGTATCTAGCTCTGAATACAGTACATGCCTTTGTGTGGACTTATGTTTTCATATTTTGTGGGTAAATAACTAGGAGTGAGATTTCTGGGTCATAGAGTAAGTGCATGTTTAATTTTATGAGAAACTACCAAACTTTCCCAAAGTGGGTGTACTATTATGCATTCCAACCAGCAATGTATGAGAGTTTTGGTTGTCCTGCATCCTTATCAACACTTGGTACTATCAGTCTTTAATTTTAGCCATTCTAGTGCACATGCAGGGGTATGTTAATGTGGTTTATAAAAAATTTTTATTAGAGTATAGTTGATTTACAATGTTGTGTTAGTTTCAGGTGTACAGCAAAGTGAATCAGTTATACATATGCATATATCCACTCTTTTTTTTTTTTTGAGATTGTTTTCCCATGTAGGCCATTACAGAGTATTGAGTAGAATTCCCTGTGCTATACAGTAGGTTCTTATTAGTTATCTATTTTATATATACTAGTGTGTATATGTCAGTCCCAATCTCCCAATTTTTCTCTCCCCCCGCCATCGCCATCCCTTGGTAACCATAAGTTTGTTTTCTACATCCGTGACTCTACTTCTGTTTTGTAAATAAGTTAATTTGTACCCTTTTTTTTTAAGATTCCACATATAAACAGTATCATATGATATTTGACCTTCTGTGTCTGACTTACTTCACACACTGTGACCTAAATGTCCATCAACAGAGGAATGGATAAAGAAGATGTGGTACATATATACAATGGAATATTACTCAGCCATAGAAAGGAATAAAATAGTGCCATTTGCAGCAACATGGATGGACCTAGAGATTGTCATGCTGAGTGAAGTAAGTTAATATGGTTTTAATTTACATTTTCCTAATGACTAAAGATGTTGAACATCTTTTCTTGTACTTAGCTTCCACTTATGTATCCTCTTTGGTGGGTTAACTATTCCAATTATTTGCCCATTTAAATACATGAGGTTGTCTTCTTTGCACTTAGATGGAAGTGTTCTTTATATATTTATCAAATCTACATTTTGGAAATATTTACTCCTAGTCTGCACTTGCTTTTTCATTTTCTTAACAGTGTGTTTTACCTGGAGTGTTTATATTGTTTACATTATTTCTGAAAATCAAAAAAATTTTAATGTAATTTCAGACTTACATAAAAGTTCCAAGAATAGTACAAAGAATCCTAAGATACATGTCATCCAGATTTCCCAAATGTTAAAATTTTATTGTGTTTGTTTACTTTTGCTTTATCTGTCTCTGTCTCTCTCAGTGTCTCTGTTTTCCTCTGTCTTTCCTGTCTTCTGATCTTGTATTTCTCTGTGTATTCACGTAATTTCTCTCCTTGTAGGTCAGTTTCCTCTGACTCTGTGGACATAGCAAAAAACTCTGTTTAAGTAGCAGCTAACTCTAACTAGCAGCTCTGAGTTCCAACTACAAATGCCTGTGAGAGAATCTAATTGGTCAGCTTGGGCTGGGTATTGCCCCTGATCCAATCAACAGTGATCCTGTGGTGGGGTCCTTTGAGAATGAATCATGTGTGTATTTTCTAAGAATTGGATGAAAGAGAAGGGGGAGAAACAATAAGCATCTGTTCTACAAAACATGAAAACATTTGAAAAAATTACAAGAATATATAACTTCCCAAATGAATGTCCTTTTCACTACCTCCCTTGGGATACCAGGTGCTTTTTTTCCAAAACCCGTGTCCTTTTTGCATTGCTCACCCTGGTGCTTACCTTTGAGGAGCAGTTACTTTACACTAGAAGAAAATCATCTATTCTTGGTAGTCACATTTCCGTCTTGATGAAAATATGGTATTTTTTTCCCACTTTTATTTATTTATTTATTTTATTTTTAAAAATTTTAAATTTTTTTATTTTTATTTTTTAAAAACTTTTTATTTTATATTGGGGTATAGCTGATTAA
Organism: Eschrichtius robustus; assembly: GCF_028021215.1. NCBI lineage: Eukaryota > Metazoa > Chordata > Mammalia > Artiodactyla > Eschrichtiidae > Eschrichtius > Eschrichtius robustus. Next base: position 167,662,203 of record NC_090824.1, read on the forward strand.
CAATGTTGTGATAGTTTCAGGTGCACAGCAAAGCGACTCAGCCATACATATATATGTATCCATTCTCCCCCAAACTCCCCTCCCATCCAGGTTGCCACATAACTTTGAGCAGAGTTCCCTGTGCTATACAGTAGGTCCTTGTTGGTTATCCTTTTTAAATATAGCAGTGTGTACATGTTGGATAGTGACGTAAGCACAGCTGGATACCCGAGGATGAAGGTGACTGTTGTACAGCTGGCTCAAGGTCTGAAACTTCTCTCTCTCTCCATCTCTTGGCCACTGCAGCCCAAGGGTCCCATTCTGTCATTCCTTCAGGGACCACTGAATCCAGAGGCTCAAAGATGCTGTCAGCTTTCTCTCTCTTGCTCCTTTGCTCTCTTACGTCCTCTCTTCCTACTCACTCTATCCCCTGCAGTCAGGCTTTCCTCACATTGCTGTCATAGCCACTGAGAGCCCCCAAACTCACAATCTGTGCTAGGCAGAATAATGGCCTTTGAAAGATGCCATGGCCTAACCCCTGGAACCTGTGACTGTGTTACCTTACATGGCAAAAGTGAAGCAATATACAAGCCTCCGTGTCCCTGTCTTTTGTAGCACTGTGTCCCTGTCTTTTGTAGCAGGAGGCTTTGGCTTTAGTCCTTTAGGCCTCCCCTGAGTCTCAGAATGCTGGCTCAAGAGTTAATGATTAGGAAACGTGAAGCTATAGAAACAAAGAATAGCTGTTGGGCCAGGAATTCATAACAGTTTAGACTATAAATCCACTACAGAGCGGAATCACCGAACTGCCGCTTCCCTGAAAGATACAGACACAGGCCTGACACACAATCCTAAGCTGTTGTTACAGGAAGCAGACCTCCACCTCTCGAAAACTGCTGATTGCAGGCACGGAGACCCCAAACCAGTTGAAACCAGAAGGCTGATGATGCTCAAAACTTCAACTTGATGCCAACCCGTTTGAGAACTGAGCACAAGCTGATCAAGCACCTTGCTACCCCCTCCCTGACACTGCCTTCAAAACCCCTTCCCTATTTCTGCTTTGCAAGTAGGTTCATCTGTACCATTTTTCTAGATTCCACATACACGCGTAAATGTATGATATTTGCTTTTCTCTTTCTGACTTACTTCACTCTGTATGACAGTCTCTAGTTCCATCCACGACTCTGCAAATGGCACAGTTTCATTCCCAAGCAACTATACTCCAATAAAAATTAAAAAAACAAAAACCAAAAAAACCCTTCTCTGAAAGCCATCAGGGAGTTTGGGTCTTTTGAGCATGAACTGCCGGTTCTCTTTGCTTGACGCCCTGCAGTAAACTCTGTATTTTCCTTCATCACAACCTGGTGTCGGTAGATTGGCTCTACTGTGTGCAGGTGAGTGGACCCAAGTTTGGTCCAGTAACAAGGGGAACTCTGCACATGTGATTAAGTTAAGGATCCTGAGGTGGGGAGATTATCCTGAATTATTCAGGTGGGTCCAATGAGATCATAGAGGTTCTTTGAAGAGGGAGGCAAGAAGATCAAAGGCAGGAGAAGAGGATGGGATGACAAAGCAGAGGTTGGAGTGATGAGCTTTGAGGATGGAGGAAGAGCCACAAGCCAAGGAATGCAGGTAGCATCTAGAAGCTGGAAAAGGCGGGGAAGCAGCTTCTTCCCTGGAGCCTCCAGAAGGAACTGGTTCTGCTGACATCTTGATTTTAGCTAAGTGAAACTGATTTGGACTTCTGACCTGCAGCTGTAAGAGAAGAAATTCATATTGTTTAAAGCCACCACATCTGTTGGAAGTTGTTACAGCAGCCAGAGGAAACTAATACACAATCCAAAAGGAAGAGAGACCCTTTTGTTTAAAATTGATATACTAAAGCTTACAGAGGGTCTCTGATTTGCCTTGCCCCTGTGCCCACTTCTGGACCAAACACGGTGAACGGGAGGATGAGATAGCCAGGCCAGAATGGCCAGGTTTGGATCCCATTCTCACGTTGAAGTCAGGAGACAGAAGAGGCACGTACAGTGGGATGAGGCGAGGCCACGCCTCCACAGAGAGAGGGTGGCTGGACTGAAGGACAGGCGCTCTATGGCCCACACTGTCCCCTCCCCCCGCCATGCCCAACCAGCCTTTGCTTCAAACGACTGTTGGAAATCACCTCTAGTCTTCAAGGACAAAGCCTTGACTGCAGTGAGAACATTCAGAAGACTATGCTTTAGGCTTACAAAGCTATTTCAAAGGAAGAATATTTTGTGGTCTCTCAACGGCCTATTTGAAAGGAGCAAACTTCATTTGGATACATAAGATCTGGTATTTTTGTTGTAAATGGTGTCTTTTTGTGGTCAAAAGAAAGATCTGCATTTATGTTCAGTCTGCCAAATACCAGCTTGCTGACCTCTGAGTTTCAGTTTTCTCATCTGTAAAATGGAGATAATGCCTTTCTAAGGGTTGTTGAAAGGATTAAAAGAAGGTGATTTATGTAAAACCTAGCACTATTTAAATGAAGTACGCAAAGCTTAGCACAGTTGTTTAATAAAGGATTGCCGTATTTTTCTTGTTCTGTATATACAGTAATATGCAATTGGCTTATGAAAGACCAAATCACGAGTGGGGTTGAGATGTTAAGCTCTGTGGATTACCATGAGCCGACTGTTAGCATTTATTTGCACCGTTTATGTATATATGGAGTGAGTTTCTTTAAAGCTAAAAATCTTAACATTTCTTTTTTTTTTTTTTTCTTTTCTGGTGCCTGCTCCATTCTCTCCTGAATTTGAATATTTAGTGTTTAGCCTATTACACAGAATATGAGTGTTAGCTCAATGGAAATTTCCGTGAAAAGCCAGAAGTGAAGAAGAAAAGCCTCCACTTGACCGGCAGTGGCCTACAAGGTCTGGCGCGGGGAGGGAGCCAAAGCGAACAGCGCGACGGCTCCCCACGGGAATCTGCTCCTCCAGGGCTGTCCCTGCCTGGGCCATACTCTATAACATGCCAGGCTTTCCCGTTCCTGCTTGCCCCGGGCCCAGCCCCACTCTCTTCCTAGGCTCTCCTTTCACATCAGCTCTGACACCTCTGGGTACCCACTTCTGGGTTCCCAACTTCTCACATAAATGGGTGACCAGCCTTATTTTAACCTCTTAAAATAAGAGGTTAAATTCAGAATTCTCTAGCATGAACTGTCAGGCATTCCTGGTGTTCTCTGAATTTGACTCCTGTGGTTCTTTTGTTGGAGGGCTGGAAAGTGATGCTGATACCAGACCACTGAGGCCATACAACTGGGCGGGCAAGGCTGTGTCCTGAAGTGAACTCTAGCCTGGGAGCCAAAAGATGGAAAAATAACCAAAGTGTGGAACTTCCCTGGTGATCCAGTGGTTAAGACTCTGCCCTTCCGATGCAGGGGGCGTGGGTTTGGTCCTTGGTCGGGGAACTAAGATCCCACAGGCCGTGCAGCACGGCCAAAAACAAAAAAACAAGAAAACAAAAAAACCCCAAATTACTGTGATGTATGAATGGGCCAGAGAGGAACTTGAAGATTTTACAGGAAAGGAAATTTTGGGCAAGAGAGAGGGGAAAGGACTTAGCTGAGGGCCAAGGATTGAGAAGAGCAGCTTCCTTTTGCTCAGGATTCTGGCCATATGGCTTCTGTAGTGGATGCTGTTGGTGTTTTGCTCCGATCTCCTTTACGGGGCTGGGGAGTCCACGCTCGAGCTGCTGTGAGGGTGGGCTGCAAATGGCTCAGAGCTGCCCCATCTCTGGAGCACTGCTTTTGGTCAGTGGGAGCTACTTTACCTGGCAGGTTGTGTGTCCCCACAACCCCTCCCCCTGTGTAACCCACAGCCGATGACCGGCTTCTACAGAAGTACTAAAGACCATCACTTTGCCTCAAGTGAAACCAGCCCTGGTGTAATTCACACTCGAGAGTGCCCTGTGGGATTGGCTAAGACCACATCCTTGCTTAGTTCCTTATCCTGATTCCCTCATCTCCTTCTGAGAACACTTCCTCAATACATCACATGGACCAGAATCCCTGCCCCAGGCACTAGGGACTGTGACCTGAGACACCTTTCAGACTTGTCCACCATGTTTCTTTCTAAATGGCCTTCCCATGGGCTGTTCCTTCTGCCTGAGATGCTCTTCCTCACCCCGTTCATCTAGTTAACGCCCATTCATCCTTCAGATCTCAGCAAGCATCACCTCCCTGGGGAAGACTTTGTTGACTTCCCTGACAAGGTCAAGTTCCCTGATACAGACCTCCCTCCGTGCATGGTGCCCCTCTCCAATGAATCAGTTGGTGGGGTTGCAATTCAACATTTATTTGCATGGTTATTAGATGAACATAGGACTTTCCCATTAGACTGTAGCTTTCATAAGGATCAGAATCATTTCTGCTTTTGCTCACCACCACATTCCCAGCGCCTAAGCCAGTACCTGACATGTGGGAGGTACGAAAAAATATTTGTTGAAGGAATGATTAAAACAAAGGGATTAAAAACAAAAGAAGACTTGAGAGAAAGCAAAGAAGGAGAGAGATTGGAGTTGCCAGCACTGGCAAGATGCTGCTGAAAGGCAAGTGTGGTGAGGACTGGAAAAGTACCCTTTGGAATTTGCCAATGTGGAGGTCGTGGGTGATCTTGATGAGAGCAAGGTCATGGAGTGATGGAGGCTCGTGCTGAACCAGTGTGGGCTGAGAGCTGTGTGGTGGAGAATTGGAGAAAGGGTGTAGATGACTCTTCCTAGAATGGCAGGTAGCCAAGAAAAAGCCACCCAGGATGAGGCTTACTCTTCTCCTATGGAGACCGGTTTTATTCCGGGCATGGATCTCCTCCATACCTATCCGCCGTTTCCCCTCCAATGCATCCTGGGTAAGCCAATGAAACGGCTGAATTCCCAGGGAGACAGGAGTGCCAGCCTTTTGTGGCCTCCCCAGTATGGTGTGTGCCTGGAACCTCCACAGTGCCCAGCTGTGTCCCCATTCCTAGCATGTGACAACCCACTGCTGACGCTCAGAGGCTGCAGCCTCCCCCTCAAGCACAGGTGGCACTGGCCGAGTGTGAGCAGGCAAGGGCTCTGAGGCCAGTCAAGTACTCAGTGCTTCTCATCCAGGTGGCTGATGTCCAGTCCCACACCCAGCAAGAGTGCCGGTGCCCCTGGGAGGGTAGGACCAGAGTCTAGCTAGTCACCAGGGCTTCTTTCAAGGTCTAGAATAGGAGGAAGCTAAGTAAGGGTTGATGTACACTGGTCATTTTCATAGAAGAATTGACTTTGGCATTTAATTCAGATGAAGAGACCAAGACTTAAAAAAGTTAAAAGCGTCAACCAAAGTCATGTGACCACTAAGTGAGGGAGCTAGGATTTGAATTCAGGGTGTCTAACTTCAGATCCTGGAACATTTCCATTATAACGTGCCATGGTGGTAGAGTCCTAGGGACCAAGGAGACAGGACTAGAGTCCTCCTGTTTTTCTGCATGGGTGGGATTTGTGCAGGACCCTCCCTCCACCTTGGTTTTACGTGGCCTTGCTGAGTCTAGTGGATTACACTAATGGCAACCGCAGTTGGCCAAACAGAGAGCTTACCAGTTCCTCCATTTCTTAGCAACCACACAGAGTCAAGCCATGTCTAGTGGCCTGGGGAACTGGACATGGTGGTCCATTGGTACATTCTTCCCTGATTCCAAACCAAGGCCATTGAGCACCATTCACTCATCATCTTACCACGTCCTTTTTTTTTTTTAATTGAGCACATAATTTTTATCTTTTAATTTAAAATTTTTTTAATTTTATATTGCATTATAGCTGATTTACAACGTTGTGTTTGTTTCAGGTGTATAGCAAAGTGATTCAGTTACACATATACATTCTTTTTTCAGATTCTTTTCCCATTTAGGTTATTACAGAACATAAGTCGTTGATTATCTATTTTATATATAGTAGCGGGTATATGTTAATCCCAAACTCCTAATTTAACCCTCCCCCACACATTTCCCCTTTGGTAACCATAAGTTTGTTTTCTAAAACTGTGAGTCTGTGTCTGTTTTGTAAATAAGTTCATTTGTATTAGTTTCTTAGATTCCACATATAAGCAATATCATATGATTATTTGTCTTTCTCTGTCTGACTTACTTCACTTAGTATGATCATCTCTAGGTCCATCCATGTTGCTGCAAATGGCATTATTTCATTATTTTTTTATTGGCTGAGTAGTATTCCACTGTATATATATGTACAACATCTTCTTCTTTTTTCTTTTTTTAACATCCTTATTGGAGTATAATTGCTTTACAATGTTGTGTTAGATTTTGCTGTATAACAAAGTGAATCAGCTATACGTATGCATATAACCCTATATCCCCTCCCTCTTGCACTTCCCTCCACCCTCCCTAGCCCACCACTCTAGGTGGTCACAAAGCACCGAGCTGATCTCCCTGTGCTATGTAGCTGCTTCCCACTAGCTATCTATTTTACAGTTGGTAATGTATATATGTCAGTGCTACTCTCTCACTTTGTCCCAGCTTACCCTTCCCCTTCCTTGTGTCCTCAAGTCCATTCTCTATGTCTGCGTCTTTATTCCTGTACTGCCCCTAGGTTCATTAGAACCTTTTTTTTTTTAAGATTCCATATATATGTGTTAGCATACAGTATTTGTCTTTCGCTTTCTGACTTACTTCACTCTGTATGACAGACTCTAGGTCCATCCACCTCACTACAAATAACTCAATTTTGTTTCTTTTCATTGCTGAGTAATATTCCATTGTATATATGTGCCACATCTTCTTTATCCATTCATCTGTCGATGGACACTTAGGTTGCTTCCATGTCCTGGCTTTTGTAAATAGTGCAGCAATGAACATTGTGGTACATGTCTCTTTTTGAATTATGGTATTCTCAGGGTATATGCCCAGTAGTGGGATTGCTGGGTCATATGGTAGTTCTGTTTTTAGTTTTTTAAGGAACCCCCATACTGTTCTTCATAGTGGCTGTATCAATTTACATTCCCACCAACAGTGCAAGAGGGTTCCCTTTTCTCCACGCCCTCTCCAGCATTTATTGTTTGTAGAGTTTTTGATGATGGCCATTCTGACCGGTGTGAGGTGATACCTCATTGTAGTTTTGATTTTCATTCCTCTAATGATTAGTGATGTTGAACATCCTTTCATGTGTTTGTTGGCAATCTGTATATCTTCTTTGGAGAAATGCCTGTTTAGGTCTTCTGCCCATTTTTGGGTTGGGTTGTTTGTTTTTTTGATATTGAGCTGCATGAGTTGCTTGTATGTTTTGGAGATTAATCCTTTGTCAGTTGCTTCATTTGCAAATATTTTCTCCCATTCTGAGGGTTGTCTTTTCATCTTGTTTATGGTTTCCTTTGCTGTGCAAAAGCTTTTAAGTTTCATTAGGTCCCATTTGTTTATTTTTGTTTTTATTTCCCTTACTCTAGGAGGTGGGTCAAAAAGGATCTTGCTGTGATTTATGCCATAGAGTGTTCTGCCTATGTTTTCCTCGAAGAGTTTTATAGTGTTTGGCCTTACATTTAGGTCTTTAACCCATTTTGAGTTTATTTTTGTGTATGGTGTTAGGAAGTGTTCTAATTTCATTCTTTTACAGGTAGCTGTCCAGTTTTCCCAGCACCACTTATTGAAGAGGTTGCCTTTTCTCCATTGTATATTCTTGCCTCCTTTATCAAAGATAAGGTGACCATATGTGCGTGGGTTTACCTCTGGGCTTTCTATCCTGTTCATTGATCTATATTTCTGTTTTTGTGCCAGTATCATACTGTCTTGATTACTGTAGCTTTGTAGTATAGTCTGAAGTCAGGGAGCCTGATTCCTGCAGCTCTGTTTTTCTTTCTCAAGATTGCTTTGGCTATTCGGGCTCTTTTGTGTTTCCATAAAAATTGTGACATTTTTTGTTCTAGTTCTTTGAAAAATGCCATTGGTAGTTTGATAGGGATTGCTTTGAATCTGTAGATTGCTTTGGGTAGGATAGTCATTTTCACAATGTTGATTCTTCCAGTCCAAGTACATGGTATATCTTTAAATCTGTTTCTATCATCTTTAATTTCTTTCATCAGTGTCATAGTTTTCTGCATACAGGTCTTTTGTCTCCTTAGGTAGGTTTATTCCTAGGTATTTTATTCTTTTTGTTGCAATGGTAAATGGGAGTATTTCCTTAATTTCTCTTTCAGATTTTTTGTCGTTAGTGTATAGGAATGCAAGAGATATCTGTGCATTAATTTTGTATTCTGTTACTCTACCAAATTCATTGATTAGCTCTAGTAGTTTTCTGGTAGCATCTTTAGGATTCTCTATGTATAGTATTATGTCATCTGCAAACAGTGACAGTTTTACTTCTTCTTTTCCAATTTGGATTCCTTTTATTTCTTTTTCTTCTCTGATTGCTGTGGCTAAAACTTCCAAAACTATGTTGAATAATAGTGGTGCGAGTGGGCAACCTTCTCTTGTTCCTGATCTTAGTGGAAATGGTTCCATTTGTTCACCATTGAGAATGATGCTGGCTGTGAGTTTGTCATATATGGCCTTTACTATGTTGAGGTAAGTTCCCTCTATGCCTACCTTCTGGAGAATTTTTATCATAAATGGGTGTTGAATTTTGTCAAAAGCTTTTTCTGCAGCTATTGAGATGATCACATGGTTTTTATCCTTCAATTTGTTAATATTGTGTATCACATTGATTGATTTGTGTATATTGAAGAATCCCTGCCTTCCTGGGATAAACCCCACTTGATCATGGTGTATGATCCTTTTAATGTGCTGCTGGATTTTGTTTACTAGTATTTTGTGGAGAATTTTTGCATCTATGTTCATCAGTGATATTGGTCTGTAGTTTTCTTTTGTTCTGTGACATCTTTGTCTGGTTTTGGTGTCAGGGTGATGGTGGCTTCATAGAATGAGTTTGGGAGTATTCCTCCCTCTGCTATATTTTGGAATAGTTTTAGAAGGATAGGTGTTAGCTCTTCTCTAAATATTTGATAGATTTCACCTGTGAAGCCATCTGGTCCTGGGCTTTTGTTTTTTGGAGTTTTTTTAATCACAGTTTCAATTTCAGTGCTTGTGATTGGTCTATTTATATTCTCTATTTCTTCCTGGTTCAGTCTCGGAAGGTTGTGCTTTTCTAAGAAATTGTCCATTTCTTCCAGGTTGTCCATTTTATTGGCATATAGATGCTTGTAGTATTCCCTCATGATCCTTTGTATTTCTGCAGTGTCAGTTGTTACTTTTCCTTTTTCATTTCTAATTCTGTTGATTTTAGTCTTCTGCCTTTTTTTCTTGATGAGTCTGGTTAACAGTTTATCAATTTTTTTCATCTTCTCAAAGAACCAGCTTTTAGTTTTATTGACCTTTGCTATTGTTTCCGTCATTTCTCTTTCATTTATTTCTGAACTGATCTTCATGATTTCTTTCTTTCTGCTAACTTTGGTTTTTTTTTTTTTGTTGTTGTTCTTCTTTCTCTAATTGCTTTAGGTGTAAGGTTAGGTTGTTTATTTGAGATTTTTCTTGTTTCTTGAGGTAGGATTGTATTGCTATAAACTTCCCTCTTAGAACTGCTTTTGCTGTATCCCATAGGTTTTGGGTCATCATGTTTTCATTGTCATTTACTTCTAGGTATTTTTTTATTTCCTCTTTGATTTCTTCAGTGATCTCTTGGTTATTTAGTAGCGTATTGTTTAGCCTCCACGTGTTTGTATTTTTTACAGTTTTTTTTCCTGTAATTGATATCTAGTCTCATAGTTTTGTGGTTGGAAAAGATACTTGATGCAATGTCAGTTTTCTTAAATTTACTGAGGCTTGATTTGTGACCCAAGATATGATCTATCCTGGAGAATGTTACATTCGTACTTGAGAAGAAAGTGTATTCTGTCGTTTTGGATGGAATGTCCTATAAACATCAGTTAAGTCTATCTGGTCTGTTGTGTCATTTAAAGCTTGTGTTTCCTTATTTATTTTCATTTTGGATGGTCTGTCCATTGGTGAAAGTGGGGTGTTAAAGTCCCCTACTATTATTGTGTTACTGTCGATTTCCCCTTTTATGGCTGTTAGCATTTGCCTTATGTATTGAGGTGCTTCTATGTTGGGAGCATAAATATTTGCAATTGTTATAACTTCTTCTTGGATTGATCCCTTGATTATTATGTAGTGTCCTTCTTTGTCTCTTGAAATAGTCTTTATTTTACAGTCTATTTTGTCTGACATGAGTATTGGTACTCCAGCTTTCTTGTGATTTCCTTTTGCATGGAATATCTTTTTCCATCCCCTCACTTTCAGTCCGTATGTGTCCCTAGGTCTGAAGTCAGTTTCTTGTAGACAGCATATATATGGGTCTTGTTTTTGTATCCATTCAGCCAGTCTATGTCTTTTGGATGGAGAATTTAATCCATTTACATTTAAGGTAATTATTGATATGTATATTTTTATTACCATTTTCTTAATTGTTTTGGGTTTGTTTTTGTAAGTCTTTTCCTTCTCTTGTATTTCCTGGCTAGAGAAGTTCCTTTAGCATTTATTGTAAAGCTGGTTTGGCGGTGCTGAATTTTCTTAGCTTTTGCTTGTCTGTAAAGCTTTGAATTTCTCTGTCAAATCTGAATTAGATCCTTGCCGGGTAGAGTACTCTTTGTTGTAGGTTTTTCCCTTTCATCACTTTAAATATGTCCTGCCACTCCCTTCTGGCTTTCAGAGTTCTGCTGAAAGATCAGCTGTTAACCTTATGGGGTTTCCCTTGTATGTTATTTGTTGCTTTTCCCTTGCTGCTCTTAGTATTTTTTCTTTGTATTTAATTTTTGATAGTTTGATTAATATGTGTCCACTGCTCAATTTTGGGACGATTCGTTTTCTATTCAGGTATTCCACAGATGCAGGGTACATCAAGTTGATTGTGGGGATTTAATCCACTGCTCCTGAGGCTGCACAGTGAAATTTCCCTTTCTCTTCTTTGTTGGCACAGCTCCTGGGGTTCAGCTTTGGTTTTGGCCCCACCTCTGCGTATAGAGGCCTCTGTTCCCACCCAGACAGGACAGGGTTAAAGCAGCGGCTGAATAGGGGGTTCTTGCTCATCCAGGCTGGGGGGAGGAAGGGATACAGTAGTTATAATTGGAATGCAGGGTGAGCCTGCGTGACGTTGCAACAGGCTGAGGCTTACAGTGTGTTCTCCTGGGGAAGTTGTCCCTGGATCACGGGGCTCTGGCAGTGGTGTGCTGCACAGGCTCCTGGCGGGGAGTGTGGATAATGACCTGTGCTTGCACACAGGATTCTTGGTGGCTGCAGCCGCAGCGTTAGCATTTCACTCCCGTCTCTGGGGTCCAAGCTGATAACTGTGGCTTGCGCCCATCTCTGAAGCTCATTTAGGCGGTGCTCTGCCTTCTGTGGGCAGATGGGGAAGGACTCCCCTCTCTTTGTGCTCCCTGAAATAATGGTCTTTTGCCTCTCTGGCAGGTCCAGACTTTTCCCAGGACTCCTGGCTAGCTGTGCTGCACTAGCCCCCTTCAGGCTGTGTTCATGCAACCAACCCCAGTCCTCTCCCTGGGATCTGACCTCTGAAGCCCGAGCATCAGCTCCCAGCCCCCACCCCCTACAGCAGGTGAGCAGACAAGCCTCTCAGGCCAGTGAGTGCTGGTCGGCACTGATCCTCTGTGCGGGAATCTCTCTTCTTCGCCCTCTGCATCCCTGTTGCTATGCTCTCCTCCATGGCTCCGAAGCTTCCCCCCCTGCCCACCCCCATCTCTACCAATGAAGGGGCTCCCTACTGTGTGGAAACTTTTCCTCCTTCACAGCTCCCTCCCAGAGGTGCAGGTCCCATCCCTATTCTTTTGTCTCTGTTTTTCCTTTTTTCTTTTGCCCTACCCAGGTAAGTGGGGAGTTTCTTGCCTTTTGGGAAGTCTGAGGTCTTCTGCCAGCGTTCAGTAGGTGTTCTGTAGGAGTTGTTCCACATGTAGATGTATTTTTGATGTATTTGTGGGGAGTAAGGTGATCTCCACGTCTTACTCCTCCACCACCTCGAAGGTCTCCCCTTTCTTTCCTTTGTGCTTGGTCCAGTTTAACTTGCTCACATGGTGCTGCATGTGAAGGCCTTGTACCTCTGTTCCACATCTTCTTTATCCATTCCTCTGTTGATGGACTGCCACAGGTCATAAGTCAGAATTTCTATCTTCTTTTAATTGGAGTATTGTTTTAGTTTATACTTTACAGCAAAGTGAATCAGCTATACGTATACATATATCCCCTCTTTTTTGGATTTCCTTCTCATTTAGGTCACCACAGAGCACTGAGTTGAGTTCCCTGTGCTATACAGTAGGTTCTCATTAGTTATCTATTTTATACATAGCATCAATGGTGTATATATGTCAATCCCAATCTCCCAATTCATCCCACGCCCCTTTCCAACTTTGTTTACATATGTTTGTTCTCTACGTCTGTGTCTCTATTTCTGCTTTGTACATAAGATTGTCTATACCAATTTTTTCAGATTCCACATATATGCTTTAATACACGTTATTTGTTTTTCTCCTTCTCACTTACTTCACTCTGTATGACAGTCTCTAGGTCCATCCATGTCTCTACAAATGACCCAATTTCGTTCCTTTTTATGACTAATACTCCACTGTATATATGTATCACATCTTCTTTATCCATTCCTCTGCTGACAGACGTTTAGGTTGCTTCCATGTCCTGGCTATTGGAAATAGTGCTGTAATGAACATTGGGGTGCATGTGTCTTTTTGAATTATGATTTTGTCTGGATATATGCCCAGGAGTGGGATTGCTGGGTCATATGGCAGTTCTATCTTTAGTTTTTTAAGGAATCTCCATTCCTCTGTTGATGGATTACTACAGGTCTTAAGTCAGAATTTGTATCTTGCTGCATAAGGACTGTGCCTCCTCAGCTTTCTCCTTGTGGATCCTGTACATCTGTCATTGATGGGTTGTATTTCCAAGGCTAAGGTTGTTCATGTGTAGGCTCAGCTTTTCTGATGGTGATGGCAGGTGGTAGATGGAGTGCAGTGGGGGTGGGAGGGGAGAGGGGTTGAAGAGATGGAGAGTCTAAGATCTTGGAATCAGGCTCTGAAGGTTAATCCCAAAATTAGAGGCCTGTAGTCTTCAACTCAGGACAGCCCTATTCATCCCGTTCTTGTGGGATAGAAATCCTACTCTGCCCATGAAAGAAAGGGTTAGTTTCTATTGCATCTGGCCAAGGATCCCCAAAGTATCAGAAAACTAAAAAAGATATAACATAGCCAGAGAGTAGAATCAATGCCTCTTGATTTCTACTCTGATAATAATAATAATCACTATCATAGAAATAAATAACATTTTTATCATACGATAGCCTACAAAGTACCATCTGTGTAAATCACCTTATTTCACCTAATTTTTTTTCCCTGCTTTTAGGTTCTCTGCTTTCCAGCACTACAAGTGAACCTGTAGAGATGAGAGTCTGCCAGGTCAGCAATATGTTACTATTTTTACCTGATTACTCTGTACAGAATATTCAGAGCATGGGTCTGGTCCCTGAAGGATGAATTTACAAAGAATGCATTTAGTATATGGTCAAACCTGGATTTCAGCTATGCATACCTATTTATAGTGTCAGCCTCCATTTTAAGTTCATTAAGAAGAAAAAATAAATTTATTTAATGCAAAGTTAGTCCACATTTAGGACATAAATGTGAGAATGATTTACTTTTGTACTTTATCTTCTTTTATATATATATATTTTTGGCTGCATTGGGTCTTCGTTGCTATGTGCGGGCTTTCTCTAGTTGTGGCCAGCAGGGGCTACTCTTTGTTTGGTGCATAGGATTCTCACTGCAGTGGCTTCTCTTGTTGTGGAGCATGGGCTCTAGGTGCATGGGCTTCAGTAGTTGCAGCACATGGGCTCGGTAGTTGAGACGCATGGGCTCTAGGGCGCAGGCTCAGTAGATGTGGTGCACAGGCTTAATTGCTCCACAGCATGTGGGATCTTCCCAGACCAGGGATCGAACCTGTGTCCCCTGCATTGGCAGGCAGATTCTTAACCACTGCGCCACCAAGGAAGTCACGAGAATGATTTTCTATCTGATGTAATTCAATATACTGGCTCCTAACTCACCAAAAGATGGCTGAGGTCTACATGAATATTTACATTTAATCAGACTAAGGCATCCCCTACCATATTTTTGCTGGAGAAGGAGAAGTTAAGAAGCGAAGCTAGTCTAATTTGCATATGAAATCTGGCCAACATAATATGTATTCCTTGTTCATTATCACTTATGTACAATCAGAAGCCAATTTTTCTTTCAAAAGAGGCCCCACAGCTGAGTTTTCAGCTTTTGCCAGGCCTCTCTTGAAAACTATTGTCAAACGAAGGAAAAAGCACTTTTCTATGCATAATTGAGCTTATCTAGAAGTGTTAAGTCTTTGCAGGGCAAATGGAAAGTGTGTGTGTGCGTGCGTGTGTGTGTGTGTGTGTGTGTGTGTGTATGATGGGTAGCAAACTCAAACTGGTATGATTTATTGAAAGGGCTGATTTATGTCCACTCCTGGCCTGAGAACATTAATTGCAATAATCAGACAGGGTTTCTAGTTTATAAGAATATTTGAAATGGGGGTGAGGAGAGAATATTTTGTCTCCACTTTCAGACCTCCTGTCCCTTAGTAGTGGTGGCCTGTGGGTTCACAGGGTGACACAGGGAAAGACAGACTGACTTGGCTCATTGTCTATTAGGGCACTTTATAGACTTTTAGGATGTCTGCTGGCATCATGAGGGCAAACAGCACAATGTCTCCTGCTTAGTGGAGTACACTTTGATCAAAGTGTCCATAGATTAAAAACCCATCATTGAAACTAAATGAAGCAAAACAAGATGTAAAATGTACAATCCTTATCAAAATTCCAGCTGCTATTTTTGTAGGAATTGACAAGCTGATTTTAAAATTCACATAGAAATGCAAAAATGCAAAAAAACTGAAATAGCACCCCCCCCAAAAAAAAATCATTGAAGAATTCACACTTATCAACTGTAAAACTTACTACAAAGCTACAGTAATCAAAACAGTGTGATACTAACATAGGGATAAACATATAAATCAATGGGATATAATTGAGGATACAGGAAAAAAGAAGCCCCTCAAATTTATGGTCAATTAATATTTGACAAGAGAGCTAAAACAAATAAGGGAACAAATATGTAGTCTTTTCAACAAATGGTGCTGGAACAACTGTATATCCACATGCAAAAGAATGAAGTTGGACAGCTACCTCAAAGCATATACAAAAATTAACTGAAAGGAATCAAAGACCTAAATGTAACAGCTAAAGTTATAAAACTCTTAGGAAAAAACACAAGAGTAAATCTTCATGATGTTGGATTAGGAAATGTTTTCTTAGATGTGAAACCAAAAGCAAATGTGACAAAAGAAAAATAGCTATATTGGACTTTATCAAAATTAAAAATTTTTGTGTTTCAGAGGATACTATCAAGAAAGTTAAAAGACAGCCCATAAGATGGAAGAAAATATTTTCAGGTCCTATATCTGAAGAGGGACTGGTATTCAGATCTCTTACAACTCAATAACAAAAAGACAAAAACCCAGTTAAAAATGGCAAAGGATCTGAATAGACATTTCTCGAAATAACATATACAAATTGCCAATAAGCACATGAAAAGATGCTCAACTCACTAATTATTAGGGAGATGCAAATCAAAACCACAATGAGATACCATGTCACAACCACTATTTATTCTGGTCAGAATGCTCTTAATAATATTTCTATCTTTGGAATTAATTTAGATTTTCTTTATGGCTTAAAATATGGTTTATTTTCATAAATGATCTAAATGTAATTGAAAAGAAGGAATATCCTGTATTATCATGGTACAGGGTTGATATATAGCTATAAGATATACTTTATTGATTATGTATTAAGTTTTTCTTTATCCTTGCTAGATATTTTCTCCTTAATCTGTCTAGGTCAGAGGAAAGTGTTTTAAATTCTCTTATTATTAGTGTGGATTTGTCTAGTTTTCCTTTTATCTTCTATAGTTTGTGCTTTATTAAAGTTTCTGCTATATTATTTTGTGCACAGAAATTTATGTACAACTTCATTATGCATTATGGCTTTTAGCATTATAAAGTATCCTTCTTTGTCTATTTTAATGCTTTTAATCTTTTTTTTTTATTATTCCAGTGGCTTGTTTGTTTACTTATTTATTTATTTTTGACTGCACTGGTTCTTTGTTGCTGTACGTGGGCTTTCTCTAGTTGCGGTGAGTGGGGGCTACTCTTTTTTTTTTTTTTTTTTAAAGGCAGGTTTTTTTTTTCTTTTATAAGTGGTTTTTTGTTTGTTTTTAATTTTTATTTATTTATTTATTTATTTATGGCTGTGTTGGGTCTTCGTTTCTGTGCGAGGGATTTCTCTAGTTGTGGCAAGTGGGGGGCCACTCTTCATTGCGGTGTGCGGGCCTCTCACTATCGCAGCCTCTCTTATTGCGGAGCACAGGCTCCAGACGCGCAGGCTCAGTGATTGTGGCTCACGGGCCTAGTTGCTCCACGGCATGTGGGAACTTCCCAGACCAGGGCTCGAACCCGTGTCCCCTGCATTGGCAGGCAGATTCTCAACCACTGCGCCACTAGGGAAGCCAGGGGCTACTCTTTGTTGTGGTGCATGGGCTCTAGGCACGCAGGCTGCAGTAGTCGTGGCTCATGGGCTGTAGAGCACAGTCTCAGTAGTTGTGGTGCACAGACTTAGTTGCTCCGCGGCATGTGGGATCTTCCTGGACCAGAGCTCGAAGCCATGTCCCCTGCATTGATGAGCGGATTCTTAACCACTGCACCACCAGGGAAATCCCAGTGCTTTTAATCTTGAATTATAGATTATTTGACACAAAGATCATAACACCTGCTTTCATTTTATCTTTACCTTAAAATTTTTTTTACCTTTTATTTTGACCTTTCTGAATTGGTTTTGTGTATGTGTCCCTTAAGAAAACATGGAGTTTTATTGGCTTTGTTAACTGATCTAAAATCTATATATACATATAGATTTTTAAGTGAGTTTAGGTTATTTACATTCATTCATATTAGTGAAAGGTTTGGTTTCAGTTATCATGTTGTTTTGTGTTACATTTACTATAAACACATAAAGTCACTTTCTCTTTGGCTTCCAAGTACCAAAACCTAAGCAGCAAAACAAAGTAGCTTAAGCAAAGATGTAGGACTTTTTGGAAGGTCACTGGGTAAACTCATAGAATGTAAGGTGGAACTAGAAATCAGGGCAACAGATTAAAGAAACTTTAATAGGGGAGATTGGTTCAAGATGTCGGAATAGAAGGACATGTGCTCACTCCATCTTGCAAGAGCACCAGAATCATAACTAACTGCTGAACAATCATCGATAGGAAGACACTGGAACTCACCAAAAAAGATACCCGACTTCCAAAGACAAAGGAGAAGCCACAATGAGACGGTAGGAGGGGCGCAATCACAATAAAATCAATTCCCATAACTGCTGGGTGGGTGACTCACAAACTGGAGAACACTTATATCACAGAATTCCACCCAGTGGAGTGAAGGTTCTGAGCCTCACATCAGGCTTCCCAACCTGGGGGGTCTGGCAACGGGAGGAGGAATTCCCAGAGAATCAGACTTTGAAGCCTAGTGGGATTTGATTGCAGGACTTCAACAGGACTGGGGGAAACAGAGACTCCACTCTGGGAGGGCACACACAAAGTAATGTGTGCCTCAGGACCCAGGGAGAAGGAACAGTGACCCCATAGGAGGCTGAACCAGACGTACCTGCTTGTGTTGGAGGGTCTCCTGCAGAGGTGGGGGGTGGCTGTGGCTCACCGGGGGGACAAGGACACTGGCAGCAGAAGTTCTGGGAAGTACTCCTTGGTGTGAGCCCTCCCAGAGTCCACCATTAACCCCACCAAAGAGCCTGTAGGCTCCAGTGCTGGGTCACCTCAGGCCAAACAACCAACAGGGAGAGAACCCAGCCCCACCCATCAGCAGACAAGTGGATTAAAGTTTTACTGAGCGCTGACCACCAGAGTAACACCCAGCTCTACCCACCACCAGTCCCTCCCATCAGGAAGCTTGCACAAGCCTCTTAGATAGCCTCATCCACCAGAGGGCAGAGAGCAGAAGCAAGAAGAACTACAATCCTGCAGCCTGTGGAACAAAAACCACATTCACAGAAAGATAGACAAAATGAAAAGGCACAGGACTATGCACCAGATGAAGGAACAAGATAAAACCCCAGAAAAACAACTAAATGAAGTGGAGATAGGCCACCTTCCAGAAAAAGAATTCAGAATAATGATAGTGAAGATGATCCAGGACCTCGGAAAAAGAATGGAGGCAAAGATCGAGAAGATGCAAGAAATGTTTAACAAAGACCTAGAAGAATTAAAGAATAAACACCTAGAAGAATTAAAGAACAAACAAACAGAGAAGAACAATACAATAACTGAAATGAAAAATATACTAGAAGGAATCAATAGCAGAATAACTGAGGCAGAAGAACAGATAAGTGACCCAGAAGACAGAATGGTGGAATTCACTGCTGTGGAACAGAAAAAAGAAAAAAGAACGAAAAGAAATGAAGACACCCTAAGAGACCTCTGGGACAACATTAAACACAACAATATTCGCATTCTAGGGGTCCCAGAAGGAGAAGAGAGACAGAAAGGACCTGAGAAAATATTTGAAGAGATTATAGTCGACAACTTCCCTAATATAGGAAGGGAAATAGCCACCCAAGTCCAGGAAGCACAGAGAGTCCCATGCAGGATAAACCCAAGGAGAAACACACTGAGACACATAGTAATCAAACTGACAAAAATTAAAGACAAAGAAAAATTAGTAAAAGCAACAAGGGAAAAATGACAAATAATATACAAGGGAACTCCCATAAAGTTAACAGCTGATTTCTCAGCAGAAACTCCACAAGCCAGAAAGGAGTGGCATGATATACTTAAAGTGATGAAAGGGAAGAACCTACAACCAAGATTACTCTATCCGGCAAGGATCTCATTCAGATTCGATGGAGAAATCAAAAGCTTTACAGACAAGCAAAAGCTAAGAGAATTCAGCACCACCAAACCAGCTCTACAACAAATGCTAAAGGAACTTCTCTAAGTAGGAAACACAAGAGAAGTAAAAAAACCCCAAACAATTAAGAAAATGGAAATAGGGACATACATATCGATAATTACCTTAAATGTAAATGGATTAAATGCTCCAACCAAAAGACATAGACTGGCTGAATGGATAGAAAAACAAGACCCGTATATATGCTGTCTATAAGAAACCCACTTCAGACCTAGGGACACATACGGACTGAAAGTGAGGGGATGGAAAAAGATATTCCATGCAGATGGAAATCACAAGAAAGCTGGAGTACCAATACTCATATCAGATAAATTAGACTTTAAAATAAAGACTGTTACAAGAGATAAGGAAGGACACTACATAATGATCAAGGGATCAATCCAAGAAGAAGATATAACAATTGTAAATATTTATGCACCCAACATAGGAGCACCTCAATACATAAGGCAAATGATAACAGCTATAAAAGAGGAAATTGACAGTAACACAATAATAGTGGGGGACTTTAACACCTCACTTACACGAATGGACAGATTATCCAGACAGAAAATTAATAAGGAAACACAACAAGACAGGCTCTTCAATAAGTGGTGCTGGGAAAACTGGACAGCTACATGTAAAAGAATGAAATTAGAACACTTCCTAACACCATACACAAAAATAAACTCAAAATGGATTAAAGACCTAAATGTAAGGCCAGACACTATAAAACTCTTAGAGGAAAACATAGGCAGAACACTCTATGACATAAATCACAGCAAGATCTTTTTTGATCTACCTCCTAGAGTAAAGGAAATAAAAACAAAAATAAATAAATGGGACCTAATGAAACTTAAAAGCTTTTGCAAAGCAAAGGAAAGTACAATCAAGACGAAAAGACAACCCTCAGAATGGGAGAAAATATTTGCTAACAAATCAGTGGACAAAGGATTAATCTCCAAAAATATAAACAGCTCATACAGCTCAATATTATAAAAACAAACAACCGAATCAAAAAATGGGCAGAAGACCTAAATAGACATTTCTCCAAAGAAGACATACAGATGGCTAAGAAGCACATGAAAAGCTGCTCAACATCACTAATTATTAGAGAAATGCAAATCAAAACTACAATGAGGTATCACCTCACACTGGTTAGAATGGGCATCATCAGAAAATCTACAAACAACAAATGCTGGAGAGGGTGTGGAGAAATGGGAACCCTCTTGCACTGTTGGTGGGAATGTAAATTGATAAAGCCACTATGGAGAACAGTATGGAGGTTCCTTAAAAAACTAAAAATAGAACTACCATATGACCTCGCAATCCCACTGCTGGGCATATACCCAGAGAAAACCACCATAATTCAAAAAGACACATGCACCCCAATGTTCATTGCAGCACTACTTACAATGGCCAGGTCATGGAAGCAACTTAAATGCCCATCGACAGAAAAATGGATAAAGAAGATGTGGTATATATATACAATGGAATATTACTCAGCTGTAAAAAGGAACGAAATTGGGTCATTTGCAGAGACGTGGGTGGACCTAGAGAATGTCATACAGAGTGAAGTAAGTCAGAAAGAGAAAAACAAATATCGTATATTAATGCATACACGTGGAATCTAGAAAAATGGTGCAGATGAACCAGTTTGCAAGACAGAAATAGAGACACAGATGTAGAAAACAAATGTATGGACACCAAGGGGGGAAAGCTGGGGGGGCAGTGGTGGTGGTGGGATGAATTGGGAGATTGGGATTGACATATATACACTAATATGTATAAAATAGATAACTAATAAGAACCTGCTGTAAAATAATTCAAAAAAAAAAGCAACTTTAATAAGCAAATTGACAGAAAACTGGTGTGGAGCAGGCAAGAGATGGCAGGGACAGAGAGAATGGCTGGGAGTATGATTCTGGGTGGGTGGGTAGGGACCCGTGGAAAAGTACCAGGTCCCTACCCACCCACCATTTAATAGTCAAGGAGGGCTGGAGAAGTTTTAAGAAGGCTATCTATGTGCAATTGAAACGTTTAATCTTGTAATTAACACAGAAAATGAGGGTCAAATTATGCTCTCCTCTTATGTTTTTATAGTGGTAAATTATACATAACATAAAATTTACCATCTTCACCATTTTTAAGTAAGCAGTTCAGTGGTATTAAGTACATTCATGATGTTATGCGACGATCACCACCGTCCATCTCCAGAACTCTTTTCATCCTCCCAAACTAAAACTCTGTATCCGTTAAACACTAACTCCCCATTCCCTCCTCCTCTCAAATCCCTGATAATGCCATTCCATTTTATATCACTATGAATTTGACTATTATAGGTACCTACATAAAAGTGGAATCATACATATTTGCCCTTTTGTGTCTGGCTTAGTTCACTTAGCATACTCTCATAAAGATTCATCCATGTTGTAGCATGTATCAGAATCTCATTCCTTTTTAAGGTAGAATAATTAATATTCCATTGTATGTATATACCACATTTTGTTTATTCATTCATCTGTTCATCCACGGATGGACATTTGGGTTGTTTCTACCTTTTAGCTATTGTGAATCATGTTGCTATCATGGGTGCACAAATATCTGTTCAAGTCCCTGCTTTCAGTACTTTTGGGTATATACCCAGAAGTGGAATTGCTGGATCACATGGTAATTCTATGTTTAATATTTTGAGGAACCACCATTGTCATGTGCAATTCAAGTTGTTGGTGCTACTGGGCTTTCCAAGACTCCAAACCTTCACATTAATACCTCCTTCACATTGAAACCTTCTCTCAACACATTAATGCCATCCATGATACCTCCTTCTCTCAACCTCTGTAGCCAATCCTTCACCATTGATTTTACCTCCAAAATAGCTCCTTCCTCAATCCATCCACTTCTTCTCCATCTCCACTGTCTCCACGGTGGATTTAATGATCTTTATCTCTCTCTGGGTCTCTTCACATCCACCATTGTCTCTCTACAATCTGCTGTTTACACAGCAGCCACATACAAAAGAGTATATTCCATTTGCATGAATTATAAGAGCAGGCAAAACTAGTCTATGGTGAAGGATTTCAGAACAGTGGTAATTGTGGGGAAAGGATAAGGAGGTTGATGAGGTTAAGCAGTGGTCTCTGGGGAGATGAATTGCTCTATATCTCGTTTGGATATTGATTATACTGGTGTTTACATTTACAGTTCATCAGTCCGTACGCATTTTTTTCTCTAGGTAAGTTATATCTCACTAAGAGAAATTCACATCTAACCATGACTTTCAACACTTTGTCATCCCATCGCCAGGCTCTCCTTTCCACCAACACTGAAAATACTTTAGTGTCTTCTCTCTGCTATCCGGTTACAGATCACATAGAGTTTTATCCTGGCCTGCATGTCCTGGTCCTCCTACATCTCTTCCCCATCTCTCCTTACAATTATCCTATCTTTCTGCATCCCTAGATCTACTTGGCATTCTTTTGTTTCCTTGGCTCCTTCCTGCTGAAGCGTTTTAGGATATGCTCTTCCCTCTGCCTAGATTCTCTTCTGCCTCTTCCTATTCATCCCTCAGAATTTAGGGATGTCATCCATCCAGGGAAGTCTTCCCTGACTCTCCGAGTTATGAAATGCTCTCAAGCCTCATGGATTGTTCCTTTGTTGTTCTTATGATTGTATATTAAGTTGTATCCTTTATTTGATTTTTGTCCCTCTTCTCTATTATGAGTTCAATGTCTGATTTTACTCATCTTTTTATCCCCAGGACCTATCAGAGTTGCCTGGTGCATAATAAATGGTCAATTTGAAAGACTAAAAGACAGACAAATTTAGAAGGAAAGAAAGGAAGGAAGGAAGAAAGAAAGAAGCAGATATTTTGAGAAAGTCAAGGGAAGAGACTATTCAGCATCTGAAGGAAAAAACAAATAGAGTGAGATGTGAGTGAAACAGAGAAAGCCAGAGGAGCAGGGCATTTGAGTAAAGGTGGCCAACGAGAATGTAAGGCTGCAGGAATTCACAGAAATCTTTTTATTTTATTTTATTTTTTAAAACTGAAGTATAGTTGATTTCCAATGCTGTGCCAATCTGTGCTGTACAGCAAAGTAACTCAGTTATACACATACAGACATTCTTTTTTTATATTCTTTTCCATTATGGTTTATCACAGGATATTGAATATAGTTCCCTGTGCTATACAGTAGGACCTTGTTGTTTATCCATTCTGTATATAATAATTTGAATCTGCTAACCCCAAGCTCTCAATCTATCCCTCCCCCATCCCCACCCCCTTGGCAACCACAAGTCTGTTCTCTATGTCTGTAAGTCTGTTTCTATTTTGTAGATAGGTTCATTTGTGCCATATTTTAGATTCTACATATAAGTGATATCATATGGTATTTGTCTTTCTCTTTCTGACTTACTTCACTTAGTATGATGATCTCTAGTTGCATCCATATTGCTGCAAATGGCATTATTTTGTTCTTTTTTATGTCTGAGTAATATTCCATTGTATATGTATACCACATCTTCTTTGTCCATTCATCTGTTGATGGACATTTAGGTTGTTTCTATGTTTTGGCTATTGTAAACAGTGCTGCTATGAACATAGTGGTGCATGTATCTGTTTGAATTATACAATAGTTTTGTCTGGGTATATTCCCAGGAGTGGGATTGCTGGATCATATGGTAATTCTATTTTTAGTTTTCTGAGGAACCTCCATACTGTTTTCCATAGTGGCTGTACCGACTTATATTCCCACCAACAGTGTAGGAGCGTTCCCTTTTCTCCACATCCTCTCCAGCATTTGTTATTTGTAGACTTTTTAATAATGGCCATTCTGACCAGTGTGAGGTGATACCTCATTGTAGTTTTGATTTCCATTTCTCTAATAATTAGGGAATTCACAGAAATCTTAAGAGAGGGATTGGATTCCCCTCAGGGCCTGAAAGAGAGACTTTGAGTCAATTTTATCTAAATCTCGAAGGACAAGATGACCCTAAAATGAGGTTACCATGCAGGTGAAGTTCTTAGTACAGAACAGACTCTAAATAAATGTTAATTCCCTTTGCTCTATTCTGTCTCTTCTGGGAAAGGCCTTAAACTGCATCATTGTGGTACCTTCACTCCTCCTTTGTCTTTCTTGCCCCACCAGAAACAGAGAGAAAAAGAGAACATGCTACCTGACGTTCTTCTGGACAAAAACTTGCCATGGTTTCTGTCCAACCAGGACAAATCTCAAAAGAACCACATTCATAGTCTCAAAAATGTTTGGGAATCAGATAGGGATATACATCACCATCAGCCAATCACCAACCTTCATAAGCTATTAATTGTTTTAAATCCTTTTCCTTTAAAAAAATCTATGACTGCTTTATGTTGGTCAGTTACTTGCTATCTTCATTTGTTTAACATCTGTCTTCTGTCATACACTCCTTAACAGAGCTGTACTTTTCTCTGAACAGTTCAATCACAATGGAGTAAAACAGAGTACCTCTGAGACCAGTTCAGCAATCTCCTCGTGCCATTTGTGTAGGTTGTTATGTGTCATAGTTGGTGCCCAGACTGGCAGCCCATTTTAGGGCACAGAGCAGATGTTTGCCAAGTTCTTCCCAAAAGTCAGGCCCTTGATCTCACATTAACTTTGTTTTTTTTCCCCTCTTTTACTTTTATTTCTTTATTTTTTTAAATTAATTTTTATTGGAGTATAGTTGCTTTACAATGCTGTGTTAGTTTCTGCTGTACAGCACAGTGAATCAGCTATACGTTTACATATATCCCCTCTCTTTTGGATTTCCTTCCCATTTAGGTCACCACAGAGCACTGAGTAGAGTTCCCTGTGCTATACAGTCAGTTCTCATTAGTTATCTATTTTATACATAGTAGTGTATATATGTCAATCCCAATCTCCCAGTTCATCCCACCCCCTCCTTCCCTCCTTGGTAACCATACATTTGTTCTCTGTATCTGTCTGCTTTGCAAATAAGTTCATCTGTACCATTTTTCTAGATTCAATATATACGCAATAATAAACGGTATTTGTTTTTCTCTTTCTGACTTACTGCACTCTGTATGACAGTCTCTAGGTCCATCCACGTCTCTGCAAGTGGCACAGTTTCGTTCCTTTTTATGGCTGAGTAATATTCCATTGTATATATGTACCACATCTTCTTCACATTCACTTTTAAAAGAGGTAGGGCTCTGCTACAGACCTCGATTGTCTAGTCAGTGGTGTCCTTAGGGGACATTTGACAATTCTGCAGACATGTTTGGTTACCATAACATGGGGAGGGTATCACAGGCAGCGATAGTGGGTAGAGGTTAGGGATGCTGCTAAACAGCTTACAATGGACAAGACAGTCCCCCACAACAAAGAATTATCCAGCCCCAAATATCAGTAATGCTGCTCCAAGGCTTGGAGTGTGTGTGTGCATGTGCATGTGAGTGATTGGGGCCAGGAGTCTTGGCAGGCTGGGTTCTCAGGGCTTCAACGTGAGTAAGCAGGTAGTACCAGTAAACACTAAATTTGCAGTAAGAGAGATGAAGATATTAGAGAGGAAATACGAGCCTCTCAAGTCAACATGAAAAAATTTCCTATTCTTAGTGGAAAACAAAACACTAAAACTATGAAAACCACCACTGTGGGTTTTCAGATTTGTACAGGAAAACAAAACCAATATAATAGTCTGTCCATTCCATCACCCATCTCCATTTGAAACTAGGAATTCTTTTGTTTAAAGAGATGTCTAGACAATTACATATGCAGTTATTTTACCCACTGTGTGGGACATTTTGGTTCTAAAGTAATGATGTTTAATTACTCTCAAGACACTATGCTAATCTCTAAGTGAGGTGTACTGAAAATTCGGCTGTTGATGCTTAGCAAACATGATTTGCAAGCATTCTCAGTGATGTTATTTCAGACAGAGGCTCATCAAATTCTCAGTGAATAACAGAAACATCAGTGTAACAGAACCACATTTCCAACGCTTGATATACTTGGGTATGTGGTTTAATTAAAAATATATTCATTCAGCCTCAAATATCCATATTTGATTTTCCCTTTAAAAGTCTGGCCAGGACCCTAGATTTAGCGATCACCTGTGATAAGGATAGTTATTATATTAACATGTGATCCTGATTGCCCATCGAGCCAAGGGACAGGTCTCTAAATTCACTCATGCCTTCTTTTGCACAGGCATCTAAATATATGAGAGCAGAGGGTATGGGTTGGAAAACAGGGTGTCCCATCAGACCCTCCCGAGATTTCCCACTGTCATTGGCCGTGTCAGCTTGTCCTTGGGTATTTGATGACCCTCCATGGTTGGCTACTTTGTATCCTGTTTCCTCTGCCTGCAAAGAGAGACCAGGGCCTGGACCACTGCTGTTGTTCACGGAGTTACTCTCTGCTTTTCCACTGCTGCTGCCTTTCTTTATCACTCCCTTCTCTCCCACTCCACGATAGAAATCCTCAAAGCCAGGGAAGCAGGCCTCTAAACATAAGCCCAGCCATCCAACTCAAACTCAGATGGCTTGACTTTGGCAAGTACATTTTGTGATTGGGCTTCATCTTCCAGCTTGCCCAGGACTGCAAGGTGACCTTAATGAGAGAGTCTGGAGGAGTCTCATGCCAGTTAGAGGTTCTGCCTTTTCAGAATTAATCCTAGGTCAGCAAAACACTTCAGCTACACGCTCATTCAGGTAGACACAGCAATCTCTAGTCAGCCCTCACCTTGACCACCAGCTTTCTAGCCCTTCAATTCTTGTAGATTGTTGCCTGGGTCAATCAACCTTCCTGCTTTTCTCCCCAGTCTAGGACTTGTCTCTCCCCACCTCCTGGTTCAGCTCTCACTTCTTGCATTGGACCCAGGATTCTCTCTCTGCATTTTCCTAGCAGGCATTCCACAGACTACAAGAATACTCTCAATCTGGTTCCAACCAGATTTTCAGCAAGCTCTGTCCTCTATGTCTTCTGCCTCTGTCCTCTGTCTCCACCAACCTTCCTACAGAACGCACGATTTTATGAATCTCTGTAAACATGTAACCCACGTAAGAGCTGGGGCTTCAAGTGGCTCGGTATAAGTCAAAGTCATACTCAGCAAAATATATCCAGCAGCCAAGAGCAATCTTTAAAAACTGCCAGTATGCTCCTCTCAGTGGATAGCAACAGGGATCCAGTAACAGGGATCCAGTGAGTCGTCTACAGAAATTGTGGGTTTTTTTTGAAGTAGAAAAGAGTAGCTTTTTTAAAAAATAAATTTATTAGTTTATATATTTATTTATTTATTTATTGGCTGCATTGGGTCTTTGTTGCTGTGCACGGGCTTTCTCTAGTTGCAGCGCGCAGGGGCTACTCTTCGTTGCGGTGCGCGGGCTTCTCATTGTGGTGGCTTCTTTTGCTGTGGAGCACAGGCTCTAGGCGAGCGGGCTTCAGTAGTTGTGGGGCATGGGCTCAGTAGTTGTGGCTCACGGGCTCTAGAGCGCAGGCTCAGTAGTTGTGGCGCACGGGCTTAGTTGCTCCGTGGCATGTGGGATCTTCCTGGACCAGGGCTCGAACCTGTGTCCCCTGCATTGGCAGGCGGATTCTTAACCACTGTACCACCATGCAAGTCCCTGAAAAGAGTAGCTTTTATTGCTTTGCCAGGCAAAGGGGGCCACAGTGGGCTAAGACTTCAATGCCTTAGTGGGCTAATGCCTTCAAGACTGTGTGACCCACCCTGGAGAAGGTAGTGAGCAGTTTTATAGTGTTCAAAGAGTAGGGCATGATCAGCTCTTGGACAGTTCTCAGATTGGTTGGCATCAAGGTGAAGTTTCAAGCATCATCAGCCTTCTGGCTTCAAACAGTTTAGGGTCTATGTTCTTGTGGTCAGCAGTTTTCATCGGGTGGAGGTCTGCTTCCCGTAACAACGGCTTAGGAATGTGTGTCAGGCCTTTATCTATATCTTTCAGGGAACTGGGAGTTTGGCGATTCTGCTATGTGGCAGAATTAGTTTTTATAAGATCACCTTTCCTGGAGATGATGTGTAGTTTCTGGAATCTGGAGAGGGGACATGTGTCTAGAGGGCTGTCCAGCAGACTTAGGGGTGGTGATGGCTTCTGGCGGTTGCAAGTCCCAGGCTTTGTACCTAATCCCCGGCTTCGCCTTTGCAGGTAGTCCCTTTATTAGTCTCTCTTCAAATGACCCAGCTCGAAGGTGTCATATGTGTCCTGATACAGAAGTTAATCACATTCTCCTCTGTACCCTCATGGATCTTGTACACACCCTCTGCTTGAGCACATACCACATGGTCTTGTGATAATCTGTTTTCAAGGCTGGTCTTCCCAAGAAGACTGTGAGTTCCACAGAGCAGGGACAATGTCTTGCTAACCACTCTACCTCTAACCAAGTAACTGTCTGGGGCTGTTTTTGTGAATGTAGGAGGAGATAAGGAGGTCAGCCTCCTCCTGGGCAGATGGGAGAGAGCCCCCTGACAATCCTACCAGGTCCATTCCATGCCTGAGCATGCATCTCCCACAAGGCAAGAACCGGGGAGAACAGTGATTGAATCATGGGTCTAGATTCTAGGAGCAGGCTCCTGCCTGACTGTAGCAGTACAGTTAGTGCACAGACCCAGGAGCCAGACTATCTGAGTCTGAAGCCTGACTTTGTGTTTTTTGTTTTCACTTGCTATGTGACCTTGGGGAAGTTATTTAACCTTTCTGTGCCCAAATTTCTATATCTATAATATGGCCATAAAATAGACCCCACCTCATAAGATTCTTATGTAGATTAAATGTGATAGATACCATATGCTTGGCATATGATGAGTGATTAGTAATTGTTAGCTTAAGAAAGAAATAAATTAACATACTTGGTCTCAGGATAAAAGATCTGGGATCTGAGGTTAGCTTTATTGTATTACCTTGAATTAAGTCAGTTAGCTTCTCTGGGGTCTTAACAGCCCTTCTGGGGCAAAATTTTATAGTTGTATCAGAGCGAATTATTCCTATCTTTTTGTAGGTGGAAGCATCCATTTCCTCTCCCCCCCTTACTGCCAGCCAGAAAAATGGGAACTTACCCCCTGAGAGCACCGGGAGGTGGTATCTGCTTTTCTCCCCGCTCCTTCTTTGCTCTTCCCGTGGGAGGGGTGACCTGCCTAATAGGTGAGGTTTGGAAAAGTGCCACCGCACAGGTGTGTCCTTGCCTGACCTTCTCCATAGCTCTCTCTAGTTTAGAATCTTTCTATCACTGCCTTCTCTCTTCTTCTCTGCCTCCTACACGTGATAAGTAACCAGAGGCAGGCTTTGCTCCCATAGGGGCGTGGTGGAGTTGTGGATGGGGGAAAGACCTGAGGATATTATTCAGATATTCAGATACTCTGCTTGCAGCTGGAGGGGAAAAAGAGCACTTTGCCCTTGGGTCCAAGTCCCATTTTCTAATTTTATCCAACTGTACCAGCAATAAAATTTCTGTGTCTATTTCTCACAATGTGGAATGGAGAGAGGTGTGATTAACTAGCACCCTGAATCTTCACCATATGATGGGCTGACCGGGACCCCTAATAAGAAACCGTCAAAAGTCAGTGACCACAGGGAACTCTACTCAGTGCTCTGTGGTGACCTAAATGGGAAGGAAATCCAAAAAGGAGGGGATATATAGCTGATTCACTTTGCAATACAGTAGAAGCTAACACAACATTGTAAAGCAACTGTACTCCAATAAAAATTAATTTAAAGAAAGAGATACAAATTTCCAGTTATAAAATAATAAGTCACAGGAATGTAATACATAGCGCAAGGAATATAGGCAATCATACTGTAATAATTTTGTGTGGTGACAGATGGTTACTGGGCTTGTTGTGGTGATCATTTTGTAACATATTTGATTGTTGGATCACTATGTTGTGCACCTGAACCTAACATAATATTGCACATTAACTATACTTCAATAAAAAATGTATATAAAATAGCCACTTAACAAAAAAGTCAATGACCACAATCCTACATGGCAAGATTTGACTGGTGCAGCTGGGTTGAAAGGTTTAGTTAGACTGTTTGCTATTTGTGATCTGCAATGGGCTTACATCATGACTGAGGTTCGTAGGTGTGTAGTCGCCTTAAATAGATGCTGGCTAAACAAGCTTCTTTATTACAAGTGGACCTCATGGACCAGTTGGTTACCCAAGCAATGCTCTGCCTTGTGTCCATCTTAAGGCAAGATGGGCTGGCCTGGAACCTCCTCTTAGCATGCAGAGGTCTAGTCTCAGGTCAAGGTAGAGAGTCCCAGGAGGATTTTTCGTAGGGAATCGCCTCTGAAAAAGCAGCTTCAGTCCTTGGGAACTTCAGAGTCCCACATGGAGAGGGCAAGGGCTTTGATTCCTCCTAGATTGCAGAGTAGGGATAAGACTCTTCATGGTGTTTTTACTCTGGTCCCTGGGGCATAAGGCTCAAGTGCGCGTGCTCTGATTTCTAGCTTTTACAATTTATGTACTGCTGAGCATTGAGGGGTAGAAGGTAAATGTATTTTTGCTTGTTTTCCACCTTCATCCTCTTTCTTAGCTCTGGTTAAGGGACTGGGAGCCAGGAGAAATTAAACCCTGCTGGAACAGGGAAAAGGTTGGTGGAAAGGAATGGTTATACTCCCATTGAAATTGAGAAGCTTAACCAAGGCATGGGAAACTAAAAGCTGGAAAGGCAAGATTCAGGGTAAAGCATGTAGCAGAGGGCATTGCCTCTATTCAGGGTTCTAGGGCAAGCCCCAGGGCTGAGGGACAGTTGGCCTTCTGCCTGGTTTGGGAGGGGAAGGACTTGGGAGCACAATTACACCCTTAATGAGCGATTCCTTCCACTTGAGTGAATGCCCATTGGTGGGGAATTCTAGACAGCCAGTGTAGACGGGCCAGCATCCTTGGCAGGGCTGAAACAAAGAAGGATTTCGCTTTCCTCTTGTGATTTTTCTGTTTACCCAAGAGGCCACTACATCTCTACTTGATCATTTGCCGACAATAGCAATGTGGGTCTGGGTGCCATTGGGCATGGTTCCCTGGGGTAACTGTTCTAGGGTCTGAGGGTGACTATGGTTGAGGGCTGGTGCTGTGATAATTTTCTGTATCCTGTGGACACTTGGAGTCTAAAATGTTGCACCTACAAGAGCTTCAACCACTCCAAAAACAGAGAACCCAGACTTCAAGCTGCTGAAAGAAACTTCTCTCCACCCAGACTCTGGGTGAAAACACCATGGCTGGAAATGCCAGACTGAGAGATCAGGAAGAGAAAAATTTGTGAGAATTTGCATGAACTTCAAGTTACAAGGGAAGGGAACTTAAATTTTTGGACCTCAATTTTTCCCAGGAAATAAGAAATGGGAAGGGTTTCAGAATAGTTCCAGCTAGGGCATTATCTATGTGACTGGCATTGTAATTCTTGGAGAAATTCTGTATTGCCACTTGTACTTGTTGTTTTGTCTCCGAGTAGCCTGTTCCAGACAGTGTGACTTGGCATAATTCAAAGTTGGAACTAGACTAGTGAGTGTATTTTTGGCCTGAAGTTCAGGGTGGCCTGTAGTTAATATGTTGCTTGGTTCCATTCCAGGGTCCTTTGGGGCCTAAAGCTGAGCAGGTCATCACCAGTCGCAGAAGAGAAGCTTGTGTCTGCAGTGTGATGCACACACAGCAGGAGCGGGCCTGTCCTGATGACAGGCTGGTCTCCCCTTCTGTCCCACCTCACAGGGGATGCTAACACTTCCGGCTGACCACGTGCTTCAGTGTTACGGCCACAGAACACGTGTGTAAGAGGAACTGACATTTCCACACCAGGAGCTCCTGACCAGCCTGTTCCCTGGGGATCCTGATTTACGGAGAGGTTGGGGAGAAAGCACCACCCTTACCATCCCAGGGGAGGTGGGATGACTCATCTGATGGTGAGACTGGAAAAGGGCACTGACTCTGCAGAGCCCACTTTCCCCTCTCCTTGGCCCTCTTTCCCTTGGCAGGCTGCAGGCACTCTGGCACGCGACCTCCTCCATGTGATAAGCCCGCTAAGAGTTGTCCAGCTATTCTCTCTATGACTAGGAGGGCATTGAATCCACAGGGAGGGAGAAGAAAGCCCGTTTTATCCATGGGTTTAACTAGCAGCCGTCAGACTGACCCAGTGGTGCTCATCTGAATTCTGTGGCATCTCTCAGCTGGTTAAAATCTAGAGGGAAGAGGAGTGCTTTCTTAGCACTCTCAGTTCCAACACTTCGAACTATTTTCTTTCATATGGCCACAGGCTTCTCACAAAGCAATGCTAGAACAGGTGTGGTGTCCATCCACCCTCAGCCCTTGGTGACCCTCCCAGCACAGAGCACTCCTCTGCTGAGGGGCAAGAACTTGGAGGGCAGGGAAAGCCTGTCTTGTTGATGGGGCTTCCCTAGAGCCCAGCACAGCCGGCATCAAAGACTATCTGTGGAGCTTAATTGTTCCTTGAAATCACCAAAGAGGGAAATGTACTCCTCTTCCCTGGAAACACATTACAAGACAGTGAAATTCTTCCAAAGGCTTAACCTTAAATTTCTAATTAGTTGATTAATTTTTCTCATTCTGCCAACTCTTAAAGATGTTTTGAGAACTCATTTGCTAATTAGAGAAGGAACTTCACAGATGCAAAAATAAACCAGCTTCTATGCTGTCCAATATAGTAGCCGCACTCCCAATTAAGATGTGCCATAAAAATAGTATAAAGGAAAGTATAAAGGAAAGAAAGTAAAATATCTCATATTAATTTTTTCTATTGATTACATGTCGAAGTGATAATATTTTGGATCTATTGAGTTAAATAAAAATATATATTAGTAGTACTTATTTTACCTGTCTTTTTTTGACTTCTAAAAAATGTGGCTACTGGAACAGAGCTGTTCCAGGTGCTGCTTATTGTATAGTATTTTCATTCTTTTCCCATCTTGGACCAGGAAGGGAAACCAGAAAGACACTGAGTTGCTGCACATCTTTGAAGAAATCCTTTTCTTTCTCTGGACTCTCTTTTCAACACCTGTGAAATTAGAGTAGGTTCCATGCCCTGTAAGGTCGCTTCCAAATCCCTGTTTCATGACTTATTATAAAAGAAGGGCCAATTGCCCCAAAGGCTCTATCAGCCAGTATTAAAATACTTCATGTCCACTGTGGTACAGCTACCTGTCAGTTGTGGGTACTGACCATAAACAGAGGGATGCTGCTCATGACGGTGTGGGCTAGATGAACATTACCTGTGATTCCACCAGCCAGTATGAAAACCTCGCCAATGATGAATGCCAAACAGCCTTAAAAAGATGAACTGAAAGGGAAGGAGCACACATGTTCATTTCTCTGCTGATTTAGACATTTTGTTTTTTTGTTTTTTTAAAAAAATTAATTAATTAATTAATTAATTTTCTTTGGCTGTGTTGGGTCTTCGTTTCTGCGCAAGGGCTTTCTCTAGTTGTGGCGAGCGGGGGCCACTCTTCATCGCGGTGCGCGGGCCTCTCACTATCGCGGCCTCTCTTGTCGCGGAGCACAGGCTCCAGACGCGCAGGCTCAGTAGTTGTGGCTCACGGGCCCAGTCGCTCCGCGGCCTGTGGGATCTTCCCAGACCAGGGCTCGGACCCGTGTCCCCTGCATTGGCAGGCAGATTCTCAACCACTGCTCCACCAGGGAAGCCCAGACATTTTGTTTTTTTTAACCTCCACCACTGAACTGTATCTTGACAACAATTAGAAGATGAATCAGGACCACACATTCAGGCAAACAGCTAGAAGAGGTGTTTAATACAACATAGGAGAAGGATGCTGTGTTTGAAATGGTGACCCTCTGTGCCCTAATCACTGTTTCTACAAATTTAAATATGATACTCAGTACTGGTTATGGAAACAGCGATTTAAGTGGCTCAGTTTTTCTTCATCAGACCTTGCTTAACGCAGACTCATTGAAGTGGAAATTGAGTTTGTACATAATTATTTACAGTCTGTTGGGTTTTTTAAAAAGGACCTGTTTATAAGAAGACACATAATGGGCTCAATTGAGCCCGCTTCTGAGACCAGAATCTTTTCTGTTGGTCTCCTCTCATCAACCCCCTGCTAATGTGCTCTGAAATAGTTACCTCATTCCTCTCATCTGCCCTGCCAGTTGGCCTGATTTCTGGGTTTATGTCCTCACAGTGGCCGTCCTTTTCTTTTTTCTGCCTGGCATCTTATGTGGACATTTTAGTGGGATAGGGAACCTACCTCCTACTGCAACTGAAAGTGGGGTCCGGTTGCTCGCCGCTCAAAAGCCAATAAAGAGGCAAAGTTGGTGAAAGGAAAGTTTGCTTTGTTTTGGATGCCGGCAACGGGGGTGGGAGGGCGGACTCCTGTCCGAAGGCCGACTCCCCCCAACTGACAATCAGTGGGCAAGAGCTTTTATAGACTGAAGGAGGTGGGCCACATGCAGAAACAGCATAGGCAGCTCTGACAGTCATCTTGAACTTGGTTATCGGTGGTCTGATCAGTGTCATCTTGATTGTTTTAGGTACAGTTAATCTTCAGTTCCAGGGCGGGTTTGTTCCCATTTCCTTGAGGCCAGTTCTTGGAATTGTGGCAGCTTGTGTCATAGCTACAGCCTGGTCATCATGTAGTTAACTTCTCCACCTGGTGTGGGTGTCAGTGTCTATAAGACAGCTCACAGGATATGGCTCAGAATATTATCTGTAGCCCTTGAGGAGGAACTAAAGGTCCTTGACTTTGCTTAATGACTGAACTATTATTATTTAGTCCTTTTTTAAAAAAATGTATTATTTATTTATTTACTTACTTACTTACTTTTGGCTGTGTTGGGTCCTCGTTGCTGTGCACGGACTTTCTCTAGTTGCAGTGAGCGGGGGCTACTCTTCGTTGCAGTGCACAGGCTTCTCACTGTGGTGGCTTCTCTTGTTGCAGAGCATGGGCTCTAGGCTCACAGGCTTCAGTAGTTGTGGCACACGGGCTTAGTTGCTCCGCGGCACGTGGGATCTTCCCGGACCAGGAATCTAACTCATGTCCCCTGCATTGGCAGGCGGATTCTTAACCACTGTGCCACCAGGGAAGTCCCCTTATTATTTAGTCTTGTTGGACTGTTTTTCTTTGTTTCTGCATTTTCTCACTTCTCTGATTAAACTTATTCCCTGGCTAACGTTTTCCACATACCAAAGGCAGGCTGAGGACACGGGGGGCAAGGACCATAGGGTCCTGCTCCGTTTCACTACTACAGAAGCAGATATGGCCAGATACCTGCTGTCCTGTGTCCTGGGAGCTGGGATGCACTCCTGTGACCCAGGTTTGTCCAAGCAGTTCTCACACCTGAGAGAAGCTGAGCTAGCCCTGCAAAGAAACAGGGAACATAGAATTCATCCCCCTCGTAGTGACATCCACCGTCTTGGAGGAGCAGTGACCCTAGTGGTCTCCAATGGGCAGCAGGGCCCAGAAGTAATGACGTGAGTGTGGCAGTGATGTCTCGCCTGGACTCGTAGTTAATGAGACGTGTCACTACTCACACCCAGCACCCATGTCCCCCTTACCTTGCTCTACATTTTCAAAAGGCTGCATTTGCCATCTTCTAACATACCATGTTATTTACTTTTTATATTTATTATTTATATGCTTTTCCCCACTAGAGTGCAGACTCCATGAGGATGAGTACTTTTGTCTGTTTCACTTGCTAATGTATCCCAAGTACCTGGCATATAGTAGGCACTCAATCCCAAGTTGTAAAGTTAAATATTTGTTGAAAGAAACAATGAAGTCTTCCCACGGTGTGATTTTAGTAGAGTAACCTTCCCTGGTCTCTCTCCTTTCTTCTGAACCTCATCTAAAGAATCCCCATCAATTTTATGAGTTGTCCAATATTATTCCAGTACCTTCCCTTTTTTTTCCCCTTAAGTTAACCAGAATAAGTTGCAGTCATTTGAAAGTAAGATCTGTGACTGTAATGCGGAAAAATCCTTGAACGTGCAAACAACTCAGGGTGATTTTTGCCCCCTGGGGTTATTTTGCAATTTCAAGAGTCATTTTGTTGTAGTGGTTACAGCCAGGAGGTGCTATTGAGATCTAGTGGATAGAGGCCAAAGATACTGCTAAACATCTTACAATTCACAAGGCAGCCTCCCTCACCAAAGAACGATCTGGCCCCAAATGTCAATAGTGCCAAGGTTGAGAAACCCCGCTTCAACTTCTCCTAGGGAATGCGCCCAGTGAAATCAGGCAGCACCAAGTGATGGGGGTACAGGCTCCTGAGTCAGGAGATCTGGCCTTGGAT
Source organism: Eschrichtius robustus (assembly GCF_028021215.1). Lineage (NCBI taxonomy): Eukaryota > Metazoa > Chordata > Mammalia > Artiodactyla > Eschrichtiidae > Eschrichtius > Eschrichtius robustus. The sequence continues at coordinate 167,698,505 of NC_090824.1, forward strand.
CCCAACTCTGTCTTTGATTAGCTGTGTGATGTGAGACACATTCCTTGTTTCCTCTGGCTTTGGTTTCCTTCTCTGTAAAATGAGGATAATAATGCCTGCTTTCTTTAAAAAAATTTTTTTTTAAATTTTATTATTTTTTTTGGCCACACCTTGCGGCATGTGGGATCTTAGTTCCCTGACCAGGGATCGAACTTGCGCCCCCTGCAGTGGAAGCACGGAGTCTTAACCACTGGACCACCAGGGAAGGCCGATAATGTCTGCTTTCAAGAGTAGTTTAGAGGCCTGAAAGAGAGAGTATGTGTGAGAGTGGATCACAGACTCTGAAAGGATGTGCTAATTGTCAGCCCCACCCTCCACTCCTGAGGCTCCCTACTCCACATTCTAAATCTGAGTACTTCTGGGAATTTTGAACTCCAAGCTAAATCCATATTTGGATGTTTCCCCGAGTGACGGGAAAGGGCAAGAGGACTTGTCCTGTCCTGCAAACAGAGTCCAGGGAACAGGACAGCAGGTAAGGGAGGGCCCGGCTGGGACCCGGGCCTGGCTGGAGCAGCTGTACACCAGCTGCCTCATGAGCTGCCACTTGGAGGGGCTGAGTGTGCAAGGTCAGCTCTTGGATCTACTTGTGTTCTCTGTGTGTCAGGATGAAAATCGGGACGGTGGTCACCTGGTTGGTGAAGGAACCTGGCCTCAACTCATGGGGTTTCAAGGTCAAGCTTACCATAGGTAGGAAGAGCAGAATCAAAGAACAAGTGGAGCCTTCCTTGCTCAGTGGTGGTTTTCATTCTTACGAAAGTAAAATTTATGAATTTAAGAAGTATTTCTGAGAGCCTGTTATCTATCATGGATGATCTTATGAGCTGGAGACACAGAGGAGAATGCTCACCTGTGTTCTCAAAGAGCTCAGGAGGGGCAGACTCAAGATGGCGGACTAGGAGGACACAGAATTTGCATCTCCGCACAACTAGGGCACCTACGAGGCACCAGTGGGGGACCATGGACGCCTAAGGAGACAGGGGAACCCCCAGGAACTGGGTAGGACATGGGGCATGCAGGGGAGTGAGGGGGAGAGGAGAAGTGGAGGCGGGACGGGACCAGTGCCCCTGAGGGGAGGCTGAGGGAGAGGAAGGGATCCCACGCCCAAAGGGGGATATTGGCGGACCATTGGGAAGGCAGAGGATCAAAAGGGAGTGTGACCAGGTTTCCCTTGCCCACTTGGGCCCCCGGGAGCCCAACTGATGTTTTTAGGACATTCCACCTGAAAGCGGAAGAATACACTTTCTTCTCAAGTGCACATGGAACATTCTCCAGAATAGATCACATCTTGGGTTACAAATCAAGCCTTGGTAAATTTAAGAAAATTGAAATTGTATCAAGCATCTTTTCTGACCACAATACTACGAGACTTTATATCAATTACAGGGAAAAAATTGTGCAAAATAAAAACACATGGAGGCTAAACAGTGCACTGCTAAATAACCAAGAGATCACTGAAGAAATCAAAGAAGAAATTAAAGAAAATACCTAGAAACAAATGACAGCAAAAACACGACGATCCAAAACCTATGGGATGCAGCAAAAACAGTTCAAAGAGGGAAGTTCATAGCAATTCAAGCTCACCGCAAGAAACAGGAAAAATCTCAAATAAACAATCTAACCTTACACCTAAAGCAACTAGAAAAAGAAGAACAAAGAAAACCCAAAATTCGTAGAAGGAAAGAAATCATAAAAATCAGAGCAGATAAATGAAATAGAAATGAAGGAAACAATAGCAAAGATCAATAAAACTAAAAGTTGATTTTTTGAGAAGATAAACAAAATTGATAAACCTTTAGCCAGACTCATCAAGAAAAAAAGGAAGAGGACTCAAATCAATAAAATTAGAAATGAAAAAGGAGAGATTACAACTGACACCCCAGAAACTCTAACAATGAAAGATCAGAAAGAGAGATTAAGGAAAAATCCTATTTACCATCACAACAAAAAGAATAAAATACCTAGGAATAAACCTACCTAAGGAGGCAAAAGACCTGTACTCAGAAAACTGTAAAACACTTACCAAAGTAATCAAAGATAACATAAACAGATGGAGAGGTACACCATGCTCCTGGATTGGAAGAATCAATATTGTGAAATGACCATACTACCCAAAGCCATTTACAGGTTCAATGCAATCCCTATCATATTACCAATGGCATTTTTCACAGAACTGGAACAAAAAATTTTACAATTTGTATGGAAACACAAAAGACCTCGAATAGCCAAAGCAATCTTAAGAAAGAAAAATGGAGCTGGAGGAATCAGGCTCCCTGACTTCATATTATACTACAAAGCTACAGTAATCAAGACAGTATGGTACTGGCACAAAAACAGAAATATAGATCAATGGAACAGGATAGAAAGCCCAGAGATAAACCCAAGCACATAGGGTCACCTTATCTTTGATAAAAGAGGCAAGAGTATACAATGGAGAAAAGACAGCCTCTTCAGTAAGTGGTGCTGGGAAAACTGGACAGTTACATGTAAATGAATGAAGTTAGAACACTTCCTAACACCATACACAAAAATAAACTCAAAATGGATTAAAGACCTAAATGTAAGGCCAGACACTGTAAACTCTTAGAGGAAAACATAGGCAGAGCACGCTGACATAAATCACAGCAAGATACTTTTTGACCCACCTCCTAGAGAAATGGAAATAAAAACAAAAATAAACAAATGGGACCTAATGAAACTTAAAAGCTTTTGCACAGCCAAGGAAACCATAAATAAGACGAAAAGACAACCCTCAGAATGGGAGAAAATATTTGCAAATGAAGCAACTGACAAAAGGTTAATCTCCAAAATATACAAGCAGCTCATGCAGCTCAATATCAAAAAGACAAACAACCCAATCCAAAAATGGGCAGAAGACCTAAACAGACATTTCTCCAAAGAAGATATACAGATTGCCAACAAACACATGAAAGGATGCTCAACATCACTAATCACTAGAGAAATGCAAATCAAAACTTCAATGAGGTATCACCTCACACCGGTCAGAATGACCATCATCAAAAACTCTACAAACAACAAAGGCTGGAGAGGGTGTGGAGAAAAGGGAACCCTCTTGCACTGTTGGTGGGAATGTAAATTGGTACAGCCACTGTGGAGAACAGTACAGAGGTTCCTTAGAAAACTAAAAATAGAACTACCATATGACCCAGCAATTCCACTACTGGGCATATACCCTGAGAAAACCATAATTCAAAAAGAGTCATGTACCAAAATGTTCATTGCAGCTCTATTTACAATAGCCAGGATAGGGAAGCAACCTAAGTGTCCATCAACAGATGAATGGATAAAGAAGATGTGGCACATATATACAATGGAATATTACTCAGCCATAAAAAGAAACGAAATTGAGTTATTTGTAGTGAGGTGGATGGACCTAGAGTCTGTCATACAGAGTGAAGTACGTCAGAAAGAGAACAACAAATACCGTATGCTAACACATATATATGGAATCTAAAAACAAACAAACAAAACAATGGTCACGAAGAACCTAGGGGCAGGACGGGAATAAAGACACAGACCTACTAGAGAATGGACTTGAGGATATGGGGCGGGGGAAGGGTAAGCTGGGACAAAGTGAGAGAGTGGCATGGACATATATACACTACCAGTTGTAAGATGGATGCCTAGTGGGAAGCTGCTGTATAGCACAAGGAGATCAACTTGATGCTTTGTGACAATCTAGAGCAATGGGATAGGGAGGGTGGGTGGGAGGCTGAAGAGGGAGGGGATATGGGGATATATGTATACATATAGCTGATTCACCTTGTTGTACAGCAGAAGCTAACACAATACTGTAAAGCACTTATAGTCCAATAAAGATGTGAAAAAACAAAATTTAAAAAAATTTTTAAAAAAAGAACTCAGATTCTAGAAGGGATACAGGACAAAAAAATAATGAAAATAACTTGGGATAAGTGTCAGCAAATTTATGCAAAAAATGCCTGAGGGTAGAGGAACAACAACCTGTGTCCAGGGCGGTCTGGGGAAAGATCCGGAGGAGGTGACACTGAGGCTGAATCTTGTGGGATGGGCAGACAGAGAAATCATGGGGAGATTTTCTAGCCAGAGAGAACAGCAAGCACAAAGGCCCTGAGGTGTGAACTAACACTACCCATGTAGGGGAACCCCCAAGTACCTCAGTGAGGTTAGAACAAAGGATGTGGGGGAAAGAGCAGACGTAAGCTCTAAAGCAGTGGTTCTCAGTCTTGGCTGCATGTTAAAATCCCTGGGGCTTATCCTTCTCCAGCCCCTCCTGCCCCTGTTAATATTTGGAAACAGCTTCCTAGGTGACTCCAGTGTGCAACCAAGATGTGTATATGGGGGGATCTCCAGCTCAAAGACAGAGGAAGGTCCATGATGAAAGAGGGTTGCATAGAGTCTTGGGACTAGCTGGGCTTGGAAACTGACTTAGGTTCAGGGTCCAATTTCAGATTTAGAATTAGGTGGAAATCCCAGATCTCTGCTTGCAGCTATGTGCTACTAGGTCTTAATCGCTCTGTGTCTCACAGACTTCATCTCTCCATGTCTTAGTTTCCTCAGTTGAAAAAGTGGGATAATGATACTTACCTCTCACGGAGGTTGTAAGGTTTAAATAAAATAACTCATGTAAAGTGGTTGGCACATAGTAGAATTTCAGCAAATGTTAGCTCTTTGCCCCTCTTCTTTCACATTCCCTTTATTAAGGAGTTTAAGCATCGTCTTTTCAGTGTTGGGGAGCTACTGAAAGATAACCAGACGACATTATTGGATGGGATTTCTCTCTTTGAAATGCAGGAGTTACACCAGAGAGGAGGAAGATTGTGTGAAACAGAGTAATAGGCAAGAATTTCCATGTTGTTGGGACTTCCCTGGTGGTCCAGTGGTTAAGACTCTGTGCTCCCAATGCAGGGGTCCCTGGGTTCAATCCCTGGTCACGGAACTAGATCCCACATGCATGCCACAACTAGGAGCCCGCCTGCCACAACTAAAGATCCCACATGCTGCAACTAAGACCTGGCACAGCCAAATAAATAAAAATATTTTTTTAAAAAAAAGCATTTCCATGTTTTAGAATACCTGCTAGAGTCCTAACGCTGAGGAAAATAGGTATTAAATACTCCACTTCAAGAGGGGTGCCAGAGACATCTCCCTGTGTCTTAGCAGAAGGCCCAGACTCATCCCGTGACTCTCACCAGCCCCACTTCTGAAGCCGGCCTATGTAAGCTGTCATTGTTGTGTATCACCAGCTAAAAACGGTCTGCTTTTTATTATCACCCTACACTGCCAATTTTAAACAATGTCAATAATAAAATTGTCCTCCCCCCACCTAATTATTTTAGTCTAAGTTCTAACGACTGCTGTAGTTACTGAGTTCTAGCAATGTGTGTGTGAACAGTAAGTCCCCTATCTATGAACCTTCAAGTTGCGAACTTTCAAAGATGTGAATGTGCACTGGTTCCAGCAAGGAACCTGTGCCATCAACGTCAGGCGTGAGTGAAATTGCAGCTCGCCCTCTGTCTCCTATTGCTGACGGTCCTTCAGCTCTACCATCTCCCACCTCCTCTCCCTCCTCCAGTCAGTAACTCTTCTTGCCTGTTCACTCGATGCCAGCCCCTGCATGCCAGCTGTTGTACTGTACTGCTGTACTTTTTAAGGTACTGTACTGTAAGAGTCAAAACGTTTTCTTTACTTTTTGTTTTTTATGTATTTTTTGTGTGAAAATTATTATAAACCTATTACAGTACAGTACTATATAGCCAACTGTATTAGTTGGGGACCTAGTCTAACTTTGTTGGACTTAAGAACAGATTGGACTTGTGAACACGCTCTCAGAACAGAACTTGTTCGTATATAGGGGACTTACTCTATGCCTCACCTTTGCACATATTTATTACTTATTTATTAAACATTGTAATCTACGTGGAAGTTAGTTCGAACAACTCCCCGTGGCACATGCCCCTCCCTGCTCCTTGCCCATGGACTCAGATACAGGCATTCCTTTGGAGAGTAAGTTCGTAAGGATTCTGAATCATTTGAGCTTTTTCCAGGAACAATTGGTATCTCCATTCCTTGTACTATACGTATCTACAACTATACAGTGGATTAGAAACACGTTATAAGTGTAGCACAGTGATCGTAAAGACAAAGAAATAGGACCTGAGTGACTTCAATTCTATCATTCTATGAATGCCCGTAGAAATGACAAAAGATGTTGGTCCTCACTGCCAGGAGAAGCCAAAAGGGGAATTATTTTCACCAAAAAGCAAGCAATCTTTCTAAAGCAGTGGGTCAGATAGTGTCTCTGTTTGTTATTATCAGCCATTTTCTCTGATCTTTGCAGAAGAAGAAAAACTTCAGAAGTTTTTACCAAATGCAATAGACCTTTATGTTGAATTTTCTGGTGATGACATTTTAGTGAAAATTTTCTATCTGAATGTCTCCAGAGTCAATCCCAAGGAAACAAAGACATGGATGTTATTTTGATTTCTGGAATTTATTGTGAAATGGGATTTTTAATGAATCTCTGTCTAACTTATACTTAAGATTTTCCCTATTTGTGTATCTCTTGCTTCATGTGAAAGAAACTTTTTTGACATTAGAATTTATAAAGGGTGTTCTTTTGTCAACTACAAGCAAAATAACATGATAAATCTGGCTATACTGTCTATTGAACGTGAACATGAAAGGAACATCAATTTTTAGAAGTCATTGACAAATGTGCAGATATTAAGCCTTGAAAATAGAAACCATAATGATATTATTCATTACTGTGACAGGCCAATATGTAGGTACAAGTTTTTCTTTTTAAAACTAGATTAGCTAAAAAGAAGTAATCCCTTACTTTTGAACTTTTTGTGCTTTAATATTTATTTTATTTCATTTTTTTATAGGCATGATTGTATATATGAAGTTCAATGACCATTTTTCTCTCTGGCATTTTTTTCCTGGCTATGATTATTTGTTTCATTTCATGTTTATTGCTGAAAATAATTTTGTCCTGTAGAGGATGGGAGTGTCAACAAAATGATTCACTTGGTGTGTCAACTATACCACTGAGCAGAAGACTAAACATTGAAGAATTCATCAACCCCATGCCTCTAAGCCAAGAGTGGAGGTCTGGCAGTGAGAAGCTTTCGGGGAAGTACCACAAGGCAGAGGCTGAGGCTGAGTCTGACTCAGAAGAGGGCAGGCTAGGGTTGATCTCCCACATTGGGCAACTGTACAGTGGAGACTACCTTCTGAAGAACTTGTGGTGGTCTCCCCTGAGAACCAGCCAAGGGCCTGTTCTGCAGAGAACATGGCTGCCCAGTCAGTACAGCCAAGAGAGCAGCTGGGGAGATGGGTAGGATGATAAGAACCTGAAGTTTTAAATAGGACTGGACTTAAAAAAATTATCTAAAACTGACCAGAAAGCTATAGGTTTTGCCCTCGATGTCATCAAGGTGCTGATAAGAGAAACAGACAAGGCAGAGTTGAAGGTTGCAGTGGTTGGAAAGAAAAAAAATGCAGGTTTGTGTCCCACTGAGTTCAGGTTATCAAAAAAAAAAAAAAAGAAAGAAAAAAGAAAAAAAAACCCAAACAGTTACCTATCTCCAATCTTTCATAATAATAGCAAAATATTTTGTAATTTTAAGTTGAAAACAAGATTTGCAGAAATAAATACATTTTGGTGAGATTTTGAAATTTATTACTATAAAGTTGAACACAGTGTCTTATAATTTAAAAATAATCCACCTCTGGAACTCTGGCTCCTGTTTGTGATGCAGAAAGCTGAAAAGAGAATAATTTCTACACTTATGACCAAAACAACACTTGAAAACCTGCAGATTCACGACTTTCTTTGAATCTACCAGAGACTTGAAGTTGTAAGAAAACCAACTGACTTGAAAAATAAGGAAGGAGAGATAGGACATATGTACTGGCTTACCTGGGGCAGATGCTTCTGGATATTTGTAAGAATTCAGCTAAGATTTTAAACAAAATGTTAAAGGCAGGTACCAGCTAGTGAGAGAAGATAGAACCTCTGGGGGCTACAGACACAAGGGGAATTAATACTCACTTGAAGCTCTTCTCCAAGGACCTCAATGGGTGGCCTCAAAAAAGGTTGGTGGCAGGGTGAGAAACCTACTAAAGTGTCTTTTGTGGTGCAGACATGGTGGAGGGGAACAGCATATCTTCCTCTATGGGACAAAAGCCTCAAGCCCCGAAGAACAGGCAAAAACGCTCACCTGCTGGTTACTGGTGAAAACTGCAGCTGTGGGAAGGGAATAGAACAAGCCCTCTATCCTTAAGGGAGGGGCAGGAAGATATACTGGGTCTAGATCTACAGTTGAAGGCAGGGAAGGGTCGCTGATAATGTCCCACTTTTGAGACTTAGGGGTACCAATAGCATGCCTGCCCAAGAGTGAGACTTGATCAGAACAATGAGGACATTGCCTTTCACTTTGTATCCTCACCCTATTAGACTGTCAAGTGTCGAGTAACAAATAACAGTAGTATACTGCTGGGGGAGGGGCAAGAGCATGCAAAGAGACCTTCTCCAAGATTCAGTGCAAAGGGAAGCCTTAAAGTTATGGATGGAGCATACAGTAAGAAAAACCCTCTGGCATACCAGCCCCTACTCTAAACAAAAATCAACACTAAAGGATTTTGAAGACTGTAGTGCACTTAGTGTAACCACCATAACAAATTCCAAAACCTATTCAACTTCTAACTAAGTTGATTCAAACCTCACATTAAAGACCTAGCAGAAGGAAAGGAATTTCCAAGCATAACAATAATTTATTTCATTCTGTACCGTCCTACATAAGATGATCAGCTTTCAACAAAAATTTATGAGGATATGAAGAAGCAAGAAAAAAAAATGCACCCTCAAGAGATAAAGAAGTCAAACAAACCAGACTCAGATGACACAGAACTTGGGAATGTCACAAAGGAAATTATGCCACACATCAGGGCTCTTTTTCCCAGTAGGGAGCTTGTTGTTGCACATTCATCAGCATATCACTGGGCGATATTGAACAGTTGAACAAATGTAATTTGATTCCAAGACTGGGAGAAGAAAGAGAATGGGACAGAAGAAATGATGACCAAGAATTTTTCAAGTTTAATAACAGGCAACAAATAACAGATCCAAGAACCTCAGAGCATGCTAAGTAAAACCAAACCAAACCATCTGATATATCATATGCAAACTACTGAAAACTAAAGACAGAGAACATCTTAAAGGCAGTCAGAGAAAAAAGATATATTACATAAAGAGAATACTTGTACAAAGGTAAGAATTACAGCTGACATCAGAAACTGTTCAAGTCAGAAGACAGTGGAGTGCCATCTCTAGTACTGAAAAACAATATTGTCAACCCAGAATGCTATCCCCAGCAAAATATCTCCCCAAAATGAAGGAGAAATAAAAACTTTCTTATAGGAAAAAACTGAGATAATTTACTTCCAGCATACTTGAACTATAAGAAATACAAAAGGACTAATTCAGGAGGAAGGGATATGATACCAGACAGAAACTTGAATCTATGCAAAGAAATACAGAGCATTGGAAATGGAATAAAATGAGAGGAAATATAAAATTCATTTTTCCCTAAAAGATAACTGATTGTGTAAAGCAAAAATATGTACGGTCTGTTTATAACATATATAAAAGCAAAATATATGACAACAATAGCACAAAGGTGGAGAAGGAGAAATTGGAAGTATAATATTTTAATTGGGTTTTTTGTTTTCTTATTGTTGAGTTTTAAGAGTCCTTTGTATATTTTGGATAATAGTCCCTTATCATATGTCTTTTGCAAATATTTTCTCCCAGTATGTAGCTTTCCTCTTGTTGTTTTTAGGTTCCACATGTAAGTGAGATCAGATATTTGTCTTTCTCTGTCTGACTTATTTCACTTAGCATAATGCCCTCAAGGTTTATCCATGTTGTCACAAATGGCAAGATTTACTTCTTATTTATGGCTGAATAATATTCCATTATTTATTTATGTACCACATTTTATTTATCCATTCATCCATCAATGGGCAATTAGGTTGTTCCCATGTCTTGGCTATTGTAAATAATGCTGCAGTGACATGCAGGTGCACATATCTTTTTGAGTTAGTGTTTTTGTTTCCTTCGGATAAATACCCAAAAGTGAAATTGCTGGTTCCCATGATGTTTATATTTTTAATTTTTTGAGGAACACCCTTACTGTTTTCCATAGTGGCTGCATGAATTTACATTCTTACCAACAGTGTGCATGGGTTCCTTTTTCTCCACATTCTTGTCAACACTTGTTATTTCTTGTCTTTTTGAGAACAGCCATTTTAATAAGTATGAGGTGATAACTCATTGTGGTTTTGATTTGCATTTCCCTGATGATTAGTGATGTTGAACACTATTTCATGTACCTGTTGGCCATTTGTATGTTTTCTTTGGAAAGACATCTATTCAGATCCTCTGCCCTTTTTATAAAAAAAATTATTTTATTGAAGTATAGTTGATTTACAATGTTGTGTTAATTTCTGCTGTACAGAAAAGTGATTCAGTTATATATGTGAGAGTATATATATATATATATATATAGTGTGTGTGTGTATATATATATATATATATATATATGCACACATTCTTTTGCATATCCTATTCCATTATGGTTTATCACAGGATATTGAATATAGTTCCCTATGCTACATAGTAGAACCTTGCTGTTTATCCATTCTGTATATAATAGTTTACATCTGATAATCTCAAATTCCCAATCCATCCCTCTCCCCTCTCCCTCCCCCTCCCCCCTTGGCAACCACAAGTCTGTTCTCTATGTCTGTGAGTCCATTTCTGTTTCATACATAAGTTCATTTGTGTCATATTTTAGATTCCACACATGTGATATCATGTGGTATTTGTCTTTTTCTGACTTACTTCACTTAGTATGATAATCTCTAGGTCCATCCATGTTGCTGCAAATGACATTATTTTTTATGTCTGAGTATATATATATATTGTATATATGTACCACATTTTCTTTATTCATTCATCTGTCGATGGACATTTAGGTTATTTCTATGTGTTGGCTATCATAAATAGCGCTGCAGTGAACATTGGGGTCAAGTATCTTTTCCAATTATAGTTTTCTCTGGATATATGCCCAGGAGTGGGATTGCAGGATCATATGCTCTGCCCATTTTTTTTTTTTTTTATTGGAGCATAGTTGATTTACGATGTTGTGTTAGTTTCTGCTGTACAGCAAAGTGTATCAGTCATATGTATACATATATCTGCCCATTTTTTAATTGGATTGTTTGGGGGTTTTTTGCTGTTGAGTTGTATAAATCCTTTATATATTTTGGATATGAACCCCTTATCAGATATACGATTTGTGTATTTTTATATTTAAAGTGGGTTTCTTGTAGACAACATATAGCTGGGTCATGTTTTTTGATCTACTCTGATACTCTTTGTTTTTTAATTGGTGCATTTAGACCATTGTCATTCAAAGTGATTATGATATATTTCTTTTTTCTTAATGCCTTAATCTTTTCATATGTTCAGGGACTTTGTTTTCTCATTCAGACAGAGAGAGGTATATGACTTCCCATGATTGAGTCTTGAACTATTAAAAATTGTATGGATCCCTTTAAAATCTTTCAGCTTCAGAAAAATGGGAAAGGAAATGTTTTTTCCACAGTAGTTGGGTTTGTTAGATTAGATGTCCATTTACCTGTGAGAGATGGGAGGGAATTATAGCCACAGGCAGATCTTTAGTAGGATCTACCCTAGTGTGCTGAATGATTATTTATCCCTATCTTTGTTAGCAGGGCTTCCACAGCCATATCTAACCAGCACCACTGCCACTGATGGATGTCAACTGTGGTTATGCCCTTGCTTTACTCATTACTCCCTCACCCACTATACGTGACCTGGGAGAGCCTGTAAAGTCCCTCCATTCTGTCCTGTGAGAACTTGCACTTTCCTTAGTGGTCAATACTGTCTGGGTCTCTTCCATCTAAATTGTCCTGTGACAGTCTTGTCTCTGCTCCTGCTGCTGCAAGTTTTCAGACGAGTTTCTTCAAGCTAGAGAGTTCTACCTGGTGGTGGATATTACAGAGGGAGAGGCTACCAGAGTTAACCATGCCATGGGGAACAGTTGCTTTTCTGTGTTGTTTTGGGGCAGCTTATTTAGTTGCACACTACCCCTCCCCCAATGCTGACTTTGGAGCCCACTGCAGGTAACACCGTTGCTTTTCTTACTATTCAATTAGTTTCATGTAAAGGCTGGAGATGAGAAATATAGACAACCACTTTGTGCCCAATACAGGGGCATGTCCATAAATAATTTATAGGGATAAGCTTTGTGTCCCTTCTACCTCTACTTGTTTTCTTTTTTTTTTTTTTAATTTTTATTGGAGTGTAATTGCTTTACAATGTTGTGTTAGTTTCTGCTGTACAGCAAAATGAGTCAGTTATACATATACATATATCCACTGTTTTTTAGATTTTACCTGTACTTGTTTTTAAACACTACCATTGCCAGTTAGGTGTGCTCTGTGGTTCTATTAGGGAGACTTCCAATTTCCTTTCTAGATGAGCTTTTTCTTCAGATGCTATCAGTTAGGAGATGATTAGAAATTTCCAATTTCCCAACCAGTTCCATTCTACACAACTTACATAAATTTTCTAGCCTGTGATGGCACCCTCCCTTGCACTGATACAAAATTTCCTGTTTTTCATGTCTTTAGATATTTTATTAGAAAATCACGAGAATGGGAAGATGAATGCTTAGGTTCCAATTTCCATCTAGAACCAGGCCAGCACGGTTCTTGAATAGGAGAGTAACGTCATTTAAATGGCAGTTTTATAGCTGCTCTTCTGCACCCACCCCCATTACAGACAAATTTTCCATTGCCATCTCAGTAAACCTTGGACCAACCACACTTGCAACTGGTTTATGCCCAAACAGCTCTGGGCTGAGGCAAAGCACCATTTCTTTTTCATAATCATCTTGTGGGCTGTGGACAGATCATTGTTTAAACTCTCAGCTTTATTGTCCAGATCCCTTGTTTGTGTCCCCTTTGGATGTAGTTTCTCCTTTGTTGGACTTTTTATGGTGTCATAGATCATTCATGCTTAATACTTTCAGACCATTACCTGCTTACTTTGGCTGTGTTCTGGATATTCCAATTAAGAACTCTGATTGGCTCTTATTTCAATGGGAATTTAACCCTGAACATAACAGAGTAATGTGGCAGAAACTGCTGTTTTTCTACTCAGTAGCCATTTACCCTCTTTTTCTTATTAAAGAAATCCCAATATTGTTAAGAATGGCATTGCATCTAGACAGAAGATTATGACAACCAGGTTTCTGAGATGGGATTTGCCCAGGCTGGGCTGAGGCTGGCCTGAGGATGAGAGAATCAACATCCCTCATGTATTCCACTAGGTAGTGAAATCTCTTAAAAATTTCTAAAAGAACAAAAGAGAAGAAAACATTGCTATATCAGAAGACAAGTTATTAACTAGGGCACCTTGGCCATATACATCGAAGTGGGAATCAGTTAGAGATTATCATTACTGGCCACCAAACCATGTGGCACCTGGGGTCTGTACTCAGTCAGGCTACACTGACAATTTAAACTTTCAGAGCCTCAATGGTTTTTGTTTGTTTGCTTGTTTTGGGTAAAACCAGGGTAATAAGAACTACATTGTTGTAGTCTCCTCACTTAGAGGACAAAATAGTTTTATATAAAAGTATGTTGAATGAGTGGGGATCAATACTGAAATCAAATAAGGGGGAGATATAAGTTTGTAGGAAAGATGGACACATGAATGACTGTGTTATATTCTAATACAACAAGAACAACCATGGAAGTTGTAGTATCGCTTTTTCATGAAGCTAGTAGAGCTTTAAAAAAAAATGTTAAACACTATTGAAGGGATTTATAGGGTGTATTAGTCATGATAATTTTAGCTATAGCAGCAGCAATGACAACAAAATCCAAAATTTCAAAGGCTTGGCATAATAAAAGAGATTTCTCACTCATTTAATAGTTGATTGCAGGTGTTCTTGGTTAATGGGCACTGGGGTTAGGGGTAAGGGATTGAGTGGATAGAGAAGTTCTGCTCCAAGTCTGGAGACTCAATCCAACAAAAGCCTTGCATCTTCAGTATGTTGTGGCTTCTAAGGTCTCCATGAGTGCTGAACTCTGGCCAGCTGATGGGAGAATAGAGAGATTAGGGAAGATACACCCAGTTTTTAATCATCTTGGCCTGGAAGTGATACTCATTCCTTTCCCTCACATTTCATTGATTAGAACAAGTCACATGGGCCCATCTAGGCTTTAAAGTGTTGGAAATGCTGTCCCTGGATGGGCAGCCTTTCTCCAGAAACAGCTCAAACCTATAGGAAGGAAGCAGAATCTTTGGTGGACAGAAAGCCAACTCTACCCCAGAGGACTTCCTGAAGGAGGCATACTTAATGCAGAGTTTGAAGGATGAATTGTGGTTAGTCAGAAACTCTAGATATTGACATACAGTCCAGCCAGAGGGAAAATATTTGCCACAGCGATCATTAGGAGAATATTTGTGAAAGATTTAGAACCATCTTTGCCTATTAAAAAGCTTTCAGAAGTTTCGTATTTGACAGAGTGTTCAACAGAGCAGTTTATGATCCATCTGTGTGGGACAAAGATCTGTAAACCAATTTCTGGGTTAAGAGTGATGACTTCAGTTTTCTTGCTCAGAAAGCTTTCTGGGTGTGGGATTTGATCATGAGTTCATCTGAGGTTTGGACAGAGTCAGTGGATACCAGGCATGCCCTCTGTTCTGGGGCCAATAACCTGAGTAAGTCAACCATGACCTTGGGGTCAAGTTGCAGTACAGGATTCGTCTTGAGTACAGAGGCAGCAGATGGGGAGGGTCTGACCAGAGGGTCAACTTAACACTTGGTGTTTCTGAATCTTGGTTTCTTCATCCGTAAGACCATGCAACTTGTAACTGCCCAGTCCTGCCTCTGCTTAACTCATATGGTTGTTGGGAAACAATAAATAGCAAATGAGGGAGGACCCAAACAAATAAATAATGTAGGTGAAGGTATTTGTACATGATTAAATGTTATGCAAATTAAATAATTAATTAACTTGTCTTTCTATTCAACAGTTTTTGATGAATAGTTACTCTGAAGATTTAGAGCTAGAAGCTAATGAAGGGCCATAAACGCCAGGTGGCAAACTTTAGGATGTAATCTATCTGCAAGTAGTGGGAAACCACTGAAGGTTTTTGGTCAGCCAAGTGGCCTAATAAAAATATTCTTTTAAGAAGACAAGCCGGTAGCCATGTGAGAAGTGTGACACTCTCAATTCTGTTTTCTGAATTGCTCTTGAATTTGTTCCCCCCTCCTGTCCTATAGACACTGCCATAGTTCATTACTTAACATCTCTCATGTGGAGTAGGTATTGCAGTTATCTCCTAAATGGTCTTCTTGCCTCTAACCTTGTTTACTCTGATTCATTCTCCATGTGTACATGGAGAATTTTATACAATTATTTATTGGTTTATTGATTGATGGGTGGATTCATTTAATATTTATTGAGCTCTATCACGCACAATGCCTTGGGAACATGGCAGCGATGTTTGCTGAAGGGTAGGTCTTGACATATTGCTGCTCTCTATCACCCATACAATAAAGTCAAAACCCCTAGCATGGCACACAACACCATTTCTAACCTGGACTCAGTGCCTCTTACCAGCCTCATGGCTTCTCTGCCTTATAATCTCCCTTGTATTCTGTACACAACTATGTTCTATGGAGGCTGTGGAAAGGACTCTAAGGTAAGGATTGGGTATGAATTCTGGTTTGGAGATGTAATAGTGTGATGACCTTGGGTAAGTCACTTAGGTTCTCAGTTTACTTATTTGTAAATGGGAATTATATTGATAAAACATACGTTAAATGTCTACTGTAAAAATCAATGATATAGGAATGTAAATTGACTAGCATGGTGTCTTATATCAGTTGGTTTGGTTACAAATAACAGAACACCTGTCCGTAGAGGTTTAAGCAAGTAAATATGTAGAGATTGAAAGTAGTTTTTGATGTTGATTTAGTGGCTCAAAAATGACAGGGCTGAATTTCTGGACCCTCCTCTCATGCTGGTCACCTCATGTTCACAGGATGGTTGCTGTAGTTGCAGACTTTACATCTACATCCAAGGAAAGAAAGGGGAAGGGACAGCGCCTGCCATATTACTCTTCTTTTTTTATCAGGAAAACAAAGCTTTCCTAAACTCCATAGGGCAGATTTTCCATTAGACCATTTTTTTTTTTCCAGAAGCATATCACATGGCCTTCTTCAGTTGCTAGGGTGGTTGGGAATTTGGAGAGAAAGAGTTTCCAGACTGGTTGAAACAAATCATGATTGGTCATTTGGTGATGGGCACATTGCCACCCTGAACAAATTTGGAGTTCTGTTAACAAGGAAAGAGAGTGAATGGTATTGACTAACATTACACATTAGTATTTTCCAAACACATTAGTCGTTAGTAGCATTACTCATTAGTGTTTTCAAATCTTTCCCCAAGAAATGCCACATGTGTTCACGTCACTAAGTATTTGCACATAGTATGTTGTGTGCATAAAACACCCTCCTCCTGCATTGTACTCACACAATTTTGTATTGTGCCTTTCCTCGGTACATAAGCCATTTTCCATTTTCCCACGTATTCTTTGTCATTTTTTAAAAAATATTTATTTATTTATTTGGTTGCTCCGGGTCCTTGTTGCGGCAGGCGGGCTCCTTAGTTGCGGCAGGCGGGCTCTTAGTTGGGGCATGAGAACTCTTAGTTGCGGCATGCATGTGGGATCTAGTGCCCTGACCAGGGATCGAACCCGGGCCCCCTGCATTATTGGGAGCACAGATTCTTAACCGCTGTGTCATCAGGGAAGTCCCCATTGTCATTTTTAAAGGATGCACAGAGAAGATCCATTACCTGGCTGCATCATGATTTACTTAACCATTCCTCTATGGTTGGAAATGTATGTTATTTTCAATTTATTATTATAGGGAGAGGGGAATTTAGTTTTGCTAAGTTTATGTTCTGGTCCACATGTGTTACACAGATTATCTCATTCAAACCTTGAAACATTCCTATGTGGTAGGTATTATTTCCATTTAATAGATGTGGAAATCTAGGTGCTGAGAAATTAGTTTGCCCTAAGTCCTACAACTAGTGAGGAGTAGAGTTAGGATTCACAGAGAAGATGATTTAACTGCAAAGGTTGTGCTTTTTGATTGGAATCCACACTGAGATGGACATTTTTGTGCATGTATCAGTCCTGTTCAGATCCTCTTAGCTTCCCCATCTCTATGGCTTTGGGGCATGTATTCCAGCCTCAACTGCCTCTGTGGTGACCACATCTGGATAGACTCTGTCCAACTTCAGTGCACATCCTACTGCACTTCATTGCATGCCCCAGGATCCCTTGTGGAATCTGAGGTGTGAGACACTGAGGGACCTTGTTGGCATCCACACCCGTGCAGCCTGGAAGTATGAAGGAATTAATGCCTCATTGGGGAGACTTTGACCAATGGGAGATGGAAGCTGGCGGATAATTTCTTCACTTCCTCCTGACAGATGGACTGTGCTGATTCATGGTCATTGTATGGCCTTGTTCAAAGCAGTCTTGTGAGATCAAATAATCAGTCTTGCTTAACACCAAGCAATGGGTAGCTCCTCGCCCCCCATGTTGGTTCTTTCTCCTTTTCTGCTTCATTCTCCTTTTTCCCCCACTCCTGCTTCCTTGATAATAAAGGATTGGTGCATAAATGTTTAAAATTTCACCCTGGCTGTCTGAGCAATCCAGGCTGAGACAGTGCATAGAGTTATTTCATTATTTAGGATGATTTCCTTTGTCTAAAAGGGTTCCCACAGTGGGGTTACTGAATTTAAAAGTATGAATATTCTTATGCCTTTGAGAACTTTATAACTAACTTCAAATCTACCCCCACTGCCCACCCCGGCCCTTGGCTCACCCAATAGATGACTATAGCTGGGGAGGAAGACATTGTCATCTACCCTTCTATGTTCTTCTGGCTGATCTAAGAATTAAAGTGACATGAGAGAGATTAACAAGAAAAAATCAAATGAAAGTTTAAAAACATGTATACATGGGAGAGATCCAGGAAAACTGAGTAGCTCGCTAAAATGGCCACGTCCCCACTTTAAATACCATCTTCAGCAAAAGACAAAAGAGGATGTTGGGGATAGTGGTTTGTGACTTCAAAGGGGAGGAAAGCAATTGACCAGGAGATTGAAAAGCAAGTGCTTGGTAAACAAATGTTTGCTGCGTCAGCAGAGACAGTGGGACACAGAGAGGGATTTTAAGAAACAGACTTTGCTAGCTTCCTCCCTGTCTACCACACCTAGTTCACACTACGGTTACCGGTGGTGACAGCTCCCTTCTGGAACAGGTCCTCTTCTAGGCAGTTAGGGAGAAGGTCAAAGTTTGTTCCTGAGTCTTTTTGGCCTTGATTGTTTTCAGCTCCAAATCATCCCATGCCGAAAAGGCATTTTGGTGTGGCAAATTTTGCTCCCCTACATCTCTATGTCTTTGTCAGACTGGCTTCACTCATTATTGAACTAAGGGTGGAGCTAAGATCCTGCTGGCAATGACTTACAAAGAAGGCTATAAACAGGAACGTTTATGACCACATACAACCAACATTGGTTCAGTGTTAATGTGTGGAAAAACGTAATCTTTGCTGAAAGAGAATTTTAACCGTTTGAGTTTATGTTCCCTAGGGAAAAATACCCTAGGCACACAGCTTTAAGAGTGTGCTGGCCCTTGGTAATTGCGCTAATTACCTGTGAGCTAATTAGGGACCATTATGTATTCAGAAGTGAGATTTGCATCCTTCAAAATTTGCATTTCCAGCGAGAAGCTCATTCTCTATGCATCATAAGGTGAGTGTTCCCTGCTGATTTCCTTTCCTCATATATAAGCCAGGCTCACTCTGGGACTGCTATAATCAGAAGTCCATTAAGCAGAACCCGAAGAAGCCAGCAAGAGGAAGGAGCCTTCCGGAGCACACAGATGGGTCTGGGATCTATCTCGTTACAGAAACAACTATTTGGAGAGAGAATTTGGACAGCTTTTTCCAGAGGCTGCTTTTGAGTTTGTTCAGTCATAATCACAGGCTTTCCAGAAGAAACCAAATATCAGACAACTCCCTGAGTAAGAAATGGCCATTGCCAGGGCCCTTGTAAGATTCCAGGAGGAGCCTCTGTATTGCCTGGTGAGGCCTGCCACCCCGTGTGTAACAATAAACACGATGGCATGGGGAGTTCCCCAGGGTCTGTGAGTTGCTTGCTTCTTCTCTGCTGTGTCCACTGACTTTCACCATGTGTCTCTGAGTTCCTTTTGGCATTCTCCATGGACTGAAGCCTTCTCATTTCATGCCAGGGTTGTAGTTTGTTTCCACCTTCCTAGGAGAAGAGAGGGAGAGGAGAAGGAAAAATGGTCTCCTTCCACTGGCCAGCTCTGACCACACATAGTGAGTTGCAGGACTGTAAGCTTCTCAAGATGGGCTCTGTCCCCAGGCAGACACCAGTACTCATTATGTGAGCCATGGGCTGCTGCCATGGCCAGGGTGGTCCTGAGGTGTGAATCAGAACAAGATCAATATTTTAGCTCAGCGGAAGTTAGTAAACTCTGCACAGTGTAAAGAAAGTTAGATTTGGGTGCTAGGAGGCTTGGGGTCCTAGTTCTACTCTTTATTGACTATGTGATCTTATCCTTTCCCTGGATTTGTAGTTCCCAAATGGGTAGGTTAGGATTAGAGTTGGAATAGTAGCTATTTGTCATGCATACAATCACTGCTATGTTCTCTGCTCCTGGAAGATGTTGTTGATCAATTACAGATTGACTTTACCTCGAATCCAGGCTTGGCCTCACAATTCTTCTCCACAGGGCACTCCTGGTAGCCGTGCGAATTGAGATTGGACTTGGCTTGAGATGCAACCTCTTTCCTCAGGGTCAAATGATCCCCAAAGTCCTTTCAACAAACTGCCTGGAAACCAATTGTTTCTAAGTAGGTTAACATGAGAATTGAAATCTGGTTTACTCTAATAATTTGCATAGTAAAACTCCCCTCCCCCACTGCCCTAATAACCCTCTGTATTAGTTTTCCATTGCTGTGTAACAACTTACCACAAACTTAGCAGCTTAAAACAATATTTCCTCTCCTTAAAAAACTCCCATTCATAATCTTATAGTTTCTTAGCTCAGAAGTCCTGGCAAATTCAGCTGGGTTCTGGGCTTAGAGTCTCACCAAGCTAACATCACGGTGTCTGTGGCCTGGACTCTGATCTGGAGGTTCTAGAAGAAAGTCTGCTTCCAGGCTCCTTCAGGTTGTTGACAGACCTGAATTCAGTCCCGTGTGTTTATAGAACTGAGGTCCCCGTTTGCTTGCAGGCTATTGGCTGGGAGCTGTTCTCAGCTTCTAGAGGCTGCCTGCATTCCCTGGCACATGACCCCTCTGTCTTCAAAGCCTGCAGTGGTGCATCATATCTTCCTCATGCTTCAGATCTCTTTGACTTCTCTTCTGCTTTCCTTCTCTGCATCCAGCCAGAGAAAGTTGTCTACTTTTAATGGCTCCTGTAATCATATTAGGCCCATCTGGTTAATGGCTCCTTTTAAAGGCCAATGGTATCATATGACATAACATAATCACAGGAGTGGTATCTCATTATATTCACAGGTTATGAAGGATTTGGGAGGTCATTTTAGAAATTCTGCCTACCATATCCCCATTCAGAAATATCACAGATTCTATGTGAACAAAGTTAGAATTAATGGGTTTAACATGATGAGGTTCTACTGAATTAAAGATTTTTCTCTGTTCATTCAACAAACAGTGAAATACCTACTAGTACCAGACACCTGAAGACAGTGGTCTCTGCCTTCAAGAAGTGCACAGTCTCACCCCAAAACCAAAAGTCCAGGACCAGACAGCTTCACTGGTGAATTCTATCAAGCATTCAAAGAACATTAATACCTATCTTTATCAAACTCTTCCAAAAATTAGAAGAGGAAGGATTACTTCCAAACTCATTTTATGAGGCCAGCATTACCCGGATACCAAAACCAGAGAAAGACACCACAAGAAAAGGAAATTATAGGCCAATATCCCTGATGAACATAGATGAAAAATCCTCAACAAAATATTAGCAAACCGAATTTGACAACACATTAAAAGGATCATACACCACGTTCAAGAGGGATTTATTCCAGGGATGCAAAGATGGTTCAACATCTGCAAATCAATCAATGTGATATACCACATTAACAAAATGAAGGATAAAAATTATATGATCATCTCAGTAGACACAGAAAAAGCATTTGACAAAATTCAACATCCATTTATGATAAAACTCTCAACAAAGTGGGTATAGAGGGAATGTACCTCAACATAATAAAGGCCAATATATGGCAAGTCCACAGCTAACTTCATTCTCAATGGTGAAAAGTTGGGAGCTGTTCCTCTAAGATCAGGAAGAAGACAACGATGCCCACTCTCACCATTTTTGTTCAACACAGTATTGGGAGTCCTAGGTAAAGCAATTAAGCAAGAAAAAGAAATAAAAGGCATCCAAATTGGAGAGGAAGATATAAAACTGTCACTATTTGCATACGACATGATATTATATGTAGAAAACCCTAAAGACGCCACCAAAAACCTGTTAGAAGTAATCAATGAATTCAGTAAAATTGCAGGATACAAAATTAATATACAGAAATCTGTTTCTATACACTAATAATGAACCATCAGAAAGAAAAATTAGGAAAACAATCCCAATTATAATTGCAACAAAAAGAATAAAATACCTAGAAATAAATTTAACCAAGGAAGTGAGAGACCTGTACACTGAAAAGTATAAGACATTGATGAAAGAAATTGAAGAAGACACAAATAAATGGAAAGATATTCTGTGCTCCTGGATTGGAAGAATTAGTATTGTTAAAATGTCCATACTACCCAAAGCAAGCTACAGATTCAAGGCAGTCCCTATCAAAATTCCCATGGTGTTTTTCACAGAAATAGAACAAACAATCCTAAAATTTGTATGGAATCACAAAAGAGCCCAAATAGCCAAAGCAATCTTGAGAAAGAACAAAGCTGGAGGTGTCACACTCCCTGATTTCCAACTATATTACAAAGCTATAGTAATCAAAACAGTATGGTATTGGTATAAAAATAGACACATAGATCAATGGAACAGAATAGCCCAGAATTAACCCACACATGGCTAATTAATTTATGACAAAGGAGCCAAAGAATATACAATGGGGAAAGGACAGTCTCTTCAATAAATGGTATTGGGAAAACTGGACAGCCACATGCAAAAAATGAAACTGGACCACTATCTTGTACCATATACAAAAATGAACTCAAAATAGATTAAACACTTGAATGTAAGACCTGAAACCATAAACTCCTGAGAGAAAACATAAGCAGTAAGCTCCTTGACATCAGTTTTGGCAATGATTTTTTGGGATTTCACTCAAAATACAAAGGCAACAAAAGCAAAAATAAACAGTGGGGCTGCATCAAATTAAAAAGTTTCTGCACAGCAAAGGAAGCCATCAACAAAATGAAAGGGCAACCTGCAGAATGGGAGAAAATATTTGCAAATGATATGACTGATAAAGGGTTAATATCCAAAATATATAAACAGCCCATACAACTCAGTAGCAAAAAACCAAACAATCTAATTAAAAATGGGCAGAGGATCTGAATAGACATCTTTCCAAAGAAGACAAACAGATGGCCAACAGGTACATGAAAATATGCTCAAAATCACTAATCATCAGGGAAATACAAATCAAAACCACAACGAGATATCACTTCATGCCTGTTAGAATGGCTTGTCTCAAAAAGACAGGAAATAACAAGTGTTGGCGAAGACGTGAAGAAAAGAGTACCTTGTGCATGGCTTGTGGACATGTAAATTGGTGCGGCCACTCTGGAAAACAGTATAGAGGTTCCTCAAAAAATTAAAAATAGAACTACCCTATGATCCAGTAATGCCACTTCTGGGTATTTATTCAATGAAAATGAAAACACTAACTCAAAAAGATATATGCACCCCCATGTTCACTGTAACATTATTTACAATAGCCAATATATAGAGACAACCTAAATGTCCATCAATGGATCAGTGGATAAAGAAAATGTGGCGTGTATTAAAAAATGGAATATCATTCAGCCATAAAAAAGTGAAATCTTGTCATATGTGACAAATAGATGGATAGAGCATTGTGCTAAGTGAAATAAGTCAGAAAAAGACAAATACCATAGAATCTCACTTATATGTGGAATCTAACAACAAATAAACAAACAAAAACAAGATAAAAACCAACAAACACAAAAACCAAGCTCACGGATACGGAGAACAGATTGGTGGCTGCCAATCTGTTGGAGGAATTGAGTGAGGGGGTCAAAAGGAACAAAATTCCAGTTTTAAAATAAGCAAGTCATGGGGATGTAATGTACAACATGGCAACTATGATTAATAACACTGTATTGCATATTTGAAAGTTGCTAAGAGAGTAGATCTTAAAACTTCTCATCACAAGAAAAAAAATTCTGTAGGTATGTATGCTGATGGATGTTATCTAGACTTATTGTAGTGATCATTTTGCAATAGTACAAATATTGAATCATTATGTTGTACATCTGAAACTAATATAATGTTATATGTCACTGCACAGTCTAGTGGGGGCCAGTAATCACACAATGTTATAGGGTTATTTCAAATAGAGGTAGGTACAAATATATTGATGCCAATGAATTAGAAGTAACCTATTCTGGGCTTCCCTGGTGGCGCAGTGGTTGAGAATCTGCCTGCTAATGCAGGGGACACGGGTTCAAGCCCTGGTCTGGGAAGATCCCACATGCCGCGGAGCAACTGGGCCCGTGAGCCACAACTGCTGAGCCTGCACGTCTGGAGCCTGCGCTCCGCAGCGAGAGAGGCCGCGATAGTGAGAGGCCCGCGCACCGCGATGAAGAGTGGTCCCTGCTTGCCACAACTAGAGAAAGCCCTCGCACAGAAACGAAGACCCTACGCAGCCAAAAATAAATTAATTAATTAATAAAACAAACAAACAAACAAAAAAGAAGTAACCTATTCTGCTTGGAAAAGTGGTGGGGGAGGTGATTATTGAGGAGTTTGCCAAGAATTTGAAATTTTGGTTGAATATCAAAGGATATAGTTTTGCCTCTCAGAATAGTATTTGGCAAGTTCCTTTTCCTTCCAGAATCCCAATTTCTTCATCAGTATTATGAGAAGTTTAATTAAGATGATCTCTACAGCCTGTTTCACTTCTCTTGTCATCTGAATTCCAGGTAAATGTGTGTGAATGTGCAGGAGATGGGTGGGGATAAAGAGGATAAGAGAACCCCTGGAGGTGGGTCTTGCCTGCCTGTCTCAACTTTCAGTGTCATCTGGGTTCCTTTGTCTGGCTCAGCAGGGAGGTCAGAGATGAGGTCTAGCCATCAGTTAGGATGCAGCAGAAGATGGAATTCAAGCTGTCATAAACAACGAGGGCTATATGACTAGAAATTCAAGGGTGGGGTGATCTTGAGGTTGACTTAATCCAGTGGCACACTTTCTATTTTCCTGTAATCCTCTTGACTCTGCTTTAATCAGCTAGCAACAGAGTTCTAGACCTCACATGTGGATGCAGCCACATCCAAAGAAAGAAATGCCCAGCAACCTTTTCTAGAGTCTCACTGGCCCCACTTGGGCCTATCATAAGGACATAGGAAAACCTTGTGCTGATTAACGTCCTCCAGGGGTCTTGACCCATTCATTGGTAAGAGGATGAGAATACCAGGACTGACTTAGACCAGTCAGGATGCACCCTCAAACTGCTACACATCGGGTGGAATCCACTCACTGGCTCTGAGTCCTGGCTCCTCCCTCACCTCAGGACATTGAGGACATTGCTCGGGGACCAGCAGTCAATCCAGCTTTGCTAAGGCACTGATGATGGAGCAGTTGATATCATGTGGCTCCTTCAGGTATCAGAATAGTGCATGCAGAAGAGCCTTGAGGAGATGCACAGCTTGCCCCAAGGCAGTGATTAATAGTACAACTTGGGGCACTGTGGCAGTAGGTCAGTGCCTAACAAAACTGCTCAGCAGTGAATACATGGGGTAAAGCTTAGAGGCCATTTGAGCAATCCTTCGTAAATAGGTCATGTTCTTAGAATAAAACAGATAAATGATACTCAGATAAAGATGTCTTTTCTCTTTAAATCAAACCTTCTTTTTACTCAGGCAAAATTAAAAAAAAAAAATCTGAGTGCAGAGGCTCTGCTTCTCCCTGCTCTGGTTCTGCACCATTGGTTCAGTCTCATTTCAGAGATGTAGGAATTTATAATTGCTTTTCCGATTGTCACCAAGTCACCTTAATGGCTTCTTACAAATTATTTGTTGTACGAACAACATTGTTGGAAACCAAACTAAAAAGAAAGAAAAGGTTAACCCATGCTCTGACGACTACAACAAATCAAGCTATTTATATTTATTCGTGCTCTGTTCAAGCTTTTGCCCATGGCCACACAAAATTTCATCACAGGGCAGTCATATTTATATTGGTATATTGTGAGCATATTCTGTGTTTATTGTGTAATTGTCATAATTATGCTTTTTGCTCTATAATGGATTTCTGGAAATGAAAATTGGTGTCTGTCTTTGACACAACCACGCCCTTGCTCTCTACTGCATCCCACCCAGATCTGGAATTTAATTGAGGTTAATTCCCCCACCCGTTGTTTTATTTTTGTGTCAAGGGAATGTGTGCTCTCAGGGGAAGGAAGGTATGCTGTCCTAACGCGGCATGAATTGCATGTCTCCAGAGGAGCACCAACTTCTGCAGATTTTTTCTTTATAATCTTGCTATTTTAATCACACGTATATTTTTCTTGGCTCTATTATTTAGGAGTTATACCCTGTATACTTCCCAAAGGAATTGTGTGGTTTAGAGATAGAGACAGTGTGAAGTCTAATTAGAGATTTGTCTTAAAATAGGATTGAGTCCAGACCCAGGGTAAGGAAGTGAGTGTAAGACAGTGCAGGGGGTAGCACATCCCAGGCATTTCTGCCCTTACTCTTCCTCCCCGTGGAAGAAATCAGTAATCAATTAGGATGCTCTTTCACATCAAGCTTAGGTACAATCTCAAAAATCTTTCTTAACACTCTCCTTCAGGTGCCATTACCAATCAATGATAGTTGACTTGGGACATAAAATCTATTTACTGTGTCTGGTATTGGGAAAAGTGAACAGAGCTAGGAATGAAGAGCATCTGAACTTTGCCATGGATAAGCCATATAACCAGAGGCATTCAAAGACTGAATTGGGAGGAGATTGGAAGGGAAGATTTGAATTCAGGAGAAAGTTTAGGTGACTCACTTTACAGAAAATTCCAGTAACCTGGAGCAAGCAGAATAGCATTGGAAAGTTTATATGAACAATGCCCCTTGAACCATTCATGGAATAAAAGGTGGACTAGACATTATGGTTGAGACTTTCAGAAGGCATCCTCCATGGACACTTTCTTATTTTCTTAATTTTACCTCCCTTGTCCTCTTTCTATTTCTCCCACAGCGCCCTTTATGAGAGCTCTGTCATCTGATGGCTGCATCCTTCCTCAGAATACATTACTCTTGCCCTAAACTTTTACTGGCTCCGAAGCAGGGAGTGAAGAGGTCTAGTCCTGTAGGTTGGGGGTGGAGTGGGTAGTTGGCAGGGTAGGGGTATGGATCTGAATGCTTTGTCTGCAGCTTCTCAGCAACTGAGGATACCCAGGCCATTCTTATTATTAGAGGGGCACTGTTTTTGTAAAAATGAAGGGAAGATGAAGCCTGGTTGCAAAAATGATCATATTTTAAAGTTTACATTTTACAAGTGAATACTTCTACTACAAAAATGTCCTATAGCTAACACTGTACAGTGGGTTTGATGATGGGCTACACGTCTAATGCTCCCCGGTGAATGCATCATCTCTCTGTCCTATCAGTGTGCTCTGTGACTCTGTCTCACCTGGAGATGACGTCAAAACATGTACCTTTGAGGCCTTTGGCAAAATATATGGCTGAGCGTAGTGGTCCGTCTCACATCTCCTGTGATAGACCCTGCCTTAGGCCCACACTCTGGTCTCATTTTCTTAGTGATGTTGGCATCTGATTCCTTCTTGAAATGCCCAGGATGAAATACTTTATCACATCAAGTATTAATTTTCTTCCAAAGGCCAGTCTAGTCTCTTGTCAGGAATTTGCCTTTCCATTTGCCCTACCTCTTGTGAAACATTAATCTTCGTCTCCTTTCGGCTGTCATTCCAAGGAGCCCCCGTATTAATTGAGAAAGTCCTGTCTAAACTATCTGGGATGGATCCTCAAATAGTCTCTATGTAACCAAATTTCTTCCCCAAGAGTAGAGAGATGTTTCAGTGCATCTCACAGCTAGTGACCATCATGTTACTGTCTTTTTCCTTCTTTAGAGTGTATTCTGTGTTCTTCAGTCTGCTGTGAATAGTATCGTAGCGTCATACAGGAGTGGCTTGTGGCATATTCAAAATTCCCATCTGTCCCTATCATGTTCTAACTCTCCTCTAACCACCTAAGTTGTGATGGGTATGATGGATGTCTTCAAGAATTTCTATCTTGAACTAACCTTGATAATTACTCTGTCACTTGAATAAATAGAAGTCTGATTTATGTTTCATAAATTCCTTTGGCAGATTTTATATACTGTAGTGTTTCATATTCTATTATGTTTTGGACTGTTAACTTTTTTTTTTTTTAATGAGACTTTGGATAATATGTTGGGTTTGGGGATTGTTGTCAGTCAGATGGGTTAGGGTTATGCTGCGGTAATAGATAGCCCCTAAGTCTCACTTGCTTAGAAGAATCAAGGTTTCTTTTTTGCTTATGCTACATGTTCATCCCAGCTTGGCTGGCAAACCTTTTCCATGTCTCATTCAGGAATGGAGACTGACAGAGGCTTCACTGTCATCTGTTGGTTGCTGGTCACCATGGCAGGAAGAAGAAAGGGAACATGGTGAATTGCACACTGGATTTTTTGTTTGTTTTATTTTGTTTTGCTTTTATTCAGTTTTGGGGGGGGGGTATAACTGAAGTATCATAAACTGCATACACTTAAAGTGTATAACTTCATGCATTTTGACACGTGCAAAATGGATCAAAATGGATGTATGACACCATCACTACAGTGAAGAAAGTGAACAATTCCATCACCCCGAAAACACTCCTCATCCTCTTTGCCATCCATACCTCCATCCACCTTCATCCTCAGGCAACAATGACCTACTTCCAGTTACTTTAGATTGATTTGAATGTTCTAGAATTTTTTATAAATGGAATCATACAGCATGTACTCTTTTTTGATTGGCTTCCTTCATCCCAGCAAATGATTTGTAGAAATCTTCCATGCTTTGTGTGTATCAGTAGTTCATTCTGTTTCATTGCTGAGTAGTAGTCCATTGTATGGATATACCATAACTTGTTTATCCATTCACCTGTTGATTGAAATTTGTATTGTTTCTAGTTTTGGGCTATTACAAATGGTGAAAAGAACATTTGGGTACAAATCTTTGTGTAGACATATGCTTTTATTTATCTTGGGTACATACCTGGGAGTGGAGGTTTTCCAAAGTGGTTATACCAGTTTACATTCCTCCCAGCAGTTTATGAGAGCTCCAGTTGCTCCACATCCTCACCAACACTTGGTATTGTCAGTTTCAAACATTTTAACCATTCCATAGGAGGATATCTCACTATAGTTTGATTTGCATTTTCCTAATGACTAATGATGCTGAACTTTTTTTGTGTGTTTATTGGCCATGTTGTGCAGTGTCCTTTGGTGCTATGCTCCTGACTTTGGGCTGGTATGTCAGCTTGGTAGAATGACCTGTATCCAATTTTTTTTTCCAATGGAGCTATCAGTCCAGCATCTATGTACTATAGCATCAGCTAGCATCCCTTGCCCTGCTTTGTTTGGTCTGAACCAGGTTAGCCCTTTTATTTCTCCCCCCACCTATGGCAAATTTATGGGCTCTGTATTAAAGTTGTGCTCCCACTTTCTTAGGACCTGCATCCCCAGGAATATCTGCAGATTCTTCTTCCTGTTTCTGTCCTGTCTTGCTGATTTCAATGGTAGATTCTTTACTTTAGACCTTTTACTTCTTTGCCTGCCTCCCTTTTCCTTCTTTGCCTGCCTCCCTTTTCCATTTGACATCTTTGGGCTGCAATTCCAGAGCTACCTTAATCCCAGGGCTCTTTTGGCTCAAACTCATGGCACACCCCAGAGTTGAGTGTGAGCACTTCCCAATTCTGGCACCATCCAGGTCCCAGAGATGTGATTCCTAGCCAGAACCCTGGGCAATCTACTGTTCCAGGGGCATCCAGACAGCCTTGAAAAGAAAGTGATATTAAGTAGGACAGTTGTATGGTATAAAGAATTCATGTGAAAACTATGGTGACATAAAATCCATTCTGTTCACCTCAAAAAACATTAACCAGACAAGTCCTTTTGAAGTTCCTCCCATATCTCCTGCCAAGTACGTCCTCTCTTCGAGCAGTCAGTCTGAGACTTAAATCAGTGCAGAGTTTGGAAGGTTATGGCAGATTCTGGATGATACTGGCAAACAACTGGTGAGATAAATTGGTAGGTGTCCTAGCAGGAGAGCCAAACCTGACAGCTAAGCGTCTGGCAGATTCAGCCACAGTAACGAGAGGAGCTTATAAAGGGAAGTGTAGGGCTCCAGAAGGGGGATTGGGTATGGGCAGGTAACAAAACAGAAACTCAGGAATGAAGCCTCGAGCCGGAAGTACAAGCTGAGGTAAGTTGACTGGGGCTCCAGCAGGAGCTACCTGTGAGTTCCGGCATTTTGTCCAGGCCAGGTCCACAGGACAGGTGATGACACTGCAGCCTCAAATCCACAGTTTACACTGATCCTGTGGGTTGGGGAGGGTGGAAATGGGGGTGTGGACTGCTCCAGCTGTGGGTGCTGATGAATGAGTGAAGGGGCCCCAGGCAGAGTGTAATGAAGGAAATCATGTGTTGGCTTATTTATAGAGGACTAAAAATGAAAATCGCTTCCAGATGCAAACACTCACCCTCCTAGTAAGGAACCCAAGAAAAGAAGCATACAAATGTAGCTTACAGAGCCAGCGTCTTTCTAAAGGTCTTAAACTGTGTTATCACATTATGGAAGTCATGGATGAACTCATACTTCTGGACTCTGCCTGGCATGGCCACCCTGCAGTGTGGACAGGGCCAACTTCAGACACTTGGACCTGGGAGGAGACCTGCCCGCATGAGGTGGGAGGGTGGAGGACCAGCTGTAGCCGCTAAGTCAGGGAGGAAGCCCAGTTAGCAGGTAAAATACAGTAGCACTTCTCAACTTCCATGTGCATATACCTGTGGATCTTGTTAAAATACAGATTCTGATTCAGTAGATCTGGGGCAGAACCCCAAATTCTGCATTTCTAACAAGCTCCAAGTGATGCCTGGTGCTGCTAGTCTGTGGTCCACAAGTCAAGCAGCAAGAAAATATGGTATTCAGCAGGTGGCAGCAGGTATGAGGCATTCAGGCAAAAAATAGTTGTCAGAGTGAAAGGATGATAGGAGCGTTTGTACAGGTGGTGAAGGATAGTAATATGGACAAAAAGCAGTTGGCATTCAGAGATACGTGGCTGCAGTGTGCCTGTGTGGGATGCTGTGAGTGGCAGCTGATGTGGTGTGGAAGAACATCGACTCCGGAACTAGATGACCTGGTGGGATGCCTGGGTCAGTTCATTCCTACCAATCTGATCTTTTTTTTTTTTTAATTTATTTATTTTATTTTATTTATTTTTGGCTGTGTTAGGTCTTTGTTGCTGTGCGCGGGCTTCTCATTGTGGTGGCTTCTCTTGTTGCGGAGTACAGGCTCTAGGCGCACGGGCTTCAGTAGTTGTGGCACATGGGCTCAGTAGTTGTGGCTGGTGGGCTCTAGAGCACAGGCTCAGTAGTTGTGGTGCATGGGCTTAGTTGCTTCGCGGCATGTGGGATCTTCCCGGACCAGGGCTTGAACCTGTGTCCCCTGCATTGGCAGGCGGATTCTTAACCACTGTGCCACCAGGGAAGCCCCTACCCATCTGATCTTGATCAATTTAGTTAGTCTCTCAGGGCACCAGTTTCTACACTGGTCCAACCATTATTGGATTATTGTGAATATTAAAAAGCCTATCACATGCAAAGAGTCTTGGATGGGTCTAGCCATAGGGCATGAGAATAGGGACCGCTGAGGATGGCAGTAGGCGGGAGACAGGTGATTTTACTGTAAACTAATGGATCAAGTGGAACCCTCAAACTGGGACAGGAGGGGAGCACTGGTCTTTGGGAATGAGGCGACAGCTCCATAACAGCATCAGGTGAAAAGGGCAGGGACATCCTACCATGAGACGGTTTGGGGCTCAGTGCTATGGTGTGGGGCTGGTCCTGATTAAAACCCTCCTGGCCAAGATCAGACTCAGGCTGCTGGCCAAGGCGAGGGTGGGGATCCACAGGCCACTCTAGGGGAGAAGAGGGGCTGACGCAGGGAGCAGGCCAGCCTGAGTCTTCAAAACAGACTGTCAGCAGAAAGTCCACTGGGCAGGGACACGGGTCTTCCTGCCCTTTCCTCCCAATGTGGTCACACTTAGTGCTGCTTCTTCACTTTTGCCTCCCTATTGTTCTCGGTTGTAAACCATGCTTATGGAATTGATTCTAAGTGACCATCTTGCACGGTCATTAAAAACTGTCTGTGCTTTCTGTCCCTTTTCTTCACCTCTGAACACTTCAACTCACTGTAATTCAGAAACTTCTCTTTTGCTTTTACTGTATCAGCTCTGCAAAAACTTTCTTTTTTTAAAATTTTTATTTTTTTATACAGCAGGTTCTTATTAGTCATCAATTTTATACACATCAGTGTATACATGTCAATCCAAATCGCCCAATTCATCACACCTCCAGCCCCATCCCCCTGCCGCTTTCCGCCCTTGGTGTCCATACGTTTGTTCTCTACATCTGTGTCTCAATTTCTGCCCTGCAAACTGGTTCATCTGTACCATTTTTCTAGGTTCCACATATATGCGTTAATATACGATATTTGTTTTTCTCTTTCTGACTTACTTCACTCTGTATGACAGTCTCTAGATCCATCCACGTCTCAACAAATGACCCAATTTCGTTCCTTTTTATGGCTGAGTAATATGCCATTGTATATATGTACCACGGCTTCTTTATCCATTCGTCTGTCGATGGGCATTTAGGTTGCTTCCATGACCTGGCTATTGTAAAGAGTGCTGCAATGAACATTGGGGTGCATGTGTCTTTTTGAATTATGGTTTTCTCTGGGTATATGCCCAGTAGTGGGATTGCTGGATCATATGGTAAGTCTATTTTTAGTTTTTTAAGGAACCTCCATACTGTTCTCCATAGTGGCTGTATCAATTTACATTCCCACCAGCCGTGCAAGGGGGTTACCTTTACTCCACACCCTCTCCAGCATTTGTTGTTTGTAGATTTTCTGATAATGCCCATTCTAACTGGTGTGAGGTGATACCTCATTGTAGTTTTGATTTGCAGTTCTCAATAATTAGTGATGGTGAGCAGCTTTTCATGTGCTTCTTGGCCATCTGTATGTCTTCTTTGGAGAAATGTCTATTTAGGTCTTCTGCCCATTTTTGGATTGGGTTGTTTGTTTTTTTAATATTGAGCTGCATGAGCTGTTTATATATTTTGAAGATTAATCCTTTGTCTGTTGATTCATTTGCAAATATTTTCTCCCATTCTGAGGGTTGTCTTTTCGTCTTGTTTATGGTTTCCTTTGCTGTGCAAAAGCTCTGAAGTTTCAGTAGGTCCCATTTGTTTATTTTTGTTTTTATTTCCATTACTCTAGGAGGTGGATCAAAAAAGATTTTGCTGTGATTTATGTCAAAGAGTGTTCTTCCTATGTTTTCCTCTAAGAGTTTTAGAGTGTCCGGTCTTACATTTAGGTCTTTAATCCATTTTGAGTTTATTTTTGTGTATGGTGTTAGGGAGTGCTCTAATTTCACTCTTTTACATATAGCTGTCCAGTTTTCCCAGCACCACTTATTGAAGAGACTGTCTTTTCTCCATTGTATATCCTTGCCTCCTTTGTCATAGATTAGTTGGCCATAGGTGTGTGGGTTTATCTCTGGGTTTTCTATCTTGTTCCATTGAGCTATATTTCTGTTTTTGTGCCAGTACCATACTGTCTTGATTACTGTAGCTTTGTAGTATAGTCTGAAGTCAGGGAGTCTGATTCTTCCAGCTCTGCTTTTTTCCCTCAAGACTGCTTTGGCTATTTGGGATCTTTTGTGTCTCCATACAAATCTTAAGATTTTTTGTTCTAGTTCTGTAAAAAATGCCATTGGTAATTTGATAGGGATTGCATTGAATCTGTAGTTTGCTTTGGGTAGTATAGTCATTTTCACAATATTGATTCTTCCAATCCAAGAACATGGTATATCTCTCCATCTGTTGGTATCATCTTTAATTTCTTTCAACAGTGTCTTATAGTTTTCTGCATACAGGTCTTTTGTCTCCCTAGGTAGGTTTATTCCTAGGTATTTTATTCTTTTTGTTGCAATGGTAAATGGGAATGTTTCCTTAATTTCTCTTTCAGATTTTTCATCATTAGTATATAGGAATGCAAGAGATTTCTGTGTATTAATTTTGTATCCTGCTACTCTACCAAATTCATTGATTAGCTCTAGTAGTTTTCTGGTAGCATCTTTAGGATACTGTATGTATAGTATCGTGTCATCTGCAAACAGTGACAGTTTTACTTCTTCTTTTCCAATTTGTATTCCTTTTATTTCTTTGTCTTCCCTGATTGCCATGGCTAGGACTTCCAAAACTATGTTGAATAATAGTGGTAAGAGTGGACATCCTTGTCTTATTCCTGATCTTAGAGGAAATGCTTTCAGTTTTTCACCATTGAGAATGATGTTTGCTGTGGGTTTGTCATATATGGTCTTTATTATGTTGAAGGTGTTGAATTTTGTCAAAAGCTTTTCCTGCATCTGTTGAAATGATCATATGGTCTTTCTTCTTCAATTTGTTAATATGGTATATCACATTGATTGATTTGCATATATTGAAGAATCCTTGCATCCCTGGGATAAATCCCACTTGATCGTGGTGTATGATCCTTTTAATGTGTTGTTGGATTCTGTTTGCTAGTATTTTGTTGAGGATTTTTCCGTCTATATTCATCAGTGATATTGGTCTGTAATTTTCTTTTTTTGTAGTATCTTTGTCTGGTTTTGGTATCAGGGTGATGGTGGCCTCATAGAATGAGTTTGGGAGTGTTCCTTCCTCTGCAATTTTTTGGAAGAGTTTGAGAAGGATGGGTGTTAGCTCTTCTCTAAATGTTTGATAGAATTCACCTGTGAAGCCATCTGTTCCTTGACTTTTGTTTGTTGGAAGATTTTTAATCACAGTTTCAATTTCATTACTTGTGATTGGTCTGTTCATATTTTCTATTTATTCCTGGTTCAGTCTTGGGAGGTTATACCTTTCTAAGAATTTGTCCATTTCTTCCAGGTTGTCCATTTTATTGGCATAGAGTTGCTTGTAGTAGTCTCTTAGGATGCTTTGTATTTCTGCGGTGTCTGTTGTAACTTCTGCTCTTTCATTTCTAATTTTATTGATTTGGTTCCTCTCCCTATTTTTCTTAATGAGTCTGGCTAATGGTTTATAAATTTTGTTTATCTTCTCAAAGAACAGCTTTTAGTTTTATTGATCTTTGCTGTTGTTTTTTTGTTTCTATTTCATTTATTTCTGCTTTGATCTTTATGATTTCTTTCCTTCTCCTAACTTTGGGTTTTGTTTGTCCTTGTCTCTCTAGTTCCTTTAGGTGTAAGGTTAGATTGTTTACTTGAGATTTTTCTTGTTTCTTGAGGTAGGCTTGTATAGCTATAAATTTCCCTCTTAGAACTGCTTTTGCTGCATCCCATAGGTTTTGGATCATCGTGTTCTCATTGTCATTTGTCTTTAGGTATTTTTTGCTTTCCTCTTTAATTTCTTCAGTGACCTCTTGGTTATTTAGTAACACATTGTTTAGCCTCCATGTGTTTGTGTTTTTTATGCTTTTTTCCCTGTAATTCGTTTCTAATCTCATAGCGTTGTGGTCAGAAAAGATGCTTGATATGATTTCAATTTTCTTAAATTTACTGAGGCTTGATTTGTGACCCAAGATGTGATCTATCCTGGAGAATGATCCGTGCGCACTTGAGAAGAAAGTGTAATCTACTGTTTTTGGATGGCATATCCTATAAATATCAATTAAATGTATTTGGTCTATTGTGTCATTTAAAGCTTCTGTTTCCTTATTTATTTTCACTTTGGATGATATGTCCATTGCTGTAAGTGAGGTGTTAAAGTCCCCCCACTATTATTGTGTTACTGTCGATTTCCTCTTTTATAGCTGTTAGCAGTGCCTTATGTATTGAGGTGCTCCTATGTTGGGTGCAGATATATTTATAATTGTTATATCTTCTTCTTGGATTGATCCCTTGATCATTATGTAGTGTCCTTCCTTGTCTCTTGTAGCATTCTTTATTTTAAAGTCTATTTTATCTGATCTGAGTATTGCTACTCCAGCTTTCTTTTGATGTCCATTTGCATGGAATATCTTTTTCCATCCCCTCACTTTCAGTCTGTATGCATCCCTAGGTCTGAAGTGGGTCTCTTGTAGACAGCATATAGATGGGTCTTGTTTTTGTAACCACTCAGCAAGCCTGTGTCTTCTGGTTGGAGCATTTAATCCATTAACGTTTAAGGTAATTATCGGTATGTGTGTTCCTATGACCATTTTCTTAATTGTTTTGGGTTTGCTTTTGTAGGTACTTTTCTTCTCTTGTGTTTCCCACTTAGAGAAGTTCCTTTAGCATTTGTTGTAGAGCTGGTTTGGTAGTGCTGAATTCTCTTAGCTTTTGCTTGTCTGTAAAGCTTTTGATTTCTCCATCGAATCTGAATGAGATCCATGCCGGATAGAGTAATCTTGGTTGTACGTTCTTCCCTTTCATCTCTTTAAGTATATCATGCCACTCCCTTCTGGCTTGTAGAGCTTCTGCTGAGAAATCAGCTGTTAACCTTATGGGCATTCCCTTGTATGTTATTTGTCGTTGTTCCCTTGCTGCTTTCAGTAATTTTTCTTTGTCTTTGATTTTTGCCAATTTGATTACTATGTGTCTCGGCATGTTTCTCCTTGGGTTTATCTTGTGTGGGACTCTCTGCACTTCCTGGACTTGGGTGGCTATTTCCTTTCCCATGTTAGGGAAGTTTTCGACTATAATCTCTTCAAGTATTTTCTCAGGTCCTTTCTGTCTCTCTTCTCCTTCTGGGACCCCTAGAATGCGAATGTTGTTGTGTTTAATGTTTTCCCAGACGTCTCTTAGGCTGTCTTCATTTATTTTCATTCTTTTTTCTTTAT
Organism: Eschrichtius robustus; assembly: GCF_028021215.1. Taxonomy (NCBI): domain Eukaryota; kingdom Metazoa; phylum Chordata; class Mammalia; order Artiodactyla; family Eschrichtiidae; genus Eschrichtius; species Eschrichtius robustus. Next base: position 167,735,097 of record NC_090824.1, read on the forward strand.
TCTGTTCCACAGCAGTGAATTCCACCATTCTGTTTTCCAGGTCACTTATCCGTTCTCCTGCCTCTGTTATTCTGCTATTGATTCCTTCTAGTGTAGTTTTCATTTCAGTTATTGTATTGTTCATCTCTGTTTGTTTGTTCTTTAATTCTTCTAGGTCTTTGTTAAACATTTCTTGCATCTTCTCTATCTTTGCCTCCATTCTTTTTCCGAGGTCCTGGATCATCTTCACTATCATTATTCTGTATTATTTCTCTGGAAGGTTGCCTATCTCCATTCATTTAGTTGTTTTTCTGGGGTTTTATCTTGTTCCTTCATCTGGTACATAACCCTCTGCCTTTTCATCTTGTCTATCTTCCTGTGAATGTGGTTTTTGATCCACAGGCTACAGGATTGTAGTTCTTGCTTCTGCTCTGCAAAAACTTTCTAATCGTCAAATCCAATAGACACTTTTCAGTTTTTGCACTATTTAGCCACTAGAAGGCCAGTCAAATTTGTTGACAAATCCTCTCTATCCTGAGACTTTTGTGCTTTGGATTCCTTGCTATCATTTTCTCCTGGCTCATCACCCTCATTTCTGGGAGACTTCATCTGGTCATCTACACTCTTACTCTTTTTCCAGCTTGACCTTAAATGTTGGGGTTCTCCAATCGGTTCTCTTCTTTCTCTACAGCATGTTTCCTCCTCCTCTTCCCCCTCCTTTTATTCTTTTTTTAAAAAATATTTATTTGGTTGTGCCGGGACTTAGTTGCGGCAGGTGGGCTCCTTAGCTGCGGCTCGCCGGCTCCTTAGTTGTGGCATGCTAACTCTTAGCTGCAGCATGCTTGTGGGATCTAGTTCCCTGACCAGGGATTGAACCTGGGCCCCCTACATTGGGGGTTTTAAAGTCAGGAAACTTTTAGTTGTACATGACAGAAACACCACTCAGTTCATTAAAATTTTTTTAAAAAATTGGCAAAATGCACATAATATGAAATTTACCATCTTAACCATTTTTAAGTGTACAGTTCAGCAGTGTTAAGTACATTTGTATTGTTGTGCAACCAAACTCCAGAACTCTGCATCTTGCAAAACTGAAACTTAATACACATTAAACATCTCCTCATTCCCTCCTCCTCCAGCCCCTGGTTACCACCCTTCTACTTTCTGTTTCTGTGATTTTTGGCTACTCTAGGGACCTCGTATCAGTGGAATCACACAGTGTTTGTCATTTTGTAATTGACTTATTTCATTTAACATCCTCAAGGTTCATCTATGTTGTAACACGTGTGAGAATTTTCTTCCTTTTTAAGACTGAGTAATATTCGATTGCATGTATATGCCATATTTTGTTGATCCATGAGTCCATTTATGGACACTGGGGTTGCTTCCATATATTAGCTATTGTGAATGATGCTACTGTGAACTTGGGTGTACAACTACCTCTTCAAGACACTGCTTTTAATTTTTGGGCGTACGTACACAGAAGTGGGACTCTGGACTACTCAATTTTTTAGTCAAAAACTAGAGGAAAGACTAAAAAGGACGATGACCCATGGGCACAGAAACAGGGACACTTGGAGGTGAACTTCCAGCCAGTGGAGTTCCAGGGCGCTGTCTCTTGTTCTGAGTCTTGGCTCTTTCTTGCAGATTTTCTCCTGCCTACACTCTCTTTTCATGTGGTGGGAAAATGGCTTCCAAAGGCCTCAGATTCACATCTTTCCAGCGTGGAAACCCCCAGCAGAGAGAGAAAATCTCTCCTGAGATTATATCTCAGTACTATACAACTAAGAAAAAGAAGCTAACCTACTGCAAATGGCAGAGCAGAAAGACCTTTGTTTTTGCTGATATACTTGAATTGCTCACCAAAACCAGAATTCACTTCCTCCAGCCATCTTGCTATGTGAGACAATTAAATGTTTTCCCTGCTTAGGCCTCTGTCATGCATTACTATTTGCAGGAAACATAATATAATTGCTATACTGGATAACCACAACAAAACCTCATCTTAGAAAAGGAAAGAAGGCAAAACAGCATGCTGTGGTTACTGGTCATGCTTTATAGGAAAAACAACAATTCCCTTCTCTGACAGTGGAGTGAGTCATCAGTCATTGTGACTACCTTTCATTTTGTTCTCTAAGAGCTCTCTTGTCTATTGAGGAACAGATTCAGCTGATGTGCTTTTTCTTTTTGCCTGGAATGCAGATGTGATGGCTGGAGTTGCAGCAGTTATTTTGGGTTCATGAGGGAAAGGCCAAGTAAATCTCAGAGACTTCAGCTCTATGATCTTAAAGCTACTGGATCAATGTCAGCAACCAGCTACCTCTTGCCTTCTTGTTACATAAGAAAAGTGCCGAGTAAATGTTAAGTTCTCTTTGAATTTAACCTTCATCTTTTTGAATTCTGCATCTTAGCAATATGCCTTGATGTTTTGCTTTATAGTTTCCCTCAGATAGTGCCTGGGGAAACATGAAGCAATAGACCTTGGAGGTCAGGCCCTTACCTCAGGTAGCACCATCATAGATGGGCTCACCCACCTGTATCTGTCAGCAGGAGAGGTTTGAGAGAAGCCTCATTCTCTGGCTCCGCCTAGGTCTCAGTCTTATCCTCTACCTGTTTTCTCTTCACTTACATGATGTCTGTGCTACATTTATCTTGGGGTGGAGGAGCTGGCTTTGACACTTCCAAAGACAAGTGATTATCTGATGGACAGTGATATCTCACTACTGACCACAGGCAGAAAGGATCTCTCCTGAAATATCTACGTGCCCGTCTCCTTCCGCTTTTGGAAAAGGCAGATGGACCTAAGGCTTGTGCTTTCCTTGAAGATCTGGAGAAGTGGTCAGCATATCACAACATTTATACCATCCTGAGGTAGGGGTGTGTGTGTGTGTGTGTGTGTGTTCCATTTTGTTAAATTAACTTTTTATTTTGAAATAGTTTGAAATTGACAGGAAAGTTGCAAGAATATAATGAACACCCGTACACTCACTTCACCCAGATTCCCCCATTATTAACATTTTACCGCATATGTGTTATCATTCTTTCTCTGAATCTCTCTTTCCCATATATTTGTGTGTGTGTGTGTGTATAAATTCATAAGTGCTTTGTGCTCAGTGATTAAAATGTATTTTATGGAGAGGTTCTTTGGGAATAAGTAAATATCTTCTTCCTCATCAAACTTTTACTTGCAGATTTTTGCATCTACTGATGATTCTTGCCCAAATAATTATCACTGTAGTGTTTTCTAATTCCATAATTTCTTCTACCTTTATTAGTTGGCATTCAACTATAAGGTAAAGCTTTCCCTTTGTGCATTTATTCATTCACTTATTTATATCAATGCAGACTCATGGATTCTTATTTTATTCAAGGGAATCTAATCCATTATTATCATCAGTTATTTTGATGCTCAAATCTTTCCATCTTTGGTGAGTGGGAGACTTTTTAGGCTAGCTTCTGTGTCCTTTTGAGATATGCTCATCATTCTTTGAGTACTTCCTGACTTTCTGGCATATCAAGGTGTTCCAGGTTCATCTTGTATTTTCTTTGTGTCAGCCTTGGACTCAGCCATTTCTTCATGGAGTCCTGCTCTGTTTGGTGAAGAATGGTATTTAAAAGCCAAGATCTGGAAGACCTTCTGTGGTCTGGGAGGTCTTGGCCCTCTTAATGGAAAGAGCTAGGAAATATGTATATGTAAGTACATACACATGCACATATATCATATTAGTTTGCTGGAGCTACCCTGGCAAAGTACCACAAACTGGGTGGGCTTAAACAACAGAAATTAATTCTCATAATTCCTAGAGGCTGGAAGTCTGAGATCAAGATCTAGGCAGGGTTTGTTCCTTCTGAGGGCTATGAGAGAGAATCTGTTTCATGCTTCTCCCCTCGCTTCTGATGGTTTGTTGGCAATCTTTGGTGGTCCTTGGCATGTAGAAGGATCACTCCAATCTCTGCCTTTCTTTTCTTTTTTTTTAAAGATTTTTTGATGTGGACCATTTTAAAAATCTTTATTGAATATGTTACAATATTGCTTCTGTTTTATGTTTTGGTTTTTTTGGCTGCAAAGCCCATGGGATCTTAACTCCCTGACCGGGGATCGAACCCGCACCCCCTGCATTGGAAGGCAAAGTCTTAACCACTGGATTGCCACGGAAGTGCCTCTGCCTTTATTTTCACATGACATTCTCCCTGTGTCTGTCACTGGATCAGGGTCCCCTTTAATGACCTAATTTTAACTTGATTATCACAGTCAAGAGATATGTGACCAAGTAAAGTCACATTCTGAGGTCCTGTGGGGCTAAGACATTTATCTCTTTTTCTCCATTACAAATCATAAATTCACACTGATACTCCAATTCCAATCCACTGCCCCAGGATATATTCTAGTCTTTCTCTTTGCCACCTTTCTTCTTTGACAGTGAGCAACCTGGCTCCAGTTACCTGCAATATCGTGACTTATTTACAGAATCTCTTTCATGTAACCAGTCTCCAAGTCCTGGCTCTGTTGCACGTAGCAGTTGACCAGCTCCACTGCCTTCTCTCACAGAGTTCGCTTTTACCAAATGACAGCTGAGTTAGTAAGGGGACTCAAGCACCTCTTTCCTACCTCCATGGCTCTTTGGGACCTCCAATTCTTAGACCCTAGAATTATACTTATTTGGAAAGTAACGTTTATATAGTGCTTTGGGATTTCCCAAGAATGTAGGAATATGCTTTTATTTAAATTATGAGCATCATAAAAACACTGTGAGGTTCATTTTCAGCTCCAATCTAGAGATCAAGAAACCAAGACTGATTTAAACTGTGTTGGCAGGACCAGGACAAGTAGCTCAGCCCACGATTACATCATACACTACATGTCACCCTGCACCTGAATATTATTTAGTATAGACGACACCGAACATTCCACATGATTGGAAAAGATATCTTAGGACCTGGGGACCCTAGAGAGAGGGTGCATTCTTCAGTCAGTTCATTACATTTACATGTCTTCTGTCATGTGTGAAATGAATTATCTGGAGTTAACCTTTACCATCGCTAAGCATACATATTTGTGATTTGTGCAGAATAGGAGAACTTGAGTTCTGTCTTCAAAATGAAATGGAGGTTTTCCCATTTAAAGTCAAGTCCTTCATTTCTAAATGCTGAATAGGATGGCACTTTTAGAAGAATTCCAGATGGTTAAATTAGGAGACTGATAATAAAAAAAAAAAAGAGAGAAAGAGAGAGAGACCAGCCCAAGATTACTCACAGAGCTTGAAGCCTTTTAATTTGGTTATGAATGAAATGCATTTTCATACCTTGCTCTGAAATGATTGCCAACCTCACCGACAGGAAGCCCTTGGGCATGTTATGGTCCCCTTCCCCCAAAGGCCCCTGGCTGCGCATGACTTCCCTTACAAACTTATTATTATTATTATTTTTTGCCAATTCAAGATGAAGTTGTTCTGCTTAGAATAAGAAGAGGCTCTATGAAGCATGTCGGTGTTTTCCTATACAGTGTGTCTTTTTGAAGGGAACGAGTCTGTGTGGGTCAGGGAGGAGGGTGGGGGGCTGTGACGTTTCTGCGTCTTGGGCTTTGCAGACAGGGATCCTCCACCAGGGCCCTTCCCCCAGGTTTCTCTCAGGGAAGGTGAGGCAGTCCCAGTGGGCCGTCAGAAACCATCCTCTTACCTAAGATTCTCAGAGATCAGGTTTCTTCCCTCTGTGTGCTGCTGCTGAAGAGGTGTGACGAAGAGGAGGAGGGGGAGGAGGACGAGGAAGATTTGAAAGGAGGCACCTTCTCTGTGGTTTGGGTTCATAAGGACCCGCTGCAAATGTCCTCAAGGAATCAAGAGGGCTTTGCTCAGATATTCCCTCGTGGAGATGATGCCCACATTGCTTTGGGAGCCTGGCCTCAGCATCCTGAGGTGGCTTCTTAAGCCAAGAGCTTTATGCTGACTTGCGATATGGCCGTGGAGTCCCATACAACTAACCCGGGGACCACAGATGACCGCTCCCATTGAAACCTCTAGGGTTCCAGCAGTAGACAGATTTGGCTAGGATCCAAACCCTGATGCTTACAAGGGTTGTAGCCTCCATGAGCATGTACTCCCACTGGAAAAGCTAAATGGCTCCTAGACTTCCTTGAAAGACTTCTTTCTCATAGTGTGGAACGTCCCCTGTTTCTCCACGTGTGGTACACGCAGCTGTATTCTTCCAAGTAGCAGCTGAAGTCCGGTTCTTCACTGTACTTCGCAGAACAAAATGAACTTTCTCGTTCAACTCTGACCACACTGTCTGCAAAAATAGTACCCTGGTGGTCACTGTATCCCTCTGCACTCATCTCCACCTGACAGGTGTGTCCCTGATGGTTTATTACCTGCCACCTGCATTGTCACTGTCAAGGGCAGGAAGACTGCCTGTTTACTCCCTGCTGCGTTCTTCGCTCCCTGAATCAGTGCCTGCCTCAGGGGAGGGAATCTTTAGTTATGGGACCAAACTAGGTATGGACGGGTTTTTGTCTGCAGCTCAGGGAAGGGGGGCATATATGGGATTCTGGGGCCACAATAGATGTATAAAGCCAAAGTCAGGGTTTGGGGTGATCCTAGGTGAGCCCTGGAAATATGTCTTATCCTAGCAGGAGAGATGGAGCTAGGGCCAGGATCATTTAAAAATAGGTGCCAGAGTCTTAGCAGGGCAAGTATGATGTTCAAATCTACTGGGTCATTCTAGGGTCAAAGGGTCAAAAGCTGAAAGGAAGGAACAAGGAGAGTGAACTCAGGAGGAAGACGGTAATAATAAAGTATAGCATTTATTTATCATTTATTTGTTTGTTTACTTATTTGTAATGTATAAGCCAGGCAATGTGTTTTAAGTGCGTTCTGTGTATCATCTCCTTTACTCCTTATAAAAACGTTGCGAGGCATTGTCTCTTATTACCTCCGTTTTGCTGAGAAGGAAACTGAGACACAGAAAGCATACGTAACTTGCCTGAGTGTTCGTAGTTAGGGACTGAGCTTGGTGTCAGTTCCAGGGGGTCTGGCTCCCAGGTTAGACCAACACATGGGCTCTTTCTTTAGGTCTCCACATCAAAGTTCCTACTGTCTTCCACCGAGCAGGCACTTTCTTTGGTGTAAGTGAGTCACTGGGTTTGGCACAGTTAATCATTTGAAATCACCAAAACTGGTGATGATATTGGTTAAACTAGAACAGTTCTCAAAAATACACATCTTTTGTCCTGCAACGCTCTTGTGTTGAAATGATTGATTTCAAAGCATCCTTGATTCAGAGGCTGTCAGAACCAGGGGCCCCTTAGAGACCTCCTGGTGTGCCCCTTTGCTTCACTGATAGGAAACTGAGGAGGAGAACCCTGCATCTCCCAGACATTCCCTTTGATAGTGTAGTAGGGAGCCCGTATAGCATGGAGATTAAGAATCCAACCTCTGATCCACCATTTGACACATTTATGATCTGTGCAAGTTAGTTAAACTCTGTTAGTCTCTGTTTCCGGTAAAATGAAAACAATTGCTCTCAAGCACGATGCAGGTGCCAAGCACAAAGTCAGCACTTGGTATGAGTAGTTTTAGAAACCTGAACTCTTGCTGCTGTTTCATTCCGGTATCCTCAACATGGTGGTCCCAACATGGCAGACATAGTTTCTGCCACTTAATGCAAGTTGGCAGAAAGGAGTGGCTGGGAATGTCTATTCTAAAAAATGCTATTTGTTGTTTATTTGAAATATGAAGTTTACTGGCTGTCCTGTATTTTGATTTGCTATGCCAGGCAATGCTACTGCGTATGGACAACCATCCAAATTCAGCCAAAGATGATGATGCCTGCTTCCCTTCATCCTTACTAGTACCAAGTGAGGTTATCATTAGCGCTGCTCACTGGTAACCAGCTCTGCTTAGAAGGAAATCTGATCTTCCTGCCCCCCTGTGGTTGGGCAGGACCAGATGATGAGTTCTGGCCAGCGAAATGTGAGCAGAAGTGATGTATGTCACTTCTAGGTCAGAGCATTGAATTGTCTGTGTGTGACTTTCTAGAATTCCCCCAACAAAGTAACTGTAGAAGCAGAAGCAGATTTGGAGCCTCCAGCGTCTTGCATCCCTAAGTGTCTATAATGAACTGAACATCCCTGCTGACCTGCAATGTACATGTAGCATGAGGGAGAAATAAAACTTAAGTACCATTTGCAGTAGCCAGGACATGGAATCAACCTAAATGTCCATCGACAGATGAATTGATAAAGAAGATGTGGTACGTATATACAATGGTATATTACTCAGCCATAAAAAGGAACGAAATTGGGTCATTTGTAGAGACATGGATGGACCTAGAGTCTGTCATACAGAGTGAAGTAAGTCAGAAAGAGAGAAACAAACATCGTATATTAACGCATATATGTGGAATCTAGAAAAATGGTACAGACAAACCTATTTGCAGGGCAGGAATGAGACACAGATGTAGAGAACGGACGTGTGGAGACGGGGGGTGGGGAAGGGGAGATGGGATGAATTGGGAGGTTGGGATTGACATATATAAACTATATTTGTGAAATAGATAGCTAGTGGGAACCTGCTATATAGCAGAGGGAGGTCAGCTCGGTGCTCTGTGATGACCTAGATGGGTGGGAGGGAGGTCCAAGAGGGAGGGGATATATGTATACATATAGCTGATTCACTTTATTGCACAGAAGAAACTAACACAACATTGTAAAGCAACTATACCCCAATTAAAAAAAAAAATTTAAGCCAGGAGTTGGCAAACTATTGGCCTGCGGGCCAAATCTGGCTCATTTCCTGTTCTTTAAATAAAATTTTATTGGAATGGAGCCATATCCATTCATTTATGAATTATCTATGGTGGCTTTTTTTTTTGGTATAATGACAGGGTTGAGTAGTTGCAACAGAGTTGGCTCACAAAGCCTGAAATATTTACTCTTTGGCACTTTACAGAAAAAATTTGTCAATCACTGTTTTCAGTCCCTTACTTTCTGTGGTGGTTATTACAGCATAACTGGCTTCTCCTGATTGCTTTCTTGATTACAGTTTTTAAAGCTTGCTAATTTAATGGGTAAAAAAAAATTAAGGTAACATTGTGCTTAGTTTACATTTCTTTGATTATTACTGGAGTCACACATTTCCCTGTTTGTTGCCTGGTTGACTATCTCCTTTGTCTGTTTATGGCCTTCCCCATTTTATCATTAGGGGTTTAGTGATTTTCTTATTGATTTGATTGAGTTCTCAAAGGAGAGAGGATGTTAATCCTTTGTAATTTACATTTGATTTATTCTACCAAGTCTTAGCTTAGAAAGGAGACAGTCCTTTTTCTCCAGAAGTCCAATAAATATTTAATTTCATTTGCTCTAGCTTTTGTATTTGATTTAAAAAATTCTTTTTTAAAAAAATCCACCAGTAATTCATTTTAGTGCAAAGGAGAAGATAGGGGCTTAAATGAATGCTTTTTTCAAATTGCTAATCAATTTTCCAGCCCTATTTATTGATAAACCTTCCCTTTCTCATTGTTTTTTAACACTCCTTTTATAATTTGATAAATTCTTCTATATGAAATGGTCTATCTTAAGACTAGTTTTTCTGTTGAATGAATTATCCTGTATATTCTTACAAAAATTTCTTTTGCTATAATGTTAAGTGGAAAAGCAAAATACAAAGATATATATATGTATTATATGTATATATACATATAATACATATATACTTTTTCAACTATACAAGAAAAGAACTTTACACATAGTAAACATAGACTGGAAGAAAACAATTCTAAAATGTTTATAACTACATTGTTTGTATGAAACTGTGTTTTATAGTTTTCTCCTTCTTTCCATTTTTCGGTCATTTTCTAATCTTCTCATATACACAAAAAATGGAAAACTTATTTTATGGGGAAGAATTCTTCCTAAAATGGAATCCTGGTTTTCTCATTTCTTTGACTTCTGTTATATTTACTGCTATCTCGAGAGGTTTTGCTGTGGTTCTAAAATACTTCCGTACTTTAAAATTTCTACAAGATCCTATTTACCACCATGTAAAGCTGTTATCTTTCCAGCAGCTGCTGTTCATCACCTCCTTATTTATTCAGACAAAAACTCTTTTACCTTTTTGCTAGTTTCCCAGCACTCCATGCTCTATTGAGGTTTAGATCAATGTCGGCAAGAGCTTTGGCACCTGAAGGAGAAGCCATGGGTGGCTGCTTGCAGGAGATAGGAACCCCCAGGCCCGATGCCTCCTGATTCCAAATCCAGTGCTCCAGACTCACCTCCCCAGCCACCTGCCACATAATCTTGACCTACCATGGCCGCAGCTTTCCTCATCAGACACACCCTCAGCCTTCTGTGCTTCCCGCAGCCTCACCATCTACCTAACCGCCCTCACCAGAGACTGGAAGCTCTCTCACTGTTGACATCACGAGGTTCATCCATCCCTGGTATTCCTCTCAAAACTCTCCTACCATCTCCACTCCTAGTTCAAGCCTTCGTGATCGCTCGGTTGGATTGACAGGGGTCTCCTTTTCTCTGGTCTAATACTCTTAAAGCCGGCCAGGGTTTTCTGCTAAAATAAAAGTTGAAATCAGGTTCTTTGCTTTAAAACTCCCCATTGTTGATTTTGTAGCCTGACATCCACTCTGCTCTTGCCGATCCCATTCAGTACTTACGTTTCATCTTCTTGGTATCTGAGCTTCAGCATTCCCTAAAGAGTAGTAGCTAATAATGCTCAGAGCTATTCTTTTTTTTTTAAATGTGTCTTTTTTTTTTTTTGGCCGTGCCATGTGGCATGCGGGATCTTAGTTCTCCGATCAGGGATTGAACCCGTGCCCCCTGCATTGGGAGCTCAGAGTCTTAACCACTGGACCACCAGGGAAGTCCCTCAGAACTATTCTTTACTGAATGTTTTCATGTGCCAGGAGCTGTGCTAAAATCTTTATGTACATTAGCGTATGTATTTCTCATAACTCTATGAGGAAGGTATTATTAGTATCTCCATTTTATAGACGGGGAAACTGAGGCATGGAAAAATTAAATTAATTTTCTAAGGTCCCATGATTAATAGTAAGTAGAATTGGGAATCATATCCAGATTTCTCTGATTTGGGAGTTCACACTCTTAGACATCAGGCCATATTTCCTCTCCTGCTTCTTTGACTTGACTTGCACTTTCTGGGTGTCCATACCCTATGCTGACTCAGTAGAAATCCATACCCCCTTGGGACTTCCCTGGTGGCACAGTGGTTAAGAATCCGCCTGCCAATGCGGGGGACAAGGGTTTGAGCCCTGGTCCACGAAGATCCCACATGCTGCGGAGCAAATAAGCCCGTGCACCACAACTACTGAACCTGCACTCTAGAGCCCACGAGCCACAACTACTGAGCCCACGTGCCACAAGTACTGAAGCCTGAGCACCTAGAGCCCGTGTCTGCAACAAGAGAAGCCACCCCAGTGAGAAGCCCGCGCACTGCAACAAAGAGTAGCTCCCGCTCACCGCAACTAGAGAAAGCCCGCGTGCAGCAACGAAGACCCAATGCAGCCATAAATAAATAAATAAATAAATAAATAAATAAATAAATAAATAAATAAATAAATAAATAAATTTATGAAAAAGAAAAGAAAGAAAGAAATCCGTTCCCTCATTTCAGCTCCTTTGGAACCCCCAGCCCATGAAGCCAATACCCTGGCCATGAGGAGAAAGGGGTTTATCCAGAGAAGGAGGTTGGATGAGGGGTCTTTTGAGGGCTCGGAAAGCTTTGGACTAGGTGATTCATGTGATGCTTCTTGGAACATGGCCTGCCATAACAGTGGCCAGTGAATAGGCAGGGTGTCACGGGAAAACAGAAACATCTTTGGGACGTCTGACTGTTGGTTAAGTTTTCTGGATTGTGCCACAGCTCTTTATCAGCTTTCTTGCTTCAAGATGGCCAGCTGTGCTGTCAGCCAAGTTCTTGCACCTCCCACGTCATAAGCCATGTCTGTCTGTTGGAGAGGATGGTGGGGTTAGGGGCTTTTCTAGATTTTCTGCTTTCCCCAACTCTGCCTTCAGTGAAGTCAGTCTGTTAGCTTGACATCAATGATAATATGAGTATTTATACCACGGGAATCACAAAAGCTACAAATCATGGCTTTCTTTTTCTCATACAGCCAGCTGTAGACTACTTACCAGAACACCACTGGGTACAATCCACTGGTTAAATGCACAGGCTTTATCATCGGACAGGCCTAGGTTTGTGTCCCAGCTACAACACTTCCTAGCTGTATGACTCTCTGAACCTCAGGTTCCTTGTTGGAAAAACGGGGGTGACAATGGCAACACGGTAGGGTTTTTGTGAGGATTAAATGAGATAATGCATGCAGAGTGCAACATTCAACAGTTGATAGTAATTATGATAGCTAATTAATGAGAGTAAATAAATGAACAAAAATGAAGTTAGACAGCCATTAAAATGCCTTAAAAGTCCAAATTGAACAATGCCCTTAACCATATATAATGTGCCATGGAGACACAAACTGGAACACAAAGTGTACAGATTTCCAACAGTATGGATGTGCAGGTATAAGTCCTAAAGTTTCTGGGAAGGGGGAGATGTTAAGAGACTGTTTTCAGTGATCAGTTTCTAGGAGTTTAACAGAAGGAATGATTCTTAGTAGACGTAACTCATAGATCTCAGAGGTGGAGTCAAAGGACCATGTAAAAATGAGATTTGAAAGCAGGCAGACCAGGATGCCAAGCTAGTTTAATCATTTGGAAGTTCTGTGACCTTGAATGAGATACTTAATTTTGCAGAACTTCAGTTTCTCATTTATAAAATAAGAATAACCTACTTTGTGTTGTAAGAATTACACGAGCTAATGATTTATATGTGAATGACCTTTGCTCTGTTATAAACCATCCCAAAACCATGATTTGCTTCCTTATAATTTTATGGGTTGGCAATCTCGTCAGTTCTACTTCAGGTCTTGTCTGAAATCCCTCATGTGACTGTGTCATCTGATGGCTCAACTGGGGCTGGAGAGTCCAAGACGGCCTCAAGCACACGTCTGGCCATAGGTGTTGGCTGGTAGCTGGGATGGTTTGGTTTTCTTCCACATCCTCCAACAGGCTGGACTGAGTTTCTTCACAGCATGATGGTCTCAGGGTTCCAAGAGCAAAACCAGAAACTGCAAAACTTCTTCAGGACAAGATTCCAGACCTTGCATAATATCACTTCTGCCACATACTGTTGACCCAAACAAATCACAAGGCCAGTCCAGATTTAAGGAGAGGGATGTCTCATTGCAGAGCGGCTGGGAGCAAGGAAGGGGATTCACTAGGGCCATAATTATAATCGTTTCTCACACTTATTAACATGTGAATGTTCTCAGCCTTCCCCCTTCCTGCTACTTCCCCCTGTCCCAACTTAATAAAGATAATATTGTCTTTGTATTTCCGATTTCACCCATTCCCCTTCTTATAAGATGATTTCTGCCTTGCTTGTCTGACTCTCTGGGTGTCTGTGATTTAGTATCAGGAGAATGGTTAGAGATGGAGAATCAGATAAACAGGCAGAAAAGGGGAAGAAAAAGGAGAGACCAGAGCCTATCCCAGTGGTGGCGGGTTTTCAGTGCATTCTGTGCAGAAGTGGAGGGTGAGGCTGGGATAAGAGACTGTAGAACTGCAAAGGGTATATGAGAATAGAGAGGGGACAAAAGGGAATTTTAAGGAGTTTATTTCAAATGCAAGTAATGAACAGAACTATTTTAAAATTTCTTTTGACTACTGGATTGCATTTCTTTGAATGTGCCTTTGCCTGGAAATCGGGTTACACAGGGTCTTTGAGTTTATTTGGGTAAAATACGCAAACGCCTCTTCAGTACGTGAGACATAGTGGGTACTCAATAAATGATACATGCTATAACGATCATAGTTACTTCTGGCTGCCGCTTTCCTTTTTCTTAGGCTAAATATGATGGTTCTCTGTTCAGGTACTTCTTGTCTCCATTTTTCCCCAAGAGATATTACTTTTGCAAGACCCAAAGTAAAAATCTGGGGCACTGCTGCAAGACATTAAATTCAGGTATGGCATAAAGGAGTAATTCCACTTTCCCCCTTCTCCATGCATCATTTAAGGCCATAGATCCTGAGGAAACTGTCAGAAATACAAGCAGCACTAGCGGGGAGAAAATTCACAGGCATAGGTTTCTGGAACTGCAGAACCACACCGGTCTTGTTCTCATTGTCATGGGTATGTGAATTTCCAAGGTCCCTGATCTCATATTTTTCTGCATTTTTTTTTCCAGTGGGACCTTCCCTTTTATTTTTCTACTTTGACCATGATATTTCTAGTCATCTTGGGACCATGTAAGGTAGACTTGAAAATCTCCCAGAGGTAAGAATTTTCTCTTAATTTACAAATGAACATTTTAGTAGGAGTTTCTAATTTTATTTTCACTTTATCACCATATGAAATCATTTTATGTAAGTATTTATTCTCTCATTTATTTCCTTTTTTCAACTAGAATGTAAGCCCCATGAGGTTTTGGTCTTTATCTGTTTTGTTTACCATGGAATTGCCAGCATTTAAAAAAGTATCTGGTGCAATTGATATTTGTTGAGAGACTAATGGATTTTTCTTCTTAAAAAAATTTTTTTTTTACATGGGAGACTTCTGGTACTATAAGTATTGTCAGAACATAATGGGCTAGGTATCTCCTGAACTTCATAAATTTGGGAAACAGGGAAATAAGAGTCAAGCATTAAGGTCAATTCACAATAGACCAGAGCAAAAGGTGCAAAGTCGTCTTAAAAAGACACTGTTTTTAAGGCTCACAAGATTTGATATAACATGACTGAATGTACTAATATAGATTATAAATATGTCAGAAAAGAAGTTGGTCAGTGGTGGAAATGAACATTAAAAGATAGTGGAGAGGTGAACTTGAGCCATTTCCTCCTAAATAAGGGGGAGAAGCAATCCTGGTCATTGAACTTGAGTGTGGCATTCCCACCAAAGGGCTCTCCCTATTGTGAGAAATAGTCCTCAGGTTATCCCAACTGGATGCTGTGGAGGCCTTCACTCATTCACCCAATCTCAAGTTCCTGTTCACTGTGCCACCTTCTGATGGACCTGAACTTCCCACCCAGGTCTGCTTTCTGAAAGAAAGTGTGCTGGTCATAATTACCAAAGGTCTCTGGGCCCTACAACTGTTATACTTCTCTTTGTAACATAACTAATTGGAATTCTGGTGTTATACATCATTCTCATCATGTTGATTAATGGGAGTCCAGCCTGGAGAGTCAGACCTATTCTCCACAAACTGGTAGTTATTGTTCTGAGCCTGCACAGCCAAGGGTCAGACCTACATTTTGGGTTATTGACTATAATGAATGTCCCCCTGTGAAAGCTCCGAAGACACAGCCACCACCATCTCTTAGAGATACCATGGTTTTGTCATGGGTCCACTCCCCTTTAATCCAAACATATTTAGGAAGAACTGAAATGGTCTTTGTAACAAACATGTGGCATGAACACTGCCTGTCTGGAAAACCACATCCTTATTCTAATGAGGCCAATATTGCTCCAACCATTTCTAATCTTTTCTTTGAGAATGACCTTCAAGGCCACCTGTGATAATCTGTCTTTGTATTGAATATTTCATTTAAGTTCAATCACTGAGCCGTGACTTGTGCTAGGTCGAGTGCTAGTTACTGAAGGATATGATATGTAGCAAGAACGCCTCAGAGACATTAGGCCCAATGCCTACAATGAGAGCTCCCATCTTGGTTAACTACAAACTCACCTGACTTGATTTCAAATGATACTTTATTGATTCCAGAAGTTAAATCTGCAACCAAAGATCAAAATTTTTTCGCCATTTAAGACATTTTAATAAATCTACCTCAGTCTCAAAGGGCAATTTCTCTCTAATAAATTTATTTTTCCATAGTGGCAACATCATTAAAATAGGTTTTATAGCTTATCTTCATGTAGTAACTACTTTGGAGGGACATAATAATTCAGATATATAACTCTGGGTTCTTTGTTGAAGACGAAGCTTTCCTCAAAAGCCCTGTATGTATATTCATTCTTAACTCAGTTGTTGGACAGTTTTACTATGAACGTTAGCATTTTCCATTCCTAAGCATATTCTAGTTTTGCTTACACAGGTGAAAAGAGGTTGTTTATATTCTTAATCCTGCTTTTAATATTCATAAGTCATTTTAAAGTTTCTGAAGGGTGGTCATGGAGATAATACTTTTGAGAAGAATTTACCCAGCGGTTCTTAACTCTGGCTGTGCATTAAAATCACCTGGAGATGCTTTGAAATTACCTGGATAATTAAGTCAAAATCGCTGGTGGTAATATCCTCATACCATATCAACCTTATGAAGTTGGTGTATTGTTCCTATTTTTTTCAGATACTGGATCTCAGAGAGGTTAAGTAAATTGCCAAGGTCACACTCAGATCTGTGCTATTGCAACTCCATGTTCTCTGCACAATGTTGCCTCTTTCAATCCTTAATAGAGCAGTTTGACAGGGTAAAGTGCACATTTCCAGTGATTTTGAGGGGGTAGTAGAAAGATAAATTAGTAACCACCCATTGTTTGTAAGGTGACTCTTTAGATTGCTCCTTGCTAGGAAAAAGCATTGAGAGTTATTGTGGTGAATGACTGATTATTATGGATGAGCATAGGGAGGGGTGCCATGTAGAATGCTGGGTTAGTAAAGCTTTAGTTTCAGTTCAGGTGAATCATATCAAGAAAATATGAGTTTGTTAGTACGTCCAATAAAATGGCTGGGATGTAAAGAAATTTGATGTTGAATATTGCAGCTGCAAAAACAGAGGATTCAAATCCTGAAGAGGCACTTTTCTGCTGAGTCCTGATGCCTCTGATCCATTTTGCAGCAAGATGTCCCAGGTCTCCTGAGGACATGGACAGGCTCCTGGGCTCTGTGAGTGGGAATTTCAGGTGGGAAGTAGCAAGAGTTCTGGGTGGAGTCAGGTTGGAAATAGTCATCTGTGATGTAGTGAGAGGTGGAATGCATCTCCAGGTGTCCAGGGATGTTCCTTTAAAAGACAAATTTTGCCATAAATGGCATCTCATTTATTATAATTTTTAAATAGAATTTATTTTGATAAATACTGATAGCAATTTTTTCAAATAAAAAGACCATATCAATTATATGTTCCTGTTAACCTTGACTAACTGTCTGGGTTAGAGTACTATGTTTGTAGGTATAACATTTCCTGATAAACTAGTGAGTACCAAGGAAGCAGGTCTCATTCATTCATTTAAAAATGTGTTGTAGGCGAGGCAAACATCTACCTCTACCCATATTAGGTTTTCAGCTTAGATTCCTTAAAAAAAAGGCAGATTAATAAGAGAAAAACTGTTTATTAACTCGTGCAGCATACATGGGAGAAAACTGAATGAAGAGTAACTCAAAATAGTGGCTTAGAACTCTGGCTTATGTATCATCTTCAACAAAGAACAACGAGTTTGAAGAGAAATGACAGGACAAAGGAAAGAAGTTTTAGGCTTCAAAGGGCAGCAAACTTTGGAAGGTAATATATGGGAGGATACTAGTGCAGCTAGGTTTCTTTGCAGATTCTCCTGGTGCTGTCAGGAGTCTGTCTTCAGTAAAAGTAGGATTTATATCCAGCCTTTAGGCAGAAAAAGAGGAGGTTAGAGAGAGCTTTTCATAAGTTTACTGCTTCTTAATATGTTTACTGCCAGCTTAAAATAATTTTTATGTCAAAGAGACATATTTTGGGTGACATATTCTGGTTTCCTTTAGTGTTTTGAGTGTCTACTCTGATCCTACATTGTGCTAGGTGATGGGAAACAGTATTCCAATGACCTGGTCCTTATGCTCATAAACCAGTGAGGGAGACAGACAAATGACGAGTACTTGGGTGGGAGGGACTGGTGGGAAGGAGAATGGGTCAAGTATAGGTGCAAGTGCTTATGACTTTGGCAGCAGGAAGTTGAGGGAAGATGAGTTGCATTTTCTCTGATGGAGGAGGTGAGATGAGGCTAGTTGTCAAATGTGGTGGCAGAGTAGAAGGTCAGAGAAAGAACAAGGTTTGAAATAGCAGCTATGGAGAAGAAAGATAGGACAAAGGGAAGCATAACTTGACTTTCAACAATTTTTTTTCTCCTAGTGTTTTTGAGTCAGTAAAGATAAATAAAAGGAATTGAATTCTCTTTATTTTACCAAGAAATCAACAATAACCTTTACATCTGCTTCTGGAACTCTGTCCCTTGAAACCAAGGTCAAACTGAGAACATTGTACAATGTCTCATAAAAGCAAATGCTCTCAAATAACAGACATTGTATCACCTAAAGGCTTTTGGGTATAAGAACAGGACTGTCTTTTGGGGACACTTTAGTTCTTTAACAAAAAAAAAGGGAAATCAAACCTTTCACATTGGATGATGCACCTAATGAGTACCAGGTGCTCTCATCATTACAGCTGCTTTCTGAGACAGGTGTTACTATCTTCCCCTTTTACAGATGAGGAAACAGAGGCATAGAAGATTTACTCAAGACCAACTATTTTTTAAGGGACAGACCCAGGGTCTGAACTAAGTTCAAAATCTTTCCATGATAAAATATCCATTCAGTGTATTTGATATGGGGGGTGAGGGGAAATCCCTGGTTTCTATTCTTGTTCTCTCCATCCTGTAAACGTTTTCCTGTAGGTTTAATGAGACATTTTATGATTATATTTCTTTTTTTAAAAAATTATTTATTTTATTTATTTTTGGCTGAGTTGGGTCTTCGCTGCTGCGCGCGGGCCCTCTCTAGTTGTGGCGAGTGGGGGCCACTCCCCGCTGCAGCGTGCGGACCTCTCATTGCAGTGGCTTCTCTCGTTGTGGAGCACGGGCTCTAGGTGCATGGGCTTCTGTAGTTGTGGCACATGGTCTCGGCAGTTGTGGCTGGCGGGCTCCAGAGCACAGGCTCAGCAGTTGCGGTGCACAGGCCCAGCCGCTCTGTGGCGTATGGGATCTTCCCGGACCAGGGCTCGAACCTGTGTCCCCTGCATTGGCAGGCGGACTCCCAACCACTGCACCACCAGGGAAGCCCTATGATTATATTTCTCAACAGTTGATTAAGCATGGGTAGATCTGAATATGTTGATGTAAGCTGTTTAAGTCTTAAAAGATTTTCTTGGGAAATATCTCTTCAACTAAAAAAAAAAAGATGAAAAAAATGATATTGGGACAATTGGCTATCCATATGGAAGACAATCAAATTAGACCTCTAACTTGCGCCGTACATCAATACAAATTCCAGAAGAACTCAAGTGTTAAATGAATAAAGCCACACCATAAAAGTTATAGAAGAAAATGAAGGATTATTTATAACCTAGGGATGGAAAGGCCTTCCCACACAAGATGCAAATTCAGAAGCTGTGAAAGAAAAGATTGATAGACTTGATTACATGTATGAGGAGGTAATTACAGCATCGTTTATAATGGTGAAAAATTAGGAACAATCTAAAGATTCCTTAATAAGGAACTATTTAAATACATTATGGAACATTTACATTATGGAGGAGTAATGCAGCCTAGCAGTTAAATGCATGGCATTCTGATGCCAGACTGCCTGGGATTGAATCTCATCTGCACCACTTAACTAGCTATGTGTCATTGGGAAAATTACCTCACTCCCTCAATTTCCTCATCTATAAATTAAGCATAAGGATTTCCTTTATCTCACAGAGTTATTGTGAGAATTAAATGAATTAATAATGTAAAGCACTTTGAACAGATCCTTACACATAGTTACCTCTACCTAAGTACTAGCTACTTTATCACGGAGCACTTAAAAAAAATGAGGTGGACCAATGTGCAATGATTCAGTATCATCTCAAACTATTACGAAGAAAGCAGGACAATGTATAGAGTGTGGTTCCATTTCAATAAAAATATGTTCATACTTACATATGTGTGGATGAAAAGGAATAAAGAGAGAGACTATGGAATAAGGCGACCCACCAAATTATGAATTGTTGTTATGTCCAGGGAGGGCAGTAGGAGGGTTTGCAAAGGAACAGTCACATTTTATGCTTCGTAATTTCATATTACTTCAGTCTTTTACAAAGAGAATGAGGTTACACACTTTGTGTTAAGGGAAAAAGGAAGAAAGGAAAAAGGAAGAAGGGAGGGAGGGAGGGGAGATGTCTTTTAACTCTCTCTGCTGTCAATATAGGGTAAAACTGATAGCATAAAAGCACAAACACCCATGGCATGGGGCACTGCTCCCCTCTCCTCCTGATACAACTCCTACTCTTAGAAATGAACCATGGAGCATAGGACCTGGATGAAAGAGGGAATAAACTAGAAATGGGTAGGGCAAAACCTGTGGTCCAAATAATCTTTATGACTAATACAAAAATCAAATCTAGACAGCTCATACATAAACCCAGGCATTAATTCATATGGAATATTGAGTTACATTTTGAATAAATCAATTCTTTTTCTAAGACCATTAATGTTCTTCTTAAAACATCTTTCCAGATTTGTGCATGCTTTAAACAAGAAGAGGATCTTTCTCATAAGTTTCTAGGCTAGTTACACAAAATAAGATGTGTTGTGTGTGTGTGTTTAGTCACTCTGATAGATTGCCTTGGTTAGTAATTTTCTTCATACCTGCATAGAAGAGACATAATTTAGAGACACAAACTCATTAGACGGAAAGAACCCAGGATTGGGAGGCAGGAAACCTGACTAGTTAGCCCTTTTCCCAATTACGACAGTTATTTGTGTGTTCTTGAGCAAATCACGGAGTTCTTTAGCTGTAAAATGCAAAGATTAGATGAGTTCTTATATGATAAATTTGGTCCCTTCCAGTTTCAAAAATTCCAAGATTTGCCATGCATTTTTATTTTCAAAACAAAAACAAAGCAGTCACTCTTCAGAATTATTGCAATGAGAAACCATCTGCTTCTTATTAGGTTGTACATTAGGCTTAATTAATAAAAGTAGAGTATCAGTGTGGGAGGTGTTGGAGGTGATTATTTACAAGACTGTTCTTTCCCCAGTGAATGGTCCTGGCACTCTTGTCAAATATTAATAGACATATGGATGTATTTCTGGACTCTCAATTCTACTCTACTGATCTATATGCCTATCCTGTACCAGTTCCACACTCTTGATTACTGTTGCTTTGTAGTAAGTTTTGAAATTGAAATGTATGGGTTCTCCTACATTGTTCTTCTTTTTCAAAATTGTTCTGGCTATTCTGGGTTATTTGCAATTCCATAAGAAATTTAGAAAGAGCTTGTTAATTTACCTAAAGAAGTCAGCTGGGATTCTGACAGGAATTGCTTTGATACTGGAGATCAATTTGGTACCAGTGTTATATGGGATGCCTTTCCATTTCTTTGGATCTCCTTTAATTTCTTTCAACAATGTTTTCTTGTTTTAGAGTATAAGTTTTTCATTTCCTTTGTTAAATTTACTCCTAAGCATTTCATTCTACTTGATGCTATTGTAAATAGAGCTGCTTTCTTAAATTTATTTTTGGATTGTTCATTGCAAGTGTACAGAAATACAATTGATTTTTGTATATTGATCTGGTATACTGCAACTTTTCTGAATACATTTATTAGTTATAGCAGGGTTTTTTTGATTCTCTAGGATTTTCTTTTTTTTTTAATTAAAAAAATTATATATGTTACAAATATTTCTTCCCAATTTGTTCTCTCTCTCTCTCTCTATATATATATATATATATTTGTTGTTGTTGTTTATCTTTTGGTCATGCCACATGGCATGTGGGATCTTAGTTCCCCGACCAGGGATCGAACCCATGCCCCCTGCATTGGAAGCACGGAGTCTTAACCACTGGACCTCCAGGGAAGTCCCTCTAGGATTTTCTATATATCATATTATGTCATAGGCAAAAAAAATAGTTTTACTTCTTCTTTTCCAATCTGGATGCCCTTTCATTTCTTTTTTTTTTCTTTAATAACCCTTTCATTTCTTTTTCTTGCTTAATTGCCCTGACTAGAACATCCAGTACAAATGTTGAATACAAATGGTACGAGCAGACATCTTTGTCTTGTTCCAGATCTTACAGGGAAAGCATTCAGTCTTTCACCACTAAGTATGACGTTAGCTGTGGGTTTTTTACAGATGCCCTTCATACCTAAGTATTTCTTTTTTTCCCCTTCCTTCCTTCCCCCTTCCTTCCTTCCTTCCTTCCTTCCTTCCTTCCTTCCTTCCTTCCTTCCTTCCTTCCTTCCTTCCTTCCCTCTCCCTTCCTGCCTTCCTTTCTTTTTTTGGTGCTAATGTAAATGGTATTGTGTTTTTAATTTCAAATTCCAATTTTTCATTGTTGGTATACAGGAAAGCAATTGACATTCCCTCCAGCAATGTATTAGAATTCCAATTTCTAAACATTCCTCACCAAGATTTATTTCCTTGTATCCTATACTAACCTTATATCCTATATCCTTGCTATCATTGCTTATTAGTTCCAAGAGTTTTCTGTCAATTCTTTGGTATTTTCTACACAATCATGTTATATGTGAACAAGGAGTTTTGTTTCTTCTTTCCAATCTGTAAATATTTTATCTCCTTTTCCTGTCTTTTTCTTTAGCTACAACTTCCAGTATGATCTTGAATAGGAATGGTGATAGAGGACATCCTTGTCTTACTCCTGAATTTAGGGGAAAAGCATATAGTTTCTCACTAGAAAGAATATAGGTTTTCTGTAGATGTTCTTTATCAAATTGAGGAAGTCCCCCTCTGTTCCTCTTTTCCTCGTTTTCTGAGAGTTTAAAAAAAGTTTTTATCATGAATGGGTGTTGAATTTTGTCAAATGCTTTTCCTGCATCTCTTGATAAGATCATGTAACTTTTCTCCTCTAGCTTGTTGATGTGGTATATTACATTAATTGATTTTTGACTGTTGAACCAGCCTGACATACTTGGATTAAATTCCACTTGGTCATAGCTTATAATTATTTTTATATGTAACTGTTACTGAAAGTGGGGTCTGGCTGCTTGCTGCTCAAAAGCCAATAAAGAGGCAAGGTTGGTGGAAAGGAAAGTTTGCTTTATTTTGGATGCCGGCAGCTGGTGGGGCTTTAGGGGGAGGGCGGACTCCTGTCCAAAGGCCCACTCCCCCGCCCCCCTACTGACAATCAGTGAGCAAGAGCTTTTATAGGTGAAGGGAGGAGGCTACATGCAGAAACAGCACAGGCAGCTCTGACAGTCATCTTGAAATTGGTCCTGCGGTGGTCTGATCAGCATCATCTTGATTGTTTTAAGTACAATTAATCTTCAGTTCCAGGGTCGGTTTGTTCCCATTTCTTTGAGGCCAATTCTAGGAATTGTGGCAGCTTATGTCATGGCTACAGCCTGGTCATCATGTACTTAACTTCTTCCACCTGTTGGGGGTTTCAGTATCTACAAGACAGCTCACAGGATATGGCTCAGAATATTATCTATAGCCCTTGAAGAGGAACTGAAGTTCCTTGACTGGGCTTAATGACTAAACTATTATTATTTAGTCTTGTTGGACTGTTTTCTTTTGTTTCTGCATTTTCTAACTTCTCTGATTAAACTTATTCTTTGGCTAAAGTTTTTCCACAGACAAGAGGCAGGCTGAGGACATGGGGGGTAAGGACCATGGGGTCTTTCTCTGTTTCATTACTAGATTCAATTTGCTATTATTTTTGCATCAATGTTTATGAGAGATATCGGACTGCAGTTTTTCTTCCTTGTACTATCTTTGTCTAGTTTTGGTATTAGGGTAATGCTGGCTGCACAGAGTTAGGATGTGTCCCCTCCTCCTCTAGTTTCTGGAAGTGATTGTAGAGAAATGGTAACTTTTCTTCCTTAAATGTTTGGTAGTATTCGCCAGTGAAGCCATCTGGGCTGGTGCTTTCTATTTTGGAAATTTAACTTTTGATTCAACTTTAAAAATAGACATAGACCTGTTAATATAATCTATTTTCCTTGTGTGAGTTTTGGCAGTTTGTGTATTTCAAGGAATTGTTGCATTTCATCTATGCTATTAAAGTTGTTCATAAAGGTTAGTATTCCTTTATTATCCTTTTAGTGTCCCTGGAATCAGTAGTGATGGATCCCACTTTCATTTCTGATATTAATAATTTGTGTCTTCTTTCTTTTCAGCCTGACTAGAGGTTTATCAATGTTACCGATCTTTCAAAGAACCAGATTTTGGTTTTATTAATTTTCTCTATTGATTTCCAGTTTTGAATTCCATTGATTCCTGCTCTAATTTTTGATATTTGTTTTCTTCTGCTTGCTTTAGGCTCATATTGCTCTTCTTTCTATAGTCCTAGGGTGAAAACTCAGATGACTGATTTTAGATCTTTCTTCTTTTCCAGTGCATGCATTCAGTGTTATAAATTTCCCTCCAGGTACTGCTTTCAGTACATCATGCAAAGTTTTATAAGCTGCATTTTCATTTAGGTCAAAATATTTTTAGATTTTTCTCAAAACTTCTTCTTTGATTCATGTGTTACTTAGAAGTGCATTGTTTAGTCTCCAAAGCTGTGGTTGCAGGCTACTGGTTTTCAAGGGCACTGTGGAACTGGGATCAGGGAATAGGGAGGTTTGAGTTAAATGGGTAAGTTAAATGCCACAAAGTTTGTTATACTTACTGAAATCCAGCTCTTTTAAAAAAAAATAAATGAAAAAAATAAATGCTCTTTAGATTGTTGTGAGCTTCTGGTTAAAATCAGAGTTTGGAAAAAGCTGATTTAGGCAATTTTTGCCTGTGTTCTTGTTACTTTTATGGAGGAATGGAGGAGAGAATTTTCGAAGTCCTTAGTCTTACCATTATTTTCACCGATGTTCTTAACACCTTTTGATGTTCACATTTGTCCTCTATGTGTCTTCTTTGGTGATGTGTCTATTCATGTCTTTTGCCAATTTTTGAATTTAGTTGCGTATTTCCTTTTTGTCGAGTTTTCTTAAATAAACTTTACTTTGGGAAAAAACTTAGATTTACAAACAAGTTGCAGAAATAGTACAGAGAGTTGCCTGATAATCCTCACCCAGTTTCTCCTTTTGTTAACATATTTCATCACCTTGGTTTATTTGTCAAAACTTAAGAAATCAACATTAGTACATTATGATTAACTAAACTTCAGACTTTATTTAGATTTCTTATTGTTGAGTTTTGAGAGTTCTTTATGTACTTTGGATGGAAATCTTTTGTCAGATCGTAATTTGCAAATGTTTTCTCCCAGTCTGTAGCTTGTCCTTCTGTTCTCTTAACCATATTACATTTATTTTTAAAATGTCAGCAAAAAAATCTATTTGAGTGGTACCATTTTTGTTTTATTCTTGGCATTTCTCTTTGATGAACATAAATGTTTTAAATAAAATAACCAAAAACCATTATTCCAAAATATCATACTCAGTTTAACTTGAATTAAATGCCTTATGACAAAGTTTTGTTTTTGTTTTTCTGTTGCTTTTGACTTAAAGATTCCAAGTGTATTGATCTCCTTTTCAATGTAAAGACATACACCTTAAAATTCAGGCTGCAATTGTAGCACGCTAGTACTACCTGAAGGCCACATACATTTTATACTGATAAATAAACTTGGTTTTATACCTGAGATAACAAAGTCCAGTTTAATAATGACTGAGACATCACAACTAGGCTCTCAATGCATATAATTTACTCTTCTTTGCAAGTGTGGAGCTATTGATTGTTAATTATTCAGGCTTGGCAATCTTCTGCCTGCCCTACCATATTTGTGGACCCAAGTGTCATGTCACTGTTATAGTTCTATGTCTATCTTGGACCCAAAGAATAGGTATCAAGTGTGACAGAGGCTGAATAACTAAGGAGACCCTAGAAGCCTCCAGCCATGCACTTGGCTCTGCTGTCCTTCAGCCCTGACTGAGGCTGGCACGGGAACAAGTGTAGTTAACATCTTTTTCTCTGTCCCAGCTCCGCTGTGTCTTCAACTAGCGCCCTGCCTGTGGAGGCCTACCCTCCTCCCTCTGTCTGTCCCTGTTGTCTTTCTAGGTCCCAGGATGTCATTTCTGTCCCAGCAGCCCCAGTGATGTTTGATAATGTTGGCAACAGCGGAAAGCTGTTAGAGAGAGGTGCACAAAATGCTGAGGAAACCCGGAAGAGAGATGGGACATTGAAGCTCGGCAAGGGTGGCGTTTACTGTAGATCCTGCGCACCTGTGAGGGCGTGTCTATCACCACTGAGCATCGTGTTGGGACGAGCACCAGGGGGCAGGTCAGGGTGCCTGGCGTTTTTAGCCAGGGCTGGATGTGATTCACTCTGTGCCTTAGGCAAGGGTAAAGCGCTGGGGGGGCAGGAAGCTCATTCTCTTTCTCTCTGGGTTCAGTTTTCTCATCTGTAGAATGGTGCTGGTGGAGGTGTGGAGGGGCTGGACTTCTTGTTGTTGTTGCTGTTTTTGGCCGCGCTAGCGTGTGGGATCTTAGTTCCCTGACCAGGGATAGAACCCGTGCCCCTGCATTGGAAGCGCCGGAGCATTAACCACTGGACCGCCAGTGAAGTCCCAGGACTGGAATTCTTCATCCTCAAAAGTCTTTGAAGCTCTAAGGGTCTAGGACAGTGGTCTTCAAGCATTTTGCTCACATACCTCTAAATGACTTTTTGAAAAACTATGACTCTTATGCACAAAAGTTAGTATCTAAAATTTTGCATTTAAATAATAGCAAAGGATGTGATTTCCAATATGCTGCAAAAACGGACAATTTTCAAGTAAGAATTCATATATCTAAAGATGGATCCAATGGAATCTAAATGCCATGTGATATGAAACCCCCTTTATCCACTTACAGAAATACATAAACTCCTTTCTTCAACATTTTGAAATTTTATGTTTTCCTTTTATCCATGAATTCATGTTTTTTCTTCTACTTCTTCCACAGAATTTTATGTTAGTGCACATATATTTCATGCTTGAAAGTTTTTTTATGGATCATTCTATCACACTTATCACAATAAGATTGTCTTATAAATTTAAATTTTAAATTTTGTTTTTTTTTCTGTGACCACAGGCTTTAATTGTTCAAAAAGTCTTATGTACTGAGTCAAAATCAAATCATTAGAAGCACATGATCAAAAGTCACAACATATATTAACTTTTTACTAATGATTATTAAATATAAGTAATTTTTATTGGAAATATACTTATTAATGAGGAGAATGAGGGTTTTCCCAATTATTTCTTATATCTCTGTATGAATGTGACTTACGTATGCAATGAAGTGGAGTCCGGCATCTATTTTGTTCCTACTCCTTTTTTAGTAGATGGAAACATTGAGAAAACTTGTTCACATAAAAAATTACACAGAAAAAAAAAAATTACACAGAAATAAAACTTTGCTACATCACTGTTGCTTAATGCTTTGAATGCCTTTTGACTTATTTACTAAAATTCACACTGATTTATCATCAAATTTTTTTCAGTTTTATTAAAGGCAAAGAATTAAGAGCCACCCGGTTTGGAAAAGGATTAGTTATCCACTCGGAGAGTCATTCACTTTTTCAGTTACTGGGAAGTATACAGAAAAGGCTTTTACAATATTATAAATTATCTATTAATAATCCAGACTATTATTTTGCTTAGAGGCACCTTGTTTAACCAGATATAGTTTTAAAATTGTTGTTATAATTTTAAAATAGTAACATATTGTTTGCTAATGCCTTCCACTTTTGCTGAGACAATCTTTTTTGATATAGTGTTTTTTTATTACCATGTGCTTTGAATATAGTTTCATCAAACCTTGGAACTATAAGTTTGTTTTACTAAATGTATGTTAAAATATCTGCCATATAATCTATTTGACAAAGTTAATCCTCACTGTAAAACCACTCAGTCAGATAGTTCTTACTGTCCGTTGTGACAAACATCTGATGTTTTTGTCAATTCAATCAAACATGCTAATGAGGATCTCAAGGACTATTATAAATACCACTGGAAAAAAATTATAGAACCCATCTTGCGGGATAGATAATAAAAGCAGAAAAGTCAGGATTAAAATGCTGCAGAACTAATGTAATTAATTCATCCATTTTATAATGTTATAAAAACAAGAACATAAATCAATATGCAGTTTCTCTTTACTGAATTTGCAATCTGGCAATGTAATAGGTATGCAAAAGGACATTTATGAAATGAACCTGGTAAATGTGTATGATGTGTCTGTGTATCAAACATCGGTCTTCTGCTTTGGAAAATAATTAAATGAGTCAAATATAAAGATGAGAAATAACTCCACTAATTTTATGAGACAGCATGACCACACTTTTTCCTTATATGTTAACTGAGAGAGAAAGCTAAACACCACTAAAAAGTAATTAGTCTAGAAGTTATGATACAATTTTTTTTTTTTTTTTTTTTGCTGTTAGGAGGTGGAAAATACTAAACATTTTTTATGTTGAAATACGACGTGAGCTGAGGACTACCTGGGGAACCCAGTTTTGATGCCCCACTGGTCTGAAGGAACCCAGAGCAGGGTAGAGGGACTCTCCAGGGCCTGATGGGGGGACGGCACCAGATCTCATGGAAGACGTCGGCCAGTAGCAGCTTTGAGTGAGGTGGCTGAGCCTCCGAGCTGGAGGAATGGGAGGCAGCAAGGGTGTGGAGGCTGGAGCCTGGCCCCTGAGGACCGGTGGCACCTGGCCCCTGAGGACAGGTAGAGCCTGGCCCAGCATCTCCTCCCCCAATTCCCTCTGCAGAGTTTTCTTTTGCTCCTTGCTTATCTTCTGCATATCTTCTTTTCTTAACAATGACTCTAAACTTCCTGCCTTCATCTCTCCCTGTTTTCCTCATACTGGGTGTTCTCAGTTCTGTTTGCGGTTTTCTGTCAGTCTGCAGCTTCAGTGGCTGGCCAGCTGCCCATGAACTTGGTCCAGAGCCTGGAACCCATTCTTTTTTTTTTTAACATCTTTATTGGAGTATAATTGCTTTACAATGGTGTGTTAGTTTCTGCTTTATCACAAAGTGAATCAGTTGTACATACACATATGTCCCCATGTCTCTTCCCTCTTGCGTCTCTCTCCCTCCCAGTCTCCCTATCCCACCCCTCTAGGTGGTCACAAAGCACCGAGCTGATCTCCCTGTGCTATGCGGCGGCTTCCCACTAGCTATCTATTTTACGTCTGGTAGTGTATATACGCTGGAACCCATTCTTATTCTCTTCCACTGCGCCACTCCAGAGAGGGATTCATCTTACATGGGCGGCTGTCTCCCAGCAGATTCAGAGTCTTAGAGACCTCTCTGCTCCCGCCACCCCTCTTCAGAAGGTACGAGTGTCTCCCACGCCCCCCAGGCCCCCAACCTCCCAGATCAGTGCAGCCGTGTGCTCTGCAGGCTTAGCTCACCCACACGACTTCTCCCTTACAAATACAAATTGCATCGTGTGGTCCGGTTACACATGAGCTCTGACACGTGGCCAGGTTTCCTTTTGTTTTCCCCTTCTCCTCCTCGTCTTCCCCCTCCCCCTCCCCTGCCACCCATGTCCTCCTTCTCCTTCCCCTCCCCTTTCCTTCCTTCTTCTTCTTCTTCTTCTTCATTATCCAGTCCCTAGGGCCCTGACTGGCCTCTGTGGTCTCACCCCCGGCCCTTTATGCTGTAGTCCAGAGCCTGTAAACCAGAGGCCAAGTGCCCAAAATTGGCCTGCAGACATCTTTGTGCCCACAGAATATTGATCCTCATGGTATTTACATTGATTAAAAATTCATCACCAATCTTTGAAAATATGGAATCTCACCTTAAAATCAAAACTTCTTCTGTCTTTTGAAGAATCAGATTTGCCAACATTGGGCCACGTCCCGTCAGCAGGAGCTAAGCACCAGCCGCTCTTTAGCCAGGGCACAGTCTCCACCACCCCTCGCCGTGCCCGAGAGGCTGACCCCAAGGTCAGCAGTGCTGTGCGGTGCCGCGGCTCCTCCCATGGCCTGCTGTCCTCTGTGGTCTCACCACCCAGCCTCTATAGCATTCGTGTTTACAACCTTTGATTCCAGACACAGTGAAGAGATTTGCTGCTCCTGGAATTTGTCCTGTGACTGTGCTCATCTCCAGGCCCTTGCCTATGCTGCCTTTCTTCCTGCTTGAATCTTCATTTTCCCCTCTTCACCTGGCTGGCTCCCACCCATCCTCTTAGACGTAGCTTCCGCAGAAAGCCTGCCTTGGTCCTCTGGTATTGGGTTAACTGCCCTCCCCGAGTCCTTTCATCCTGCTGTGAACTCATCTCTATCACTCTGTATTATCAGGTCTGTCTTCTCCCCCACCAGATTTAGGGCATCTTTACAGTAGGGACATGTCTTGTTGACCTTCAGGCCAGGGGCTGGCAAACTATGGTCCACAGGGGAAATCTAGCCTGTGACCTGTTTGTGTACGGCCCTCATGCTAGGCATGGTTTTTACATTTTTCAAGAGTGGCAAAAAACAAAACAGTACACGTGAGCGAGACTGTATATGGCCTGCAAAGCCTAAAATATTCATTATCGGAACCTTTACAGAAAAGGTTTGTTGATCCCTGCTCTAGCTTACCATCTGGCACCACTTATGTATTGAATAAATGTTAATGAATACACATCTAGTGTCCTGTACCTGGTATTCTTAGTAATACACATGTACTTGAGATTCTAAATTGAGTAGAGAGATAAGGATATTGTATAGCTTATCAATATATGGTTACTTAAGCTCATTTTTTTACCTGTGCCACTGGGAGCATACCCCACTGCACTTCCCTTCCCCACATAAGTGCTGCTCCTTACAGGAGACATTTGTGTCTGTCTGTCTCTCATATATATATATATATATATATGATCGGAGAGATTAAGAAACAGCACATTTTATTAAATGACATGATTTAGCCCTTGCCCACCTCTCTGACAAACTGTACCACATTCATCAATTTACATTATTTATACTAGCCAGCTTTCTGTTTCTCTCACACTCAGCCATCCCAAGTCTGTTCTAGCCACAGGACCTTTACACTTCCTGTTCCCTCTGCATGGAGTGCTCTTCCTCCAGATCACTGTACGGCTCGCTTTTCTTCAACATTCAGGTTACAGCTCAGACATCATCTAGTCAGAGAAGCTTCCCTCCATCACATGGCCCTGTTTTATCTTCTTCAAAGCACGGTTCACCATCTGAAGTTTTCTTATTTCTTTGTTTATTTATTTATCCTCTCTCTCTCAGTTTCTTTCCCCACAAAGAATGTAAGCTTTATTAAAGTAGGCCCACAGTTTGCCTTGCTTAGTTGCTATATTCCCAGCACTTAGACCTGTGTCTCGCATGTGACACATTCTCAAGAATAGATTCTAAAAAATTCAATTAGATAGGAAAAACTAAGTGCATGATATTCATGTCAGCTTCTTTTCTGCAAAGCTATTCAAGGACTGAACCTGAGAGTCAAGCCTCTGACTCAAGAAAAATGAAAACGCCATGTGGCCAAGGTCCATTGTGTTAAAGCCTGGCTGATTCTTGAAGTGTGAGTCTTGTCACTGGAGAAAACAGGTGTCTTTGAGAATAAGCCACACATGCAGATGTGAGACAAGGCCATGTCCCACTTGGCAGGAAATCCTGAGAGCCCAGGTTACAGAACAGCAGGAATGAGGTTCCGGGGGGAAGCTCTGAATTAAAGAGCAGCGCTGGCTGGCAGCCTGGCAGGCTGCTCATTATCCGGACAAGCGTCAAACCCACTAGCAGATAGACAGCATTAAATGAAATGAAAAGGGGTGGTAACATTTGCTGGTCAGCTAGGGCACGAAGCATTCTCAGACCCCTTAAAGGCATGTGGGGTAAGGGGAGGGGAGAGGGGGGAGGGGGGCTACTTTGATCATTGACTTAGGGTCACCCCTCCCTCCAGGGCTGACTCCAATTCAAACCCTGGGTCTCCTTTGTTAAAATAGGAAAATGATTCTGCCTAACTGAAAACTCTCTTGTTCTCATTGTTCTCCAGAAACAAATTTCTGAGAAAAATATTTTTCCAATAGAAAATCTGTAAAGGTGGGTAAGAGTATATAGAATCTCATTCAAGGAATAGAGAGTTGTAGTCAGTTGGTACTCATTTAACTGACTTTTGGATATTTAGCACCAAAGAGAGTATAGCTTAATTGAGAAAACTCGCCATCACTTGACTTTTTAGCTCATTTTTTGTCATTACTGTTTCTGTTTCATTCCATCCTTAATATACATCAGTAACTATTCTCTTGGGCATCTAGCTAAAGTTTGCCTATTCGGCAAGGGACCCAGAAGCAGAAATAAACAGTAACCTTTGTGGATACAGAAATGGGTTTGATATAATGACACATCCCCCTCGGATACAGGCATGGCAAGCAGCTCTTATGAGTGGAAATTGAACAAGGACTCATAGGTAGCTCTAGGCAGATCCTTTCATGCAGGTCGGCCTAACTGGCACTCTGTACTCTCAGAACTGGACGAGGTAGAGAAGATTATGTCCTGTGGACAGTAAGTCAGTGTTACCAAGACCAGGCCTGAGAGACATGGCGTAGAAACTGACCAGAAGAGAGAACTCAGTCGGAACTGGTCAGTTTCCTCTTGGTTTCTAAGCCTCATTCGTTCATTCCATTAATTTTTATGTGTGGTTATTCTCTTCTAGGCACAAGATCAAGCTCTGCAGTAGGGAGGAGAATCAGCCCCTGTTCCTCCGGGGCTCCCAGTTGGACGGGTCTAGAAACATGATGGGTTGGAGCATGGGAAGTACTGTGCTGAGAGCAGGTGACAAACAGGTCTGTCTCTGGCCTCTTTGGCTTCTTTCTTCCTTCAAGGCAGACACTGGTCTCCTGGCCTTTTTTAAAATGTATTTATTTATTTATTTGGTTGCATCCGGTCTTAGTTGCGGCAGGCAGGCTCCTTAGTTGTGGCTCATGGGATCCTTAGTTGCAGCAATGGGCTCCTTAGTTGTGGTTCCAGGGCTCCTTAGTTGTGCTCACCGTCTCCTTAGTTGTGGCATGTGAGCTCTTAGTCACAGCACGCATGTGGGATCTAGTTCCCCGACCAGGGATTGAACTCGGGCCCCCTGCATTGGGAGCTCAGAGTCTTACCCACTGTGCCAACAGGGAAGTCCCCTCTCCTGGCCTTTCTGACTCTGCTTTACAGACCTCCCAACACCACTCCTTCCTTCCTGTGTTCAATAAGGGGGAGGCTAGACCCAGGGACATGGATATGAGTAAGCAGTTCCTGTCCTCTGGGAACTCCAGCTGCTGGAGAAGGCAGGCAATGTGGCAAATAATTCAGTACGAAGTCAGGCCTTGATGCCAGTCTCTGCTGGGCATATCCATGCTTCCTGGGAGCTTAAAAAATCCAGATGTCTAGGCCTCACCCCTAGTCCCTGATTCCATAGGTTGAGGAGAAGTTGAGGAAATTGTTTTTCAGTCTGCTCTGGTGATTCCAATATGCAGTCAGGTCTGGGAGGAGGTCCTGAACAAGCAGAGCTAGCAGAGGGGCTGGGTAGGGGAAAGCTATGGGACCTCCGAGACTTCACAGAGGAATTGAACTTTCCACCAGGTATGGTTTTGATGAAGGAAGAACATCAGTGGGATACAGGATCATGTGATACCATGCACAGGGAGATGAATGTCTGGGCTGTTGAGGAAACTGGGCGTGTCAGGAGTGAAGGAAGGAGTGATTAAAGCTGGAACTGGGCCAGAGAGAAGGGGTTGCCTGAGAAGGTTATTCAGCAAAGGGCTAAATACGGTTTGGCTTTGATTCTGTAGGAAAGGCAGTGATGTGATCACTCTGAGTTCAGGATCACAGCACTGGTGGCAGTACGGCAAAGGGTCTAGAACAGTGGGACTAGACGTACAGCGACTGTCTTTACTATCTATTTCTGTGTAACAAACTACCCCAAGCCTACTGGCTGAACACAAGAGTCATTTCTTTTATATATATGTGTGTGTGTGTGTGTGTGTTTGTGTGTGTGTGTGTGTATGTATATATATTTTAGTGCTTTTCTATTTTTTAAAAAATTTATTTATTTTATTTATTTTTGGCTGCACTGGGTCTTGGTTGCTGTGCACGGGCTTTCTCTAGTTGTGGAGAGTGGGGGCTACTCTTCGTTGCAGTGCGCGGGCTTCTCATTGCGGTGGCTTCTCTTGTTGCGGAGCACAGGCTCTAGAGCGCAGGCTCAGTAGTTGTGGCACACGGGCTCAGTAGTTGTGGCTCATGGGCTCTAGAGCGCAGGCTCAGTAGTTGTGGCACACGGGCTTAGTTGCTCCACGGCATGTGGGATCTTCCCGGACCAGGGCTCGAACCCATGTCTCCTGCATTGGCAGGTGGATTTGTTAACCACTGCACCACCAGGGAAGTCCACAAGAGTCATTTCTTTCACTCCTGTTACTGTGGGTCAGGAATCCAGGCAGGGTTGGGCTGGACAGATCTGCTCCACTGGTATTGGCTACACTTCAGCTGGTGGTTGAACTTGGCTGGAAGGTCTAAGAAGACTTCGTTCTGCTGTCTGGCCCTTCAGTACTCCTCAGCCCCCTTCCCAGTGGAGAGAGGCCTTTCTTTCTCCAGTGGGAGGGTGGTAGCTTGGAATTCTTCACAAGACAGTGGTTTCAGGAGAATGGTTTCTGGAGGGAGCATTCCAAGTGGCAAAGGTAGGAAATGTAGATCTCTGAAGCCCAGCCTGGGAACTTACTTTTGCTGCATTCATCGACTGAAACAGGTCCCAGTGCCGGCTCAGATTCAAGGGGAGGGAAAGTAGACTCCACCTGCACTCCCCGTGCAGGAGAGTCAAGATCATATTGCATATGAGCATGGGGGATGGGAGACATTGGTGCAGCTACCTTGGTAAACGCCATCTACCATAGGGACTAGTTGGGCTACTGCAATCTTTCAGACGAGAGATCAGGACACCTGAAACATAGCAGGGACAATAGTGATGGAAAAGTATGTCACGGAGAGATGTTTCAGAGGTAGAATTTATATGACCTGTTTCCTGAGTGGATTGAGTGAAGAGGAAGGAATGATTCCTGAATTCCTGGTCTACATAAGTGGTCCCATCCACTGAGTAAAGGAGAGATCTGTGCACATTTGATGCGTGTGAGTCTGGCAAGAGCTGAGGTTGCTCTGTGACATGCTGACTTCTAGGGCCCTCCAGATGGAGAAGTCAAGTAGGCGTTTGGAGCTCAGGAGAGAGAAATGGCTTAAAGATGCAAGAAGTCACTGGAGTTGAAACCTTAGGAGTGGAGAAGTCTGATGTACCTACATTTCCCTTTTTTATCTTCATCAACTTTATTAATGTCAAGGGCAGCTTCATCCCTTTGACTGGATGTGTCTTTTTCTCAACACAAAGTAAATGTGAAAACACATCCCTCTTGGGGGCAAAACGACACAAGCCAAAAGCACAAGCCAAAAGCACAAGCCAAAGAAGGAGGAGGAGGAGCGAGTCTCCCCTTCAAAGTGAATCAGAGGCCTCTGCTTCCTCCCTCCCCCTGCTCTGGCTTCGTAGAAGTGGCTCTTCTGCAATTAGCCATCATTTCTATTCCCCCTTCTCCCATCCCAACGAACAAAATCAGAAGCATGAACCAGGTCTCAACTTAGCAATTTGAAAAACACTGTAAAAGTTACTTTTTAAGAACATTTAAAAATATCTCCTCCTCTGAGGCTTCCAGAAGAAGAAACTCATTTAAAACATAAATAATAGAAGCATTTCCTTTTGGTTTTTTTGTTTGTTTGTTTATTCATTTTACTCCTGACATAATTAAATTTTCTAAGGTCTAATTTTAAAGATCAACTTCTATTCTCAGATGGTAGGGAGACCATGTCCAGAAACAAAAGCATCTTGACCAAAAATGACCGTACAAATAGGCCCCCTGTGAGGAAGGGAGAGCTTCTGAGGATTGTATTTTTTCAGGTTATACTTAGTCTGTGGAACACATATATTCAAAAAAAGCAAAAACAAAACATCTCTTGTAATTGAATCTCAGTAGCCTGATATCATATTTAGCATGGCTTTTATGATAAAATGGAAATTTCTGTCCTGGGGAAAAAACAAACATTGATTGCCAGAAACAGTTATTTAAGGAAGTCATAAAACACCAGCCAGGTTTTGGGTAAAGATGATAGAATGAAGCCAGGTCGTAGAAACTTCCCCCTTCCTAATATCTGACCACATAAGTAAAAAAATAGTAAAATCACCAAAAAGGAAAGCAGGAAGTGGTACTATTTAAAGTGGTACTCTTTCATGTCCCAACTTAAAAAAAAAAGTTCCTAAGAAAGAATTCAGAGTTATTGGCAAGACTCTGTATGGGTCTTAGTACCACTTCTATCTCACCTCAAAAGTGTACTGGGGAAAGATCAACTGTTTAAAAAATCTTGAGAATTTTTTTCTCAGATCTCAAACACTAAGGAGGTGAGTGAGCTACCTGGAGGAAACATCAAGGAAAATCCTCAAGGGAATGCGCTTCAGTTCCCAGTCATTGCAGCCTTCTAGAATATCCTCTAATGCACAGAACAAAATCCAGGAGTTTCCGTTGTTTAGGGCTCTCTACTAAATTTGCGGATTTATTAGAGCATTTTATCTTATTTTATTTTTTTTAAAATTTATTTATTTATTTTTGGCTGCATTGGGTCTTCGTTGCTGCACACGGGCTTTCTCTAGTTGAGGTAGGAGGGGGCTATTCTTCGTTGTTGTGTGTGGGCTTGTCAGTGTGGTGGCTTCTCTTGTTGTGGAGCAGAGGCTCTAGGGCTCAGTAGTTGTGGCTCAAGGGCTTAGTTGCTCCGCGGCATGTGGGATCTTCCTGGACCAGGGCTCAAACCTGTGTCCCCTGCATTGGCAGGCGGATTCTTAACTACTGCACCACCAGGGAAGTCCCATATTAGAGCATTTTAAATGAAAGGCAGTGAACCAGGACGTTTCACAAAATCTTGAAGGAGATTTGTCTTTCTTCTCCCCTCTCCTCCCAAACCCTATGGTTGTAGAAAGAACAACAGGACACATTACTCCAGCTCCCAAACTATAGCCAGAAAAGAGGATAATCAGATGTCATATGAAGGTAAAATGGTGTCAAAGAGAATTCTTCCATCCTAACCTGGAGCAAGTGAAAAGTAGGGATAATACTGCCCACATGAGAATGAGCAAGATGAAAACAAATATCATAGCAACTGTTCAAACGTACAATCTCATCATCTTTAAAATAGGGCTAATACTAGTACCTACCTCACAGGGTTGTTATGAGAATTGGAGGGTTAATAAATAGAACATGCATAGAACAGGGTCTGGCACATAGGAAATCACTCACTAACTGTAAACAGTAAAAATAATGGGTTCACTGGAAGGTGTTTTGCTAAGTGAAATAAGGCAGACAGAGAAAGACAAATACCACGTGGTATCACTTATGTGTGGAATCTAAAAAGAAAAAATTAAAAAAGTTGAACTCATAGAAACAGAGAGTAGAAAAGTAGTTGCTAGGTGCTGAGGAGTAGGTAGGAGAAATACGGAGAGGTTGGTAAAAGGGTAGAAACTTTCAGTTACAAGGTGAATTAGGGTCTGAGGATCTAATATGAAACGTTGATAACACTGTATTGTATAACTGAAATTTGCTACTAGAGTTGAACTTAAATGTTATCACTAAAAAAGAAAGAAAAAAATATATATACATATACGGTGATGGATGTGTTAATTAACTTGATGGGGGAATCTTTTCACAAAGTATATGTATATCAAGTCATTATGTTATACACTTTAACTATCTTACAATTTTATCTGTCAATTAGACCTCAACAAAGCTGAAAAAATAATGGTTTTATTAAAATAACACAGAAAATGGTAAGATTATTATTGCAAGTCAAAGACTGATCAAGAAATAGTCTGCAAAAGAGGATATCCCATGGAAAAGAAGATTACTGGAGAGTACTTTACTCTAAAGATCTTAATAATGTGAATTCCATAAACTAAGTGTTTGACAACAGATTTTTAAAAATAGAATAAAAAGAAAAAGGAGAGAGAACCAAAACAACAGGATTACATAACTAATAACTAAATTAGAACTATCAAGGATTGGAAAAGACACACTGAAAACTGAATTGCCAACATAGAAGAAGGGCTTGAGTGACTGGAGAGGAGTCAGAGATAAAAGCATTTCAAGAAGAACTAATCGATATAAATAATCAATAAAGATGGCCCCACATAAAATAAATTATGTGCCAGAAAGTAGAGAATAAATGACATGGAAACAAATGAAACAAAAAATCACAGCCTAAAATGTAACTGAAGAAAAACTTCCCTGAAATAAGCAGGAAAGATGCAGGTTGAAAGAACCCACCATGTTCC
This sequence comes from Eschrichtius robustus, assembly GCF_028021215.1. Taxonomy (NCBI): domain Eukaryota; kingdom Metazoa; phylum Chordata; class Mammalia; order Artiodactyla; family Eschrichtiidae; genus Eschrichtius; species Eschrichtius robustus. Next base: position 167,773,344 of record NC_090824.1, read on the forward strand.
AGGAAAAATGGACATAGAATGGTATGGGATATTAGGATTTGCTGAATACAGGTTGTTAATTTATATAGTTTAAAAAAAGAAGAAAAAAGATCTCTTCATGTACCAGGCAGAAAAAGCAAGATACCCACAAAGAAAAACATCTGGCTGACCTCAGATGTTTCCACAGCAAAATCCAACGCCACAATACAGTGGCACAATGACTAAAGTTCAAGGGAAGAGAAGGTTTGACCCAATAATTTTATACCAACCAAATCATCCTTCAAGTATGAAGACCATATGTGGAAATGCTCAAATGAGAATTATAGCACACACAAGCTTTTCTAGGGAGAAAAGAAGAACAATAAAACAACTCGACTATAAAATCGAGGCAACAAATTCACAAAGGAGAGTCCACGGTAAAAGAACTAGATGGTCATTTAGAGATGGAAGTCAGTGCAGCAGTATCTATAAAGTTTTGAGCAAAAGAAAGTGCAACATATGAGTCTTCTGTGTAGTCAAGCAGTCTTTTGAGTATCTGAGCAAAGGTCTTTCAGGCATATGTGAATAAAATATATGTGAGCAAAAAACCTAACTGACAATGAAATCAAGGCAACCAAGACATTAAAAAAGCAAACAAACAAACAAAAAAACCCTGAGGAATGAAAAAACTGAGGACTGGTGGTCCTTTTATTGTGGGAATTATAGTGACAGAGCCAGATATAAGATTTATAAACTTTGGAAAAGTAAAAATAATATCACTAACAAAATCTGAATTTCAAGTTGCAGAGGAGTGAAGAAGGCTGAGAACATTAAGCAGAGTGTTATCTGAGACTCATTATAGCCCTGAGGCTAAGAATAAAATAATAGGCGCCATGTTTCCCCATGCTTCAAAGTTTGCTGCTGCCCCTTTTGCAGAATTTTTGGAGGGAGTGGCCAAAACCAGGTTCTTTTGTCCCTTAGTCCATCACTCTCCTGCAGAGTATAAAAGAGTGAATGTGGAAGGAGAAAGAGAAAACATCTCTGGAGAAAGTTGCTGCAGTGCTGTGGCATCTTCCCACTGAGATCACCCCAGGTTTAGTGAGAATGTCTTCACTTTTAGAGCTTGAATGTGTTACTAGGTTGAAAGGACACAGTAGTGGACTCAGGCCTATGAACTCTAAAGGCAAGAGGCTGCAGCATGCTCTCAACCCATGGAAGCAGAACCTGGAGAAGGAGGGCTGCCCTGGGGGGGAGGGGGGACTCCCACCATTGGCAGGGCAGGCTCTCAAGAGTTTTTCCATAGAGCAGGCATGGGCCCTATGGGAGAAAACCAGCATGGAATGTAGACTTTGCCCAAGGGTCTTGGTCCAAGAGGGCCACCAGGAGGGCAATTGGGCTCCCACAAGGAGAATGTATATGAGGCCCACCTCTGGATGCCGGGTTTCAGTGTTGGAGTCATAACTAGCCAGGCTAGAGGAAAGGCATCATCCACATCACAGAAATTTTTTTTTTAATATCTGTATTGGAGTATAATTACTTTACAATGTTGTGTTAGTTTCTGCTGTATAACAAAGTGAATCAGCTATACATATACATATATCCCCATATCCCCTGCCTCTTGCGTCTCCCTCCCACCCTCCCTATCCCACTCCTCTAGGTGGTCACAAAGCACCGAGCTGGTCTCCCTGTGCTATGCGGCTGCTTCCCACTAGCTATCTATTTTACGTTTGGTAGTGTATATGTGTCAATGCCACTCTCTCACTTTGTCCCAGCTTACCCTTCCCCCTCCCTGTGTCCTCAAGTCCATTCTCTACGTCTGCGTCTTTATTCCTATCCTGCCCCTAGGGTCTTCAGAACCTTTTTTTTTTTTTAGATTCCATATATATGCGTTAGCATACGGTATTTGTTTTTCTCTTTCTGACTTACTTCACTCTGTATGACAGACTCTAGGTCCATCCACCTCACTACAAATAACTCAATTTCATTTCTTTTTATGGCTGAGTAATATTCCATTGTATATATGTGCCACATCTTCTTTATCCATTCATCTGTCAATGGACACCTAGGTTGCTTCCATGTCCTGGCTTTTGTAAATAAAGCTGCAATGAACATTGCACATCACAGAAATTTAAGATGAAGTTTCCCAGTTTCCCAAACTCCAAGAAACCCATAAAAGTCTCTAGATATCACAAAAGTACCAGCCAAGTAAGACTTTTTCCTCCATTCCCTTTCCTCCTATGCTCAGCTGTGGACAGGTCAGCTAGAAGATGGGTGAGCAGGAGAGAAGGGTAGAAGAGAAGCTGAGGAGGAGAGAAGAAACCCACCATTAACCCCGACACCCTTATGTCATAGGACCTGATAAAGGAGTAAGTCTCCTTGATTTTTCATTGCTGCTACCTGACCAAAGCTCCTTTCTCCGTAAGGACTCCCAGCTCCTTTAGCAAATGTCATCAGTTGTACTACCCATTAATCCTCCTTGTAGCACTGCTGCCCAGTCTTTGTGCTCATTCCCTTCTGATCATTCATTCATTGAAATGTTAGCATTTGCGTTTACTGCCTGTCTCTGCAGTCATCATGCTTGGTGACCTAAACATCTAGGTAGACTTGTCATCCCAAAGCATGGCCTCTTGGCTTCTTGATCTCCTCTCCTCTCACGAGCTTTTCCTCTGTCACATTTCAGCCATTACTTGTAGTCACACCACTTCCAACATCTTGATTCAAATTTCCCATTCTACCACCACCTCTTACCTTTCTAGCACACTTCCTTGAGGGTCAATTCTTTGACTCTCTAAGGACTGCTAGTCATGAACTCTACTTCTTGACTTTCATTTTTACCTATCACGAATTCCATGGTTCATCATTATGACAACTCACTTGCTTAACCGCTCAACTCTCTCCCCCGTCTTCCTCTGTCATACTCACCTAATCTGGTGACATTTCACCTGCAGCTAATCTGCTAAATGTAACTAGAGAAAAAAGCAACCACACTCAGTGCTCTTGCTCTCGAAGCCTTCTCCATGATTCTGATCAGTTCCTTTGCCCAGCCTCCTGGATAACTATTTGAACCTTCTTCCCAAAGCCCCATTCCCCACTCCCATCCCTTTTTCAGTCTAAGTTAATGATCTTGCTTTTTTAAAATGTAGGAAAATAGAAGTGATCAGAATAGAACATCCATATTGTCTACTACCAGCTCTGCATGGCTATTAATACCTATACATACATAGTGTGTCTTCCCTTCTTTCTCAAAGGATAAACTCTCTCTGCTTCTGCCTAAGGCCAATTTCTCTACTTGTGCCCTGAATCCCGAACCCTCTCTCCTACTCATATACTTTGCTTCTGTAATTATCATCTCTCCTTCAATAACAATTTTCCCCTCTACTGAACCATTCCCAGCACCATTTAAACATACCACAATATCTCTCATAGAAAAAAATAACTCTTCCTGGACCCTGCATCCTCCTCCAATTATAACCTTATTTATCTGCTCTTCTTTTTTTTTTTTTTTTTTTAAATTAATTATTTATTTATTTTGGCTGTGTTGGGTCTTCGTTTCTGTGCGAGGGCTTTCTCCAGCCGCGGCGAGCGGGGGCCACTCCTCATCGCGGTGCACGGGCCTCTCGCTATCGCGGCCTCTCCTGTTGTGGAGCACAGGCTCCAGACGCGCAGGCTCAGTAGTTGTGGCGCATGGACCCAGTTGCTCCGTGGCATGTGGGATCTTCCCAGACCAGGGCTTGAACCCGTGTCCCCTGCATTGGCAGGCGGATTCTCAACCACTGCGCCACCAGGGAAGCCCTTTATCTGCTCTTCTAAAGGCAAAAACATCTTTAAAGTGTTTCATGTTCTCTCCTTTTTTAAAATTTATTTATTTATTTATTTTTGGCTGCATTGGGTCTTTTTTGCTGAGCGCGGGCTTTCTCTAGTTGAGGAGAGCAGGGGCTACTCTTCGTTGTGGTGTGCGGGCTTCTCATTGCGGTGGCTTCTCTTTTTGCGGAGCATGAGCTCTAGGTGCACGGGCTTCAGTAGTTGTGGCACGCGGGCTCTAGAGCGCAGGCTTAGTAGCGTGGCTTGCAGGCTCAGTTGTGGCTCTCCGGCTCAGTAGTTGTGGCATGCAGGCTCAGTAGTTGTGGCTCACGTGCTCTAGAGCACAGGCTCAGTAGTTGTGGCTCATGGGCTTAGTTGCTCCGTGGCATGTGGGATCTTCCCGGACCAGGGATCGAACCCCTGTCCCCTGCATTGGCAGGCAGATTCTTAACCACTGCGCCACCAGGGAAGCCCTACATGTTCTCTTAAACAGATCTAATTACCAACACTCAACTGAAACTACTTGTGTCAACATCGCTGATGACTTTCATGTTAAATCGAACGGTCAACACCAAATCCTCATTTTACTAGATCCCAGAGTGCATCTAACGCAGCAGTTTACTCCCTCCTTCCTGAAATGCTTTCTTATTGGTTGCTAAGACTCTACACTCTCCTGGTTTTCCTCTTACCTCACTGCCCGCTCTGTCTCTGTCTTCTTAGCTTGATCCTCCTTTTCTTCACCACCTCTACATGTTGGAGTGTCCCGAGGTGTAGTTCTTAGATCTTTGCTCTCTTCTCCCTGCGTTTACTTCGCTAGATAATCTCATCAAGTTACGTGGCTTTAAAAAAACTCTCGATAAACCAACGATTTCCAAATTTACCTCCTCAGCCCATACCTCTTTTCTGATGTCCAAATTTGAAAATGCAGCTGTTTTCCCTATACCGGCAACTCAAGCGTCCCATAGATATCGCAAACATGGCGTTTTCAAAACAATTCTTTATTTACTTTCCCCCACAAATCTGGTCCCACCTGGAGACATCCCTTCTCTCCCACTTCCATAAATGGCACACCATTCACGTCACTGTTTAGGTCAAAAACCAAGACATCTTTCTCAATTCCCCTCTTTCTTTTATATCCCCTTGCGGGTTGACTTGTGTTTGCCCCCCATTTCCTGCCCTCCTTCTCCCCCCAAGAGAGATGTTGAAATCCTAACTACTACAAGTACCTCATATTGGGGAGGGGAAATTTCCACCTCTACCCCTCTTGTGTTCTTGTGGCTGGACTACTAATAAAATTGACGCAAGACATTAACAAGAGAAAAAGAAACAAATTGTAATTCCTGCGCACACAGGTCTCATAGAAATGGGACCTAAGAAGTGGCCAAAGCAGGCAGCGTTTATACTTTTTAGACAAAGAAATAATAAATTTGTGAGGAATTGACAAGACAAAGAAACTTTGAGTGGTTAAGTAGTGAAGAATCTAAACTGAGTTTGGGCTTGGGAGAGTAAATTAAAGGAATAACAGGGTTTGTTTATACAGGGTTCTCTGCGCCAGTTCCCCATCTCTGGCAATAAGGGTGTCCTTCTACCTCCAGATACAGGGAGAGCACCTTTCACATGAGAGATTTATTTCCTGCTTTCAGGGAGGCAGAGAGGCAGGTCAAAGTGTCCCTCTTATACCACTTGTTTCTTAAGTAACTTTAATTTAAAATAATCAATATGCCACTGAAGCAAATTTGGGGGCAGCCTGTCCTGGGCACCAACACTCAGAATGTGACTTTATTTGGAAGTTGGTTCCTTGCAGATGTGCTTAATTAAGATGAGGTCATACTGGAGTAGGGTGGACCCTAATCCAATATGACTGGTGTCCTTGTAAGAAGACAGCCATGTTGAGACAGACACAGGGGAAAAACCATGTGACAGTGAAGGCAGAGATTGGAGTGATGCAACTGCAAGCCAAGGAGTGCCAAAGATTTCTGGCAAACCACCAGAAGCTAGGAAGAGGCAAAGAAGGATTCCCTTACAGGTTTCAGAGGGACACCTTGATTTCAGATGTCTAGCCTCCATCCAATACTGGGAGATGATCAATTTCTGTTGTTAAGCCATCCAGCTTATAGTACTTTGCTGCTACAGCCCTGGGACACTAATACACACCCCACGGTCCACCCACCAGCAGGTCTTCTTGGCTCTACCTTCAAAAGATAGACTGAATCTGGCACCTCTGACCTCTGTCACCATGCTCCAGCCCATGCCTTGGTCCTCTCTCTTCTAGACTACTGCAGTAAACTGATAACTAGCCTCCCTGCTTCTACTCTTGCCCAAGCCCACCACAGACTATTTTCCATATTTCAGTTAGCGTGCTCTTTTCAAAAAACAAACCAGGTCATGTCACTCCCTTGCTCAAGACTTTCCAATGGCTTCTCATTACATATGGAAAAAAATCTAAATGCCTTACCCACACTTATAAGGCTCTGCCTCATCTGGCCTCCAGCTTCTTCTCATCTCCCGCCCCTTCCCCTATTGCTCACTCAGGTCCCACCACATTGGCCTCCTTGCTGTTCCTATTATACCCGAGCCGACTGTAGCCTTGGGGCATCTGCACTTGCAGTTCTCTCTGCCTGGAATACTCTTTCCCCACATATTTTCATGGTTCACTTCTTCATCGCATTCAGGTTCCTTCTCTTTCCCACAGAGAAGCTCTCTATGCCTATCTGATCTAATTAGCCCCCTAACACTTTACCTTGCTTTGTTTCTCTTCCTAGCACACACCTCCACCTGAAATTATATTTATTAACTGCAGTGTTGAATTGCTAGGGTCTGAACACAGTCTTGCATGTGGTCAGTGGTCAGTGAACGAATGAATAGATGAATGAATTCCAGTCTTGTGCCCAAATTCAAATATAAAGTTAAAAAAAGGGCTCTCATGCTGTCATTCCTAATTAAAGTTTTCCTAAGTTTAGAGGGAACTTTTAAGAATGATTATCTCTTGTCGTTGAGGAAACATTTGCCTGAAGTTTGGAATTTCTTCAAATTCTCGTCAATTCCTCTTTGTTCTGTTAAATACAAGTAAAATTACATTAAATATCTCTTATTTTAATAACACAAGTAGCACAATCTCAGTTTCTATATAACAAAAAGAGCAGTATTTGAACTGGTCACCAATATGAATGAGACTTACATGGGGGGATGGATTTGGGGGAGATTTTTGGGGTTTGTTTTCTATTTATAGTTTTAGTTATCTAGGTATTACTTGAATGTTTATAATTAGTATATATAATTCAAATAAGATGATATGATCATTAGTCTTCAAAAAAAACTTCCCAACAAGGTTTTAATGACAGTGTGTCACAAAATCAAGATGTAAAACAGTAAGGTTTGTGCTTGAACAAGCTAACATAAGCACCTGCAGTCTTAAGGAGGAAACATAGGGATGGTTTAATTTTATAGGATGTAGGAGAATCAGAAATTACTTTTTTCACTCAGACCCATATTTACAGCCAGGCAAGCTGGGACTGTCTTTGACTATTAAGCACATAGATCTATAGCATTATGAAGCTGGAAAAATTTTCCTAGAATTCTGTGAATTTAAATCCCATGCATTTCCAAAGAGACTTTATTATTTTATCTTCTTATTTTATTTTAAAAGTTTTATACAATTTTTAAAGGTTACACTCCATGTACGGTCATTACAAGGCATCGGCTATATTCCCCACGATGTACAATAATACATCTGTGAGCCTATCTTACACCCAATAGTTTGTACCTCCCAAGCCCCCAGCCCTTTCTCACCTTCCCCACAATTGGTAACCACTGGTTTGTTCTCTATATCTGTGAACCTGCTTCTTTTTTGTTGTATTCACTAGTTTGTTGCATTTATTTTAGATTCCACATATAAGTGATATCATACAATATCGAAAGAGACTTTAAAATCTGCCTTTTGGAACTCTGTTCCCATAAAGATGGTTTGGATTTGACTTCTTCTCAGACACAGTCTTCTTGGGGAGAGGCCTTTGGAGGGACACAAGGCGCTCTTGGAGCCACGTGGAGGTTTAGTGCCTCTGCTTGGTGGTTATTTGGGAAGCTCCAGCAGGAAATGGGGGTTAAGGAATGGGGAGGGGAGAGGGAGAAGAAGAGGCTTCCAGGCAGAATCAACAGTGAGAGTGAAGAAATGAAGCCCTAGAAGCTTATGGTCTATTCCAGGAATGCCAAATAATTTCAGCCTGTGTGGGTAGCGCAGGGAATGGGAGAGAAGAAAGAGAGATGAAGCTGGACGGGTGGCAGGGCCACACCAGGCGGGGTCCTGAACGCCGAACCAGAGAGTTTACGTTTTGTTCTGGAGGCCATGAGCACACCCTAAAGAGAGAATGATACAAGATCTAGGTTTCAGAAAGAGCACTCTGGTAACCGAATTGGGGGGGCAAACGTTGACTTTTTCCCTTCTTAGGGTTTTCAGCTGGGTCTGGTTATTAAACGGACATCAGACAGGAGAAAGCCTACAAATTGATATTGTTCTACGTGACAAGGGAGCCCTCAAATGGAACAAAGACCCAAAGAAATGGCAGAAGCTACAGGCTTTATAGTAGCTTGTAAAAGAGAGGCAATCATGGGAAAGTAACTCAAGTATGTGGGAGGCTAAGGGGAGATCAGAATTGTTTTCACAAGGTCTGTTTGTTTAGAATTCTCTGGGTCTCAACTTCTCGGCCTTGATGATAAGAATGTTAATTTCTTTTTGGTATAGGGAGGACATCTTTCATGTAGGCATTTCATCTCCTGCCTTCAGGAATAAAATGGAGGGTCAGAGTGCTTTTCTTGCATCCGCTCTTTCTCAAATGCCCTTAACCCCAAATAATCAATATGCTAAAGTGGTATATTTGGGGGTGACATTCTCCGGCCTCCGTCAGCTGCATGGAGAAGGGATAAGGCCCGAAGGAGACCAGATGCAGGGCAAACTGGTTAGGAGGCTGCTGCAATGATGCAGGGAAGACAGGATGAGGTCCAGAGCTTAGGGCCATGGAGGTGAGAAAGGTAGGAGGGGCGTGTAGATGTGAGACTGCAAAAGTATCAATAGGAGTGATGGGATATGGCAGAGGTGGGGAGGAGATTAGAAAGAAAGGAATCAAAAGATGGCCCTGAGATTTGCAGCTTGAACGATATGTCAGCAGGGCTGACCTAAGAATTTTATAAAATAATCCAACAGTTACTATATAAGGAATGAGTTCCTGGTACATAAAATCTGCAAATGTTCTTTTCCTGCATGAAAACTTTCACGTTTTTCGAGACCTGTTACTCCCAACATACAGATGGGAAACCCGGCTGGGGAGAATGTCCTTGCTAGCTATTCCTGAGTAATGTGGTCTTATACCAGGTGCCACCTCTCAGCCCCAACTAGGAGGGCCGCTTCAGGAAACATCCACGGAACTCCAGAGGCAAGTATCGTACAGCAGCCCTCTCAGGCATTCATAGAAACTTGCAAGTTGCAGGTTTCCTTTGTAAACTTTTCAGTGACACCGTTGAGATTCAGCTAAGCCATGCGGTGCCCATAAGTTTCTAAGCCAAGTTGTGAAATGTGAACTGTTAGTCTCTATTCCTCATGAAGAGACTGTTATCAGTAAAAACAGATGTGGTAGTTGCAACATTTAGATGAAATACCAGTTTCTGCTAAAAGGCACCTGGAATCACTATTCCTTTTGATTCTGGAAGTGCACACCAGTGAGGAGGCTTTGCTGTAATTTCTCAGGGGACTTGGCATGAGCAAGTAAGTGTTCCATGTGGAAGATTTAAGAAGAACCTCCCAACTCCTGGAGCCCCTTTCTCAGAGCAGAGAGATCAACCAAGGCTCTGCACCAACCTTGACTATGTTTTAGTATTATGGCCAGTCCCTATCTGATTTTTTTCAAAGTGGCCTCAAAGTGAGGCTTATCCGGACAGACTAACCTGATCTCCGAGAATTCCATGGTCTTCGGAGGGTCAGTTCTGGCGGTCTGATCTTTGCTCCTGTGATTCTTTCCATCTGGAAACTCGCCTCTCCCTTCTCACTGCCTATTTGGATCCTTCTCAACCTCAAAACCCGTCTCATAAACTCCATTTCTTGTGAAAACTTCTCCGCTTGGAATTTATCCATTTCTTCCCTGGACTTATTCGAGTTGTGTGTATATGCCCAAGATAGCATTTACTAGTGTGCCCTGCTACCAAGAATTACCAGGGGGTAACTGGACTTGAAGCATTGAAGGGAGGAACTGTGAATTCACTTCCGTTTAGGAACTTCTGTACCCCACGCCGTTCCTCTCCACAGCGTCCAACACAGTGCCTTGCAAAACAACATCTATTTGTTGAGACCTTAGTCTGATTTTACATGCAAAAGCTCATGTAATTCTCAAAACAATTCAAGGAAGTAGATGCTGTTTTTATCTTCATTGTACATACTCTTTTTTTTTTTTTTTTAGAGCAAGGGCCTACTCACAGGCTGATCGTCAGCTCTTGCCTTTTTTTTTTTTTTTTAATTAATTTATTTATTTTTGGCTGTGTTGGGTCTTCATTTCTGTGCGAGGGCTTTCTCTAGTTGTGGCAAGCGGGGGCCACTCGTCATCGCGGTGCGCGGGCCTTTCACTGTCGCGGCCTCTGTTGTTGCGGAGCACAGGCTCCAGATGCGCAGGCTCAGTAGTTGTGGCTCACAGGCCTAGTTGCTCCGTGGCATGTGGGATCTTCCCAGACCAGGGCTCGAACCCGTGTCCCCTGCCTTGGCAGGCAGATTCTCAACCACTACGCCACCAGGGAAGCCCTGTACATACTCTTTGATCCAGCAATTCCATTCATAAGAATGTATTCTATATCTATCTTTGCACATATGAAACTGATTCACGTACAAGGTTATTCATTCCAGCACTAATTGTAATGAAGAGTGGACATTTAACCAGAGGACGGATTAAACAAAATATAGCAAATATATACAATGGAATACTCCCATGGGTATTGAGATGAGTTTGGCAGCTCTGCATGATCTAGTATGTAAAGGTCTCCAAGATGTATTTCATTTATTTATTTATTTGTTATTTATTTATTTATTAAACTCTTTTATTTTGCACTGATAAGGCTTTCACAGAGAGGTGTTGATGTACACCCACTTTAACATTAATTCTATTCAACAGATTTACTGGGCAGTTTCACTACAGTTTGGCTGTACTTCTAATTGTTTAATGAAATATCCACCTGAATATACCATAAATACCTCAAAATCTAACATGCCAAGAATGGCTTCATTTCTTCAGCACTGAAAACTACTCCTTCTCACCTGGTCTCTGTCTCTGTGAACAGCTTGACCCTTCCATTTATATTTCTAAAAGAAAAAAAATATATAGGTGTTATATATATTAGTTTTTCTGTAAAAAATAATGTATTTTTGCGTATATTTGTTGATCTGTGCATAGATTATCTCTGAAAGGATGTACAAGAAGTTGATGACACTTGTTCTCTCTGGGGAGAGGAACTCAGAGCCAGGCTGCCTGAGGTCAATGCCCTTTTGGTCTGACATGGTCCTCACACCTCCACCTGGGGGTCATCCATCCTCAACGTACTGATATCTCCCCACCTTGAACTGGAACCACACCACTACTCATGGTGGCTTCAAGTGCTTTATTTTTACATCTAATAGAGGTTGCGCTAGAGAAATTCGTGTCAGAGAATCATTCAGTAATTTAGCAAAATGCTAGAATTCCTCCTTTTGAAATAAAACCTAAAACACTGAGACGATGCAGCCGCATATTAAACCACAAAGGCAGTGGTACGTTCTGTATTCATAGGAACTTCTAAGGTAATCATAGGACAGTGTTTAATTATGATCTGCGCAGGCCTGAACCTTTTGGATGTCTGTGGAAAGTGAAAGGAACCCCTTTTGTGCACCCCTGGGTCCCTTCCTGCCTGCCACCATGTCTCCTCTTGTGCTCAAGGGCTGGTGTCCATGAAGCTTTCCTCTGCAGGTGCTCCAGCTGAGCTGTCAGCCTCCTGGGCTTTAATGCATAGTGATGGCTGCTATTTTTGTTATTTTCCATCTCTTTGATGTCGTTCCATTGTCCCTCCTGCCCGTTGCCCTTTTCTGGTCTTTGGTATTTTAATTAATGTTGTTTAATGATACTCAGCCCCCTGAGGCTTTTAAAGGGGTGAATTCAATGGCACAGACTCAATGAATGAATTCTCCAGTCTTCTGCTCACTTGTTACCCAGAGCTTCACACCCAGGGGCACACCCCATCATTTCCAAGGCATCAATAATTCCAAAAGAGAGTTCTTTTAGGGAGAAAGGCCTGACAAATGACTAACTTTTATTTCGTGGTTCCAGTTAATTCAGTGATACCTCATTAGCGACATCCATGGAACATAGGTTAACCAAATGCAGTCTAGTAGCCATGATGCCTTCCAGGGAGAGTCACATTCAGCCGTATCCATCGGTGGCCCTGTGTCGCATCTTTTTCCCTTCAAAGAACACACACGTGACACACCGGGTTGCACACTACAGGTTCCGTTCACCTGCTCCCCTCCTCATGGTGGCGAGGGTGTTCCTTCAGCATCTGTGGGTCAGCTCTCCTCTGCGGAACCTGCTCCCTGTCCTGACCTCTTGGAGTTACCGTGGTGTCCTCGGAGCCTCTGGCCTAACGGGGCTTCACGTCTCGGGGTCCCCTGGGATTTCTCCCCGTCCTCAGCCTGAGTGGCCTCTCCTTCTGCTTTTTTTTTTTTTTTTTAACATCTTTATTGGAGTATAATTGCTTTCCAATGGTGTGTTAGTTTCTGCTTTATAACAAAGTGAATCAGTTATACATATACATATGTCCCCATATCTCTTCCCTCTTGCGTCTCCCTCCCTCCCACCCTCCCTATCCCACCCCTCTAGGTGGTCACAAAGCACCGAGCTGATCTCCCTGTGCTATGCAGCTGCTTCCCACTAGCTATCTATTTTACGTTTGGTAGTGTATATATGTCCATGCCACTCTCTCACTTTGTCCCAGCTTACCCTTCCCCTCCCCGTGTCCTCAAGTCCATTCTCTAGTAGGTCTGTCTCCTTCTGCTTTGATTCTACCTCAAATTTGTCATCTCCTTTCTTTAGACTGTACCCAATCCCATGCTCCTTTGTCTCTTCACAGCTATCCCCTCGGTTCAGGCTTGAGTGGCCCCACAGCTAAACTATTACAATCAGTGGTTCCCTGGTCCAGCCCCTCCCTGTAAATATCCCCCAACCCGAAATCCTGTACTGTTGATACCGAGCAGGGCCCTGTGGGGCTCTTGGGCACAAAAGCCTTTCTGTGTCCCCCATTTCTTGATTACAGAAAATAGGCTTCATTCAGCCTGCATGACCTTCCCTGGGTTCCAACGGGCAGATTCAAGCACTTGTTAATTAGGGAAGGGAGGGGATGTGAGACCAGGGAGAAACAAACAGTCAAGAGGAACGATAGTGCAGCCTTGGGGCAGGGTCCTGGTGCCCCTCCAAGGGATACACACAACAGTATCTCCGAGCTGTTTTGCGGATGCTGAAGCCCCCACCAGGTGGGAGAAGTTAGCCGTTAATGATGGTGTGCTGCCCACAAGCATGTAGACCCCAGACCGGTTGGAACCAGAAGGTTGATGATGCTGACACCCGGTTACCTCACCACCAACCAATCAGAAGAAGGTCCATGAGCTGATCACACCCTCTTTGAACCATTACTATAAATTTCTCACTACCCTCTCCAAGTTGGGACACACAGTTTTGAGGGCATTAGCCCACTGTGGCCCCCTTTGCCTGGCGAAGCAATAAAGCTATTCTTTTCTACTTCACCCAAAACTCTGTCTCTGAGACTTAATTTGGTGTCGGGGTACAGAGGCCAGATTCGGCTTCACTGTTCCTATTACCCAGAAGATAAATGCTTGCTGAGCAAATGAACACTGCCATGAAAACTACTACTATGGAAAGTCATTGATTCTGTGGAAATAAACACAGACAGCCTGAATGGAACCAAGCAAAGGCTATTTTTTCTGAACTTGCCGCTGTAGGGGAATCAGCCTCATCCCTTGCGTTTGGCAGAGACTCAAAGGCAGGCAGAGGAGTGGATATCTTTAGAGTGGGCAAAAGGGAAGGCTTCAGGTGTGCCCTGAGGGGAGGCTGTTGGCGTGGGGATGCAGGAGATGGGCTAACTAGAAGTGTGGCATCCTCTGTGATCAGTTAGGGGTTCATATTGGGCCTTCCCCAGTTGGTACTAAGTTGGAAGTGGAGGCAAAAATGAAAGAAGCTGTCAGTTATTGCTCAAGTCTTGAGCGTCTGGGGCTGATTATTACAGAGGTCGCGGTGTACTTTTCTGGACTGGTTGCTACAGGTTGTGAGTCAGAGCTGTTTTGGTATAGGGTCTGGCCATTGCCTCTTTGTACATTCAGTCTCTCAATTCTGAAAGGCACCTTTTCCTCCCATATTTCAACATATCTGAAATTAGGTTATGTCTGATATTTTACAACATGGCGTTATTAAATTGACACAGTTTTTTCTTTCTTTGTTGTTCATAAAATAATGGTGTGTTTAAAAAGAATGACATCTTAGATTGACCAAATACAATATTGTGGGGGAAAATTATGATAGATTTCACCCTCTCAAGAGTTCATAATATAGCAAAGGAGAAAAGATATCCAGAAAAAAGTGATACTTCAATATGCATTTTAGGCAACCTTATGTGATTCATTATTAAAGCATTCACCCAGACAATTGAAATCGTTGAGGTGGAAGAGAATTAGAATCTGAGTCTTAAAGACGAGGAATTGCAGAAGCAGGAATAGCAGTGACTTACAGAGTGCCTACTGTGAGCCAGACATTATTCTAGGTGAAATACATAAATTATCTTCAGTATAATGAAATGAATTTGGAAATCCAGAGAAAAGGTAGGAAGGAGGAGGAATTCTTTCAGGAACAAACAACAGAAGCACTAATAGTACCATAAGTAATAAAGGTTTTAATTCTCTCACATTACAAGGAGTCCAAAGAGAGGCTGTCCGAGGATGGTGTAGGGGCTCCATGATGTTGTGAGGGTCTACCTCTCTTCTGTTCTTGCTGTCTGGTTGCTCAGCTGTCTTTAATGTGATAGCTGGTCCCCATATGGCTACCAGACGGCTTCTGTAGCCCCAGGCATCACAGCTACGTTCAAGGTGGGAAGATGCATGGAGGAATAGTACCATCTGCATCTACTCGGTTAATCAGGAGAGCCAAATCTTTCTTAAGTGGTTCTAGCAGATTCCCCTTAAGTTGCATTGTCCGGAGCTAGGAGACATGTCAACTTCTACCTTTTAAGGATGCTGGGAAGTCATGTGTTTGGCAAATGGAACAAGAGTGAAATGCTGGGATTAGGTCAAATCACCATTAATCACCAGGTCTGGGAAACTGCTGTTCCAAACAAAATTGGGGTTCTGGGTCTGAGTCAGGAAGATGGGAAGAATATCTGTTGTACAGGCTACTAAGAGTGACTTCCATTGTATGCAAGGCAGGGACCCACCACTCGTTCTCTATTCATGCATCTACTGGTGGGCACTTAGGTTGCTTCAACATCTTGGCTATTGTAAATAATACTGCAATGCGTATATCTCTTCTAATTAATGCTTTCATTTTCTTCAGATAAATACCTAGGAGTAGAATTGCTGGATCCTATGGTAGTCCTATTTTAATTTTTTGAGGAGTCTCCATTCTATTTTCCATTGGTGGCTGCACCAATTTACATTCCCACCAGCAGTGTACAAGGGTTCCTTTTCTCCACATCCTTGCTAACAGTTGTTTGTTGTCTTTTTTATGACAGCCATTCTGACAGGTGTGAGGTGATATCTCATTATGGTTTTAATTTGCATTTCCCTGATGATCAGTGATGCTGAGCATCTTTTAATGCACCTGTTGTGCATCTGTATGTCTTCTTTGAAAAAAATGTCTATTCAGATCCTTTGCCCATTTTTTAAACAGGTTGTTTGCTTTTTCGATGCTAAGCTGTATGGGTTCTTTGTATATTTGGGATATTAATTCCTTATCAGATATATTATTTGTAAATATTTTCTCCCATTCTGTAGGCAGCCTTTTCATTTTGTTGATAGTTTTCTTCACTGTGCAAAAGGCTTTTAGTTTGATGTAGTCCCATTTGTTTATTTTTGCTTTTGTTTCCCTTGCCTGAGGAGACATATTCAAAAAATATTACTAAGATTGATGTCAAAAAGTGTACTGCCTATGTTTTCTTCTAGAAACTTTATGGTTTCAGGTCTTACATTTAAGTCTTTAATACATTTTGAATTTATTTTTGTGCATGATGTAAGAAAGTGGTCCAGTATGATTCTTGTGCATGTAGCTGTCCAGTTTTCCCAACACCATTTATTGAAGAGGCTGTCTTTTCTTCATTGTATATTCTTGCCTCTTTTGTTGTAGATTAATTGCCCATATGAGTGTGGGCAATTATTTCTGGGTTCTCTATTCTGTTCCATTGATCTATGTGTCTATTTAGGGCCAGTACCATACTGTTTTGATTATTGTAGCTTTGTAGCATAGCTTGAAATCAGGGAATGTGATGCCTTCAGGTTTGTTCTTTTTCTCAAGATTGTTTTGGTTATTTGGGGTCTTTTGTGTTTCCATACAAATTTTAGAATTACTTGTTCTGGAATATACACCCTCTTGAAAGGGTACCTTAGCTACTCAGATCCAATGGATTGGTACCATGCAAAAATGTGGCTTAGAATCGTAGCTCTTTCCATTTCTTTAAAAAGAAATCAGGAGTCCAGATTTCTATGTGAAATTTTATATTTTTGGCAGTGAATTTTAAAACAAAACAGTAGATGAGAAAAAAAGTTTTTGGATCAGATGCAGCCAATTTGTGACTCTGACATAAAGAAGCAAGTTAAGTCATGAGTCATGCTCCCTGTTGACTCACTCCCTGGTCACCTTTCCAGGGAATGTTTCCTGACCCTCCTTGGGTTAGATGTCTCCTTTTGGCCCCCTCTGCCCACTTTGATCACACTCCATTGTAATTATCTCCTCAATGGCCATCATGGAGTCAGGGGTCTGTACTTGGTTCCCCTCATCAGGATAAAGAGATTGGCCAAGTGCCTGTGGGCTGTTTTGCACAACAGCCTAAAGGTTATCCAGGCTCCTAGTGGCAAGCCTGGAAGAGGACTGCTTTCCCCATCATGGCAGTGAGAGGAGAGCCAGATTGGGGGTACCCGATGGCTTTCCCCACTTCACCCCACACCCCCAGATGAGGGCTAGAGCGTCTAGCTGAACTCCTTGCAGGCTCTTTTTTGGCCTGCAGGTGTCCTTTTGCCACTCACAGACTCACACCTCAAGACTCTCCAACCCCTCACTCTATAGAGACTCCAGGGTTTGCACCTTCTCAGGACTGCTCCTCTATCTCTTGGGTGTTCATGGCTCCTCCTTAATACTCCAGTCCCTGCTTCCTTGTAGCTTGACTTTCCGGTTTCTCTCTTATAGATGACAAGGAAGGGACACATTTACTTTCTGGTTCTACCATTGACCAGTAACGAATCTGTATCTGCCCAAAGGAGATTTGCTTATGCAAAGTTAATAATGTTTGTAAATGGCTCTTCTGTGGTCCTTGGATAGAAGGAGGTAGTCCATATTACTGTGAAAGAGGTAGCATGTTCGGTGTGGCCTGTCTTCCTATGGGGAGGAGAAAGACATCCCTGCAATGAGGGAGGGAAGAAGGTAGATGTGCATGACGCAGGCAGGCATGGAAGAATGTACTGGGACATGGATGAGCCTCTCGGGCTTCCGTGGATGTGAGTGCCAAATGACATGAAACCAAATATGATATGGGGTTCGTAGTTTCTTTCTAGTCCTACTTTGATCACAAAACTCTTGTTAAGCAAACTGGTAATCAGATTTGTACTTTCAAAACTCCTTCCTATTTCCTTTCTAGGAAACACAATCATTTTGGTCGCTGGCAGTGCCCTTTTGTTCATGAGAAAGCTAGAGGGATGTCTATCCTACCTCCTCCCCGACATTCAAACATCCAGGACTCTGACCAAACTCTCTTTTTAAATAATGTCGTTTCCTGGGACTCTCCTATCGCAGCACTTGCCTCTCTACTTCCTGTTCTTTCGGCACCGTTCCTTCTTCTATACCAGTTCAACTGTGAGGTGACTCAGAAGACTACAAGGGAAGAGTGGCCACTTGAAGGTGGTAGAGCAGGAGTCAGCAAACTACGGTTGGGGCAAATCCAGCCCTCTGCCTGTTTTTGTAAATAAAGTTTAATCGAAAAACAGACATGCCCATTTGTTTAGATAGTGTCTTTGGCGGCTTTGGCAGATGTAACAAATGTAATGTTGACTGGATGTAACGAAGACCCATGACCTCAAAACCTAAAATATTTACTGTCTGGTCTTATTTTTTTTTTGGCAGCGCCAGGCGGCTTGCAGGGTCTTATTAGTTCCCTGACCGGGGATCCAACCCATACCCCCTGCAGCGGAAGAGCAGAGTCCCAACCACTGTCAGGGAATTCCACTGTCTGGTCTTTTATAGAAAAGTTTTGCTGACCCACGTAGCGGAGCAACATGGAAGGTAGAGCCAGCACCTCCCTCTTCAAATCCTGGCTCTGGAACTTCCTAGTTGGGGTACTGAGAGCACCACGGTGGACCTTGTTTCCTCACCTGTGGATCTGGGTTAATAAGCCCTCCACACATAGCCTGTGAGGATCACAGTGGATAATAAACGTGAAAGCCCTTTGCAAATGGCGGGCTGCTGTGTCAATGGTAAGGACTCCCATTTCTCCCTTTCTGTTGGGCTTTTTTTTTTCTGTTGGGCTTTTAGGATTGCTCCAGTTCCTTAATTTTGTCTTCTCCGGTTATTTCTTTGACTGTGACTAGAGCTATTAAAGCCTGCAATTTGCAGGCAGTGCTAATGCTAATTTTCTACTCAACCTACCTTTCTGTAGGCTGTCAAATGACAAGGATATTTTTAAATAAGCATGAATTATGTAAAAGAATTGGTTCATGAATGAAGCCCACAATCATATTCTACTCCAAGAGTTTAGAAATTTCCAGTTTATATATTCTCCTTTCAGTGCAGAAATTGCACATGACTGATAACTATATTTAGATTCTGAATGCCACCTTCTTTGGCCAAATATTCTCTTTGGTTATAGCAGCAATTTTGTGCATGTTTTTAGGAAGAGAGGCTCTGAGAGCTCACAGGAGGGTGTGCTGACCTGGGTCATTAGCCAGACCCCAGGCGTGCTGGCTGCTCAGCAGCTGAGCTGGTGTGTACAAGAAACAAAGAATCTGATATGGCAGGGCTTGCAGGGAACAAATAGTCCAGATTATGGGGTACAGAGACTATCGTGTATATAGGTTTGGTTTCGGGCATAGCTTCTCCGCTCAGGACTGAGACATTTGTAGAGGCCGCACATATTGCTGGAGGTTTGCAAACTGATAGCCCCTGAGGCTGAATAAAGCCTGCAGACTTGCTTTGTTTGGCTTACTTGGTGGAGCGCCTGTATTTTTATACATTATTTAAATGTCTTTA
The DNA here is from genome assembly GCF_028021215.1 of Eschrichtius robustus. NCBI lineage: Eukaryota > Metazoa > Chordata > Mammalia > Artiodactyla > Eschrichtiidae > Eschrichtius > Eschrichtius robustus. The sequence continues at coordinate 167,792,615 of NC_090824.1, forward strand.
GGGGAACTCCTAATTTATCCCTCCCCTCCACCTTTCCCCTGTGGTAACCATAAGGCTGTTTTCTATGTCTGTGAGTCTGTTTCTGTTTTGTAAATAACTTCATTCATATCATTTTTTTAGATTCCACATATAAGTGATATCATGTGATATTTGTCTTTGTCTGACTTACTTCACTTAGTATGGTAATCTCTAGGTCCCTCCGTGTTGCTGCAAATGGAAGTATTTCATTCTTTTTTATGGCTGTGCACTACTATATATATGATAGATAATCAACAAGCACCTACCATATAGCACAGGGAACTCTACTCAGTAGTCTGTAATAACCTATATGGGAAAAATATCTGAAAAAGAATGGATATGTGTAATTTATAACTGAGTCACTTTGCTGTACACCTGAAACTAATACAACACTGTAAATCAACTATACTCCAATATAAAATTAAAAAAAATTTTAAATGTCTTTAGGTGAAGATGCTTGTTTCATCTCAGCTCCCGACCTCATAACTCCCTAATATATTGTATATAGCTGCTGGAACCTCTGCAAACTTTGGGTTTGCAACACTTCACTAAGTAACGGCAGTCTTCATTATCAGGTCGATGACAACATCATGGCCTCGTTGGTTCCAGTGAGCCCCTGGGAGCCCAGGACAGACCCTGACCCCTTCTCTTCCCATTTATTGGGGGAGAAGGTTTGTTAAAGCCAGATAAGGAGTCGGGGCTCCAGACGAATGGACAGAGGTTCAGCATAGGGCTGTAGTATCTGCAAGGGAACCAGAGCGTGCGCAGGAGTCGAGGGGGGCCCAAAGAGCCAGAAGGAGCAGTAAAAGAGGAATAATGTTGGCGCCTCTCCGGTGGGCCCACAGCTACCCCCCGAGACACACTGGGCACTGGACGGAGACAGGACCCTTGTTTCCAAGTGCCCCCTGCTGCTGGAGCTGACCTGCTGCCTCCTGCTAGGTCTGGCCTGGATTCTCTTGGGAACCCAGGCAGGCTAAAGCTGTACCCTCAGTTGAGAGGGTTAGAAATTTGCAAATGTTGGCGGCAGGATTGCATCCTGCTTGGGATTAATTTTCTCATTCCCATTCTTCATCTTCCTGCCCTAGCTTTTCACTTAGCAAGAAATAAAAATTGACTGCATGTGTATGTGTGTAAAGGCTCGATTATCATTTGCAAATTTGCTAGACTTCTGGCCTGAGGATCCTTTGCACCACTGGAGATGATGGACATCCATCTTTTGTTCCTAATTTTATTAGGAAAGTGACAAATGCAGGAGTTTCTTTTTTTTTTAATAATTAATTTTTATCGGAGTATAGTTGCTTTACAGTTGTGTTGTGTTACTTTCTACTGTACAGCAAAGTGAATCAGCTCTACGTATACATTTATCCCCTTTTTTTTGGATGTCCTTCCCAATTAGGTCACCACAGAGCACTGAGTAGAGTTCCCTGTGCTGTACAGCAGGTTCTCATTAGTTATCTATTTTATACATAGCATCAATAGTGTATATATGTCAATCCCAATCTCCCAATTCACCCCACCTTCCTTTTCTCCCCTGAAGGCAGGAGTTTCATAACCCTTTTTTTTTTTGTGCACTGGACCCCTCTGGCAGTCAAGTGAAGTTTATGGACCCCCTTCTCTGAATCAAAAGTTTAAATGCATAAAATAAAATACATAGGACTGCAAAGGAAACTATTAAAGTAGTTATTGAAATATTACTACTGCACTAAATACTAGATACAGTGGCAGGTCTAATAAATACCATGATTTCAAAGCAATGAGAGGCATAAATACTATTTTGAGAAACCTGCAACAACTGTAGTATGATATGAAAATATCTGTGATTTCTATTAGTGACAAAGTCATAGGTAATTCTAATACCACGGTAGTTTATTACCTGCATTCATAATTGAAGGAAAAGCTAAATTTCTGTTGACGGTTAGTGAAAATAAAGGTGTAATTATTCTACCCATCTAATGCATAGATTAACAAATATGATTAAGAATTCTTGCTAGTGATTTCTCTTCAAGTCAGATGGCAGTTTTACGCTGAGGTCTGTGCATCATTTTCAGGAAACATCCCTCAGTTTTTATTTTATTGAGTGTTTTTAAGATGGGTATTAAATTTTCTTTTCAGAATCTATAGAGATGACTTTTTAAAATTTGTTCTATTAATATGATGAATTGTGTTAGTGGGTTTCTAATATTGAATTCTCCTTCCTGAGATCTGTCTTCCTAGATTCTCTTCCCTGGTAACATCCAAACCCCCTTTCTCCTTCAGCCCATGCATCCCTGCCCTGATTAATTTGTGTTCCCTTCCTAGCTGTTTCTCCCTGGTGCAGGGCTCTCTCCTTCCCTTGAGATTTCTGACTGCCCCATCCCTCCAGAAATTCTGTCCTAATCTTTGGACAACTCACCCATACCCTAGAACCTGGGAGGCTACTCCCGTTTTGATTAGTGTTCTCATAGTGGCTAGCAGGGTCCTCATCTGAGGGTTCCATCCTTTTGGAGGTGAGTATTGGTAGGTAATTTCTGGATTTCTTATTTCTTAGTCCATTCATGTGCCCCTGGGTTGCTCCCACACAGCTGTGAGACTCTTGATGTTGTTGGCTTACCCCCAGCTGCCCACATTCTGAAGTTCTTGGGAATATGTTATCAGCTAGTTTTTTGTTGTTTTTGTTTTTTGGTCTTTGCCACGGCTTGCGGGATCTTAATTCCCCAACCAGGGATTGAACCCGGGCCCCCGGCAGTGAAAGTGGAGTCCTAACCACTGGACCACCAGGGAATTCCCGTTATCACCTAGTTTTAAGATGTTGCCTATGGCTTTTCTTTTGTTTTTGTAGAGGGATTGGGGGAAATCTACATTTAAGCCACATCTTGCGAGCAGGAGAGATCTTCAGTTACCATTTTAAATCCTTTAATTGTTCATTCGTCTACTTATTTCCCCTGTGTTAACTTTGCCATTTAAAATTTTTTCCAGAAATGTGTTCATTCCATGTTTGTTTTCAAAGTTATCTCTCATTATATTTTAAATCTCTGCTGTTGTGTGTAATTATTTCCTCCTTTTTATTCTTGTTTTGTTCACTTCATCCTTTTTCTTTCTCTCTCATGGTCAGTCTCATCAGAAGTCTTTCAACCCAGTAGCTTTACTGGATAATTAATTAATTGTCTCTACTATTTTCTAGTTCTCTCTCTGCATTAATCTTTATTATTTCCTTCCTGCTTTTTTTTTTTTTCTTTTTCTAGCTTCTTGAGTTGAATGATTTGTCTATTACTTCAACTTTTCTTGTTTTCTTATAAAAGTACTTAAAACTAAAAATGCCCTTTTGCTTTATCCATATCTCACAAATTTTGACACGTAATATTCAGTCATTCAGCAATAAGTATTTCACAATTTCCCTTATGATTTTGTTTTGTTTAATAGTATACTTCTAAACTTGCAGATATATAGGTTTTAAGAAAATAAAATACAGCTTCTGTTCTTCTTTATTCTTAATTTTATTACATTATGGTTAGAGAACATCCTCAATTCTTTGAATTTATTGGAGCTTCCTGCACAGCCTAAAATGCACCATCTACCAAATTCTATGTGGGTTCAAAAGAATGCTACATTTCTATTGGGAATAAACTTCTCTACATTTTAAAAAAATTTTAAGTATATTCATCATGTTATTCAAATATTCTGTATCTTTGCTTATTTTTTAGTCTCTTGAGCAATCAGTTTCTGAGAGAGAAATGTTACAATCTCCTATTAGAATTGTTGATTTATTTCTCCTCATATTCCTATTAGTTGTTGCATTGTTGTACATATTCTTTGGGTATCTTGTTAGGTACATGTATCGTCTTCATCTATTTTTTCTTTTATCTGTGTATAATATAAAGCTTTGTTTCTTATTATGTTTACCTCTAAATTCTGTTTTGTCTGATACTGAACTTGCTTTCTCGGCTGAGTTCATCTTTGCCTGGTATCTGTTCCCCACTCCTTTTTGTATCATTTTGTTAAAAACGTGTCTGTTGGAGACCATATGTTGCTGAATGTTGTTATGTTTTATTGCTCCTCTTTCTCTTTTTCTTTCTTAAATTCAATATGAGAGCTTCTTGTTTGGGTCAGTTTACTCCATTTGCATTTCTTGTAATTAATGTAAGAGTAGTAGAACTTTTTCTGCCCCCCTGTCTTTTCTATTTCTATTTATTTATGTATTTATTTATTCTATTGAACATTTTCTTCTGCTGACTCTAAAGTTATACATTCGCCTTTTATTCTTCTCTAGGTTATCCTTAAATTATTAATTTCCATACCTGATTCTATTTTTCTCTATTACTTTCTTACACTTATGTGTAGCTGTGTTATACCCCAAATTCAACAAATGCTTTAGCATGTCGTAAACTTCTGGTCTTCTTTTCCTCTACTTCTCTTTAGGTTTAAATTGGGGGGTGGGGCATGAAAATACTATCTATTGTTTCTTCCTGTTCTGTTGTTCTGATGCTTGTTCCTTTTTATCTTTGGGAACTCCTAGGATTGTGTGTGTGTGTCCTTTAATTTTACCACAATGTCTAACCGTGTATTTTCCCCCTCCTGCCTATTCTGTTCGATACTCTTAAGAGCTATCTATATCAAGAAGTTACATAGTTGAATTCTGGGAAATTTTTAGTCAGTAGATTTTCCTTTCCTCCATTTGTTTCTTTCACCCCTTTCAGGCTGCTGTTATAGGATAGCTGATACTTTAATTTCTATTCTTCATAATTGTGGTGGTTTTAAAAACATAGCTCCAAAATTCTTTGATCCCGAGAGGTGAGGTCTATGTCCTTCCCACTTGAATCTGAACTCTGTAACTTCTTGACCAACAGAATGCAATGAAAGCAATGCTGTGCCAGTTTTGAGCTTTAAGCCTTTCCTCTCTTTATCGTCATTTTTGGAATCGAAAGGGTTGAAGTCACAGAGTGTTCAATCTGCCATGTTTAATGTTCATTGGAAGTCTCTTCCTGGTCAATTTTCCTTCTTTATAATGATAACTTCCACCTGAAATTTTACTTTAAAAATTTTGACCCTGTTAGATTTTAAACATGTCTGTTTTCACCAGTACATAATTGAAGTAAAAAATCCAATTGATAGTCTCTAATTTAAATATATGGGTTTTGGGCTTCCCTGGTGGCGCAGTGGTTGAGAGTCTGCCTGCTGATGGAGGGGACACGGGTTCGAGCCCTGGTCTGGGAGGATCCCACATGCTGCGGAGCGGCTAGGCCCGTGAGCCACAACTACTGAGCCTGCGCGTCTGGAGCCTGTGCTCCGCAACAAGAGAGGCCGCGATAGTGAGAGGCCCGCGCACCGCGATGAAGAGTGGCCCCCACTTGCCGCAACTAGAGAAAGCCCTCGCACAGAAACTAAGATCCAACACAGCCATAAATAAATAAATAAAAAATAAAAATAAAGGAATTCCTTTAAAAAAAAAAAGTAAAATAAATATATGGGTTTAATTTGTTTACATTTTCTCTGGTTTCTGTACAGTATACTTATTTCTTCTATCTTAGTTTCTATTTTCTATAGTGTGATTTATTTATTTGTTTCTCCTTTCCTGCCTTCTCTTGGATTAGTAAAGTTTTCTTTGTCCCCATCTCTCGCTTTCTTTCTCTCACTTTTGCTAATGTGTAAATTATGCCTTGCATTTCTTTTTCTTTAAAATTTTAACTTATATCCAAAAATTGATTTTTTTCCTCAAAGTTTAAAATAGGTGACTATAACTTCCATTACCTTTTTGATAATATTGACCATACTTTTCTTAGAGGCTTTTTTTTTTTTTACAAAATTGCTTTATTATCTTAAATTTCCCAGGACTGAATGATCTCTAAGTTGTGTTAAATGTCTGTCTTTTATGGCATCGGTTGTCCTCATATGTCTTGCAATTTTAGTCTGTGGTTCGTGGGGAGGAACCATTCTTGGCCTTTTCGGTTCTTTGTCTCTTACTCACCTTCTTTATGTCTAGAAGTATAGTGACCTCAGCTTTGCAGCTCAAAACCTGGACTTATGTTAGAAGCTTGAAGCTCTTATTTCACGAGGACATTTCAGATCTAGTTCTGGAGCCGATGGGTAGCTTGGCCCAAGTCCTGCCTCGGTAAATGGCTAATCCCTCCTGCTACCTTGGGCAACAGCTTAATGTAGAATACAGCCAGGGAGCTGGGCCAGCTTCTTTGAACCTTCGCTCATGGGTAAGGGAGCCCCGCCTCATTGTACTCCACCTCCTAATTTCACAAGCCAGGCTTGACATCGGCCCCCTACTGAAGTTGAATATGGGCTACTTCTGTCTATTAATGGCCTTGGCGCCCAGAAGGTCCACAGCTCTAGCCCTGCCCAGGGCTATGTATTAACCTCCCATTTCTGGTCCATCAGGATGTTTATCACTTTTTTTTTTTTAATACAACAATGTTTAAGATTGAGCATTGCTTCGGTTTGGAGCCGAGGATTGTGTTTTGTGTCTTACAGTGCAAACTCACAGCACCATCTGGAACAGAGTTGAAACTTGGAAATTTTTATACTCTTTGGCTCACCAATTAACAATCTAGGAATTTATCCTCAGGACACAATTGGATAATATGTGTACAGTGACATTCATTAGTTTTTTTACAATCATAGTGAAAAGCTGGAAACAACCTAAATGTCCATCAATAAGGGATTCAATAATTTATGGCATATCACTAAATTATGACATAGTAACTCCATAGAATAACTCTCTAATTAGAGACTCTAATTTGGTAGCTTAGGCCCTCATTTTTTTTTTTTTTTGGCTGCATTGGGTCTTTGTTGCAGTGTACAGGCTTCTCACTGCAGTGGTTTCTCTTGTGGAGCACGGGCTCTAGCCGCACAGGCTTCAGTAGTTGTGGCACATGGGCTTAGTTGCTCCGTGGCATGTGGGATCTTCCTAGACCAGGGCTCAAACCCGTGTCCCCTGCATTGGCAGGAGGATTCTTTTTTTTTTTTTTTAATAATTTTTTTTTAATTTTATTTCTTTAAATTAATTAATTTATTTATTTATGGCTGTGTTGGGTCTTCGTTTCTGTGCGAGGGCTTTCTCTAGTTGTGGCAAGCGGGGGCCACTCTTCATCGCGGTGCGCGGGCCTCTCACTATCGCGGCCTCTCTTGTTGAGGAGCACAGGCTCCAGGCGCGCAGGCTCGGTAGTTGTGGCTCACGGGCCCAGTTGCTCCGCAGCATGTGGGATCTTCCCAGACCAGGGCTCGAACCCGTGTCCCCTGCATTGGCAGGCAGACTCTCAACCACCGCGCCACCAGGGAAGCCCCGGCAGGAGGATTCTTAATCACTGCGCCATCAGGGAAGTACCAGCCCTCGTATTTTTTTAAATAAAAGGTCCATAGGTAATTCTGATTTGCCTACAAGATTAAGAACCACTGATAGGAGAATGTCTAATATTCTGGAAAGTAAATTATTTTTAATTCCAGGATCACAGTTTTTTTGTTTTTTTTTAAGATTTTTTTTGATATGGACCATTTTTAAAGTCTTTATTGAATTTGTTACCATACTGCTTCTGCTTTATGTCTTGGTTTTTTGGTCACGAGGCATGTGGGATCTTAGCTCCCCGAGCAGGGATCGAACCCTCACTCCCTGCATTGGAAGGTGAAGTCTTAACCACTGGACCGCTAGGGAAGTCACCAGAGGATCACATTTTGCATAGGGACCTTCTAAGCCAGGGGTTGCCAAACTATGGCCCAAAGGCCAAATGAAGCCCGCTGCCTGCTTTTGTTGGCCTATGGGCTAGGAATGGATTTTACATTTTGAAATGGTTAAAAAGAAAAAAGCAAAGAGGGAATAATGTTTCATGATATATGAAAATTATATGAAATTCAAATATTGTAAACTAGCTCCACCCATTCATTTACATATTGTCTACGGCTGCTTTCTTGCAGCAGTGAAATTTAGTAGTTGTGAGAGACCGTGTGCTCTCTGGTATCAACTATTTACTATCTGCCCTTTACAGAAAGTTTGTGACCCTGTTCTAAACTATTTCTCTCTCTTGCCACTGACTTGACAGTAGCTGTTTAGTCACTGGTGCAGGGGTATGCGTGTGTAGGGGGAAGATCATTCTTCCTTAGTTTGTAGCTGAAAATAGTTCATCCTGCTCTGAAGTCTGAATATGTTTCCCTTTATTCCACAAGATTCAAAATAGATGCACCCAAAGAAGGTTCAGAAAATGATTACCAGGATGCTTAGGAGAAGTAAGGCAGCATTCTGCTTTTGTTGTTTTGATTAAACCACCCAAGGAGGAATTGGACAGAAAAAATATGTTTCAAACTGAAGGTAGTGTTGCCCTGTTGGTGGGCCATCCAGCTTTCCGTACCAGAGGAAAGAGCTTTTAAAGCGACGTGTGATCAGAGCTGCAGGTTCCTTCAAGTTCCACTTGTAGAAACTGCAGCATTGCATAAAAGGACGATTCTGGAATGACTTGTTTGTCATTCAAGCTACTTGTTTGTCTCATTTATGTTGGAACTTTGCTCTTGGTATCGGACATTGGGCATGGTCTTTGTATGGGCTCTCACTAGCTTTTCTTCCCCAGGCCACATGGTTTCAGCACCCTGCCTGCTTCATCTCTACCCTGGTCCTGTCTCAACATCACTACCCTCCCAGTATCAGGGCCCCATGAGCCTTCCCATGTGTCCTTCAGGGGGAAACTGAAAACTAAGGAGCTGCTAGAATGTAACATACAGGATGTTAGAGGTAAAAGCCCCACAGTGATCTCTCAGAAAGGGTGTTGCAAGACAGAAGAGAGCTGAAGTGCAGATCAAGATCAATGCTTTTAAAAGGCAGGAAATAATCAGCAGCAGAACTGCAGATGGAAATGCATTTTGAAGCTGACACTAATGGGATGTCAGCAGGACCCATGGGCACCAGAGTGATGAGTACTGTTATTGAAAGCCTGAGACACAGAGTCTGGGGGAGATGGGAGGTTGAGAGAGGGGAGGAGAGGGATGGAGATGGGGAAGGATGGCACAGAAAAAAGAAGTCTTGGGGGATGTAGTACCTTGTATGAGAAATAGGAGTGGAGATGGAGGAGTTTGGAGTCTGATATAGGAACCAACAGAGGTCTCCCTCACTTCTGCTTTGTTATTTGTCACCAGGGGAAGTAATACCCACCCCCAGGGCTGCTGTGAAGACCAAAGAAAGAAAGGCACCTAGCACAGCCCTGGGCATACGGCAGACCCTCCCTGTGTTAGCCTCTTCTTCCACCTGCCAGATCACAGCTTGTGACATATGATGACCAGGACTCTCACAGAGCCTGTGGAATCTTGGGCTGAGTCCATCAACTCTGTAAAGTCTGACTTCAGTCATGTATGCCTTACTGGAAGGTACCAGAAATGACATTATTGGGTGTCAGTGACCTCTTCCATGCAATGGGTCAAGAGAGAGGCATTTTTCAAAGCAGAAATAGAGACACAGATGTAGAGAACAGATGTATGGATACCAGATGGGGAAGTGGGGGTGGGATGGATTGGGAGATTGGGATCGACATATATACACTGCTATGTATAAAATAGATAACTAACGAGAACCTGCTATATAACACAGGGAACTGTACTCAGTGTTCTGCGGTGACCTAAATGGGAAGGAAATCCAAAAAAGAGGGGATATATGTATATGTATAGCTGATTCACTGTGCTGTACAGCAGAAACTAACACAACATTGTAAGGCAACTATACTCCAATAAAAATTAATTAAAAAATAAAAAAAAGAGAGAGAGGCATTTTTCTTTCATTTGCTTCTTATGTAGGGGACTCAGATGTCCCTGCATGCTATTAAGGCTGGATGAGGGATTACCCAAGGAGCACGTGCAAACTAAATTGTTACTAAGTGAAAATGAAACATTATGGCGTATCACAGGGATCACATCTCTGTTGCTAAACACACAGCCTCATCTTCCACAGCTACCCATCCATGCTTCCCAGATTCAGAGGTGCAAACAAAGTCCCCTCTTTATCTGTGGTATGCAAAGGCCACTGGTGCCTAAAGAATATCATTGCCAGTGTTTTCCGATAAGGCTTTGGATGTGGAGAACATCCCAGACAGCTTCACTCTCTCAACAGGGGCCCCTCTTCTGGGTGAACCATCTCCCATACCTTCTTGGGAGAGTGTCTCCCCGCCTCCACTGTGGCCAGCTCAAGATCACTTCCTGCCAGGAGCCTTGCCTGACCTCGCAGGGCCAGCACACCCTCCTCTGGGCTCCCAGCACCCGCTGAGCTTGATTCCCTCATGGCAATTGGCACGCTGGATCGTGATTCCCCGATTTTGTGTTCCTCTCTTCCTCTAGTTTCTGAGCTCCTTGAGGACAAGGATTATATTTTATTTGTCATCTTATCCAATCCCTGGGCCATGCTACTGGTCTACAGCCTGTTAGGAGCCGGGCCGCACAGCAGGAGGTGAGCGGCGGGCGAGCGAAGCTGCATCTGCCACTCCCCATCGCTCCCCATCACTCGCATTACCGCCTGAAACATCACCCCCTCCATCCGGGGAAAAATTGTCTTCCGTGAAACCTGTCCCTCGTGCCCAAAAGTTTGGGGACCGCTGCTCTAGAGCAGTGCAATGGAGTCACCAGAGTCTGAGTTGGCAGGTGTGGGGTGGGGCTGAGATGCTGTGTTTCTACCGAGCTCTCAGGTGACGCTGAGGCTGCTGGCCTGGGGAGCCCGCTCCGGGTAGCAAAGTCTCAATGCGCAACAGTGCCCAGGCTAAAGCAGAATCTCATTCAGTGTTTGTTAACAGCGTAAATGTTCTGGGATCAAGTAAGGTATCACATATACTTTGAGAACTGTAAAACATTTATGAACATATTAGGAACAGATGTGGCTGTGTGTATATACATATATATTTAAAAATAAATAGACATGCTACCATGCTTTTAGCTGCTAGAATAGCCAGCTGAAAAAGAAAAGCTACAGACTAGTTATCTACATGGATTAAAACAAAAAACAGAGAACAAAAACTGGCTGACATTTTTTTTGTCTTTCATTAGCTGATTGAATTGGCTTTGTATTGTGGCCCTGGAGACTGGAATGTATTTGGACATAGTCTGTGTATTGTATGTATCGTATGTGTGGAGAGGGGTATTTCATTTCTGTTCAATTTTAAAGACGCAGTCCTCTTTAAAATCGATGGGAAGTTACTCCACTTCAAGAAATAAGGGAAACAGAGATGAGCCCCGTAAAGTGACTGGAACATGTTCAGTTGTCATTTGAATCCCCTGCTCTTGCCCATCCACTCAGGTGAATTTAAAATCGGCAGATGGGTCCGGATTTGCAGCTGGGGTTACTGCCGTACAATTCACACAGCAGGAGAATCTGAACAGAAAAGATCATCAGTGGCTCCTTCCTTGGGCCCCTCCTCCCTCTGGTGTCTGAGGACTGGACATATTCAAGGTCTCTGAGGGTCCCAGCCCCGCCGTTGTTCTTCCAGTGGGAAGCTGGCATTTCTCTCTTGGCTGATGCTTTCTGCATGGGTTAGTACCTAGGTTGGTGGAGTTGAACAAATTGCCCCAGATGGTAAAATCCTATTGACAGAATTCAGCCCCACCGGAGGGGCTGTTCGAACACCAGTGGGCTTCTACACGCAGCGTCTCAGTTTGGCTTTGAGATGGTAAACTCTGGGGTCAGCTTCCTTGGATTCACGTTCTGGCTCTGCCACTGGCTTTGGATGAGTTATTTTAATGTTCTCTTCCTCAGTTTCCTCATCTGTAAATGAGGGCAGCCTGTAACTCACTGCCTGATAGGATAGCTATGAAGAATGATTGAAATAATCGATACAAACCACTCGGCACAGTGCCTGGCATAGTAAACTCAGTCCGTGTTCACTATTTTTATTACTATTTGGATTCCGGCTGCTTAGGTGTGCAGCTCAGATGTGTATAGCTGCTGCCTGCCAGGAGCTGAATTAATCAGGATGCTTTCAGCAGGGAGCAGAACACTTGACCCACAGTGGCTTACGCAGTAAAGACATTTATTATCTCACATAATGAGAAGTTTAACCTAGGGCAGGCTCCAGGGTTGGTTGATTCAATGTCCCAGTGTTGTTATCAAGGACACACTGTCTCTGTCACTCCTCTCTACCAACCCCAGTGAGCGGGTGGCTGGATCTTTGGGCTGGTTCCCCAGGTGGGTACAGGAGGGTGGCAGCAGCCTTCAGGACAACATATATTCTTCCTTGTTTACAGCCAGCTACAGAGTTTGAGAGACCTCTCCCTATACCACAGGATGTTCACACTTCCCTTCAGTCTGATTAGGTCTTGTCGTCCTGAACCAATAAAACTGCCAAGGGGCTGACACATTACTTAGCTTAGATGAGGCACGCCAGAGTTACCCAGATAGAAGAATCACCTGCAGAGCTCATGAAATTCAGATTCCCAGGCCCGGTGAGTCTGATTCACTAGGGATGGGGCCCAGGCACATGCATTTCAATGAGCACTCTAAAGGATTTCCATGTAAAGCGAAATGTTGAGCTTGGACTCATCAGGATCCATCTCTGGAGCTGAGCATGAGATGGATCTGGAAGCACAAAGCAGTGTGGGTAGATTCCAGAACAAATCATGTTCTGCCAGGAAGGAAGAAGGCGGGAATGGCAAAAAGAGCACCCCCTGTAGGATGTGGGAAAGATCAAGGATCTAGGGCCCAGATACTGGAGTCCGCTGGCCAGTGGAGTAATTTGGCAATGCCAAAGGCCTTTCACTCATTCATTCCTTCAGTATCTCTTATTGGACACTTCCTAAGGCCTGATGTTGTGCTAACCAGTGTACTTACTGCAGTGAATAAGCTCCAGCTGCGCACCGTCTGGTAGGGCACGTAGACATGTGAAAATAAAAGGGGAGGGCCAGCCCTGGTGTCTCCCAGATGCATGGATGACCATGAGTGTGGGCTAAAGGAAGAAGTTACCTGCACACATTCTTTTCTCTGACAAAGGGGCCTCCAGAACAGAAGGAGTCGACGAGCTAGTGCGCCCTCCAACTGTTCTGTCTTTTCTTTTCCAAAGATGGATCACCTCAGAGAAACCAAGAGAGCAGAGTTCTTATGTCAGGGAGACAAAAGCAGAAAGGCCAAGAGTTGTGTCCTTGACCCTGTCCTTGACCCTGGGGAGAGGACTCAGCTCCCGACAGTGGTGGGGAGATGTGAGCTGATGGGAGTGGAAGTGCTTTGCAGACTGTGGGTTCCTCTGCACGCCTGACGGATGGTTATTATTGATACAGAGTGTCCTCTTGTCTTGCTCCATTTGATAGCCTGACTCATATGTGGGAGTTGAGAAATATAGAGAAGAGAGCCCAAATGTGTATTAAAGACATTTTTCATCCACCTCGGGTCTGAAAGTGTCCTCCGCAAGAGAGGCAGCCAGCACCACTGATTTAGTAATGAGAGTAACAATAATTATGACATTTATGGCTCCTGAATGCTTTATATCTTCAAAGCGCTCTTACATGAATTATCTCATTTGATGTCTGGAAGTGGGCGATGTCTGATGGTCTGAAGCTCAGAATCCTCTGCATGGACTGTCTGACACCTCCTTGTGACACATTTGCACCCTGCTGCTGGGGGCGCCTAGGTGCTTCCCTCTCTCCCCCTACCCCACGCACAGCTGCCCATCTCCTCTTTGTGGCTGCTGTTTTGTTTGAAAATAACTTCTTCAAGCTCTCACCTCAGACAATGTTTCTGACACTGTCTCCTCAACTGATTTCCCTTGACAATTTCAATACCGTGTCAAATTCGTCCCGGGCTAGAAAGATATGAACTAGGGGTATATTTAATGTGAAAAGAGACTCTGAGCATAAGACGCCAGCTTTTGCTAAAAATCAGTTTAGCAAATGATGTTTGACAAGAGGGAAAGGGAGAAACACCGCCTTGTGTCCTTTAAACATTCTCCTTTCCTAGAAGGCACTCGGAGCTGTTTTCTTTAAAGCTTCAAATCTCCTGGGAGACAACTGCTCCGTCGGGGTCCCCCTCCCTGTGTGATTCCGTACAGGATGTTTTGCTTCCTGTTTCCAACCCATCTGTCTTCGTTTCACTGCAGAAACCAGGGCACCAACTCTGGAGGCTTCTGGCACGAGACTTCCCTCCACACCCGTTGGTACCTGTGAAATGCCAAATGGACCTGCTCGGCAGGTGACGGAGCAGGTCTGGATGCTGCTGTCTCAGAAAGGGTCAGGACAGCAATCAGCAATAAGCTGTGCAGACTGCTTCTAGACCAGAACCTTCCTACAGGGCATGAGGAAAGCCGAGCCCAGCTGTCTTCTGCCTCAAGGCTTCTTCTGGTTATGAGGCTGCCTAGTGAATAGGGGAGACACCGTGGCTATGTGCCCACCTGTTTATTACCCACAATGAATCTGCTGTGCCCAAAATTTCTAGGTGAGTCTCACTGGACTGGCACTTGTACACAACTTGCGCCTTCCTTGGTTCCCTCTAGTTCCTCCCTAGTGCTCTTCCTGAGAAGTCCCACGGTGCTGCTGACCCCAGGTTCACGGGATCCACACCCCAGTTTCCTATGTCCGTAACAGGCTGGGTGGGGGAATCATGTTCCAAACACTCCCATTTGGAGCCTGCCCTGTCTTTCGTTGGTGGTGACTATACCATTTCCCATTGTGAAAAGAATGCCAGATACTTACATCTTGTTAGCTCTTGAAGAAGAAGCCATCTGATGTTAAGAGTGTGTTTGTGTGTGTACTTTCCTTTTTTCTTTTTTTCTTCTTTCTTTTGGCCACACTGCGTGGCATGTGGGATCTTAGTTCCCTGACCAGGAATTGAACCCGAGCCCCCTGCAGTGAAAGTGCAGACTCTTAACCACTGGGCCACCAGGGAAGTCCCGTGTGCGTACTTTCTGATCTGCGTTTTAGTGTAACCCTATATCCTATTCATGTTTCTCAAATATGCAATGACCTTGAACATACTGATAACTTTTATTGTCTATTTTATTCCTCCATACTAGTAATGGTAACTAAGTCATAGTGTGTGAGTTTCAGTGAGATACCACATATAAATCCCTTAGCGCAGAGCCTGGAACATACCAAATGCTGCTGTCAGAGGAACGATATCCACGGTGTCAAATTTATCAGAGCCGTCAGGGATATTAACATCCTCATAGAACGTTTTGGTCTTTTTAGAACAATGTAAAGGGATTTTCTAGGCACATGTTTCCAACTGCTGACTGGAAGATTTCATTGGTTTATTTCTAGCTTAACGTGTCCAAAATTACGTTTATATTATTCTCTCTAAAGCCTGATGTCCCCCAGCTTAGAATTCTTCAGAGTCTTCCAATCCCAAACATCAGAGTTTGTAAACTGGTGGTCTGAGGGCTGCATCTGGCTCACAGAAGTAGCCCAAATAGTGTTTTAAAAAGTGGAATAATGTCATCCTTTAAAAAATCAATAGATTTTTACTTTTAAAAATCCATGTTTGGGCGTTCTCTTGGAAAAAGAGCAAGTCTGGCCACCTCAGGCCCCTCTGGCAGCCATTGGCTGGAACTGATTACACCTCTGGATGGGGGTGTGCTTTCCAACTCGCCACAGTGCTTCCCAGTTTGTACCGTCTCCATTAAAGAGATTTCAATCATTTAAAAAGCAAAAGGATGCTTTATTAACATAAGAAAAAATCTATTTCAAACATAGAACCAACTTTATGTATAATAGTAATAGACTAATTCTGTGATAATCAGGAATAAGGAGGCCTGCTGTTATTATATATTTAATAAATTTCTAGGAATTCTAGCCAAAACAATAAGTTGGAATAAATAAAAGATATACATATTGGAAAGTAAAAGGTAAAATTATTACTATTATTTTCGTCTATCTAGGAAACCCAGTATAAGCAACTACAAAACTATCAAAACTTAGTGAGGTCGGGACTTCCCTGGTGGTCCAGTAGTTAAGACTCTGAGTTTCCACCGCAGGGGGCGTGGGTTCGATTCCTGGTCAGGAACTAATTGGAAAAAAAAAAAAAAAAAAAGATGTCAGTTCTCTTGGGCTGGGCTTGGTGGGGAGTAGGCTGGGGCCGGGCTGGGCTTGGTGGGGAGTAGGCTGGGGCCGGGCTGACACTGAGGCCAGAGATGCTGTAGGGCCGCGATGGTTCTTGGCAGCCTGGAGCACTGCATTGAAAACACCGAGGTAAAGTGAATTCTGAGGATGGAAGAGTTTGATGACACAGACCATTGAATTTCTTTGTTTGGAGTACACGTTATGAACCCTCTCTGGATCATGTCTACAAGCTCTGTACACAAACGATCTGATGGTGAAGAGAAGACGTTAACAGGGGATGTGAAAACCAGCCCTCCACGCACTGCTCCAAAGAAACAGCTGCCTTCTAGTCCCCAAAATGCTTTGCCCATAACTAAGCTTTCATCTCCTGCCCAGCAACAGAGTCAACAAATGGCACACATGCTTCTTAGACCTTTCTACCTGGAATACTCCCTTCTTGCAGAATTTACTTTGCTTGTGAAGCAGAAGCTACCAGGTGTCTATGTGCAGCCATCTTATTGATCTGCATTACTGTGGTTTGGAGTAATATTCATACAGCATGGACTTTATCAAGATGGTGTCTTTAAGTTTACAGTTTACATCCCCGATAAGTACCCAGGTGGTGACTGTCCACGTTTGGTGTTTGATATTCCCGTCCTTCACTTGCTAGTTGATTCCACCTCAGCTGAACTGGATGTGAAGAGAGCATTTGCAAAATGGAGGCGGATTCATAATAATATTTGGCAAGTATTGATGTAAGCAAGGAGAGTTTTCTACAAGATTGATACAGCAAGCCCCCTAAATCCAGAGGCTGCAGTACTGTACGAAAAAGATATTCAGTTGACAGTGTTAAGGTGTGCACTGCTCCTTTGTTTGACCAACCTAAAGTAGAAGACCCCTATGCAATTAGCTTTTCTCTGTGGAATCCTTCTGTACCCGATGAAGCCACGGAGAAGATGCTGACTCAGAAAAAGCCTGAAGAACAGCACAATAAACGTTTTCACATTGCTGGCCTGTCGTGGGTAAAGCCTCGCTCAGTAAAACATTTCAGTAAAGAAGAGAACACAGTAGCAACTTAAGAGCTGGTGAATCTGGTGCACCGGGCGCTTTCCTGCTGGACTCGAGCTAGTAAAGCTGACCAATGGCAAAGGACTGCCTGCAGAGTAAAACGGTGTGCGCAGTGACCGATGTCAGTGTTTTCCGTGTATGCTTAGGTTCTGACAGCAAGTTCTGGAAACCTCTTCTTATGTAATGCATTACCTCTGCCAAAAGTGTCTTTAGGGGGGTTATCTAGTTTAGTACTCCAAATTATTGGGGCTTATGTATTTTTTGGAATATAATGCTAAAGGGAAGCTGCATTCATTTAAACTGATGAAGGAGGCAGAGTTCAGCGCTATGTAATGATTTTTAAATCAGTGGTTTCAGTTATACATATGTTAGGATATGGAAAGGAGAGGTATACAGAGAGCAGTTTCCATAATTTATTAGCTCTTTTAAGTGGAAGAACGTTTGAACCTCAGTGTTCAGCCTACTGTGTTACTGATATACAAACTGCTGTCACTGACATACATATTAGGTGAGTGAGAGGAAACCAGAACACTTGTTTGTAGTTGCTTTTTTTTTTTTTTTTTTCCAATATGGTTGTATTTTCTCCTGAAGAAGTTTTCAAACTTCTGGATGTTTGGAAAATTAAGGCTTGTTATATGTATTTAAAAAATACTAAAGTCCCAGGTGGGAATGTAAATTGATACAGCCACTATGGAGAACAGTATGGAGGTTCCTTAAAAACTAAAAATAGAACTACCATACGACCCAGCAATCCCACTACTGGGCATATACCCTGAGAAAACCATAATTCAAAAAGAGTTATGTACCACAGAGTTCATTGCAGCTCTATTTACAATAGCCAGGACATGGAAGCAACCTAAGTGTCTATCAACAGATGAATGGATAAAGAAGATGTGGCACATATATACAATGGAATATTACTCAGCCATAAAAAGAAATGAAATTGAGTTATTTATAGTGAGGTGGATGAACCTAGAGTCTGTCATACAGAGTGAAGTAAGTCAGAAAGAGAAAAACAAATACCGTATGCTAATGCGTATATATGGAATCTAAAAAAAAAAAAAAGGTTCTGAAAAACCTAGGGGCAGTACAGGAATAAAGATGCAGATGTAGAGAATGGACTTGAGGACACGGGGAGGGGGAAGGGTAAGCTGGGACGAAGTGAGAGAGTGGCATGGACACATACACACTACCAAACGTAAAATAGCTAGCTAGTGGGAAGCAGCCGCATAGCACAGGGAGACCAGTTCGGTATATATATATAGTGTGTGTGTTTGGGTGTGTGGTGTCTTTGCTCTGCCAGGTTATAGGTTTCTAAGTGCCTAGGAAAGCCTTGTTTCCAAACAGGTGAGCCATGGCAACAGCCAGAGCTATGAGCACAGCCTTGAGGCCTGCCCCCTGATCAGAATGACCACACAGTTTTCAGTTCTCCGCAGCTGCCTGGGTTTCAGCTCAGCTGAACAATCAGTGAACAAGGCCCAGGCTCTTAGGGGAGCCTCTGTGAAGTGAGGGCCCCTCTGAGCCAGCAACTTTGTTTCAGACAGTGGAGTGAAACAGATTTCACTGTCTTTGTTTCAGACAGTGGGGGAAGCTTTGACGCTTCCCCCAAAGAGATAGGTACCCCTTTTTAATGTAAAACCAAGACGTTGCAGGGGCCACGCTGGCTGCTTTCTGGAATGATTCCATTTGCACTGGACAAGCAAAGCTTGTTGGTCCCTTCTCCCCTTGTTAGTCATTGAGTCTGAGTTAACCCACCCCCTAAACAGACTATCACACATGATAAAGATAGCATTTGTAATTGGTAGGATAAAAATTGAAAAATTTTAATATACATGGTTCACTATTTTAGGAGAAAATTAAATTAGAATCATAATGTCCTATATGGAAATAAATGGATTAAAATTTTAAGATGAAATAAGTATTAGTTTCACCTTTTTACTGCTCTTTAAATCACCTTCAGGATATGCCATACAATTTGCTTTAGAAAACATTTCACTGATAGCAGGTTTTCTCACCCCTTTGACACAGTCTCTCATGGACCTAAGTGCTCATTTGAGGGTTCCTGTCATTTGGCCCAGGTTAACTAAGTTGCCAGCCCCTAAACACCTCCATCAGGTCTATGCAGGGCCAGTGCATCAAGTTGGACATCCAATTGCAATTTGCTTCTCCTACCTGTGTGTTCGGGCTTTCTCTGGCACGTGATAACTTTTAAGATGTGCTCTTGATTCAAAGATGAAGTTAAATTTTATACTATGGGGACACCACAGAGTTTCAATCTGTGTTGCTATTACACAAAAATGAACTTGTCTGTTGGTTCCCTCACCGTGCCAGTGTTTGCCAGGCCTACTGACTCTTCCTGCTGTATAACTACTCATTCTTCCCTGCCTTCATTTTTTTTCTTTTGGCTGTGCCGCACGGCATGTGGGATCTTAGTTCCCCGACCAGACATGGAACCGGCACTGCCTGCACTGGGAGCGCGGAGTCTTAGCCACTGGACCGCCAGGGAAGTCTCTTTTTCCTGCCTTTAATTTCCATCTTCATTGTCTGCATATTCAGTGCTCATCAACTCTGCTGGTCCCTCAGCTCCATCCCCCACCGTCACCTCTGCTTTGCCAACGTACCTCCGCCAGGATACCTCAACTACTGCCACCAGCCTCCTTTCTTACTAGTGTTCCTGCATCCAGCTTCTCTCCTGTAGTTCCTCCTCCATAACATCATGAGTGTAATTTTTATTGATCACAAACCTCACCATTTTACTTTCACGTTTAAAACATTTTGCTGATTCCTCAGGGGCTATAGAATAAAGTCGTAACTCTTTCTCATGGCGTTCAAAGTTACCTTCCCTTGCTTTTTGGACCTTTTCGGCACCTGCTTGGGAATTAATAAGCTTTATGACAGGTTTGTGGGGCAGGGGATTGGCAAGGCAGAAGACTTTTTTTTTTTAACTAAGAGAAATGCTAAGGATTAGTACAGTATCATAATTATTTTGAAATGTATCAGTGCCAGGTAAAGATTTAGTTTTAACTGCTGCTTCATTTGAAGTAAATTCCATGTGTAACAATGATTTATTGAATGCCTGCTCAACACCTGACACCTACCTAGATGTATTAACGAATCAACCATTCTCTGGAGTGTCCACAGCAGGTCAAGTAGACAGTAACAAACGTCTGAAAAGACATACGTACATGTCAATCCCAAACTCTGCTATATTTAAAATAAATAACCAACAAGGAAAAAAAAAGAATTTCATGGAATCCATTGAATCGATAGATCAATTTGGGGAGAATAATCACCTTGGCAATATTGAGTCTTTCTTTCCATAAACATGGACTATATTCCATTTATTTAGATTTTCTTTAGCAAAGTTTTAAAAATTTTTGTGTACAAGTCTTACATTTCTTTTGTTAAATTTATTCATAAGTATTTTTTCCTTGTGGAAGCTATTTTGAATAGAATTGTATTCTTAATTTCATTACTAAGTTGTTAGGTTCCCTTATGTACAAATGTATTATCCCACCTTTTGCTTAATAAATACTTTTAAAATTAATTAAAAAAAGAAAAAGACAAGACATGCTGGTGTTGGTTACATGTGGACACCCATACACTCAAGCTTATGTGTTCTGTTTTTTCATTTCATTATTGATTTTCTTTTTCTTTTCTTTACTTCTTTCTCTTTTCTTTATTCTCTGGCTCAAGGGGCTAACTGCAACCACATACAAGGCCTTGAAGGGAAAATATATCATAGTTTGCTCTCAAATGCCTTGATTGAATACAGGTAGCTGGCAGCGGGAGCCAAGGATAAGTGAAAATAGCTTGGGCTTGAGTAATTTGGATCCCTTGTTTGCTGGCAGTCAATGCATTTTTCATAGCCTATACCTGATCTCCTTCTGTCATATTCTCTATGTGATCTTTAAAAGCTCCTCTGTGCTGAGGTAACTTATTTTCTGATTAAAACTAAATGATGGTAAGTAAATGGACAGGGAGAGGTCGAGATGGATGGAATGATGGAAATGGGATTTATGAATCCTCTCATTTGTTCTCAGTCAGCAAACCCTTTAGCTCGTGTCAACTGCTTTACAAATGCTTGTTGATTATTTATGCTTCTCAATATCTCCGGCTGAGAAATAGCCTTGTTTCCAGTGTGAAGATGAAGAAATATATGAAAAGTTGGCAAACATCGCTGGCCAGGCTGATGCAGAATTTGATGAATCTCCTTAGAGACTTTGGGGATCCTGAGTTCTATCTGTGAACTCCAGATTGGTGTCCCAGGTAATGGGGCATTAACAAGGTTTTTTTGCCTTGTTTTTATTTTTTTTGGATGAGCACATTTTGAAGATGATCTTTACTGAATAAAACTAGTTTTTGGTGCCTGATTGTTAGCCAGGCACCAAATCAATTAATTAAAGCAATTGTTTGCTTACTAGATGTTTAGTACTGGTTGGCTACTATGACTAATATAAAAGCAGCATAATACAAGGGCTTTAGAATCGAATTCATGAAATCTAATTCGGAGCTGGCAACTTCATAACACAGGTGCCACCCTTCCCCACTCTCATTCCCCACATGAACTTCACTGATAAATCACAGTCCTTTTCTAGATCAGTCAGGTCTTCTTAACCCAGCTCTGCAAGCAGACTCTATCCATCAAATAGATTTGCTAGCCTGGATCTAATTATTAATGAATTCACTGGACAGAGAAATGGGAGTGTCTACTCTGTGCCCAGCGCTGAGCCAGGCCCTGGCGATGCAGTGGGGGATGAGACAGATGTGGATCCTGCCTTCAGGGAGCTGACCCTCCAATAGGAAGCATTAATAGTGAACAGGTGATCCCACAGTTATGTATTTAGTCGTGATCATGATAAAGACTGTGAAGAGCAGTAGAGAGGGCCAAACAGTCTAGTCTTCTCGTGTGTTGAAATGGGCATTATAACCATTCCTACCTTGAAGGTGGCTATTCAGTGGAGCAAATGAGGCAATGCATGTACAGTCAATAGCGCATGCAATACCCAGGGCACACCAAGCATGGTGCACTATATTTTATATTTTTAATCAGTGACATGTAATTATGTGTATGGCAAGCTCTTCCTGTTCCCTGAAAACAACTCAATGATAGAAGTTCAAAATTTGTTGCAATAAGCATACTAAGTATTATGACAAATATGTGTGCATGTGACATCTCTGTTTCCTACCCCGTCCTCCCAGTAGCCTACAAATTCTCTGAGAACAGGGGTCCTTTTTCCATTTGAAATCCTGAGTGCCTAACAGAGACGTGCTCTTGGAGCTGGACAGATAATTTTGAGTGAAAGAGACCTGACTTTCTCTTTGCATTAGATTAAACATTTCTCCTCCACTGAATTTGCAAAACATATGCATATAGTGTATCCCTGAAACTGCATCGTAATTTTACTTTGAAAGAATGAGAAGGATATGACTTAATGGAAATCTACCTGATAGGTTTGAGCAATGTTAACACAACAGTGGTTGGAACCTTGTAGAACTGATATGATCCTGATTCTTTTTCTTTGATCTAGTCAGCCTTGTACATAAAATAAGGGGAGGTGGATGGGATAATAGTGACAATCAGCCAATGACTATTTCCCAGGGAGACAGCTTTGGCAGGATAATGGATATTTCCAACCATTGTTGTGGCAGGGATGTCTGTCTGCCTAGCTAAGAACCTACATTCCTTAGTCTCCATATGACATAGTTCCAAGCCAATGGGATGTAAAAAAGAAGCCATTGGGTGGGACTTCTGGGAAAACTTTTTTAATGGGGACCAAACACAGGTGACATCTTGTTGCTTGTCTCCTGTGTTTATATTGGATGTGATAGCTGGAGCTGCAGCCACCTTCTGGTGACCATGAATCAAAGTCCAAGAGACTCAGAGAGGCTTCATCCCTGCCCTCCTTGAACTGCTAGCAACTGTGGTCTAGTTGTTGCCTGAGAAAAATAAACCCTTATTTGGTCAATTCACTGTTAGTAGGTTTCTGTTACGTGTAGCTAAACTCAAACCCAAAATGACGCCTATTAAAAATTGCAGGCATACGTCGTTTTATTGCGCTTTGCTTTAATTGCAATTCAGATATTACACTTTTTGCAAACTGAAGGTTTGTGGCAACCCTGCGTTAGGCAAATATATTGGCAATATTTCTTCAACAGCATTTGCTCAGTTCATGTCCCTGTGTTACATTTTGGTAATTATTGCAATATTTCAAACCTTTTCATTATTATTATATTTGCTATGGTGATCTGTGATCAATGACCTTTGATCTTACTATTGTAATTGTTTGGGGGCACCACAAATCATGCCCATATAAGACTGTGAACTTATATTTACTTATATTTAAATTTACTAGTAACCACATTTAAAAAGTAAAGATAAATAGTTGCAATTAGTTTGAATATTTTATTTTACTTAAGTCAATACGCCCCAAATATGATCATTTTAAATGTAATCAATATGTAATGTATTAATGAGATATTTTCCGTTCTTTGGTTCTCTAAGTCTTCAAATCTAATGTGTATTTTCCATTTAGAGCAAATCTCAATTCAGACGAGCCACGTTTTATGTGCTTAGCAGCTGCATGTGGCTCGCAGCTCCCCTATTGGACAGTGAGTTCATATAGTAACTACTCAGAGTTCATGGAGGAATTTAAAAAATAATCATTTGGGAGGAAGCTAATATGATAATGAGAAAAATCTTAATCTCATTGTGGTTTTGATTTGCATTTCCCTAATAATTTGTGATTCTGAACATCTTTTCATGTGCCTGCTGGCCATCTGTATGTCTTCTTTGGAAAAATGTCTATTCAGATCCTCTGCCCTTCTTTAAAATTGGGTTGTTTGGTTTTATGTTGTTGAGTTGTATGAGTTCTTTTATATTTTGGGTATTAACCTTTTATTGGATATATGGTTTGCAAATACCTTCTCCCATTCAGTAGGTTGCCTTTTCATTTGATGATGGTTTCCTTAGCTGTGGAGCAGCTTTTTAACTTGATGTATCCCAATTTGTTTATCTTTGCTTTTGTTTCCCTTGCCTTTGGAGTCAGATCCACAAATATATCGCTAAGACCAATGTCAACGAGGTTGCCACCTATGTTTTCTTCCAGGAATTTTATGGTTTCATGTCTTACATTCAAGTCTTTAATCCACTTGAGTTAATTTTTGTGTATGGTGTAGGAGAGTGGTTTAGTTTCATTTTTTATGCAGTTTTGGTGGCTGTCCCGTTTCCCAGAACCATTTACTGAAAAGACTATACTTTCTCCATTGTATGTTCTTTGCTTCTTTGTCATAACTTAATTGTCCATATATATGTGTGAGTTTATTTCTAGGCTCTCATTCTGTTCCATTGGTCTATGTGTTTGTTTTCATGCCAGTACCATACTATTTTGATTATTATAGCTTTGTAGTATGGTTTGAAGTCAGGAAAAATGATACCTCCAGCTTTGTTCTTTTTCCTCAAAAATTGTTCTGGCTATTCGAAATTTTTTGTGGTTCCATACGAATTTTAGAATTATTTGTTATAGTTCTGTGAAATATGCCATTGAATTTTGATAAGGATTGCTTTGAATTTGGGTATAGACATTTTAACAAGACTAATTCTTCCAATGCATGAGCATGGAATATCTTTCCATTTATTTGTGTCTTCTTCCATTTTTATCATTAGTGTCTCACAGTTTTCAGTGTACAGATCTTTCACCCCCTTGATTAAATTTATTCCTAGATATTTTATTCTCTGTTGAAATTGTAAATGGGATTGTTTTCTTAATTTCTCTTTCTGATAGTTCACTACTAGTGTATAGAAATGCAACAGATTTCTGTATATTGACTTTGTATCCTGCAACTTTACTGCATTCATCTATTAGTTCTAATGTTTTTTTTGTTTGTTTGTATTTTTTGGTGGAGTCTTTAGGGTTTTCTATGTCTAGTGTCATGTCATCTGCAAATAGTGACAGTTTTACTTATTCCTCTCTGATTTGAATGCATTTTCTTGCCTAATTCCTGTGGTTGGACTTTCAATATTTTGTTGAATACAAGTGGTGAGAGTAGGCATCCTTGTCTTGTTCTTGATCTTACAGGAAAAGCTTTAAGCTTTTCACTATTGAGTATGATGTCAGCTATGGGTTTGTCATATATGGCCTTTATTATATCGAGGTACATTTCCTCTACACCCACTTTGTTGAGAGTTTTTTTTTTAACATAAATAGATGTTGAATTTTGTCAAATGCTTTTTTGGCATTTATTGAGATGAGATATCTCACAATGAGATATCACTTCACACCTCTTAGAATGGCTGTTATTGAAAAGACAAGAAATAACATAGGTTGGAGAGGATGTGGAGAAAAGGGAACCCTGTTACACTGTTGGGTACACTGTTGGTGGGACTATATATTGGTCCCATAGCAGCTACTATGGGAAACAGTATGGAGATTCCTCAAAAAATTAAGAATAGAAGTACAATATGGCCCAGCTATTCCACTTAATGGGTATTTATTCAAAGAACACAAAAATACTAATTTGAAAAGATGTACGCACTTGTACGTTCTTTGTAGCATTGTTTACAAAAGCCAAGATATGGAAACAACCTTAGGGCCCACTGACAGTTGAATGGACAAAGAAGACGTGGTACATGTACACAATGGAATACTACTCAGCCATAGAAAAGAATGAAATTCTGCCATTTGTGACAACACCGATAGACCTTGAGGGTATTACACTAAGTGAAATAAGTCAGGTAGAGAAAGGCAAATGCCATATGATTGCACGCATATGTAGAATCTAAAAATACAAAACAAGTGAACAAACAAAATAAAACAAAAACAAATTCAGATACAGAGATCAGATTAGTGATTACCAGAGGGAAAGAGTGTTGGAGGGTGGGCAAAATGGGTGAAAGGGCTCAACTATACGGTGATGAGTGGTAACTAGACTTGTGGTAGTGATCACTTTATAGTGTATACAGATGTTGAATTGTGATGCTGTATATCCAAAACTTACATAATTTTAAAAAATAGTTCAGCAAACACACACACACACAAAGCCTCATTTGAAAAAAAAGTCTTAATGACCTTGTTCTATATACAAGCTAACTTCCACCTCTTAAACTAGGATGTTAGATTCAGTTATACTGACTTTCTATTAACAATGAAATGAAAAAGTTTCCTCAATAATTCCATATACATATTCTAAATTGAAACATGCTTTTAAAGTAACTTATCTCCCTAAAGACTCCATAGGAACAATGAGGTTGTCCTGTACACTATTCTGATTTTCTTCTGCTTCTACTACCACTACCGTGACCACTGTCTTTATCACTACCCACCGTAACTAAATTCATTATATTCCCAAACCTGTACCTCCCGCAGACTGCCCCACTTTATTGAATGGTTCCACTCCATCTGCTTAAATGACGAATCTGTAATCTTGATTCTGTCTTCTTCATCCCTCCCATCAATCCTGCAGCAAGACCTGGCCTTGCTCTCAGATCCCACTTCTTTTCATCTCCTTGGTTACCACCCTAGTCCTAGGCCCTGGAACCCTGCCCTGGACTACTGCAGTGCTTGCTTACTGGCCCGTGGTCCTGACACTCCATTCTTCACAGAGCAGCAAGAGTAATCTTTTAAAAGTGTAAATCAGATGATAACAACCGCAAGCTCAAAATCCTCCAATGGCTTTTTAATGCACTTTTAAAAGTGCCAGTCTCTAGCAAGCCTGGAAATGTTCTGCACCATCTGCCCCTGCCTTCTTCTCTGGTCTTTCCTTCTGCTCCTTTCCATCTTCTCACAGGGCTCTGGCCACTCTGGCCCCCCTTCGGTTTCCTTGACTCACTGAGCTTGGTCCAGCTTGCAGGCTTTGACTGAAGCTGTCACTAATCCTCATCATTCACAGGATTCACTCGGCCAACCACATCATGGAAACCAACAAGTCCCTTCTCTCAGGCCCTTTTTATCTCATTACCCTGTTTTCATTTTCTTCAAAGCCCTTATCACTATCTAGAATGTTCTTCAAAACCCTTATCACTATCTAGAATGTTCTTACTTTTTAACGCATGTGCCTGTGAATTCTCCATGTCCCTTCCCCTGGGATGGAGATGTCTGGTCAGAAAGGATGTGGACTGGTGTTTGGTATTTGGCACTGGCCCCTAGGTGGTAGCTGAGGTCACATAAGGAGAGCATACGTCATAAGGAGAGGAAAGGACTGAAAATTCCATCCTGGAGAACACTGAGATTCGGAGTGTGGAATGAGGAAGGACAGCAGGGGAAGAGGGAAGGAAGAGCAGTCATTTCGGTGGGAGGTGGCGGCGACTCAGGAACCCAGGGCCCTTCTTCCGTTTCGTGGCTCTGCTCTACATCCAAGCCCCTCTCCATGCCACCGGTGGAAAGGGAGAGAGGATGGAGCTTTGTGCATGGGAAACACCTTGCTTCAGCCCAGCTGGCTAGAACTCAGCCACAAGCCCCGCCAAAGTGTAAAGGAGGCTGGGAAATGTGGCCTCTGAACCCCCAGAAGGACAAGGAACTGGGGTATGAGGGTCTGCGGCATGCCCTTTACTCAAAGAACCATCTCGACGGACGAGGTTGTATCAGTTGAGACGTATGAAGGTTCTGATTCCTTAAACAGGTGGCTGGTGACCGTCGTGGCAGAGATCTCAGAACTCAGGATCCCTTATCTGACTGCCCCGTGGGCCTATAGGATCTCTGATGTGGCCGCATTCTTTGCATGTTCGGGTGAGAGCTTCGAAACTCCTCACAGTAAAAAGAAACATCGTGTTCTTTGAGGAGAAGCTGAAAACAGATTTCCTCCATTTTAGAGAAACAAAGACAAGACATGATTATTCTGCCTATGAGCCACTCTTCAGCGTTGACCCAGGAACAGCAGCTCAGGAGGAGTCATTGAATCCTGTTGAGACCGCCTGGGACCTGGGACTCTTCACTGCAGTGCTGCAGTGCTGGCACCTGGACACACCGCTCCTCCAGCAGCAAAATACAAAGAAACTATAAGGGGCTAAAAATAACTGTGTGCATGCGCAGTTGGGGCAAATTCTGGGCAAAAGATACAGAGACCAAAAAAAAAAAAAAACCCAACTGCCACTTCTGAAGAGCCCAGAGCAAAAACTGGGTGTTGGGAGCAAAAGCAGGGTACTGCGCATGCCCCCTGCACACAACACCACCTAAGGGGCGGGCAGACCACCTAAGCCACCCCTACCCTCACCCCATATAAGGAACAGGCTTACCCCCCCTTCAGGGAGCGGGCAAGCAAGGAAACCTGTTGTTTGCTCTCGCTCCCCGCTGCTTTAGAGGGGCTGCAATAAAGCCTTGCCTGAATTTCTTGTCTGGCCTCTAGTCAATTTCTATTGCTTGGGGAAGGCCGAGCCCCCTGGTCGATATCACCGTCATGCCTCAGAGTCGTAAAACTGGGAAGGACAAACATGAACGCATGCTCTGGTCAGGCAGGTGAAGTGAAAAAGAGAAAGCAAGCCAGGCGTGAGATATAGGAGGTGGCGACTGGGTGAGCAATTTGTAAATCATGGCAACTGAGTTTTAAAAATTCAGGGAGGGCCGAACAAAACGTAGCTGCAAGGCACACACCTACCAGTGGGTGACCTCTGCTTTTCCAAACCTTCGCCTCTCTCTCTCTCCTTAAGTCCTTGAAACTCAGGCTATTTAAGGCTCACTGAAAGACAATGGTTTTCTAAGACAGAGCAGTAGTTTCTCAGCAGGCAGTCTCCTATGAACACTGCTTCAGACGAGTTCCTCTTGAGCCCGAGAAGATCATCAGCCGAACATCTGGTCCTAGTAGCCCCCAACAGCTGCACCCACGTTCAGTTCAAGCATCATCCATATGGGTGTCATCAACCTCCAAACTGACCCTCAGGGTCTGGATGTGAGAGGAGACTGCTAAGTGGTGTGGAAGGAGTTCACAGGGGGTAAATTAAGAGGAAACTCCCATCTGTTTGTGGACCACAGGCTTCTGCAGACCCAGCTGCGTGTGACCGGCCCTGAGAACAGTGCAGGCAGACCAGCTTAAGTCCTGAGGTTCACCGTGGGTGTCCACAAGCCCAGCAAACATTGTTTGTGATCACCACTGCAGCAAAGTGAGCCCGAAGACAGGGGAACCCAAAAGGGGAACCCAGACGGCGGATGGCAGGAATTGCGAGGGTTATTATGGGTGTTGTCTTAGGCAAAAAAAAAAAAAAAAAGACAACAGTAAATGTATAGTCTCTCTTATACTTGAAATGTAAAAATCTACCACCTGATTTTCTTACTATTTTTTTATTGTGGTAAAATACATATAACATAAGATTTACCATTTTAACTGTTTTAAAGTGTACAATTCCATAGCTTTAATTACATTCGCAATGTGTACAATCATCATCACTACTTCCAGAACTTTTTCATCACAGAAACAGAAACTCTGAACTCCTTAAGCAGTAACTCCCTATTCCCTGGAAACCCCTAATTTACTTTTGTCTGTATGGACTTGCCTACTGGGGACATTTCATATGAATGGAATCACATAATTTGTGGTCTCTTCTGATTTTTGAGAAGCTCACCTTTATAAAATTTCCCTATTTAGTTCTCACTTGAGAGTGGAGACCCATGGGGTTGGGGTAAGCTGGATGAGAAGCAGTATGGGTGTCTTAGATTGGGTTCTTCCAGAATCCTAACCCTAACCCTAACTGAGACAAGGATGGGGTACAGTTAGCTTATTTGGGAGGTGATCTCAGAAACGGTGGTAGGAGGTTAGGGAAGTGAGACAGGAAAGGGAAGTGTGGCCCTGAGCAGGTCACCACCATGGGCATCTTGGGCTCAGTCCTACTAGGGACCTCTGGGGGATGGCAAAGGACACATCTCAGAATTGTCTCCCAAGGGGTGAGGGAGGTGGGCTATTCATCCACCAACTCCCACCAACAGTTGATAAGGGCTACCCTGGGGCTGTGACGACCCCATATTTCAGACCAACCCTGGAAAAAGGAAGCCAAATTTACTGTCTCCAACAGCCCACCCAGGAGGAGCCCTGCAGGTTACATCTTCTGTGAGGTCCTCTCACTGCCTTGGTTCAGCCAATAGATGGCACTCAGCTACACTCTGCCCACCATGTTCCTTTCCCTGAGCTGTTGGATCTCGAGCACAATGATGGGAAGTAGATTCCAGTAGCCCATTCCTGAAGGTTGAGTTGTTCCTGATATGGTTTTCATCCTGCCTCAAAGTCTGGTTGTCCAGCCTTCCATTTAATTCTGTGAGTTCCTTAATATCTTCTTTATAGGTATATTAAGTATGCTGCAGGTAGTTTCTACTGTTTTTGACCAGGAACACTGTCTGATATGGTAGGTAAAGGTAGGTGTCTCCAATAGCATTCAATAACTTCAAGCATGATAACCAACAGTTCAAAATCCTAGATTCTAACATCAAGGAATACAGTGAAACTCAGGGATGTTTTGTGAAAGTTCCAAAATGATCTCTTAATTCTTGTAATTTTAGAACTGAAATAACTGAAGATCAAACTCAGAGTTGGATCCCATGGATTTTTTAATGACAAGGTCAGTTGAATATACAGCCTCACCAGGGATCATTTGTAAGTTGAAGCATTAATCAGAAAAGAATGAGGTCCTGGGCTTCCCTGGTGGCGTAGTTGTTAAGAATTCGCCTGCCGATGCAGGGGACATGGGTTCGAGCCCTGGTCCGGGAGGATCCCACATGCCACAGAGCAACTAAGCCTGTGAGCCAGACCTACTGAGCCTGCCCTCTAGAGCCTGCAAACCACAACTACTGAGCCCGTGTGCCTAGAGCCCATGCTCCGCAACAAGAGAAG
Organism: Eschrichtius robustus; assembly: GCF_028021215.1. Taxonomy (NCBI): domain Eukaryota; kingdom Metazoa; phylum Chordata; class Mammalia; order Artiodactyla; family Eschrichtiidae; genus Eschrichtius; species Eschrichtius robustus. Next base: position 167,823,467 of record NC_090824.1, read on the forward strand.
CCACCGCGATGAGAAGCCCACGCACCGCAACAAAGAGTAGCCCCTGCTCACCGCAACTAGAGAGAGCTCGCGCACGGTAACAAAGACCCAATGCAGCCAAAAATAAATAAATAAAATAAAATTTAAAAAGTTTAAAAATCAAAAAAGAGAGAAAAGAACGAGGTCCTGACAATTGCAGTAGGGATAGCTGGGTGAGTTTAGAAGATGCAAAGCACTCAGAATGTCCAAATCCCCCTGAAATAGCACTCAGCTGTAGTACTGTCATGATGGCAGCCAACACAATATACGGCTCTGAGAATATACTCAGAATACTCATAATATTAATTATGCTGGATATTTTGTCTCATACCCCTGATATAGCCAAGGGCTGAGCATGTGACCTATGTTGAGGCTATTTGTACTCTGTCCTGGAACTTTGTTTCTTGAATGGAGGGACACAAAAATAGTTAGGACTTTATGAATTCCAGACTGGTGGCCCCCAAAAGTCAAGTGGTTTTTGTCCTATATGGTCAGTCTTCCAGGCAATTCTATGAGTATGCAGGCATCCTTCCAATAAATTCCCTCTTTTGTTTATACCAGCTAGAGTTGGTTTCTGTTGCTTGTGACCAAAGAGCCTAACTTTAACCCTCCTTTACACTCTATCCGTCCAGCACTGTCTTTACATTGCTGCAGGTAAGTTTACAGGGCCTCTCCATGATCTGGGCTTGCTTATCGTGAAAGATTCCCTAGGCCAGGCCTCTCAATATTATTTTTTGATCTTTTCTTATCAATCAAGAACAGTGTCTTTAATTTTTTTATCCACTTGGTAAGTACCCACTGAGCTCTTACTGTGTGCCAGACACTGCAAGGTGCTTTGGGGAGCAGGCATCAAATGCTGAACTAGCCCTTATATGCCCCACAACTGGAGGAAAGGTGACTCTTGTGCAGAACTAGTGATAGACAGGTTGATCATGATCATGTCATAGGGGATGCAGATAAATGTGTGCAGGTGAGAGGAGAGATGTTACTTCCGGTTGTAAAGGGTCAGGGAAAAGTCCCTGAAGGAGTTGGCATATGTAGTGGATCTTGAAGCAGTCAGGGTGACAGCAGTGACGGCAGTGAGGCAGGTGTGCTTGACGGAGGGAAGAGTGTGAGACCCGACAGCGAGGGGGAAGATGCAATGCAGGGGCGTATTCTAGTGTGGGGTATGCAAAGGAAAATAGCAGGAAATAATGTTACACAGATCGTGGAGGCCTTGAGAATCAGATTAGGAACTTGGACTTTATTTTGTAACTTTAAAGGGGGAACCAGTGCAATTTTCTGAGCAACAGAGTGGCAGAATTAGTTATATGAGTCTCATTAGGTGTAAATTGAGAGAATCACTGATCCATAGACCAATCTGGCGCTTTTTCTGGAACCAAAGCTCTCTTCCAGGAACGTTGAAGTTAACGATGGATGGAATTTCTGGGCACTAGGCATGAGATACTTTTTGCAAATGCACAGTGCCTGACCCATAGTAGGTACTTGATGGCAATTCATTTCCAAACATTTCTTTCTAATTATCTTGAGGAAGCTTTTAAAGACAAACGACCACCTTCTTTGCTAACAATCACCTTCTTAACCCAGTATGATTTGGGTGTCCTTATGAAAAGGGGAAACTTGGACAGACACACACAGGAGACAGTGCCACGTGATATTGCTGGGATTCTGTCCTTAACTCTCCCCTCACCAACACACAGACACACAGACACACACACACACACACACACACACACACACACACGGACCAATCTGCACTCTTGTGGCTTTACCCATCACCTATGACTGGCTGTCCCCAGCTGTGGCCCTCAATGTCAGCATCTGGCTGACATTTCCTCATTGGAAAAGGTGTTTCACAGGCAAATAAGCTTGGGCAACATGAAATAAAGAAGATGTCTTTGTTGCAGGATATCTTGGAAACTTAATATGCTACAGTGCCTTGAGGGTCTCCAAGATGGGGGTATAGTCTAGGATACAGAATACAGTATTCCCAAACTCATTTACTCAGTCTCCCATTGTAAGGCACAGGCAATAATATTTTGGGAAGAACTTTAATTCCAGCCCAGCCTTCTTCTCCTGTGATTTGCTCCATACCTCTAACTGTGTAGATTTCTCCCGTATAATGTTTTGCAGGAACCTCAAAGTAGACACGTTGGAAACCAGCCTCCTTGTTCTTCAGTGCTTTCCTTCAGCCATTCCCATGGAACTGTCCTCCTCCCAGTTACCGGAGACCTGGAACTAGCATCCTTTGCTTCTGCTTTCCTCTCCTGTCTGTGTGATTGTTTAATCACCGGCTTCCCTAATTTAATCTGATTAATAGGTTTCGATTCTTTCTCCTTTGCCTCTCACCTGGTGGCTTCCTAAGTGGTGTTCCTGCCTCCAGACTTACCTTTCTCAAATCTATTTTCCAGACCTGTGATCTTTCTATAACACAGAGCAAGTCCCCAGTTACACCCAAGACCCCTCCGCGACTCTGCTGCTTCTGGGCTGAAACATCTTCTCATGCTCCTTAGCGCGGTCCCCCTACCCTGTCCCATCATGGGCAAACCTCTCCAGCCTCTCCCCTCCTCATGCATACTTCAGCTGTTCTGAACTACATATAATTCCCTCCTGCAGGAGGCCTCAGTGTTCTTCATTCATCCCTTGACTGTTCCTTCATCCATGTAATCCTTTCCTGTCTCTCAACATGCAGCTCAGGGGGCTGGGAAGTCTTTGTGGTTGGCATTCCAACCCTGGTCAGGTCTAGTGCCACTTCGCCATGCTTGTCCCTGTTGCTAACTCTATGCAGTAATGATCACATAACATTACTCATTTCTGTCTCCAGATAGACGTTGAACCCCTGGAGCTCAGGGAACTTGTCCTAAGTTACCTGTGTGGTCTACATGCTGGCACTTAAGAGGAACTCAGCCAATGATACTTGTAACTGCTCTGCAACTCCATGGTGTTACCAAGCCAAGGACTTCCGAGCAGACAGATAGCCATTGGTCTTTCAGATGCCTGGCTTTCACCTTCTGAAATCTGGTCTTTTGCGTTGTATTGATACATAGGGAAACGGATGGTGATTTTACTGAGCTAAGAGGATGTGGATATTTACCACAGGTTGACCCAGTTGAAAGTTGTAACAGCCTGGAGGAATCTCTGTTTGTCTACTCAGACCAGACCTGGGCTCCCATTCATGAGTATTGCCAACAAATATGTCACTTCCCATTTCCTTAAAAAGCTCCCAGACTCGGGCACAGTTTATAGTCTTGCTTCACTTCTGCTGGAGGAGTTCACTACGGCAGATTCAAGCTGGGGAAACTGCTAACTTGTGTTAAGGTGAAGAAAATCGTTCTGATGTATTTAAACTCAGGAACTGAATCTTCAGGAATCTGAATTGTGATTTATGCCTCTCAATTCAATTCAACAAGCTTTAAGTAAGCACCCATTCTTCACCACGTGCTCAGCCCAACCCTTGGTGGGAGATGGGTGACCAGAAAGGGGTGAGATGTGGTGTCCGCCCTCTGAAGCCTGCTATCTAATAGGGAGGCCTACAGGGTGAACTACTACAGACAATGGAGGGAAGGGGAGTGCAGAGAGAGGAAAGTTCTACAAATCGAAACAACCCATCTGAAGGTTCTGCATGGTACAAAGTACTGTGTAGGGGAGTTAGGGATAAAGGGACTCTTTTAAACCTGTTAATGACCAGGGTTCTTGGCCTTCCCCAATCAGTAGAAATTGACTAGAGGCCAGACAAGAAATTCAGGCAAGACTTTACTGGGACCCCTGCTGCAGCAGCGGGGAGCGGGAACAAACAACAGGTTCCCTTGTTTGCTCGCTCCCTGAGGAGGGGCAAGCTTGTTTTTTATACGGGGTGAGGGTAGGGGTGTGTCCAGGGGTCAGGCCAGGGGGTGGCTTAGGTGTTCTGCGACCCCTTACGTGGTGTTTTGTGCAGGTGGCATGCACAGTACCCTGCTTTTGCTCCCAACACCCAGTTTTTGCTCCGGGCTCTTCAGAAGTGGCAGTAGGGTTTTGTTTTTTTTTTTTTTTTTTTTGGTCTCTGTATCTTTTGTCCAGAATTTGCCCCAACTGCGCATGCACGCACTTACTTTTAGTCCCTTACACTTTCTTTGTATTTTGTTGCTCGCGGAGGGGTGTGTCCATGTGCAAGCACTGCAGCGCTGCAGCACTGCAGCAAAAGGTCCCAGATCCCAGCAAAGGGTCCCAGGTCCTAGCCTATCTCAAACCCATCTCAAGGGCACAGCTAGTGGCAAGAGAGCAGGCCAGAGAAAGTGAGCATTTTAACATTTTATCCATCTCAGGGGCGTGGTCCCCCTTAGAATCTCAGGGTGTAATGCAGATCTCAAGATTGGATTCAGGGGCAGTAATTATATGAAGCTTATGTGCCGCCCCCCACCCCGCTATCCCGAGCTTCTCTTCCTACAGCTCCCATTCAGATGGCCCATACAGTACCATCCTTTTCTGCTAATGTATCATGTATGCAGTGCTTGGAATATGGTTCTCTCGAAGATATAGAGCCAGCCGCTGGCAGCAGCAAATGGCCCCTCCCCAGGGTACTGTGAAATGTGGTTACATATTTATTGAGACAGTATATTACCCATTGTCCTTAACTGCACCCAGAGACATGCAAACCCGTCCCCAGCAGGCTTATTTTTCTGTTAAACAAGACAGCAGTGAAACATGGTATAAAGCAGAAGAGGATCTCCCTTCTTTGTCTAAATGGCTCCAGAAAGTGATGGTTGGGGAGCTTTTCCTGAACCCCCAAGGAAGAGATGGACTTGACCTTCAGAGGCCTTAGCATGAAGATCCATGTTGACACCTTGGTCTCACACATAATTCAAATTAAAACACCACAGAGCCATAAAAGCTGTGAGAGAAAGTCCCCCAAAATTCTGATTTTTCCTGTTATGATAATTCAAAGTTCCTTTTTGGAGATATCCATATTCTTTAAAAAATTGTTTTCTCCATTTTTTTTACGTCTCTGCCTTGCCCATCTGCTTAGTAGACCTCGTGGGAAACCCAGTCCTGTGGGTGTGCTGACATAGTGCCTATAACAGAGGGAGCGCTTAACACCCCTCTCAGGAAGGACCCACCTCTGTGTCTGCTGGAGCAGACAGTGAACCCATCCACTTCTGGAACTGTGTTTCTTCAGAATGGGTGCTGAGGACAGGGCCTGGCTCATGGTAGGGGTTGGGGGAGACTATTGAATGAGTGTCTTTTGCTTTATAGTCTTAACAGCCTAGGCAAGTGGATACCTCAGCCCCCAAAGCTAATGGAAAGGGAAGATGGGTTCGGATTCTGCAGGACTGGAGCCTGGGAGCATCGTCTGGGCTGTAAGCGGCCCTTGGAGAGAAATCAAGGTTTATTAGATAATGATTTGGGGTTGATTTCGACCTATCCCTGGCTGGCACGGCCATCTCTCTCTCTCTCTCTCTCTCTCTCTCTCTCTCTCTGTGTGTGTGTGTGTGTGTGTGTGTGTGGTAGGGGTGCTCCGGTGGGTGGGGCGTAAGGACAGAAGGTGCTGTGTGATCATGGACATCTTGCTTCCGGGTGAATGGACCATTCAGAGCAGCACCCAGCAGCTGGAAGTTCTGGGGTCAGGGCCCAGCATCCTGGTCCCCACCCAGCCTAACAGTTATCAGCCGGGGATGCCAGGCAAGGGAATGGAGGGATTATTTGTGTTGGACTCAGAAACGAAGGTGAGGGTCAGGGAAAGACTCTGACCTGATGGACATAGGATGTCCAGAGCTCTCCTCAGGTGCTAAATCTTTGGCCACAAGAGTAAGTCTACGTCCTCCTCTCAGGTGGAGCTGTGGTTCCTGATCCTAACGTGCCCTAGCCTCTAGGGGGAGCTCAAGACTCCACATGAGCAGCCCCTGGAGAGTAAAACTGATGGGTCAAAGGCAAGGTCATGTGATTTGAGCATACTCTTAGGGGCAGAGTGTTCACAGAGAAGAGGTTTAAATTCTATTTCTTTTTAGATTGTCTCACTCTCATTTGCCAATGCCCAGTGTTCTTGCTCTCTCATTTGCTATCACAGACAAAAAGGGGACAAATGTCATATCCCATGCCCTAGTAGAGATGTCTGCAATAGGAGGTCAGGGTCTCCAACAGACTAGGGAAGACAGATGCTGATAAAAGCTACAACTCTGGTGACAGAGTCTTGCCCCGTGTAGAAAGTCTGAAGCCCAAGGAATTTTAAAGGCAGCTGTTTTCAATGGTGGCCTGTAAATGCACATCTTAAATAGCAGAGCTTGCTCATGACCCAACACTGAATCTATTAAAATGGCAACTGCAGGCTTATTGCTAAAACCTTTACTGATGCTGCTTTGGCTTTAAATAAAAAGAAAAAGAAAAAAAGCCTTGTGTGGTAGCCACAGTGCAGAATTCCAGTCCCATATCAGTAACATCTGCTGATTCTGCCTTCTGAGCAAAGTAATCCATCCCCCCCTCCCCCGGAGGCTACAGTGGAGAAAAGGAAGCATGCAGGTTGGGAGGCCATGTGACCTCAAATGCCATAGAATGCACTTCACCCCTGCTGGCAAGCATGGAGAAAGCCTCCAAGGGGACCCCTTGCTCTGCCATTTTGTAGCCTTACTGCACTGCTTCTAATGACTGAATTTCCCAGCGGGTCTGCATGAGTCATAGCTCCCGAGGTGAGGTGCCCACCAACTCTGACGACACTCCTGGCTGTGGGAACAGCTGTCAGAGACACTGTCCAACCAGGTGTCTGGAAGACGATTTATAATATGTACTTGAGCAGCCTGGTGATATTTTATGAATCATAATGTCAGGTAATCTAACGGTAATGTATTTGCGATAGGGCTCAAAATTTTCAATTTTTTAAATAAACATTTTAGGGGTTGACTTTGGGTTTCTTTTTTTAAAAAAAATAACATTATTCTCTAGGGAATTTCTTCTGTTTTATTTCTTTTTTAACCAAAATTGCAATTGTATTCTATGCACCTATAAGGAATTCCAAGCAGATCTCATTCCACAGAGACAGGGATTATTATTCTTGTTTTGGATCTGGGGGGAAAAAATGAATATTTCAAATGGCATATCTGTAGGTAATCAATGAGTAAGATTTTTGATTGTTTGTTTTTCACATTTTTAAGATGTCTCCTGCATGCTTTGAATTGCAAAGTCTTTTCGCAAATGCTGTCGCCTTTAACTTCATTGTCAAAGCATTTCCGTGCAATAGATATTATTATCTTTATTTTATGGATGAGGAAATCAGCTAGGAAGGTTCAGAAAGGGCAGGTTTCCTTTTTTCTCTTTCCTACCAGCATACTGTTTCATGTATTTCTTCATCCATTCCTTTGATCAGCCATCACCTCTGAGTGTCTGTCTTCTATGCTCCCACCCTTGAGTTAAACATCGGGAATGGAATCCAGAGGCAAAAACATAGTGTTTGCCTTTGAGGACTTCCTCATCTGATGGAGAAGTCAGATGGCCAATCAAGAATGTTAGTTTAATATGCTAAGATAATTGAGAATAATTTTTTAATTTAAAACTGTTATTCAGTACACATTCATTGAACACTTATATAAATGTAATTCCATAAGAGACGCTAGAGAGATAAAGGTGAATAAGACATGGACCCCTCTGTTAAGTATCCCAGTCTAGACCGTGAGGGGTGTAGAGAGGCAATACATCTTCTACCGCAAACTCACGTGTGCAAGAAATATACCTCTGCGTTCATGAGTCAACGTAGTTCTGTTTTGACTCATGTGTGGGAGAGTCGAGGAAACTCAACCTCAGTCAAGGGTATTTAACAATGAGAGAGTCTTCTAGATAGGCAAGGGGCAGAGGAATGGCCCAAAAGAAGGAAGTGTGGAAAGTCTCAGAAGAGTGGGAGCCACGGGTCCAGAGAATTGCAGATGTTTCTGCAACAGTATGCAGAGGCAGAGCTGGAGTAGAGGTGGGAGCAGATGGGGAGGAAACAGCCAACAGTGTCTGAAACACAGAGAATCCAAGAAGAGGGGGCCAGAAAATGTCCTCGGATTTGTAAGTAACAGACCACTGGTGGCTTTAGGTCTATAAGAATGTCTGCCCAACAACCTTCATCACAGCTTCTCCACGGTCCCCACTATACCTGTGAAGGTACATTGAAAATAGAGATTCACTCCCCCTACACCTAGGGCTGACAGACACACCCGTGTCTGAATCTGGGTGGAACTCTACTAATCGCCGAGTCGGTGGAGCTGGGTCAAGGGAGCCCCACCAGGATTCCCGTGGAAGTCCTGGGCTATGCGGCCTGATGCCAAGGCCACCTGAAGGCTCATGGAAAGATGGTACCCAGCTGCCTCCTGTATCTTTCTTTTGATTCAGTGACCAGGGATTGTGCCACCTAGAAAACTGCCCATGGCCCGCCTGATATATGAAGTGTTCTGGCTCTTGTTTCCTCATGGGCTGACCACTACTTCTGCTTTATTGACGGCAAACTCCCAGAAAAGAACCCTGTGGTGAGTAGGAAAGGAAGTGACACATCATATCCCAGGAAGTGCAATTCCTGAAAGAGTGGGAAACCTCTGAAAGCAGTCAGTGTATGCTAGGAACAGGAATTTCTAAGTTCCCCCAGTCCACGATATTAGTGAAATGGCATCCAGGGTAGAAGTTTCACTAGAGTTCCAGTAGATAGACGTTGTCTGGAATCTGGGAACTACACTGGGATCTGCACATGTCCATTTATCTTCGACTGTAATCTAAGGAAGGCATTTGGCTATTTCACAAGGAGACAGAAAGTCAGATCAAGGGCAGTCTTCCCACCTTGTTTGCTTACAACCATCTTCTTTGCTAACAATCATATCTTGCCTGTCCCACTCCTTCAACAAACGGGTACCTACTTCATCTCAGGGACGCTGTCTGTTCCTGGGATACAGAGATGAGTAGGTTACAGTTCTGCCCTAGAGGATCCCACGGCCTAGTGAGGGGGATGACAAGGGGAGAGATGAACACACTAGGGCATGAGAGTGCCACATGGGTGGAAATGGGTTCTACCAAAAAAAAACCTTGCAAAATAAAAGATGGGGAACAGCATCTGACAGGCACAGAGGAAGAAGACCCCTCTGACGATGATCTGCTATAAAATCCAGAAAAGAAATTGCACAAGAGTCTCTGGCAAATTCAACCCGAGGTAGAACTGCAGTGTCATCAGGGCTTTGAGGCAAGAGCCCCATCTGAGGCCCTAGCAAATGCCAGGGGATTAGGGGAGGCTGAGCTGAACATTCTGGCTTCATGTTTCAAGCAGCACCCACTGCTCAGGCCCCCTCTTGACCCTGTTGAACTATCTGTAATTCCCTAGAAAGGCCTTGCTTTTGTCTCATCTCTAGGATTGTCAATACGTACCCTCCCCCTCCACCACCACCACTGACACCTTCCTGGCCCATCTCTGAAATTACAGGTCAGACATCACTAACTCTGGGTTACCATGGCTCCTGGGACTTCTTTCCATCTATTTCTAGTAGACCACACAATTTACTGCACATTGATTGTTTTGTTTTTTTAATTTGTCTGTCTTCCTTGTTAGACTTTGTTCTTCTTACTAGCAAAGGATGCCTTTTATATTTGTTACAGCCGCTCTCTGTGGTCATGCCAAACCCTTCACGTGCAGTAGCTCATGCATGGTCACACGGTCCTAGGTCCAATCCTACTCTAGATTCAGAAGCTGAGACATAGAGAGAGCAAGCAGCTTTCCCTTTCACAGAGTTGCCAAGGGATGGAGCCAGATTTTAAACCCGTGTTCTATGGACTGCAAAGCCTGTTTTCTTTGCCACGAAGCTTCTCCCTTTCAGGAGGGTCTCAGACGTTACAGAGGGGACAGTTTTTGGAGTCAATGGGCACAGAGACCAGCCAGGCATGGAAGCCTTGCGGGGCTGACGTGGGTGTGGGGGACAGCTGGGCTGGAGATAGAGGTATGCGGAGCTTATTTCTGGAACAAGGGTTTCCATCTCATTCCTCTGGGTCGGGCAAGGAGAGAAAAACCCCATCCTACTTCCTAAGCTCCAGGAGTTGTGAGGCCAGGAGATTCTTAGTTCAGGGAACACATCTGGATCTGAATGCTGATTCTGGGGCTCCGGGGTCCTGCTAAGGTTATAACATGGCCCCTAATATTGTTGGGGTCCTCTGAAGGAGTTCAGGAGCTCCCAGGCCTGGACTTGAGTAGCACAAGAGTTCAAGGTCTCAGGAAGACTTTACATGACTGTTATTGCCCTTAAAGACATTGTTTCTTAATTTCTCCACACGGAGTCTTTGCCTGTCCCACTCCTTCAACAAATGGGTACCTACTTCATCTCAGGGACTCTGTTCCTGGAATACAGAGATGAGAAGGATGCAGTTCCGCCATGGAGGAGCCCACAGCCTAGTGAGGGGGATGACAAGGGGAGAGATGAACACACTAGGGCATGAAAGTGCCACATGGGTGAAAGTCCTGGGCTCTGTGGAATCCCCGAGGAAGTCATGCGTCCCAGCTTGGATGCAGGCAGGGATGTGATAGTAGGAGATCAAGGACAGCTTCCTAGGGTAGTGAGTGAACTGAATCTTGGAAAATTATGATTTGATCCAGAAAAGAAATCAGAGTATCAGAGATATGGAAGTGAGAGGGACCCGGTAGCTCATCACAGCTGAAATTTGGGAAGTATTCTGGAGACTGGCTGGAAATGAGGCTCTGCTTTGATTGAAGGGAATCTAGGATGCCTGCTTAAGGTCCCAGAAGTTCCCTGAATGCAGTCCGGTCCTTTTCTTTCCTCTGAGATCCTGCTGGACTTGAACCAGTGTCCACCCTCTCTAGCTTAGCCCAAATTCCCATCAATGTAGCCCTGGCGCAGTGGTTGAGAATCTGTCTGCCAATGCAGGGGACACGGGTTCGAGCCCTGGTCTGGGAAGATCCCACATGCCGCGGAGCGACTAAGCCCGTGAGCCACAACTACTGAGCCTGCGCGTCTGGAGCCTGTGCTCCGCAACAAGAGAGGCCGCGATAGTGAGAGGCCCGCGCACCGCTATGAAGAGTGGCCCCCACTTGCCGCAACTAGAGAAAGCCCTCGCACAGAAATGAAGAACCAACACAGCCAAAAATAAATAATAAATAAATAATAAATAAAAATTAAAAAAAAAATATATATATATATATAGCCCTGGCTCTAAGAAAACCTGTCTTAACTTGCACAGATTCTTAATTTTTTCTGCATTGTGGACTCCTACAGCAGTCTCATGAGGCTATGGACTGTTTTGTTTTTTTTTTGGAAATGTGAGAGTATTTTCTAAACTTTTTATTTTGAAATAATTTTAGATTTACAGAAGGGTTGCAAAGGTAGTAAAAGAATTCATGTATGCCCTTCCCAGATTCCCCTACTGTTAACATCTTACATAGCCATGGTATAGGTATCAAACTAAGAAATTAACAATGCTACATTACTATGAACTAAACTCCAGATTTTACTCAGATTTCATCAGTTTTCCACTAACCGTTTTTCTGTTCCTGAATCCAATCCAGGATACCACATGGCATTTAGTGGAATCAAGTTTTTTGTTTTTTGTTTGTTTTTGTTTTCACTTTAGCTTCCCAGGGCATAGTAGCATGGTCGGGGTTTTTAAAATTTTTTTTATTTAAAAAATGTTTTCTTATTGACATATAGTTGATTTACAATGTTGCGTTAGTTTCTGCTGTACAGCAAGGTGATTCAGTTATGCATATGCATACATTCTTTTTTATATTCTTTTCCATTATGGGTGTATCACAGGATATTGACTATAGTTCCCTGTGCTATACAGGAGGACCTTGTTGTTTATCCATCCTATATATAATAGTTTATATCTACTAATCCCAAACTCCCAATCCATCCCTCCCCAGCTCCCCTTCCCTCTTGGCAACCGCCAGCCTGCTCTATGTCTGTGAGTCTGTTTCTGCTTCATAGATAAGCTCATTTGTGTCATATATTAGATAGTGAAATCAAGTTTTTAAATGCATAAAATAAAATACAAAGGACTACAAAGTTAACCAAATGTATTAATATATAATTATAGAAATACTAAAAATGACATGAAGAATATGAGATATAGTCATTTTGTGCTTCTTTATTAACCCATTAAATCCATTAAATAATGAGGAAATGTGTTTAAAATTCAGAAAAGTTAAAGTTAAGTTTTATTTTTTAAAGACATAATGAACTGCTTGTGGCTTAGTTGAATTGAACGTTTTACCCTGGGATAATCTTTGACTCACGTCTTTCTCATATTAATCAACCAGCAATTGCAGATAGAGGGAATGCTGGAAAGCCACAGAGGTGACTGGGTCATCCCCTGGGAGTGACCAAATCGCACCACCTCATCATTTTGTGGCTGAACTTCTACCAGGTGCAGGCGTGCTCAATCACTGGTCGGCTGTGGCCTTTGCAGGCAGGGAGATTGAGATCCAGGGGAGAGTTTAATATCCACCTTAATTTCAAAGTAGTGGGAGTGTAAATTATATTTCTAAATATCTATGACAACTGATTTGCCTTATAAAAGCATCTGTGATTTCTACTGGGGACAAAAGTTACAGGTATTGATAATGAGACTTGTAACCTACATTTAAAATGGAAACAAATGCTAAATTTAAGCTGGAGCTAAGTGAAAATAAAGATATAATTTTTTTTCCCAACCAAGTTCACAGATCCCTTGAATTCTTTCCACGGAGTTCCAGGCTATAGAAACTCCTGGAAGGTAAATTAGGTAGCCCCGAGCTTAGAGTGAACCCAAACTATGTTTAGTGAAGCTACAATAAAAAGTAATTTGAATCAACATTTTAAAACATGGAGAATTCATACAAATACCCAAATTTGAGCTTCTCTTGAAAAATTAGAGATCTTGTATCACTGGGCTTGCATCGCAGCATGGCAGCAGCCAGCTGGGGCTGGCAGAGGCCAATCCTGGATTCGGATAGGATGTGGGAAGTCTAGTCTGCCTCAGTCCCCACCACTGAGCCGAGGGTCGGTTGTCCTTAACCATCTTTCTTTCACTGTGAAGGTTTTCTAACGCTTGCCTCATTTATTTACTTTATTCATTTATTTATTGTTTGGTCCCTATGGGCTCTTATCTTAGAGTTTGGAAGATAAGAAGAAGCTCCCAAGCCCTGAAACATCTTATACATCAGGTCCAGCACTGGGTGCTTTACTTAGGGTATCTCACCGAGTTAAGAAACCTGGGTCCCACCCTTGACTACATCACTAAATGTCCTTTTGAACATAGGCAAGTCATTTATCACTTCTGGGCCTCATTTTTCCCATTTGAAAAAGAGAGATTCTGATTTGATGGTTTCTAAGGTCCTTTCCACCCCTCACATTCTTCCAATCCAAATTCTCTACTCCCAGGGGCCACGTCTCACTCCAGGACATAACTGGTCATGGCACCAAGCACAACACCTGAAACTCAGTTGTTCAATAACTAATGATGGATAAATAATCACATTACATTAGAAAAGATTAGAGGTGTTGGGAAGGTGTATTTTTTATTTTATTTATTTATTTATTTAATTTTTTTTTTTTGGCTGCGTTGGGCCTTCGTTGCTGCGCGTGGGCTTTCTCTAGTTGTGGCGAGCAGGGGCTACTCTTCGTTGCGGTGCGGTGTGTGGGCTTCTCACTGTGGTGGCCTCTCTTGTTGCGGAGCACAGGCTCTAGGCGTGCGGGCTTCAGTAGTTGTGGCTCACAGGCTCTAGAGCACAGGCTCAGTTGTTGTGGCACACAAGCTCAGTTGCTCCGCGGCATGTGGGATCTTCCCAGACCAGGGCTCGAACCCACGCCCCCTGCACTGGCAGGTGGATTCTTAACCACTGCGCCACCAGGGAAGCCCAACGTGTATTTTTTTTTTTTAATTTATTTTACTTATTTATTATTTTTGGCTGCATGGGGTCTTCGTTGCTGCGCATGGGCTTTCTCTAGTTGCGGCAAGTGGGGACTACTCTTTGTTGCAGTGTGAAGGCTTCTCATTGCTGTGGCTTCTCTTGTTGCAGAGCATGGGCTCTAAGTGCACAGGCTTCAGTAGTTGTGGCACACGGGCGTCAGTAGTTGTGGCTCGCGGGCTTAGTTGCTCCGCAGCATGTGGGATCTTCCCAGACCAGGGCTCGAACCCGTGTCCCCTGCATTGGCAGGCAGATTCCTAACCACTGCACTACCAGGGAAGCCCCAACGTGTATTTTTTAAAGTAAAGTTTTAAGAAAGAAGGGAACTAAAAAATATTTTTGAGTACCTGCTATATTCCAGGTCCTGTGCTAAGTAATTTAAGTCCATTATCTTGTCTCAGTGTGAATGTGAAAGCTCCGGCCCCAGTAGCTGTATCTGGTTCCCATAAGGCCTTGGAGGTTTGTTAATTTTTGTCTTCCTGTATCCCTTCCCCTTTCGTTGTGGAATGGTTGATTCTGTCAGTAATGATACCCCATCTCCTTCCCCACCCCCACCATCATCAAGGGATAGACATGTGACCCAAGTGATGCCGTTTAGACTCTCTTGCCTGGGAATATGAAGACTGACACAAGGAAAGCAAGCTTCCTAGTATTCTTGCAAAAAAATTCCTTTTAAATTAGAATCAATTCTGTTGCTTGAAGTCAAAGGATCCTGACAGGTAAGTATGGATAAGTACACAAAACTGTGATAAAGGTTTTTATCAAGCTCTGTTCCCTAAAGGAGTAAATGGATTTTTCCATATTCTTTTACCTTAATGCACTTGGGGGTAACACGAAAAGAGGCAACTTAGAGTACGGCTATGTCCCAGGACCAGAGGGGAGAAAGCAGCTGGTGTGTGTGTTTGGACTCTGCTTATACAGGATGTATAACTGATTTCTGCCCCTGCCAACGGGCCAGACTATCTATCCACCTCCCTACAGTCCTAAAGGAGCAAACAAAAGTATTCCTGAGAGTTCCACATGAATCAATTGCTTTTTGGAACTTATTCTCATACCACTCTCTCTTTCTTCAAGCTGTCATTTCTTTGGCCTTAGGAATAAGAAAAACCAAGTGTTAGAGTTATATGTATGAGGGCTTCTGAGTTTAAGGACAGAATTGCTCTCCGTGGTTCCTGCTGAGCTGCTCTGCTCTTAAAATAAGGTCTTTTGGAGAGGGCAGGGCAGGCACAGGAGTGCCTTAATGGTTTTGTCAGTAAGAGCAGCTAAGAGTTAACAAATTCTGTCCACATCTGTAAGAGATCTGAAAAGACATTCTTGCCCTGGAAGAAAGAATTTGCACAGTATTTTTCAATTTTGAGGGAAGATAGTAATAAGACTTTTTTTCTCCCCTTGGCTTGATAAATGCTCTTTCTCTCTCTGCTTCTTATACTGTATAATTCAAATGTTGCTGGAGGAACATCCAAGACAAAAACCTTTGCATGGAGACATGGGTGTATACTTTCTTCCCACAACAAACACGCTCATTTGCTTATAAGATATAATTTTTCTGGGCTTCCCTGGTGACACAGTGGTTAAGAATCCGCCTGCCAATACAGGGGACACGGGTTCGAGCCCTGGTCCAGGAAGATCCCACATGCCATGGAGCAACTAAGCCCGTGTGCCATAACTACTTAGCCTGCACTTTAGAGCCCACAAGCCACAACTACTGAAGCCCGCGCACCTAGAGCCCATGCTCCACAACAAGAGAAGCCACTGCAATGAGAAGCCCATGCACTGCAATGAAGAGTAGCCTCCACTCGATGCAACTAGAGAAAGCCCGTGCGCAGCAACGAAGACCCAACACAGCCAAAAATAAATAAATAAATAAATAATAAATTTTTAAAAAAATATATAATTTTTCTGAAATGTGTAGCCAAGCTTGAAAAAAGGGAGAGAAGTCCCTAGGTTCTAGGAATGAAGAAAGAGGTCACTTGAGCAGATGCAGTGGAAGCCCTAAGGGGTAGGGGGACCAGATATGGGTACCGAGGGTTCTAATATTTATACTGGGACAAAACCTGTGGTTTGGGCATGTTTGAGGCAGTAAACTGTATAAAGAACCTGAACGTGCTAGGATAACTCTATAAAAAGAAGCAATAGAAATTCTATCCACTAGCCAAGAGAAACTGCAGGGAAGCTTGCTACATACCTGGGGCTCTGAGCAGAAACTGAAGTCCCAAGCCTATACCTTACATGGTATAGGTTATGGGTTTTTACTAGCCACCAGATGTGTAAACTGTAAGCATCAAGGATGGACAGAATTCTTGGGGCTCCAACAAAATAAAATATCCTTCTGTAAGGTACTTCCAAAACTATGGCATATGGGACATCTCAGGGAAAAAAACAATATCTAGTAAATATGAGCTCACAATAATAAACTACAAACCGCATAAGGAATTGGATCACTGTGAGATAAAGCAGATACAACAAAAAATAGGATTTTCGCCCAAACAATTAGAACTATTAAGACCATTTGAGACCACAAAATAAATTTGTTTAAAGTGATTAAAATAATGGAAGACCTAAACAATACATTAAAAAGTATATAGGAAAAAATAGAACCTACATAGATAAAATATATATATAGTCATTAAATTTACAGTCATTAAACTGAAAAACACAACGGATCAGTTAAATAGCAGTTTAAACAGACCTAAAGAAAGAATTAGTAAACTGGAAGATAGATCTGAGAAACCCACCTAGAGTATAGCACAGAGTTTAGAGATAGAAAATATGAGACATAAAAGAAAGAAAGAGAAGATTCACGTGTATTTAATAGGAGTTCCAGAAACGGTGGGCAGAGAACATATTTGCAAAAATAGTAGATGAGAAGTTTCCAAGTTAAAGATACAATTCTGTTCATTGAAAAAGTGCATTGATACAGAGCAAGATAAACTCCGTAACTAGTCATAGCATAATGAGATGACAGACCAGTAACAACAAAATGTCTTAAAAGCAAAAAAGTCATTAAACTAAAAACAAAGCAAAAATCTTCTCATAGTTAGAATGACAGAAGACTTCTTTTCAACATCATTAGGGACTATAAAAATTTAAATGTTATCTTCAAAGTACTGAGGAAAAATAACTGACAATTTATAATCCCAAACCTGGGTAAGTTATTACTCAAGAGAGAGAATATAAGAGAAAAGTTTCAAAGTCTGAATAAGAGGTTACTACTTATAGATCATTATTGAAACAACTACTAAAGAATATAATACAATATGAAAAACACTGGGTGCAAAAGAACATTTGGGATATAAGAAGCTATCTAAATAAGCATTTATTGTCAAACTAATAATATCAATAAGAACTAATTTTTGGAAGGCTAATAAGAAAGTAGAACTAAAATAATATAAAATCGTGGTATCCAATGTGGCAGCCACTAGCTACATATGATTATTGAGCATTTGAAATGTGACTAGTACAACTGAGGAACTGAATTATTTATTTTTTTAATTACTTTAAACTTAAAAATTAAAGTAGTATAGAATATTTTTTCATCAAACACATCTTCATTGTTTTGCTGGGACTGCATTTCCTATTAACCGTGGTATCATGTAAGATATTATTATTGTGTTGTCATGTGCGTGTTGGACACATGCCTTGTTTCAGATATAAACACAAAACACACAAACTGACCTGGTTAATATCAAGTATATAAATACCTTATTTATCTAAGTATCAGTGGATAGATTCACTTTGAATAATTTTTTTTTATGCATGCATGAAGCCTGGTAATGTGTGAGATTATTTTGTGCAGACAGCATGAATTACAGGATTTGAATCACCTTTCACTGGGAAGTTTCATTCTGTTAACAGGGTCTCCTCTGGGCCTGAAGACATCTAATGGCCTGGGAGACCCCCTTGTAAGACTAGTCCTTGTCCCTCTGGTCAAAATTATCCAGGAGCACAACACACAGGCCAAAGGAAACTGACCCCAAGTTCCAGCAACACCTTTTCCTAGCTATGTGGCTTTGGGCAAAGTTCTACCAGCTCTGAGCCTCAGTTTCCTCATCCATGAGGTAGAATGTCCTGATCAAAGTGCTGCGGTAGGAATTAAATGAGATGGTATATATAGAGTACAATGCCCAGTGGCTGGCACACAGTAAGTGCTTAATAAGTGCTGAATCTTTTTCTGTTCCCTTTCATTTCCTTGGAGAAAAGCAACCACATCAGCTAAAGGAAGGGACTGGAATAGACCTGATTCCCCTGTGTCCTTGGTCTGGTCACGGACCCTGGAACAGGCTCCCCCTGATGTGGAACAATGACCAAGCCTGACCCTGTGTCCCTACCCCAGCCCCAGGCTGCCCAGGGCCTTTGTTATGGCCTTGGTACACTTTAATTTCCCTTGGATCCCAAAATGGCCATTCCAGACAGGCCTTCTCTCAGCCAGCCACCCCCGGGGCTGGCCATGTGGAAGCCTGCATTTGTCAAATGACAGGTTTAATGAAAAACGAGGCACAGACTCACATGCATTAAAGAAGTAACTGAGCTTTTGGGGCTACATCACACAACAAAACCAGTTCTGTGCAGCCAAGCTCAGTGAGATTGATTTCTTTAAGTCCTTCTTCTCGCTCCGATATATCATCTCAGGAAGTCAATATCGTGGTGTTGCCTTCTGAACAGTACCCTCTTCTGACCTTATATGAATTGTTGGATGGGAGTCTGGGAAATTTCTCCCATTGAGTCATTTCCTTGTTAATCAGAAGCCAGCTTCTTTGTTGCTTTAATGCAAGAAAGACTCAGCTTGTTGAGCCAGCCAGCCTGGATACTTCTGTCAACATGACATACATAGATCTGAATATGAGATCAACTTTAGGCCCCAAGAGCTGTCTAGGGAGGGAAACTGAAATAATGGGAAAGTCAACTTTTGGTGCATCGCTTGTCTATTTGTAGTGAAGGTGGTTTGAGAGACAATAGGGGGAGAGACAGAGAAAGTGTTTAGGCATAGCCTGGAGGATGGTAGAACAGGGCAAGGCAGATTTACACCTTCCTGGAGGCCGCAAGAGGTCTGGAACCAGCTTTGGATGATCTTAACCTTGGCTTTATTTGGTCACACAGAGGAGCCAGATCCGGGGAACACCAGTCACATTAAACCCACGGGAGGGGCTTCCCTGGTGGAGCAGTGGTTAAGAATCTGCCTGCCAATGCAGGGGACACAGGTTTGAGCCCTGGTCCGGGAAGATCCCACATGCCGCGGAGCTACTAAGCCCATGCACCACAACTACTGAGCCTGTGCTCTAGAGCCCGCGAGCCACAACTATCAAGCCCGCCATGCCACAACTAGTGAAGCCCACGCACCTAAAGCCCGTGCTCTGCAATAAGAGAAGCCACCACAATGAGAAGCCCGCGCACCGCAACGAAGAGTAATCCCCGCTTGCCACGACTAGAGAAAGCCCACGCGCAACAATGAAGACCCAATGCAGCCAAAACTAAATAATGATAAATAAAATAAATATAAAAAAAAAACTTTAAAAACCCACGGGAGGCCAAGTATAGTCCAGCTATGCTTTCTTTGTTTGCTATTGGAGAGCCTGGAACAGTGACAGGGAAGGTGTGCTCAGGAGACAGATTACAAGTCAGAAGGATGCTTGGTATGTGTGAAGTTGGAGCAAAGGGAACAGGATCTTCTTGTGGAATTGCAGGTTGAGGCTGTGATAAGAGTCTGGAATGTTTTCCTTCTCCTTTGTTTTTCCTTCTATCCTTCCCGCTTCCCTTTTATCCCCCCTCCCTCTCTTCCTCCCTCCATTCAGGGTTTAATGAGCTTTCATCACATGTCTGGTCTTTGCCAGGCACTGGGAATATACATATCACCGTTTCTATCCCCGGGAGCTCATATACAATCTGATGGGGAGACAGATAAGGAAACAGACGATACGCACACACGTGTTGATAATGGCTTCTTCGCCTTTAAAGCAGGTGGGCTCGGACGGCTATGGTGAGGATTCACCGAGATAAGGCAGCAAGTTAGTGCTGAGCACAGTATGTGGCTCACAAGCACCCAGTAAGAGTTGGCTCCTGTTTTTCTGATGCCTCGTCTTCTTTATCTTGATGAACAAAGAGCTATGGGCACATAGCAGAGGAGAGGGGAGTTCTCCAGGAAGTCAGGAAAGGCTTTCCCTCTGGAGGGAATCAGAGCCAGTGTGGAAGGAAGAGTGGATCTCCCCTGACTGAAGAGGGGACATGAGGGTCCCAACCAAGAAACCGGAGGCTGGACACTGCCTTCCGTGAGTGACAAGGGACAGTGAGACAGAGGAGGGAGGGGAACAAGGACAAGAATAAAACAGAGTTGAGGTCAGATTTTAATGTGCTGTGTGGACTCAGGAACAATGGAGGCTTTTAAACAGTGAAAGCACGATTGGATTTGTAGAAAGTTAGCACTAATGATGGCACGTAGCTAGGGTTAGGTAAGTTGCAGAAAGACGAATTAGGAGGTACTTTCAATAGAGCAACCTTCAAGATGATGGGACCCACACCAAGGCTGTATAAACGGAGATGGAAAAGAGAGGCTAGATCTATGAGATGTTGAGGAAGCAGATCAATTAGAAAATGATTACTGATGAAACCCTGGAGGTGAATAAAAGGAATGGGTGAGTCTATTCCTTCAGGTGCTTGGAAGGATGGTGGTCTCTTATTTACTATTTATTTATTTTTATTGGAGTGTAGTTGTTTTACAATCTTGTGTTAGTTTCTGCTGTACAACAAAGTGAATCAGCTATACATATACATATATCCTCTCTTTTGGGGATTTCCTTCCCATTTAGGTCACCACAGAGCACTGAGTAGAGTTCCCTGTGCTGTACAGCAGGTTCTCATTAATTGTCTATTTTATACAGAGTATCAGTAGTGTATATATGTCAACCCCAATCTCCCAACTCATCCCACTCCCCTTCCCACCCTGGTATCCATACCTCCGCTCTCTACGTCTGTGTCTCTATTTCTGCTTTGCAGATAGGTTCATCTGTATCATTCTTCTAGATTCCACATATAAGTGATATTGTACGATATTTGTTGTTCTCTTTCTGACTTACTTCACTCTGTGTGATTGTCTCTAGGTCCAGGATGGTGGTCTCTTTACCCAAGATAGGCACTGAAGGAGGAGACAGAAGTGTAGGAGGGGAAGGTGATTTCAGCTTGGAGGAGGTTACAGGTGCTAGAGAGACATCAGGTGGAGATGGGGTGACGATTGAACATGCTGCTTGGGGCTTGTCAGTAGGCACTCCTGGAAAGTCCTGGTCACTAGAGGAAGTGGAAGGCAGACAAACAATTGGGGTGTTCAGAGAAGAGATCCCAGGTTAGGACACAGAGAGTAACACAGAGAGGCAGGAAAGGAAGATGAGAGGGCAGGTGTGATCAAGTAGCACAAAGGCGCAGTGACATGAGGACTGACGAGAGATGACATGTAGTGTCTGGGGTGATGCTTTTCAGATAGGTCTCACTCCTGGATAGATACGGACAAGTACTAGTGACTCATCCAACTTCACTTTTCTAAAATTCCTTATTAGTCAACAAAAGCTTTGTTGGCTGCAATAGAGCTTCTTGTCCACTCTATTGCCTGGCCCAGTGATGTTTAAACAAAGGTTGAACAATGGGATCTTACAATTTTCAGCCTGACAGCTTGTCTTCCTTGAGGCTGGTTATTAAGAGTTCAGAAGCTCCTTCATCCATCCAGGAGCACACTGATATCACTTTAGGTGGATGGTTTCCATGGAAACTCATCTCATTGATTTGTTAATCATTTCTCTTTGTGCTAATGTCAGCAAGTGACCCGTCCTGGCTCTATCTCCTCACTCTGGCTCTGATCCATGTGGGGTGTGGTGACAGGTGGGGTGGGACATGCCCATCCCTGACTATAAAGGTGGCCATCCCTTCCACACTATTTGTACGGTCTTGTGAGGTAGAGAGAGAATGGTCTCCATCTGGACATCATGTAAGAGGACCGTGCAGCCTGGTATTAAATCCTGGCCACCCCACGTTTGGCGTGTGGGATGCTTGGAAAGTTATTTAAATGCTCTGAGCCTCCACGACTTCATCTATAAAATGGAAATAAATCCTAACTTATAAGGCTATTGGGGAAATTCAATGAGGTGAGATAAAAAGTAGAGCAGAGCAACCAACAGCTTGTAATTAT
This sequence comes from Eschrichtius robustus, assembly GCF_028021215.1. Taxonomy (NCBI): domain Eukaryota; kingdom Metazoa; phylum Chordata; class Mammalia; order Artiodactyla; family Eschrichtiidae; genus Eschrichtius; species Eschrichtius robustus. Next base: position 167,845,528 of record NC_090824.1, read on the forward strand.
TGAACATTTGGATTGTTTCTAATTGCCATTATGACTATTCTAGAAACAGTTAACTTGTGAAGGAGGCAGTTGAGCTCATTCAGAATCTCTTCCTGAAGACTCTATTCTTTGACTCATTAAGGTTTCACTTTAAAACAGGGAAACATGTTTTAAACATGGAAAAGTGAACATGTAGCCTCAGATCCCGTTTCCTGCTCAGGGGAGAAAATTGTCCCAATGTCCTGCCTGTCACTCCCCAACCAAGGACCAGATCAGGTGTCATCCCTCCATCCTTACCTCTTTCCCTCCTTCTCCTACTTCGCTCCTTCCTAACTCCCTCCCTTCCTCTTTACCCCCTCCCTCTAGGGATCCATGCTGGAGAATCTAGGCCAATCACTGGCCCGTCCTGCACTTTGGGTTGAGAAACTGTGGGGTTTGGGGGCTGTTTCTCTGTGAGACTGACCAATTGTTGACATTTGTTTTGACTGCACTTTGTAATACACTTTTATTACCGTTTTTCATTTGTTTGTTTGGCCGCGCTGCACAGCATGTGGGATCCTAGTTCCCCAACCAGGGATCGAACCCATGCCCCCTGCATTGGAAGCACAAAGTCTTAACCACTGGACAGCCAGGGAAGTCCCTGACCATTCTTCTTTTGAGAATTGTTTGGTCTTGTCTTTTGCCCAATTGACTTACTATTTAGAGTGTTTGTTTTTTGTTTGTAATAGTTTTTTGGTAGTTGTTTTAGTGGGAATAGTTTTTGACATATTTTTCAGAAATTTTCCCTGTTTGCTTTTAAGTGGGCAATATACACATATATACCAAATTTAAAACATTCAAAGGATCATAGGGAAAAGAAAGGATCCCTCCCCCTTCCTCTGCCCCCCATCACCTACTGCCCTTCTCTAAAGGCAACTACGGATACTGGAATCTTATATATCCTTCCTGAGATACTGCATGCATATCCAGATTATAGGTACATATATGAATATGTATGTATATGTGTATATATATTAATAGTATGTATATATGTGTGTATGTGTGTATATATATATGTATATATATATTACGCACATGGTAAATTGGTTTATACCTAGATTTTTCACTTAATTAATATCTTGCTGGTCATTCCATATACGTTTTTAAGTAAATTTTTAAAAATGGAGATGTCATTGACATATAACATTATATTAGTTTCAGGTGTACAACATCAATATTCGATATATGTGTGTTTTGCAATATGAACACCACAATAAGTCTAGTTAATACCCATCACCACACCTTGGCATCCTTGTCAAATATTAGTTGATTATATATGTGTAAGTTTATTTCTGGGCTCTCTATTCTGCTCCATTGATTTATGTGTCTGTTTTTTTGCCAGTATCATACTGCTTTGATTATACTATGAATGTGAATATGAATAATATGCATATGAATATGATTATGAATAAGGTTACAAATTTTCTTTTCTTGTGATGAGAACTTTTAAGATCTACTCCCTAGCAAGTTTCAAACAAGCAATAAGGTACTATTAACTACAGTCACCGTACTGTACATTACATCCCCAGGACTTATTTATTTTATAACTGAAAGTTTATACCTTTTGACTGCCTTCACCCATTTCACCCTACCCCCCCCACCCCCCATTTCTGGCAACCACCAATCTGTTCTCTATATCTATGAGTTAGGTTTTTTGTTTTGTTTTTTTAGATTCCATATATAAGCGTGATCGTGTGGTGTTTGTCTTTCTCTGTCTGACTTGCTTCACCTAGCATAATGCCCTCAAGGTTCATCCATGTTGCCACAAATGGCAGAATTTCCTCGTTTATTGTGGCCAAATAGTATCAATATCTCATTTTATACACACATAAACACACACAAACACACACACACATATTTTTTCTTTCTGTATTCATTCATCAATACATGGACACTTAAGTTGTTTCCATGTCTAGACTATTGTAAATAGTGCTGCAATGGACATGAGGGTGTAGATATCTTTTCGAGTTAGTGTTTTCGTTTCTTTTGGATAAATACCCAGGAGTGGAGTTGCTGGATCATATGGTAGTTCTATTTTTAATTTTTTGAGGAACGTTCATACTGTTTTCCATAGTGGCTGCACCAACTTACATTCCCACCAACAGTGCACAAGGGTTCCCTTTTCTCCACATCCTCGCCAACACTTATTATGTCTTATCTTTTCAATAATAGTCATTCTAACAGGTGTGAGGTGATATCTCATTGTGGTTTTGATTTGCATTTTCCTGATGATTAGTGATGTTGAGCACCTTTTCATGTACCTATTGGTCATTTTTATGTCCTCTGTGGAAATGTATCTATTCAGGTTCTCTGTCCATTTTAATTAATTTATTAACTTATTTATTTTTGGCTGCATTGGGTCTTCATTGCTGCATGTGGGCTTTCTCTAGTTGCGGCGAGTGGGGGCTGCTCTTCCTTGCGGTGCGTGGGCTTCTCATTGCGGTGGCTTCTCTTGTTGCGGAGCACGGGCTCTAGGCATGCGGGCTTCGGTAGTTGCAGCATGTGGGCTCAGTAGTTGTGGCTTGTGGGCTCTAGCGCACAGGCTCAGTAGTTGTGGCACATGGGCTTAGTTGTTCTGCGGCATGTGGGATCTCCCTGGATCAGGGCTTGAACCTGTGTCCCCTGCACTGGCAGGCAGATTCTTAACCACTGAGCCACCAGGGAAGTCCTGCCCATTTAAAAAATCTGATTGTTTGGTTTTTTTGTGGGGTTTTTTTTGCTATTGAGTTTCTTATATATTTTGGATATGAATCCCATATCAGAAATATGATTTGCAAATATTTTCTCCCATTCCATAGGTTGCCTTTTCATTTTGTTGATGGTTTCCTCTGTGAAGAAGCTTTTTAGTTTGATGTAGTCCCACTTGTTTATTTTGCTTTTATTGCCTGTGCTTTTTGGTGTTATATCCAAAAACTCATCACCAAGGCAGATGTCAAGGAGTTTTTTCCCTATATTTTCTTCTCGAAGTTTTATGTTTTCAGGTTTTACATTTAAGTCTTTAATCCATTTTGAGTTAATTTTTGTGAGTGGTGTAAGATAGCGGTCCAGTTTCATTCTTCTGCATGTGCGTATCCAGTTTTCCCAACACCATTACTGAAGAGACGGTCCTTGCCCCAGTGTGGATTCTTGGCATCCTTGTCAAAGATTAGTTGATTATATGTGTGTAGGTTTATTTCTGGGCTCTCCATTCTGTACCATTGATCTGTGTGTCTGTCTTTATGCCACTACCATACTGCTTTGATTATAGTATGAAAGTGAGTATGAATAATATGCAGTATGAATAAGGTGTGGTCCTTACCCCCACTTGGCTCATGGTCTAGTGGGGAAAGCAGCTTTTTTGGCTATTTGTCTCTTCAATATGTATTATAGTGCTTACTGTTTCTATTTCTTTTGGAGTTAGTTTTGGTAACTGATATTTTTATTGACCAATGGCTTCACAGTTATGGCCTAAGAGCCCTAGGATTCCATGGACAGGCCATAGCGAGTACTGTGGGGCAGAGAGTATCTACAGGGATGCAGAACAGGGACTTGGGTGTCTCTGGGGGTACAATTTTAAAGTATTTTTAATCCAGATTTTCAAACCTATTAAGATAGGGTTTAAAGTGTTACTCTTTAATTTCCTTCTTGTCTATAACTAGATATCCATCCTTAGTTCTAATCTTGAATAGTCACTCATTTTTCCTGATTAGACTAGTTTTGCCTAGATTATGGGTTTAATGAAAAATGCAACCTCTGAATAAATGTATCAACTTTACTTTTTAAAAACTAATCATTAATTTTTGTTCATATTATTCTTTCCTCCTCTTTTCATTATTTTCCCCCTCTGTCTTTAATATATGGAGCTAAATACTTGATTTAGCTTCATTCATTCTTCTTTTGCAGTAAATAAATTTAATGCGATAACTTTGTTTTTATTATTGCTGAGATATTGATGTGTAGCATTCTCATTTCAGTTTTCTTAGCACTTTACTCTTCGTTGTTTAGATGTTTTTCTTTTACCCTAGAGTTACTTAGGATACTGCTTTTTAAATTTTTCAAGTGATTGGATTTTAAAAATAAATATTTTATTAGGCTTGAAAAATGAGTGCATACAGTTTCTACTTTGACAAGTTTCTAATTAAAATTTTCTTTGTAGTCCAATACAGACCATGTCATGTCTAGGGGCACCAGTCTGGTTGATAGGGCCCAGACTGTAATGTAAATTTGTTAAATCTACCCTAATAATTTTATTATTTAGGTCCTTTGTATTCTTGTTTGTTATATGCCTTCCTCATCTGTGAAGCATTGAGAAAGGTATATTGATCTCTCTCACTGCTATTCTTTCATTTTCTCCTTTTTTCTTAAATATATCTAGATGCAATGTTCTGTTAACAGTGCAACTTGATAAAGGTCCACACCATTATGAATTGGGCCTCACAACAAAAAATGACTATTCCCTCTGTTTCTGTAATATTTTACCCATGAACTCTACTTTTTCTGATATTGGTATTACAGTCATTTTCCCTCACATTTTTCTGGTATATCTTTGCCCAAACTTAACTTAGCATCTTAGCAGGTCTTTTAAAAATAACCATGATTCCTGGTTCCTGGGAGTTTTTGTTATCTGTTTTGTTGTCATTTTTAGTGTAACAAACCCTCATTCCTCTCATTTTTTAATGGGAATAATAATAATAGTATCTGCCTCATTGGGTTGTTGGAAGAATTAATAAGATCGTGCATGTCAAATGCTTAGCCCTGTCTTAGTGTTATTATCAGTATTATTATGAATCCCAAAGTGTTAGAAATCTCAAACTTCATAGTTTTCTTTCAAAGTAAGTTTTCCCATGCTACACTTTAAACCATACGTTGCCTTGTCAACTAATGAAGTTTGAATTTAAACAAGCAGAAAATAAACAAGGATTGTTAAGGTTAATTATGAGTATTCTTATGCTGAGTAAGGAATTTCTATAGACTGAATATTCGTGTCCCCCTCCAAGGCCATATGTTGAAATCCTAACCCCCAATGTGAGGGTATCTGGGAGGTGATCAGGTCTTGAGGGTGGAGTCCTCAGGAGTAGGATTAATGTGTTCATAAAGGGCACCCTAAAGAGCTTCCTCACCGGACACTGAATCTGCTGTCACCTTGATCTTGGATTTCCAGCCTCCAGAACTGTGAGAAATAAATGTTACGTATAAGTCACCCAGTCTATGGTATTCTGCTACAGCAGCCCGAACGGACTTACAGCCGAAGAATGGGGATAGAGTTCCCTTTCAGACTTCAGGATTCTAAGCCACCAGTTTGTTATCTGCAGTGACAAGTCTGGCTGCCGAGGGGGCACCCATCATCGTGGTTAAGAGGGGGCTTGACAGCCAGCTGCCTGCCTCTATAGCCCAGCTCCTCTGCTCACTGACTGTGAGACTCAGAGTTACTTGACCTCCACCTCCACACCCTCCTCTGTGAAATGGGGAGATTAACAGCACCCTCTTCAATAGCTCTGTCGTGCAGATTAAATGCACTGGCAGGTAGTAAGTGCTGTATACAGGTGAGCTGTTAAAGCTGTGCTCATGGTCTCCTCCCCCTTGTCCTCCTCAGCACTTGTCCAGCCCCTGTAGCCTCATACACAAATCAATCTGAATTAATTCAGTAAGGTCAAGAAACATTTCCAGAGTACCTGTTATGTTCCAGGTACTGTGCTACTCAATATCTATTACAGGAGATGAACATATCAACATAAGAATTATAAGGCAGTATATATAAATTTATTTATTAATTTTTGGCTGTGTTGGGTCTTTGTTGCTGCGCGCAAGCTTTCCCTAGTTGCGGCGAGCAGGGGCTACTCTTTGTTGCGGTGTGCAGGCTTCTTGTTGCGGTGGCTTCTCTTGTTGCGGAGCACGGGCTCTAGGTGCACGGGCTTCAGTAGTTGTGGCTCACGGGCTCAGTAGTTGTGGCACACGGGCTTAGTTGCTCCGCGGCGTGTGGGATCTTCCCAGACCAGGGCTCGAACCCATGTCCCCTGTATTGGCAGGTGGATTCTTAACCACTGTGCCACCAGGGAAGTCCTATAAGGCAGTATAAATAGTAATTTACTATCAACTTAAAATCATAAAAAGTAGCTATAAAGCAGTGTAGCAACTAGAACAGAGTCAATCAACATAAGTAAGAGGAAGAAGAGGCACAGAGAAAAGGAAGAGAGAAGGGAGAGCAGAGAAGGGAAGGCTCTGGAGGAAGAGAGGTGCCCACGAGTGGATGCTGGCCTCGGTGTCTGAGCTAGATTGACAGGCAGGGACACAGGACATGAGAAGGCATAAAGGCATTTCTGGGCCCATCTCCTCCTGCCCTTGTCTTGCCCTCCACTTCTGAGTACCTCCCCATGCTGTTTGCCTCCCTGTAGAATGTCCTCTCATCTTTTTTTTTTTTTTTTAAGATTTTTTTTGATGTGGACCATTTTTAAAGTCTTTATTGAATTTGTTGTAATATTGCTTCTGGTTTCCTTTTTTGTTTTTTTTTTTTGTTTGTTTTTTTAACATCTTTATTGGAGTATAATTGCTTTCCAATGGTGTGTTAATTTCTGCTTTACAACAAAGTGAATCAGTTATACATATACATATGTCCCCATATCTCTTCCTTCTTGCATCTCCCTCCCCCCCAGCCTCCCTATCCCACCCCTCTAGGTGGTCGCAAAGCACCGAGCTGATCTCCCTGTGCTATGTGGCTGCTTCCCACTAGCCATCTATTTTACACTTGGTAGTGTATATATGTCCATGCCACTCTCTCACTTTGTCCCAGCTTACCCTTCCCCCTCCCCGTATCCTCAAGTCCATTCTCTAGTAGGTCTGCATCTTTATTCCCGTTTTATGTTTTGGTTATTTGGCTGCAAGGCATGTGGGATCTTAGTTCACTGATCAGGGATCGAACCCACACCACCTGCATTGGAAGGCGAAGTCTTAACCACTGGACTGCCAGGGAAGTCCCACCTTCATCTTCTATTTATTTAAAAAAAATTTTTTTTCCGTTTTTTGTTTTGCTTTTTAATTTTATTTGGTTGTGCCGGGTCTTAGTTGCAGCATGCGAACTCTTAGTTGCGGCATGCATGTGGGATCTAGTTCCCTGACCAGAGATCGAACCCGGGTCCCCTGCATTGGGAGCACGGAATCTTAACCACTGCGCCACAAGGGAAGTCCCCATCTTCTTTTGTTTTTTTTTTCCAGAAAGAAAATTTAATACATTCTGAGAAACACAATCATACAGACTATTTTCTCCTATCTTATTACATTAACACCAGAAATTTATAAAAAGGTTAAACCAAAAAGATCAAATTAAACAAAACTCTCCTAAAATATTTTCATGCCAAACAGAATACAGTTTCTTAAATTAATAGTTAACTAGGAATAACAGTGTATTTTTTAAACATAATGAAGAATTTAGTCTAGAACCAGAAACTACACCACACTTAATGAAATACTTGATTTATCACATTACAAGCAGAAACAAATAACAAAATGTATGATGCCACCACCATTATTTATCAGTATTCTGATGTGACAGATCATATATTAAAATAAAGAAAATATATCAATATTAGAAAAAATTATCATTATTTGAAAGTAATAATTTTTTCAATATAGGGTATTCAAGAATATTGATAAAAATATTTAAAGTCATAAAAAGTTAAATAAGGTTAACATCAGACAATCCAGCACAGCATTTCAATTCAGTTATCATTGGGAACGGATTGAAATCATCTGGAAAAAATATGCCTTCTCCCAAACAGCAATTTCCTATTCAGAATACTAAGAAATGGAAATTAATATGAGAATTTTTAAGGACTTGAATATAAGGCAATACCCTTTTTATTGGAGGATAATTTGGGGGAATACTATCTCAGGATTATATATATATATATATATATATATATATATATATATCTATATATATATATATATATATCTCAGCATATAGATATTTATATAACATTTAAAATAACCAAATATTTATATATAATAGGAAAAAAGAATCTATATATCTCAATAGATGGTATATTAGGTAAGAACAGTGATAATAGATAGATAGATAGGCAAAGATTTTTTTACAGTTAGAATTAATTTCTATAATATGCTAACATTGTTGAGAGAATGTTGAAAAATGACCATGGGGAAAATCTTGGAATAAATTAAGACTTGATTGAGGGCGAGTTTTACCATCAGTTAATTCTAGGAAGACTAGCAGGATTTAGGCAGGGCACCAAAAAAGTGCTATGAAATAAAAAGCAGTTTCTATCTGGTCTGTTGTGTCTTATTTATTTACTTATTTTCTGTCTGGATTCCTTATTTATTTTCTGTCTGGATGATCTGTCTATTGGTGTAAGTGGGATGTTAAAGTCCCCCACTATTATTGTGTTTCTGTTGATTTCTCCTTTTATGGTTGTTAGCCATTTACCTTATGTATTGAGGTGCTCCTATGTTGGGTGCATAAATGTTGATAATTGTTATGTTTTCTTGTTGGATTGATCCCTTGATCATTATGTGGTGTCCTTCCTTATCTCTTGTAACAGTCTTTATTTTGAAGTCTATTTTATCTGATATGAGTATTGCTACTCCAGCTTTCTTGTGATTTCCATTTGCATGGAATATCTTTTTCCATCCCCTCACTTTCAATCTGTATGTGTCCTAGGTCTGAAGTGGTTTTCCTGTAGACAGCATATATAAGGGTCTTGTTTTTGTATCCATTCAGCCAGTCTGTGTCTTTTGGTTGGAGCATTTAATCTATTTACATTCAATGTGATTATCGATATGTATGTTCCTATTACCATTTTCTTAATTGTTTGGGGTTTGTTTTTGTGGGTCTTTTTCTTCTCTTGTGTTTCCTACTTAGAGAAGTTCCTTTAGCATTTGTTGTAAAGCTGGTTTGGTGGTGCTGAAGTCTCTTAGCTTTGCTTGTCTGAAAAGCTTTTGACTTCTCCATCGAATCTGAATGAGATCTTTGCTGGGTAGAGTAATCTTGGTTGTAGGTTTTTCCCTTTCATCACTTTAAATATGTCCTGCCACTCCCTTCTGGCTTGCAGAGTTTCTGCTGAAAGATCAGCTCTTAACCTTATGGGGATTCCCTTGTATGTTATTTGTTGCTTTTCCCATGCTGCTTTTAATATTTTTTCTTTGTATTTAATTTCTGATAATTTGATTAATATTTGTCTCGGCGTGTTTCTCTGTGGATTTATCCAGTATGGGACTCCCTGCGCTTCTTTGACTTGATTGACTATTTCCTTTCCCATGTTAGGGAAGTTTCTACTATAATCTCTTCAAATATTTTCTCAGACCCTTTCTTTTTTTCTTCTTCTGGGACCCCTATAATTCGAATGTTGGTGCATTTAATGTTGTCCCAGAGGTCTCTGAGACTGTCCTCAATTCTTTTCATTCTTTTTTCTTTATTCTGCTCCCTGGCAGTTATTTCCTACATTTTATCTTCCAGCTCACTTATCCATTCTTTTGCCTCAGTTATTCTGTTGTTGATTCCTTCTAGAGTATTTTTAATTTCAGTTATTGTGATGTTCATCACTGTTTGTTTGCTCTTCAGTTCTTCTAGATCCTTGTTAAATGCTTCTTGTATTTTCTCCATTCTGTTTCCGAGATTTTGGATCATCTTTTCTATCATTACTCTGAATTCTTTTTCAGGTAGGTTGCCTATTTCATCTTCATTTATTTGGTCTTGCAGGTTTTTACCATGCTCCTTCGTCTGTAACATATTTTTTTTTAATTTTTTTTGATGGGTTGGGCTGTATTCCTGTCTTACTGGTTGTTTGGCCTGAGGTGTCCAACACTGGAGTTTACAGTCAGTTGGATAGAGCCGGGTCTTGGTGCTGAGATGAGGACCTCCAGGAGGCCTCACTCTGATTTATATTCCCTGAGGTCTGAGGTTCTCTGTTAGTCCAGTGGTTTGGACTTGGAGCTCCCACCACAGGAGCTTGGGCCCAACTTCCGGCCTGGGAACCAAGATCCTGCAAGCCATGTGGTGTGGCAGAAAAAAAAAAAGAAAAGAAAAGAAAGAAGAAAAGGAGTGGTACAATAACAAAGAATAAAAAACAAAATAAAAGTAGAAAGATAAAAAATATATTAGGAAAAATAAAAATATAATGAAACAAATGCAACAAGGTAAAATAAAACCACAACAGAAAAAAGAAAAAAAAAGGTGGGGGCGGGGGAACAAACCGAAAGGAAAGAACAATAACAAAGTAGAAAGAATAAAATAAAATTAGAAAAATAAAATATTTATTAGAAAAAATATATATATAAATGAATCAACAAGGTAAAACAGAACCCCACTCTAAAAGAGGAAAAAAAAAACAAGCCTTGTCTATGGTTGTGTAGTTTAGGTGGGGGTGGAACTTAGGCATGGGTGGAGTGGACCTTGCCGGGTGGGGGGTGTGACGTTTGAGTGTGGGGCGGGGCCTAGGCTTAGGACACAGCAGCCGGAAAAGGCCTTGGGGCGGGGCCTAGGTGGGGCGACGTTCAAGGGGCGGGGCCTCTGCTTAGGACCTGCGTGGAAGGGGAGAGGCAGCACCGGGAAGGGAGGGCCTCTGGAGTGTGGAGTTTCCAGGTAAGGCCCTGGGTGAGGGTGTGTGGGTGGGGTTTAGGCCCAGCGCGTTTGAGGCGGTCTCAGAGGGGGTCTCCGAGTGTAGAGGTAGGGCCCTGGGTGAGGGTGTAGGGGCGGGGCTTGGGTTCTGCGCGGCAGGAGGGAGGCTCCGAGGGCAGAGGTTTAGGCCCGGGAGCCCAATAGGGTCCCTGGTGCCTAAGTGGGCAGGGAACGCGCTGGCCGCATTCCCTTCCGTTACTTCACGCCCCTCCCCACTGTCTCCCCCATCCCCACTGGACCCCAAACCATGGGTGGGTCCTGCAGGGTGTAGGAACTCCTCCCCTCCCCCAGCCACCCCTCAGGGGTGCAGGTCCCAGAGGTCCGGCCTTTACTTTTGCTTCCCCTTCCCTCCCTCCCACTCCCTCAGGACCTGAGTGGCTAGAGGGGGCCTCAGTGGGCAGAGGATAAGGCCTGGGATCTTAGCAGGCTCCCGGGGGCCCTAGTGAGCAGGGGAAACCTGGCCCCTGGGAAATTGTCCCCCAATTTCCCCCTTTGGGCGTGGGATCCCTTCCCCTCCCCCCACTACCGCTCAGGGGCGCCAGTCTCATCCCGCCTCCACTTCTCCTTCCCCCTCACTCCTCCCCATGCCCCACATCCTACCTGGTCTCTGGGGGTTCCTCCCATCCCCTTAGGTGTCTGTGGTCCCCTGCCAGTGCCTGGTAGGTGCCCTAGTTGTGCGGAGACGTGAATTCCTTGTCCTCCTAGTCCGCCATCTTTTTCCACCCCCCCATCTTCTTTTAAAGTCAAACTCAAGTCCCACTTTCCCCAAGAAGCCTGTCCCCAGCTCTCTAACCCATTTGCTCTTTCCTTGTACTTTTATTTAGAACCACGTCCCTGAGCTCTGACCACGCCAACAGCCCTCAGTCCCCTTTAGAGAAGACACCTTAGAATTCTTTGTATATTCCCTCTCCCCTCTCCCAGCTGCCCACACAGTGCTGGATACACGGTAGGCGCATTTGGCTGGATGAAATGATCACTCAGACAATTCAACAGTTAATGCTTGGTCCCATCACCATGGCTGTGAGAGTCCATTTCCCACTGAAATCCCCACTAGCTTTTGAAGACGAGCAGAAATCAGAGTGATTTGCCTTTTCCAAGCTCACGATACGTGTTCCTTTTCCATGATTTCGCTTCAGGAATCCAAAGGAGCAGGAGGGACCTGGCTGGTGATTACAAAATGGCTGGGAGACAAGAAGGAAAGGGGTGTAGAAACCTGGCAAACACAACCCTCGTTGCTGAAATGTCAAACTGAAGTCAAGCCCATTAATCTTGTTTTATTGCAAGATTCAAAATCGCCATGCTATGGCAGCCACAGCATTGATGGATGGGTTTCCCTACGTTCATCCAGCACCTCGGCTGCCTGAGAAACCAGATCTCAGATGAACATGGAGAGGAAATTAAAATGGCCTTTTGAGGTTTTTCGGTAACTGCTAGTAGGGAAAGATAGGGCATTCAGGGTCTCTGGCAGCCAAGGTGCTTACACTTGGTTTTCACCGCATTTTTTGGTAAACAAATCAAAGAAACAGCAGTGCTGAAGCCACCATGGTAAATCTTCAGCAACTTCTGCTCCAGTGAGGGGGCGAGAGTGGTCACAACCTGGCTGCCCTGTTGCTTGAGGCCACCAGGCTGTGATCTTGTTTGACTTCTTGCTGATGAAGTAGGTGAAAGATGGTAATGCCTGGCTGTTTTAATCTGCAATTTTTTGATCACTGGGGAGCCTAAATCTTTTTCCATATGTCAGTTTTCTAGTCAGATTTCCTCTTTTGTAAATAACCATTTTCCTTGTGCCCCTAATAGAATTCATAATTCAGTTCAGCAGTTCCACATTGATTGTGCGCCTATGTGCCCAGCACATTCAGTGCAAGATACACAGATATATGTGTATTCCATTTCCTAATACAGTGCAGGGATGGGGATGGCGAGAGAGAGAGTCAAAACCAAAATATCACTTCACTGCAATATGGCTGATAGGGACACTTCCAGAATATTTTCCCTGGTTTTGCTGTGATTTTTGTTATTTTTAGAGAACATAGAGGTATTTGTATTTTTTATGTTGTGCATCATATATCTTGGAATCACCTGGTCGTTATCTTTCCTCATTCTTTTTCTATTCTTTTATTGTTCTTGTCTTTGTTAATTTGTAGAAGCTCTTTAGGTATTTTGGAAATTAATTCTTTGTCTTTAGAAGTGCCACACATATATTTTCTAATCTTTTTATGTAACTTTATTGCATTTTTATCATGCCCAAAAGTGTCATTTTCAGAACATTCTTTAACATCATATATTGATAAAATAAACTCAAAATGGACTAAAGACCTAAAGGTAAGACTGAAACCATAAGACTCTTAGAAGAAAACATAGGCAGAACACTCTTTGACATAAATCGTAGTATTGTTTTTGTGGATCTGTCTCCCCTAAAGTAAAGGAAATAAAAGCAAAAATAAACAAATGGGACCTAGTCAAACTCATAAACTTTTGCACAGCAAAGGAAACCATCAGCAAAACTAAAAGACAACCTACTGAATGGGAGAAAATATTTGCAAGTGATATGAGAGGTAAAGGGTTCATATTCAAAATACATCAACAGCTCATACAACTCAACAGCAAAAAACCAAACAGCTTGATTAAAAAATGGGCAGAAGATCTGAATAGATACTTTTCCAAAGAAGACATACAGCTAGCCAACAGGAACATGAAAAGATGCTCAACATCACTAATCATCAGGGTAATGCAAATCAAAACCACAATGAAATATCACCTCACACCTGTCAGAATGGCTATCCAAGAGACCAGAAATAACAAATGATGGTGAGGATGTGGAGAAAAGGGAACCCTTGTACACTGTTAGTGGGAATGGAAATTGATGCATCCACTGTGGAAAACAGTATGGAGGCTTCTCAAAAAACTAATAATAGAACTACCATTTGACACAGTAATTCCACTCTTGGATATATAACAAAGAGAGAGAGAGAGAGAACACTAATTCCAACATGTACGTGCACCCCAATGTTCATACCAGCATTATTTACAATTGCCAAGATGTGGAAGCAACCTAAGTGTCCGTCAACAGATGAATGGATAAAGAAGATGTGGTTCATATATACAGTGGAATATTACTCAGCCATAAAAAAGGATGAAATTTTGCCATTTGCAACAATATGGGTAGACTTAGAGAGCCTTATGCTAAGTGAATTAAGTCAGTCAGAGAAAGACAAGTACTGTATGATATCTGAAAAATAAAATAAATTAGTGAATATAACAAAAAAGAAGTTGACTCATAGAGAACAAACTAGTGGTTACCAGTGGGGAGAGGGAAGAGGGAGGGGTAAAATAGGGATAAAAGTTCAGGGGTACAAACTACTATGTATAAAATAAACAAGCTACAAGATATATTGTACAACACAGGGAATATAGCCAATATTTTATAATAAATATAAGTGGAGTATAACCTTTAAAAATTGTGAATCACTATGTTGTACACCTAAAGCTTACATAATATTGTACATCAGTTATACCTCAAATAAAAAAATTGTCATTTTGATGCAGTCAGATTTTAAAATATTTTTCTTTGTGATCAGTGCTTTTTACCTTTAAGAAATAATTCCCTACTCTCAGCCTATAAAAATATTCTCTGATATTTTCTTCTGATCCATTTCAAACTTTTTCTCAGTTAGATGTAGAAATTAGAAACAAATAGGATGAATTAAAAATTTTTTTAGTACTTAAGAACTTATGGTGTTGGGTGGAGATTGTAAATGTCCTAAATATTTAGACAGGTTTATCAATAAATCCATGAGGACCTTTGAGAAATTTTAATGACTTATTTGTGTTTCCTTTTGCCTTTGACCCCATCTGTTTTAGGGGTGTGTGAGTGTGTGTTGTGTCATCTTTATACATACTCATACCCATACAGTCGCATGCATACATACACACACACACACACACACACACACACACACGTGAAGAATAACTATCCTTGAAATTGATAAATTTCTTATCCTACAACTATATGTAATATTGCCATATACTTAAAATTTTTCCTGTATATTAGTTACTAGAATCTCATTCTCATATTTAATGACCTATTTTGTATTTCTTATATTGTTAAAAGGTTGACCAGAGGCTTTGTTTGATTGTTCTGTTTGCCTTTCAAAGTTGTAGCTTTTAGTAACACTGCTATTACTACTACCATTCTTACAGAAACAGTAACTACCACTTCAAACTCTTAAGGTTCATTCATCCTTTATCAGTTTTTTACCAGACACTGTGCTTTAAGCTTTACCAGACATTATTGAATATAATTTTTACAACAACCCTATAAAAATGGCACTGTTACCCATATTTTACAGATGAGAAACATGGGAAAATGGATCACAGAGAAATTAACCAGATGTTCCAAGGTTGCAGAGCTGTGTGTGTTGGAGTGAAGATAAGCAGCCCATGTCCATTTGACTTCAGCTTTGGAGCCCTTTAAACCCTACATTTCACTGCTTTTCTCTTTTTTTCTTTTCTTCTTATTCCATTGCTTCTTTCTTTCAGTTTTTTTTTTTTTTCTGGTATTGTTTTATTTCTTTTATTTTTCCCTTGATGTGATTTTCTGTTACAAAAGTGTTAAGTTCATTCTCACTTATTCTCCCATCTCTCCCTGTCTCTTTCTGTTTCTCTTGGTTTCAATTTCCTCTTTGTCTCAGCAACATGCAAGACGTTATTCTTAGTTTCTAGATGTCTGAGTATTTTTTCTTTTTAATATCTATTTGAATTTTTAACTTATTGCATTGTGATCTCAAAGTATTATCTATAAAACTTCTGCTCTTGTGTTTATAGATATGATTTAGTATGCGATCATTTTTTGCTTATAGAGCAGGTATGTATACTTCAAAAGAAAAAGTAATCCATATTTGTGGATTATGAAACTTAGTATAAGTCTGTTATATGTACTGCATTTATTGTGTCTTTCGTTTTTTCTATGTCCTTATTTAATCTCTTGTCTACTTGGATCTGTAATAGACTGATAATGGTAAATTACTTTCTCCCTCCCAAAAAAAAACAAAAAAGCACGTTTTTGTTTCGTTTCTCGTGTATTTTTATAGTATTTTGCTGTATGTGCTTGCAAGTCTTATGTAAAACTTTTGCTTTTAAACACTGTGCTGTCCAGAATTAATGTGGCTGTTCCTTGGTTTGAATTTGACAGGCATATTCTGGCCCATGAATTTATTTTTAACTTTTAGAATCTGCTGCAGAAACATATCTTACGGACAACTTAATGGTAACTTTTTAAAAAATATAATCTTTAGTGAATTCCCTGGTGGTCTAGTGGTTAGGACTCGGCACTCTCACTGCCGTGGCCCGGGTTCAATCCCTGGTCGGGGAACTAAGATCCCACAGGCCGAGAGGCGCAGCCAAAAAGAGAAAAAAAGTACAATCTTTAAATAGCTTGATAGGCCACTTACATTCATTTTTATAAACACCACACCGTGTTTATCATCTGTCATCCCACTTTATGTCTACTTGTCCTCTGTCTTCTCTTTTGATTTTTGATGTGTGTTTTGATAAACGATTGTTTTATACTTCATTTTCTGTCTTAAAGAATTTTAAAAAGTAACCCTCTAATTTTTAAAAAATCATTTGCGATCAATGAGACATTCCACGAACATTTTTACAGCTACAATCACCATTTCTAAACTTTCTAAACAAGCACAACTTTTAACTCCTCTTTATAGCCAATGAAAGATGAATTTTACAGGTTTTACTTCTTTTCCTTTGTCCTCCTTTCTCATCCCTTTCTTCATTGGTAAAATCTGGGTTTTGATGCTACTTTATTTTTTCTCACCTTTTTCCCCCAGTTTTAGTTATTTGTAGCTTATTTGTGGACCACAATTTTATTCTAGTTAAACAAATTAATTTTTCGTAGTCAATTCTATTTTCTCCAGTTCTGTTATTACTGTATTGTTGACATCCTTACTGTTATTAATGATTTTTTTCTTTAATGAGCAGCTGGACATATAGGATTTCCCAAGTATTTTTCCATATCCAAATACCCCTTTTCCTCTCCGTTTTTGAGTGTGTTCACTGCAAAGTGGGTCCCTGTGAAGGTCTACTTGTAGGTCTTCAGTTCTGACATGAAATACTGTCGACTTCATAAAGAAATAACTGGGCACCCCTGGCACTTTCTTGGTTAACACCCTGATGCTTAACAGATTGTAAAAGTATCCCTCCATTTTATTTTTTCATTGCTTTCACAATTAGGAGAAAAAGTGAAGAAGGTATGATGGAACTTTTATTGAGCACTGTTATGGACTGAATTATGTCCCCCAAAATTCATATGTAGAAGCTCAAATCCCCAATGCAACTGTATTCGGAGATAGGACCTTTAAGGAGGTAATTAAGGTTAAATTAGCCATTAGGGTGGGACTCTCATCCGATAGGACTTGTGTCCTTATGAGAAGAGGAAAAGATATTAGGGCTGTGTGCACACAGAAACAAAGACCATGTGAGCACACAGTGAGAAAGTGGCCATCCACAGGTCCAAAAGAGAGGCTGTCACCAGAAACCAACCCTGCTGGCACCTTGATCTTGGACTCCCAGCCTCCAGAATTGTGAGAAAATAAACTTCTGTTGTTTAAGCCATTCGGTCTGTGATATTTTGTTATGGCAGCCCTAGAAAACTAATATCAACACTTTTACTCTATGCCAAGAATGGTACAAAATGTTTAATCCCTACCAACGACTCTGTGCGGTATTATTGTTCCCATTTTGTGAATAAGGAAATTGAGTCTCAAAGAGGTGAAATGGCTTGCATCAACAAACCTGAAATTGGTGAAACTAGAATTTAAACCAAAATCAGTTTCTAAATCACATGTTTTCCATCTACAGACATACCTCGTTTTATTGCACTTTGCTTTATTGGGCTTCGCAGAAATTGCATTTTTTACAAACTGCTGGTTTGTCGAACAAGTTTATCAGCATCATTTTTCCAACAGCATTTGCTCACTTCGTGTCACATTTGGGTAATTCTCACACTATTTCAAACTTTTTCATTGTTATTATATTTTTTATGATAATCTGTGATCAGTGATCTTCGAATGTCACTATTGTAATTGTTTTGGGGCACCACAGACCTCATCCACATAAGGTGGTGAACTTAATTGACAATGTTGTGTGTGTTATGACTGCTCCACTGACCAGCCACCCTCTCCTGGGGCCTCTCTATTCCCTGAGACACAACAATATTGAAATTAGGCCAATTAAAACTCTACAGGGGCTCTAAGTGTTCAAGCAAAAGGAAGAGCCAATCGATGAGCACACTTTATTGCCTTATTTTAAGAAATGCCCACGGCCACCCCAGCCTTCAGCAGCCACAGCTCTGATCAGTCAACAGCCATCAACATGGAGGCAAGGCCCTCCGCCAGCAAAAGGTTTATGACGCGCTGAAGGCTCAGATGATGGTTAGCATTTTTTAGCAAGAAAGTACTTCTTAATTAAGCATTCTGCATTCTCTCTTTTCCTCCTCCTCCCTTTCTCTCTTCCTTCATTTCACAAGTGATATTTATTTCACAAGCATATTTATTTATGTAATCATTTTAAGTCATCTCCGTCTGTCTCCATCACTAATCTGTAAACGCCACGGGAGCATGAACTCTGTATTTTTTGGTTTTGTTTTTGTTTTTTTTGCTGTGCCATGCAGCATGCAGGATCTTAGCTCCCCAACCAGGGATCGAACCCTTACCCCCTGCATTGGCAGCTCAGAGTCTTAACCACTGGACCGCCAGGGAAGTCCCTATGAACTCGGCTTCCTGGCACGGTGCAGGAACTCACAGATATCTGTTAAATAAAGGAATGAAGGCGTGAATGAGTATAGAGAGACTTCTTCTCCCTTCCCAGTTTACTTCGGGGATATGCCCCAGTCTCAGTTGCTGAGAGTTAGGTCTCCAAATACTGCATCTAGAAAATGGAGAACAAGCACCAAACCTGGAGTCCTACGGCCTAGACTTGAGACGTGCCTGTCTTTCTTCCCAGCTGGGTGAGAAACCCAAACCTTCTGGGCGTCAGTCTCCACACGTGGAAGAGGAAGACGTTGGACCGGGTCTTCTCTGACATTTCTGAGGTTCACTCGTTCAGTGAGTCTGTGCCATTGCTGGGCACAGCTCCCCTTGTTACAGGAAGACCACAGCGGCTGTTGAGAAGGAGCAATGGGGGACTGGAAATTCTAAGAGGACTCAGCCCACCCTCAGATAGTTACGGAACATAGACGGCAGGCTGGGGCCCCACAGCACATGGGGCTGCTGGGGCGGTAGCCGGGATTAAATGTGTCATGAGTCCAGGGAAGGAGGAGGCTGGGCCAGATCTGAAGGCAAGAGCAGGGCTGATGCAGCCACCCTCTGGTGTCTCTGGACCCCAGGCTGCCTTTCTTTCATTGTTTCTCCCCCGTCCAGGCTGAGTCAGTTCCTGAGCTTCCAAGGCCATCCTGCCTGACTCGGCATGCCTGACACCTTGAAGCGCTGGCAAGGCACGGAGACAGAGGCGTGGCCCATAAAAAATGATTTTGCTTAGGAAGGGAAGGACCATGAATTCTCAAATCTCTGAATGCCTCATCACCATGCCCTTCTCAGGCTGAGGTTGTGTACTTGTCCATTTATAATCACAGCTGGGTAGGGGAATCTCAAGAGGGACCCAAGCAGATCACTTAGGACCCAGACATTCCTCCATGCTCCACTGTGTGACACCAACCTGCTCCTGTCCTGGTGATCAGGGTCATCTAACCCTGACCAGATGGTGACTTCTCTTCTTCCTCAACACAAGGTCCCTCAACACAAGAAATCCAAAGTGCCCAGGCAGCAGACACACCATAGAATTCAATGGGACCCCTGCTGTGGCCCCTAGAGAAGATGTGTGTGCCCTCTGGGGAGCAGGACCCCTAAGCCTGCAGAGCCCATGGTAATGGGGATGGGAAGTATGGAGCCTACCCGGAATCATTAGGAATTCATGGTAAGTGGGGTCGCTCACCACTTCTACCTCGTGGATCCTGGGTTCTCGTATTCTTCCTTCTGGGGACACGGCTCCATTTAAAGATCATTGATTTGTGAAAATATGCCAACCTGAGGGATGGCATCCTGTCCTTGCAGAATATTGCCTCTGGGCTGGAGCTTCAGCTGTGGTTTCACAGGCTGTTCCAATGGTCTCTCAGGCCGGCCGTTTCAGGATGACAAGGTACATATGACCAGAGGATCTCATGTTCACAGGTCCACCTCCATGCGTCCTTTGCAGAACAGAACCTGAAGAAGCCCACCAGGTGTTGTGCTTCTATCTTTGTGGTGGGAGGGACAAGCTACAATAATTTGTCTTTTACTTGGGAAGAAATGTTCCAGCATATCCCTGACCACAGGGGCTTAAAATTTTATGGAGGTGGCAGGCCCCGAGTCTTCATATTGTTTATCTCCAACCCTCTGGAGTGCAAATGTGACTAGCCACCTCTTACTCGTCTCTCCTGATTGACATAATGCCATCGATGTAATGGATCAATGTGATCCTATATAGGATGTCCAGATGGTCCAGATCTCCTCCGATTACATCATGACAGAGACAGAGGGTAAGAGAGTTAACATATATCTGGGGCAAAATCGTAGATGTATATTGTCGTCCATTCCATGTGAATACAAACTATTTCCCTTCCTATTTTCTGAATGGGATAGGGAAGAACATATTTGCCAAATCAGTGACCACATACCATGTACCTGAAGCCATATTAATCTGTCCTAACAAAGAAACTACAGCTGTGATCAGGGTTATCACTTGGTTGGGCTTGCAGTTGTCTCTAGCCATCCTCCAGGATACATGGGCTTTCTGCAGAGGGGCCATACTTGAGAATTACCTGGAGACATGCAGGTGACAACACCTCTGCTCCTACCTGAGGGTAGTACTTATCCCTGCCTCCTTCCCAGGGATGCAATATGATTTCTGATTTATTCTCTTGTCAGGATGGGGTAATTTCAGAGGTTTCCATTTGGCTTTTCCTCTAGACAGCTAGTACCCCACAGGCCAAGGACCCAATGAACTGCTGAGTGTTACAATCCCAATTATGCACTTGGGGACCAGGAAAATGATCGCTGTGTAAGTCTGTGGATGTAGCGGGCCCTCCATAACTTGGATGTTGGGAAAGGATCTATTTATTACCTGGCCCCCATATTTCCCTACCAGCAGGGCCATGATGAAGCTTTTGGTCTCTAGGGATCAATGTCAACTGTGACTAACAATCCTTGAAATATCTGGGCGTTCTCCTCTCCTTGGTATACAGCTACCTTAGTACATAGTTGTAGGTTCCTTTGTGAAAGGACGGGAAGATTATTTGATGTGTATACTTGCCAGAATGTTGCGGAATCCTTCCTCTTGGGGACCCAGCCACCTGTTCAGTCCACGAGTTCTCGGTCTAAAATTTGACCCAGGTACAGGAACCAGGCAAAAGTTGTAGCATTGTACATTGGGTCAACTTCTGTCGACCTACTGGTCATCTAGCCTTGAATTCTTCTGCTGCTATAAGCTGGCCAGTACCTTTGTTTATTGCCTATACATTTGGCCTCTAGAGATTCCATAGTCTATTATGGGTCGTGGTCCCATAGCTACCGCTCTGTCCTCACTGGTCATTACAATAATTGCAACTTCTTGGCTTTTGGTGGTTAAGCCCCCATGCCCTGCATAAGCCAAGTTCTGTAGCAGCCTCTTTTGCTGCCAGCCCCGGCTTACAGAGGAGACCCCTGCTGGACTTAGTGCAGTGGGGGCACATTCCTTCTGGGTTTGGTAAATAGTGTGCTTTCTGGGTCTTCCTATAGAACCGAATCCTCTGCTGGAGGCTCCAGTCAAATTGGGCAAAAGGAGAGGTGAAAATGCAATGTAGGCTTAACAAAACTTTGCTGCTCTTAGAGGGCTCTCTGGAGCAAGCAGTGGTCATTAGAGTTGCATTCTTTTGGACCCAAATGGCCAGGCCTTTATACTCCCACCTCAGTCACCAGGTGAGAGCTGCACAGGGAAGGGCATCTCGGCAAGGCAGGGCTCTGCAGCAGAGGTGGCCCTGGAGGAGCTGACAACCACAGCTGTTTGCTGACTCCTGGCCTTGCGATTGGGTAGGTCCTTCCTGGAAGGGAGAGCTGGGCAGTGCATCTCTGTGTCTATTACAAACCTTTTTAGCTTTTGTCCCGGATGGTATTTCTGAAGCGCCTCTGGGATGCGGTAATGATGCCTCTGTTAGCCGTTCCCCTGGACTTGCACTGGAAATGTAGAAAATGTTCAGGGCCCTGAAGGCGTCAGGTCTGAGAGGCACTATTGGAGAAGTTACAGATGTAACAGAGCTTTGAGTTCTGGGAGATAAACCTGGAAATCTCCCCTGGTTGGTGGGTCCAGACATGAAAACAGGAACCTTGAAGTTGGAGCAGAAAGCATCGAGTCAGGGGACAGTGTCATGCTAAGGCGTGTGGGCAGTACTCTGTGGGCGGGGAGAGCCGCGGAAGGGTTCTGAACTTGGGGTGGCGTGTCTGGAGATGTGTTATAGGAAGGGTTTTCCAGCAGCCTATGTGGAGGAGGCACTGGCGGAGACTGTTATCAGGGGACCAATTAGGACAGTTGCCATGGTTCATGGGAGAAATGATGAGCACCTGAACCGAGACAGTGATGGAGGTGGGGGAGGGGTGGAGCAAGGGGAATGATGGGAAGGACATTTGGGAGGTAAGGATGCCAGGGCAGGTAGACATCGAACATCACACGTCTGGGAGCAGCGGGTCATTCATTCCACTCTCCAATTTCTACGTCTGGGCACATCATTTTAACCGGGTCATTTTCCAAAGCATAAAGTTAGGTGAAGTCAAATGAGGGAAAGGAGCTGAAATGTTTCTATCTCAGAGTCTGGGGAATCAAAGAGGACTGGCAGACAGTTGGAATTTCATGGCTGTTTTCATGCTGCTTCTTCCCCTTCTGCTCTCCTCACCCTGGGATCTCCTTCTTTCTCAGGCTCTCAGGCCTTTGCTCTCTGATGAGCCTTTCTTCTGAAACTGGGGTTTCCCCCACCTTCTGGGGTCCAAAGAGCTGACGGAGGGGGCCGGGGCCAAATAGATAGCCAAGGTCTTCAGAGGGTCATGTTTAGTTCCTAACCCTCCCTAAGCTCCCGGCCCTGGTGGTGTCACATGACCTGGACTCATGGTTCACACCTGCGTAGAGCCTGCAGCGGCATTGCCCATAGACTCTGGCTGAAGGGCCCCTGGCTCGGGGCCCAGGCTTTACAGGGCCTTGCCCTAGCTCTCCTCTGGCTGTACCTTGCTCTAAGGGGCAATGAAATTGTGACCCCCCCCCCCTCTGCCACATCACTGTCCAAGTATTCAGGGCCTCAGAATTCCCTGTCCCCAAGTCTGCAACCAGAGTCTGTATTGCTTTTCCCTGCAGCTGTCCCCATGATCCGTGCTCCTCTAGGTTTATGGGAGTTTGGACAGAGTTCCATGTGCAGACAGGGTTGTCTGCATAAGTGTGTGCAAGGCCTATCCCAGTGCAGGAAGGAGCTGGGGCAGAGGGGAAGGGTGGGGCAGGCACAAGCCAAGGCCCTGTGTCTGCATACTTGTTCTGGACCCTGCGAATATTAGGGGCAGGCCTGCCCTAAAGAAGGGCTTCCCATCTTTAGTAATATGGACATTTCGAGCTGGATAATTTTTTGTTGTGGGAACTGTACTGAACATTGTAGGATTTTTAGCACCATCCCTGGGTCCACCAGATACCAATAACACCGCCCCGATCACAATAATTAAAAACGTCCCAGACATTTCCAAATGACCCCTGGACCGTGGGGAAGGAGGCAGGCAAAATTACCACCAGTTGAGAACCACTGCCCCAGGATGATGAGTTGGGTGTAGCTTGCTTGGGGTCGTTCTAGTTCAATAAGACCTAAAATTTCTAATTCAAAGAGAGCTTTGGGACTTTGTGTAAACAAGTGACTTAGCAAAAACAGAAGCAAAACAATTTTAAATGTGTATCCAAGTTTAACATAAATAATTTCCCTTGGCATATGCAAAGAAGATATAGTAGTGCCTGCCGTATGTTTTCTGGTTAGGGGCTGCTGTCTGGGCTGTGAGCACCCCCAGCTGTGACTGAGGATTCTGTCCAAGGACATCAGCCTCCTGTTTGGCCCCCCATGAACCACTGTGATGTCATGCCTGCTCGTGGCCTCTTGAGCTCCACTCTGGGCTTGTTGAACTGGCTGCAGTGTGCAGCGGTCATCCAGCCTCCTGCTGCATCTGGATCCTGACCTGTGACTCAGACCCCAAGGATTCTTCTCCTCAGCCACAGGTCAGCATGGCACGGCCTCTCTTTCTCTGAGAATTGCACAAAACCCCATGGTGCAGAAATGCCTCCCAGCTAGAGGGCTGGGACTAGGATTGCCTGACTCTAGCTACTGATCAATCTGCTTTCTTAGGCAGTTTTAGGCTTCTGGTCAAATGGCTACTAGATAAACCCTTCCCCCGCACCATGTGACTTTTCATCTAAGCATCGTTTACTAAGGCATCCTAGATGTTAGGATTCTTAGAGCCTTGTTGTAGCAACGGCGGAGCCAGATCAACGGCGTTGACTTTCTCTGGACTGGGCTTGCCCCTTATTGCTTTTTTCTCCTTAGGAGAGACTTCTTACTCGTCCTCCCAGGTAGCCCCCGGGGTTTACTGTAGCCCTGACTGGAAATATGCACCTTTCCCTGATGGAGGTTCTTCTTGCCCATGCCCTGCTGAGTTTTGGGAAAATGATAGCCACCTTCCTTGTGGGTAACAATCTCCATCTCTATTCCCCACTCCCCAGAAACCATCTATGCTACTTTAAAGGTGGACATTCACCCATTATTTATAATCTCCAGAAGGTAGAGACTATGTATGTCCTGGTCACAGACACAACTTCAGTGCCTGGCACACAGAAGGCTCATGGTAGACTCTGATGTGTAGGTTATCTATTGGAGTGAGCCCTTGGGGTCTTATTCTGGAATAATGACTATACCAGTGGTACTGGCTAAAATCACTTTGGGTTTCATCTGCTTTCAGGTCTTTGTAATAGACTTTGTGAGACTCAAACTAATGAATGCAGTGGCTGGATTTTGAGGCAGTGGAAGGGGAATACCTCATTTATTTAACATTTACTATGTGTGGGCCCTGTTCTAGGTGCTTTACAGACTTGGCCACGTTTCATCTTCATAGCAATTCTACAAGTAGCTTTCACCACCTGCATTTTAGAGACAAAGGCGATTCCGTGGAAGTTGTAAACACGGTCCTTGTCACAGTATTGGTGGCGGAGTCAAGATGTGAGCTCAGGCCTGTCTAAGCAGCCTGTGCTCTTTCTCATCTGTGTTGCTATTTCCTAGGTGAAGTAGAGAGACTTGGAGCAGCTGGGGGCAGACATGGGGTCAATGCCCCCTCAGAGTCCTCACCCCTCAACGTTGGTAGAGAAGGGGCATCTCCAAGGAAACGGTAGCCGTTCCTTCTATGTAGATAAAGGGGAAGAAGAATGCTTTTTTTTTTTTTTTTAAAAAAAGGAACAAATAAGACTGAAGTTGAAGCCAGCAACAATGACCAAGGCCATCACCAGGCAGTCAGGGGGGAAGGTGAATCCTATGAGCGGCTTTGGGTCAGGGATAAGGGAGCTGCATGAATCCACTCTCCTCAGCTGCTTGTCATAAAAGCGTGGAGGCTGGACTGCATCGCCCTTTGAAGTGGTTTATCAGTGATAACATCTTCCACTCCTTGGTTTCAATATATGTATAAGCACTACACGAAGAAAAGAATCCAAGTACACAAGTTTACGGATTCAATCCAGGTCCACGTGTCATCACCATGGTTGTCTTGTGCACTTAAGAATCTCACTTTCAGCTCTTTCTAATCTCATATTATTAAAGGAGATATCGAGTGTAATTAGCAGCCCCTCAAAAGCACATCGGCTTTCTCATCCTTGAAGAAAGGTTGTTTAATTAATTTGAGCACGCTGAGAATCGAGTTCTAGAAGTACAAGCAAGCAAACCCACAAAAGAAAGATCTAAACAGTGGAAACTTCTTCAGTTTAACAGCAAACTTATCCTTTGGTGTTCATAAATAAGAGCCCAAATTCTTGTAGAGACCGTTTCTTTTTCTCTTTTTTTTCTTTTTTTTTTGGTTTCTCTGGGGTTTTTTTATTATAGTTGCTTTACAACGTTGTGTTAGTTTCTGCTGTACAGCAAAGTGAATCAACTCTACATATACATATATCCATTCTTTTTTAGATTTCCTTCCCATTTAGGTCACCACAGAGCACTGAGTAGAGTTCCCTGTGCTATACAGTAGGTTCTCATTAGTTATCTATTTTCTACATGGTAGTGTATATATGTCAATCCCAATCTCCCAATTCATCTCCCCCCACTTCCCCCCCCCCTTAGTATCCATACGTTTGTTCTCTATGTCTGTTAGAAACCATTTCTTAATGGCCTACTTTGTCCAAGCTCTTACTAGGTCCTTGAAATCGGTTTCCTCATCTCATCCTCACAACAGCCCTTGCACAGGAGATGTTATTTTCCCCATTTCCTACAAGAGTGAACTGTGACTCAGTAATGTGCTTAAGGTCATGGAGTTAGTAAGTAAAGAATCTGGGATCTTGCAAAGTCTGTCTAGTTCCAAAGCCCAGGCGGTCCACACTGTACTCGGCAGCCTCCCTCAAGGTCAAAACTTGGAGACCTTAACTAGACATGCGAGTTGCACAAACTGCTTATCTCCGTGGGACCAACTTCCCCCAGTGTAAATTGGAATTACAGTCTCTGTCTCTTTACCCTCAAGCGGGGGTTATGAAAATGAAAAACGGGGCAATAGGTGGAGATAAGTCTTCAAAAATGGTAAGCCTACCTTATAAGTATACAGATATACTTTCATTCCATGATCAAAGAGAATTGCATTTCTCTCCACTCCATCTAAGTCTATAAGCATTGCCAAGGCTTCTCAATGCATTTATTTTCTTGTTATTTCATTCAACTGGAAAATATTTCCTTAATCCTCCCTTGCTGCCTGGCAAAGCTTCTCTGTCCTTTCGGCCTGCACTCTGTGGCGCTGACACCTTCAGGAAGCCTTCCCTGACTGCCTTCTGCATTTCCTTCCCAGCCCTGGCCTCCATCATAGCTCCTGCCACTCTGCACTTTCTCTGTCTTTCCACACATCACTAGACCCAGAGGTCCTCCGGTGCAGGAGCCGTGGTCTCGTGTCTTCTGTCCCCGTGGCAAGGAGTAGGAAGTCTATTGCAATGCTCCGAGGAGGTCTGTTGAACCTAACTACATGGCATGAAACTATCAAGTCTGAGTTTCTGAGACAGACTTCCAGACTTAAACCCAAGAAGCATCAGGGAGAACCCCCCTGTCCCAAATGAACCCGAGTGAAGAGTGAGGCCGCAGCTCTCCTCTGCCCTCCAGCTGCTCCCACTGAGCTCACCCAGGTAGGGGGGGAAAACCATCCTGAGGGCATACCTGGGTTGCAGGACTTTCATTTTTAAAACCAGGACAGTCGCAAGCCAACCATCCCTGGACCTTCAGTGCCCAAGCTTTCAGGTTGTTCATCCTAACCGCCGGCCCAAAGATGACTCTGCTTGAGGGAGAGCTGGCTACTACAACAGGGAGCCTGTCTGCTATCGCAGCCAGCACACAGAGCGGCCTCCGTCTCAACATCACCGGCTAGCATGGGCACCAGAAATGAGGGCTCCGGCTGTCAGAGGCAGGGACCAGAGAACCTGAATCCTAGAATCTTCTTAGCCAGACACTCGGATGTCTGCTCCCTGGGAAAGGTCGGCTCCAGAGCTGCTGTTTCAGAGCTGGGAGGGCATCATAGAAGTTTTTCTTCATCGGGATCCAAGAACCAAGAAAGGCTTGTTTGGGGGAGGATGGGCTCACAGCAGAGATGGGGACATTCTGGGCTTAGAATAAAGAAAAGTAGATGGATGTTGGAAGAGAAACTTTGACATGTAAAAGATTTGGGGAGGGGACATTGAGAGAGAAATTCTGAGACTAGAATGATGAAAGGGACTAGCTGCTGAGTTGAGGAGAGAATTCTGAGACCATAACAGGGTTGGAGAGTGGAAGGAGGTCTTGTTTAGAGCTTAATTAGCAAAACAGGAAGTCTGCGAGGGGCAGAGTCAGGGTTGAAGGGATGAAATATGATTGCAAGGGGGTGTCTAAGGGTCCAGCAGAATTATCTCCTTAGAACAGGGTTTCTCAACCTCAACACCACTGGTATTTTAGGCAAGATAATTCTTTATTGTGGGAGGGTGTCCTGTCCTTGTAGAAGACTCAGCAGCTTTCATGGCTTCTACCCACTAGATGCCAGCTAGCGCCTGCACACTCTCATACACGTCTCCAGACGTTGCAAGTGTCTCCTGGTGGAAGGGGAGAGCGAAAACACCCCTGGTTGAGGACTTCCCTGGCGGTCCAGTGGTTAAGACTCTGTGCTTCCACTGCAGAGGGCACGGGTTCAATCCCTGGTTGGGGAATTAAGATCCCACATGCAGCACGGAGCGGCCCAAAAGAAAAACCAACAACAAAAAAAAACACCATTGGTTGAGAATAACTGTCTTAGATGGATTGTGGCCACCTTCAACTTTTCAAACGCTTTGCAAGCTCTGGGTATATCACTTGCCAGTTCTGAAGAGCGGGGTGGGACATGGGCAGCCTCTTGGAAAACATCCTCCATGAGAGTTAATGATGGGGGCTTTCTAGCTTCTGTGCTATGCTGAGATAATTAAGGAAGGGTGTGATGGGCACCGTGGCAGCGTTTCCCTGCTGGGAAGACAGTGCCATGCAGATCTGCTTAGATACTTGCTCTTCTGAGCAGGGCTTGGTTCAGCCAAGGCTTTATTTACAGCTGAAGGTCCCTGGTGAGGCTTTTCGAGAGAGCACATGGGGCCTCTTCTCCGGGAGGGAGCGAGTGTCTCAGAATAAGGGTGGAGCCTACGCTGGCAGAATGAAGCAGCCGGCTGGCTGACACTTGTTCTACCATGGGGCTAATTTCGGAGGCTTCTTCTTCGTTGTGGATCAGGATGGAAAACACTTTGATCACTTTAAGCCTTTGTCCTGGTTATTCTGTTGCATCTGCTTCAGACCCTACTGGTGGGTAAACATTTGATGTCAGTTCTTAAAACAGGATAGTGCCGAGCAGAGGACAGGAGACCCCCTATCCCTCATCAAAATCTGCATAAAAGTCAGCAAGAAATACTAGAACATAAAGGAACCGACAAACAGGGATGGTTTGGAAGACAGGAGATGTAATGGAAGCAGAGGTGGCTGTCAGAGCCCCACCTGTGTCTCTTCAGCTCTGGGCGTTATGGTCTAGTAGGGCTGATTTCCATCTGCCAGTCTCTGCATCTCTCTGCCTGAGGGCTTTTGTAGGTGGCAGAACCTGGGACAAGCTGGAAGTACTGGAGAATTAGTGCCTTGCCTCAAGGAGCCCTTAACGAATGACCGAAGGCAACTGGAGTATACCCCAGCTCCCTTGCCCCTTCTGGCAATACTCTGACACAAGTATTTTACATTGGCTCTATGGTTCTGGGTTAGGATTAATATCCAGTTTTCTGCTTATCCCAGTAGGGTTTTTGCATGCTAACACACTGTTTACTGGCTACTTTTTCTCCCCTATCTCACTTCCTCCCTCCTATTACTGCATTCTGGAATCACCTCCTGAATAAACTATCTGCACTCACACCCTCAACGTAAAGTCTGTCCTTGAGGAAACCCAAACCAGCACATGGACTGAATGCTAATAGATGAAGACCTGGTGTTTACTTGCTCCAAGCCTCTGTCTGTACGTAGACGGAAGGGTGCACACAGACACACACGTCAAATGTGCTGGCACACAGCACGTGTTTGGCCACGTGCAAAATTTAATTTCCTTAAGTTTTTTTTTTAAGTTTTTGTTTTATGTTTTTTAAATTAATTTATTTATTTTTAAAAATTTATTTTATTTTTGGCTGCGTTGGGTCTTCGTTGCTGCGTGCGGTCTTTCTCTAGTTGCAGCGAGCAGGGGCTACTCTTCATTGCAATGCATGGGCTTCTTATTGCTGTGGCTTCTCTTGTTGTGAGGCACGGGCTCTAGGCGCACAGGCTTCAGTAGTTGTGGCACACAGGCTCAGTATTTGTGGTTCGTGGGCTCTAGAGCGCAGGCTCAGTAGTTGTGGTGCATGGGCTTAGTTGCTCCCCAGCATGTGGGATCTTCCCAGATCAGGGCTGGAGCCCACATCCCCTGCATTGGCAGGTGGATTCTTAACCACTGCGCCACCAGGGAAACCCAAATTTCCTTGAGTTTCATTTTGAGATTGGCTGGCTTGATTTCTCATAGCTAAAGCAAATATAAGCTCTAGATGGCAAAGATTTTGTGTAGATTTGTGCATTCTCATTTGCATTGGCTTTTATGTCCAAACACATTTTAAAGGCTCCCATTTCAATGTAGACTGGCATACCATTCTTGCTGCTGTAGTGAAGGTTGACATCATGGAAATGACCTAAGCCCCTGTTTGGGGGTGACACAAACAGCAAGGTTGACTCTGGGTTGAATATTTATCTAGATCCCTGTTGTTTTTTTTCTTAAAGAATTGTTTAGATTTAACATCAGAAACATTATTTTATGTCTCTGAAATTTGAAATTATTTTAAAGTCTTGGGTAATATTTATTAATTCCATTGCCTTTATTAGCCAAGAAGAAAACCTAGTTACACACCATTTGCAATACACAAGGATTAAAATTATTTAATGATCTCCCTGAGTAACTTTGTGCCAACACTAAGAAGAACCCAGCAGAACACTGTACCTCCACTTACCCACCTCACTTCAGCTATCTCATCACTGACGGATATGGTTGGAGTTTTCAAAACAACCATAATATTTGTTAATTAGTTTCTAATTTAAGAAATGCATGCTTGTCATAGATGTAACCTGGATCTTAGCCAAGAAGGCTGAGATTTAGAGAAAATTAGTTTAAGCTTCTAATTCCATATCTATGGGAATTCCAATGCCTGTCTCCAGATTTCTGAAAATTCCCAGGGGCGTAAATTCTCAGTCACATACGGCTCTAGTTTCCTGCTTTTGCTGAACTTTTGTCCTCGTGGGCTTCTTACCTCCCATGGCTAGTCTCTTCCCTGCTCTGCACACTCAAATATGAAATTCATCTCCTGTCCCTGATATCCTGCAAAAACACACAAAGCGTTTATGTATGTGATGGACTTTATCAGATGTTCGTGAAATAGGAGTTCATGTTATACCAAAGCAAACAAGTACAGTAAGCCCCCTACATACGAACCTTCAAGTTGTGAACTTTCAAAGACGCGAACTTGCTTTTGCACGTCCAATCACGTAAGTTAGTTCATGTGTCTGGTGTACATTATCACGTGCGTGCATCCTCTACAAGTGGTTGTGGTTTTGTGTACTTTACTGTCCAGTACTGTATAGAGCACAGTAGTACAGTATCTTTATTTCAAGCCTAGGATGTCCAGAAACAAGCGTAAAACAGCTGGTACTACCGTACTTTTCAAGGTACTGTACTGTAAGATTAAAAATGTTTTCTTTACTTTTTGTGTGTTTGTTTTTTATGTATCATTCGTGTGAAAAGTATTATAAACCTATTACAGTACAGTATGATATAGCCGATTGTGTTAGTTGGGTACCTAGGCTGAGTTTGCTGGACTTACGAACAAAGTGGACTTATGATTGCGCTCTCAGAACGGAACTCGTTCGTATGTAGGGGACTTACTGTATAAAGATGAGGGTGAGACCTACCCGCTCTTTTGGCAGCTCTGCCCCAGGAAGTTTTCACTGGCTACTTTTCTCCTGTAATCCTGGTGTCTTGTCACCTGCCATCACACCTGTCTCTCTCCCTGCTTCTTTCTCTGTCCTCCACACCTTTGCCCCTTACTCTTAGGACAGGTTGTAGCATCACTTCCCCTCTGCCATGCCCTTCCCTGCAGGAGGATGACAGGCCCTACCCTGTAGAGTGGCTGTGTCACATGCTTTGGCCAACGACATGTGACGCAGGTAATGCGGGTTACGTCGGGCAAAAGATTTCAGAGTCAGAGCATGGTTCATCAGCTCTTTCTCCTCACCCTGATGACTGGCAAGGTTCCAGATGACTGGAAACCTGGGTCTGGGGTACAGGCAACAGCGAGCTTGTATGCTAAGTGCACTTACCAGTTCGAGGAAAATATCCATACTCTATGGATTTTTCTTATGTGATCAGGCCATCTATGACTAAACATAATTTTTTCCCCTTCATTTCTAATTCCTTTATCTTCTTACTTTAGTGATGATTTAGAATCTCCTGTGAAGTGTTGAGTAAACTGAGGGTAGCAAGAAACTCTGGTGCATTATCAGCCTCAGGGGAGACCTCCATAAGTGTAATGACTGCAGCAGGCTTTTTGTAGATACCTTTTATCAGATTAAGGAAGTCCTCTTCTATTCCTAGCTTTCTAAATGTTTCTAACATAAACAGATACTGAATTTCACCAAATACTTTTTCTGCACATATTTGAAATGATCATATGACCTCTCTTCTATTTCTCCATTAAAGTGGTGAATTATAATGATTAATTTTTGAATGTTAAAGCAACCGTGCATTGCTAAAATTAAAAAAGAATTCACATATCACTGGATTTGAACTGCTATATTTTATTTAGGATTTTTGCATCTATATTCATAAAGAGTTTGGCTTATATTTGATTTTTCTTGTAATGCCCTTCTCAGGTTTTCTATCACAGTTTTACTGGCCTCATGAAACGAGTTGGCATTCTTTGGACCCGGGCTTGGAATTTTCTTTCTGTAAGTCTTCCATTTCTTTTGGTTCAGTTTGGGTGAATTGTGTTTTTTTAAGAATTTTTTCTTTTTAAATTTTTAAATTATGGTCACAAAATTCTGCAAATAACTTTTACAGCTTTTTAATGTTTGTTAGATCTTTTGTGATATCCTCTTTTTTATTCCTGATATTGACCTGTGCCTTCTCTCTCTTTTGTCTTGATTAGCTTTCCTTTGGGAGTGAGGGGTGTATTCGTTATGTCTTGCTGCATAACAAATTACCCTAAGTCTCAGTAGCTTCAAACTATAAGCATTTATTATCTCACACAACTTGTGTGAGGGGGTAGGTCCTGGGAATGACTTAGCTGGCTGTCTGGCTCAGAGTCTCCCTCGAGGCTGCAGTCAAGGTGCCGTCTGTGATTGCACTCATCTGGGACTGGAGCTGAAGGGTCTCCTTCCCCGTTAGCTAAGTCACATGCTTGGTGTGTCAGTGCTGGTTGTTGGCAGGCGGTTCAGATTCCTCAAGGCCTCTGTTCTTCACCATGTGAACCTCTTTCTAGGGCTGCTGGAGTGTCTTCACAACATAGCAGGTGGCTTCCCTCAGAGACAGGGATCCAAGTGACAGCAAAGTCTTGAAGTCACACATCATCAGTTCCACTTACTCCACTCATTGGAAGAGAGTTACGAGGTACAGCCCACATGCAAAGGGAACAGGATTAGGCTCCACTTTTGAGAAGATTGTCAGAGAATTTGTGGACACATTTTAAAGCCCCTATAGAAAGATATCAATTTTATTAGCGTTTTCAAAGAACCATTATTTTACTTTGCTGATTCTCTTAGATTTCATCCTCTATTTCATTAAATTCTATTATTTGCTATTTCCTCCTCTCCATATTTCACCAGTGTAACCAAGTCCCTGCACTAAATTCATTCCATCGGAGGTTGATACAGGTCTGATACTCCTTTGAATGTTTGGAAAAAACAAAACAAATCAATTATACGCCCCTCACCTCTCACTTACACACACACACACACACACACACACACATTTTGTTGATTTGTTGGCAGATGCAGGAGGTTTATGAACCATGGTTCTTACACTGGTAGAATGTGAGTTTTAAGATGTATTTTTTTCCAAAGGGACAACTTACGGTGTTGAGTCAGCCACACTCACTCGCTCTTATTGCCTCCCGTTAACACCAAAAGCTCAGACTTCTGCTCCAGCTGGCCTACCCCGGGGAGCCAGCCTGTGGTCCTGGAACCAGAGTCCTCTCATTCCACATGGGAACCAGAGGCACGACCTTGGCAAATGAGGCTGCCGTGTCAAACGTCTGGGCTGGACACCTCAGATATTGCCAGCTATTGAGCACTTTGCCCTGAATGCTACCAGCAAAATATTCCTATAAAACAAACATTTTTCAAGGTCTGTCTGTGCCTTTAGGGCCTCAGTGCTTGGACTTCAGCCACGAGGCTCCCTTGACCAATTTGAAAGTGGAGCTTTTTGCTCTGTGTTGGAATAAATGTTCACCTTGCCATAAAAACATCAGTTCTCTTTCGGGTCTAAGTAATTTCCTTTCCCTTCTGCTTGCCTGTCTTTGAGGTGTTAAGAGCACGTGTGGCCAGAGAGTGGTCTTCTGCCCAGTCTGGAAGCTTGGCCAGAGGAACTGGTGTTCTTGTGTAATGAGGTCATCTTTCAAAAGTACCAGATGGTTTTTCATCCCTCTCACCCAAACGCGACGTTTCCTGGCAGCCATTCCACCACCAAAGTGCCAGGAAAGGGGACTACAAATGCCTCCTAAAAGTACAGGATAGGGGATGTCTCTATCAGGGAAGAAGGAAAGGGAAATCCCACCCCTTCTGGCCTCAAAAAAACTGCGGGAGGAAGGAGGCTGTCAGAAGCAGGTGAGTAAGTAGGGAAAGAGGTGTGTTCTGACCCTCTCCCAGCTGAAGTGAAGAACCTCCCAGCTAAGCCTCCAGAGGCTTCCTCAGCTCCTGGGGCTGGGGGAGGGGGCGAGGACAGTGCCCATTTTTTCCTGATCCCCCAGAAGATCACAGGGATTGATGGTGTTGGCTGGGAGGTTTACTTGGGGAGACGGGTGTTGCCGCATTGTGGTGAGGGACGCTGTAGCTGTGGGCCAGATGGCAGACCATCCTGACCAAGAACTGGCCATGCAGCACAGCTAGACCTCAGGGGACACGCAGTCCTAGAGAGGATTGACTTGGAATCAAGAGAGCAGGACTGTCGAGCCCAGACAGAACCAAGGAGGACAGGCTTCAGCCTCTGGAGCCAGCAGGGCTCCTGTCGATCAGGTGGACAGCGGCATCCTCATACAGACTACAGGAGCCGGAAGGGACCGTGGGAGTGTGGCCCGTGTGGATCTGAGGTCTTTCTCAGCACCTTTAGGTCACACAAACCAGCTCTCTCATATCAATACCTCCAGATGCCATCTTGGAGATAAGCAAGGTGAAAAGGGATTAAAAAGTACAAAACATTTATCCAAAAGAAGCTGAGTTCTCTAAAGAGACTGTTTTACATTATTAGATCAGATTGAATTTCCTTACATTAATTGTGGAAAATGAAGAAGCTATGTTTTCCTTACATTAATTGTGGAAAATGAAGAAGCTATGTTTTCTTTGCAAATCTGAGTGCCACTGGTAAATTTGCAGCCCTGATACGAGTTGATGCACAAAGCTGACAATTTTAGCTGCTAGAAGCAAGGCTACGGAATGGGGCTGGTCTGAGCTGAGTTGTTCTTGTGTCCTTCCACATGGGAATTGGTGTCAGAATGAGGGGGACAAGACGGTATCTGCGGAGAGCGGCTTTTCTTTGGTGGGAAAAATAATTAGCCTGGAGGTAGCTTTCATCCAGTTCTGCCCCAGGCCGATTATTATGAAGGGAATGAATCCTCTCATCAAGGACACACCAGGGACTTCCCTGGCGGTCCAGTGGTTAAGACTCTGCCTTCCAGTGCAGGGGGTGTGGGTTCAATCCCTGGTCGGGGAGCTAAGATCCCACATGCCTCACAGCCAAAAATACCAAAGCATAGAACAGAAGCAATATTGTAACAAATTCAATAAAGACTTTAAAAATGCTCCACATCAAAAAAAAAAAAAATCTTAAAAAAAAAAGCACACCCCAGTTCCTTTCTTAGGACCTTCCTCCCTCCACAGGGCTTGGAATTTGGAAGGAGATGGTTCAAGTTCAAGCTCTGGCTCTGACTGGGTGGGCAAGTCAATAGACTTTCCTGAGCTTCTGTCTATCAAATGGGGATTGAGACATGTGTACCCCTAATCCTTGTGGCTTCAGAAAGAGCTGATGGAGGGTAACAGAAAGTAGTTTTTATAAACCGAAAAGTCCAAATCCTGTGCCCATTCCAAGCTTCCAGATGCCTTCCTTTTCCTGCAGTTTCCTTTTTGCATCCTGCGTGTTCCAGGCTTTTCCTCCGGGCTCTGTTCTGGCCTTCGGCTGAGCAGAGGTTTGTTCCTTTGTATCAGGCCCCGTGCTGGGTCCTGGAGCTCTTGAGGCCAATAGATCCAACATCTCCCCTCGAGGAACTTGTCCACTCTCAGGCACTGTCGTGCCTTCTCCTGCCAGGCGATTTTCCCTTCGGATGTTACTGATTATGAATTCTCCTTGGTAGAATGGGCTTGAAGGTGGGATTCTGTAACTAGAATAGGCCCTTCAGGAAATGGGTCCAACGTCTGAGATATTTGAATCGTCAATTTTTCAATAAGTATAATGCCCTAAACCAGGCTCATTTGGAGTGGAATCTGGAAGGCAGTGCCCTGGATGTTAGGATTTGAATAGCAGGCTTGGGTGGCTCACCTGGGTCAGCAGGTGCTGAGTTGGATGGCGAGGGCAGCTTACCCTCTGCTGTCCCGGGAGTCAGACTTGTTATCACCCACAGGCTTCCCTGTCACTACCTAGCCTCAAGCCCTTCCACCCAGACTTGTTTTCTTGTTGGCATCCTCAACAGATATGGAGAGACCTATTTGGTTGGAAACCCAGAAAAATTATTTCTTTCGCTCTCCTAGCACACCCTTTCCTAAAGACCTAGATTTCACAGGGGGAACAAAACTAGGACAAAGTCAGAGAGGGAGACAACCTGGAAATAGGGTATAGACTCAGGGAACTGTTGATGCTGCAGCCTGAGCCCACAAGGCAGTCTGGAGGCAGAATTCTCTCTTCTTTGGGGGAGTCCGTCTTTTTTCTCTTGAGGCCTTCAACTGATCAGACGAGGCCCACCCACATTATGGAGGCTAACGTGTTCTACTCAAAGTCCACTGATTTAAATGTTAATCTCATCTTAAAAAATGCATTCACAGCAGTGTCTGAATCAGTGTTTGGGCAAATATCTGGAAATGGTGACCTAGCCAAGTTGACACATAGAATTAACCATCACGTAAGTTCAAAGAGGCATGGCGTGGGCCAGCGTGGTAAGCCTGGGGCTCTAACACATAATGAAGGTTTTAATAATGGACATCAATGGGAAGCCACCCTTCCCCCTATCACTGCATCATGAAGATTCAAGGAAAGGAAAGTACCTTTTGGAGCATAACCTCAAAGCCAGGCTTTACAGAACATTCTGGAAAAGATCTAGAAAACTGAAGCCTAAGATGAGCTTCCTGTTCCCACACTTGGATGAAAATTACTGGGTCATTCTTGTTGCAGTTGGTTGTAGGGTGGATGTTAGCCCACACAGTACTTCTTTTTTGTTTTTGTTTGTTTGTTTTAATTTCCCCTATGTTTTGACATTTCAATCTATTATCTTTTTTTTTTTTTTTTTTTTTTTTTTAATTTATTTTTTGCTGCACCACGCAGCGTGTGGGACCTTAGTTTCCCGACAAGGGATCGAACCCGCACCCCTTGCAGTGGAAGGGTGGAGTCTTAACCACTGGACCACCAGGGAAGTCCCAGTACTTCTTTTTGAAGTAGAAGAAAGACTCCCTTTAATGGACAAGTCAGAAAATAGCCCCTCCTGGGCAGATGGATTAGGAAAGGGTAACCCTTCTGGGCAGACAAAGGAGGAACAGGTGCCTATGTTCTCCTGTGGGTGTGGCCTCAGCCATGGAGCAAAGCCTGGCACATGAAGTGCACGCTGGTTTCCCAGAGTGACCTGCTTCCGCAGTTGGGTAACTTTTGTGCACAGTGCGACCTGCATCGGTGGTTGGTAGAGAGACGCGCTGATAGTGAAAGGACACCTAGAGGTGGTCTAGTCCAGCCACTCCTGTCTTGGAGATGGAAACGCTAAGTCCCGGAGAGGGACAGAAGGTGACTCCATTCATGCAATGCCTCTTCAGCAGGGCAACAGCGAGAGCACACGGCAGCTCCCAGAAGGAGAGCCCTCCGTCTTGCCAGCCTGGTCCACCCTACACCAGGCGTGAAGCCAGCCGGAAGGAGAGACGACGACACCCCTCCAAGGACTCCAGGCCTGACATGGATCCCAACTGTTGACAAAATGCAGGCTGGCATCAAGGATTTGGGGGAACAGCATCTTTGCTGACGGTTCTTTTCCTCCTCGTGTGTGTGTGGTAGTGGACGCATCTCATCTGCCCGTTGACTTGTTTTACAAACCTTCTGAGCACCTACCGTGTCCCTGAGACTCCAAGGTGAATAAGGCAGAGTCTCTGCCGCCAGGAGGTCACCGGATATTCATGGCAGGCGCATGAATAGACAAGAATGGCACAGACTTCCAAGGCGACCCATGGAGCATTGTGGAAACAGTGAGCATGTGCCTTTAGCTGACCCATCCCTGGAGCCAGAGGGGTCAGAGTAACTCGTGCATCAGTCTTTTGAGAAAGAGTTCATCAGAGAAGATGAATGTGTACTCTAGGAGGAGAAGCATAGATTTTTCTCATTTGCTCCCTCTCCCTCTCCCCTTCTCTGTCCCTCCCCCTGCCCTTCCCCTCCCCTCTCCTCCCTCCCTCTCCTCTCCTCTCTTCTCTTCTTTTCCTTCCTCCCTCCCTCTTTTTCTCCTTTCTTCTCTAAGACACAGAGGAAAGAATACTCACCTCTCAAAATCAACTTTGCTAAAGCAGTGGTCTAATTGGGCCCTGGGAGATTGGTCAAAGGGTGTTTTGTTTTTCCGGTAGATCCTCACGAATGGAATTCTTTATTAGTCTTCCAGTCTCCTTCATTAACATGCATTTTCTCTCCCTCTCCGCATCCTGCTCCCAACTCCAGGGCTGCTGAGCCCAGCATTTGTCTCTGGAACTCAAATGCCGACAGGCTGTACAGTGAGAATCTTCAAGAGTGTGTGAAGCCAGGCACGCATGTGGTTAGTCAGAAGAAATGGTTCCTGGAAATGCTGGTCCTCGGAATGACATCTGCTGGGTGGCCTCTCAGAGGGCGGGAGCTGCTTCCCCCCAAGTCAGGCTCTGCCTAAGCGAGGCTTAGTGATGGAAGCTACTGTTTATTATGCACGAACTCTGCGCCAGACCCCGTGTTCCGTGCCTTACCCAAACCACCCCCTGTGCTCCTCACCACAACGTGTGGAAGGAAGTGAGCAGCCTGGTCCCTACTGACAGATGAGAAGAATGAGGCTGAACAAGGTCAAAGAACGTTCCAAGGTCACACGGACGGTAAATGGCAGAGCCTAGACCTGAATATGGATCTAGGTGACACACTGCCTGTTACAGGTGCAGGCGAAGAATAAAGACAGAGACAGCGTACATTCTGCCCCCACCCACCCCACCCTTGGGTGCCCGAGCTGGCACAGAACAAGACAGTCATGGCTCTAGAACTTTTTCTCCCAAGGGCTCCAGGGGCCCGAGAGAGAACAGGGCACTGCCTGTCCCCAGCCACCACAGCAAGTGTCCCAGGGAAAAACCAGGTCTGTGGCAGGGAATAGTCAAGTGGACAGATGACTTTGCCTCCAAGCTGGACGGTTGTTTAGGGACAGAATTGTCCTCCTAGGGAACACCGGCCATCCCAGGTGCTGTGGACTGAATTGCGTCTCCTCCAAAGATGCTGAAGTCCTAACCCCAGTACCTGTCAATGTGACTTTATTTGGAAACAAGTTCTTTGTAGATGATCCAGTAAAGACGAGGTCATCAGGGTGGACCCTAATCCAGTGTGGCTTGTGTTCCTATGAAAAGAAGAAATTTGGACACAGAGACAAGCACACACAGGGAGAACTCTGTGTGAACATGAGAGTGGAGATTGGGATGATGATTCTACAAGCCAAGGAGCCCCAACGATTGTCAACAAACCAGAAAAAGCTAGAAGAGAGGCATGGAACAGATTCTCCATGACAACCCTCAAAAGGAACCAACACTGCCAAGACCTTGATTTTGGGCTTTTAGCCTCCAGAACTGGGATACAATACATTTCTGTTGTTTAAGCCACCCAGTTTGTGGTACTTTGTTATGACAGCCCTAGGACACTGATACACCAGAGCTCCTGGGATGTGTGTCCTGCATTCAGCCCTGTAGTCAGGCCTGGACTGAGAAACTCCAGGGAGCCCTGGTGCCATCGCCTGACTTGAAAGGACCCAGCATTGCTGTCTGGTGCCAAGAGAGGCCAGAAGGTGCACAGCCATCATCCAGGACTGGATCCCTGCTGTGTTAAGTAAGCACTGTAGCTCATCTTCCAAGTGGTGGGGTCCCTGGTTACAAAGAACCAGATGGAAATCCAATTGCACTCTCAAGGCTGCTACAGGGGAAGATGGTGTTTGTGTCCTGTGCTATTCCAGAGACAATTAGCATCAGAAGATTAGATTCATAATGCCCCATTCATTTTCTCCACTCGTCACTGGTGTCTGGTGGAGAACTGGAATTCTTAATCCCGCACGCTCTAAGTGAAAGCGTATTGAACAGTTTTGACAGCTTGGAAATTTCGTTGCAGATACTTGATGACTTCCCATGTCAGGATCAATTTGCAGCCTTGTTTTTTCAGCTGATTAGGACCCATCCAATTTTCTTGAGCCAGGGTTTCAGAGAATCCGGCTTCTTCCATCTCTACCATGAAGGGATGCAGGGTGGGGATGGTCCCAGGGAGGCTGGGTTTGAGATCTGATATCCAGAATCACTGGATCCACCAGGACTCCTCTTATGTTTGCTCAAGGAACAAACAGTGAACTCTCTACTAAAGAAAATTACACAATGCAGCTTTGGCCCAGAGATTCTGGGAGAAGTCAGCAAGAATGTA
The DNA here is from genome assembly GCF_028021215.1 of Eschrichtius robustus. Classification (NCBI taxonomy): domain Eukaryota; kingdom Metazoa; phylum Chordata; class Mammalia; order Artiodactyla; family Eschrichtiidae; genus Eschrichtius; species Eschrichtius robustus. The sequence continues at coordinate 167,886,085 of NC_090824.1, forward strand.
CACAGAGCTTCTAGCTTGGACTACACAGAGGACAGAGGATGAAGAATAAAGGATGAGAGTGTGGGTGTGGCTCCTGTGCACACCCCAGCTCTACCATTTCACTCTCTATAGGACCTTGGGCCAATTACTTGCACTTTCCTAAGCTTCCTCATCAATAACGTGGCGATCGTTGTAATAGAAACCTTATACGGTTGTTGTGAAGATTAAATGAAATACTACATGTAAAAGTTCTCTGCTTGGTGCCTGCAGCATAGTAAGTGTTCAATGAATGTTAACTTTGAAGCAAAGTTCCTCACGGAAAAAAGACAATTTCTCTTCCTTCACCTTCCTCTCCCTCCTCCTCCATCTCCTCCTTTTTCCCTGTTCTCTATCCTCAGTCAAAGGAAGTCTACAGCACAATCCAATAGAAATGCGGGGAGAGCCACATGTGTCGTTTTGCTTTCTAGTAGCTGTGTTAAAAGGGTACAAAAAGAAAAAAAACAAACTGGAAGATACAGAGAACAGATTGTTGGCTGTCAGAGGTCGGGGGTGGGGGGGGAGGTGTGAAATGGGTAAAGGGGGTCAGAAGGTACAAACTTTCAGTTATAAAATAAGTCCTGGGATGCAATGTACAGCATGTGACTATAGTTAATGACACTGTATTGCCTATTTGAAAGTTGTTTCAGAGAATAGATCTTAAAAGTTCTTATCACAAGAAAAAATTATAACTATGTATGGTGACGGATGTTAATTAGACTTATTGTGGTGATCATTTCATAATACATGGAAATATTGAATCTTTATGTAGCATACCTAAAACCAACATAATGCTATATGTTAATTATACCTCAATAAAAAACCAGAATTTAGAAAAAAAAGTACAAAGAAACAGGTAAAATTAATTTTAATAACATATTTTATATAAAGCAATATAGTATAGATCATGTAATCAGTGTAAACATTATTAACAGGATACTTTATATTGTATTTCTCCTACTGTGTCTTCACAAGCCAGTGTGTATGTTACGTTAACAGCACATCTCACTCCGGACTGGCCACGTTTCAAGTGTTCAATGAGCCACGTGGGGCTACTGGTTGGGATACTGGGCAGTGCAGCTCTAGACGTGCTGGAGCTTGTGATTCCCCTAGAAATTTCCCACTTGTCCCCACTATCTCAATCTCCTGGCCTTCTTGTGCTGGGGTGACAAGGACACATCATGACTCTCAGGTGAGTCAGGAGCTTCCCTTGGAAGCAGTAGCCAAGGCAGGAAATTCTGTTCCCACTGCAGACACTGCCACCTGGTTTTAGGTGCTCAGTGAGACAGCTTAGCCCTCGATAGTCTGGGGATCAAGAGATGACTAACACACCATCCTGTCTCTTCATGAATTCATAGTATAGTGGGTGGTCTATGTGCAAAATAATTACTGTTTACTGTCATAGGAGCTGTGGTAAAAGTTCGTTAAAGTTGTTGATGAAACTTGAGAGAAGGGTGATATACGTAAGGTAAAGTTAAGAAATGTAAATTCTAGGGCTTCCCTGGTGGCGCAGTGGTTAAGAATCTGCCTGCCAATGTAGTGGACATAGGTTCTAGCCCCGGTCCCGGAAGATCCCACATGCCACGGAGCAACTAAGCCCGTGCGCCACAACTACTGAGCCTGCGCTCTAGAGCCTGTGGGCCACAACTACTGAGCCCACGTGCCACAACTAATGAAGCTGAACTTCTCAGCTGGTTTTCACTTGGGTTGTAGGGAAAGTTTAAAAAAAAAAAAAAAAAGAAATGTAAATTCGATATATGATCATGGCTATTAAAATTCTCTTGGTTGCTAGAAATAGAAACCTTAAGCCAAAGTGTGACTACTAAGCGTGTTATATGAAGAATTTAGAGGAATCATGCAAATCAAGGAAATCCTAAATCCCAGTCGAGGATGCAGTCAGCCTTCACAGACAGACTGGAGCAGCATTAAAGACTCAGGCAGGTCTTTCTTATGAATTCTGCTCAGCATGCATTTTTGATACTCTGCTTGCCGTGCAGTCCAGCTTTCTTTCTCTAGTTCACATGAAGGAATTCAGTCGCTGGTAATGGCTCCAGAATGTATCATCCAGACACAGAGAGCAGACAGGCTGATATATCAATATCTTAATTTGAATTTGAAATTTGTGAGAAAGGACTCTGATTCAGCTTGAATCCAATAGAGCTTGAGTTAGGTAGCCAGGAGGCAGGGCAATATTGTGTAAACACGGCTTTCTCTTCTCCATGTAGATGGAGGAGCACAAAGTCCTTTTCCAGAAAAATAAGAGAAGGTGAGCGAATCACGCAATAGTTGTTCACTACATTCTTCCCCTTGACTTCCCAGCATACAGGCTTACACGCATGTGCAAACATACATGCACACATCCTTTTCCCCCATACATGCAAATAGGGCTCTACCTCGTGTGATTCACCAGATTCCTTCTCCCCTATGAGAGGCGAGCTGAAGTCCCATCTGGCAAGGAAATCTAACATGATGTTGACCCTCTCTTTTCCAGGTTCACAGTCTTTGGGGATTATCCCTTCTTCTACTCATTTTCTTTTTTTTTTAAGTTTTTTTTGATGTGGCCCATTTTTAAAGTCTTTATTGAATTTGTTACACTATTGCTTCTGTTTTATATTTTGGGTCTTTTTGGCCGCGAGGCATGTGGGATTTTAGCTCCCTGACCAGGGATCGAACCCACACCCCCGGCATTGGAAGGAGAAGTCTTAACCACTGGACCACCAAGGAAGTCCCCTTCCACTCATTTTCTTTTGAAGGTGATTTGGAGGAACAAACGGGGCAACGGGAAATCCCAGGATGCCCAGACTCCTCTGGCCTCTCCCAGACGTGACACCTCCTAAGTGCCATAACTCTACCGTTTTCTGATCAGGACACTAACTTTAGCTTTATAAAGAAGATGAACTGGCAAGGTTGACTGCTGCAGTTTGGCAGGTATATGATTATTTGATCCTCAGCTGCCTCAGATTTCTGGTGATGTCCATAAAAGGCCTTGTTTCACAGAGTCACATACTTTATGCTATTCTCTATCAATTTTTAGAATGGCTCTCTTGGACTGGAGCTTGTATCTCTCATCTTGTACCATAAAGTCTAAAGAAGTAACTGAAACATGCTAAAATCCTATGAAACTACTATTGAGTCAAGTCCCAAGAGCAGATAAGCAACAGTTTCGCTAATTATGTCACTATTGCATGGCAAAGATTGCCACCTTCCCAGACAAGGATAGGAAGGTGAGCATGTTACTGACCAGCGTTCTTGGCCTCCTTAATCAATAGAAATTGATCAGAGGCCAGAAAAGAAATCCAGGCAAGGCTTTATTGGGACCCCTGCTGCAGCAGCGGGGAGCGGGAACAAACAACAGGTTCCCTTGCTTGCTTGCTGAGGGAGGGCAAGCTTGTTCCTTATATGGGGTGAGGGTAGGGTCAGGTCCAGGGGTCGGGCTGGAGGGGTGGCTTAGGTGGTTTGCCCACCCCTTAGGTGGTGTTGTGTGCAGGGGGCATGTGCAGTTCCGGGCTCTTCAGAAGTGGCAGTTGGGTTTTTGGTCTTTTTGTATCTCGTTGTCCATAATTCGCCCCAACTGTGCATGCATGCAGTTATTTTAAGTCCCTTATAGTTTCTTTGTATTTTGGTTCTCAAGGAGATGTTTGTCCAGGTGCCAGCACTGCAGCAAAGGGTCCCAGGTCCCAGGTCCCAGCCTGTCTCAAGCACATCCTCACTTCTCTCCTCTCCTCACCACACTCCTTTTCTCTATATCCTGATAATTGAAAATCTCCACTGCTCGCAGCAGCTTCTGCCTTAGTTAAGCTTCGTTTGGTCAACAATAGCAGAGATGGACCATGGCTAGCTTAACTTAAAGAGGACATTTATTGATATGGCCATGCCTTGAGATGGACAGGGACCAGGGCAGATTCAGTGGTCCTAGTTGGAGGGATTCACGAGCCTTCACTCTGGAAGACTCTAACATAGCTCAGTTTAAAGGTGCTCAGGTGCTGCGTCTCTCAGTACAAGATTCGGACTCTTGGTAGGGATGATTAATGGCTTAGCTTGAGTCAGATGCCTACCTGTGGCCAGTGAAGCAGAATCACCTAGTACAGACATAGCTGAGCGGTCTGTTCATGTCTATCGGGTCCAGCTCCTGGGGAATGGGCAGTTGTGGTGAGGTCTACATAGCCTTAAGAGTTAATGAGCTTCACATGATTGTTGTTATTTCTCTTCTAAATCTTTACAAGAAACTTTTTGGCTTTTTCCTTCAATTTTCTAACTATAATGTATTTGCGAACACTATAGATATAATCCACTCTATCATTAAATGGAATTCCAAGCTTTCTTCCAGTTTCTTTTAAGCTTCAACTTCTCCACTCATGTATTTAATTTATCTGTCTGTCCACAGGAAAGTTTTGAGTAGTTTTTGCAAGAGAGGTATCTGAGTGGTGGGATGTATGGTCATGTGTTTATCTATGATGTCATTCTTTGCCTTCTCTTATTAAAAAATTATTGTATTTAGATTTCCTTTCCCCAGAAAAGTTCTGCAAAAAACTCTCATTATCTTTTGGAATTTAATATTGTGAAGGAAAAGTCTGAGCCAGCTGATTTTCCTTCTAGGAAACTAATTTCTCTGCCTGTGTACTACTTTGACTTTTTCCATTATCTTTGAAGGTGTTTTTTTGTTGTTGTGGTGGTAGTGGAGGGGAGGGATTGGGTTTTTTTGTTTGTTTGTTTTTGTTTTTTGATTAAAGGAAAACTAGGAAAGTTGGAACAGGTACATTAAGTCCCCTACATACGAACGAGTTCCATTCCCAGAGCGCATTCATAAGTCCAATTTGTTTTTAAGTCCTACAAAGTTAGCTTAGGTACCCAGTTAACACAACTGGCTATATAGTACTGTACTGTAATTGGTTTATAATACTTTTCACATAAATAATACATAAAAAAACAAAAAATAAAGAAAACATTGACTCTTACAGTACAGTACCTTGAAAAGTACAATAGTACAGTACAACAGCTGGCATCCAGGGGCTGGCATGGAGTGAACAGGCAAGAAGAGTTACTGACTGGAGGGGGGAGAGGAGGTGGGAGATGGTAGAGCCGAAGGATCGTCAGCAATAGGAGACGGAGGGCGAGCTGCGATGTCGCTCACACCTGACTTTGATGGTACGGGTTCTGGTTCCTTGCTGGAACTAGATGCATGTTCGCATCGTTGAAAGTTTGCAACTTGAAGGTTCATATGTAGGGGACTTACTGTATTAGGTTTCCCTTCCAGAAACCTACAGTAAGAATTTACATGTGTACTAAAAAGACACCATCAAAAACTAAAACCCCGGACAATAAAACAGATTTCCAAAATACTGAGCTCCAAGAAGTCTAGTCTGACAACTTCTCCTTTCCCGATGGGCAGTGTGTACATGTGTACATGAATATCGGGGGACGAGAAGATGGGTGGAAGATGAGTGTGGTGGGGTGGCTAGGAGGTGTCAGGAGAGTTCACTGAGAAAAAATGTAAATGAAAGCTGACTTGAGAAATAAGAAAGTATTTCCAAGCAATGTGGAAGGCCTTGTTGAGCTCGGAGGTCACACATCTGTAATGACCCTAATGTGCATGGTTATGCAATTTTCTCCAACAGTACTCAGAATCCAAGGTATGGGACTGGAAGAAGCAGGCAGTTGGGTGGATACAGGCTAGTATTTTTCTCAGTAGGTATGAGAAAAGGGCAAACAGTAAGTGCATCGTCAGGAAAGCGGGTCCTGTGGGTTTAGACATCAGGGGTGGGAAATGAGGGCAAGAGGAGGCTGCAGGTTGAGGAGACAGTCGAGGATCAAGGTACCAGAGGTCCGCATTAGACTAAAGATGAGGTTTAAAGGGAGGCTTAAGAGAATTTTATGTGAGAGGTAAAATATTTCAGCAGACCTAGACTTGGATACGAATATGTAGTCTTTCATTTATTTCTAAAACTGCCCTTAATTTCTGTCTCTGATCTTCCAGCCCACCCTCCGGCAGATGTCTTAATCCAGATGTTTTCAGAATATTCAGCCCACTCCTGTGACTGAGCAGTCAGCTCAGGATGATGAACTCAGAGCAGTCCAAAATTCCACCCCAGGCTCCCCTCTCTCTTTCTTCCTCGGCGTAGATCCCATCCCCCTGGAAAGCTTATTTGGTCACTGTTGGTCGCCAGTGGTGGAAACAGGAGCTGTGGTGCCCGCCTTCTTCTTCTTCTTCTTTTTTTTTGGTGCCCACCTTCTTGATCACGTTGGGTTGATGCCCATGACTTGAGATGCTGTGGTGATCTTGGAGTTTGTGGCTTTCAGCTCCAGCCCAGCACCTGGTCAGAGGAGACCTGGAAAAAGAGGAACATCTTCCCTTGGCCTTGCCCAGCTGCATGCATCTGCTGGAAAACCTCAAAATCAAAGGACACATTCCTCTTTTAGTGAGACTTTATCATGATTCTTTTACTCAAAAGGTAGGAAAATTTTAGGACACCAAAGACAGGGAGTTTTCAAATGCTTTTTCTATCCCTTAATGTCCCACTCAAGACAGTAGCAAAGCTCATTCAGTGGTCCTTTGTCCCATTTTCAGCTGGATATATGTCTATGTATAACTGATTCACTTTGCTATAAGCCTGAAACTAACACAACATTGTAAATCAACTCTACTCCAGTAAAAATTTTAAAAAGAAAAAAAGCGCATGGAATTCTAAAGGACACAGGAAAGCATTGGGAAACTGAATCAGGGAGAAGTAGCCCAGAGCAGCCTGAGGATGAGATCACAGGAGGGGACAGAGTGAGGACAATGACATTAAGAGAGTGATTAAGAATATGAGGGATGTGGAGTAGGCTAGAAGAATAAACTGGGCTACAAAATTTCCAAAGGAGTCAGTCCCACTCATTCCCTTGTGTGTGGGGAAGGAGGTGGAAGGAAGGGAACTCGTGGCTTTTGGCGGAAGGCAGAAGCCCTAGCTGAAAATAAGCACCTTCCTGAGGGACGCTGCAGCTCTGGGTGGACAAAGAGCCCCAGGCCTCACTGGAGGGAGTCAGCTGCAGCCACGGCTGCTGTTGCTACTACAGCCCCACTGACGCTGCAGTCCTGATCGCTCCCCTGCATTCTGCCATATGGTTGGTTATTATCCGTAATGTCCCGCGGTTGTGAATTTTCTCCTTTTCATCTTTTTATGAGTGTTTTAATGGGGAGTTAAGGGGAGGGTGCATCAGGCTGAATCTGAAGGTGGGTGATTTTAAGAAATGTTCCCCTGAGTTGGGGCGTTGTACAGTAAGTCCCCTACATACGAACGAGTTCCGTTCCGAGAGCACGTTCATAAGTCCAGTTTGTTCGTTTAAGTCCAACAAATTTAGCCTAGGTACCCAACTAACACAGTCAACTGTATAGTACTGTACTGTAGTAGGTTTATAATACTTTTCACACGAATGATACATAAAAAACAAACACACACAAAAAGTAAAGAAAACATTTTTAATCTTACAGTACAGTCCCAGCAGACTGCTCCCAATTCAGATGCCAATCCCAAGTCCAGGTTATCACCTGTGCTTCTGACCCATCGGCTATGGATTAGAGGTTCCCACGACCCCTTCCTCAGTTCGATTAATTTGCTAGAATGGCTCCCAGAACTCAGGAGAACAGTTTACTTACTGTTCACTAGTTTATTATAAAAAGATATGATAAAAGATACAGATGGAAGAGATGCACAGAGCAAGGTATGTGGGAAAGGGTATGAAGTGTCCAGGCCCTCTCTGGACAACACTTTCCCAGCACCTCCATGTGTTCACCAACATGGACGCCCTCTGAGCCCCTTACTATTGGGATTTTTATGAATTCACCATCATGTAGGCATGATCAATGATTAACTTCATTTCCAACCCTTCTTCACTCTCTGGAGAATGGAGGGTGGGGCTAAAAATTCCAAGCTTCTAATCATGGTTTGGTCTTTCTGGTGACAAGCCCCCATCAAGGAGCCCACCCACAGTCACCTCATTAGAACAAAAAATGCCCTAGTGCTCTTATCACTTAGGAATTTACAAGGACTTAAGAGCTCTGTGCCAGGAACAGGGACAAAGGCTAAATACATATTTCTTATTATAAATCACAATATCACAACAAGAAAATGTCTACCTTTGATTGGTATCATTTTGAATACTTCTACATGCTGGTCTGTCAAACATCACGTTCATATATTTGTGAATCTATGTACTTACACCCTTATGGGGACACATTCATACATAGGTGTAGATATGATTGCTTTGGGAGATTCCATTTCTAAGGGCTACCAAGACACAGGGTGAGGACAAGAGCAGAGAATTCCTTCCTGGCAGGCTCGTGAGGGCTCTGTTGCCACCCAGATGGGTCTTGTTGGCCATTCTGCCATAACAGTTCTATTTCACAAACATATCAATTAATCTAAAACATGTCATTGCATAAGTATTAAGGGACCATATAATAAAGAATTCACCCCAACTAGCAATTGTTTGCTTTCTTCTGTTTCCTTTCCACTCCATGTCCAGATTCCTAGATAAATTTTACGTACTTGTAATCAGAACATGGGAACAATGTTATATAGGCTCTAGTTTCTTTTTTCCCCCCAGACCTGTAAGATAAGCCTTCTCCCAAACTACAATGTTGTTTTCATAGTTCTTAATTTTAATGACAACATCCTTTCACATTGAAATGATCATACATGATTCATTTTTTAAATATCCTTTTGTGAACATTGTATGTTCAGTTATTATTTTAACAAACTTTAAAGTGCCAACTCTGGGTCATACTTGTTGGAGACACAAAGATAAATTAAACATGACCCTGGTCTTCACTATTCTCCAGTAAAAAATTAAAGCTCCAGGAGCTTTTTTATTTTACCTTCTATCAGTTTAATTCCTACGGAGAAATTCCTTGAAGAGAGATTACTGGATCAAAAGAGCCAAGCACTTTAATGGCTATAAGTGCATATTGTTAAATCACTTTCCAATTCATAGTCCCTCTAGCAATGAGCAATTAATTGCACCTGTTTCACTGGAACTTTGCCAAAACTAGGTATTATCATAAAAAAAAAAAAACTTCCCCTAATTTAATAGGTGTAAAAGGATAGAGAATTGTTTTAATTTGCGTGTGGTTCTTTTAAAGCCCTATCCTCAAGTCTCAGTAACTGCTTATTTTAGTCCTGACACTTCATTTTATCTACACAGAGCTCCTTTTTTTTTCTGTATGAAGTTAAAACACATAAGTCTCATTACGCCTTTCTTAGAAAACATTGTGAGACCTAGCAAAATTTTTACAACATGTAAAATCATTTCCTTAAAGAGAAATCCTTTTTGCTTCCTTAAAAATTACATCTCCCCCAAATATCAGTTCCTTCTTGTCCCTACCATGAAGTGGGCGGGATCATTCTGAAGAGATTCTGCTTTTATAAACATCTTCAGACATTCAGATTATTATAAATCTCAGAACCACTTTGTGACATGCTCCTACTCTATCTCTAAATGGAGGCCAAATAAGAGCAATGTGTGTTTCAGTTCCTTCCTGTTCAGTCACAAATTCTCCTGTGGCCATGTGAGTGCTTCTCCACTTCCTGTAGTAGCAGAGCCCCGTCCATTCCCCTGGGGTGGGGGCAGCACGTGACCCAAGCTGAGCCAATCATATTCCCCCCTCCTTGAACAGATAGATGGACCAATAGGAAGGCTTGTGGTTCAAAGCAAGCCAATCACAGTCCTTCCCTGAGATTTTTCAAATTTGAGCTGAGAGAAGAGAAGCCTCTTTTCTTCTGAAGCCCTGGGTCTATAAAGACATGAATCTGGAACTTCCAGCTGCCAGGCTCTTCCCCATTTCCCCACCCCACATCCCACCAGTCAGCCCGTGAGGGAACCAGCCTGGTGCGGGTGTGGGGGGAAGCAGAGGGGAGGGTGGGGAGAATGCTTCCTGACAGCATCTAGTCACTAGTTCCAGCAAACCCCAAGGACAGCTCCCAGCCACCCTTTCCCACACCCTTTCTACATTTTAATCATATGAATTTCTTTTTAGAAAATCCTTGTTTTGTCTTATTTGCTCATTCTAGTTAGATTTCTTCACTTGCAGGTAAGAGTTGATGTTTATTCAGAGTCATGCAGGGATTTTCCCTGCATCTGGTGGGGTTGGTTGAACTCAGACCATGTGGGTGAAATTTCATAATTACAAAAATTCAAGTTGAATGGCTTGGTGCATAAAGCCATTCATTCGACATGCATTACATGTCTTCTTTTTTTTTTTTTAACATCTTTATTAGAGTATAATTGCTTTACAATAGTGTGTTAGTTTCTGCTTTATAACAAAGTGAATCAGCTATACATATACATATATCCCCATATCTCTTCCCTCTTGCATCTCCCTCCCTTCCACCCTCCCTATCCCACCCCTCTAGGTGGTCACAAAGCACCAAGCTGATCTCCCTGTGCTATGTGGCTGCTTCCCACTAGCTATCTATTTTACATTTGGTAGTGTATATATGTCCATGCCACTCTCTTACTTCATCCCAGCTTACCCTTCCCCCTCCATGTGTCCTCAAGACCATTCTCTACATCTGTGTCTTTATTCTTGTCCTGCTCCTAGGTTCTTCAGAACCTTTTTTTTTTTATTATTCTTTTTTAGATTCCATATAGATGTGTTAGCATACGGTATTTGTCTTTCTCTTTCTGACTTACTTCACTCTGTATGACAGACTCTAGGTCCATCCACTTCACTACAAATAACTCAATTTCGTTTCTTTTTATGGCTGAGTAATATTCCATTGTATTTATGTGCCACATCTTCTTTATCCATTCATCTAAGCTTTTGCACAGCAAAGGAAAACATAAACGATGAAAAGACAACCCTCAGAATGGGAGAAAATATTTGCAAATGAAGCCACTGACAAAAGATTAATCTCCAAAATTTACAAGCAACTCGTGCAGCTCAATATCAAAAAAAAACACAACCCAATCCAAAAATGGGCAGAAGACCTAAATAGACATTTCTCCAAAGAAGATATACAGATGGCCAACAAACACATGAAAGGATGCTCAACATCACTGATCATTAGAGAAAAGCAAATCAAAACTACAATGAGGTATCACCTCACACCAGTCAGAATGGCCATCATCAAAAAATCTACAAACAATACATGCTGGAGAGGGTGTGGAGAAAAGGAAACCCTCTTGCACTGTTGGTGGGAATGTAAATTGATACAGCCACTATGGAGAACAGTATGGAGGTTCCTTAAAAAACTAAAAATAGAACTACCATATGACCCAGCAATCCCACTACTGAGCATATACCCTGAGAAAACCATAATTCAAAAAGAGTCATGTACCCCAATGTTCATTGCAGCTCTATTTACAATAGCCAGGACACGGAAGCAACCTACGTGTCCATTACATGTCTTACAAGCAATTCCAAACAATTCCTGGAAGTGAAAACGCCACATTTCCATCTAAGCCATCAACTACCCAAATGATTTCTTAGATTCATAAAGTATAGAACTGGAAGTGAGTCTTAAACTCCATTTTATCTCCTTACCTTTCATTTTACCAATAACAGCAACTGGCACAATTAGCTGGTGGAGGAGCTGGGGCTAGAACAGCATGCTACTTCTGTAATATTATGCTGAAATCAGCCCCTGGAAAATTGAGATGCTGTTAGATGACAAACACGTGGGCCAGCAGCCTGGGCGAAAGATGGATGTGAAATAACTTTATTATCTGTGTAGTGCTTGTAACAGGATGGAGCATTTGGTGCCGGGCTCTATTTTTAGCAGAGGCATCGGGTTTCACATAAATAGTACACATCTTTGTCAAAGGCCTCGTTTCCCTATTCTCTCGAGTCATCTACTACTGTTTCTACACTCCCACGGTCACACGTTATCGGAAGTGTAAATAACAGCTGCCGAGTTGGAACAGCTTCTTGCTTCCTCCCGGGCCATATGAGGTGGGGGGCTTTGCCCACTCCACAGCGTCTTTCCATGGTCATGGTCAGAGCACCAGCCTGCTCCCCACTCTTCCACCGCCTCTGGCCTTCCTCCTGCGGGAGAGGCAATGTGGGTGAGTCAACACCCCAGGGTGAGGTTTCCTCCTAGAGCAAGTGAACAAGGAGACCAAAATACTCTTGGAGAGCAGAACCCCTGATGCCTAGTAATCATTCCCCACTGGGTGACTGGGCCCTTTTCCCTCTGCAGGGTCAGACTGCTAGAGGGACCTTGAGGGCATGGGGGTGGGGGCGTGGAGTTGACCAGGAGATGCTCAGACAGAAGGCCATTTGGATCATTTGTCTCTATCTTGACCTTACATCCAGGCTGACGCACTGGAGGAAGAGGTTGGCATGAGAAATATAGGGACCCAGGACCCACAGAGCTCAGGGGCAGAGACCCTGAGGACTTCATGCAAAGCTGGGTTCTTAGTCTTCCCCATGGGGCCCTCTTGGACGGCTGCCTTGTTGTTTCTCAATGGAATTTTGAAATGTGAATGGGTGGGGACTTGTTTTGGAAGATGCAGAGAAGAAGGATTTGGGGAAATCCCACCTCATCTTATGATGGGCAGGTGTCCAACAATAAAGGAGTGCTTAAGTAATGATGGCATGTATACCTATGGCCACATGGAAAATGCCGGCCAGTGCTAAGGAAAAGTCTAGCCATAATTTTGGTTGGGAAAAACTATATAGAAAGGAAAGATGATAAGTGGTTATGTTTGAGGAGGGAGACTGTTCATTTCTGTTTGTTTTATTCAGCTTTCCAAACTGTCCCCCTTTCTGTGTGCCAACCTTGACCAGGGTCCTTGGACTTTGTTCTTCTCACTTCCCAAAATGCTCTTCCCCAGTGGGCTGTGTGGCTGGCCTCTCTCATCTCTCGTCAGAGAGCCTTCCCTGGCCACTAATTGATAAATGTCCCGTGCACCTCTGCTTCCCTGCATCCAGTAGAGACACTTTTCAGCTTAAAAAAAAAAAAAAAGAAATTTTGACTCAAATCAATTTTGACTCAAATCCATTAAAAAATAGAAATATAGGAGTTTAAGAGAGGAAGAGTTCACTTTCAGCTGGGGACATCCAGCATATGAATGTAGGTTAAACATCCAAGACAACTAATCTTGTGGGTTTGTTTGTTTGTTTGTTTTTTGCTTTGTTTTGCAAGCAGTGGTAATTATTAGACCATGCTGATGCAGGGAGAGTGGATGTTATCCTTAGGGCTGATAGAAATAAAGTTTTGTGATTCTATACCTTAATGTGATTTATTGTTGCCCAGATGATTTATTCATTTTCATAATTTCACAATCTGCCACTTGTCTGGACTAATTTATTTACCTGTGTCGTAATGGGAAATAGGAAATGGACCTTGCTTTCCAGATGGCCAAGGTAGGTACAAATGATGTGTTGATAATCGACTGAGGTTCATTCATTCAGTAAGTAATTATTGAATGTTTATTCTTGAGTAACAGTATTGATTAGAGGGCGAATCTATTGTACTGGAAGCCAGGAAAGTATCAAGGTTAGTTAATACTAATGAAATTAATTAAGATTTTTTTGTTTTTATTTTTTATTGAAATATAATTGATGTACAATATTACATGTTACAGGTGTACAAAATAATGATTCACCATTTTTAAAGGTTATATGCATATATAGTTATTATAAAATATTGGCTATATTCCCCATGTGGTACAATATATCTTTGTATTAAGAGATTAACTTTAGAAAGTAATGTAGGAATTGATGGGATCCTGGAGAGAACACAGACAGAACTGAAAAAAGTTTTTGTCCTCTGGATCACAGGAGGAAGGGCCCAATGGATGTTTGACCAAGCAGAGTTCAGATTTTGGTAAAGACTGAGATAGGCGTGTATTACCCCTAGTTGCCCTCGCAGTGGAGCTCCCTCCCCATGCTAAGAAGGAAAACACATGTAAATTAAGCAGAGTAATGAATGGTGGTGTCATAGGTGACCTATTTAACTTCATCTCAGGGAATATCTACAGACTGGGAATTTGGGGCACCCCCGTAAGGCAAGTCATTCACCTCCCTGTTGCCTTGCTTGTTCTAGTTGTTGCCATGATGACGAGGAGAGACAGTTGAATGGAGGAACTGTGGAGTTCCTTTTCTCAGTGGATAAACTGTAGCAGCCTGCTGTTTGGACTGTTTTCCCCTTTGCTTGCCATTCTCCCAAAAGGCTTGATTCTTCCCAGAGAAGGAGAAAGTGAGTCCAAAAGGAATTCAGCATTAACCGTATGCTGGGCACTGTGATGGGTCTTGGTGATTCGTGGTCAGTACAGTGCCTGCCTCCAAGGAGACCACAGTCCAGTGGGGGAGACAGATGAGAAAAGAGTTCAATTCAGTGTGGCAAGTGGCTCATGGGAGTAGACAGAGGGTTAGATGAGACCTCACAGGAGTGGCCCCACCAAGCTTTGGGGTGGGAGGAAAGTATCCTGATGAGGAGGATTTTAGCTAACTTCTGAGGGACAGGTATGATCTGCCGGTGGAGAATAGGGTGGTCCAGGGAAAGGGATCAGCATTTGCAGAAGCCCAGAGTGAAGAGAAGATATGTGTGTTTAGGGAACTGGCTATGCTTCGCGAGGCTGGAGCGTGATGGGCAAGAGGAAGATGGGGAGATGAGTCAGGAGAAGTGGGCAAGGACCAGACAGTGAAGGACATGCATCCATGTCCCCATGGGCAGGAGCTGGTGGAGAGGGAGAGGCTGGGGTTACAAAACAGTGGGCTCCATGGGGGTGAGATAAAGGGAGAGGGCCCAGTGCAGGGGTGCAGGGTTGAACCTCACTCAGGGGAGAGAAAGGAAGAAGGAGGCCAGGACGGGCACAGATGCAGCTAAGCTTGGAAACGGGGTGGTGCCAGGAAGGTCGATGGCTTCCTGACCTATGGCTCCCTTGTCTATGAAGGAGGAGACTATGTGCTCTGCTGAAAGCAAAGTCTGAGGCCAATGGGAAGCTCTAGGAGACACTGAAGGGGTGGGTGGGGAATGGGAATTAGAGCTCCCAAGGAACATAAATAAGGATTCCTGGGCAGTTCTGAGACACAGCTGTGGCTTAAGACAACATGTTTACAGGAGCAGTAATCCAATGGATTGTGCGATGCCCTTCAGAAGTAAAGGACAACCAAGGATGGGTGGGATTGATTTAGGGCTGCTGGTTTTTTTGTTTGTTTGTTTTATAGTCAACAGATTTTTTTTTATTGTGGCAAAATATACATAGTAGAAAATTTACCATTTAAACTGTTTTTGAGCATACAGTTCAGTGATGTTAATTACATTCATAACATTGTTACAACCATTTCTAGAATTTCTAGAATTCTATTCATTTCTAGAACTTTTTCATCATCCCAAGCAGAAAGTCTATACCCATTAAACAATAATTCCCCTCCTCCCAGCCCCTGGTAACCTCTATTCTACTTTCTGTCTCTATGAATTTGTCTATTCTAGGTACCTCATATAGATGGACTCATAGAATATATGTCCTTTTGTGTCTGGCTTATTTCACTTAGCACAATGTTTTCAAGGTTCATCACTGTTGTAGCATGTACCAGAATTTCATTTCTTAAAGGAATATTCCATTGTATGTATATACCACATTTTGTTTATCCATTCATCAGTTGATGGATATTTGAGGCATTTCCACCTTTGGGCTACTGTAAAGGATGTTGCTATAAACATTGGTGAACGATATCTGTTTGAGTCCTGATTTCAATTCTTTTAGATGTATAACTAGGAGTAAAATTGTGGGATCATATGTTAATTATACATTTGACTTTTTGTGGAACTGTAGAATTATTTTCCACAGTGGCTGCATCCCTTTACACTTTCACCAGCAATACACAATGGTTCCAATTTCTCCTGTTATTATATATATAATAAGCATACTAATAGTGAAGTGGTATGTCATTGTGGTTTTGATTTGCACTTGCATTTTCCTAATGATTAGTGTTGTCAAGCACATTTTTATGTGCATATTGGACATTCGTATATCTTTTTTGGAGGAATGTCTATTCAAGTCCTTTGCCCATTTTGAATCAGGCTGTTTGGTTTTTTTTTTTAGCCAATATCTTATAACTTTATTATTTTTTTA
The DNA here is from genome assembly GCF_028021215.1 of Eschrichtius robustus. Lineage (NCBI taxonomy): Eukaryota > Metazoa > Chordata > Mammalia > Artiodactyla > Eschrichtiidae > Eschrichtius > Eschrichtius robustus. The sequence continues at coordinate 167,902,159 of NC_090824.1, forward strand.
AATAGATATTTACTGGAGTATAATTGCTTCACAATACTGTGTTAGTTTCTGTTGCACAACAAGGCGAATCAGCCATATGCATACACATGTCCCCATACCCCCTCGCTCTTGAGCCTCCCTCCCATCCTCCCTATGCCACCTCTCTAGGTCATCGCAAAGCACCAAGCCGATCTCCCTGTGCTATGCTGCTGCTTCCCACCAGCCAACTATTTTACATTTGGTAGTGTATATATGTCAATGCTACTCTCACTTCGCCCCAGCTTCACCCTCCCACCCCATGCCCTCAAGTCCATTTTCTATGTCTACATCTTTATTCCTGCCCTGCAACTAGGTTCATCAGTACCATTTTTTTTTTGGATTCCATATATATGCGTTAGCATACGGTACTTGTTTTTCTCTTTCTTACTTACTTCACTCTGTATGACAGACTCTATGTCCATCCACCTCACTACAAATAACTCAATTTCGTTTCTGTTTATGGCTGAGTAATATTCCATTGTATATATGTGCCACATCTTTATCCATTAATCTGTCAGTGGACATTCATGTGGCTTCCATGTCCTGGCTATTTTCTGTGTATAGTATCATGTCATCGGCAAACAGTGACAGTTTTACTTCTTCTTTTCCAATTTGCATTCCTTTTATTTCTTTTTCTTCTCTGACTGCTGTGGTTAGGACTTCCAAAACTATGTTGAATAAGAGTGGCAAGAGTGGACATCCTTGTCTTGTTCCTGATCTTAGTGGAAATGCTTTCAGTTTTTCACCATTGAGTATGATGCTTGCTGTGGGTTTGTCATATACGGCCTTTATTATGTTGAGGTAGGTTCCCTCTATGCCCATTTTCTGGAGAGTTTTTATCATATATGGGTGTTGAATTTTGTCACAAGTTTTTTCTGCATCTATTGAGATGATCTTATGGTTTTTATTCCTTAATTTGTTAATGTGGTGTATCACATTGTTTGTTTTGCGTATATTGAGGATCCTCGCATCCCTGGGATAAATCCCACTTGATCATGGTGTATGATCCTTTTAATGCGCTGGTGGATTCCGTTAGCTAGTATTTTGTTCAGGATTTTTGCATCTAAGTTCATCAGTGATATTGGTCTATAATTTCCTTTTTTTGTGATATCTTTTTCTGGTTTTGGTATCAGGGTGATGGTGGCTTCATAGAATGAATTTAGGAGTGTTTCTCCCTCTGCAATTTTTTTGGAAGAGTTTGAGAAGGATCAGTGTTAGCTCTTCTCTAAATGTTTGATAGAATTTGCCTGTGAAGCCATCTGGTCCTGGATTTTGTTTGTTGGAAGATTTTAAATTACAGTTTCAATTTCATTACTTGTGATAGGTCTGTTTATATTTTCTAATTCTTCCTGGTTCAGTCTTGGAAAATTGTACCTTTCCAAGAATTTGTCCATTTCTTCGTGGTTGTCCATTTTATTGGCATATCGTGGTTTGTAGTAGTCTCTTATAATCCTTTGTATTTCTGCAGTGTCAGTTGTGATTTCTCCTTTTTCATTTCTAATTTTATTGATTTGCCTCCTCTCCCTTTTTTTCTGGATGAGTCTGGCTAAGGGTTTATCAATTTTGTTTATCTTCTCAAAGACCCAGCTTTAATTTTATTAATCTTTGCTATTGTTTTCATTTCTATTTCATTTATTTCTGCTCTGACCTTTATGATTTCTTTCCTTCTACTGACTTTGGGTTTTCTTTGTTCTTCTTTCTCTAGTTGTTTTAAGTGTAGGGTTAGATTGTTTATTTGAGATTTTTCTTGTTTCTTGAGGTGAGATTGAATTGCTATAAACTTCCCTCTTAGAACTGCTTTTGCTGTATCCCATAAGTTTTGGGTCGTCGTGTTTTTGTTGTCATTTGTTTCTATGTATTTTTAAAATTTCTTCTTTGATTTCTTCCGTGATCTCTTGGTTATTTAGTAGCACACTGTTTAGCCTCCATGTATTTGTGTTTTTTACAGTTTTTTTTCCTGTAGTTGATTTCCAATCTCATAACATTGTGGTCAGAAAAGATGCTTGATATGATTTCAATTTTCTTAAATTCTCTGAGGCTTGATTTGTGACCCAAGATGTGATCTATCCTGGAGAATGTTCCATGTGCACTTGAGAAAAAAGTGTATTCTGCTACTTTTGGGTGGAATGTTCTATAAATATCAATTAGATCTATCTGATCTATTGTGTTATTTAAAGCTTGTGTTTCCTTATTTATTTTCTGTTTGGATGATCTGTCCATTGGTGTAAGTGGGGTGTTAAAGTCCCCTACTATTATTGTGTTACTGTCAATTTCTCCTTTCATGGCTGTTAGCATTTGCCTTATGTATTGAGGTGCTCCTATGTTGGGTGCATAAACATTTATAATTGTTATATCTTCTTCTTGGATTGATCCTTTGATCATTATGTAGTGTCCCTCCTTATCTCTTGTGACAGTCTTTATATTAAAGTCTATTTTGTCTGATATGAGTATTGCTACTCCAGCTTTCTTTTGATTTCCACTTGCATGGAATATCTTTTTCCATCGCTTCACTTTCAGTCTGTATGTGTCCCTAAGTCTGAAGTGGGTCTCTTGTAGACAGCATGTATATGGGTCTTGTTTTTGTATCCACTCAGCCAGTCTGTGTCTTTTGGTTGGGGCATTTAATCCATTTACATTCAAGGTTATTATAGATATGTATGTTCCTATTACCATTTTCTTCATTGTTTTGGCTTTGTTTTTGTGGGTCTTTTTCTTCTCTTGTGTTTCCTGCTTAGAGAAGTTTCTTTAGCATTTTTGTAAAGCTGGCTTGATGGTGCTGAATTCTGTTAGTTTTTGCTTGTCTGAAAAGCTTTTGACTTCTCCATCGAATCTGAATGAGATCCTTGCTGCGTAGAGTAATCTTGGTTGTAGGTTTTTCTCTTTCATCACTTTAACTATATCCTGCCACTCTCTTCTGGCCTACAGAGTTTCTGCTGAAAAATCAGCTGATAACCTTATGAGGATTCCTTTGTATGTTATTTTTTCTTTTTCCCTTGCTGCTTTTATATTTTTTCTTTGAACTTAATTTTTGTTAGTTTGATTAATATGTGTCTTGATATGTTTTTCCTAGGGAAGCACAGGGCCTCTCTGTGCTTCCTGGACTTGGGTGACTATTTCCTTTCCAATGTTAGGGAAGTTTTCCATGATAATCTCTTCAAATATTTTCTCAGACCCTTTCTTTTTCTCTTCTTCTTCTGGAACCCCTATAATTCAAATGTTGGTGTGTTTAGTGTTGTCCCAGAGGTCTCTGAGAGTGCCTTCAATTCTTTCCATTCTTTTTTCTTTATTCTGCTCCTCGGCAGTTATTTCCACCATTTTGTCTTCCAGCACACTTATTCGTTCTTCTGCCTCAGTTATTCTGCTATCGCTTCCTTCTAGTGTATTTTTCATTTCAGTTATTGTGTTACTCATCTCTGTTTGCTTGTTCTCTAGTTCTTCTAGATCTTTGTTAAACATTTCTTGTATTTTCTCAATCCGTGCCTCCATTCTATTTCAGAGATTCTGGATCATCTTTACTATCATTACTCTGAATTCTTTTCCAGGTAGATTGCCTATTTCCTCTTCATTTATTTGGTCTTGTAGGTTTTTACCTTGTTCCTTCATCTGTGACATATATATATTTTTTTATGTGTGGGATTGTGTTCCTGTCTTACTGGCTGTTTGGCCTGAGGCTTCCAACACTGGAGTTTGTCAGCTATTGGGTAGAGCTGGGTCTTGGTGCTGAGATGAGGAACTCCATGAGACCTCCCTCAGGTGAATATTCCCTGGGGTCTGAGGTTCTCTGTTAGTCCAGTTGTTCGGACTCTGAGCCTCCACCACATGAGCTTCAGCCCAACCCACAGCTCGTGAACCAAGATCCAATTCACTTTGGGGTTCCTCCCATCTCCTTGGACGTCAGAGTCCCTGACCTGTGGCCAGGAGGTGCCCTAGGTGTGGGGAGATGTTAACTCTGCATCTTCCCACACCGCCAACTTGACTCTGCTTCCAAGGCTGCTGTTTTAATGGGCACATGTGCTGGGAAGTCAGAGGAATTCTGGGTAAAGAGGCCATCTTGAACACATACATTTACTGCTGCTCCCTCTTGGAAAAGAAACACTTAGAGGTACTTTTTAAAAAGCATAAGCCCACACACGCAGAAGAAGAGGTATCAACAACAAAATCCTGGAAGCTAAAAAGTAAATGTAAAGGGGTTGATGGTTTTAGCCCTATATTGTTGCAGCAGAAGAGTGGAGGCTTATTTTCTGGAGAGGAAAGAGCAGGGCATTTGCACTGAAGTGTAACAGGAAGAGTCGTGAACAGGAAGACCACCCTAGAAACAGGGAGATTAAGTAAAGCAGAAGCCCTCAGCTTTCTTTTACTCAGCTCCCAAATCCTGGAAGCCTGGCTCTCACTGTCTAGCCAGGAGCTAGAAGATCCTTCTCAGAGGATCTGACTGACCAAAAGTAATCCCATAAAGATCCTGGGCAACTGGATTGTCCAGTGGAATAAACTAGCCAGACCTTTATAAAGTGAAACCCACTGCAGCAGAGCTGCCAGTCCGATTTTTATTGCCTCACTCTTCAATATGAGCAGACAACCACGAAATGCCAGACACCTGAGGAAAGAGATCTGCAGGGAGAGGAAAACTAACACTAACATCTTCAGAGAGGAAGAGAAGATACTGCAACCATGAAGGGAGAATAGGAGAGATGAGAATGCCAAGAAATAGGGAGACCTGGCATTCAGGAGCCGCCAGGGGAAAGAGCTGAAGGATTCCAAAGATGATGGTGAAGAGCCGTCCCAGGATAGGAGCTATACCCCGGGTGAGGTCGATGAGTAGCCCAGAGTTCAGACGGTAGGAGAGATTTTTTTCAAGGAGTTGCCATTGATAGACCTGAAGAATCTCAGTGTGTTGAAAAAGTGAAACATTTGAGATTACTTTAGTAACAAATACAGAAAAACTACAGAAAAAGAAGTCAAATATGAACTCCAAGCAAGACAAAAAGTTTTGCAAGAAAGACACTCTAAGTGGAAATTACATAGTCATACTTAGGTAAACACTAAGTATCGAACTAAACTAAATGACCATAAAACTATTTTGAAGGATGGAGCACCCAAAAGAATACTTGCAAAGGGAAGCGAGGATTTTATGAGGATGAAAAAGGGCTATATTCTCATTCCCCATAGTAGAAAGACCATAGACAAGCCTGAAATTGGAAAATTAAGACCAAATAAGTGTTATTTAGAGACAGAGAGATAAATACCAAAAGAATATGCTAATAGAATTAAAGGTAGTTGCTCCAACAAATGGAAGATTGTGGGGGTAAGAGGGTAGAATACTGATATTCTAGTTGCAAGTCATATAACAATTTGGTTCTTTCAACCTCCATGCATGTATAACTGGAAAAAAAACTAAAGAAAAGAAGACAAAAGGACAAGGAAGTGTGGGTATTGGTAAGGGGGGGGGGTGCCAGAGTGACAGATTGTGGAGTCCAGACTGAATAAGAAAATGAACAAGAAGCAGAAGTGAAGGAGTCCAGGATAAAGAAAAACAGTGCTGGGAAGGGGGTTGTGAGTAGTGGGTGGATGCAGCCTGGAGGGGAGTCCCTAAGCCCTCTTATTCTGCCTAATTCTATGTGCTTTTTGTATTATTCTTCTAGGTGATTCCATGACATTATGACATTTACCAAACAGTGGAATTTAGATTATGATGTTGGTAACCAGTGCAGTAGATGAAGCAAATGGAGGCTGTAAGTTGCTGCCCTTGATAGTAAAGCCCAGAAAGACCCCATCTGATGATTTAATGACTCAAAAAGTTTGAGACTTTGGAATCTATCAACTTGGCTAGGCTACACTACATTTCCTAGAATTCACTTCCTCACATGTTTCCGGCTAGGGTGGCCCCAGGGGAGGTTCGTGAAAGATTTGGAAAGCCCAAGGGAAGCCACAGCCATTTTGTAGCTCACGCACTTGTTGACAATCTGCTGATTCACCCGTAGGTGTGAAGTAGCCAGTGGGTGTGCAATTGCTCTACTGTCTCCTAGGTCCTCCTTCACCTCCTCTGACTCCTGGGTCAGGTATGTGTGTTGAGCTCTGTGACTAGGGCCGCAACTTCTGCAGGACACCTACATCCTCAAGGTTAGAGATGGTTCTAGTCTGTCCTCATGAGTTCCAACTCATGCTCTTCAGTTGCAGCCTACTCATCACCTTCCCTTCCTAAAGGAAAAATTTTCTCTCTCCTCTCAGCACTCCTGGCACCAAGTGTGTGGGTATTTGTTACAGCAACCAGAGCAACAGAGACAGTGATGAGTTATCACCAAATAAAATAGGAATCTGTGAATCTACTCGAATAATAAATAGATGATAGATGATAGATAGGTAGATAGATAGATGATAGGTAGATGAGAGAATGAATGAATGAATGGATGGATGAACATCAGGTTGGGAGGGCTCTTTCTTACAGTAGAAATCTGACTGGTAAATGTGGAATAAGTGGTGGAAAATCACTATTTTGTAGTCATAATAGTGAAGATTGTTTCAGGCAAGAATCATCACTGAATGCTAAATCTAGGGGGATAGTTTAATGAGGATTAAGGGTAATAGTAACTATACTGATCAGTTACACCACGGTGAAGTGGTCAAAATTAATATCACCAACAAGTCTGATGGACACTCCAGATGTGATACCTTGAGAAAAATGAAGGGTCACATTTGTAGTACTCACTCCGTCTGGGATACAAAACTGGAATCTAATCATGAGGACACATCGGACAAAACCAAAGAGGGGGACATGTTATAAAATAATTGATTTCAGTTTTTCAAAAATGTCAATGTCATGAAAGACAATATAAGGCTATGGAACTATTCCAGATCAAAGGAGACCAAATACAAAGGAGAAGCAAGTGCAATACGTGCGTCCAGACTGGATCATGTACTAGAGGGGAAGAATGCTATTAAGAATAAAGAAGGTTATTAAGAATATTATTGGGACAAGTAAATAATTGGAATATGAGTGGTTAGACTAGGTAAAATTATAGCCTCAATGTAAAATTTCTTGAATTTAATATCGGGACTGTGGTTACAGAAAAGAATATCGTTATTCTTAGGAAACACACACAAATATCTTAAGGGGGGAAGGGGAATGGTGTCTGCAACTTGGGAGGATACATCTGTAAAAAATATTGGAAAAAAATTAGTATTCCTAAAAATCAATGCAAATAACCCAATAGAAAAGTGATCAAATAATATATACAGTAAATAACAGAAAATATACAATGAAAAGATACTCAACTCTCTCATAAATAAAGAAATACAAATTAAAACAATGATACCATTTTTCACCCATAGACTGGCAAAATCAAGAGAGTTTGGAAATAATATAAAGTGTTGACACTTAAACAGGAAATGGTAGAACTATAAAATGATACAGCTGCTTTTGAAGAACAATTCACCCACGACCCATATGTACCCAAAGGGGCAGGTACAGAAATGCTCATTGCAGTCATGTTTAAAGTGAAAAACTTGAAACAGCATAAATGTATATAGGAATATGGATGGAAACTCAAGTCATTTCATTGAGTGAAAAACAAGTTGTAGAATAAAATTATATATGCTATTAAAAATCAATAGCAATTAATGTACTACTAAATGATATAATTTTATGGATCTATCAATATATATCAAAATTATGTAAAAATCAAGGAAAATGTTCTTACAGGATATGCATCAAACAGGAACTCAGGATGGAGAGGGTGAGGTCTGATCAGTGAGGACATCAGCTTTATCTGCAGTGTTTTTATTTATTTATTTATTTACTTTTGGCTGCATTGGGTGGTCGTTGCTGCGCGTGGGCTTTCTCTAGTTGTGGCGAGCAGGGGGTCTACTCTTTGTTGGGGTGCCGGCTTCTCATTGCAGTGGCTTCTCTTGTTGAGGAGCATGGGCTCTAGGCGCACGGGCTTCAGTAGTTGTGGCATGCAGGCTCGGTAGTTGTGGCCCACGGGCTTAGTTGTTCGGTGGCATGTGGGATCTTCCCGGACCAGGGCTCGAGCCCGTGTCCCCTGCATTGGCAGGCGGATTCTTAACCACTGCACCACCACAGAAGCCCTATCTGCAGTGTTTTAATTTTTGAAAAGGGAAATGTATTCCTATACTGCTTGTGTAATTAAGGATTACAAGTGTAATTAAGAATTTCATATATAATTACACATTAACTTTAAAATGTAGGCAGCAGCCTTTACCTCCCCAAGATCATTTATAAATCAATTTTCGTTTCTGTCTGTTAATAAGTCAGATACCACTTACTGGAGGATGGTCCCCTCTGTCATTCTAGCTTCTATTTTTACTCTTCCCTGGCACCTCTGGACCTTCTATTTAAATCTGTAATATTGTGATTTGGAAATTAAATTCAAGTGAGGTCAAAACAAAGGTGTTTCTGAATTTAAGTAGCTTGGGTGTTTACCCTTCCCCTGTTCAAATGTGTGTGCACAAGAACCTCTTCTGTCTTAACCCTGTGAGGAAACTGGTGAGAAACCACATGAGGGTCTCACTGCGGGGAGCCGGCACAATGACACATTTTGGCAGCTCTGTTCTTTGGGGGACATTGTGAAATAATGATATTTCTCTTCCCAAGCCTGATGACTAGAAAATGTGAGTTTCACGTGGGACCTGCACATTTAATGGATGTGATGCCCTGTATAATTCTTTTTTTCTTTTTAACAACTTTATTGGAGTATAATTGCTTTACAATGTTGTGTTAGTTTCTGCTGTATAACAAGGTGAATCAGCTATATGTATACATATATCCCCATATCCCCTCCCTCTTGCGCCTCCCTCCCACCATCCCTATCCCACCCCTCTAGGTGGTCGCAAAGCACTGAGCTGATCTCCTTGTGCTATGCGGCTGCTTCCCAGTAGCTATCTAATTTACATTTGGTAGTATATATGTCAATGTTACTCTCTCACTTCGCCCCAGCTTACCTTTCCCCCTCCCTGTGTCCTCAAGTCCATTCTCTACGTCTGTGTCTTTATTCCTGTCCTGCCCCTAGCTTCATCAGAACCATTTTTTTTTTTAGATTCCATATGTGTATACCCTGAGAAAACCATAATTCAAAAAGAGTCATGTACCACAACGTTCACTGCAGCATATTTACAATAGCCAGGACATGGAAGCAACCTAAGTGTCCATCGACACATGAATGGACAAAGAAGATGTAGCACATATATACAATGGAATATTACTCAGGCATAAAAAGAAACAAAACTGAGTTATTTGTAGTGAGCTGGATGGACCTAGAGTCTTACTTCACTTCATACAAAGTGAAGTAAGTCAGAAGGAGAAAAACAAATACCATATACTAACACATATGTATGGAACCTGTATAATTCTTGATGGACTTAAAATATCCCTGAAAATTCTAAAATAGCATCATGGAATATGAGAATTCAGAGAGAACTTGCTGATTCTCAAGTTAAATCATCTTGAGTGTCTTATTGTTGTTGCTTGTTCGTATGTTTGTTTTTAATGGAAAAACCGAGGTCCAGAAGAAAGAGGTGACGTCTCAAAGTCACAGAATATTTAGGCACAGTTGAGGGCAGATCCCAGCCCTAATCATCTCCTACAACATGACCATGGCATTTGTGTGGCATGACATATGTGCACCCATTTTGTAAATTAGACGATGGAGTGAATGGAGGAAAGGAAGTTTCCTGTTTTCTGTTATTATATCTGCCCCACAGGCCATAACACTATGACATAGTCTAGTTACAGTAGGCATTTCTCCCGTGGACATTGCCCGCTTAGGAGAGTGGGGCTGGCAGAGGGTCTAGATTGCCAATATTGGTGACCTGCATCAGGAGGGGCTGATGGCAGGAGGCCCTAATGAAAACTGCCAAGTTAAGGCATTATCTTCATTGTCAAGCATAAAAATACAAGTAGTGTTTTTCTGGTCATCAATTACTTATACAATTTTCCCCAGTCATTCAGAAACTTGCTCCTCCACCTCACCAAGGGACAGGGGAGACTCAGAGCAAAGAACTAAAGCTTTTCTGTTCTCATGTGCTTGAGTTTTGCTGCTGTACTCCTCATCCTGAAGGACAAAGTGTGCTAATGACCAAACTTTAAGAGCTGATTCAAGTCTGATGTGTTCCATCTCACCATTAAAAAAAAAAAAAAAAAAAAGTGAAGCCCTACAGCTAGGTCCAAAAAGGGAGCTGTACACTACCATATGATCCTGCAATCCCACTCCTGGGCATATACCTGGAGAAAGACATGGTCCAAAAGGATACATGCACCCCAGTGTTCATAGCAGCACTGTTTACAATAGCCAAGACATGGAAACAACCTAAATGTCCATCGACAGAAGAATGGATGTGGTATATATATACAATGGAATATTACTCAGCCATTAAAAAAGAATGAAATAACGCCATCTTCAGCAACATGAGGTGGACCTAGATATTGTCATACTGAGTGAAGTAAGTCAGACAGAGAAAGAGAAATATCATATGATGTCTCTTATATGCAGAAGCTAAAAAGAAATAATACAAATGAATTTATTTACAAAACAGAAACAGACTCACAGACTTAGAGAACAAACTTATGGTTACCAGCGGGGAAGGGGGGGAGGAGGGATAGTTAGGGAGTTTGGGACTGACATATACACACTGTTATGTTTTAAATGGATAACCAACAAGGACCTACTGCATAGCACAGGGAACTCTGCTCAATATTCTGTAACAACCTAATTAGGAAAAGAATTTGAAAAAGAATAGATACATGTATAAGTATAATTGAATCACTTTGTTGTACATCTGAAACTAACACAACATTGTTAATCAACTGTACTCTAATACAAAATAAAAAGTTAAAAAATAAAATAAAACAGTGTGTCAGAAGTTAAGATTAAAACAAAACAAAACAAAAAGGTAAAACCATACAGGTATAGGTGTGGGGCAACGCAACTGAAAGGTAGACACTGTCCAGCTGTCTGTACACTTAACAAGTAAACATGTGATTGGATTCTGAAGACACCTACATGGTGTGAAAGTGCTGCGGAGTGTGTGTGGTCTGGAAACAGAAAGACCAATGTTCTGACATTTACTGACATATTCTGACATTTACTCACTTCTCACCTTTGGTTTTCTAATCTATAGAAGGGCAATAACACAAGGTCACTGCCAATCCTTGGTGGGCTGAAGAAAAGTGATTAGGATGGGAAGAGGACCAAAACCCACCTTGCAGGTTCCTTTAGGAATCAGGTAGGGTGACTTATTTAAAGGACCTAGTGCTTAAGATTTTCATTACGTGGTTAGGACAAGTTATGGTGAAGAGTCCAGTAGAAGCACACAGGCTTGAAATCAAGTTTCACTTAGGTATGTATCAGATATTTAGATTTTCATTTAGGTCATATACTTAGTTGTATGACCTTCAGCAAATTCCTGCCCCTCTTTGAGTCTCCTCATGGGAAAACGGGGATTAAAGACCATTCTTACGGTACTGTTTGAGGTCCTACTGCAGCTGCATTGAAAGAGACACAGTTCACTAAGTCTGTGAGTCTGTTTCTGTTTCGTAAATAAGTTCATTTGTATCATTTCTTTTTAGATTCTGCATGTAAGCGATATCATATATTTCTCTTTCTCTGACACTTCATTCAGTATGACAATCTCTAGATCCATCCATGTTGCTGCAAATGGCATTATTTCATTCTTTTTAATGGGTGAGTAATATTCCATTGTATATATGTACCAGGGGGGAGGGGTGGGGGGAAGGGATAGTCAGGGAGTATGGGATTGACATGTACACACTGCTATATTTAACAGGGATAACCAACAAGGACCTACTGTATAGCACAGGAACTCTGCTCAGTGTTATGTGGCAGCCTGGAAGGGAGGGGAGCCTGGGGGAGAATGGATACATGTATATGTATGGCTGAGTCGCTTTGCTGTGTACCTGAAACTACCACAACATTGTTAATTGGCTATACTCCAATATAAAATTAAAAATTAAAAAAAATAGAGACAATTCAAAACAAGAAAGGAAGTTGTCTACTCTCTCTACCATATTTTAATCACATCTCCTTAATGCTATTCATCCAAAAATTTATTAATCTGATTGATATTGTTTGAATGTCTTCTAAGTGCCAAGCCCTATTCTGGGTTTGGGGGGCAAATCTGTTAATAGGAAGTAATCTTGCCTTTAAGGAGGTTTATTTTCCAGCAGGCAATACAGAAAGCTGAGGTGATGATGAGACATTCTATTGGAGTCATCACGACCATCTCTTTCACTAGATAGAGTGCTCCTGGAGGGCAGGGACCATCCGAGCTTTTTCATCTCTGTGTCTTCAGTGCCTACCCCAGAGTGAGCAAATAGTATCTAACTGCTGAATTAATAAATATAGGTAATTCTGGACTTATGCCAATAATTGGGCCATATATTGACCCTTCAATCCCACTCCTGGGCATACATCCAGAGAAAATGATGGCCCAAAAGGATCCATGCACCCCACTGTTCATTGCAGCACTATTTACAATAGCCAAGACAAGGAAGCAACCTAAATGTCCACCAGCAGCGGAATGGATGAAGAAGATGTGGTACAGATCCACAATGGAATACTACTCAGCCATAAAAAAGAACAAAATAATGCCATTTGCAGCAACGTGGATGGACCTAGAGATTGTCATACTGAGTGAAGTAAGTCAGACAGAGAAAGAGAAATATCATATGATATCCCTTATATGCGGAATCTAAAAAGAAATGATACAAGTGAACTTATTTACAAAACAGAAACAGAATCACAGACTTAGAGAATGAACTTATGATTACCAGGGTGGATGGGTGAGGGGAAGGGAAAAAGAAAAAGAATTGGGCCATATCTTCCTAGCTAACTGAGCTATTGAGATCTTAGATGAGCCCAGAATTTTGGAACCTAAAAGAACCTCAAAAATCAAGGAGTCCAGTCCCTTATCTATAATTTCAGTTTCTTCTACAATATTCCTACAGTTGATTTCATGAAAAAAGGTAAGAGTTCCTAGGAATGGAGGTATCATGAGAAAATAAGATGATGTTATTTTTGCTAAATTTTAGATGCGGTAGAGATGGAGATTTAAAAACCACGGGCTCCAAGGAAGCCTATGATCCGCCTCAAGCTGGCGTCTACTGGGGCTGCTCCTGTTCTTCATTAGTACAGATAATGTGACATGCAATTCAGACTCTGTTACAATGAGCACTATGGCAACCAGAATTTTTGCCTAATGAAACAATTGCCGAGCTTCAACCCACAGCCCTCTAATTCCACACACCAGTCATCCCAGCAAACTCAAATAAAAGAATCTGGACAGTTCATTGAAATTCACTGTGATCCTATTTGTCTCAGAATTAAAACCACATTAAGTGGGGATGTGTGACAGTTCATTTGGGCTCCTTTGCTTTGGCTTGCTGTGCGAATCGGGAATGGATACCAGGGCAATATTTAACCCAGTTGAACAGGAGTAAATACATGGAAACAACATCCAAGTCCTCTTCAAACCGCTTTGGCAACTGTGAGATTGAGGACAAGTAATGAAAGTGCTAAACACAAATAATTTCAATTCTTTTAAACGCTTGCTGGTTTCAGAGCTCAGCTACTCAATATTTCTCTCATAGCATCAACATCACAATAAATTAATATATGTCATATGGTTGAATTTTTTCAAGTCTTTACCATTTTCTCACTACCTCCTGTTCGGGGACCATGTGAAGCTTTGCGATATGAAGACACAGGGGAGCTTGGGAGGGCCTCTGGGATTAGGGAATCTGTGATTTTAATGCCTTGCATGATAAGAGAAGTTGTTAGCTTCCCATTTCATAAGGACAAAGCCAGACGACAGAAATTACGATTTGGGGATTCAGAGAACAGCAACACATGTTTATGCCCTTGAGAATAAACTTGGGAACATCTGGTAAGGACAAGGAATGCATCTTTAGGAGCCAGGGTTATCCTATTAACTAGAATGCAGAAGGGCAAAGTGGACGCTCTGGAGACACAAGCTTAGGTTTGTATCGCAGCTCTGCTCCCTAGAAGCTGTGTCCCCTTAGCCTACAGACCTCCCCTGATTGCCTCCCTGTAAGATCACCTGTAAAAGGGAGGAAACGCCAAACTCCCAGGATGTGGGAGGATCGCTGGGAGAAGATGGGGTAATGCATCCACAGCAGCCAGCTTGGTGCCTGACACAGACTCCTACTCAATGTGATTCTCTTCCCCCCTCAAGGAACACTTGGGTTTACACATGTGCACACAGAGTCCCTGGAAACAGTACATTCAAGCAACCAGTCTGGGGGCCTTTTAAAAAAAGAAGCATCCACAGGAACAGTTATGGGAATGATTGATTAACTTTAACCACTACAATTCATTATGAAGGCCAGGAGGGAAGATATTACTGTGACAAATTGCTCTGCTGTTTTTTTCTGTCTTTACATGAACACATTTGTCAGCACAAGAGGAGGAGAGAAAAATAAACAAAAGTTCTAATGTCAAAGAGACCTCTTATTGATTTAGTGCTGCATGACTTTCTCATTCAGAATGAGACAAGATAGTCTCTACGTATGAGGATAGCCCTTCCCCAGGACAGGAGAATGGCCAGGTGACCTTAGGAGGTGGCTCCAGAGTATTGTCCCTCCAGCCCTCAGCTTCTGTAAACTGCCCCCACCTCTTTTTTTAGCAGGGATGCTGGAAGAAAAGAGGGAGGAGGCAAAGATAAATGAAAGTAGTATTTCCTTCTTTGACGATGGCCTGAGTGTATGATGGCTAAGAACTTCAGCTTCAAAGTTGGAGAAATCTGGATATGAATCCAAAATCAAGTCCAAGTTCAAAGCTGATAGCTGTGTAACTTTAGATCTATTTACGAATCGCTCTGAGCCTCAGTTTCTGCATTTATAAAATGGGCATAACAATACTTGCTTCTTAAAGATGGGGTAGATATTGAGTGAGACAAATGTCATTTATCGATGTCTGATATTCTATTATATTATATACTCTTCGGCTTCTTTGTGTATCATGTGTATCCCCACTCAATTATAATTAGGGTAGGAAAACTGTGTGTTTTGTTCACCCCTGTATTCTCAGCATCTAGGACTCTGTCTAGCACATAGTTGGCACTTTATTAAGGTTGATTGGATGAATAAAGGGTTTAGCCCAGTGTCATTATATAGTAAGATCTCAAGGTACGATGGCTTTCAAACATGCAGTGAAGGGGTGAAGGAATCTTTGTCTTGAGATCTGAGAAGCCAACTTAGATTTTGCTTTGAAAGGCAGCATAGCAGAGTCAACAAGAATGTGAACTCTGATTCCACAACATCTGGGTTTGAATTCCACGTCCCCACTTTTTAGCCTTGGGTGAGTTACCTGACCCCTCTGGGCCTCTGTCTCCTCAACTGTAAAACTGGGTTGGCAATAACAATAGTACCCACTTCAAAGAATGGTGGTGCACACAAGTGTGATGCTTGGCTCATTGTAAGGGTCTCATGGTCTTAGTTGGCTATGGATGGAGTGAGCTGGCACGAAGAAGGGGCATGACGCAGCTGGAATCATCAAATCCCACGGGTCTTGAATGAGCGTCAAACGTCACAGCCAACTAGAGTTCCAGAGGTGAGACCTGGGGCCTGGGCTGGGGTCAGGCCTGTGTATCCCATCCTGGGACTGGGGTTCACTGCAGTTCCACTCCCGTGGCAGGTCTGGGGAGGGTCCTTCCCTGTGGACGAGGCCTCCTTAAAGGCACAGGGTCTCACACTGGGGTGGGCACCACGGAGAGCACAAGGTGATTCTCACTCCCAAGGAGGGCTTCTTTGAGAGCTCTTGTCACCTAGCTCACCACCCCGCACTCCAGGACTAAGAGCCTTTTATTACAAGATCCCAGGACACCTTTCCCCTTCCACACGTGTGAGCCACGGGGGTGATGACTTGCTCCATGTGTGTCTCTCCTGGCAGACCCAGATCATGAGGCCAGGGCCTGTGTTCCCTCCTCTAGGCCCAGCAGCCGGCACTGTCCCTGGCACATCATATGGCTTCAATAAACAGTCTGTAGAAGGAAGGAAGGAAGGAAAGAAGGAGAGAGGGAGGGAGGGAGGGAATCAGTTTTATAGGCAAACAAGGAAAGTCTAGGAACACACAACATGTTTGGCTGAATTACACTTCCTGTGCCACAAATATGCCTCTTTACTCTCTCTCTCTCTCTCTCTCTCTGCCTCTGTCTCTAATTCAATCCCTGCCGCTTGCATTTCAGTAATGAAACACTGCAGGTATAAGCTATGCACCCGGATTTCCCACGCAGGCTCAGACACACAGGAGGTGGGTGCACTTGGGTCAGGACGCCCCACGGAAGAGCCCCAGCTGTGACCACAGACATTTGCAGACCCTGCACGAGGTTGGCTCCCACCTGACGGTGCCCCTCAGACCTGCACAGAACGTCCTTGTGCCCAAAGGTCTGGGGCCACTCTAAGGGGAGATAGAGCCGCGAGCAGCCAGAGCCCGAGCCTCAGGAAGCCTGGCACGTAGCTTGCAGCCAGCGCCGCAGACAGTGATTTATTTCAGAGGGATGTGTCTGCCTTCCAGCCGCACAGCCAGGGCCAAGCACGTGCACGCGCACCACCCACACACAGACCCTCACACATACACCCACACGCTCAGACATAAACACACTCTCTCACACCCATACACGGAAACCCACACATGCCTTGGGTATACTTAACACGCTCACGCGCAGACTTACAACTGCATGCGGTGCACACATGATCACCCTGACCAAAGTGAGAGAAGAGAAAAAATGAAGCAGTGTCCTGGCCTTTCACCTCCACCCTCACGTGTGTGCCCTCCTTGCCGAGCTCTGAGCCCTTCCCATTAGGCAGCCGCTGATGCTGACTGGCCCAGCTGGGCCTTGCGCGCCTTCCCAGTTGGCCAGGCCTCCCTTGGCCAGACCTCCCCAGTTGCCGCCTGCAGAACTCCCCACACCAGCCCCTTCGGACTGTTCCTCTTCATCCCTCTGTCTTTTCTTTTCTTTTTTTCTGATAATAATAGTCATGAGCATTTATTGAGCTTTATTTTTTTTATTTTATTTTTTTTTTATTAATTAATTTATTTATTTTTGGCTGTGTTGGGTCTTCGTTTCTGTGAGGGCTTTCTCTAGTTGCGGCAAGCGGGGGCCACTCTTCATCGCGGTGCGCGGGCCTATTACTATCGTGGCCTCTCACTATCGTGGCCTCTCCTGTTGCAGAGCACAGGCTCCAGACGCGCAGGCTCAGCAGTTGTGGCTCACGGGCCCAGCCGCTCCGCGGCATGTGGGATCCTCCCAGACCAGGGCTCGAACCCGTGTCCCCTGCACTAGCAGGCAGGTTCTCAACCACTGCGCCACCTGGGAAGCCCCCTGAGCCTTATTTTTTAATATCATTTTTTATTTTTATTTTTATTTGTATTGGGGTATAGTTGCTTTACAATGTTGTGTTAGTTTCTGCTGTACAATGAAGTGAATCAGCTATATGTATACATATATCCCCTCCCTCTTGGACCTCCCACCTCCCCACCCCCATCCCATCCACCTAGGTCATCACAGAGCACCGAGCTGAGCTCCCTGTGCTATGCAGCAGGTTCCCGCTAGTTATCTATTTTACACATGGTAGTGTGTATATGTCAGTCCCAATCTCCCAGTTCATCCCCTCTCCCCCATGTCCACACATCTGTTCCCTAAGTCTGCGTCTCTATTCTTGCCCTGCAAACAGGTTCATCTGTACCATTTTTCTAGATTCCACATGTATGCGTTAATATATGATATTTGTTTTTCTCTTTCTGACTTACTTCACTCTGTATGACAATCTCTAGGTCCATCCACGTCTCTACAAATGACCCAGTTTTGTTCCTTTTTATGGTTGAGTAATATTCCATTGTATATATGTACCACAGCTTCTTTATCCATTAGAGAAGTGCAGATCAAAACTACAATGAGGGATCACCTCACATCAGTCAGAATGGCCATCATCAAGAAATCTACAAACAGTAAATGCTGAAGAGGGTGTGGAGAAAAGGGAACCCTCTTGCACTGTTGGTAGGAAGGGAAATTGATACAGCCACTATGGAGAAAAGTATGGAGGTTCCCTAAAAAACTAAAAATAGAACTACCATAGGACCCAGCAATCCCCCTACTGGGCATATGCCCTGAGAAAACCATAATTCAAAATGACACATGCACCCCAATATTCGCTGCAGCACTATTTATAGTAGCCAGGACATGGAAGCAAACTAAATGTCCATCACCTCTCTGTCTTTCCCAGCGAGTGACAAACTCCCTGGCCTCCCTGTCCCCTCCAGATCTTCTGCCCACCCACCCCCGTCCTAGCAGGAGATGGGCTGCAGGGCCCCGGGGGAAGGAAGGAAGCACACACACGGGCTTCAGAGTCGACCGACACAGGTCCAGTTCTTGCCTGCTCGCTTTCTGTTTGTGCAGATTTGGGCAGGTCTGTCAGCCTGTCCTGATCTTGAATTTCCTCATCTGCAGACCATGATCCGTTGAATCTGGGATCAGTAAGTAAATGAGATAAGGAGCAGGAGAGACACAGCGGGCACTCTGTACCTGTTCACGTCTTCACTCTGCTCTCTCTTCCCCAGGTGAAGCCCTCCATCTGTGCCTGGGTCCCTCTCCTTCAAAACACGAACCTTTCTGTCTACTTGGGCTTCTGCCCCTTGACCTGTAACCAGGCTATAATGTTCTGCTTCCTAAAGAAAGCCTCCCTTGACGACGCCTCCTCCATCACCTACCCCCTTCTCATCATTTACTATACAGTAATTTCCCTGCATATGAACAAGTTCCATTCTGAGAGCGTGCTTGTAAGTCCAATTTGTTTGTTAAGTCCAACAAAGTTAGCTAGCCTAGGTACACAACTAACACAATTGGCTATATAGTACTGTACTGTAATGGGTTTATAATACTTTTCACACAAGTATATTATGTCTGCTGAAATAAATATAGATACTAGGGATCCAAAGAAATCATAAAGACCACACATAATACTGAACTTAGCTTTAACAAATGTGGTCACAGTGAAGTAATTGGATTAAAAAGATGGTATCTTTACCCATCAACCCAATATCTCTAATACCTAATGTACATTCCTATTCAAAATTCTTCGGAGCGAAATTATTTTATGGGCTTGAAATATAATTTTTAATGTCTTTATTGAATTTGTTACAATATTGCTTCTGTTTTATGTTTTGGTTTTCTGGCCACGAGGCATGTGGGATCTTAGCTCCTGGACCAGGGATCGAACCCACACCCTCTGCATTGGATGGCGAAGTCTTAACCACTGGACCACCAGGGAAGTCCTGAAATATTTTATTCTAAGGTTGTGTATTCCAAGAAGTTCTGCACTAGTACCAAAGAAATGAACACTTCTATTTTTTACTGGTACGGTACTACTGTACTCTATACATTACTGTAAGTAAAGTACACAAAAGCACAACCACTTGTAGAGGATGCACGCACGTGACAATGTATGCCAGACACGTGCACTAACTTATGTTGGACATGCAAATGCACGTTCACATCTTTGAAAGTTTGCAACTTGAAGGTTCGTATGTAGGGGACTTACTGTATTAATACAATATTTACAATATTGCTCTTCAGCTCCTGCTTCCTCCTCTCCTGCACATCACAATGAACTTTCCACCTACTCCACCTCCTGTCTCTTTAAATGACACTTACTCATGGCTTCCCTGGGGTCTTCCGCGCCCAATTCAATTGCATCCCCTCCAGGCCTCCTGGTGCTGGTGCCAGCACTGCCCCCTTCAACTGGGGGTAAGGGTGGAGTAGTGGGTGGCCAGAGCAGAGGCCTGACTTCCAATCCCAGCTCAGCCACTCACCAGCTGTGCCACTCACATTCCCTCTCCAGGCCTGTTTCATCATCTGTGAAATGGGGCCCCAAGGAGCACCTGCTGTACTGGGCGGTGGTTTTGAGAGCTACATGAGGTAATGCACACTGGGTGTTTCCCATGTAACAAGCGCTTGATCATTATTATGTCTTATTTTGACCCTTCAGATCTTCCCTTCCCCAGAACCTTGAACCTCCGACCTCCCCTGGTCCTCCTCATCATGTCTTTTTTTTATCCTTTCAATTTTTAATTTGGAAATACACCATATATGCAATACAGTATAATGTGTGTATAGTTTGAAACATGGTCTTTTTTTTTTTAACTTTTTTATTATGAAAAATTTCAAACAACGCAGAAGTGGAAGGAGTAGTATAATAAACCCCCACGAACCCATCAACCAGCTTCAAGAATTACCAACACAACATTACTGTGGCCTCGTCATGTCCTCCCCAGTGCTCATACATGGATGCTCTGCAGGGCTCTGTCTTCAGGCTCCAGGGTGTGTGCTAGAAAACCCGATCCCTTCCACAGCCGCCACCCTCCTCTCCTCTCAGAGGACGCCACCTCCAGGCCTCTGGCCCCAGTGCCTCTCTCGGGTCCCAGGTCTGCTATGAGGCTTTTGCACATCTCTACCCGGACAGGGGCTCCCACTTCCTGGGTTTAGATTCCCATCTTTGGTCTTTGAGCAGGGAACTGCATGATCGGGCTATTCTTCACTAAGAGTCGCTGGAGGAAACAGGGGCTGGAACTGGCAGCCCTGATGAGGAGACCGCTGCTGATAGGGCCAGGGAAAGGGGGACTTTCCTCAGTAACCATTACCGAGCTCACTATCTTGTTGGCTCTAACGGCAGTCCTGCAAGGTAAGTGGTATTGACCCCAACTCAAAGATGGGGGGATGGAGAGGCAGCTAACCCCACCCCTGTCACTCCATACCTGCAACAATACCTATTTTTTTTTTTTGGCCATGCCACGCGGCTTGTGGGATCCTTGTTCCCTGACCAGGGATCGAACCTGCGCCCCCCCCACCCCCCCGGCATTGGAAGCGCTGAGTCTTTTTTTTTTTTTTTTTAAATGTTCTGTGCGTCATTGCATTTTTTTTTTTTAATTTTATTTATTTATTTATTTATGGCTGTGTTGGGTCTTCGTTTCTGTGCGAGGGCCTTCTCCAGTCGCGGCAAGTGGGGGCCACTCTTCATCACGGTGCGCGGGCCTCCCACTATCGCGGCCTCTCCTGTTGCGGAGCACTGGCTCCAGACGCGCAGGCTCAGCAGTTGTGGCTCACGGGCCTTGCCGCTCTGCGGCATGTGGGATCCTCCCAGACCAGGACTCGAACCCGTGTCCCCTGCATTGGCAGGCAGACTCTCAACCACTGCGCCACCAGGGAAGCCCGGAAGCGCTGAGTCTTAACCACTGGACCGCCAGGGAATTCCCAACAATATCTATTTTAAACATGCTTTTCTCTAGGCACTATGCCAGTTACCTTACCACTTTAATTGTTCCAGTGACCCTAAGTAGGAATGATTCCCATTTTACAGATGTGTAAACAATTTCAGTGACTTTCTCAAGGTTGGGCCGGTACCAAGTTGAATTCCACTGATGAAAAGAGTGACCTAAATAAGGTTACTGTCAAATAGTCAGCTAAGCTCCCTCCTTGTCTCCCTTTTTCCTCCCTCCTCCCCTCTGTACCTGCCACACTTACCATGCATGCACATAGATAACAATTCTGAAGAGACCCAGTTTCTGGAAGATAAGACAGACTCTATGCCATAAGCACCCCTGCTAGAAAGGCTGACAGAGCCATGCCCTGGAGTGCAAATCTATGCAGGGGTGTCTTTTTATGCCCATCCTTAAGGAGAAACCTAGACTTTTAGACTATACTTCTTTGAGGCCAGTTACAAAAACTCTTCAAACCAAAAAAAGCAGCTCTGTATTTCATAATCTAGTAAATTTCATGGTTTACTGCAATCTTCCACAGATAGCAAAAGATAATTTCAAGGAAATTGTCCTTTGCTTATGAAACAGATATTACTTTGATTTTCTTTGAAGAAGCAGACTTTTAGTTCCATAAAAATAGTGTAAACAATGCAACAGTTGACTCAGTGAGCCTGGGTTTACTTCTGAGTAAAGCCAGTGCAAGTGGCTTCCAAGATACAACACTGCACCCCGCAATTTCAGATTTAGGTAAAATTTGAAGCAAAATGGTTTGTAGAAAGAGCACTGTCACAGAAATGAGAAGCCTACAGTTAAAGTGCCATCTCGCCTACGTGCATGACTCTTTGTAAAATGAGGACGGCAATACTCATTTCTCATCGTTCCTGAGGATACAGGAAAACACCCAAAATTTTTCTTAAAAAAATTTTTTTGAATAGTAATACATTCACATGGTTAGAACTTCAAAAAGTACAGAAGGGTATATAGTGAAAACTCTTCCTCCCACTCTATTTCCCATCCTCCAAATCCCATCCCTCTGCAAAGGGTAATCACTGTTATTAGTTACCCTTCTAAAGATGTCTTATGCATATAGATAACAATACAATGATATATTCTTTTTAGCACCTTAGTTTTTAAACAAATAGTAACATACTAGACAATTTCTGCGCTCGGCTTTCTTCACTTAATGTGGCTGTTAAAACTTTCAAGTGATGCACAAATGCAAGGAGTTATTATTATTATTTTAAAATATTATCTCAATAATGTACAACGATAATTATGAAGATTAATTTGTCTTAGAATTTAGAAAGGAAAAAAGAGGAAACTTTAGTATAGTAAAGCTTGGGTGCTTTAATGAAATAATTGTGTACAGAATGTATGTGCCACATATTGCAAATTTCTCTAAATTTACTTTGAATACTCCCTGAGTCATAAATAACTAATTAGCAAAAACACTTTACATACAAAGGACGCTTTCCCGCTCCACTGCGACACTGGACCTCAGAGCTGTCTTGTGTTAACAGTGCCACCTAGAGGCAGAAGGTCATCCCCACTACAGTATTTCTTCCCCAGCTGATTTATTCTTTGCTTATCTACACCTCAGGAAATCCACTTCCTACACATAGACATATTCATAGCTCTTCTTTTGATTTCCTTGCTTTCTTTCTGTCTTTGAAAACTGTTGAACACAGGAAAATCAATTCATTTCCTTTTTTCTACATTTTAATTTCCATTACAAACTGACTCCAAGTGTGGCCCAAGGGAATTCGTTTGGGTCCCTTGAAAGGAAAGTCATCAGTTTTCAAGTGGCCTCATACAGAATGAGAAGCAAGTGGATCCTCGGGTCCTGTGAAGGGACCAAAGCCCTCTTCAGACCCTCAAGCCTAGTGGTCTTCGAGTTGAGTGTGCGTTGATTGGCATCATCTGAGTGGGCTTGTTAAGATCCACAGTAGGCTTGAGGTGAGTTTCTAACAATTTCACAGGTGAAGCTGACGCAGTCTCCCGTGCTGGACGCTGTGCTGCCCAGATCCTCGCTCCAGCCCGGAAACGCACGGTCCCCCGGCCACAAGAGTGTTGGTGGCTGAGTCTCTCCGGTGATCTGCTCTCTGGGAATTGCTTTCAGCTGAAGGAAGCCTTCTCTCCCAAAGCCACACCATGCCCCAGAGGCAACACCTCTGAACACTATTCCCTGCAGAGGCAGGAAGGCCCCGTCCCTTGCTTCAAGGTGGGACAACACCTCCAGAGATGCCCTTGTGCTGGGCCCAGCTCTCACCTGCCGCTGCGCTGTGGTCCACATCCTCCTCCTGCGCAGTCCTCCCTCCTCCCTCCTCCAGGCTGCTGACCCTATGGGCACTTCTCCGTAAACCCTGCAAACAAATCTCTGTCCCATCGTCTGATTCCTGGAGACCGTAACCCAAGACACCTTCCTGAAACTAAAATCTTAGCCTTGAAATACAGAGAAAACTACGTAAACAACAATGTGAAAGCGCTTTGTAGATTTTGTCATGCTGTCTTTATGTAAAGGACCATTATAGTTAGTACATGTATCGTTTTTTCAAATTTGTCTTACGCTATTTGTTATTACAAATAGAGAATGTTCCAGCTAATTTACAGAAGTTTAGCCTCAGGAATTTGTAAGTTCACTGAGCATTCCAACCCCACATTAATCACATGCTTTCTAAAGTAAGCACCCTTTCTTTTAAAAGCAGCAACTCGTGTGATTTTTCACTTTTAGTGAAAATATGAAGAAATACTCTATTCATTCTTTTCACAAATATTCATTGAAGTCCTCTGGGCTTAGCACTGTTGTGGGTGCTGAAAATGCAGCGTATATGGAGATTCCATTCTAGTATTAAAAATAAATAATTATGTCTGCATAATGACAAGTTCTGCAAATGAACTAAGATAAGTGATGTGCATAGACAGTGACTTCTAGGAGTTGAGATATTCCCTGAGCTTGTATAAAGCACAGGTCTCAAGAGCATTATGGACTGGACCTCCAGAGCTGGGCTAGGATGGCAAATGCTACATTGCTCCTGTGGATCACATGAGAGTTTAGTTTTACAGTTCTACAGATATTTATTGCATGCCCACCCTATGTCAGTAGTGGTATTGAAAAGAATTGAACTTCCAAATAAAGCAGCAACAACAGTGATAGAAGTGTGGGTACCCTAGGGAATAGCCCTTGACCTAGTTGGTAGAAGAAGATAGTCTTCTCTGGTGGGTGATAGTCCTCACCCACCAGAGAAGGTGGGTGAGGTCAGTGATTCTCACACTTGAGCATGAATTAGAATCACCTGGAGGACTGGTCAAATCACAGATTACTGGACCTCCATCCTTCCCCCTACCTCTGAGGTTTTCTCTTGCAGTAGATCTGGGGTGTGGCCTGAGAATTTGCATATCTATCACCTTCCTATGCTCATTAGCACTGTGTTCGTTATTATTATTATTTTTAAAATAACCACTGCCCTTTGCTACCAGACTCCTCCCTCCTTAGGTTTTCCTCAAGCAAGAAGTCGATTTTTCCACCCCATTGAAATCAGGCTGGGCCTGTGACTTGACCTGGCAATGAAATGTAAACGCAGGGATGGTGTGTCACTTTGCAGCAGAAACCCTAAGAGCCATTATGTACTCCTGCCATCTTTCTCTTCCCCTCTGTCAGGAGACAGGTATATCCCAAATATGGGGCTGCTCATTCAGCCTGGGTCCTGTAATGAAGAAGAACTGAAATCTATCTGCACTGATTCATGATGAACGTGCAACACAGGACATAAACAAACCTTTGTTGTTATAGGCAACTGAGGTTTGGGGATTGCTTGTCAGTGCAGCATATGATGGTAAACTGATGGATACAGAAGACTTCCTAGAGAACATGATACTGAGTAGAGTTTTCAAGGTGCATTGTCCAGGCAGAGAAGAGGCGTTTGAGATGGCAGGCAGGCTATGTGGGGTATCTAGTGCATAAAATACTTCAGTATAGAAAGTGATGGGAGAGGTAGGCAGGAGCCAAACCATTGAATCTCTCATGTCAAATTTCATCCTCTAGAGACCAGATGACAAAAACCTCAAATGGAACATGCCCCAAATAGAGCCTTATATCTATCTATCATTCCCTATCCCCAAGCTGTTCTTTCTAAAGTCTTCTCCAATAAATTAAACAGTACCAACACTTACCCTGTTCCTCAAGCCAAAAATCCAAAAGTCATCCCTGATCAACTTGTGTCAATCTCTCATTTCTCATCAGCAAGTCTGGTTGGCTGCACCTACAAACACAAGCTCAGTCCTTTCCAAATCCACTGCCTCACCCTGGCCCAGCCACCAGCACCTCCCCCTGGAATCACTGCAACTATCTCCTGGCCAATCTCCTTGTTTCCAGCCTTGCTTCCCTGTGGTCCATTCTCCACATTGCAGCCAGAGCGAGCTCCTAAAAGTATAAATCAGATGATGGATTATGTCATCTCCCTGCTTGCAATCTTCCAGAAGCTTCCCATTATATTGAAAATAAAACCCAACATCCTTATTGTGGCTGATAAGTCGCTACATAACCTAGCCTCTGCCTACGTCACCAATTTCTCCTCATACCAAATTCCCTTGTCCAGTTCACTAAGTTCAAGCTACCCTGGCCTCCCTTCGCACTGCAAGTTCCCTCTGTCAGAAATGCTCACCCTCAGTTCTCCATGCACCATATCCTCGGGGGAGCCTTCCCTGGCTACCCAAACTCAAGCAGTACCTCTGCTCCTAAGTTGAAAATCTTTCTTCATTACGCCTATTGCTGTTTGAAATTATTTTATGTACTTGCAAGCGATTGCTATTGCTATCTGCACATTCATTAGAATAGAAGTTCCAAGACATCAGGTCTAAGACTTTCATGAATTCATTTGTTCACACATCCACTCAACAAATATTTATTAAGCATGTAGTATGTACAAGACATTGTCCCTTCTGGGGACAATATTTCAGCCGTGAGCCACTGCCTTGGCACATGCAAGTTGCTTAATAAATATCAGTTGACTAAATAAATAAATGAATAAACCAAAGGGTAGAAAAAAGATTGGATCAGAAAGAAGTATATAGGTCACATATACTTGCTAATGAGAAAACTGAACTTTAATAATAAAACAACAAAATGCTAATTTAGACTGGCTGAGACATCCAGATCAAACAGCATTGGTCCCAGAGAAAATGAGCTAGGAAAGGCTCCCTCATTGGGACTTCTGAAAGTATACAAGAATCAGTAAAATGGAGAACATGACTGTGCATAAGCAGCATGAAAATACCACGCACCTGTTCTTCTAGTAGCAGGATAACTACTCAGAAACTTATTAAGAATAATTTATTAAGTGCTTTCCTTGATAAAGGAAAGGATACTGTATTGTAATTAGCCACACTCACACTACTAATTCCTAACAATAATTTTGTGTCCAGGATGTAATGAATCTTTCAGGAATTTCAAAAACTGCTACAAGTTGAAGTCAATTTTGAGACAGCAAAGCGACAGTGTTTGTGTGGGTTGAAATGCGGTGGCTGGTTCCAGCCAAGAACTCCAAAGTTTTCCTGATTTCGGATACAGGTATATTTTTCCCATAACATACTATCACTTCTATGTGAAGTCATATGTACCTTCTGCCTCTTCTTTCCATTACAAGGAGTAGTGAAGACATAAACCAATTCCAGGTACAGCAAAATCTCAATAATTCAGGCTCACCCTGGAGAAAGCCAAGGGCAACTATGGCCAAGCCTGAATTCTAGAGGAAGGAAGTGGTGTAGGCTTTTTAAAAAGGTACATCCAATATTAACCAAGTATTGACTTTTGCTAGTACCTGGGGGGAGGACTCTAAATTAATGTCGGATTAAAATGACTTACAATGGCATATTGCAATTGATTTGTCCTCTTAGGGAGGATAAACATTTTCTTCTACAAGATTAGTTATATTGGTACGTGTGTGCTCGCCGGCGGTCCTCGTTCTCTCCATGTACCTGAGGGACGCGCGGCCACCCCCGGCCGGCGCTGCAGACCCCCAGGAGCCCGGCCCCGAGGTGTGAGATATTTCAGTCAAAGGAAGAGATAGCTCTTCTCCTAAGATGGAATCTGTTGTTTGGGAATGTGGTTGATCAACTTGATATGTTGGCCAAGTGGTGCCCTATGTAATAAAATGAAAAGAAGAGGCAAGATGATGTCATTTTCCCATATTGTGAAACCAAAAACAAATGCCTTTTGTGAGACCAAGCTAACAAACTTCTGACGGTGCAAAGAGTATTTCTGTTTGAAGAACTTAACAGTAAGATAGAAGTACTTTCAAGCTGAGACCTGCAAGTGTATAAAGATCTAAAATACGTATTGAGTAGGCCTGATCATCTGAATCTCATTCAGTCGAGGAAGCACGGCTGAGTTGGATCGTCTTCATTCTGTGGCCCTTGTCTATGTTTGTGGGGCGTATAGGTGGACACAGTTTGTTTTCTTGTGAACCTATTACCTTCAGGATGTGCCAAGATTTGCCTTATAATACTACGTTCACGCCTAATCTTCTGAACATTATGACCAACAGACAGCAGCTTTAGCAATGGAGCCATTCCACCCTATGGTGAATTTGGATGGTTCTCGGGACTTCCGGCCATTTGTGCACTCTCTGCTCCTATTTGTATGGAATACGGACGCGTCACACTTCCCTGCCCTAGGCTCTGTCAGCGGGCTTACAGAGAGTGTTTGCAGCTCATGGAGATGTTTGGTGTTCCTTGGGCTGAAGATACGGAAGGCAGTAGGTTCCCAGATTGTGAAGAGCCGTATCCTCGACTTGTGGATGTGAATTTAGCTGGAGATCCTACTGAAGGAGCCCCAGTGGCAGTGCAGAGGGACTGTGGTTTTTGGTGTCCCCAAGAGTTGAAAATTGATCCTGATCTTGGCTCTTCTTTTTCACACGTGTGTGATTGTTCACCTCCTTGTCCAAACATGTACTTTAGGAGAGAAGAGCTTTCATTTGCTCCATATTTCATAGGATTGATTTCAATCATTTGCCTCTCTGCCACATTATTTACTTTTTTAACTTTTTTGATTGATGTCACAAGATTCCATTCTCCTGAAAGACCTGTTATATTTTATGCAGTCTGCTACATGATGGTATCATTAATTTTCTTTATTGGGTTTTTGCTTGAGGACCGAGTAGCCTGCAATGCACCTAGCCCTGCACGGTATAAGGCTTCCACAGTGACACAAGGATCTCATAAGAAAGCCTGTACCATGCTTTTAATGGTACTCTATTTTTTTTTACTATGGCTGGCAGCGTTTGGTGGGTAATTCTTACCATCACGTGGTTCTTGGCAGCTGTGCCAAAGTGGGATAGTGAGGTTATTGAGAAGAAAGCATTTCATGCCAGTGCGTGGGGCATCCCTGGAACTCCAACTATCATCCTTTTAGCAGTGAATAAAATTAAAAATGACAATATTAAAAAAAAAAGATTACTTATATTGTTTTCTTAACTCATTTTTTCAGAATACTTAGGCAAAACTCAACCCAGGTCCAGTCCATCTGTATGCAAACTTTGGATCTGTGGGTCTGAATTAATATTTTATCATAAAACTAAAAAGCATTCTTATACCCAGCATGGTATAGTCTCTCTAACGTTCTGCAAGATCTCGTCAGAGACCTCTTTCTGTGTTTAGGTGTCAAGATATTAATTGCTTTTTCCAATGTGTCGTGACTCGTGTTTAATCACTTTTCTTTAATGACTCAAGCTGGGAACTCAGTGATGTTTGTGAGTGGCAGGATGACATAAAAGAAGCTGGGTGAATTCTCTCTTCACCATCCTCCATGATGTGATTTCACAAGCTCAGGCTTCTGCCCAAGTAAGCTATCATTCACTTACTTCATGGCGAGAAATGCCTAACGTCTCAGGGTTGAAAAAATTATGTCAATGTTGTGCTTACACAAGAACAGATGACAGGACAAATGGAGCAGAATAAAAAGTCCAGAAAACCATATATACTTTCAACAGACTAATGTCAAAGGGGGAAAGATGAACTTTCTAATAAATAGCACCGATCAATGGATATACAAATGGGGAAGAAACGTATCTTAACCCCCTACCTCATACCAGGTATAAATATCAATTCCAAAAAGAGTACATTATTTTTTTTAAATTTATTTATTTATTTATTTTTGGCTGTGTTGGGTCTTTGTTGCTGCGTGGGGGCTTTCTCTAGTTGCGGCGAGCAGGGGCTACTCTTCATTGTGGTGTGCAGGCTTCTCATTGCGGTGGCTTCTCTTGTTGCGCAGCACGGGCTCTAGGCGTGTGGGCTTCAGTAGTTGTGGCTCGTGGGCTCCAGAGCGCAGGCTCAGTAGTTGTGGCACACGGGCTTAGTTGCTCCGTGGTATGTGGGATCTTCCCAGACCAGGGCTTGAACCTGTGTCCCCTGCATTGGCAGGCGGATTCTTAACCACTGCTCCAGGGAAGCCCCCCCAGGAAGAGTACATTATTAATAATGCCATTTGCTGCAACATGGATGGACCTAGAGATTGTCATACAGAAGAGAGAAGAGATTGTCTCTCTCTGAAGTCAGACAGAGAAAGAGAAACATCGTATGATATCGCTTACATGCGGAATCTAAAAAAGAAATGATGCAAATGAACTTACAAAACAGAAACAGACTCACAGACTTAGAGAACGAACTTATGGTTACCAGTAGGGAAAGGTGGGGGGAAGGGATAGGGAGTGTGGGATTGACATGTACACACTGCTGTATTTAAAATGGATAACCAACAAGGACCTACTGTAGAGCACAGGGAACTCTGCTCAATACTATGTAACAACCTAAATGGAAAAAGAATTTTAAAAAGAATAGATACATGTATATGTATAACCGAATCACTTTGCTGTACACCTGAAACTAACATAACATTATTAATCAACTATACTCCAATATAAAATAAAAAGTTAAAAATATAAAAAAATAATTTTAAAAAAGAAGTACAGATCTAACCATGAAAAATAAAACAATAAAGCTCCTTAAAGAAAGTATACAGCATCTTCATGACATTGGAGTCTGTATAGATTTCTCAAACAGGACTCAAATTGCCAATCATAAGAAGAAAATGATACATTTTTATGTTAAAATAGAGAACTCTCATTGATCAAAAAGACAGCATTGAAAGAGTAGAAAATGCAGCTCACAGAATGGAAAATCATATTTATAATGTATATCTGACAAATAACTCATTTCCAGAATTTGTAGAGAATGTCTACAAATCAATAAGAAAAAGACAAAAACCTAATAAAACTGGCAAAAATGTGGACAGGCACTCCACAAAATATGAGATCTAAATGGTCAATAAACATACAAAAAGGTAGCAAGTCTTATTAGTGACCAGAAAAACTCAAATTAAATACACAATGAGCTACCCCTACACACTGAGCAGAATGGCTCAAATGAGAGACAGACAGTATCAATGGCTTAGTAGGATGTAGAGCAAGTGGAACTCCCATATATACTGCTGATGGGACTGTAGGTTGGTAGAACCATGTTCAAAAACTTTTTGGCAGTGTCTACTAAAGCAAAACATAAGCACATCTCATGATCCAGCGGTTTTACTCCTAGGTATACCCATTACAGAAATGCACATACAAGCATATTCATAGCCCCAAGCTGGAAGCTACCCAAATGTCCATCAACAGTGGAATGAATAAATAAATCGTGCTATATTCACAATCAGTGCAATGAGAATGAGAAAACTACAACCACACACCACAGCATGGATGTTTTTCACAACATTACGTTGAGTGACACAAAAGAGTACATACTGCATGAAATGCATTCACACAAAGCTTTAAAACAGGCAAAACTACCATGTGCCTTTAAAAGTCAGGACAGTTGTTCTTCTTTGCAAGGTTTTCGCTGGAAGGGGGCCTGAGGGAGGTTTTTGGGGTGCTTGAATGTTCTGGTTTTTGATCTGGGTGCTGATTACATGGATGTGTTCAATTTGTGAAAAAGCATCAAGCTGGATGCTTATGATCTGTGCGTGAAACTGACAACTTATAGTTCATGCATAGAATAAAATCTCACGGCATGCTATTTTATCATTTTTCAGTTTATTTTCGATTATATTTGGAGAGGCAGATTTCACATGATAGCTTCAAACCAACCATTATACATTAACCAAATTTTACACAAGCCATTTGAAAAAAGATCTAAAAATGTGCTTAGTTATTGGTATTATATAACAATGATCAAGCACCAAGAGTGTGCTGAGAGCTTTTCAGAACAAACATAGAAAAGACGAGTCCCTGCCTTCGTGGATACCCATTCCTCTAGAGTCTTGCGCATAAAACTTCACCTAATATTTCACACCCCTTTACTCATAAGGCATAAATAAGGAAGTTTGTTGCATTTCTCATTGTTACTTAATAAATATTTAATACCCTTTTCCCCAAGTATACCAACTATTACTAATATTTTTGCCTTTAAATACAAATTTCCGAAGTACAATATACAGTATACTCTGATTTGGTATTCACACAGTTGACCACAATATTCTTGCAGGTTGGTTATAACATGAAGCATGTTGAATTTCAACATTCACACATTTTTATACCACTTAACAGAATCATTTACTATTGGCAGAGCTTTTTTTGTTAAGAAAAATGAGGTGCCATTGCTCTTAGATTGATAAACTGTAAACAAAAACAGCACTGCCTTGATTCCAATAAGGATATCAGAAGTTATGGCACATTCAGAACAGTGAATTTTAGCACATCTATCAAGCTAGCCTTGCAGATACCAACCACATAGCTGCATGCCCTAAAATACTAACAATTTATGATCAGCTAGTAATGGGTGATATAAGTATGATTTGCTTGACTGTATTTTCCGTTTAAAGGAGAGGATACTGGTGTAAAATATCTGAAAACTGTGAGCTCGGAAATTTTTTTGCTTCTCTGCAAGGCTGTGTTCCAAGCAAATTCAGACTGAAAAAGAGGATGAAATGATTCCAACTTTAATCATTGGCTAAAGAGATCTAATTTCAAAACAATCCCTTAACTACATCTGATTGTTCATTTTTTTAAATGCAAGAGAAATGAAGTGAATTTTGATAGTGTAGTGATTTTCGGTTTCGGCACAAGAAATCATACGTCATGTGAAAATGCCAGAGAGCGTGGTAGAAGCCGGTGCCCACTACAGAAGTCAGGCCAGTCCCTGTGTCACCTCCAGGGAGCTCACAGCAGCAGGAGATTAGAGGCAGGTTTTAGAGGGATGGGTAGATGCTTCCCTCCCGGCCAGACTCTGGTCTTGACCCTTTCTGCAAATAGGATGGAGGAGCTGGAGTGAGTCTGGGGTCCAGGGAAAGAAGGTATAACAAGCTTGGGATCAATGGAGAGAAAGGACCCAACTGTGAACTTCACCTTATCTAGCTTCCAAGACCCCAAGCATCCATCAGGATTCAAGCCGTGGATAATCCCTTTCCAGAGGAAACCACCTTGCCTTTGGGCCACCACTGTGTGGTTTCCCAGGGGTATTATCAGGTCTGGATGTTTCCATTACGTGGCAATGATGCTGAGCTGAATTTTAAAGCTACACTGGACTTAGAGCAAGACTAAATTTCTTAGACAACCTCCCCAGATATGAAAAGAGTAGAAGAAAATTCTACAGAGTCCCTTCTCTTCTATGCGTGGGGTGGGGCTTAGAGTCATGCCCTCCCTACGGAGCCAGGCACGTGGCCCCAACAGGGCCCATTAGGAATAGATTCACCCAAGGGCAGTGGCAATAGTGGTTTGGTCCATCCACCATGATCCTACCTGGCAAATGAAGGAGTCTGAATGGGATTTGACAAATTTTTCTTATCCTGGGTAACTGCATCTCCACTTCTCTGCCAATCATAGAGCAAGAGATTGGGAACTACCTATCTCTGCTGCTCTCGTGGCTTAACCTGTGATAAAGGTGAGGGTGGCAGGAATGGGATGTGTTCTAGAGCCGTACTGGTTGGGAGGAGAGCGGGGATGGCAACACCCAACTGCCGAGGGTATTAACCTAGAATCCCTTTTGGGGTGAAAGAAACAACCTTATTGAATGTGCCCAACCCAAAACAGAGCACCAAAAGACTAAAATTCTGACAGTAGACAGTAATATATATTTCTTTTCATTTTCAATTATAAATCCTCAGTTTTCCATACTAAGGCTTAAATTGCAGTCACCTAGCTGAAAATCTGTACATAAACATGAGACTAGAAATAGATGACATGAAGACCTCTAAAGATGAAGGTTCACTACAGATGAAAGCATCCATCCCTTATTTATTAACAACATGAAATGTTCTGACTACCCTTTACAGTGAACAATAGGATTAGACCCAGCAAGCTAAGCATTATTTGGAAGTTTTTAGGATGGATGCTGAACGCCTATTGCTTTAAAATCTGAGATGCTTCCCAAACCTCTCTTTCAGGAGTGTATTATATCATCCAGAGTGATGATTCTTACTACCAGTATTTATTTATAATCCACCTTGTTCTCAGAAGAATTAAGGTAGCTAGTTTCTATCAATCGTTTTTCTTTAACCTGTAACAAGACATTAGGATCAAATGCCGAAAAGGATTCTTTCCGTCCAATTATGTCAAAGCACCATTCAACAGGTGGAAACTGAGATCAAATTCTAATGAAATTACAACGGCTTCCTTACACTGGAGAAACCTTGCTCTCAAGTTATTTTACAGAGATGACAATAAACCAAACTTAGGTATTTAGATAGACATTATAGATAGATAGATAGATAGATAGATAGATAGATAGATAGATAGATAGATAGATAAACGGTTAAATAGATCTTTTTTTTTTTGCACAGCTGACAAGTATTCAGAACTCTGGAGTAGGTGTTGGGGTAGTTGAGAATACCTCACAGCCTTTATCATATTATTGACAAGCTTTCAAAAAATTTTTAAAGCCATTGGAAATGGCTGGTATTAGTGGTGCATGGAAACCATGGTTTATAGTTAGAATGTCAAAGTTCAGCCATTGTCTCTACTCTTCAAGGCACAAGGACAAGTTCCAAATTCTCCAACTCATGTGTGAGAAGCAGAGCAACGGGTACCACCAGGAGACAGAAGATTAAGGAGAGGAACCACACACCAAAGCAAGAATGGGAGGTCCTTTGGGATGCCATGACTTTCAGATATTGATCGTACGTCATTAGCAAGCAACTCTCCCACACCTTGAGGTGGGTACAGGAAGGTCTCCTGGCCTGAATACCTTGGCCTATTAAGCAGAGAGCACACTTCATGCCACGCCTGATTTGGCAGTCCAGCACCTTCCTACCCTGGGCACCAGGAAGAAGGTCCAGAACGTTTCCATGAAGATCTGCAATGAAGATCGTAATGATGACAGAAGGGCAAGAATGAAAAGCCGGTAGCCCTTGATAAAAGTCAGCGGAGAAGTAACCCCCTTTATGGATACATACCCTGTTTCTTTGCCTGCGATGATCTAAGAACATTAAGGGAAAGAGAATCCATGCTTTTTTTTTAATTCTTATCTCGCTATCTCCCTTAGCTTCCCTAAAACAGGCATGGATTAACCATCTCCTCTATCACATATTTCCCGCCGTGAAATTTCATCAAAATGGAAAGAATCCAACCAATTAAACTTCCTCTTTTTTTTGCTTGGAATTCAGTTTGTATCTACTGGTAGTCCATTACATTCTTTTGGTAGGAAAAGATATTGCACTTCTTAAAATTCATCCATGTAATTAAGTCAAAGCTAATAGGTAGGTAGATATGTCTCTAGAATGTATACTTTCTGAAGACCATTGTTAGCATTTGCAGAAAAGCCTCCGTGATTTCTATTTCAACAAACTGTGGCCCCACTGGCACGTGATTTTAAACTACAGAGGGAGACGTCGGTGGTCATGAGCCGCAGGCAACATTGCATGTCCAGCGGCTCATGATTTCATTGTGCAGATGGGCACGACGATGACCAGAATGACTGTGCACGTGGCTGCAGCGATCAGAGCAGCAATCTTGCAGACCTTGGCTCGTCTGAACTCGGCTTCTTTCCTTTTTAGTAATGAGTCGTAGCCTGGAGTATAAATATCTTCCATCCAGTATTCTAAGTTGTTTGGGTTTAAAGATTCTTGAGTCTAAAAGTGAAGAGAAGATGTTAGAAATATGGTGAATATGTGCAACAGGTTCAAGACGTTCTGACAATCATCACCCCTGAAGCATCTCAGAG
The DNA here is from genome assembly GCF_028021215.1 of Eschrichtius robustus. Lineage (NCBI taxonomy): Eukaryota > Metazoa > Chordata > Mammalia > Artiodactyla > Eschrichtiidae > Eschrichtius > Eschrichtius robustus. Next base: position 167,937,675 of record NC_090824.1, read on the forward strand.
CTGTCTGCAGCTTGCTGGGGAGATGACCGAGGAGTCCAACGCTGCCCACCAGCCCCCCCTGAGGTGGACCACCAAGGACTCGGGCTCCCGCACATCCCAGATTGTACCTGCCCCTCTCCTACTACAAAGGTCATGATGGGGGACTTCCCTGGTGGCGCAGTGGATAAGATTCTGTGCTTCCACTGCAGGGGGCCTAGGTTCGATCCCTGGTCAGGGAACTAGATCCCATATGCATGCCACAACTAAGAGTTTGTGTGCCACAACTAAGGAGCCCATGTGCTGCAACTAAGGAGCCCATGTGTTACAACTAAGGAGCCCGCCTGCTACAACTAACACTCAGTGCAACCAAATAAATAAATAAATAAATATTTTAAAAAAACAGGTCACAATGGTCTTGACACAGGAAAACCCAGCGATTTCCTGGGAGCAAGCAAAATAGGGCCGAGACAAACAAGACTCTACGCCTCAAGGGCGTACGGCCAAGAACAAGCTGGCCCTGCTGCATGGGAAGCAGGGAAAGTCACTGAAAAATATTCTCCACTAACGGTCCCTAAGAACAGAGCTGTTTAAGGCAAGGCTATTGTATTACTCTGATTTGGTTCCGAGTTCTTCAGTAAAGCCTCTACTGAAAAATCAAAGGCACCTCCCAGATAAGCAGTTCAAACAAAACATAAAATATTTCCATTTCAAACATCTGTCAGGCCACTGCTCACAGGCCAGGTCTACAGACCAGTGGCAGGCCACCCCCATGCCAGGTGCAGGGTCCCCAGTGGGAGAGACCCCCACCCACTGACATTTGTCTCCCAGCCTCCCTGAGATTAATGTCTGTCTGCAGGAGAAATATTACATTTAACCTGTATCACCCAGGAATCCCATTCCCCGTGGATGGCTAGAATCTATTTCCATAAAGAAAGGCAGTGTTCTCATTTTACGGCAAACATTTAATAATGTGACTGTCACATAAAAGCAGCAACACATTGCAATTCCAAGTGAGGTCGCCTAAATCTTTGAAACACAAGCAAAATATCCAGTTTGAAGATTTTCTCAGATTGTTTAATGTTCATAAAGATGGGCATGTTACAAATCACACACACACACACACACACACACACACACACACACACACACAGGATTACAAAACAAATGCTTCCAAAAGTTAAAAAAAAACCCAGCTCGGTTGTACTGTGTTATTGGAATATTGATTATTCTAACCCGTATTAGTCATTCTCCACCTCTCCTTTCAGAACCATTCTCTGTTCTTTTCTGCCTTGCTCTGTGCCCCCAGGAGACCGGCCGATACGAACACATCCCAGGTGGATTCAGTCAGTGGGGTACAGCTCCCCCTGCCCCCTCCCCGATGGGCTACAGTTCTATCAGGTACCTGCTCTCACAGCTGTGGGTCTCGGTGGGTTTCAGAAACAGCGCCCTTTCCTTGGCCTTCAGATCCAAGGGCAGCAACAGCGTCTCACTCATGCTGGTCCCTGGGCGCTTCATGGGCTTTAAACCCTGCCTACACCGCCACCAAGAGTCCCCTCCTTCCGCTTCCTGCTGGGATGCTGACGACCCGCATTCCGTGGACTCCTCTGGCTGCTTTATTGCTCTCCTGCTTTGTTTTTGTTTTGTTTTGTTTTTTGGCCATGCGGCACGCAGGATCTTAGTTCCCTGACCAGGGATAGAACCCGGGCCCCCTGCGTTGGGAGCACGGAGTCTTACCCACTGGACCGCCAGGGAAGTCCCTGCTCTCCTGTTTCTAATGGCCTTCCAGTACAGGGGCCAGCAGACTCCAGCCCATGGGCCAGATACAGCCCAACACCTGCCTTTGTACAGCCTACCAGTTAAGAACGGTTCTCACATTTTTAAATCATTGAAAAAAGAATAAAAGGAAAACAATAGTCAGTGGTATGTGAAAATCATATGAAATCAAATCTCCGTGTCCCAAAATAACATTTTGTCGAAACACAGCCGTATCCAGTCATTTACAAGTTGCCCATGGCTGCTTGAGACAATTATTGGCAGAGTTGAGCACTTGTGATGGAGACTGTAAGGCCTGCAAAGTCTTAAAGTAGTTACTCTCTGGCCCTTTAGAGAAGAGTTTGCCAATATTCTAGAATATTCTGTACAACGTTGCATAATGAAAAGAGAATGGGACTTCGGGGTCCCTGAAATCCTCCCAGGTCCCCTTCCTCACGGAGGCACAATGTTCAAAGACTTTTCCAATTATTCATGTTATCTGGAAAGGCGGGGAGGGGTGGTAGGCGATGCTGGCCATTGCTAGAACCCACACCATGAGAAACAGGACATGCTCCATGATGGAAAGTTCCTTAAAATGCAGGATTGTCTGTTCAGACTTTGCAAGAAACTCCTACTCCAGCACCTCTGCTAAGTCCCAGGAGCCACGGTCTCCCTGAGTTGCCCAGGGCACTTCTGCTACTGCCCAGCTCCGGCTGTTAGGACAAGTGTCCTTATGCTTGGGCTGCAGCTCTTTCCCCAGCACAGCTCTGTCCTCCATGGGCACTTGGGATCGGTCTGTTTCCCTGGACATGAAAGCTCTTCAGCAATTTAACGGGTACCCTAGAGGGGAGAGAGGGAGCCAAGGTGGGCATATTAAGCTGGGGACTGGTCTGCAGGGGTGGGCTGGTTTGGGTGGAAGGCTGAAGGAGCAGCTCTCCCTGCTTTGGCACTTTGGAGACAGGCTCTGACCAGGGAGGCTGAAACACCACCTCTTCTTCCCAATATTCCCGAGGCGGGCCAAGGAGATAAACAGTGTGTAAACAACACATCAGATTTTGTCTTGTTCCCTCCAGCTCAGACAGAAGGAAACTGGCTTCCTTTCATAGGTAGATATGCTTTAGGGGCTGGGATTCATCCTGTGAAGTAAATTATTTTTAATTACTTTTTCCAATAACCACAAGCTCTCACGACACCCAGTGGGACACAGGGGGTATCCTCGGTTGTTAATTACGCCTGCTGAACACTGGAAATGGAAACGGGACCTGTACCTTTGTTGCACCCTCAAGTGGCCATTGATGGCAAATTTACATCTTGACGCCATGGGGCCCCAAGAAGATGGTCCAGATGTGGAAGCTGCCCTAAGACAGTACCTGGGTCTCTGCAAAGCGATGAAAACAAGTAAGGTGGTGCCTTTCTGCCTTCATCGAGTTCCTGATACCTGTTCTGCTTTGCTGCAAACACCCTCGAAAGGCTATCAAACTCTTTCCTGTCTTATATTTTTTTGTGAGAGTGTATCTAGATACACTATCCTTTGCATTTTTAAGTGATGTCACCTAAAGCTCTCTAATCTAAAGATCTTTTATTTTTTATAATTTTGCCTTTACGCTCCTGAACATTGGCACTTTAAAATTGCATGTATCTGTAGGAGCGAAATCTCCCAGACTCTGCCTCCCAAACTTTAAAAAGATGTTTCTCAGTCTATGACTCATTCAATTAATCTGCTCCTGTCAAGGTCATCCCATGATACTGGTGAAACATTGATTATTCCACCAGGTGAGCCATTCACACCTCTGGGCCTTTTCTGACTCGCCTGCAGCTCGTGGCAACCTAATACCCACAGGTTGCAGTGTGGTAGCCACAGCAGAGCAGTGGGACCCTCCTGCAGGAGAAGCAAATCCTATCTAGACTGCTTGCCAGCAGGATGGTGACAGGAGAGGACGTGGCCTGAAGGGTCAAGTGGCATGCAGCTGGCATGGGGACAAAACATGCAGGAGGTGACAGGGGCCAGGAGTACCTCTGGGGTGGTCCTGATATCACCACCCACTTGACTCTCAAGATCTGGCCAGAGATGTCCCTTCCCATAATTGCTGTCATTTAGGGCCCAACATAAACAAATGTCACTGCAGTCATTTGTGTGATGTGAAGCTCCACTATACTGTCATCAACAGAAAAATGACATGGTGGAAAGGCAACATAGGAGGAAGTGCAGGAGTCTTATTGCCGGATAGTCCAGTATGAATTTAGACTTGTCAGACCTGCAGCAAGTTCTTGTGCTTCTCAGGGCCTCGATTTCCTCATTTATAAACTTGAGATGAACAACATCACTCCCGCCTGCAGGCCACTGTGCCTTGAGCGAGAGACCGTGATAAAAAGCCCTGTACAGAGTTGATCGATTTCAGCATCATTTCATCAGCGCCAAAATGCCTTTTCGGTGCCTTCTTAATGCCAGGTACTTTAAATACATTATTTTCATTTCTGACAGTGACTCTGAAAGTTAGATATTATTATGGACATTTAACAGGTGAGGGAACCAAAGCTCAAACAGGTGAACATTCCAGGCCACACAGCAAAGGAACCCTGGCTTAGAACCCACACTGCGGGAAAACACATTTCTTTTCTCGCCACTGCACTGCACCTCCTGCAGCCCTCTTGGCTTTAGAGAGAGGCCATTTCAGGGGAGACCTAGCCATACCACCCCCCCCCCCAACTGGCATCTCTCCAACTGCCCTTTAAGTGGTGTGGACCTGCTGGGACCCGTACGTGAGTGGTGGCGTTGGGATGACAGCCTCGCTGCCCACAAAGCTAGCTGGCAGGTGGGGACAGGGTACTTCCTGTGCTCCCGAGGTGATGCGGACACACAGATAAGACGCAGTGTGGATGGAACCAGGTGGAACTGCCCAGCACAATGAAAGTGGCCAAAACCCAGCCCTGCCTGTGGTTGAACAGAAAACATGCCCTCCAGCCACAACTGTATTCACAGAGCTTCCGGGGATGGCGCTTACCTGGGACTGCTCCGTATGGAAACATAATCCATAGCTCGGCTCCCACAAATATGCTTTTATCCCACGTGCTACATGTGGAAGGAGAAATCAGCTTGTGTTTCATTAAACAGTTGGGCTGAGGTCTTGTGAGCAAATACGAGAATCTGCACTTGGTATGGAGTCTTAAACGCATCGTTAGCAAATCGGATGGCCAAAGTCAATCAATCAATCGATCAAGCATTCCCACTGCTACATGTTTACAAAGCAATAAGCAAAATATCAATCCCCTTGTGAAAAATCTCTGCTCTACGATGTATGCAGGTTCAGAATTCCATGGTGGGGACCCAGGGAGCTGAAGGTGAGGGAGCGGGTCGGTTAGGGCATCCGCTATCCATTCCTGCATCCACCAGGGTGTGGCTGGGCTCCCCCCACCCGGGGCAGTGAGAGGCTCACCTGCAGGTCCAGGGCTGTCAGCTTGCCCTTCTCGCCCGCGTTGCGAGAATACTCCTCGATGGTCCAGGAGGGCTGGCCCCGCTTCACCTCCGCCAACTCCGTCAGCCGCATGTCTGTGTACAGAGGGTTGTTCTTCATGTGGGCCTTGAGGGAGGCGGGGTAGGGGTGAGGGCTGAACACCTGCTCCACCAGGAAGCCGTCTTTGGGCTGCTTGGGCAGTCGGTGCTGCGGGGGCATGTCATACTGCCTGTCTGCCTGCAGAGGGGCACAGAGGAGTCCAGAGAGAGACACAGATGCCATCAGAGAGCCCACAGTGCCAGTGGGCAGACACCAGCTTTCCATCACTGGGCTCTGCCCGGGTAGCAACATGCAGTTATTCACGAGCAAATAGAAGGAATATCTTGGACTGGGGGAAATTTACTAGGAAAAGCTTATGATATTGATAATACTCAAATGACCCAACATTTCTATGCCAGGAAGAGATGATTTTATCTTACCCTCATACCATGACTACTATTATTAACACGCATTGTTCAGGTAAGGAAATGGAGCCCAGAAAGACTCAGTAATTTACCCCAGGGTGCACAGCTGCTAACGGGAGGAGCTGGCATTTAAATCTATCATCTGGCTTCAGAGAAGCTCTGCTTAACCACTGCATAGTACTTCCCTCTCTTTTTCTTTTCTTTTTTTTGCCGCACCACGTGGCATGCGGGATCTTAGTTCTCCGACCAGGGACCGAACCTGCGTCCCCTGTAATGGAAGTGCAGAGTCTTAAACCACTGGACTGCCAGGGAAGTCACTGCCTCCTCTTTCTCTTACCAATTTCTACCTGGTACTGAGGAGTAAAAGATATGGGGTCCTTCCCCCTAGGAGCTGGCTGAAACCACTGATGCCACACTGCTTCTCTGGATGGAAGAAGCCAAGCCAGAAAGCACGTGGTGGGAGCCTCTAGTGATCTTCAGAGACCTCTGCGTGGCCTTCAGGACAAGGGAACCGTCTGGACCACAGTTTGGAGGCAGGAAGGTGCCCAGCACAGCTGGCATCACGTATGTTGTCAGTCCTTGAGTTCCACCCGAACCAGGGGGCTCCGTTCTCCACGAACCCTGTTATAACTAGAGTCTTCTGGTGCTTTCTACTTCTAACTTGAGGCCCTCAGATCTCCACATAGATGTCACTCCCTCCAGAAGTGCTCCCTGACCAAGACCGGGTCAGCGCCCATCTACGTGACCCCTTCAGACTGCGTACGGAGCCCGCGGCCAGCACTGTCCCACTGAACCGTAACTGCCTGTCTGTCTGTCCGCCTCCTCCGCTGGACTGAGTTCCCCGAAGGCAGGGGACTGTAGTGAACACCTTTTAGTCGCCCGCTCAGCAAAATCATACCACCAAGGAGAAGGCACTCCCATCTTTGTTAAAGGGACGGATCCCAACACCATGGAGTCGTGCACATGAAACAAAGAGCCAAAGAGCTGTGGGTGTGAGCAACAGACAAAGAAGAAGGAAAAATAAGAACACGAGTGAGGGACAGTGTGGAAAAGCAAGAGGAGGAGAAAGGGTTCGGGTGTCAGGACAGGGAGCGTTTATGTGTGAGCACCTGATGAGACAACGTGTGTGAGTGGGAGTGTGTGTATCCTACACGTGCACGGGGACCAGGAGCACACTCCCAGCTACCAGCAAACTGGACCCATCGGCTCTTGCTCAAATACAGTGTAACTCTGAGCCCTTCCAAACCATTAAGACCGCTGATGCTGATACAAGGAAAGCAGGATAAACTTGGCCAAATCCAAATAAGAAAGTGAGGTGTCCTCTTATTTTCTAGCTCATCAAACCCAAGTATCTTCTAAAAGGTGTCACTGATTTTATTCATTCTACTCATCACCGCTACCGAACACTCAGAGGGCTCCCACGGCATGCAGGGCCCGTGCCGAGCTGGGGGCAGAGCAGGTGCCAATAATAACAGCAAGGCATCATAACTACAATTAATTGAGGGCTGACTGTGTGTGTCTCCTGCTGTGCTCGGGGCTGAACACGTGATATCCTATTTCAGCTTCTCGAAAACATCGGCAAGGCTATAACATTATAATCCCCGCTGTGGATGTGGCAACTCAGAGAGGTTAAGGAACTGGCCCAATGTCACACAGCCAGGAAGTGGCAGAGCCAGGATTTGAATTTGTTTTCGCTTCTGAGACGGAAAGTTACCCGCTGCCCACGCTTGCCTCCCTGCTCCTACCATGGAGGCCTTTGCATTCTAACATGGCAGTCGGTGTGTATACCTAAGATACTTTTAAAATAAAGGTTGGTATCTACTCTGTCTGAACAAAGAGGATGAAAGGCAGGAGATCAGAGACCAGCAATAATCTTGGGAGGCTTTCAGAGGCTTATGAATTAAGAGGCCTTGACAGGAACTGGGTCTAGGTCAGCACTGAGGAGGTGGACAGGACACTTTTTTTTTTTTGATGTGGACCATTTTTAAACTCTTTATTGAATTTGTTATAATATTGCTTCTGTTTTATGTTTTGATTTTTTGGCCACGAGGCATGTGTGATCTTAGCTCCCCGACCAGGGATCAAACCCACACCCCCTGCATTGGAAGGTGAAGTCTTAACCATTGGACTGCCAAGGAAGTCCCTGGACAGGAAACTCTTGATGGAGAAATCACGTGAGTAAAGGTTCGACAGTGGGATGGGGCCTGGCCATCCTAGATGCTTCATCAGTACTTGCTGAATGAGTGACTGAGTGAATGAGGGTGGCATTTTTGAGGACAACCAGGTAGACGTATCAAGGTGGAGAAGGGCCCAGTCCGGGTGAACTGGAGCCCTCCTGTTGGGGAGAAGGACATGACATGCCCAGGGTTTGAGTGGCCAGGCTGAGTGGCTTGAAACTTTTTGCTGAGCAAAGGGAAGCCAAGGAGGAGTTGGGAACAGGAGGCACTGCACACCCCAGAGTGGAGCTTTAGGAAAGGGAGCAGAGCAGTGGTGGATGGGATGAGATGGAAGTGGCGGCAGAGGTGGGGGGGTGATGAGCGAGAGAAACCAGTTACACATGTGCCCCCAAATCCCAGCTGGGAGGTGGTAGGAGCCTAGACCTGGGGGAGGGAGGGTGGATTTAAGCAGAAAGAAACATCACAGAAGATAAATCCACAGGGTCGAGTAGCCCAACTGGATGTGAGAGAGCCGAAGAGGGAAGTCAGAGATGAGAGACACCCCTTCACTTTGGGGAATGGCTAGAATGGCGACCCCAGAATGGGTACAGGGAGAGGGAAGCCTGGCTTTGAAGGAACAGAAAATCTAGCTGGGACCTGTAGATTTCAGCCCACGGCAGACATCTGGGGGAGCTGGCCTTCAGCAGTTTGAGATTTGGGAGCAAAGTTCAGAAGGGCCCCAGGGGTGGTCACCACCATGGCAGGCATCAGCTCAGGGACGGTGAGAGCCACACGTCGGGAGGGAGAAATGAGGTCACAGAAGGAGGCCAAATGAAGACCGCTCACCCCAAACACTAGCAACTTTGAGCTGTGCATTTCAAGGGATCTCTCTCAAGCTTATTTCTGTTGGTTTCTGGGGGCTCTGACATTTTATAGGTTGGACGCATGGCTAGTTCAGTTTAACTTGATGTATCTACAGAAGTGCCAAACCACTGGAGTGCTCTAAATGGCCATTTTCAATGCTACCTAAGACCCAGGGCTCCAGGAACCTGGCCAGACTCTGGCAGCTAATTGACACGACAGCAGTGCCAGAGGAGAAGACCCGTAGCTGGGCACCTTGTCGGAGTGTCAGCACATAATATACTCTGATTTCTGTCCAACACCACGCGTTGCAAGTGGCTACCGAAGAGAACGGTGGCCAGCACAGGTACCAGAGGTTCCTCTGGGATCAGAAGAAAATCACTTCTTATTTTACTCTCTTTCCCTGCTTTGGACCCTGAAAACTTCCTTAGGGCTCCATTTTCTAATCTTGCCCTTCTTGGCATTCGAGGGACTCCGCCTCCTGCTCTGTATTCAATGTCTGCAGCCACACCTCTTCACTCCCTCTCTGGTGACTGGTCCGTCTGTCCACGGACCTTTGGAATCAGGGAAGGGAATTGAGATGAGCAACACATTGGAATGGCATCACTTTGGCCAGAAAGGGTTCAATGTAACCTACTTAGAAGGAAGAAGAACAGCCACAAGTACCGCTGAAACAAATCATCCTTACTGCAGGGGACGGGAAGAAGAAAGAATGTGAGTATGTGTGTATGTGCTCACTCCAGCACTGACAGAAAGATGTTGACTATAAAGGTGCAAAAACGCTCAAGTTCCCGTAAAACTGTGTAGGAAAAAACCTCAAAAGCAAAGAAAGACATCATATTAAGAGTTGCCATCCTTGGGCAGTGGAACTGTGAATAATTCCCTTAATTTATCTTCTTTTCTTACGAATCATCTATTGATCTTAAAATGAAAAAAACTCAAACTTTTAAAAAGGAACACCACGCATGCCACACAGTACGTGAAAGGGCCATAGGAGCTAGCTCGCTTTTAAGTCATTTCCCTCCTTTTCTTTGCCTGCATCCTGCCCTTTCAGAAAGGACAGGAAGAAATCCTTGGTGATGCTTGTCTGCTCTGCCATGTTCCCCATTCTATGAAAATCAGGTCTCGAACCACCAGTCCAATATCTGAGCCATGCTTTCTCCCATCGGCAACACAGCAGCGTGTGCTCCTCCGGGCTGACGGACAATTTGGTGGGACCAACCACCAGGCTATGCTGTCCTCTCTGCTCTAACGTGGAAAGTCTGGAAGGATTACGAGCACAAGAAGGGCAGACCTCTCTTTCGTGTAATGTAAGCTTCCAGGCTTGGAAACAGACCAGGGCTATAGTAAGGCTGCTGCCTAGTTACGCGAGCTTACACGTGCATTATTACCTCTTTAGATTTTCGATGCCAGTCCTTACTCTCCCCAGGGCCTCTGTCTTTGACATCCTCCTCTCCAACGCCCACGCGGCTGGTGTAAGTGATGGTGCGCCAGTCCCTGGGCGAATTGGAGATGCTGGCGATTTTGGATTCTGTGGCGCTGTTCTCCTCCGTCAGGGACCTGGAGGATGGCCTGGTGAAGAGGCTTTTTTTTAACGCCTTGACACGAAGGCTTTCGCTGTTGCTTCCGCTGGCGTCTGAGCAGCACCAGTCGGCCGAGTTCTCCAGTTTGGGCCCGTGGGAGCCATTGTGTGCACGGAACATCCGGGGAGAGGCGCTCTCATCGGATGGAGCCTCGCTGGTCAAGGAATTCAGATCTATCTGCACACTCACCTTCTCGGGCTGCTGTATCTTCTCATCCAGTCTATTGAGCTTGCCCAGGACCTGGGAGATCTCCTCGCGGACACCCGACAGCGATTCGAGCTTCCGTTCAATTTCACCGATCCTGAGGACCAGTTTGCACACGCTGGTCTTCAACTCCTCTTCCGAGTGGTGACTGTTTTCAGGCCGGTTGCCCTTTTCTCCTTTGCTGCTGGGGAGCCCGTTGGCGATTTTGGTTAGGTTGTGCTCTGGTGAACTGTCACAGTCCGACTTGTGAAGCTGAGACAAAGATCCTGTGCTGTTGTAGCAGGATGACTGTACCACTCCCGTCGAGCCACTGATGCTCATGTCGTCAAGAAATCGGAAAATGTCACTGATGTCATCACTGACAACTTCCGAGTCGTCATCTGACTGCTTCATGGCGTGCCTGTCACTGTACTTGCCCTGCCCAGAGGCACACAAGTCTTTGCATTTCTTGGGCTCCAGGACGTGCTGCTCGGTCTGGGTGCCCACGCTACTGGTGTCTGAGCTGAGCTGCCTGCTGGTGCAGCTAATGCTCTTGTCTTTAAACTTTTTGACCGGTTCATGCTTCTCCAGGTCAATGGGGGACGAGATCTCTTTAGATTTGAGCCCGTTTGGCTTGGCCGCGTAGCCGACGGGGAGAATTGGCTGTTGCTCCTGCGGCATGAGGTAAGCTGGGCGCCTGTCCGGGGTTGGGAAGTTGGGGGTCTGGCTGCTGGGATTTGGATAGCGGAGCTTCTCCTCGGAGGGATTTCTATTGAAAAAGGACCGTTCAAAGTCAGGAACTTCTTCGGTGTTTAGGCTCCAGCTTTTGGCCGGCCAGGGGGTCTGCTTGCCCGGCCTCCCCGGACAGCGCCTGGCCTCCTGGGTCCCCATCACTGGAGTGGGTCCAAAATACGTGGAGGTTTGAAGGTCATCTAAGCTTTCGTGCTTTGCCCGCCTTTTGTCAGGAACAGGGGAGTACTCGGGATTCAGGTACTGGCTGTTGTAGGGCATCTCAAAGCTGTGATTGGGGAAGGGTGTCTTGTGGGACTCCTTTCGGCCCTGGGGTTTCCCGTGCTCGCCCTCAGCCTTGTTAGCGGGGCTGGCCAACCCGGGGGACACAGTCATCAGGTTGTGAAAGTCCTCTTTGAAGATGTTCCTTTTCTGGACGCAGGACTGGACCACGAAGGGCTCCTCGTTAGAAATGAAAGTCTCCTTGATGCCCTGGGTGAGGGGCAGGGAGTCCTGATCGGACATGGACTCGCTCTCGATGTTCATGGGGAAGTAGGTTCTCTGCATCTCGCAGGGCTGAGGGCTGGCCACCGAGTACGGGGCCAGAGCCTGCAGCCTGTCCAGGGAAGCCGCCCGGTTCTTCACATCTTTGCTGACCCCCAGCAGGAAGTTGGGCTCGGAGGCAGGTACAAACTGCGGGCAGTCCTTGCAATCCATCTTGCGGCACTTGGAAGACTGGCGGGTGGGGTAGCCCCGGCTGAAAGGCTGGTCACTCAGCTCGCAGCTGAGGGACTCACACTCGGCCGCGGTGCAGAGCTCCGTGTCCGAGCGGCCCGAGTCAAAGGACGCCTCCTTCTTGCGCATCTTCTGCCGGCCACTGGGGAGCTTCTCCTTGGCCGTAGCCCCGTTCATTTGGATGAGGTTGAAGATCGTCACGATATCTGCCGCCACCATGATTTTCTTCGATTGCTGGTTGTTCACGGTGCATTTCATCTTGTCTTTGAATAACGTGGCTGGAAAATTGGGATCGAGACAAGCCGTGTAGAAGAGCACGCTTCTCAGTTTGGAGAGCTGGGACAGATCAAAACGGGCACACAGGGATTTGCACAGGTCCTGGTAGGAAACGGTATTTTGCTTGCTGTCCAGTTCCTCCAAGATCTTCACCAAGACGAGGGAAGTTTCCTGATTGGTCTCCATGATTTAGAATTTCAAAGCCTCGCTGATGACACTGAAACTTCGAATCAGTTCTACGGGGTGACAATATTGAAACAGAGAAGCGGGGGAGAAAGGATTATAAACACGAGTGGAGTTTTAAGTCAAGCTGGTTATGAACCACATAAAGAAATGCAAGGAAAAACTTTTTAATGTTTAAAAAATGTCATAAGTGCTTTAAAAATATTTATAATATACTTTGTAATTCGCTTCCCAGTAATCTACCTAAAGAAATTGTTGACTATGATTTTGCATAAAGATGTTCATTATGTATATGTACAACTGATTCACTTTGCTGTACACCTGAAACTAACCCAACATTGTAAATCAACTATACTCCAATAAAAATTTTTTAAAAAATAGTTACAATTATAAAAAAAATGATGTTCATTACAATGGCATTTATAATAGTGAAAAAATAAAACATCTTAAATATCCAAATATTAGGAGAATGCATAAATAAAACAGGTTACCATATACGATGATTTCTTACAAACATTAAAATTATATTAATGTACATCCTTACAATGGAATACTACTCATCAACAAAAAGGAACAAATTACCAGTACTTGTAAATGACATGGATGAATCTCAAATGTATTGTGCTTGAGTGAAAGAAGCCAGACTCAAAGGCTACCTATTATATGGTCCCATCTTAACAATATTCTGAAAAACAGATCCGTAGCTGCCCGGGGCTGGATGTGAGGCAAGGTGCTGGCAAAGCGGCACAGAGAAATTTTCCTGGATGATGGAACTATTCCACATCTTGACTGGAGTGGTGGTTGCATGCCTCTATGCATTTGTCAAAACTCACAGAACTGTGTGCTAGAATGTGTGAATGTTAGCTATGTAAATTGTACCTTAATTATAAAATTACACACTGAAGACTTTTTACGACAAAAGAAAACTGTGGTGCAATACTGAGTGAAAAATGTGAAAATAAATCTGTTATGTAGTAAGATCTTAATTATATAAAATTATATCTTCTTGGAAATGAAACTGAAAGAAAATAATATACACTCAAATGTTAATGGTGGTTACCTCTGGATTGTAAATACGCATTTTCTTTCTGAATTAGTCATCTTTGTTTCTCAATATTTTATCATGCAAATTTTCAAACATACAGCAAAGTTGAAAGAATTTTATTTTTCTAATTAATTACTTATTATTTTTTTTTTTGGTTGAGTTGGGTCTTTGTTGCTGCGCGCGGGCTTTCTCTAGTTGCAGTGAGCGGGGGCTACTCTTCGTTGCTGTGTGAGGGCTTCTCATTGTGGTGGCTTCTCTTGTTGTGGAGCACGGGCTCTAGGCACACGGGCTTCAGTAGTTGTGGCTCGCGGGCTCCAGAGCGCAGGCTCAGTAGTTGTGGCCCATGGGCTTAGTTGCTCCGTGGCATGTGGGATCTTCTCGGACCAGGGCTCGAACCCTGCATTGTGTCCCCTGCATTGGCAGGTGGATTCTTAACCACTGTGCCACCAGGGAAGCCCTGAAAGAATTTTATAGTGAACACTCATATAACCACCATCTGTATTCCACCATTAACATTTTACTATATTTACTTTATCACATATCTATCCATCTACCCTTCATGAAGCCATCTTTTTTTTTAAAGCACTTCAAACTAAATTGCAGACATCAGTACACCTCCCCCTAAAGATTTCACCATGCATATAATTAACCCAAGTCCAATAATTGTTTACAGTTTCTCTTTTAATATAAGATTTACATACAATGAAGTGCACAAAACTTGTGTCTATTTGCTGAAGTTGTGACAAATGTATATGCCTGTGTTATAAGCAAAACCCCTACAAAGATCTAGAACGCTCCCCTTGCCCTTTCCCATTCAACCACAGTTCTTATTTTTTATAGGTAACTCTAATATTTTCTTTATAATTTCCCTTCTTTTCCAAAATTCCTACCATGACCACATATTATTTTGTAATCACCAAACAATAACTAACCTTATTTTGAAATGGGAAGAAAAATCTACATTAACATATCTTGGATGGAAAAATGAAAAACATCAAACCGAAAGCTTAACAAAGCTTAAGAGAAAGTAAAGCTCCTCATGGATAAATATGGACCCAGGTTCTGAGATTTACAAGGAAACATCAAATCACACACGTTACCCTCCCCAGTCACACCCTGCTTAGAAAAGGCATTTTGATGATTGACTTATTGATTTTAAATTTGACTCAGCCCACACACAGCCAGCCTATTTTCTAGGGAAACAGCGTCTTTGGTGGGGGGGGGGTTAAATTTCAGCTGCTCTGGACCATGGGGTCTCTCTCCACCCTGAGGGCAGTGCTCCCAATGGGCATCTATACGCATTAGTGAGCTCTCTCCACAAACGTCTGCGGGGACATGCAGAGACCAGTGGTTTGGATTTTCTTGTATGGAAAAGGCAATGAAGCCCTGAGAGGCTCTGTTCCTGCCTCTGTTCAAGTCACAGAAAACCCACGTCTCCCCACGCAGCTCTCCCTGCCCTGCCCCAGCCGCCCAATCCATGTGATAGAAGCACTGCATGTCAGGATGTTCTGGTTTGTTAAAGGTAGGGACAACCTGCCACGCTTGATCTGCAAGGAAATAAATAGGCACAGAAACCAGAGCGGAGGACAAATGAATGTAATTGAGGGAAGAGCAACTACTACTCATGGACATCATATTTCATAGTTTGGTGACACAAAGCACTTTCAGAGATACTCTTTTCTAGAATTCTTATAGCAATCTTAGGAGGATTTTTTCACTATTACTCTCTCCGACAGATGAGGAAACAGGCACGGAGCAATGAAAGCAGCAACTAGGCGCAACTAGAATTATCAGAGCTGGATTTGCAGCCCAACCCCGTGGGCCTCCGCAAAAACCCAAGACCCCACTTTCCCACGAGACTGTCTCAACTTTCTATTCTACTTTGCGTGGCTAAAACTGTATTAATCCCAGGTCAAATAAGAACTCGGAAAACCAAGGCCCAGTGTCTCCTGAAGTGAATAAAGGAAACACAAGTGATCTGCTAAACCTGAGTCATTTTCTATTAAGACTGAAATTGAGGGGATTACGAATGGCTGGGAAGGTAGGCAGGTGCCCCTGTGCAAATGGGCACATGGCCACATGCCTGGTGTGTGTGCCTGTGATGATTAATCACCATAGAGAAACTCCACGTAGATTTTCCACAATATGCCAACGAAAGCCATAGAGGACGAAGGAGCAAAAGAGAGGCTCGAAGGAAAAAGCAGAGTTCTCGGCTCTGTGACAGTGTAACAGGATCCGGCCTGCAGCACGCAGCCCCTGGCAGCTACCTCTTCTGGCCACACAAACAGCTCTGTGGTGTGCGAAGAGCGCTCCCGCTTCACAAATGAGGAAACTGAGGAAAGGAGAGGGAACGTGAGTCGCCTGGGGTCTGCCATTGGGCTAGGGCCCCAGTAGACCACAGCCCGGGATGAGGATATGCTGTGGGAGGAGCGAAAGCATCGCCCCAAGTGACAGATGTGAGTTGGTGGAGGGGGCAGGCTGAGTGGGACAGGCACCACAGCCTGACCACCTCCTGTGCACCGGGGCTTTTTTTTTTTTAACATCTTTATTGGAGTATAACTGCTTTACAGTGGTGTGTTAGTTTCTGCTTTATAACAAAGTGAATCAGCTATACGTATACATATATCCCCATATCTCTTCCCTCTTGTGTCTCCCTCCCTCCCACCCTCCCTATCCCACCCCTCTAGGTGGTCACAAAGCACCGAGCTGATCTCCCTGTGCTATGCGGCTGCTTCCCACTGGCTATCTATTTTACATTTGGTAGTGTATATATGTCCATGCCACTCTCTCACTTCGTCCCAGCTTACCCTTCCCCCTCCCCGTATCCTCAAGTCCATTCTCTAGTAGGTCTGCGTCTTTATTCCCGTCTTGCCCCTAGGTTCTTCATGACCATTTTTTTGTTTGTTTTTTAGATTCCATACATATGTGTTAGCATACGGTATTTGTTTTTCTCTTTCTGACTTACTTCACTCTGTATGACAGACTCTAGGTCCATCCACATCACTACAAATAACTCAATTTCATTTCTTTTTATGGTTGAGTAATATTCCATTGTATATATGTGCCACATCTTCTTTATCCATTCATCTGTCGATGGACACTTAGGTTACTTCCTTGTCCTGGCTATTGTAAATAGAGCTGGAATGAACACTGTGGTACGTGACTCTTTATGAATTACAGTTTTCTCAGGGTATAAACAAGACAAAAAGACAACCCTCAGAATGGGAGAAAATATTTGCAAATGAAGCAACTGACAAAGGATTAATCTCCAAAATTGACAAGCAGCTCATGCAGCTCAATATCAAAAAAACAAACAACGCAATCCAAAAATGGGCAGAAGACCTAAATAGATATTTCTCCAAAGAGGACATACAGATGGCCGACAAACACATGAACGAATGCACTGGGGCTTTACAGGAAATGTCCGCAACAGCCTGGAGAGGGAGGCACCACCACTCTGCACCCTCTACCGGAGGCGTGAGGAAAATGAGGCCGGAGGGATTACACGGAAGAGCAGAACCTGAAGCCGAATCTGGAGAAGGCCTAAGCCCAGGCTCTCTTCTCAGTGACAAAAGGGCAAGGAGGGAACATCAGCCCGAAAGCTCTGGGGGCTGAGTGAACCTGCCGTGGAATGTGGATGTGTGTGTACACACAGCGACGCCCACACACACACACACACTCATACCCTCACACACACAACCGCACACACAACTCTCGGCCACAGTTCACACACACACACACACACACACGCGCGCTCACTGCCACACCCACGTGGATGGGCATACACCCTCTCTCACCCACACCCCTTCTCTCTTTGGGCTCTCTCAGCCGAGCCCTCAGGGCTTGAACATTCTTAAGCTCCCAGCACAGCCTGATGTGCATCTGGGGAAAGGCCAAGGCATCCACAGAGCCACCCTCCCTGGTGTTTGGACGCCCACCCCCAGCACACCGCCTGCAGTGACCAGTCTCTGCTGAATCACGGGATGCACCTGGAGGCGGCAGGCACCACTCACAGGGCTGCACAGCCCCTCCTGGGGCAGGAGAACACGCCCCCCCCTCGTCCCCCGTTAAGGCGCTGAGAGGTGGCTGGCAGGGTCCCACCCCACCCTGCACTTGGGAGCCACCTGCTGAGTAACGTGCATGCAGCCCCAGGGGCAGGAAGTCCGGCCTGGGGAGCCCGTGAGCAGCTGGGCTTCTGGAATTCAGACCCATCAGGACCCCAGTGGCCCCCAACTGACCGCCCAGCTCAATCCCCACAGCCAGGCCTCCCCTGCCTGCATCTCCTATGTCCACTCTGCATTTCCCCCAGGGAGGCCTGTGCCCTCTCACTGCCCACACCCCGGGAACCCTGCTTCCCTTCCAGGGCCCGCCTCCAACAGCCTTGCTTTTCCCCCAACCTCTCACTGATCTCAGCTGGAATCAGTTGCTCCCTTTTCAGTGCTCAGCGGGCCTCTGTCCGCACCTTGGTAACAGTGTTTCTCACACAGGAAAGACTTGCCTCGGATGGTTTAAAGCATATTGAGATCTGGCCCCCCAACCCCAGACCAATTAAATCAGAATTCCTGGGAGGTGTCCAGAATCTCAGGAGTTGTTAAAGCCACCCAGGTATTTCTGAAGCGTGGGGTTTCAGACTGAGGGATTGAGAAACCCCATTTAGAAAGTAAAGGGGCTGGCATTAAAAGGAATGAAATTGCGCCATTTACAGAGATGTGGATGGACCTAGAGATTGTCATACAGAGTGAAGTAAGTCAGAAAAAGAAAAACAAATATTGTATAATATCACTTATATGTGGAATCTAGAAAAATGATACAGATGAACTTATTTGTAAAGCAGAAATAGAGACACAGATGTAGAGAACAAACCTATGGTTACCAAGGGGGGAAGGGGGGTGCAATGAACTGGGAGATTGGGATTGACATATATACACCACTGTGTATAAAATACATAACTAATAAGAACCTACTGTAAAGCACAGGGAACTCTACTCGATGCTCTGTGGTGACCTAAATGGGAAGGAAATCCAAAAAAGAGGGGATATATGTATACGTATAGCTGATTCACTTTGCTGTACAGTAGAAACTAACACAGCATTGTAAAGCAACTATACTCCAATAAAAATTAATTTTAAAAAAGGTTTCAAGTCTTTAACGAATTTCTGAGTAAAACGTTGACTGAGCTTAAAAAAAAAGAAAGAAAGTAAAGGGGCTGGGTTTTGTGAGAGGCAGTGCAACCTAAAGGTTGTGAAGATGGGCACACAGATTCCAGCCCTGCTCATCACTAGCTACATGACCTCCAGAAGGTCACCTACAGTCCCCAACCTCACTTTCCTTACCTGTAACAATGGGGTTAATTAACAAGCTCATGCACAGCACTTAATAAAGTGTCCCCCAATGACAGCCCTTCCACAAATGACAGCAGTCGCTCATGGAACAGCAGTGGCAGTGGGAAATCTAGTAGTGTCCGTGGGTTTATGCCTCACAGCGCCTCCTGCAGGTTAGGAAGTAAGACTACGTGAGCATTTTGGGGAAATGACTCCATTCTACCGAGAGAGCAAGACACACCTGTGCCTAAAGCAGCATTCTGGTCTCCCTAGTTTTCACACTTTCAATCTCTTCAAAGACTTTTAGGGGGTCCCCTGGTGGCACAGTGGTTAAGAATCTGCCTGCCAATACAGGGGACACGGGTTCGAGCCCTGGTCCGGGAAGATCCCACATGCCGCAGAGCAGCTAAGCCCGTGTGCCACAACTACTGAGCCCGCATGCCACAATTATTGAGGCCCATGCACCTAGAGCCCGTGCTCTGCAACAAGAGAGCCACCGCAATGAGAAGCCCGCACACCACAACGAAGAGTAGCCCCCGCTCACTGCAACTAGAGAAAGCCCGCACGCAGCAACGAAGACCAACGCAGCCAAAAATAAATAAATAAAATAAATAAATTTATTTGCAAAAAAAAGACTTTTAGTTTCCCACTGTAGGAAACTCTGTCCTCAATCATGTGCTTTCAGGGATCCGCATTAAACCCGTGAGTTACTGCCTCTGAGAGGATTACACCTCAAGAGGAAAAGAACAAGTTGTGCACAGAGTTCTTTATTCATCTCTTTTTTAAATAAGAGGAAAGTTCATAAACTGATTCCATGAGGAAGTTCTGAAGGCCAGAGGTTGGAATTATCCACTCAGAATAAACAGGGGTGTCCTCTCAGCCCCCTTATCACACGTCACTCTAAGACCGGCCCCCCCTCGTCACCTACCTGATGCCCACCCCAGGCAACTACCTCGGGTCTTCTTGAAGATTCTGCAGGCATTCGGAGCTTCACAAACCATCTGAGCAACAGTATGTACACGGCACTGTGCAAGGGACCACGGTGAGCACCCAGGCTAAGCCCCTCGCCTTCACAAACTGGAAAAGGGGCCCAGGGCCATCATTTTCCAAAGCCACATGGAGAGTTAGTGGCAGAATCGGCCGCAGGACGCAGGGCTTCTGACACCTTGCCTATTTTCACAAGTGTCTGTGCAGAAACACCAGTCCTGGGTGTCAGGTGCCACAGAAGCAAAAACAAGAAGCTGGGGACCCGGAGGGAGTGAGAAGAATCCCAGCCACAGGGAAAGGCCGGCTTCGCAGAGGAGGCGGCATCTGCAAAGGCCTCGAAGACTGAGGAGGAAGAGTGTGTTTCATGGTCTGGAGGAAGGAGACAGAGGGCAGATTCCAGGGCAAAGGGCAGAGGCGTGAAGGTGCAGCGGGGCGGAGTCTGACTGTGGAGCTGGGCAAGCAGGGGGCATCTAGAGAAGGCAGGGCGCTGAATTTGGGCTGGGGCATCTGGACTCAATTCCGCGGGCAGTGGGAGCTGGGAGCACCAACAGAGCAGGCGCTGGAGGGGCCGGGCCTGTGGCTCAGGTGGGCACTCGCCCACAGGACGCACAGACCGGGGTCCACATTCTCTTCCTTGGCAACGCCTCCTGCGCATACACAGCCAGGAGGACCACTCCAGGCTCTTCCAGCTCCAGGTCCATGGCTCTTTCCACCACACAGCGGTCTGTAGGTTTGGGAAGGGCAGGAAACGGATGCCGGATTTTTTTCCCACTACCTCATGACACTGTGTGTCTTTCTCATGTCATGCTCCAACTATGACAAATGTAGCTGTTCAGTGTATGAGGCTAAAGTGAATGTCCACCTTTTCATGACCTTCTGCATTTTTAACTGCTCAAAGCCTTGACATCGGATGTTGATCAAAAACGGAGAAGAAAAGGACACGATTTACGGATATAACTTGCAGGATTGCTGCATGAATCTTTGGACAGAAGACAAGCTCTCTGAATTTCATTTCCACCAAGTCCCTTAAAGGTTTCATCTTCCCTTCTGCCAACAGCTCCAAAATCTGATGAGAACAAATGACACCAACCTTGAGCTGGATTAGCAAAACTCGGTTGTGAAGTGTTCTTTCTTTTTTTAAATTTTTAATTTAATTAAATTTATTTATTTATTTATTTTTGGCTGCATTGGGTCTTCGTTGCTGTGCGTGGGCTTTCTCTAGTTGCGGTGAGCGGGGCTTCTCTTGTTGCAGAGCACGGGCTCTAGGCGAGCAGGCTTCAGTAGTTGTGGCACACGGGCTCAGTAGTTGTGGCTCTCGGGCTCTAGAGTGCAGGCTCAGTAGTTGTGGCGCACAGGCTTAGTTGTTCCACAGCATGTGTGATCTTCCTGGACCAGGGATCGAACCTGTGTCCCCTGCATTGGCAGGCGGATTCTTAACCACAGCGCCACCAGGGAAGTCCCTGAAGTCCCTGAAGTGTTCTTATTAAAGCTTTCCCATATGCCATGATATATTGATCTTTCCAACACTGAAATAATGGGCCAAGATGGAATGTGGGCACAATGTTCTCACTTTACACCCATGAAAAGCACAGTAAAGAGCATTTCTCTGCAGCATTTGTGTAATTCCAGCCCAGATACTGACCTGGCTTGTCGTTTTGGATTTTGTTTTTTTCCAGGGTGGTTAATGCTACTGTGATTCAGTGAAATTCTGGATTCAAACTACAAAAGGAAGGCATTCACCTAGGAATCTAAAGTTTATGGATGGGAATTTCTACCTCCCCTTGTGTCACCTATAATACATTTCAAACTGAAAGGCGACCCCTTTCTCTCTTAATGGCAGTTTTCCTCCACAAAGCTGCTAAAGAGGGCAGCATAGAGTTGGGAAGGGGGCTTTGCTCCTCTTTGGCAAGATGTATCCCCACAGAGCTCAACCCTAGTGCAAAGCCCTTGATTGAGAAATCAAGACATGAAGCATTTCCCAGATCTGGCAAGAAGGCAAGCTTAGAAAATGGGACAAGCCTCACATTATGAACACCTAGAAATGTTGGATAAAATATGATTTTTTTTCTTAATGTGTGCAGCTAAGCTTGCAAGAGAGCAAGGTAAACGTCCAGGTGCCAGAAACAGAGAAAGGATTGAAAATCACAGAGCTGGTAATGGAGCTGCTCTGGGGGAGCTGGGGCAGGAGGTTTGTACTAAGTTAGAATAGAAGTGGCCCTCCATGAGATGGTGAGTGGGAAAGATGTCTGCAGAAAGATGGGACCCTTTAAGGACTATTCTCTAACTGTAAGTGAGAGTATGAAATAGAGGAAAAATCTGCTTATGAGCACAGGAAGCAAGGACAGTTGTCAGCCTCTGCCTGGGCTCTTGGTTAAATGTAAAACAGGGCTTAGAATGTAAAACGTAAAACAGGGCTTAGAATGTAAAACAGGGCTGATGCCTTAAATATGTTAGGGCTCAATTTATGTTGCTGGATGGTTTAAGGTCTCTTGAGTTAAGAAATTAATGTGCAAATAGGTTCTATGTTGGTGATATCCTTGGATACAAGCAAAACAAGTGCAAAACTGCTCCGAACAATCAAGGGTGCCCCAAAGAGAAAAGAAGCCACACTAACGTTGAATACTATTTTTAAAAATTACAACACACAAGAGGAAATACACAACAGTGAGTAACAGTCAGCAGACACAAAATAATCAGGAGGATTAGAACTTCAAGAACATCACAAAATGGAAAACAATCTTAAAAAAGCTGTAAGTATATTTTAAATAAGTAAAGATATTTAAACATTTTGGAAATCCAAATTAAAGAAGATGTGAAAAAATGAACATATGCATCTGGTAAAGAATGAAACAGTACTTCTAGAAATTAAAAATAATCATTGAAATAAAAATCACAATGGACAGATCAAATAACATATTAGACATAAGTGAAGAGAAAATTGGTGAACTGGAAGATATATCTAAGGGAGTTTAGCAGTATGCAGTGCAGAGAAATAAAAAGATTTTTAAAATATGAGATTGAGGTTAAAAGGCATACAGCAAAGGAGAAGTTTTAACAAATGTCTAACAGGAGTTCCAGGAAAGATAAGAACAAATGGTGGAAAGTCAATAATCAAAGGGATAATGTCTAGGGAATGCTCCAGAATTAAAAACTTGAATTCTCAAAGTGCAACATACACTCCAAATAAGGCATACAAAAATGAATTCACCCTTAGACACCAACACACATCATATTGAAATTGAAAAATACCAGAAGCGAAAAGAAAGCCTTAAAATGGGAAGGTGGTGAGTGAATTACCTAGAAAAGGGTAAAACTAAAAACAGATTTTTAAAGAATAAAAATAGAGATCAGAAGACATAAGCATAAAATCCTTAAAGTGTTAAGGAAAAATAACTTATAGTTTTACAACTCTATTACCAGATAAACTATTATTCAGAAATAAAGAAAAAAATTATAATTTCAGACAGTTTGTCACTCACACTCCTTCCTCATTGTAAAAGCTACTAAAGAAGCTCCTTCAGAGAGAAGGAAAGTGAATCCAGAGAAAGGAAAGAGGTAAACATATAGTTAATTCTAAACACATCAACTGTATAAAACAATTACTAATTTTAGAGGTAAAATGGAAGGGGCAATGATCAGGGTTAAAACTCTCTAAGTATTACCTGTATTCTCCAGAGGAGAAAAGGGATGTTAAATACATTTAATGTTAAGTAAAAAAATGTATATTAGAAAAAATTTATGGATAACCACTAACAGAACAGGAAGAAATTGTAGAACTTAAGGTAAAACTACTGAACCAGTGTAGAGAAAACATGGAATAAATAAAATTCAATCAATTAATAGAAGGTAGGAAAGTGGGAAATAAAGAAGCAAAGACACATTAGGACAAGTAAAAATTACAAATAAGATGACAGAAATATTTCCAAATACAACATACAGAGTAAATGTAAATAGGTGAAATTTACTGGTTAAAAGACTGTGACTCTCAAATTGGATTTAAAAAATTTTTTTTAAATATTGCAATCAAATGCTACCTATAACAGACATACCTAAACATGTTGTCACAGAAAGGATGAAAGTATGCAGATGGGATAAGGTAGTATCAGTCAAAACCAAATCAGAATATAGTTGGTATCTGTTACAGGCAGAATGGCATAAGTGTTAAAGGTCATGACTCCAGAGCTAAATTGCCCAAGTTTAAATCCAAGCTCTTCCAGTTACCAGCTGTGTGACTTGAGCAAGTTATTTGTCTCTCTGTCTCAGTTTTCTCAGCTGTAAAATGGGGATGATAATAGTATCTATCTCATGTTATACGTATTAGCATCTGGCAAACATTAAGTGATTTGGCAATATGGATAAGGCTCAAGATAAACAAATCCTACTGCCATCCAAATCCACCTCTGGTTATGTTGTTTATCTATGGTTACCAGAGATAACCATTCACATGGGCTCAGAAGGAGGCAAAACTGTTTATTAAAACACTTTTTAATAGTAAAATAGTACAGTGGGGGAAAAGATAAACTTGGGGTTATTCAAATAATTGATAATACACAGCAGCTAATATGAATGCATTTATTTAAAATAAATTTAAGGATAAACTTCAAAAACATAAAAATGCATGGAAAAAGAAAGTTGCAAATGGACGTATATCATTGATATAATTTTTTTAAAAAAATAGAATGTTTAGGGATGTATATATAAAAAGGAAAGTATAAAAACATATATGGAAATGACATATACCATGTCTGGCAGAGTGGTTTCCTTTGGAGAGAGAGAAGGGGAAGGAAAAATGTGGTTTAAGGCCTACAATTAAGGCCCAATATTATGTGCTGTCTTGACATCTGGTGAAACCTGGAGGGTCTCGAATGATCTAGCCACAAGTTCCTCTCCCTATTCTGCTCCCACAGATAGGATCCCCTGGCCAAATAACCATCCTCATCAAAGGCACCAGGCGGTTCCTACTTATCCCTGGGTAGCAGGTTTGGTACCCTGCCAGACCAGGGATATTCAAACAAGCCAATCACGTCCTCCCACAGGAACCAGGGGTCACCTCACCCTCTTGTTACTATGAAGCCTGCCCCTGACAGACCCTGCTTGTTCACTCTGCTCCCAAGTCAACCCCGGTCTGGCCCTGTGTGATGTGCTGTGTCCTCCCCCCAGGCTGTGAGTCTATGTGATTAACAAGCTGCTGTCAGTCTCATCTTCCAGAGTCAGATGTCAGGCGACCATCCCCATAACCCTAGGGACAGAATCCTCCTTCTCCAGTGGGGTGAATAGCTGGCGATTAAACAAAAGGAGGAGCAGGTAGAACTTGAACTACCACATATTCTTTTCTTTAAAAAAAAAAAAAAAAGCACAGTAGCGAAAATGACAAAATGTTAACACCTATTTAATCTCTGTGGTACGTGGACATCTTTTAGGTTATTTTCTGTACTTCTCTGCATTTCAAAAAATATGTGCTAATTTAAAATGAACATCAATTTTAAAAACTAGATAAACAAGTTCCCACTTAGACCTGTCAAAATGGAGCCAAAAGAAAATTTTTATAAATAAGGCTGTAAAGGTAACTATTAAGAAAATTGACGACAGTTTTTTGTTGTTTATTATGTTTTGCTGCTTTTGCATTTTTATGGTGAGAGGCCCGTGTGTTAAAGGGAACGTTAAATAGTTATTTGCTTTATTTTAATTAGTTAAGAATTCTGGGTCGAAATGGCAATCTATTTGGGTAGACAAATTTTAGAGCCTACTACAAAGCTCCTATAAGTATAATTTGACAGGTAAATCAATGGAACAGAATAAAAGGCCAAGAAGCATACCCAAATGTAGCTAAGGATTCATTCTATGAGGAAGGTGGCATTTCAAGTCAATGAGAAAATAATGTTTTATTCAGTAAAGCATGTTACTGAATAGTGAAGTAATAGTTAATAGTTAAGTATTATTAGAAAAATCAGTTAAACAGTTGGTAAAAAATTAAGTTAGCTCTCATTCTTTGCCATATACAAAAGTAAGTAACAGATTAAATGTAAAGAAGGAAATCTGAGCCAGGAGTAAATAATCTGAAGTTGTGAAAAGATTTTCCACACAAGATTCCAAAAGTTGAAATCACGATGAAAAAGATTCGTCAACTTGGATAAATGAACGTGACTTACCATGTCAATAAACATCACAGAAATTGAAAAAAAAAATAGAATGCAGAAACTTTTTGCATCTTATAGAAAACTTTAAATATTAATACGAAAGAATGAACCACCCCAAAGACAAGGAGTCAATATTCAAAGAAAGAAAGGCAAAGGAAAAAATGGGCAACATCCTAATAAACAAAGAAAGCAAACTGAAACAGCAGTTTGTTTGACTGCCTTATCATTATACATCTAAAGAAAATAAAAATGATATTTTCTTTCTAAGGTGAAGAAGCACCAAAATGCTATGGATTTTTTGCCTGCTGAATTGGTATTGGTTAAAAAGACTCATACCACTGTTGGGGAGAATATGGGAAAGTGGGCCCTCCCAAGCACTGTTGGGGAGAGAGAAATTTGTGTGATCGTTACAGGAAGTAATCTGCATAAAACTTGAAATATGCACATCATTTAAATAAAACAAATCCACACCTGTAAATACTTATCTAAAGGAAATAATCAGATATGTGTAAAAAAAAAGTGCTATGAATATTCTCTTTAATGTTGCTTATAATAAGGAAAAATCAGCAATAACCTTTGTAGCTAACAGTTGGTTATATAAAATTGCAGTACACCAATATGGTGAAATGTCATGCAGCCACTAATAAGCCATGTTGCATAGATATACATACTGACATGTTTAATTTTTAATGATGTATTCTTAAGTAAAAAAGCGTGCTTCTAAATGGCATATTGTAATATGATGTAAAATTGTCTATATGCACACCCTATATACCAAAATGTTAATAAAAACTCTCTCTCAGTGCTTTTTCCTTCCCTTTGTTTTAGGTCTGTATTAGTTAAATGTTCGGAATATGTGATTTTCTAATAAAAAATAAAGAAGAAAAGATTTGCAGGCAAACCCCAGCAATGAAAACTTGGGGAAGTAATTTATTATCTCTGATCTTTGGTGTTCTCACCTAGAAAAGTAAGATATCAATTCCTCCTCCTGGGATTACTAACAGGGTCAAATGAGACACCCATCTATTTGTTCAAAAATATTTATTTTGTAACTGGCATGTGTCAGGCATGGTTTTAACTACTGGAAATACAGCAGGGGGACTTCCCTGGTGGTCCAGTGGTAAAGAATCCACCTTCCAATGCAGCAGACGTGGGTTCGATCCCTGGTCGGGGAACTAAGATCCCACATGCCGCAGGGCAACTAAGCCTGTGCGCCACAACTACTGAGCCCACATGCCTCAAGTTGAGCCTGCATGCCGCGAACTACAGAGAGCACACGCTCTGGAGCCCACGCACCACAATGAAGAGCCCACATGCCGCAACTAAGACCTGATGCAGCCAAAAAAAAAAGAAATGAAGTAAAATAAATCTTAAAAATAAATAAATAAATAAATAAAAGAAATACAGCTGGGTATTCAAACAGACCAAGAAAAAGAAAAAAAAAACAAAACACCTACCCTCATGAGCTTATATTCTAGTGGGGAGACAGATAATAAGCAAAATAGATAAGTAAAATGAATAGTATATTAGATGGTGGAAAATGTTATGGAGAAAAATAGAGGAGGGGTTAGAAAGCACGGGGCCAGGGGTGGGGGCTGTAATTTTTAATAAGATGTTCAGAGAAGTCCTCAGGGGAAAGATTACATCTGAATGAAGTTCCCAAATACCTATTCGGGAAACCACAAGCAAACCACATGAGGAGGAAAGCAAGCATCCCAGGCAGAGGGAACAGCAAGTGCAAAGGCCCTGAGGCTGAAGCATGACTGGCGTGTCTGGTTGGCCAGGAAGACACTTTATACAATATGATGCACCAATAAACACTATTTATTAGTTTATTGTCTCTGATATAATAATCAGCTCCAAGGTGATTATGTTCTTTATCAAAACATCTCCAAAAATAGCTCAGGCACCACTCATGTTCCATTTTACAGTGAAAAAATAATGAGAGCTGGGAGCACCCTTAACTTCCCTTCTATCCACCTAAAATCATCCCTATGTCAGCCTCCCTCCTGACCTTTGACTTCCCAGGAAGAGATGAGGCCCTGGACCAGATGATGACTGTTGGGATGAAGAGGTACAGACAGATACCATTTGGGGGAAGTCAAAATGTTTCCTAACAGTATAAGAACCCTCTAGTTCATTTCTCATTTAGGAAAGTTTTTCCAACCCTCCTTGTGTGTATTTTCCTATATATGCCGTTTTGGAAAAATGGTATGCCATTTTTCTATGTTTTGTTTTAATTTAACTGTTTGTTTTCATTTCATTATAAATGTAAACGCATACTCTAGATCCTGTGTGTGGCCATCTTATAACTGGGATGGCTATGTGGTCTCAGTGACTATTCGCACTTGGGGACAGTGTTGAACTTTTATTACTGTGTTTCCGAAACTGCATTCGATGGAACCTTTGGCCTCTGTGTGTTCATTGTAGAGAGGGTAGAGTTTTAGGATTCAAGAAACACTGACCAAGGTGAAGATCTGATCAGATTCCCCAGAATGTCCACTGCCACCAGAAAAAGTCAAAGTTACACCTCTGGTTCTGCAAAGTTCTGTGGCTTCCCAACACTTAGGTGGCAAATACTGATCATCTCAGAGGTTGTGCTGTATTCGTTTCCTATTGCTGCTGTAACAAATTACCATAAATATAGTGGCTTAAAACCACACAGATTTATCATCTTAGAGTTCTGGAGGTCAGAAGACCAAATGGGTTTTTAAGTCAAGGTATCAGCAAGGCTGCACTCCTTCCAGAGGCTCTAAGGGAGAATCTGTTTGCTTGCATTTTCCGGCTCCAGGAGGCTGCCCACTTTCCTTGACTCATGGCTCCTTCCTCCAGCTTCAAAGCCAGCAATTACATCATTCTGAGCTCTACTCCAGTGGTCACATCTCCATCGCTAACTCTTGTGTCTCCCCTTCCCCGTTGGTAGACTCTTGTGATTACTTTGAGCCACCTCGATCATCCAGCATGATCCCCCCATCTCAAGATCTTCATCACATCTGCAAAGTCTCTTTTGCCATGTAAGGTCACAGATTCACAGGTTCTGGGCATTAGGACGTGGCCATCTTGGGGCTGGGTACCTCTTTACTGGAGGGCCTGAACCCCTGACCACCAGTGCACACAGGGAAGGAAGGAAGTCTCGTCCTCTCCACTTTCTTATATTTAGGGTAGACATAGCTGGAAGGTTTGCAGTCCTTCTCAGAAGGCAAATGCTTTGCTCTAATTGATCAAATAAGATCTGGTTTGCCCAGCCTGTCAGGTAGAACCCTCTACTGACTGGCAGCTGAGGATAATGATAATTCGTGATGTCGATAAGGACTCTCTTGTACTGTAATCCTGAAATACATCCTAAAACCCTGGACACATGGAAGGTCATAGTGTCACATCCCTCTCCCCATTCTCCAAGCTCACAGCAACCCTGACCCATGCCTGCCTGGGCACCACGGCCCCAAGACAGGGAACTGGTCCTTCCCACGTCCTCCAACCATTCACTCCAGGACCTAGCTGCAACCGCCCTGTATCCTTCCTATTGATGGGGACGTGGTCTCTGACTCAGATCTTCCCCTTCCTCAGGCAACTCCAAATAGCACTTGTAAATGTGGGGGATAAACAGGGGCCCAGGCCTCAAGCTCAGCCTTTCTGCCGATGCAGATCAGACATAGGCCTGAAATCTACATTTATAAAGACCCCCCCGGGGGGCGGGGGATGAGTTGGGAGATTGGGATTGACACATATACACTATTGATACTCTGTATAAAATAGATAACTAATGAGAACCTACTGTGTAGCACAGGGAACTCTACTCAGTGCTCTGTGGTGACCTAAATGGGAAGGAAATCTAAAAAAGAGGGGATATATGTATACGCATAGCTGATTCACTTTGCTGTACAGCAGAAACTAACACAACATTGTAAAACAACTACACCCCAATAAAAATTAATCTAAAAAATACAATACAATACAAAAGATCCCCAAGAGGCTTTGGTACTGTCGTTGCCCTGACAGTTGCCTGGGAATGCTGGACTAGACACATCTTGGCATTGATGCACCCTGGTACTTTAAATAATTTCCAATTGGCTCATGGGCTTCTGGAGTTAAGCCTCCTTATACTGAAGTACAGAAAATAACGCATGTCCCGTTCCTCGTTCCGAATGCCGTCTTTCAGCTAAGGATCTTTCCGGTGGCCACACCGTACTGTTGACTCAGATGGAGGTTACCGGACTGAATCATTCCATTTTTTCATCATGCGGCAGCTACAGAGCCAGGCCTCCCCCGCCCCTGCAGAGGGCCTCTGAATCATCCGACGCAATGCTCATTCCCTCCTCCACAGGACAGCGTTATTGCACTGCCCAGCCTGTGCCAGTTCCGTGCCGGTCACTGGGGCAAGACGGGGACTGAGACACTGTCCCACTCCTCCAGAGGCCCACAGTTCGGTGGGAGAGGCAGAGCAGCACGGGGTATGTTACAACACAGCACAGGAAGTGCACCCACGGCAGCGGGACATATAGGGAGAGAGAGCCCAGAGCCAACTACCCACCGCACCCATGCCCACTCCCACTCATGACCCATCCCCATCCCCCCAACCCACCCACTCACCGCCTGCTCCCCATCCTGCACCCACAGTGCCAAACGACTTTCCATGTTCTCCAACCTCAACTCCAGGCCCCATTCCCGTGTCTCTTGGCTGGTCTTCTCACAACCGTGGTCAACCCTCCAGGCTTCCAGGAGGTTCTAGAGCCCTTCACACCTGCAGGACTCCCATCAATCCCTACTGGCCTATTGACCTTTTTTGGTTTGTTTTCTCAGCTGTTTACTTGAAGTCTCCTTAAGTAACCATAAAGCTTGCATGTTTAGCATCCTGCATACATTTTTTCTTTCTCAAAATCCCGGTGATATTACAGAGGCCGCAATGTGGTAATCAAAGCACATCAGGCACCGGAAGTCAAAACTGCTCACCAGGATACGATGAGAAAGGCAGGAGGAAAGGGCACAGCAGGTGGAAGGCCTTCTGAGGAAGGCTCCCACGGCGGAGAGGAGGTGAGGGGCTCGCTGGCTGAGAGCTTTTGTAGTGCACTGTTCCCACAGGCCAAGCCAGTAGAAAAGCCTGCCATGAAAGCTCCCATTGGCTGAGAACATGGGACAGCAGAGCCCCAGAAGAATCATACAGTAATCGTGCTCAACAAATCACGCACTAAGGATGGCATTAAATGGTGTCTGTGTGTATGTATGGAGTGCATTCAGCTGGTAGTTCTCAAACTTAGATAAAAAAGGAAACAACAGCATGTCACAGCCATATGACACTGGCCCCGCAGTTCACTCCACTAACTCCGCTACATTTCATTCCAAGCTCACAAAACAGCTTCTTTTTATTATCTGGCTTTTTTTTTTTTTTAAGTATTTGTTTATTTATTTATTTATGGCTGTGTTGGGTCTTCGTTTCTGTGCGAGGGCTTATCTCTAGTTGCGGCAAGCGGGGGCCACTCTTCATCGCGGTGCGCGGGCCTCTCACTATCGCGGCCTCTCCAGACGCGCAGGCTCAGTAACTGTGGCTCACGGGCCCAGCTGCTCTGCGGCATGTGGGATCTTCCCAGACCAGGGCTCGAACCCTTGTCCCCTGCATTGGCAGGCAGATTCTCAACCACTGTGCCATCAGGGAAGCCCCTATTATCTGGCTTCTAATGGGCATTTCTCCCTGACCAGTGAACACACTTAACGATGCACTTTCTTCCCACTAACCTATTAAGCCAGCATTTTATGTCTTATGCATCAGGCCTTTGGTTATCATGGGTCCTTCTCTAAAAGATTGGCCTGGGTATATTAGCAAATGAACTCTGCAACCAGCAAAGATGACAACCACATGCCTCAATGTGGTGATCACACCAAGGTTCTAATCCCCATGAAGCCCTGTCTCAGCAACCTCTGGCCTTCCTGGATAACACTGCTATGCTGATGTGTTCTGATCCCAAACCAGCATTATCCTAAGCTCTTTACATGTTGCATCCATCAGGATAGGCTAGGTTATGCTGCAGCAAGAATGTCCCCAGAGTCCAGTGGCTTAAAACACCAGTGGTTTATTTCTTATCCATGGACATGACCAAGGTGAGTCAGCCAGGGGCTCTGCTCCACATCACCTTCAGTCTAGGACCCAGGCTGAGGGGCAGCCCCTGTGCAGCTTATGGGATCTTAGTTCCCCAACCAGGGATTGAACCCAAGGCCACAGCAGCTTGAAAGCTCCAAGTCCTAACCACTGGACCGCCAGGGAAATCCCACGGAACTTTGACTGTTCTGGAGCAGAGGAAAAGGGAGAACAAAGAAGTGAGGCACCTGCTAACTCTGAAAGCTCCCAGCCAAACAAGGCACAAGGCCACATCTAATTTCATGTGACCAGGGAACTGCAATCCATGTTCCCAGAAGGAGAGACAGTCAGACTCTTTATTAGCAGAATAATAACCACCATACGCATGGTGCTGATGACCTCTTAGAGCAATCGGTTCCCAACTTGAACTAGTTTAAAGGTTTTTCTTGCAATGAGCCAAAATCTGTCTGTGCTAGGCAGCAATAAGTAAATCAAAGTCCCTGCCCTCCTAAGATTTATACTGTAGTCGTTCCATCCATTAGTCCCTGTTCGGTCAAAATAACTTTACTCCCTCACTTTCTTATCCATTCAGCAAGCATTTTCTAAGTATCTACTTACCTGCCAGGTACTGTGCTCTATTTAGGAGCTTTAGAGCTGAAGACGTCATGATCTTTCTGGAGCCCACGTTGAAGGGGGTTAGCTAGCCATCGAAGAGGACCAGGTGCCAGATCCTCCTTGATAACACAGAACTAGGCGACCACAGTATTTCATTTCAAACACTCAAAGGGGGAATATGCCACATTCCGGAGAGAAGGCTTCTAGGGATTCTCTAACTGTGTTCTGGGGTGCCATAAGGGGTTCCAAGAGGGTGCTTCAGACATTACCTTGGGAACGAACAGGCTGCCATGTCCCTCCCTCATCTTTAATCTGTTTCGTATACTTAACTTTCATATCAGATTTAACTTAAAGAGTTCTACTCTTAAAGAGCTCTACTCTTAGAGAGAGAGAAGGAGGGAAAAAAACTAATGGTCTAGTCTGATGCTCTGTCATTTTATATAAACATGCAGAAAAGTTAAGTAACTTACCGACGTCATACCGTGAAGTTAGAAGCATACCTGAGGCTGGCCACCAGCTGCCTCTGCCTGTCTCTAAACTCCATACCCCTCTTTTTTTTTTTTTTTTTCCAATTTACACCAAGTCTGCAGGTAATCTCCAAATGTCAGTGGGAAAAGCTAATCAGTGGGCTTTGGCAACATAGCCACAGAGGAATCTGGAACCTTTCCCGGCCACTTTGAGAACACACATCACCACCTGGCAGAAGCAGGGAGCAGGGTCTGCCCCTTCCTTCTCTTGGTTACCAAATCCCTGCCCCGCAAGCACAAAGCCGTAGCTGCGACACTGCTTTCTGCTTCACATTTGTCAAGATTTGAGAAAGGGCTTACTCAGGGACTCCTGAGGGAGAAAACCCCCAGACCAGTTCTGTGTGCAGTGGGTAGAGACAGGACAGACATCTTAACCTCACAGAGGCAACTGAATGTCTCGGAGGGAATATCAGAGGGTTAATAGCTACAAAAGCTTTGGAAGCTGGAAAGACGTATCAATTTTGCCTCTAGCACTGGCCAGGAAAAAAAAAAAAAGGACTTTATATATGTAAAATTCAAAAAGAACACATCACCAACAAAGAAACCTTTGTCTGTCTTCCAAGTATTAACTGCTGCACAACACTTCCTCACCAAACTCATCAGAAATGCAAATAAACTGTTTGATCTATTATTTCCCTGGCCATTTATTTGCACATAGACTCAGATTTATACAAACCTCTCAGACACACACAATAAAAATAAGATTCTATTTACCAGACATTTAAGGTTTTCCTTCCAGGTTCCAGTAACCTAAGAAAATCTCTAAATGTGTTCTTTCTGCAGATTCCCCCTTCTCTCTCCTGCTCTACCTTCCTCTGATACACAGAAAGAAAGCCCCTGAAGGGGAGGTGTACAACTCTCCCTACAGCAGCAGGCACCCTACTCTCTTGAACCTCCTTCTGTTATTTCAACTGTCCTCAAAATACTGCTGCGAGGGTCGCATTCCAAAAGACATCCTGTGGCCACAGCCGTCTGCTGTCTTCTACCTGCAGAGCAGACTCTAGAGACGCTGGTGGTCATAGAAATGGGAAGGAAGGGTCATTTACCCAACATCTCCATCTGGGGGAGGTGGTGGTGACAGCTTGTTTGCTGGAGAAAGGAGTGCATACCTGGCTCCATACCCTGCTGCCAAACCACTCCTGGCACCTCTTCATGCCACGCATAAAATCGCAGCCAGCTGGGGCAGTGAAGCTCCCAATCACAGCCATGAGGGCGGCAGCATGGACTCTGCCCCTTCCACAAGACAGATGGGCTAGAAGCCTCTAAGATAGATCTCTATTGTTTATCGCAGAGACTCTGGATCCCCCAGCTTAGGTCTTCCGCAAACGATACTTAATTCCCACTGAAAAGTGTGCCTGAACCCAACCACCTTACACAACCGCTTAACACGGCTACAGTCTTCCAGAAAAACAATGCTGGATTGGGCGCTGTTCCAGTGAAGCTGCTCAAGTGCCGCCAGAAGCTCCCGGCACCCTCGAGAGAGCAGACAAACGGTTACCCTGGCTGGATGTGGTAGCCCGGAGGAATAGTCGCTTAAAGAGGGAGGGCGGAACAGGTAGGGAATGCTGCAGATGTACGAGGTAGACAGCGTGTGAGTGCACGCTCCTGACCCGCCAGGCCTGGCTTCTGTGTTTCTGGCAGGTGAAGTTGAACATCCTTATCTCCCCGGGAAGAACAACGATCCCATTCCACGTCAACGTGACTGGAAATCTCAATTTAAGAATCGGAGGCACTGGTCGGTCCAGCTGGGGTTCGTCCAGCTTTCCGTCTTACTTTGCGCCTCTGATGTGTCAGGCTTTTTGCACACAGTGCTCGCCTATTTAACCCTCAAGACACCGTTTTCTACAAGGGAATTTTCAGCCATGAAAACTTGCCCCAAACTGCGTGATCCTTTCCCGTTGACTCGCTTAACGAACCCCCGATCTCTCCACCAGGTTTGGTCAAGCCCAGCACCGCACACACACCTTGCCCATCACAGCCCCCAACGCTGCGGCCCGCAGTGCTCCGGGGCCGCAGGGAGGCGGGGAGGTGCGCCCGCAGCCCCGGACCTCACACCCCGCGCGCGTGTGCGGCGAGCCGCGGGCACACGGCGTACACACCTCGCACCGGCACACTCAGGCACACGTGCGCTCCCGCCCCCCGCCCGTCCCGGGCTCTCCGAAGTTACCTCCGAGGCTCCCCTGGCGCCGGGCCCACGCCGCCCCGCGGGTCTCCCACTTCTTTGCCGCCGGGGTCAGCCCGGCCTCAGACGCCGCGGGTCGGGAAGACTCCGGAACCCGCCGGGCCCCGCCGCCTCTCGGACACCCCGGGGTCCGCACCAGCGGCCGCACCCCGGGGGCAGGGGCGGCTGTAGCCTCGGCCGCCCCGGGTCGGGCTCTGCCTTCACCTGCGCGGCGCCCACCGGGCTGCAGCCGGTTCTGGGGCCGGCGCACGGCGGCGAAGGCGCGCGCTCGGGCTCCTCCCGGGCAGCGGGCGGCCGGCACCGGCTCGCATGGTGCTCGGGCTTGCAGCGGCCCCGGGACGTGGCCTCAGCCCCCGGGCGGCCCCAGCCGCGGTCTTTGTGTCTCGGCCGGCGCCGCCGCGTCACGGGCTTGAGGGCGGTGAGCGGCGCGGGCCGGGAAGCGTGCGGCAGAGAGCTCGGCTCAGCTTCCTCATCTTCGCCCGCCCGGGGCACGCTGGCAGGCAGGGCGCACGGGCAGCGACTGCGCGCACCCGGGGGACGGAGGGGGCGGGCCCGGGAGGGGCGCGGCGGACGCGCCGAGAGGCTGCCTGTCTGGAGGCTGCGGCCGGGTAGGGCGGGATGGGGGCCCAGCCAGAGCTCGGGGAAGGCGACGTCCTCTCGGTCCCGGGTCGCGGCTGCAGCTCTGGGGGTGAGCGAGCCGAGGCTGTGCGCTGGAGGGAGCCCGGCGGCCGGAGCCGCCAAAGGGGTTCGCGTCTCCCCGCTCCCCTACGCTGAAGGTGACTGCGGCCCCCAGCGGCCAAGCAGGGGCGAACGGCGTCCTCGCCTCTCCTCTTCCCCGGTGCACTCGGCTCACCCTTCCCCGGCCTCCGACTCCGCAGTCCTTTGCAAGGCCAGGGCAGAGTGGTCACTTCGCTGATTGATTTTCCCTCTTGGCTGCACTGGGCTTAAATGGTACCCAGATTGGAGCGACTGGCAGTCACGTGATCACCCCCTCCCCAAACACGCACAAATACACACACACACACACACACACACACACACAAAAGCCCAGTGAAACTAGGGTGGGTTTCCAAAAGTCAAATTGGATACATCCATTAGAACTGGAGGCTTTCCGCGAGTCACCCGGCGCGCTGCAGTGGGGCTGAAACGCAGCAGCCGCCTCTGGGGCCACCATCTATACGGATCCTGTCCCTGCGGCTGGGGAAGCTCCAGTGAACAGCACTTTGGGTCCCCTCGTCAAGAAGAGCGCAAAAAGAGTGTAGTTTCAGACCCGACAGATCCCATTGCAAAAGGAAAGCAAAGGCCCCCACCGAGTCGCGGAACAGAATTGCTGAGGAGCTTACCTCCGCGGGGACAGAGCCCTCTCCCAGGGCCGCAGTCGGTGGCTTTTCCGGGAGCGCAGCCAGGATCCCAGCTCAGACGTTTGCTACCTGTGGTCTGAGCGCCGGCCCCCGGCGGTGGGGGGGGGGGGGGGGTGACGACTCAGACGTGTTTCAGCCTCCCTTCTCGCGCTGCCTGGATGTCGCTGGCGACAGCGCTCTAAAAGTGAACCTGCTAATAAATGGATACTTTAAATAATGCCTGATCGCGGTGATAAGTGCTGACTACTTGCTTTTCTCAGAGCTCCTCTCTGCCCGAGTTTTAAAATCCATTTGCCTCTTAGTACCTCTCGTGAGGCAAGTTGAAACCCCTTCTGTAGAGAGGGGGAAAGGATCTGAAAGGGTAAGATGGGAGCAAAGTTTGTTTGATTCATTCTACCTTGCCCCGGGGATTTAAAAATCGCAAATAGTACTGCCTGTCTTTTGTTGCAATATTGTTTTTGGCAAAGAGAGGCGTAAGTCCAAGGAATAAAGTGTGTCAAGGTAAGAAGTCTAGTGATAGCTAAAGTGGTCTTGAGCCTCTCAGGATCCTCATTGCTCCTTGAGTTCAGAGGAAAATTATTTGAGACCTAAGCAAATTTATATATATATATAAATAAGTTTTACTTTTTTCTTGTTCTTTCTCCTATTTCTCCACAAAATACCACCATAGAGACTAAGCACTGGGAGGAAAAACCAGAACTTTGTAAAGGTGAGAATGGACAAAAGTCTTCTTTTCTCCTTTAGTTCAGCTGAGGCAGGCTAGAGATTTATTTAAATTTTTTCCAGAAAAACTGTTTGGAAACCAACTTTTTAAACTTAAAACAGCGTAAAATGAACATGCGGAGTATAGATCTCAGACCCTAACATCACTAGATTCTAATCAGAAGGTGGCTAGTTGTACTCATAGTTACAAAGGACTTTCCCTCCTGGCTCCCAACTTCCCTAAGCCTGTCCCAGAAGCCTTGGGAGGTATTCCTCTCACTTTCTGTTTGGCTACCCACTTTGGCATTACTCTCTGGACAGAGGCTGGAATTCTATGAGTCCCTTTACTTTTCTACAGACACAAGGGACATCCTTGTACCCACCCCATCTTGCCCTCCTGGGGAAGAGTGAAGGTCATTTCTCTGCATCACTCACTGTGCCAGAATGATACCAAATCATAGTCACCATTTCTCTGTGGACCCAAAGCATAAAGTTGGAGGAAAATGATACAAATACATAGCACTACACTCCCAGGGTAAGTAAAATTTTGTTGTTGCTGTTGGGGTTTTTTGTTTGTTTGTTTTTCCTTTTTTGGTCTGGAGAACAGAAGGAGACAGAGGAGGAGATGGGGGACTAAGCACCAGACCACGAACAGAAATGGAATCAACACCTGGAAACCATCCAGCCTCCACTTTTCCCCCATTTCTTATGGAGTCCCTCCCAGATCCCCACATTGCATTTCATAATATCATTGGTAAAGATGTGAAAACCCAACATGGTTTAAGAGAAACAGCCCTGAATTTGGAATCTGAAGATCTGATTATAGACATCCATTAAATGATATAAACTACCTGTGTGAACATGGACAAATTACTTGGCTTGTTTTCTATCCTTTAACACTTGAAATATCAGATTTTACTTAAGTTTAATATATGGGCTGAGAAACATGGTTTCCCTCAGACAGAATCTGAGCTTGATTATGAAACCTTAAGCAATCTATAGGGATCCCTGTGATCCAGTCTCAATAAAGTATCCTTGTCAATGAAATACAGTCCAGCAGCATAAAGAAATGTATCATTAATCAAATCCTTCATCCTAATTTCTCAGGGACTAACATCTTCCTCTGTGTGTCTTCTGTAATTCCTTCTTACCTCAGCTGTTTCAGAGTCTCTTTCTCACCAATATCCCCCAAATTCTCTCTAAATACATAGCATACATCTTTCTGCTTCTCCCCCTTCCTTCCCTTACTCTGTTATGTAGATCTACATATTTTCTCCTCCCTCTAGATGGGGGAAGGGAAAACTGTGGTCAAAATCAGAATTCTCTTTAGTGATAGAGGTAGGGGAGAAGGCTGTGAATAATCACACATTAATACCTTTTGGTCCATCATAATTAGATCTCCTCTGGGTACATTTTAAGTATATTGAAGTGTTAGAAAAGGGCACTGGATGCGGTATCATTAGACAAACATTTTTATCTCCAGCTCACCTGCTGACTTGACACACACAGTTTCTTAACCTTTTCTGAGTTTCTGTTTCATCATCTCCAGAAGTGGAATAGGAACCTTCATAGGGTCATTGGGAAGACCGAATAAGTGCAAAGTTGGAAGTATCATAATAGGCACTCAGCAGATGTTTGTGGCTTTTCAGATGGCAGGAAGGAAGGAAGAAAAGAAGGAAGGGTGGGAGGGAGGGAGGGAGGGAAGGTGGAGGGGAGGGAGGAGGGGGCGGAGGAGCAGGGAGAGGGGAGGAAGGAGAAGGCCTTGCATCTTGGGCATCTAGGCAAAATCTTGATTGTACCAATGAACAAGAAATTGAAGCACAGGGAAACTGTTCCCTCCTCTGGCCTGAAAGGCTGAGCTGTAATCTACTTCTAGATCCCGAGAGGAGATGTTGCTTTGCTGGCCTGACAAAATGGCAAGCAGCACAATAGAAAACATCATGCCCCTGGCATGGGTGCCCCATGGCTAATGCTTCGCACCTCACTCTCTGATTCTCCTCTGAGCAGCCCAAGAATCCTGTATCTGTACTGCCTCTGTGTATTCCAGGCTTTTCACCTGCCAGTACAGCACTTAGTAGGCCTCACCCTGAACCTGGGTCTTCCTAGATCCCATCCTATTAAACCTCACTTGTCCTGGATCGGATCTGACAACTTAAAAAGATATCTATCGAGCAGAAATAAATCCCAGAGATCATTTCAGACATTGGTTTCAAACTATAGGAAGACAGTAGTCTCTACTTTACCTCCCAAAGAAAGCCTTTTTGATGTAATATCTGTTCCCAGGGGAATTGCAGCAGTGGCAGGGATTTCAGGTACAGTGACAGGCTTACAAGACAACATGGAGGTGCGGGGGTGGGGTACAGAGCCACTCTCCACCCCCAATTACTTCACGGTGAGTTACATGGGTAGAGGCTGTGTCAGCAGCTTGCCATTCATGAAATGAGGCCCAGAAGGAGCTACAAACTTCGAAGCCAAGCTGTGAATTAGGAACGGATCTGAAACTGGGACTGAGGTCTTATGAATCCTCCCCCAGTGTTCACAGTGGGCTGCGGCCCAAATGCCCTGAAATGCTGCTGGGGGCGGGACGGGGCGGGAGCTGTTCTCAGGCACCTCCATGCTGCCTAGGAACTTCCCTGACTCAGGCTGCAGACCAGGGCCTCTTCAGACCAAGGTGAGTCTCTCAGCACCCATGGTCATTTTCTGAAGTCTGGGCCTTAGGTTGGACATACCCTAGTCGAATATGAACCCTTGAGCTCTACTCTTCTGCTT
This sequence comes from Eschrichtius robustus, assembly GCF_028021215.1. NCBI lineage: Eukaryota > Metazoa > Chordata > Mammalia > Artiodactyla > Eschrichtiidae > Eschrichtius > Eschrichtius robustus. Next base: position 167,977,744 of record NC_090824.1, read on the forward strand.
TGCATGTGGCCTTTTCCAAGCAGAAGCTGTTGTGGTGGGTTGTTTGCCAGGTGCAAAGGACATTTGTTCATTTCTTTGGCTGCCCAGATTCTGAATTCTTTTCTTATTTTGGAGGAAGTTGACACTTCGTGAAACTTCAATACCCCCTCTCCTCCCGAACCCTGGCGGATAGGGCATGTGGCTGAAGCTTGGCCAACCCAACGCTCTTGCCTGATGCTATGAATCTGATGCCAGTGATGGTGCAAAAGAATCTGGTGACTGGTGACTCTCCTCTGTGCATCCCAGAATCCTTGCAAGCTTCTCACGGACGAGCTGAGGAAACAGAGGCCCAGAGAGTACAGTGCCTTGCCCAGGTGACACAGCCAGAGAGGAGAGAGGTGGACCCGAGCCCAAGCCACCTGCCTACTTGGTCAGTGCACACCCAGGCAGCTCATGCGTTGTGCACCATGGCCCTGTGTCCCGTGGAGGAGAGGGGGCTGCAGGAAGTGCTCGTTGCCTGGTGAGTTCAGCTCCCTTGTGGCTGGATGCTCTGAGCCGGACCTCATCCTGGTCTCCTGTCTGGGATTTCTTCTCCCTCGGGGGCAGTGACCTCTAGGGCACAATGGCCTGAGTTCAGTATTGGGAACAGCAGAGCCCTAAACAAACCTTTGACTGTGATTCAGGCTTCACCCCACCCCCAATTTCCCTCAGTGCATTTCCCAAGCCTGATTTTCTGGCCTTTCCACTCATTCAGTCAACTCCTAGGATCCTTCCAATAAATTCCTTTCTCACCCATGTAGACCAGAGTCAGGACCTGAGGCTGGCAACCCAGAGTCCTGACTGGCAATGAGAGGTTGGCTTTCCACTCTTGGAAATTCTCATACTCTGGAAATCTCAGGGATACACAGAGGAGAGTCCCTGGACACTGTCCTAACTGCTAGGTTTTATCCCCCCAAAGAGTGAGGCTTCTGGGAGTGAGGGAGGAAGGTGGTGGGAAGGGAAAATGAGTTTTGTCCATGGTTTGAGTGGTTTTTTTAAATTATCTATCTATTTATTTATTTATTTATTTTTGGCTGCACCATGTGGCAGGTGGGACCTTACTTCCTCAACCAGGGATGGAACCCGGGCCCCCTGCAGTGGAAATGCAGAGTCTTAACCACTGGACCACCAGGGAAGTCCCTGAGTTTTTTCATTTCATTGTGTGAGATGGGAGAGGAGAGAGACAAGGTGCCCTGGAACAAGGGTGAGTGGGGAAATCAATAACTTTTGGGCATTGCAGTCTGGGGGACACAGTGCCTCCTAATTGCCTACTGATTTGCAGGGTCCGGATGAGATAATAGTCATGCATTGTTACAGAAAAACTATGGTTCCTTCTTTCTGAGACCATAATTACACAAGAATGTTTAGACAATCCATAGATGTTATTGCTTATGTTAGAAGATGAGAATTGAAATATGAATCCCCAAGAGAAATAATTAGGCCTTTCTTCTATTTCTTTTCAACAGCACCCAAGTATCTGACAGCATCCAATGTACTTGGAAAGCAAAAGGATGAATTTTTGTGAATTCTGATCACTATGTATCCCAGGCAGTGAAACAGTGCCTGAAACATAGTTTGGGGCTCAGTAAATATTTTTCAAATGATTTAGGTGTTCTTAAAAAATTATTTACCATGAATCTCATTAGGTTTTAAGTCCCCAGATCCAAGTAGAAGGACTGGCACACAGTAGGTGCTCAGCCTGTTTGTAGAATCAGCTCTATATTTCCACAGTGTTTTATCTGGGCAGGTCCCAGCCCAAGCTTGATGTTAACCTCACAGTATCCTCGTGATGTCAGGGAGCAGGTGTTTGGTTTATATGTTTGTTGTCTTATCATGACTTGACAGACAGGAGAACAAAGCCACAGCCCTATGAATGAAATGACTCCACCAAGGTCATCCAGAAAGTAAGAATTCTCTAATGCTGATCTAACATTTTCTCCACTAGACTGAACTTCAAAAAGAAATTGGATTTCAATTCAGTCAACCTAAATAATATTTCCTGACAAAGAGGAGTTCATTGAAGGGAAACTCATTGGAGAAGAGTACTTAAGAAAAATCCATTTATGCTGTACTTGAATTGCTGGCATTTCAGGTGCTATTTTGTGATCAGATAAAGGCTGGCCTCTCTAGCTGAAAGTCTGGTAACTAAGCCTCATTCTGAGATCACATTATTTCCCTGGAGTTATCTGGATCCTTGAGATAAACAAAAATATTTTTAGGGTTGACACAAATGGGCATGCCTCCAGGTTTCTACCGAAATAACCATCTCCTTTATCATGTCAGGGATGTCAGGTTACTGGACAACTTGAATCATCCAGAATTATCTACCAGCTAAGCAAAAAGAAAGGCAGCTTTGTTAGCACTGGATCACGGCAGGGTATGCATCTATTTATTATTCCTTGAAAATGCCGAGTGCCACAATGTGCCAGGCCCTCTGTTAGCTGCACCTGAATGCAGAGAGGTCACCAAGAGCTGACAGTCATTTGGAATTTAGTATATGCCAGATATCAGTTCTGAGTCTTACCTTGCTTAATCCTTACAAGAATCCTATAAGATGGGTAATACTATTATCCCCATTTACAGATGGAAAATTGAGGTGCATAGAGGTTTAGTTACTTCCCTAAGGTCACAGACCTGGAGCAGGGATTTGAGCCTAGGTAGTCTGGCTCTAGAACCTATGTTTTGAACCTTTACACTATACTGAGATGAGTGACATATGGCCCTCAAAAGTCTCACTGTCCACTGGGAAAGACAGATGCCAAGAAGTCCTTATAACTCAGGGTGATCAGTGAGTGCAGAATGGCATGGGGACACCAAGGAGGCAAGGCCATCGAGGAGTCATGGGAGTGGTACTTTATTGTTAAATAAATTGCTTAATTTATTGTTTTAAATAAGTAATACATTTACAACAGACAACAGTCCAAAATTTTACAATATTCTAAAATTACCGATCATTTACCCTGTCTGGAGACAGCTGACTCACCAGTTTCTTACTTGTCCCTCCAAAGACAGACTATGAAAATAAAAGTAAATCAGCATAGTCTTTTATTTTTTTACACAATGATAACATTCTATACAAGTTATCTTATAAATTAAATTTTTTCACCATCAACAAGATATTTGGGGACCAAACATCTATCAAGCTGCCTTCTTTTTTTAAATTAAACTTTCTATTTTGAGATATATGTACATTCATATGTAATTGTCTTATTCTATTTTATAGTTGCATAATATTCCATTGTACAGATGACCATAATCTATTTAATGAGTCTCCATGAATGGATATGTAGGTAATTTCAAAATTTCTACCATTAAAACATTGATGCAATGAATATTCTTGGTCAGATTATTTCACACCTTTGAGAGTAAACATCTGTAGGATAAATCCTCAAAAGTAGAACTGATGAGTCAAAGGGTAGATGTAATTTAACTTATCGATATTAAAAATTTACCCTCCATCTCAATAGATGCAGAAAAAGCTTTTGACAAAATTCAACACCCATTTATGATAAAAACCCTCCAGAAAGTAGGCATAGAGGGAAGTTACCTCAAAATAATAAAGGCTATATATGGCAAACCCACAGCCAACATCGTTCTCAATGGTGAAAAACTGAAACCATTTCCTCTAAGATCAGGAACAAAACACAGTTGTCCACTGTCACCACTATTATTCATCATAGTTTTGGAAGTTTTAGCCACAGCAATCAGAAAAGAAAAAGAAATACAAGGAATCTAAATCGGCAAAGAAGAAGTAAAGCTGTGACTCTTTGCAGATGACGTGATACTATACATAGAGAATCCTAAATATGCTACCAGAAAACTACTAGAGCTAATCAATGAATTTGGTAAAGTAGCAGGATACAAAATTAATGCACAGAAATCTCTTGCATTCCTATACACTAATGATGAAAAATCTGAAAGGGAAATTAAGGAAACACACCCATTTACCATTGCAACAAAAAGAATAAAATACCTAAGAATAAACCTACCTAAGGAGACAAAAGACCTGTATGCAGAAAACGATAAGACACTGATGAAAGAAATTAAAGATGATACAAACAGATGGAGAGATATACCATGTTCTTGGATTGGAAGAATCAACATTGTGAAAATGACTATACTACCCAAAACAATCTACGGATTCAATGCAATCCCTATTAAGCTACCAATGACATTTTTCACGGAACTAGAACAAAAAATTTCACCATTTGTATGGAAACACAAAAGACCCCAAATAGCCAAAGCAATCTTGAGAAAGAAAAACGGAGCTGGAGGAATCAGGCTCCCTGACTTCAGGCTATACTGCAAAGCTGCAGTAATCAGGACAGTATGGTACTGGCACAAAAACAGAAAAATAGATCAATGGAACAGGATAGAAAGCCCAGAGATAAAACCACACACATATGGTCACCTTATATTTGATAAAGGAAACAAGAATATACAATGGAGAAAAGACAGCCTCTTCAATAAGTGGTGCTGGGAAAACTGGACAGCTACATGTAAAAGAATGAAATTAGAACACTCCCTAACACCATACACAAAAATAAACTCAAAATGGATTAAAGACCTAAATATATGGCCAGACACTATAAAACTCTTAGAGGAAAACATAGGCAGAACACTCTATGACATATATCACAGCAAGATCCTTTTTACCCACCTCCTAGCTAAATGGAAATAAAAACAAAAATGAACAAATGTGACCTAATGAAACTTAAAAGCTTTTGCACAGCAAAGGAAAACATAAATAAGATGAAAAGACAACCCTCAGAATGGGAGAAAATATTTGCAAATGAAGCAACTGACAAAGGCTTGATCTCCAAAATTTACAAGCAGCTCATGCAGCTCAATATCAAAAAAATAAACAACCCAATCCAAAAATGGGCAGAAGACCTATACAGACATTTCTCCAAAGAAGATATACAGATTGCCAACAAACACATGAAAGAATGCTCAACATCATTAATCATTAGACAAATGCAAATCAAAACTACAGTGAGGTATCACCTCACACCAGTCAGAATGGCCATCATCAAAAAATCTACAAACAGGAAATGCTGGTGAAGGGGTGGAGAAAAGGGAACCCTCTTGCACTGTTGGTAGGAATGTAAATTGATATAGCCACTATGGAGAAAAGTATGGAGGTTCCTTAAAAAACTAAAAATAGAACTACCATACCACCCAGCAATCCCACTACTGGGCATATACCCTGAGAAAACCATAATTCAAAAAGAGTCATGTACCACAATGTTCACTGCAGCTCTATTTACAATACTCAGGACATGGAACCAACCTAAGTGTCCATCGACATATGAATGGATAAAGAAGATGTGGCACATATATACAATGGAATATTACTCAGCCATAAAAAGAAACGGAATTGAGTTATTTGTAGTGAGGTGGATGGACCTAGAGACTGTTATACAGAGTGAAGTAAGCCAGAAAGAGAAAAACAAATACCATATGCTAACGTATATATATGGAATCTAAAAAAAAAAAAAACGGTTCTGAAGAACTTAGGGGCAGGACAGGAATAAAGACACAGATGTAGAGAATGGACTGGAGGACACGGGGAGGGGAAAGGGTAAGCTGGGACGAAGTGAGAGAGTGGCATGGACATATATACACTACCAAACGTAAAATAGATAGCTAGTGGGAAGCAGCTGCATAGCACAGGGAGATCAGCTCGGTGCTTTGTGACCACCTAGAGGGGTGGGATAGGGAGGGTGGGAGGGAGACGCAAGAGGGAGGAGATATGGGGATATATGTATATGTATAGCTGATTCACTTTGTTATAAAGCAGAAGCTAACACACCATTGTAAAGCAATTATACTCCAATAAAGATGCTAAAAGAAAATAGGAAAAATAAAAATTTACCCTCCATTTAGGTTATACCACTACACACTCCCCACAGAATAGAAAAACTTATCCGCATGATTTCAATTTTGGGGGCAATTTGACATTTTCTTCATGGCCTGAATAATGGTCAGATTTTCTGAATTTTTGTTTGCTGAGCATAGACTTCAAAATATATCAGTTTATACCTTTTAAATGTGCCACTTAGATTTTCTTTAATTGCTCACTTTTTGCTCCCTTGCTCTGTCATTGACTGAAGTAAGCTTTCTTAGTAATCATATGTTTTTGTCTGTTTCACCGTTCAGTTTCCATAGTTTTTGTTTTCTGAATGTCCCTTCCACGTTATTGGGTACAGAGATATTCCACCTTGTCTGAAATTAAGATGGTAACCTTTGCTCTTTTCACTCGTTTGTCTCTATTTTCTCACTATGCCTTTGTCCAGTCTTTAATTTTCAACTTTTGAAGTCACCTTGTTTTAAGAGAGTTTACAAATGTCACTTCACCCCAAGTTAGAAAATAAGCATATAATGAAAGAAACTCTAATACTAGGAAGCATGACATAAAATACGACAACTGAATCAAAACTAAAACGTAGGTCATATTAATCTTTGTGAGTATCTTAAACTCACTTATCAGAGGTTGGATTACCATGCAAAATTCAACCATCAACTCTTCCAGGAGACACTTGGAAACTCTGCTAAAACAAGGTGACTTCAAAGCCATACTGCATCAGAGGGTGATTAGGAAGATCAAATGAGAAAATTGAATTACTGAAACCCTATACAGTAAGTCCCCTACATGTGTACCTTCAAGTTGCGAACTTTCAAAGATGTGAACGTGCGTTCCCATGTCCAACCACGTAAATTAGTTCACGTGTCTGGCGTACATTGTCACGTGCGTGCATCCTCTACAAGTGGCTGTGCTTTTGTGTACTTTACTGTACAGTACTGTATAGAGTACGGTAGTACAGTATCTTTATTTCAAGCCCAGGATGTCCAGAAGCAAGCAAAAAACCAGTGGTGATGTATTGATAGCTGGTACTACTGTACTTTTCAAGGTACTGTAGCATGATTAAAATGTTTATTTTTTGTGTCTGTTTTTTATGTATTATTTGTGTGAAAAGTATTATAAACCTATTACAGCACAGTACATACTATATAACCGACTGTGTAGTTGGGTACCTAGGCTAACTTTGTTGGGCTTACAAATTGGACTTACGAACAAACTGGACTAACGAACAAATTGGACTTACCTAGGCTAACAAATTGGACTTAAGAATGCACTCTCCGGGGCTTCCCTGGTGGCACAGTGGTTAAGAATCCGCCTGCCAATGCAGGGACACGGGTTCGAGTTCTGGTCCGGGAACATCCCACATGCCGCGGAGCAACTAAGCCTGAGAACCACAACTACTGAGCCTGCAATCTAGAGCCCGCGAGCCACAGCTAGTGAGCCCACGTGCCACAACTACCGCTCTGCAACAAGAGAAGCCCACGCACCGCAACGAAGAGTAGCCCCTGCTCGCCGCAACTAGAGAAAGCCCAGGCGCAGCAACGAAGACCCAACGCGGCCAAAAATAAATAAATAAATAAAAATTTTAAAAGAGAGTTCCTGGTTAGCTTGTGTAATATTTAAGATATTTGTTTTACGGTCTCATCTAGTAGCATTTATTTACCAAGAAGAAATATTTTCTATAACAGCTGACATTTCTTTAGGAGCTCCTTTTAGTTTATCTGCTAATATAACCAGATTTGAAAATATCTGTCATGAAAAATGAATAAAACACATTTTAGTTGGGATATAGACTCCCTCTTTATTTAAACTTGTTGAGCAAAAAATTTAACTGAATATTTTTACCAAAACTCCTTTCCAGTGACAGAACTGACCTATGCTAGTGAAATGACCTCCCCCCATCAAAACTTTCTGTTTTGAAAGTGCTTTCTTGTCAGCTCCCTGCTTTGATCCACACAGCAAATGGGGTAGCCCAGGTTGTTTGGAGACCACTCTGACCTGAATTTCATCTCTTCTCTCTTTTTTCAGGTACAACGGGTGCCAAGAAGCAATTACGTGCCCGCAGGATAAATGGCTGGGGTAAGGGTGTAGGTAGTCCATTGGAAAGCAACTCGAACGTTCTGTTTAGTTCCATTTCATGCTTACATGTTCAAAAAGACTTCTTTAAAAACTTTCATTATCTTGCTGTCCTTATGAAAGTGATACCTGGACTTCTGCCTGAATGACAAAATAAGCTTATGTGGAAAGACCCACCTCTTGCTCCGAAAACATACAAATGTTGCATAAAATATAACAACAAAAATTTTTTGAAATATAAAGCCAAGTTCAAAATCAAGAAAGAAAAGCAATACCAAGTGCAGGAAATGAAAAAGACTATGAGAGTTGGAGTGATGTGCTGGAATAAAGCAAATTGTCTGTCAAAGATTCTGGCTTGAATATATCCCTTAGAACAGGGGATGGCAAACTATGACCCAGGGACCAAATTCAGCTCACAGCCTATTTCTGTACAGTTTGGGAGGTAAGAATTTTTTCATGTTGCAATGGTTACAATTTAAATGATTATATTATAAGTACCCTTGATTTTGTTTCTTGGTCCAAAAAGCCTAAAATATTTACTATTTATCCCCTTGCAGAAAACGTCTGCCGACCCAGCCTTACAATACCAATGCCCTCAAGGGCACAGTCTGAGTCAAGGGCTCCAGCCCAGCAGGAGTCTGTATGTGAACTCTCTGCGTAGAGAGGGGAAACCCCCAGAGGGGCTTCTCCACCTGTGAACAGAGGTAGAAAGACTGCCCACAAGTTAGAGGTGTGTGTAATGACAGGCCCTACCTGCGTCATGGAAGAAGGCGGCTCACCCTTGAGAGTCGAGGAATCTAAGCCTGCCTGGACTGTGCATGTGGGGCTGAATTTCTACGCTCACCCCCAGGATGGGTGTAGAAGTTCGGATCAGACTGAGTGGGAGAGGGGTGGAAGGATGTACACACCGGGCATCCTTCCAGGCGTCTCAAGTCTCTGATTCCATTTCTCTGGTGAACATTCCCTGTGTCTTCCTAGGGAGAGACCTGGCTCCCTGTGTCCTGTGCAGAGGAGTGGACAGAGGGTGTGGAGGGTCATCTGGTCTCCAGTCTGAGTCTCCCCCATCTCCCTCTTTCCAGCCCTCTTCCTCTTCTCTTGTGCCTCCGAGCGCCAGCCTCTCCAGCTTTTGTTGGGTACACTGGCTCTCACCTCGGTACCCACCTCAAGAGAGCAGTTTCTTCCCTGGGTTAGATCACTTGCCACTCCCCTATTTCCTTTCTTTTTCCAAAAAAAAAAAAAAAGTGTTTTTTCAGCTGATTTCCCCTCTCATACTCACACTATTCTTTGGAATCTGTGCCTTTTTTTATTCCCTTACCATCATTTTAGTGGATTTCATAAGAGAGAGGGCGATAACTTCGTATGGTCAATAGACCATCTTTGAGTTCATTGCGAACTGAAAGCCTTAAAATTGTTTTAGAGATTTTCTGAAATGACTCTGTGGTGTAAATATATTGTCTAGACTTTAAACATCGAATATATGGTTGTTTCCTTTTCCACTATAACATATTTAGGAATTTCAGTTTAATTAAAGCTATATTTTTAAGCTATCTTTCAAAAATTATTTTTAATCGCACAAGTAATGCATGAATATATTCTCCATTCATAATTGATTCTTTTTTTTCCTACTAGTCTCTTCTTTATTCCTGCTGGAGTATATCCTGTAGCTATTCTTTCAGGAGCATCTGTGGGTGGCAAGTTTACCTGAGTCCTTAGAAAAATGCCTATATTTCATTCTTCCTGCAGAATGATAATCTACTGGATATACCATTCTAGAGGCAAAAGGTTTTCTCTCCCTCCCTCAGCACCTTAAAGATTTTCCTTCATTGTCTTTCATCCAATGTTGCTCAGGTAAATTTGATTCTCATTCATGCAGAAATATTCTATCTTTATTTCCTGGAAGTTTTTAGAATTTTCCTTATTTATCCTTGAAGTTTTGAAATTTCACTACAATTGGTCCAGGTGTTGTCTGTGGGTCTGTTTTCTAATTCATCCAACTCAACAAACAGTAGACGTTTTCAATCTGAAGATGAATGTCTTTCTATAGTTGTAGAAAATTCTTAGCTTTTTTTTTTTTCCAGATCTTGCATCCCCCGCCCCGTGACCCCCATTCTGTCTATTCTCTTCTTCTAAAACTGTTATTGGAAGGATTTTTTAATCTCTGGATTTATCCTTCATGTCTTTGAATATTTCCTTTATCCTGTCACTTTCTCCTTTATCTGGGACCTCAGAGAATTCCTCAGTTCAATCTGCAGTTCATTGATTCATTCTTCAATTCTATTCATTTGGCTATGCAACTCACTTATTGGAATTTTTATTTTAGCATTTATGTTTTTATTTCCAAGATCATTGTTATAAATTTCTTTCTCATATCATAATTATATCTGCTCTTTGGGTGGGGGGAAGTTCGAGGCTATTTTACATATACAGGAAAGCCCTCTCAATGTACGGGTGCATAATGGCACAATCAATGAAAGACCAGGGCCCAAACCAGCACGGCTGGCCCACTGAGAGGCACAACGGTGCAACTATAAAATCCAAGTCCATCTAAGTTCCAGCTGAAGTATGGCACCAACCTGAGAGTGGCTGTCCGCTTTGGTTTGAATATCAGTAGAGACTATTTTGAGTCATGTGGCTTCTGAGATTTCCAGGGCATCAGGAATACCCCCAGAACTCTCCTAGCTAGTTAGGCTCTTTTAATCAGCTCAGTCTGAGAATAATACCCGAGCGTGAGGACTGGAGGACTCCCAGCTTCCCTGCCAGCCCTTTCCCTACCCCGTCTTGCCCTCTCTCCCCATCCCCACAAAGGCAAGAATGATACCCCATGGCAGAAGTGGACCCACGCCAGTCACTTTACATCCACAGTCACAGCATGGCAGCGTGTGCTACCTTAGGATTAAATTCGTCCTTTTTTTTGAATGTCTCGTATCTTTTGCACGAGTTGCACGGCTCTCCTCCACTGTTTGCTGACTCTCATCTTATTAGCTGAGACCCCTAGCTAGCTGATCTGCGGCTGGCCCGGGAGGGGGAAGAAGCATTCCTGCAGTCTGTACTGTGCTCAGTAGAGTTGGGCAAGCTGGCCAGGCTCCCAGGGCAGTTTGGTCATCTAGGTGTGCATGTTCCCAATTCTCCCAGGAACAGGCTCTGCCTGTCCTTTCCAGTCCAAGTGCCTGCAGTCATTCTTCCCACTGGAGGAAAACATGATTCCTGCTGCTTGGGGAAAGGAGAGAATGTTTGTATGGGGTCAACCCGCCTGACTGCTCTCCCCCACCCCCAGCTTCTCCCACCTCCTGACAAAAAGCAGCCTCAGCACTGTTCCCACCTTTCTGTGCCAGCACTCACTCGCCCCTGGTGTCCTGAGCCATCTCTTCTGCTATCACAGGCTTGCCTTGCTGGCTTCCTGACTGGTTTTGGTTTTGTTTTTGTTTTTTGGAGTATAGTTGCTTACAATGTTGTGTTAGTTTCTGCTCTACAGAAAAGTGAATCCGCTATACATATACATATATCCCCTCGTTTTTAGATTTTCTTCCCATTTAGGTCACCACTGAGCACTGAGTAGAGTTCCTTGTGGTACACAGTAGGTTCTCATTAGTTATCTATTTTCTACATAGTAGTGTATATAGGTCCTGACCATTTTTGATCTTTCAGGGACCCTTCACAGATTCAAGGCTGAGAGTATCCAGTGTTGTTTACAAGGGTGACTACATTTTTTTTTTTAAAAAAAGGCTTTTCTATCATTTCTATGGAGTTTGTCAATGGGCAGGGTGGACAAAGGGTCGGGGCAAAGGACTGCCCAAGTCAAAGGCATTAAAACCAGTCTTCACAGAGGTGTTTTTAAAAGCCAGTTTAAACCTAAATATCTTATTTAAATAACATCTGTTTAGGGCCCTTAATAGCTTTTCTGTGTGACTTGGGACAAATCATTCTACCTCCTTGATTGCATTTTTTCACCTGCAAAATGAAAGATGTGGACAAGATGATCTTAAGCTTCTTTCTCTCTGAAATCCTATATTTATATTTTAAACGCAGCTGCTTGTAACCAATGCAGTCAGGCTTCCTACCTCCAGATTCCCATAAACAATTCATAGCTTTCCTATCCTTTATTGCTAAGGAAAATCACATGATCCATTCTACCCTTCCTAGTCCCTGCATCTGCACTTGGCATTACAGTAAAACTCATTAACTTGGATGACACTAATTTAAATATATGGTAATTCAGTGACTGGACCAAAGTTTATCTTTGTTTAGTAAAACATGACTTCATCGCAAGTGCAGATAAACAGTATCAATAGCACTGTCAAACCAGTGTTCAATATCCTTAAGAAGCGGCTATTTTTCAAGTCCCTTTAAGCATTTTCGACATATGCATTTATATCTACCCGGAACCAGCTTTTAACCCAGACCATCAAACCAAATCGCCTGATGGTCAGGACTCTTTTCTGCTCTAAACCTGGCTTCGTTCCCATTGGCACTGCTGTGTGCTTGCTCCATACTTTTGAAAATGGAAAAAATTCCCTGCCTCGTAAAGAAGGAGTAACCCATGTTGCAGTGGAAATGAGATAGTCAAACAGAGACACTCTGGTCCTGCAGCAGCACATAGAGAATTTCTAACTGCAGCTGCTGCAGCCTAATGGAACGGGTACAACAGACTGAAGAGGGAATCTCTAATTAATGAGGGAGAAGCCCTTCCAGGTGGCATTTACCATCACAGTCAGAGCCTGGCCAGTCATTTCAGCAGAAAGCCTTGCAACTCTGGAGGAGAATCCTGTCTTCAGGATCTGTATATTTTACAAGTGCCATAGGTGATGTCTAAGCCCACTCCTAGTTGAGAAATATTACACTGATAAGAAGGTATTATTAACTGGTAGTTAATAAGACTCACCCTGCAGTGATGCCTGGAACTTATCTGGAATTTAATAGACAGGTGCTTAAGTTAATAGTTTGCTAAACTGTGTGATTTATATTCTTACTATTGTTAATGAGATATAGCTGAACTGTGTGAATTCAAACAGAATTTGCAACCTAAATCCTTATGTCTGGAGTGGACAGAAAAGATAAAAGCAGCCCCTTGCCAGGAATTGAACTTGGACAGAGCGTCTGTCCCTTTTGGAGCGTGTCAGCCCTCTCTGCAGGAGGACAAGGCCAGGTGAGCTGATTCAAGTTTACTTGTGCTGTAAATACGGGGCATGGCAGCTGTTCGCCTAAAGGGAAACTTTACAATTTCCTGGGAAGAGGGAGATTTTCCAAATTCCCTAGAGGAAAGAACTCATTGTCAGCTAGCGTCACAAGCTCCCCTGGGTCCAGATGGGGTAGTGACGGTAAAGATGCCGAGTGGAGGGGGATCACGTTGGGCATTTGGCTTCTCTTACTGTATAAATCTGAGGGGGAGGACATCCTTAGAGACTGGGCAAACTTGTGAGCTGAGACGGTAGACCCACAATGTCCCTGTTAGCCATCCACCGTGTCCCCAGTCTGTCCCACTGTTATGAATTTATAGCAGTCAGGAGTATGCTGTTAGACTCATTCTCACTTGTCCCATTTTCTATTCTGACTCCCTTCAGTGTCTCAAGTTATTTCCATCATAGTTCTCCCCACCACCACCACCTTCAAATTCGCCTTAGAGACCAAACTTTGCAAGATGCTTGGAGATTTCTTTACTGTTCCATGAATCTGAAAGCAAACGACCCCATCAGAGAACACTGCTGTCATCAGGGAAGTGATTCTTTCCTGGTAAGATGAGACTTAGAGCCCCTGGAAAGAGATCACAGAGCTGGTAAGCTGGGAATTTCTGATAATGGGCAGCTGATCCTGGCTGGCTGGGATTTGGGGCCAAGAAGTCTGTCCTATCACACATCAGACCCTCCTCCCCAGAAGTGTCAGGCAAGAAACTTGCCAGATGCTTGAAATTTCAATACCAGCTGCCCAATGAACAGGCCAAACTGAGAATTTTAAGTCTGATTTATAAAAAGTCAGAGTAGGAAGCCAAGAGTGACATTTCCCAAAAGCTGTCCACCACGATATCTGCGACTGCTTTGTCTAGGATAGAAAAAAGTTTCCAGTGTTAAGAGAAGGGTTCTGAAAAGTGTGGTACGCTCTCTTAGATGGCATGTTCTTCAGTCGCTAAACTCAAATTAATGTGGTATCTGAAAAAGAAACAAGTTTATGGTGTGCTATGTTTAAAAACTACAAAAGGAATTATACACGTTACCATGGCAACAAAGAAAATACCTTTGCATGAGGACAAGGATTGGCGTAGGAAGGAAAATAAGAGTTGCTAGTTTTTGCTATAAAATTTTCATTTAAAGTATTACCTTACTCCAAAAAAAAAAAAAAAAATTTTCCTGCCACACCATGGTACCTTTGCTTATTAAATCCCCTGAGCTGTTTCCTGAGCTCCATGTTCTCAGCATAAGGCCTGTAATTAAAATTTGTTTTGTGTTTCTTGACCTTGCTGGGAGCACTGCTTTTTATATGGCTTTGATATACTCAGACACTAGACCCTGGAACAACGCATAAGGAAAGATCCAGCCAGTCTCAAGTGACCTAGTTTGACCGTGCCTGCATTGAGTTCCCACAACTACTATTGATTTTGGTTTGTGACTTCAAAAAATTCAGCCACCACGGGTAGAAGAATAATAAGTAATAAATCCATCCCCCAATCGTAATGACAAATGTGACTAGGAAATTGCTAATAACAAGGCAAACAACCTAAACTGGGCCATCTGCAGGCCCCTTCCTGCTTTCCTGCAAGAAGTTACATTTGTTGCTTTATGAAAAATGGCACATGGTCTGATCAAGCCACTGACATGTTCAGAGAGCATCGGTGGCTGCTGACCTTGGTAAGGCAGACCCCTCAACCCTGCTGTCGTGGGCCTCCCGGTAGGTGCCTGTTGGTCACCGGGTGTGCCTGTCTCCATTTGAGCCAAAGGGCAACTCTCGGCTCTTCACATATATCCTGCACTTTCCCCGCTCTGTTCTGCTGGACCTTGTCACTCCTTCCCCTGTGTGCGACCCATCCCGGAACCTCGTTGAACTGTGTTAGGAACCCAACGTGGTATCTCTGTGAATTCCCCGTCCCGACATGAGCAACCTCCAAGATTCAATCTGTGGTTTCTGAACACAGACCTGCTGTTGAAGTTTATGACTTGCTTTTCTTACTCTTGCTGGAAAGCTCTGTTTTTTATCATGAGTGGGACATGCTCAAGCTCTAAACCCCTCTGGAGCCCCAGCGCGCTGGCTTGCACCCCTCCTTGGAGCACTCGTTGAGTACTGCACTGAGCTATAATGATGGGTGTCCTCCGGGTAATTCCCCCATCCCCCCCCAGCATGACCTGGTCTTACTCATCTCTGAATCCACAGTGCCTCCATAGGCACACAGTAGGTCCTCAACAAATATTTATGAAATCGAGGTGACTGGTCCAAGGAGGCCACACGATGCCTTGAAGCGTGCTAGGATCCGCCCCCTCTACAGCTGCGCCGTCCTCGTTCTTATCCCCATCTTCATTCCTAACCTCCCCGTCAACCCTACCCCAGACTGGATCTGTCCATCAAAACTCAGCTCAGACACTCTCTTTTTTTTTTTAAAGATTTTTTTTTTGACACGGATCATTTTTAAAAAGTCCCCACCGTATCCGCTACAATATTGCTTCTGTTTTATATTTTAGTTTTTTTGGCTGTGAGGCATGTGGGATCTTAGCTCCCTGACCAGGGATCAAACCCGCACCCCCTGCGCTGGAAGGCGAAGTCTTAACCACTGGACCGCCAGGGAAGCCCCCAGACACTTTCTCTTTAGCATCGCCCCTGGGTTGCCTCTCACCCACGGCCTTCTGTCCTCTTCCCTCCACTCTCACAGTTTGGGTCCTGACTGCATCCCATATCTTGACATAATCACTTGTATACACTTATTGTTTATTTAGTCATTTATTCAACAAAAATAACCGAGCATTTATTGTGTGCCAGATGAGTGGAGATAGAAAGATCAAAGGTATGTGTATAAGTAGCAGGTTGTTTGGTAGGTATGGACTCAATACAAAGGGATCTTAATATACATGTTAGGACTCTTTGCATGCAGTCACAGGATCTGAATCTGGATAGCTTAAATGAAAAGAGAATTTTTTTGGAAGGCTGTGAGGTTGCCTAAAGGAAAGAAAGGAAGGCTGGAAAATCAGCACGGACCATACAAGTGTCTGGCATCACAGGTGCAGGGAACCCCACTTCTTCAGTCCTTTGTTTCTCCCCTTATAATTCACCTTCAGGGAGGGCGTGTATAAAGAGCCTCGCATGCATTCTCTCTCAACTAGAGAAGGGCAGGGTCTAAGCAAATTAACCCCCAGGACAGTATCCAGTGGCAGAGAAGTAAAAGCTGGCTGGTATTTTCAACAGAAGATGGCATGGGTGCTGGACAGCCATAAACAATTCATGTCCCTCTCAGTGAATATGCTCTGATAATTTAATAACATGAAGTTAAAACAGCCTGGTGTGTCCAGTTCTGTAATTGGGTCAGTCCTGCCACTTACGACTGTCACGATAAGGCTAGTGTTAAGGCATCCTCACCCCTGCATGGTGCTGGGATGGGCACTGCCCAAGACTTGCATCTCCCTCTTTATCCCAACTAGACAGTGCGGTTTCTGCAAGAACAGGAACTACATAAAGTCCATTCCTGAGTCCTCCCACTATCCAGCAAGGATCCGTGCTCAATGAACATGCCTTTGCACAACTGAACTGGGACAAAGCAAGGGTTCCTTACCTGGATGGCAGTTTCCCATCTTCAAACCTCATCCTCCGACTATTTTGAGAAGATGACTACTCCAATCAAGAAGGTCATTGAAAGAATGAATCAGAACTTCCTGGTTGGGACTTCCCCGGTGGCGCTGTTGTTAAGAATTTGCCTGCTGATGCAGGGGACACAGGTTCGTTCCCTGGTCCGGGAAGATCCCACATGCCGCAGAGCAACTAAGCCCATGCGCCACAACTACTGAGCCTGCGCTCTAGAGTCCGTGAGCCACAACTACTGAGCCCATGTGCTGCAACTACTGAAGCCTGCACGCCTAGAGCCCATGCTCCACAACAAGAGAAGCCACCGCGATGAGAAGCCCGTGCACCGCAACGAAGAGTAGGACCAGCTCGCCGCAACTAGAGAAAGCCCGGGCAGCAACGAAGACCTAATGCGGCCATAAATAAATAAACAAACAACTTCCTCGTTGTTTCCACGGAAGAGCAGCTCCTCCGCTGGGTTCCGCAGAGCTTCTGGCATGTGTCATACTCCTTGATGGGTCAATAATGGGATGAATCACAGAGCTCTAAGTGTAGCTGCCAATGTTGGAAAGTGATTGTCAGTGCATTTGGGGGAGCAGAGTCTACAACTACAGCCCTTCTCTGAATCTGACAATTGTTAAAAAAAGGACAAAAGGATTCAGATGACCAAATTCAGAGCCATGAATGGGCCTGGATAAAGCCCTCTACTTGCATGCTGTATTTCTGTTGGTTACCCAGTCTCTTTGGGGAATAATTTACTTTGAATGGTGACCCGAATGATCTTCCCCTACCCAGGAAGTTCACACCTTCACCATTCAGAAGCTGCCAGCTCTTGGGGACCATCAAGTGTATTGAACAAGTTCTAGTTCTTGCTTTGTCCCTGTTGGCTGTGTGACCCTAGGTGAGTTATCCAACCTCTCTGAAACTGTTTCTTCCTGCATACTTTAAGTGATTAAACGCAATTATCACGCCTGGAGTTCTGCAAATCCCTTTGCTGTTGCCAAGTGTGAAAAACCAACATGTTTCCAGCGCTCAGGTTTCAAATCTGAAAGACAAATACACAGAGGATGCTTTGAGGTCAGAGGTCAACAAGACTCACATCAAACACCTTATGGTAACAACGTGATCTTCCTGTCAACACATTCTGCATTCAAAAGGCAGGAACTGTTTCTGGAAATTTATTGTGATCGACTTGGGAAATTATAATTTAGATTGAGTCTCTTGCAAATCATTGCTTCTGAGATGTTGCTGCCAACTTTCATAATTGTGTTTCTCCTTTATCCCAGGTACCCTCATTCCTACATATACATTTGTAAGAACATATATATGTCACACATCTATCTTATATTTTCCCCCTAATCTGAAGCTTAAACGCCTATGGGAAATCATCAGGCAGCATTTCATAGGTCCCAAACAGCAGCCATTTCCTGTTAAATTAAGTTGGTGGTGGAATTTATTACGTTAACTAAACCAATGTCCTTGCAATTTCAGGGAAATTGGTGTCCCGGCTCTCTGTGGTGCTGGCAGTCCCTTCCTGACCACATCACAGTCGCCCCTGCGAGGGTTCCTGCCAGTTAAGAAGATGCAGTTTGATGGCAGTGCCCTCCTCTTCTCTGCTGCCAGCAAAAGGGAATGGAGGCTTCATTCTCACAGACAGAACTAGGCTTTTTCACACTTATTAATAACCTGTATTAGAATGGGATGCGTTCTTTGTCATTTGACTTGGTTTGCTATAGAGCTATCATGTTTAATGCCTTGTTTATAAAATCATGAGGTGGTAAATGAAGGGAATGTTATAAACCATTCTCAACAGACAGCATCATGGGCAAGAAATACAATAGTATGTTCTGTTTCCAGAAGGAAATATACAAACTCCCTAGGTCTATGGACTTAGTTCATTTTAAACATGTATTTGTTTAATGAATAGGTGGTATAAGTGTGTGTATGAAATGTGTGTGAAATTTCTCTTCTGCATCTCACAATAAACCTGGGAGGCAGGTTTATTTATAAGTGTGTGTATGAAATTCATAGGGTCCAAAAGGTATGCAGGGTACGGTGAAAAGTACCTATCCGATTGAGTATGGCTCTTATGCAAATTCAGCACACAATTTCCTAAAACTGATCCCCAGCTAATCCGTTTACTTCTCTAGGGACAACGAAGGTTACCAACTTCTTGTATGTCCTATGGCTTATTTTACAGTTAAGGAAAGCGAGGCTCAGAACAGCAAAATGCTTAATCTTAAGTCACCCAGTGAGTTGTTTGCTGCACCAGACCCTGGCCCCTTCTCCTCTGGAACACATTTGCACCCACAATATGTAGCTGTCAGCAAGCCCTAGGCAAACAAAAGACATTCTTTTCTTAAAAGGCAAACCAGAACTTTCTAATAAAACAGAAGGCAGAGGAAAACATTCAGACAAAGCGCTTTTATTTGGCTGAATGTTCAATAAAGTCACGGGATATATATTCTGAAAGAGAAGTGTAGGAAATCTATTCTAATGGCCTCAGCTGACAGAGGAGGAAACTGGGGCTCAGATAGGGAAATAAATGTCAATCAAATAACTGTTGAGTGGGCCTATTTTCGTGAACTCTGAGGAGTGCTTTTGACTTTGCAAATGCAGCCTAAGTTCCCCCTCACCCCAGCCCAGTCATTGGCTCTGGGTTCCCCTGGCTGTATCTGGGGCATTATGGCTGAGTTATACTGGAAAATGCAGGAGCACATTAATTTCCTATAATGGTTTTATCTATAGAAACTTGTGAGGACATCTTTTGGCCAGAGGATTTGGCATTGAATATCTGAAAATCTTGAACTGTTCCAAAACACTGCCTCCCAATTGAGATCAAATAAACCTTTGCTCCTCCAGAAAAGCCTTTTCTGCACCTGCAGACTGTAACTCCTTGACCTGTTCTTATTATAAGAGGCATCATGTTGGAAATGGGTTGCTAGACATTCAGGACATCTTGTACTAACGAGGGGATCTATGTGAAGTTTTCTCCTAGCTTGCTAATTTAGATTGTATTAAGACAATGGAATTACGGAGACCCAAAGGGAGATTGAGAGCAAGATGAAAATGTAAATACAGTGAAGCCGCGGACCCTCCTTCCCTGTGCTGGGGAAGATGCTAAGTTTTTAAAAATGCCCCTACATGCAGTACTTCTACAGTCCTTTCTCTTCTGAATCTCGCAATAAACATGGGAGGCAGGAATTCTCACCACTTCCATTTTAAAGCTGAGAAAAATCAAAGCCCAGAGAGATCAAGTGATTTATCCAGAGTCACACAACAGAGAAATGACAATCCCAGAATTAAACACAGGGTTTCTGGCTTCCAGGTGCCATTCTTTCTGAACACCACCCCACCTCCAATTTCCCTTTTCACTCCTTCTCTAGCTCCTTGGTTCAATCCTTTCCTCCTTACGCTCATTGAAATTTAGGCATCCTTGAAGTTTCTCTCCTAGGAGCACTTCTCTTTTCTCTCCTCAAATGATTTTGTTTACAATCCCTTTTAAAGTTTCAAGCAGCGCCTCTCTGAAGACCCCCTATCACTACCACCACCCCAAGTCAGTATCTAAAGTTCAAAACCCTCCTCTGCACCCGTATCATAGATCCTGTGGGTCTCTGAAAAGATTCTGGGGTTCACACATCAGGTGGGAGCCTGCAGAAGGTGAGAGCCAGCCTGGCAGAAGACCTGAGACTCCAGCCCTGAGATTAGGGCTGAAGACCAAACCTGCACAAGAGGGTCCTCCTGAGATGACCTGCACAAACAGTCAGACAGGAAAGAGGCTGATGAAGGACCTTTTCCCCAGCTGTGGCTTTGAAGGTCATGACCTTGAGGAGCAAATAATGTAACTCCAAATTTTCCAGCCCTTTGTAGTTTTCCAGGTGATTTTTATATCCATCATATTATTTGGTCTTTACGTCAGCTTTGTAAAGTAGAAGGCATAGAAACTAGTACTCTCAGGTTTATAAATGAGAAAACTGAGGCTTCAAGATGTTGGGTGACTTGCCCCAGGTCTCGCAGTTAGTAACAGGCATCTCTGGAAGGCTGGACAAATCCAGTCTGGTTCTCTACCCGTGCATGGCCCACTTCCTTGCCCACCTAATTCCTCTCTTCTTTGTTATGTTTCATTAGGCAGATATTATAAATCCTTAATGGAATCTATAGGCTCCAGGAAAAAGCAGGGGTTAGCCAACTTTTTCTGTAAAAGACCAGATAGTAAATGTTCTAGGCTTTGCAGACCAGAGTCTATCACAACTATTCAACTCTGTTGTTTCAGCCTGGGAGCAGCTATAGGCAATACATAAATGAGCGGGGAGGTGTTCCAATAAAACTTTATTTTCAAAAACAGGTGGTGAGGACTTCCCTGGCGGTCCAGTGGTTAAGACTCTGTGCTTCCACTGCAGGGGGCACGGGTTCAATCCCTGGTCGGGGAACTAAGATCCCACATGCCACGAGGCGTGGCCCATAAAAAGGGAGAGGGAGCCAGATTTGGCCTGCAGACTGTAGTTTGTCAACCTTTAGCCTAAAACCCTGCAAGATGATATTTGCTTCCCCAAGAGCTGCCTCAAGTTCTGCCCCTCCTTCCCTCGTTGCCTCCAGACCAATAACAAAGGCCAGGCTTCAGCACGGCCAGAACAGGGAAATAGGGTTCCTACTCCAGGAAGAAACAGTGTGCAACCTCAAGACATTTCAAGACCTGGGTAACCCGTGCTGGCAGGAACTGGGGGAGCAAATGGCCCAGGGTCTTGGGCAGGGAAAGGGGGTGAAGAGAATATAAAGCTGCACTGGGGGGAATTTGTTGGCGTAGAGGCACCACCCCACGAAGCAGCGTTTACTACTCTGCTAAGATCATGGGGAGCAAGTCAAACGTGCTGCTGGCATGTCTCCTCGAAGCTTTTTTTTTTTTTAATTTATTTTTTATTTTTTTTAACATCTTTATTGGAGTATAATTGCTTTACAATGGTGTGTTAGTTTCTGCTTTATAACAAAGTGAATCAGCTATTCCTCGAAGCTTCAATAGCTCACAACAATAGCCGTCAGGAAATGAAGTAGAGGTACTACATCAGCGTGGGCAGCATACTAAGGAGGGGTCGGGGAGTTGGGAGAAAGGAATGAACTGTGGAAGACCTGAGAATCCATCACGTGATGACTTCCCCGGAAAGGTGCAGGAGGCAATAAAAATCTGCTGACGGCAGAAGCATCTTTGAGACGCTCGGCGGCCACTGTGATCTGCTAGCCTGGATTGACGGTATACAATTCTGCCATAGAACTAGGCGATGGAAGTGACAGTCAGCATAAATAGTAAATGGAGATGATAGAATTGCCACATAGCAAGTACCACGTGGTCGGGGCGAGATAGGCGTTTCCCCCAGTCTTTCTCCAAAGGGACTTGTGCCTATTTACCAGAGTAATTCTGTGTGTGCACTCTTTTTTTTTTTAATTACTTAATTCTTATTTATTTATTTGGCCACGCTGCACAGCATGCAGGATCTTCACAATTTAGGGATCAAACCCAGGCTCCTTGCAGTGGAAGCCTGGTAAGGAACCCAAAATGCTGTCAAGGGTCCCCACCTTCCCAGTTAGGGATTTAGGAGATTAGTTGGAGCTCGAGCCCAAGTTCTGTCACAGTGGATCCCTTGTATCCATAGATCTACCCTCCAGTTATTTTCCTGGTTGCAAGTATATAATTATGCTGCGTAGCTGGCAGAACTTCTCATTCATTCCCTGACCTGTGGAGGAAGAGAGAAAATAGGAAGGACAAGCCGAAGCCCCTGAAACAGCCCTTCACTCCAACCAAGACAGCAAATTAGAAGCCATACCACCTCCTGGGTGAAATGGCAAACACTACTGCCACCCTCCAAGATTCCAAGAATGCAAGGGTGGTGGTTTTCATCATGTCTCCGTTATTCAATTCATCCATGTGCCTTTTGCAAAAAATAGAAGGATTTAGTAGGTGCTGGTGGACTGCTATAAACCAAGCCAAATGATAGCCCCAATTGCAGCTGCTGTGCTGGATGTGGTATCTTTACCCGAAGACATAAACACAGCTTTGGGCACCAGGAACGTGCTTATTGATCCGGCACATATGTTCCTTTCAAACCCCATCAGTAAAGAGAATAAAAATCAGCTCACCTTTCTGTGGGAAGGACAAGAGTGAACATTCGCTGCCTCGCTGTAGGGCCCATGGTAACCCTCCTGCTCTCTGTCGCAATAGAGCCCACAGAGATCTTGATTGTCTTGACATTCACAAAACATCCTGAGGGTCCACTATGTGGATGACGTCAGGCTAACTGGACTTGATGAGCAGGAAGTGGTGCATATTTTAAAACACGTGCTGCCAGAATATGGAAGATAAAATCCATGGAAATTCAGAGGATGGTCACACTGGTGCAGTTTCCAGGCATTTTGTGGTCTGAGCCTTGCCAGGCGTTCCCCTCTAAGGTAGGTTGTTAACCCTTGTACCCTCTACCACTGAGAATGAGGTTTGGTAGGCTTTTTTGGATTTTGAAAGCAGCATATACCCAGCCCTTGAGAATATTACTCCAGCCCATTTCTCAGGCATGCTGGAAGGCTTCCAGTTTTGACCAGGGCAAGAGTGAGAGAGAGGATTCTCTAATACATCCCAGTTTACACTGACACCAATTTGCACCAAGCTCCGTATCACTCAGGCCATAAGACTGGAAGATCCAACTGGGCTAGAAGAACCTGTGGTGGGTAAGAATGCTCTGAGGATTCTCTGGCAAGACTTATGGGAGAGCTGTGGCTCAGAGCCCTAGAGTTCTAGATCAAGTCTATACTATCTGCAGCAGGAAGCCACTTGCCATTGGAAAAACATGGCTAGCGTGCGGCTGGGCGTGCCTGTGTTTCTGACCACGGGTTGCAAGGGACTATAGGGTTAGAGCTAAGTAATTGTAAACTGGTATTTTTGGCTGCGCTGAGTCATAATGGAGGTTATGTATTCAGAATTGAGTCCAAACAGGTTCAGAGGTGGCCTCAATGGGAAGCCCAAAGCCCCAAGTCTCCTACCTGTGATGCAACCCCTCAACTGATACCATGGCCTAGGGCAGGGGGCAGGGGAGGTTAACTGATTAACTGATGGAGGAAGAAAAACTCAGCCCTCGTTTATAAATGGATTGGCTCACTTATGATGTTGGCACTAACCAAAAACAGGAATGCTGCCACCAATGTCCCCACTCAAGGGTGGTGCTGAAGGACATCCGTGAAGGGAATTCCTCCCAGCGAGCAGCGCTGAGCACATCAAACCTAGCCATCGGGACTTCCCTGGTGATCCAGTGGTTAAGACTTTGCTTTCCAATGCAGGGGGTGCTGGTTCGATCCTTGGTTGGGGAGCTAAGATCCCACATGCCTCGGGTCCAGAAAACCAAAACATAAAACAGAAGCAGTATTGTAACATATTCAGTGAAGACTTTAAAAATGGTCCACATCAAAAAATCTTAAAAAAAAAACCTGGCCGTCAACTTTGCATAGACAGAGAAGTGGCCTGAAATTAGAGTGCACACCAACTTCTGGGTAGTGGCAAATGGCTTGGCTGATTAGTCAGGGGTCTGGAAGGAGCGAGATTGGGAGAGCAGAGATCAGAAAGACTGAGGAAGAGACCTGAGAACAGACATACGGGAAGAGCATAGAGAGTACAGAATTTGTCTGACATGAAGCCGGTGCAGAGGAGGCATTCAGCTAACTGCCATGGGGACAGGCTGCTGTATCCTGTGAATGGCAGCCAAGGTCTCTCTTCAACCATCCCAGACCTTGGACAATGGGCTCACGGATGGAGAGACTACAGAGGCAGGTATAAATGCTGCAAATGGGCACCACCGCATGGGCTCTCCCTCATCAACATGAATCCAACTACAGTTAAGTCCCCCACATACGAACAAGTTCCGTTCCGAGAGCACGTTCGTAAGTCCAATTTGTTCGTAAGTCCAACAAAGTTAGCCTAGGTACCCAACTAACACAATCGGCTATATACCGCTGTTTTACGCTTGCTTCCAGACATCCTGGGCTTGAAACAAAGGTACTGTACTACTGTACTCTATACAGTACTGTACAGTAAAGTACACAAAAGCACAACCACTTGTAGAGGATGCACACACGTGACAATGTACTCCAGACTCGTGAACTAACTTACGTGATCGGACGTGAAAATGCACGTTCGCATTTTTGAGAGTAAATGCCAAATTGGGGACAACACCTGGAGAATTAGGGCTCTTTCCTCCAGAGAGTAATACATGCAGTGAACCAAGGGCCATTCTGGTGCTCTGCCCCCAATATATAGAAAGTTCATATTCGGGAACCAAGAGGCAGAAGTAGCAATGGCCTCTCTTATCATCGTTCCCAATGACTTTCTTGCAAAACATATGCTTCTGTCCCCATAGCTCTAAATTCTGCTGGGTCACAGGGTGTGATTCCCAGCAAGGGAGGACTTCTGCCAGGAACACAGTAAGGTTCCAGCTTCCACTGGAAGCTATGACTACCAGCTGGTCATGTGGGGCTTCTCAGGCCAGTAGACCGGCAGGCAAGGAAAAGAGTTACCACATTGGCAGGATCACTGTCTCTGATTAACACTAGAAACGAGGGTTGTGGCTGCACAGTGGGGTCTGAAAGGTGTATTAAGGAACCTCTGGGACTCTCTGAGATGTTCTTGGTGCTTTTTCACCCAGGGATAAATCGTAAAAGGGCAAATGTAGCAACTGCCAGCCTTGAGCATGCCTAGTGATGGGCATTCTAGAAGTAACGATAATTAGATAGTTTGCATCAGTTCTAGACCCTGGAAGTTATTTTTGCATTGCTCATTTAATTAGCAAATATTTATCAAATGCCTTTATGCACCAGGAAATGTTGTATTGGAAACTTGAAGGTGAACAAGGTAGTCCAAATCCCTGCCTTCATGGTACCTTCAATTTAGTAGGAGAGATGGACAAGAAATAACTAAATACAGTAATAGGTGAAATGACTACAGTTTGTCAAAGAATCTGGGAAGGAAAAAAAAACAAATGTTATGATAAAGAATAACAGAGTGACTTACTCGGACGAGGTGGTAAAGGAGGGCCCCTTTGTGGAAGTGGCATCGAAGCTGAGACCTAAAGAATTAGAAGGAACCAGTGCTGTGAGGAGTCAGAGCAAAATGCTCCCGCAACGGGAAGAGCAGGTACAAAGGTCCTGAGGCTGGAGTGTGGCATGTTTCACAGAGAGAAAGCAGGCTCCTGTACCTGGAGCACAGTGAGATGGGCTAAAGAGAAAAGCAGGAGCCATGCTGGGCTTTGAGGTGGGGTTAGGCATTTGGATTTTATCCCTAGGACAGTAAGTCCCCTACATATGAACCTTCAAGTAACAAATTTTCAAAGATGCGTAAGTGTGTTCGCATGTCCAATCACGTAAGTAGAATGGTACGTGAAGGTTGCAGCAGCCATTCAGAATGCAATCTAGTGCTACCATGTCATCTATGACATGAAAAAAAGAGCTACTACCCAGACATCGCTGGATCATTTTTTCAAGAGGGTAGATAGAATTGAATCCAGCAAGGAGCCAGAACCTGTGCCATCCACATCAGGCGTGAGTGAAATTGCAGCTCACCCTCCGTCTCCTATTGTTGACGATCCTTCACCTCTACCATCTCCCACCTCCTCTCCCTCCTCCAGTCAGTAACTCTTCTTGCCTGTTCACTCGATGCCAGCCCCTGGATGCCAGCTGTTGTACTGTACTACTGTACTTTCCAAGGTACTGCGCTGTAAGAGTCAAAATGTTTTCTTTACTTTTTGTGTTTGTTTTTTATGTATTATTTGTGTGAAAATTATTATAAACCTATTATAGTACAGTATTATATAGCCGATTGCATTAGTTGGGTACCTAGGCTAACTTTGTTGGACTTAACGAACAAATTGGACTTATGAACGCTCTCTCGGAACAGAACTTGTTCATAGGTAGGGGACTTACTGTACATTGGAAAGCCATTGGTGTTGGGGGGTATGGGAGGGGAAGCAGTTTCCTGATCTGGTGTACCTTGTAAATCACCCAAGTTGCTAGGTAGAGAGGGGTCCTTGGCTGTAACAGGAGCTCAAAAGGTGGGAGAGGCCCTGCTCCCACAGGGACCGAAGCATCCCAAAGCATGTACCAGCCCAGCTGGCTTGGATCCACACTCCCCAATTGCAGCTGTCACTGCAGATAAGAGCAGGATTACATTTGACAGTTCTCACAGATGCAATTTTTATTTAGCCTTCCCAGAGCCCATTTAGGTTGGCATTTGAGTAATGAATACCAGGAGTGTTCCACCCAATACAGCGAGGCAGGTCGGAGACATTTCTAAAATGCAAATCAGATTAAAACCCTGGCTTAAAACCCTTCATTACATGCTGGATAAAGGACATGTTGCCTGGCATGAAATTCAAGGCCCTTCAAGGTGTGGCCCTGGGTGCCATCCTTGCTCTTATCTGCCACCACTCCCGGCCCCATTCCCCCAGATCTTGAATTCCTGAGCCTCTTGAACACATTATGTGGGTTCCACGCCTCCATGACTTCTCTTTCCTCTTCTTCCTTGCCTTTTTGGACTCATGCAATGTAGGGTGGGCAACTCATGCCAGGACTTTTCCAGTTGTAACCCTGGAGTCCCAGTTTGGGAAACCTTTCAGTCCGGGGCACATCAGAACAGTGGGTGTGACTATGAATTTTGTGTGTCAACTGGACGGGGCCACAGGGTGGCCAGTTGTTTGGTTGAACGTTCTTTTGGGTGTGTCTGTGAGAATGTTTTTGGATGAGATTAACATTTCAGTCAGTAGACTGAATAAAACAGACTGCCCTCCCTGGTGTGGGTGGGCCTCGTCCGATCAGTTGAAGGCCTAGAACAAAAAAACCTGACTCTCCCCCAAGTAAGAGACAATTCCTCCTGCCTGACTGCCTTCAAACTGGGGCATCAGCTTTTTCCCCGCCTTTGGACTCAAACTGAAACATTGATTCTTTTTTTCAAATTTTTTTTTTTTTTGGAGTATAGTTGCTTTACAATGTTGTGTTAGTTTCTACTGTACAGCAAAGTGAAGCAGCTATACATATATAGATATCCCCCCTTTTCTGGATTTCCATCCCATTTAGTTCACCGCAGGGCATTGAGTAGAGTTCCTTGTGCTATAGAGTATGTTCTCATTAGTTATCTATTTTATACATAGTATCAATAGTGTATATATGTCAATCTCCTTCTCCCAATTCATCCCAACTCCTCCCCTGCCCCCTTGGTATCCATACTTTTGTTCTCTACGCCTGTGTCTCTATTTCTGCTTTGTAAATAAGATCGTCTATAACCAATTTTTTCAGATTCCACATATATGCGTTAATATGCGATATTTGTTTTTCTCTTTCTGAGTTACTTCACTCTGCATGACAGACCCATTATTCTTAATCACCACGTTCTACAGGTCCAGGTGGGGAGAGAAATTTGCACACAAAATATTATACACCAGGGGGCTGGGGATCGGAGACAGTAGAACAGAGAATAGAGAACAGGTTTAAAAGACTGAATGAATTCAAAATGACTCCTATTAACTCTCTGCAGATCCACTATTCAGGGGCCACTTTCCCCATCTCTGCCTCACTGGGCCTTTGCAGCAAAAAGGTCTGATTATTTCGTGTTATTGTATGCTACAGTATCCCCACCACATCATCACCTAGCACACTATACACAGTAGACAAGAGGGAATTTTGTTGCATTTGATTTCCCTTATGTCCAGTAGGTATATTGCCAGGCGATTTCAATAAATCTCGCACCTCTTGGCATCGCATATGAAGCCCTTCCAGATCTGGCCCCTGCCCCATCTTCAGCCTCGTCTCTGGCCACACATTTCTCCTCCAGCTGTACAAGCACCCTCATCTTTCCCAGACGTGCTGCTCTTTCTCCAAGTCCTCCCTCTCCCTCTCCCTCCAAGTCCTTCATTCAGTATTAATCACACGGTACTGTAATTATTCATTTGCATTACTGTGTCTCCTGCTAGATGGTCAACTCTTCAAGGGGAGGGGCTTGGTCTCTCTGGGAATCAATCCTCTGCCTCCTCCCAGGAGATCCCATGTGGAATTTTCTCTGGAAATACAATGGAATAGGACAGAAGCTTGGAGATGCCAGAATGGAGGCAGTAAATTCTGAACAGAAGAAAGAAGGCAGCCTGGAGTGGGTCCCTGAGGTTCGGGGCTGTTGGAGAAATGTGCAGATGTACGTTACTTGGCACCTCTACCCTACTCGTGGTGGATAGGAAGCTCTCAGGACCCCTGGGCCAGCTCAGAGCCCACCACTCTCACCATATGCGTTGGAATTTTCCTCCCACAGTTTTGCAGGATGGAACATTCAGGAGCTCTGTGATGGTGGGAGATGAGTTTCTCCAATCTCCACTCAGGACTGAATTATTCCCAGGAAACAGGACCATGGAATTATTGGGATCTTAATGCTTGTGCAGTAAAGGATGAACCTTACCCAAAAAAGGTTTGGCCCTTTGCCCCCAGCTCCTGCGAGGGAACCTTTAACCTGTGGAATGTCCTGCCTGATAAAAGAGGTTTTATTTATCTTGGGCCAAGCCAGAGAGTCTACACCAACAACGTGATTCATGGTGGGGGCCATGGGCCACATAATGTCAGCTTGACCTCTGAGGCTAGAGACTAAGTTTGGCTGGACCAGTGATCAGCCATGACTACAGCTCCAACCCCCCAATAAAAACTCAGGTCTCCAAGACTCAAGTGAGCTGCCCTCACTGGCAGTACTCCATGCATGTTGTCACTCATTTACATGACTTCACGGGGAGAGGACACCTGGAAACCCCAGGCCTGGTCTCCCTTACATTCTGCTCTATGTGCCTCTTCCCTTTACCAGTTCTAATCTGTATCCTTTGCTGTAATAGGTATAACCATGAGAAAAACTGTGAGTCCCAGTGAATCATTGAAGCTGTGAGTGGTCTTGGAGACCTCCCAAACTTTCAGAGCTCCTGTTCAGTGCATCTTTTCTCCATCTAAGGGTGCACCATGGGTCAAATAGATATGATCTTTGAAAGCCTTGAAAATAGTCTCCAAAACCAGGAAATAGTGAGCCACATTGGAAATCAGGTGGCTGGCTCGTCCCTGGAGACAGATGATTGCACAGATAACAAGGCCAGCAATGACCGGTGCATGTGAGAGGGACAAGGTGTGGCAGTAGAGCCGTTGGTGCCTCGTGCTCTAACTGTTAGAGGGCCATGCCCCGTGGAGCACATGCTGGCAATCAACAGGCAGAACAGGTAAATCCCAGATGGCGATCACGCTGGAACTCTTTGTGGTGGTCTTGGTATTGGTGGAGCACTGAGGCCCTCGGAGAGGAAATCGGTCATACTGTTGTCATTCCAGTTGAGTTTTGGTCAATGGGAATAAAGAACATACTCTTTTGTTAGGAACAAGCATATGAGACACTCATGAAATACAATCTAAAGGAAGCTCCCAGCCTCTGTGTCTAAAAACACTACTCCATAAGCAGAGGATCTGATCAAAATTCCAGGAATAGGGGATCAGGCAGGATAGATGGCTGGTGAAGCCAATAGCAGTGATGGTAGAAATTCAGTGAAGTGGAGGACATAGGAAAGAGTAAAAGTAAGGATTTCCAGCAGGGAGCAGAGGGGGCGCGGTCAGAGTCAACCACCTTGTAAATCTGATACCATCCAACGTTCTTGGCCTTCCCCAGTCAATAGAAATTGATCAGAGGCCAGACAAGAAATTCAGGCAAGGCTTTATTGGGGCCCCCGGTTGCAGCAGCAGGGAGCGAAAACAAACAACAGGTTCCCTTGCTTGCTCACTAGCTGGGGGGGGGGCGGGGGGGGGGGCGAGCTTGTTCCTTATATGGGGTGAGGGTAGGGGTGTGTCCAGGGGTCAGGCCGGAGGGGTGGCTTAGGTGTTCTGCCCACCCCTCAGGTGGTGTTGTGTGCAGGGGGCATGCGCAGTACCCTGCTTTTGCTCCGGGCTCTTCAGAAATGGCAGTTGGGTTTTTTGGTCTTTTGTATCTTTTGTCCAGAATTTGACCCAACTGCGCGTGCACGCAGTTATTTTTTGTCCCATACAGTTTCCTTGTATTTTGTTGCTGGAGGAGAGGTGTGTCCAGGTGCCAGCACTGCAGCAAAGGGTCCCAGGTCCCAGCCGGTCTCAAACCAAAACAGCTAAGTACCAAGAGGAACTGTGAGAAGCAGATGACAGACCACACCAGCCTCTGGCAATTTGGGGTGCACGTTGCCAGTGCAGACCAGGCGTCCGCTGGCAGGATGGTTCATCCCTTTGCACCAGCATTTAGCTATCTTCTGGCCTGGTCCTCTCCCTGTGGGCATCAGCAGACACAGCTGCAAGCAGGTACTGCTGTCAACCAAGAGAAGCTAGGGCTAGTCGCAGCTATTTTTTTCAGTAAGGCAGATCAGAGAGGAAATGTTGGAGGTCCAGCCAGCTTAGGGCCTTCCTAGAAAGAAGTTCCTTCCAGGAGCGATGCCCGGCATAGCTGATCATTTCATTCTGGCTCCTGAGGACAGAGTCAGAAGCCAGCCGTGTAGAGCGCCCACAGCCTCCACGGGAGCTTGCATTGTAGTCTCGGTTTCCGTCTGTTCCTGGGCTCAGACTGCTGAGAGCTACCAGGAGGTTTGAGTGAGTTTCACGTCACCAACTGCAGAGCACAAAACTAAGAAGGGAGGGGATCCCTTCAGGTAAAGTCCAGAGAAATCCAAGCCTTAATCCTCGGGGGAGGTGTTGCGGATAGAAACTCCTCTAAAGCAGCTACATTGAACTCAATGCAAATAGTTTTACGGATGAGGAAACTGAGGCACAGAAGGCTTAACTCACTTCCCGGCTAGTGGCAGAACTGGTCAAGTTTGGGACAATGTTCCTGACTTCACAGGCTGCCCCTCAGCATCGACAGCCCCGTAAGCTCTGGCGGGGAGGGGACAGGGGCTGTGGGGACAGGAGGGGCACCTCTGATGTCGGTGAGCAGGGAGTCAGGGCTGACTTTGCAATCACACCGCACATACAGCCTTTTAAGCAGTGACAGAATCAGGCAAAGGAAAGTGCTCGTCACCCCCTCAGGGACAGCAAGGAGCTCCATCACGTTGCGTCCAGGTCAGAGTGGCCGTGGCATCACTTGTCCTCTCCAAAGGGTTCGGGCGAGGTACCAAATCTGGCCTCCCAGCCTGGGCCCCCTTGTGCAGGGAACAGACCCTCTGTGACAGTCAGCAATTGTTCTAGACAAAAGCTACTACCCAAGTGAGTTGGTCAGGAGCTAACGGCACAGGGCCTCCCCACGGGGAAAAAATGTGGACTGTTTCCACAGATCACTTGCTCCCTGCTCCCTGCTCCCTACTCCCTACTCCAGAGGACCTTTTAAGCTTCATCGTGTTCTGCTAAGTGTGCATCTCCTGAGCCGTGCGTGCTGAAGTGAGCAGAAAATGAGGCTCAGAGACATTCACCGTAGCTTCTGTCTGTGGTGGCTGTTTTCCTTTTGGGTTCATGAGGTTTGTGTGCACTTTGCCTTGGCTCAGGCCATTGGGTCAAGGCTGTCGAGGTTACAGACCTACCCTGGTTTCTTCCCCTCCTTAAAGCTCACCAGCAACTCAGGGATGCGGCCACCCGGCAGTGGGAACTGCCTCCCATGGGGCAATTAAGCCAGTGAGCCTCAAACCGTGATAAAAGAAGACTTTGCAAAAAATAAAAATAAAAAATATAAAACTTTCAGAGCAAGAGTGAGCAAAATAGTGAGTCTTCCAAGTTAAGCAGATGTGGTAAAAGCACTTTCATTTGATGTTTGTTTGGCTAATGAGAGCAAAAGCTTAATATACATTATAGATTTCTCTTTTCCTTCTTCCATTTGTTAAGTTGTTGGTTGGTTTAAAAAGGAAATTATAAGAGCATGTTTAAATCATGTATCAATCATGTTTAAAAAGGAAATTATAAGAATATACTCTGCTTGAAATAGAGACACAGACGTAGAGAACAAACATATGGATACCAAGGGGGGAGGGAGGTTGGGATGAATTGGGAGATTAGGATTGACATATATACACTAATATGTATAAAATAGATAACTAATGAGAACCTACTGTATAGCACAGGGAACTCTACTCAGTGCTCTGTGGTGACCTAAATGGGAAGGAAATTCAAAAAAAGGGGATATATGTATATGTATAGCTGATTCACTTTGCTGTACAGCAGAAAGTGACACGACATTGTAAAGCAACTATATTCCAATAAAAATTAATTTTAAAAAGTGCAAAATATGAAACCATAAAGATTCTAGAAGAAAAAAAAAGAATATACTCTGCTTTAAGATCTGAAAATTCATGTATCCTCGATTGAGTGAAATATATACACATTTTTTTTTATTAATGCATTGTCTGTCTTATCCTGGAATTAAGAGGTTGTAGTTTATTGGAAATTATTTTCAATAGTTTTAGTTGTGTGCTAAGCTGAGGCGGCTTAATGAGTTCAAATTTATATGTAAAAGGAACATTCAAGTCTCTCAGAACTGATTTCTAAGACTGAAGTCTCCTTAAGGATGCCTTAGTCACCCTTGGCCTATATAATTGACCTTTAAGTTATAAAATGAGATTTTCTCCTATTTTAGAAAAAGTGGGAGAGGAGGAGGAGGAGGGATATTTGGAGGAATAGGGGAGGGGGAGGGGGAAGAGAAGGAGGGGGAGGAGAGACTTGGCAAGGATCCCCCTTGCATAGAGAGTTAAAAGGGGATCAGTTTCTAGATGCCTCAACTCCCATTCCTAAAATCTGCCTGAGAACAGGTCGGAATGACCATGGAGATTTTTCCTTTCCCAGCTTCCCTTTCACAGTGGCCTTTTTGACAAAAAAGAAAGGAACGCCTTCGCCCATCCTTAATCTTACAACTGTACATTGCGCCAAGCTGTAAAAAACTGCGGGTGTCAAAGAGACAATTTAAAATACTGCCTTGGGAACAGCTCCTTTAATCAAAGCACAGTGGGCTTGTCTAGGGCCCAGTCTCTGTCTGCAGGTCTTGGAGGCATTTCTATGAGGGTGAAGTAAAGCATTAGAACCCAGATGTGTCGGCCTGTGTTAGGATGCTCTGAAATGGGATATATTGCAGAGTGAGGCAGTGAGAGGGGTTTCACCTCTTCCATCCCCCAAATACTGTCCAATAAAGGATCATTCTTGAGGGAGAATCCCCTGAGAACAGAACAAAGAGCCCCAGAAAATGTGTTTCCTCCTAGTATTTAATGGTAAATGATTATTTTCAGATATATTTATGTCTGAAGGACAGGGGCAGCTTAGTGATGCTGATTCTTTTAGGCATGACTAGAATGCTTTCTGAGCTACCAGAATTTTTCAAGATCCACTAACGCCACCCTGCAGATAAAAACATTTTGTGATTTTTCAGATTTGGTGCGCTTCATTCTATAAGGTAGTGAAAGCCTATTTTAACACATCATATCACAAAATATTTATTCCAATTAGAGTCCGACATTGTGTTATTTCATTTCATAAAGTGTTTAATATTTTTCTATCTCCTTTTAACAAGAAACAAAATTGTGTGCCAGTTGTCAGGTTGATTTATGCTCACACTTTCATTAAATACATAAAAAAACTTTGCTCGTGACATTTAACATAATCATTTCTGATTTTTATACATGATTCTTATTTAATAATTTCAAAAGCTCGACACCAGTGTTCAATATACAAGCACATACTTTGCAAATACCATGCTTCATATGCCTTGCTTCAAAAATTACAGTATTTTAACTACACTTTACATTGCATATTAGTAAATAAAGAGTAATAATTATATTAGATATATATATCATTTTGTTATTGATTGCTTTTGGTAATATATCCCACTAGATGTGCTGTTTAAGTTCTTTCTTAATTGTTCTTTTAAAAATAATGTTCTTTAAAACACATCGAAAAATGAAGTTGGTGTTCTCTAATTTTATTAAATAAAGAAAGTAAGCTTGATTTGACCAACTGGTTTGCCAACAAGGACTGACTTTGCTATATTGGTTATATGGCAAATATTTTCCATCAACTTAATACACTAAATCCGAAGTCCCAAGATTTCCACCAAAATTAAAATATTTATAAAGCAGGTAACAATCCAAAAATGGGCCGAAGACCTAAACAGACAT
Source organism: Eschrichtius robustus (assembly GCF_028021215.1). Lineage (NCBI taxonomy): Eukaryota > Metazoa > Chordata > Mammalia > Artiodactyla > Eschrichtiidae > Eschrichtius > Eschrichtius robustus. The sequence goes on from NC_090824.1 coordinate 168,012,586, forward strand.
TTCTCGAAAGAAGATATACAGATTGCCAACAAACACATGAAAGGATGCTCAACATCACTAATCATTAGAGAAATGCAAATCAAGACTACAATGAGGTATCACCTCACACCGGTCAGAATGGCCATCATCAAAAAATCTACAAACAATAAATGCTGGAGAGGGTGTGGAGAAAAGGGAACCCTCTTGCACTGTTGGTGGGAATGTAAATTGATACAGCCACTGTGGAGAATAGTATGGAGGTTCCTTAAAAAACTAAAAATAGAACTACCATACGACCCAGCAATCCCACTACTGGACATATACCCTGAGAAAACCATAATTCAAAAAGAGACATGTACCAAAATGTTCACTGCAGCACTATTTACAATAGCCAGGACATGGAAGCAACCTAAGTGTCCATCGACATATGAATGGTTAAAGAAGATGTGGCACATATATACAATGGAATATTACTCAGCCATAAAAAGAAACAAAATTGAGTTATTTGTAGTGAGGTGGACGGACCTAGAATCTGTCATATAGAGTGAAGTAAGTCAGAAAGAGAACAACAAATACCGTATGCTACCACATATATATGGAATCTAAAAAAAAAAAAAAAGGTTCTGATGAACCTAGGGGCAGGACAGGAATAAAGACACAGATGTAGGGAATGGACTTGAGGACACGGGGAGGGGGAAGGGTAAGCTGGGACTAAGTGAGAGAGTAGTACTGACATATATACACTACCAAATGTAAAATAGATAGCTAGTGGGAAGAAGCTGCATCGCACAGGGAGATCATCTTGGTGCTTTGTGACCACCTAGAGGGGTGGGATAGGGAGGGTGGGAGGGAGACGCAAGAGGGAGGAGATATGTGTATACATATAGCTGATTCACTTTGTTATACAGCAGAAACTAACACAACATTGTAAAGCAATTATACTCCAATAAAGATGTTAAAAAAATAAAATAAAATAAAGCAGGTAAAATAGTAAAGACATTTTATAAACTAATATTGTGTTGACAAAATTATATTGAAATTAAAATTTCAATTTTCCCAATTCTTTCTGATTAAATAAGGTGCCTGTAAGTGAAGGGGTGACATCATCACTTAACACAAATTGAGAAAGCTTTTTAGTTATTCCTCCCAGAAATTTAAATAAGGAATAACTTTGATGAAAGGGTAACATCCATTTACAAAAAGGTAGTTCTATTTTTAATTTTTTGAGGAACTTCCATAATGTTTTCCATACTGGCTGCACCAACTTACATTCCCAACAGTAAACAAGGTTCCTTTTCTTCCACATTCTCACCAACGCTTGTTATTTCTTATCTTTTTAATAATAACCATTCTAACAGGTGTGAGGAGATACCTTGCAGTTTTGATGTGCATTTCCCTAATGATTAGTGATCTTAAGCACATTTTCATACACCTATTGGCCATTTATATGTCTTCTTTGGAAAAATATCTATTCAGGGTCCTTTGCCCATTTTTCATTTGGGTTATTTGTTTTTTTGCTATTGAGTTGTATGAGTTCCTTTTGTATTTTGGATACTACCCCTTTATCGGATATGTGATTTACAAATATTTTCTCCCATTCTGTAGATTGTCTTTGCACTTTGTTGATTGTTCCCTTTGCTGTACAGAGCTTTTTAATGTGATGTAGTCCCACTTGTTTATTTTTGCTTTTTTTTTTAACCTGTGCTTTTGGTGTCATGCCAAAAAAAATCATTGCCAAACCAAAGTCAAGGAACTTTTTCCCTATGGAAAAAGGAGTTTTATGGTTTCAGGTCTTATATTTAAGTCTTTTTTATTATTATTATTAATTTATTTTATTTATTTTTGGCTGCGTTGCGTCTTCGTTGCTGTGTGCGGGCTTCCTCTACTTGCGGTGAGTGAGAGCTACTCTTCCTCGTGGTGCGCGGACTTCTCACTGCGGTGGCTTCTCCTGCTGCGGATCATGGGCTCTAGGTATGCAGGCTTCAGTAGTTGTGGCTCGTGGGCTCTAGAGCACAGGCTCAGTAGTTGTGGCGCGCGGGCTTAGTTGCTCCGCGGCATGTGGGATCTTCCCGGACCAGGGCTCGAACCCATGTCCCCTGCAATGGCAGGTGGATTCTTAACCACTGCACCACCAGGGAAGCCCATATTTAAGTCTTTAATCCATTTGGAGTTGCTATTTGAATACCTCAGATGGCACACCCACTCCACCTTAGAAAATGGGCCTGTGTAAACAAGAAAATGGCCCAACTTAAAATCGTAAAGAAAAGAGTTATCGTGTTTATCGAGACATTCTGTACTTTTTAATGGCAGCTGTGATCTTTACTCTGTAATGTCTCTCTAATTCTCCCCAAAGTGGCTCTGCCAATGGCCACTCCCAGGCTTTCTCAGCCTCATGAAGACCCACCAGTAGCTGGATGTACAGCCCCCATCTCAACTTCCATTGATCAGAGGAGCCACTGAATACAATTCATACGTGGACTGGCCAAGGGACCTGAGGCTTTTCTGAATGGCAGTCCTGAAGTTCTGCAAAAACTATAACAGTGATCCCATCTAGGCCAGCTGGCTGAGGCCAGGAAGGGGGAACAACATCTGCACATACCCTAAAAAATAATGAAAATGAATAAATAACAACAACCATAAAAATGGTAAACAAAAGATATTCTGAGGTTATGGTTGACATTAACTCAATATGTCAACACTTCAGTGAGACCACAAAAAGGTTAATGCTATTTTAGAGACATTCATGGAAGTCTTGGTTCCAGAACAAAGGAGGGATTGTTTGGGATCTATCTGTGCTGGTCAGATCACCGCTGCACCAGTGTGTTTTAATCTGGGTGCCTCAGTCTGTAAGCAGCCCTGACAAACTGAAGTTTCCTGATAAATTCCCTCCACCACTGCCATTCAAACACATGGGTCATTGCAGGGTCAAACTGGGGTGAGAAAGAAGTGGGTTGGACTGGGGTGTTATTGTAATTCTGGAATTTACAAAATCTTTGACATTGTATAACTTCCTTGAACTGTAATAAGCAAAATGACCAATAAAATCTATCTCCAAATGGCCTCTGTCTCTGCTATTGTTAAAATTACCCAAGGACTCCAGAAGTGATCAAATAGAGGTCTTGATGGACAGAAATTACAGGGTGCTATACTTTAATTTAATGGAAGAAACATTTTCTGTTAAGCAAATAGACTAAGTTTTAAGACTGTGAGTCCCTGAACTTGGAAGTGACCGTCAGAGGAGGTCTGGTAGAAGGGCAACTAATTGAATGAGATAACCCTAACTGTAACCTGGATTACCCTGGCTGCCATATTTCTACTTTTTACCTTGGGTGTGGGGGTGAGAACAGAATGGGTCTGGCAATCAGCCACCCACCTTCCTTCTCTGCATGGCTTCTGATGCCACCTAAAAGCATGTCCCCTCCGTCCTCCTGTGGTGGTGGCTTTGGCCCAACACACTACCCTCTTTTCCCAAGCAGCGCACGCAGAGGCCCCGGGATCACCCAAGAGGAGAGCGGTGGAGACCCGAGGAATGTCTGCTCTTATCTAAGCAGGGAGAGACTGAGCAGAGGTGGGATATTGTGCTACTTGTTGGCCTGGAGAATGAGGGACAAACAGCCTCTCTCCCTCTCCCTCCTCAGGGCCCAGCACCAAAGGACTAGGGAATTGCATCTGACTTGACAAGGATGAAAAGGCCAGAGGGATGTCAGCCTACCTGGTATTTACTAGGCTCCTAATATGGGCCCTTTACATGAGGCTCTTGATACTCTGAGGATTAGACATTTTTATAGGGCTATATGGAATTCTGAAGGCCATGAAAAGCCATGGGTGAATCCAGCATGGGAGTGACATCGGATTAGCAATTTAGGGCCAGTTCTGGTGCGAAGCTTAAGGAAGGAGAAAAAGAGACCTTCGTATGTCTGCCTGGTCGCCCTGCCCAGCGACCAGGGCAGGGAGAAGGGCAGGGCTTTGGAGATGATTCTCTCTCCAGGAACAAAGAGCTTTGGTCAGTTTGAAACATCCCCTAGACCCTGTTTCTCGGGGCTCAGTATATGGGAGGCAACTTGATAAAGGAGGTATGGCCCAAAGCGGGGTTGGTCTGATCTACCTGTTGACCTTGGTTCATTCGCAAATCAGCCTAAATAAGAAGACCCTCAAAATTAGCCATGCTTCATCCAGAAATATCCCTAAACCCCCAAATCCTTGTTAATCAGGCAGGTACTTGGACAGGCATATGGCCGAGAGAGGTTGGGGATAGGAGAGAATGTATTTGCATTTCATCAGTTTCCATCTTGGTTCTACTCAATTTTCTGTGTGGGAATTTTTAACTGAATCCACCTAAGCTTCAAGCAATTTCTAGCTGCCTAACAGATCCTAAAAGGTCATCTTACGTCAGGCAGGAAAGGCCTCAAACCAACTCTATAGCCCATGAACCCCAGAGGCAGAGCAGCTCAAAGAGGCTGCCTAACCTTGCTTTGTATGCTGAGTTTGTCCTCACACCAATACTTCATCTTCTGTTCATTTGCAGCAGTGAAAGGGACAGATGATTAAGTACTATTGGGAGGCATGGGGAATTCATCGGAAGGTGGGCTTGCTTGCATTAAACCGTATTTATAACCTTTTGCAGTTGAAGACAATTGAGCAGCCAAAGAAAATAGCCCAAGAGGGAAACCAAAGAGATTTAAGATGTCTTGATGGACAGTTCTTGACAAAGCTCCCAGACCGGTATAATCTGGTATAATCTCGTTGAAAATGCAGCCCTTTCCATCCTTTACTGGAAGGTTCTACGAATAAAAGAGAAAACAGTCCATGACTGGTGTTATCTGCATGATTAGTGGTGTTTACAAAACACAGATTCATTGTGTAGCAAGAGAATAACTAGTACAAGCTTGTTTGCAGGTGTAAAATTTAAAAAGAATCTGCAGAGACTTCCCTGGTGGTCTAGTGTTTAAGACTTTGCCTTCCAATGCAGGGGGTGCGGGTTCAATCCCTGGCCAAGGAACTAAGATCCCACATGCCTCGGGGCCAAAAAAACAAAACATAAAATAGAAGTAACATTGTAACAAATTCAATAAAGACTTTGAAATTGGTCCACATCAAAAAAGAAAAAAGAAAAATCTTAAAAAGAATCTGCAAACATCAGAAACACAAGGGCTCCACTCCCTTCCACCACCACTCATTTGATTGATCTAAGGCAGGCTGTGAGCTGGGTCTGAAGAATCCCATATAAATAAATCAAGAAACAGTGGATACGTCCTTTCAAGCTGATCAGACAAACAAGGGGAAAGCTCATGTTTTGGACATAACCTGAAAGTCCACTTGAAAAGGCTTGAGCACGTTATGGGTACAGTAGGGGCACGGATAAGAAAGGAGAATTCTAAAGGATTCTTACTCAACTCTAATTAACCAGCTCAGGATTGACGAGCAGTCGGGGTTAGGGAGGGAAGGGACAGAAAACCCAGAGGTGTGGAGGACTACAGAAGGCTCTGCAGAAAAGGTGAGAGCCTCCAGAACAAAGAGTCTATTTCATTCAGTTCCACACATCTGTCCTTCACCCTCTCTCAACCACTCACTCTCACGTCACAAATTCTCCACCCCGACAGAGGTTTCCACCTCAGGATGCCTCCATGCTTTCCTGCTGGCCAATGTGCCTCCTATTGCCCTCATAATTTCCCTAATCACCGGAGGCTTCATCTTCACCACTTCTGTCACCCAAAGTCACCAGCCCCTAACCGATATCATCAGAAAGCACGTTATATGGATTTCTTCAACATAACCGTGCATCTAAAGGTTTAGACTTAAAATGCATTTGTACACATCACATCATCTTCTAAACCTACTTAGTAAGCTCATTTTTAAAATCTGCAGCCTAATGAATCCCTTTAAGAATACACATTTCTGTGTGTATTTGGTTTTCCTGAAGTGGGGCCTATCTGGCACATCTTTTAAAGATACAGTCTCAAATGTTTTAGAGTTTACAACGTAAGGCAGTTTCAAGAGAACCCAACTCATATAGTTTCAGCTCGATTACCAGCAAACTATTAATAGCTTGTCTGCCTGTCTGCAGGAACTGGCTGGGAAAACTCTGCAATCAGATGCCTTTCACACCCCCTGTGACTGAGCTCTGACCAGTGCAGGGCTGCTTGAACTTTCAGGTGATAGAAAACACCCCAAAGAGAAAAGGCAGACCTGTGTCCACGCCAAAGCAAGCCTCACGGGCACAAGGCGTTCACGAAGCTGACGGTTTGCTTCACAGAGCCACCCTGAGCCAAAGGGCTCCCCCAACCTTCCTCCCATTTCAGAACTCCCAGTCTCAAGATGCTTGTGGATTCCTCAGGATCCATGGCCTCCGTTTGAAAAATACTTCATTAATCATTCAATTCTGTCACTGAGGAGGTGAGAAAAGCAGAGGTAGACATTTGACATTGAAGAGCAGGCCTGCTTATAAAGGGAAATTTATCAATCAGTGTTCCGTTAGGAAAACTAGAACCACTCCAGCAATTTTGGAGGGTCAGAAGGGATGGAGGAGCAAAGAGAGAAAGCTGAGGTTGAACCTGTCTGACTGGGGAAACAAAAACAGGGACAGTCTTCCCCCAGAGTCCTTCACGGAGGCTGATGGAGCCCCTGCACCAGTTTGCTGAATGTCGGGGGTCCGCTCGCCCGTGGAAGCTGCAGGCAACTAGGAGCCTACAGTTACCAGATGTCACTCGTGCTGGAGCGGAGCCCAGGCTCTGTGCCGCTGCTTGAGCAGAACCCAGGAGCCTGCGCTGCCTGGGGGCTGCTGTTGCCACTTGCCGGTGGTGACTTCAGAGGCAGGGGGGAAAAAAGGCATCTCCCTTCCTTCTGAGACAGAGACCAGCAGCCCCTGGCAGCCAGGAGCGGGCCTCGGAGGTCTCCTGTGAACATAAACCATTTCACAAAACACCCACAGCAGACAAGGCCATCACTCTGGCCAAGCTGGGGCAAGACGAAAACACGACCGCTCCACCATCATGGGTGAACTTGGCCAACACAGGAGCACTGTTCAAACCACAAAGTGAGCAAACATCCCCATTCTGGCTGATGTGAGCATCTGCTGCTTCTTTACCAAGGACAATTTGGGCCTCACCCTGCTTGTCCCTACTTCTAGATCAGATCTGTTAAGACACCCAGTCATGGAATTACCCCACTTCCACACAGCATCTAACCCGGAGCGACCTCCTCTCCCTAAACTCTCCCCCAGATCACCTACCACAAGGCCAAACCCTATAATCGACTCTTTCTTACACTCTCAACTGAGACACCCCCAGTTCCCTTGTGGTCACCAGGTAGTCTAGGCAATTAAACAAGCATTGGCTAAGAACCAAGGTTAATAGCTTATTGATGTGTTACCACCACACTACAAAAAAGAGGTAGGTGTATGGGATGAATTACACAATGCTTGTTTCAAATCACCTGGAACTGTCCTCTTATCTCTCCTCTTATTTCTCAACAGTTTTTCTTGTTTTTAATCTCCTTTATCCACTCCATCTGAGTGCTGAAGTCATGTCCACCTCACTAATTCAATTTTCTATCGTATCTAGCCAACTGCTGACTAGCTCTATTCTCGTACCATATTTGCATAATATTGGACTATGTCGGGTACCAGATGAGGTGCGTTCAGTTAAAGATGGCTCTAGGTCTCCACCCAAATCCTCCACCCAGAAGGAAGAATGGAACGCCCTATGTTTTAATTTTGCATGACTAATCCAGGACCTAGCAGCCTGGGTCAGTTAAAAATGGAGCCTGGGCTGCAATCAGCTCTAGTTGAACCACACAGAGAATGGGAAAAGGAAAAGGGTGATTCCCAAGAAAAGCTAGAGGAGCTCTGACCAGAATTAGGGAAAATGGAGCCGAGCAAGGAAAAACAATGGATGTCCACCAGAGCACCCTTAACTGCTATTGTTGTTCACCTACCTATTTTGAGTGAAAACCTGTGCATTTTGGGGCTTCTTTCCTAATACCAGTTACTCATACCAGAGAAAAACGCTCCAATGCCACTTTTTTTCCTTGTCATTGTCACCAACAGCAGCACTGAGCCAGGTCTGTCATGGTCACCTTATGGTTTTTGGAGCTAACAGATTCTCAAAACTGCTGGTGCAACACTTGCCCCTCCAGTGTAACATGGGGTCTGGTTCTACATATTCATATATTTTATTTTTGAATGTTTAGTATTTGGGCTTACAATTCAGAATAAGGTAAAGAACTCCAGAACTCCAGGATAACCCTGGACAGTTAAGGACCAATGAGGGATTTTTTTTTCTCCTAGACATATTGCGATATTGAAATTCCCTCTCAGCTCTCCAGACCAGGTAATTGGTGCCAAGAGGCTCTACCAAATGACTCGTTTAGGAACTTGACAACCTGGAAGGTTTTATTTTTATCCACTTACCCAACAAACACAGGAATGAAAGCAATAATAAGTCATTCGATCATTACCAAAAATCATTAATATGCATGAAGACACTCTCTATTTCTTTCTCTAGGACCTAGGGCTAATCATGGCTTTTAACAACCACTATCTCTGTGAACTAAAAGATGAGAATCACCCAAGTATTAAGTCCATTCTGAATGCTCAGGGTGCTGAGGCCTACTTTGGAATGAATTAAACTGACTTAAAGAAGGTCCATTCATGTGGAGACAGGTGAGGCCAAAGGCCACCTTATACATGAATGGGTGTAAGGAACGGGTTTTATTGGGAAAACATATAAGCTAGTATGATGAGGCATACAGTCCCCTGCTCTGTCCTCATCCATGGAGAAGTACAAAGGGGCAGAGCACGTCGGGCAAACCACAGTATGCTCCAAGGGCAAGCCCCGCCTTGGCTACCTCATCTGCACAGTGCCAGCATGAAAGCAGCCTGGCATGCTGAGAGAGGAAACGCCAGTGCACGGGTGTCATGCTGTCCGAGTTTACACACCAGATGCTAGAACTTGGTGACTTTGTAAGAAGTGGCGTTCTAGCTTCAGGGGCACAGGAGCCTCTAGTTCCATGGGAAACTAAGTGTACGCCCAGCCTCTCTCAGCTGGCAGCAGGTGACCTTCAGTCCTAGGTAGCCCACTTCCAGACAACCTGATGAGGGCTCTGGGGGTGATCAATGAACAATTCTACCTGTCTCTCCACAATTTACAAGGCACAGATTCATCTCCAACTTTTTCTTAGCGGAAGTATTAAAGAATCCGTTCATCTTGAGGGAGCATAGAAAGCGGAATTGAAACTGTTCTGTGCCTTTTTAAAACAATAATGCAGCCATCGTTAATCTCTGCCACTGACTTGGAAGTTAGCACCCTCTGAGTTCAAATCCCTTCACTTGGCAATCAGTGAAAGAAAAAAATGCATCTTAAAGTACATCCTGTTAAATACACAAAGGGATGCTGGATTGCTCAGTGCCAAGGGTCCTGTGACTCCTTCCTCAAAGTCACACAGCCAATGGGACATTAACCATCCCCCTGGAGAATTAGATTTGCAAGTCAGCCCCAGGCTATGTGCCTAACATTCAAGTAGCTTTGGGATCTCAGTGACTAGGCTTCCCAAAGACATGCATGATGGAAAGGTGCTCACAGGACAAAAAGAGTCAAATGTGCTTTTGCTTTACATTACAACTGAAGAGAATTGAGAATTTGCTTTTTAAATTATTGTTTTTACTACCCAGTTGTAAACTATCTTATTCTTTTAGTATGAATATATATTGTTAGAGAGGGTGAAATCCTTTTCATATATTTATTGGCCATTTGTAGTTTGTGAATGATTTTTTTTCCTGCCTTTGGCTGTCATTTTCCACTTGGAGTTTTAAAAAGGAAATTGTAAGCATTCCTTACATATTAAAGTTATTGACCATTTCTTTGTGATAACAGTTTGCAAGCATTTTTCCTAGCTTGTTATTTGTCATATTCGGTATCTGACACACAAAAGTTGAACGAGTTATTAGCTGGGTCTATCAACCTTTTCTTTTATAATTTCTACCTTTGTTTTATGAGTAAAAAGTCCTTTCTAAAATAAAAGTTATGTAAGTAATTATATTTCCTTCTAGTGATTTTAAGGGTTTGTTTGAGGGGTTTTTTACATTTAAATCCACCTGAAATTTATGTTCATGTATGGGAGGAGATCACAAAATCTAACTATTTTTTCAAATAGTTATCTGGTTATTCCTAATCTGTTTATTGACAAGTTCTTCCTCTTCAATATGAAATGCTACTTTTGTCATCTAATGAATTTTTATATATACCTGATCTGGATCTGGAATATTCTATTTCATTGATCAATCTGCACCTGATCACATAATTTTCATACTATAACTTTGAAATACTATATTGTCTGGTGATACACATTATCTTCCCCCCTGCCTTTTTTTAAAGAATGCTGTGTTTTTATTTAATTTAAATTTTTTTTTTTTTTTGGCTGTGAGGAGCAGCATGTGGGATCTTAGTTCCCCCACCAGGGATCGAACCCGTGCCCCCTGCATTGGAAGCTCAGTGTCTTAACCACTGGACTGCCAGGGAAGTCCCATATCCTTCCCCCTTTTTAATTTTTACAACCATTTATATGCATAAATAAATATTTTATATCAACTTTAAATTGTTTGGTAAATTTCCCTCCCAAAAATCCCACTGAAATTGGAATTGGAATTATAGTAAATGTATTAACTAATTCTGATAAATTGACTGGTTTTGCAATCCAGGACCTATAAATAATGTCATTCTACTTCTGTAAGTCATTGTTCATGACCTTGTTTTCCTTCTCATAGACCCTAGAATGTTTTATTAATTCCTATGGTATCTATTTTTCAATAATTCATGAGATCTTTTATTCTTTATATTATTCAAGTTATTAATGCTCTTATAAAGGAAAATAATTAGGTTTGGTGTATTTATTTTATAACAGGACACATTTTGAAATCTCCTTTTAGTTCTAAGTGCTTCACCTGATTCTCTTGAGATAACTTGGGGTCATCAATTTAATAGCTATTAAGGCAAAATATGTATAAATTATAACTATAATTGAATGTTTAAATAGTTTTATGATTTAAAATTAAATACTTTCACCTGGATTACCTCATTTAATTCTCACAAAACTTATATGAGATAAAATTTAGTGTCCTTATTTCACAGATGAAGGAACTCAGGCTGAATCTACACCACTGGCAAATGACAGAATTGGAACCTGAACGCAGAGAATTGGTTAAAAATCTCAATTACATATATTTATATGGAGTATTATACATTTATTGTACATGATTCTGTAGAATACTGTCTAATTTAGTGCTTCTGTACTGTTTTTCACTTCACAGCACACATAGAAAATGAAAATATTGTATAATATTGTATGGGGCTAAGTGGACAACCAGCTTGCAGCTCTGGCCCTCTAGACACCTACGTCCCAGGACATCTATAACCCAGTTAAAGCACTGCATTTGGGATGCTCTGAATTACTGATGTGCAAAGACGCCCATGTTGCAGTGTTACGCCACAGTATGTCCCTGTGAGGAATAAATGAATAAAAACATGTAAAGCCCTTATTATGATGCCTGGAATATCAAACGCCCTCAGTAGTAGCTGTTATTGTCCCTTTTCTTCTGCCCTTAGGTCTGTACAGAGCAGGCCTCTTTCTTATGTTTCAGGAACGTCCTTTATCAAAAAAAATAAAAAAGTAACTGTGTGCGCCAGAAGATTCGGTTTACCCACCTAAACAACCCTGGTTCTTCAGACAGCATGATCAAGTACAGCCCATGCAAATCTGGACCCTCTACTTTATTTATTTATTTTTTGTAATGCTCATAGAAGATTTATTTGCAATATCCCCAAACTGGAAACAAACCAAATGTCAATCAACACTTAAAGGAATAGATAATGGTATATTCATAAAACGGAAAAATTACTGCAATGAAAAGGAGTAAACTAGTAACACATACAGCCACGCGGATATATCACAAAATAAGTATGCTGTGTGAAAGAAACCAGATAAAAAAGAATAAATACTGCATTATTAATTTTTTAATAAAATTCCTAAAAATACAACCTAATCTCTAGTGGTAAAAATCAGAACAGTGGTTGTCTGGGATAAGAGGGCAAAAGAGGTGGGAAATACTCAAAAGGAACATGAAGAAACTTTGAGGTGATTTTATGTGCATTTGCTTGACTATGGTGATAGTTTTATGGATGTATGCATATGTCACAACTCATTAAGATGTACACTTTAAATATTGGACCCTCTACTGTAGCATCCATATTGGACCCTCTACTTTAGCATCCATATTGGACCCTCTACTTTAGCATCTATATTGGACCCACTACTGTAGCATCCATATAAGATGCCTCAAATCCCATCCCGTGTTCTGTGTGGATCCCGCCCAGCGCGGCCCCACCCCAAGGGTCCCAGGCATTTCCAAGTGGATTCAATACTCCGGTTGGTCCTACTTGCAGCCTGTTGCTTTCTCTGGACTCTTGTTCTCAGATTCTGGGGCTACCTTCCTCTCTCCCCACTCGCCGCCCCCTACCCTGGCCCCAGCTCCTAACTCCATTTTCGTGCAGTCTCACTAACCATCACTGGTTGGCTTCACCAGATTTTGCTAAAGGTTTGGAGTAATGGAGGGAGATTACAGCAAAGTACAGGCAACAGATTAAATCTAACACTACACTTTAATGTCCTAAAAATGTATCGAATATTCCTCTGATGGGCCTTCCTGAATCGTAAGGAAGAGACCTGCTCTGTGTGCACCTAAGGGGAAATAACAGCCACTCCTGAGGGCTCCTGGCGTTCCAGGTATTATAATAAGGTCTTTACATGTATGTACTCATGTATTTCTCTTGCTGGGTATGATCAGCTGACTGTCACCTTTTTGATACACGCGTCTTCTCATTTCCCCTTCTCTCTCTTTTCTGTGCTTGAAATCCCCTCGGTCATTCCAGCTGCCAGAAAACAGCCCCCAAACTCTGTATCCTTTATTTAGGAAGCCGTTTATTCCTCTTTTCTTTCCCCTCATGCCCAGTGGAAGGGAAGCCTCCTCTTCAACTCAGAGGTCCACTAGGTGATTTTTCTGTATAAGGATCCATCACCTTTAAATAAATTATGCCACTTCTAAGTGTACAGATGCAAATACAGTGCTTTGGTTCTGAATTGCTTTTTTTTCCTTCTGGCTACATAAGCTTCCTCACCCACGTTGTCTCCCCCTCCTGGGCAAAATCCTATTTGTCCGAGAACCTCTCTCTAGGGCATCCATGGCTTATCTCCTGCCACAAGTGGGACTGCTGCTTTCACTCTCGGGTTCCAGCCCCTGTACCCCTAGTAAGTGCAGAGATGGTATGCGGTCCAGACAAGGTGGGAAGAAAAGCCCCCCCCATCCCCCCTTTTCTCTGCTCCCCCAATTTATCCAGAATGACCTTCAGGGACCTGTTCAGATCACAGCCCTCCTGCCCCGCTATCTGTGACTCACTTACCTAAAAAGTTTTCAGCAAACTGCTCCTTCAAGATGCAGATAGATTGGGGCTTCCCTGGTGGTGCAGTGGTTGAGAATCTGCCTGCTAATGCAGGGGACACTGATTCGAGCCCTGGTTTGGGAGGATCCCACATGCTGCGGAGCAACTGGGCCTGTGAGCCACAATGACTGAGCCTGCGCGTCTGGAGCCTGTGCTCCGCAACAAGAGAGGCCGCGATAGTGAGAGGCCCGCGCACCGCGATGAAGAGTGGCCCCCACTTGCCACAACTAGAGAAAGCCCTCGCACAGAAACGAAGACCCAACACGCCATAAATAAATAAAATTTTTAATTAATTAATTAATTAAGATGCAAATAGCTTACACCCAGGGAAAGCTGCACAGAGCTGGCCTACTTCCTGAGAAGTTTCCTTCTTAGCTTTGGCAGATAAGGAAATGTTGGGATCTTTGAAAGTAATTCTTCTTAGCTGAATATAACTCCCGCTGATGGAGTGGGGAGGCAGTGGTCAGAGGGCCTGGTGTGGACCCATGACCTTTTCTGGGCCAGGCCAGGGGATGCCTTTGTCCTTGACCTCCTGACCTTGAAGCTGGCTCCTTCAGGTGGCTGTCATAAAAGACACAATCCATCCCTGCCACCTTCCACCCCAGCCAGGTACTGGTCACTCTCAGCCTGCTCAGTCTAAACTGCAATTCGTGGCCAACAAAATGGAACTTTCTTCAGTCAGGCCCATTGGTGGACCATTTGCCTAGACATACCCTGTAGGTCTGATACCTGAAACCCCAGAAAGAAAGAGTGACTCACCTAAAGTTTTATGCTTCGAAGTGGCAAGATGGGTGTCACACCCAAGGGTCCTAGCTTCAAGTCCTGACCTCTGTCAGTCATGCCTCAATGCCTCCACCGCTCCTCGCTGATGACAGGGCTTCCAAGACAGGCCACCCTCTTCCAGCACAGCCTTTCCCAGCTGGGCACCCCTCGGCCCACTCTCCGGTGCCCTGGGCCCCCAATGAAGGACAGTGGGCAGGCCTGTTCCCCCAGGTCTGTCCCCATGTTCTGGTCTTCCTCACATAAACAGGCACCCTTCACATGCCCATTCCCTTAGGGGCCTGCAGTCTGCTTCATCTGGGAAACCAACCTGTGCTCAGGTAGAAACTGGGACTGACCAGTAGCTTAACAAGGTGTTTCATCTCCCAGGAAGGATGTTGATACAGAATTTTCATGACATTTGGACTTACAATCACAGGATCCAAGAATCCTAGGGTATGACAGCATGGAGGGACTTCAGCGATGCTATAGACCAACACATCCGTTTTCCAGATGGGGAAACTGAGACTCAGGAGGGGAAGTGGCTTTTGCAATGGCTTCCCATCATTATGAAGAAGTAGAGCCCATGGTTCCTGATTTCCAGGCCAGGGCTTTTCTTACTGGCTCAGATATCAACTGAAATCAGAGCGGGCTCTGAATGCCCCAGGAGCTGGGTCGGGGAGGGGTATGAAGACACATTCACAGACAGAAGGACCCCAAGGAGAAGGAGGTATAACATTAGTTCAAGAAGAGTGTGTTTTGTTTTTTGTTTAAAAAAAAAAGACAAAAAACTTTTTAAATTCTAAAACTAATGCATGCTTTTTTTTTAAATATAGAAGAGTATAACATGGAAAATAGATCTCCCTTCCCCAGAGGCATTCGCTATTAAGCTGGTGTATCCTTTCAAACATTTTTATCCATAAATAAACATACACATATTTGTATATGTTTGTATATTTACAAATGCACATATAGATACATATATTTTTTCATAAAAGAGAGCTCATATTATACATTCTATTCTGAAATTTGCTTTTCTGCTTTACTTAATGTATTCAGTACATTTTGTCTATGTCAACACATATAAATGTCCCTCTTTTTGAATGTCTGCTTAGTAATCCATAGTGTTGATATATCATAACTTATTTAACTTATTGATGGATATTTGCATTGTTCCTAGTTTAAGGAAGTTATAAAGAATGCTGCAGTGAGAATCTCCATATAGATCTCTGTGCGCTGCTGAGATTCTGTAGGATAAATCTCTAAAAGTGGAAATGCAAGGTAAGGGAGATGAGCACTTTAAATTGTATTCTTTAGAGTGGCCTTTCCTGATCTCCTTTTCTAGCCCGCCACCATCTGCTGACCTTCTCTATCCCTTTACCCTGCTTTTTTTGGTTCTCCATCTGAGACGGTATACATTTATTTGTTTATCATTCATCTTCCCTTCTGGAAACTCCTGACAGAAGGGGCTTTGGCTGTCAGTTCACAACTGCAGATATTCACTGGTGTGATCCAAGTCCTAAACAGTGTCTAGCACATAACAGGTGTTAAATAAACATTTTTTCATTCATTTATTCTTTCCTTCATTCACTAAGTGTATATTGAGCACCTATTACATGCCAACACTGTTCCAAAGCACTGGAAATACATCACTAATGAAAGCGGACAAAAATCCCACACTGTTATTCAACGAATGAAGGGCTCGTTCTAGTGGGGGAACATTTGGGGCTGGAGAACACTTTGAACTCTTCAGAGCAGATTGTTTTTCCTCCCCAGTCTAACAAGATTCTGTTGAATTGCCGCATCCCTGCAGGAAAGCATCATACAGACCCACACTGATTCTAGGTCTAGAGATGGTCTTTTCCTGTGTACTTGCCACACCAGACACGTGCCGGGGGTGAGCAAACAGATCATAAGAATGTTCCATTAAGGCCAGCTCTGCCAGTAATGACAAAGAGCTGGATGAGAAAACTGTTATTTTGCTGACATCTCTGACATTTAATTTACAATAATGATGTTTGCTCGGGCCAAAACATCTAAAATTAAACCTCTCACTTTAAAATTTAAGATCAAATTGCACTTTCTTGAACTTTTCATCAGTCAATCCATTAAAAACTAGCTGTAAAGTGGGCAGCAGCTGACTCCCAGAAAATCACAGATGGGAAAGGTAAAGGACGGGCTCTGAGAAAGGGAGGACAAGCCAGGCAGGTGAAGGTCAAGGCTGACTCCTTGAAACTGGATTTCTTGAAGGTTCACATCTGCCAGCATGTCCACCCCAGATGCTGAGCCAGACCTGAACCAAGGGGCGAAGACTGGCACTTGTTCTTCTCCCACTCTCTAATCTGCTGTCCCTGTGGGGAGGGTCGCAGTGTGTGCACCAAGCCAGGCAAGGGTGCTTGGAGTGGTCGAGCCATGTCAGATAACTGGTTATGATGGAGGTCTGGTTTGAAACTCCAGCCACTCCCAGGACTGGAGCCCTGCTTGTGATGGGAAAGCTGGGGTCACTCAGTCCTCCCGAAGAGGTCAACCGTTGCACAATGAGAAGAATCAATAAAAATGAAGGAGTGGCACCATTTTGCTGAAGGTAGTGTGGCTTCTTTCTTTGCTAGATTTTGTTTTATTATAGAATATGTGTTCAGTTTTTTTTTTTTCAGTAGAAAACATAGATAAGCAAAACCCAAACTAAAATCTACAAATCACACTGCAGCACTATTTACAATAGCCAAGACATGGAAGCAACTAAATGTCCATCGACAGATGAGTGGATAAAGAAGATGTGGTACATATATTCAGTGGAATATTACTAAGCCATAAAAAGATTGAAATAATGCCATTTGCAGCAACATGGATGCAACTAGAGATTATCATACTAAGTGAAGTAAGTCAGACAGAGAAAGACATATCATATGATATCACTTATATGTAGAATCTAATATTAAAAAGATACAAATGAACTTATTTACAAAACAGAAGCAGACTTATAGATATTGAAAACAAACTTATGGTTACCAAAGGGGAAACCTGGGGGGAGGTATAAATCCGGAGCTTGGGATTAACATACATACCCCACTATATGAAAAATAGATAACCAACAAGGACCTACTGTATAGCACAGGGAACTCTACCCAATATTCTGCGATAACCTATATGAGAAAAGAATCTGAAAAAGAATGAATATATGTATATGTATAACTGAATCACTTTGCTGTACACCTGAAACTAACACAACATTGTAAATCAACTATACTCCAACAAAATTAAAATATTTTAAAAAAACCTACATATCACACTTGATCTGCCATCAAGAAAAAAAATACATGGTGAAATTTTGATGATATTCTTTCTTGGATTTTTATCTATGCAAGAACATGAGTGTATGTTGTGTGTGTGTTTGCATATTTTAACCCCAAATGGCACCGTACTGTGGATAATGCTTTATAACTCAAAGAAGTTATTTTCTTCATAGTATTCCTGCACATTTAAGAAAGCTCTTTCCTCTAGCGGTAAAATATATATAATTGTGTTGTTATAGTAAATGGGATCTTTTTTTCCATTAAATTTTCTAACCAGCTCTTGGTTTGCAAGAAAATATTGACTTTGTATATATTTTTAACCAGCCTCCTTACTGTACTCTTGTTAGTTCTAATAGATTTTTAATTAACTACCTTGGGGTTTCCACATATAGAATCGTCTTGGCTACAAATAAAGATTATTTTTAAATTATGACTTTTATTTTATTTTATTTTGAAGGCTTAAGTGCATTAAAAAAAATCAATTTTCAAAGGAACATGGCACATGAGTAAACCTCGTAAGCATCCCCCTTCTTTGCTGTATCTGAAATCGTATTGACAGCCCTGTTTGGGGTTGACCACCGGACACCTTACATTCTGGGACTGGACAGAGTTTGTCTCCAAAAAAATAACCATAGACTTGTGACAGGTGAGTAGAGAGCCTTGAATGTTCACCAAGTACCAGAGCTAATTTGAATGCTGACCTGTGCTTTCTGGAGAGCCAGCAATGGGGGTGAAGCCGGGTCAAGGGAATGTCCATTGATTGTCCAAAAATGGAACCAATGGTCTGTGCCACATAAATGTGTGTCAAAGAGGATTTTTTAAACCCGATTTCCCCATTTAATTTTATGAAGTATTTTATTCGGAAAGAGAGGAGAAGGAATCTATTTTGAAGCACTAGTAATTAAAGATTTTTTTCTGGACACTTGACGCATTTTTTTCCATTGAGTTGGTAGTCTTTTTCATCTCAATTTGTAGCTTTCCCTCTCTCTCTTTAATATTCCCCCTTTTCTCTCTCTACTTGAGCATTTCCATGAGATTCCCATATGTTGCACTACCCACCCTCTTTAAAAACAATCTACCCCACATCTCCTTCTGGCTACAGCTCAAACACAGCAAATCTTTAAAGCAAAACTCCTTTAAAACTTTATCCTCCAGCCTACAGCTCCTCATCTCCTTAGATGAGTCTCATAAAGCTGCAGTCAGGATGTTGGCTGTGGCTGAGGAAGTTGAACTAGGTAGTTCTCAATGACTCTTAAATTCCATGACATTCTGTGATGCATTGAATAGCCCTGAATAATTCCCACAAACTGAGTTCCTCGGCAGCACACCTGTCTCTGCTCCGAAGCAGTGACTAACCAGCCCAACCCTCCAAGCAAAAGTAAGCTTTATTGATGCTTCTCTATTGCCCTCTTGTGGTCATTCCTCATATTGCTGCAGTTCTAAGAAAAAGATGGAATTCATTTGGTATTTACAGGAAAAAAAAAAAAAATACAGTGCTAAATACAGTACGTTGAGCAGTGTTTGCTTGGAGTAGTGGGAGATACACATTCATGCAGTTTGCCTCTGTAGACTTTACTCTTTCCTTAGAAGTAAGACACTCTGCCCAGAAGTGTATTATATTTTGTGGCAGTGCATGGTGAGGCACAGAGCTGGATCACAGATCTGACTTTACTCCTTACACACGCCACCCTCACCACCACCAGCATCGTCACCACCACCACTGTCACCTCCATCATGACCACTACCATAATCACTGCCAACACCACCCAAAGGCTGAAGCTATCAGACCATGTGGACTTTTGAAATGGAAGTTAACAGAATCAACAGCGAATGGAACAGATTAGGTATAAAACCTAATATTTGTAGAGAGCTTTTCATTTTGCAAAGAATTTTCACAAACAGTCTTATGGAAACCTTGCGATAGCCTTAAGAGGTGAAGTAAGTACTATTACCATCCTTGTATTTACTTTGCTTTTGAAATTTGTAATACAGAAAAGTACAAAAGGTAATATAACAAACACCCCACATATGTGCCACCCAGAATTAACAAATGCTAATATTTTGTCATATATACTTGAGATTTTTTAATTTAAAAAAAGGAAAAAGGAATACCCCAAGATAAAATAGAAATCCCCCCTCCATCCCTCCCCATCCCCATTTCCCATCCTCCATTCCCAAAGGTAAGGTAACCATTTTTTTTACAACTTTGTATTCAGTGGGTGTCTTTATCATCTTAGTATGTACATTTATAGTATATTTAATACACATAGACATAAATTCATATGTTTCCATAAGCCATACAGAATACTATTTTCTGTGTGTTTTTAGTGATACATAAGTAGTATCACACTGAACAATTTTCCAACTTTTTTTTTCACTCAACAGTATGTTTTCAATACCATTTCATGTTGCTGTATAGGGAGCTATTCCATTTATTTCTAACTGTTGTAAAGTATTCTCACATATAAACATACTACATTTTGCTTCTCTCTTTTCCTGCTGATGGACACTTGGTTTATACCCAATGTTTTATCACCACACACAATGCTGCAATGAACATCATTCTCCATGTCCCTTAATATCACATTGTATCACAAATGAGAATGTGGAGGCTCTGAGGGGGGACACCATGTGATTTGCTCACCCTTGCACAGCTCCCAGATGGCAGAGTCAGGACGCGATTGCTACCAAACCGTTCTACACTCCAGGCATCTCCTGTGCATGTTCCCGATGAGACTGGAGTACGACCAATATCTCATAAAAGAAGCTGGGAAAAAAGTACCTGATTCAAGCTATGAAATGTATCTAATCTTGACAAAATAGAGGTTCTGAAAAGAACGTAATTTAATTTTTTTAAAGTAGCAAAAATTAAGAGTTGGATTTATCCAATTCCATATGTTATGAGCCAAATTGCATCTCCCACAAATTCATATTTATGTCCTAACCTCCAATATCTCAGAATGAAACTCTATTTGGAGACAAGGCCTTTAAAGTTGTAACTCAGTTAAAATGAGATCACTGAGGTGGACCCTAATCCAATATGATTGGTGTCCTTATAAGAGGAAATTTAGACACAGACATGCACAGAAGGACTGTGTGAAGACACAAGGAAAAGATGGCCATTTATAAGACAGAGAGAGAGGCCTCAGAAAGAACCAACCCTGCTGACACCTTGATCTCAGACCTCCAGCCTCCAAAACAGTGAGAAAATAAATCTGTTGTTTACACCACCCAGCCTGTGGTGTTTGTTACAGCAGCTCCAGCAAACTAATACACCTTGCAAGAGAGAGCAGCTAACGGGGGGTAGATACTTTGGATTCCAGTCAGTCAAGATACAGCCTTGGTAATAGCAAGGCGTGATCCTCCAGGGTCCACCACAGCCTGGATGGAATATCTAACAGAGCTTGCCAGCCCTCTGCTTTGATGACAGACTCCCAAAGCAACTTGTGGTGATCACTAATCGTGCCTTGATACTCAGAAGTTGGTGGAAATGTCCATGTCCCTCGATTCTATAAACCAATCAATCCACTCTGGTAGGTAGAATTTTCAGGATCTGATCCACCCAGAGTAATAATTTGGTTTGCCAACTGCTCAAAGTGTAGGAAGCGCCTGAAGTCCAGCTGACAAGCCAGCCAAGGGCGGGGCTCTATTTTTTTTTTTTTTTTTTTTTTTTGACGTTTTCACATCTACCTGTTAGAGCTGAAGTTCAGGGAAGGGAATATTTCCAACCCAGGTGTGATGGTTAATTTAATATGTCAGCTTGACTGGGCTAAGAGATACCCAGAGAGCAGGTAACATATTATTTGTGGGTGTGTTTGCGAGCGTATCTCGGGAAGAGATTAGCATTTGAATAGGTAGACTGAGTAAAGAAGACTGTCTACCAATGTGGTGGGCATCATCCAATCCATTGAGGGCCTGAATAGAAAAAGGCAGAGGAATTTGCTTTCTCTGTTGGAGCTGGGACATCCCACTTCTGACCTAGGGCATCAGCACTTGTTCTTTTATTTTTTTTTTTTTAAACATCTATATTGGAGTATAATTGCTTTCCAATGGTGTGTTAGTTTCTGCTTTATAACAAAGTGAATCAGTTATACATATACATATGTTCCCATATTTCTTCCCTCTTGCATCTCCCTCCCTCCCACCCTCCCTATCCCACCCCTCTAGGTGATCACAAAGTACCGAGCTGATCTCCCTGTGCTATGCGGCTGCTTCCCACTAGCTATCTATTTTACGTTTGGTAGTGTATATATGTCCATGCCACTCTCTCACTTTGTCCCAGCTTACCCTTCCCCCTCCCCATATCCTCAAGTCCATTCTCTAGTAGGTCTGTGTCTTTATTCCTGTCTTGCCCCTAGGTTCTTCATGACCATTTTTTTTTTTTTTTTTAGATTCCATATATATGTGTTAGCATATGGTATTTGTTTTTCTCTTTCTGACTTACTTCACTTTGTATGACAGACTCTAGGTCCATCCACCTCACTACAAATAATTCAATTTTGTTTCTTTTTATGGCTAATATTCCATTGTATATAGGTGCCACATCTTCTTTATCCATTCATCTGTCGATGGACACTTAGGTTGCTTCCATGTCCTGGCTATTGTAAATAGAGCTGCAATGAACATTTTGGTACATGACTCTTCTTAAATTATGGTTTTCTCAGGGTATATGCCCAGTAGTGGGATTGCTGGGTCGTATGGTAGTTCTATTTTTAGTTTTTTAAGGAACCTCCATACTGTTCTCTATAGTGGCTGTATCAATTTACATTCCCACCAACAGTGCAAGAGGGTTCCCTTTTCTCCACACCCTCTCCAGCATTTATTGTTAGTAGATTTTTTGATGATGGCCATTCTGACCGGTGTGAGGTGATACCTCATTGTAGTTTTGATTTGCATTTGCCTAATGATTAATGATGTTGAGCATTCTTTCATGTGTTTGTTGGCAATCTGTGTATCTTCTTTGGAGAAATGTCTATTTAGGTCTTCTGCCCATTTTTGGATTGGATTGTTTGTTTTTTTGATATTGAGCTGCATGAGTTGCTTGTAAATTTTGGAGATTAATCCTTTGTCAGTTGCTTCATTTGCAAATATTTTCTCCCATTCTGAGGGTTGTCTTTTCGTCTTGTTTATGCTTTCCTTTGCTGTGCAAAAGTTTTTAAGTTTCATTAGGTCCCATTTGTTTATTTTTGTTTTTATTTCCATTACTCTACGAGGTGGATCAAAAAAGATCTTGCTGTGATTTATATCCAAGAGTGTTCTTCCTATGTTTTCCTCTAAGAGTTTTCTAGTGTCCGGTCTTACATTTAGGTCTCTAATCCATTTTGAGTTTATTTTTATTTATTTATTTTTTAAATTTATTTAATTTATTTATTTTGGGCTGCATTGGGTCTTCGTTTCTGTGTGCGGGCTTCTCACTGAGATAGCTTCTCTTTGTTGCAGAGCACCAGCTCTAGGTGCACGGGCTTCAGTAGTTGTGGCTCGCGGACTCAGTTGCTCCACGGCATGTGGAATCTTCCCGGACCAGGGCTCGAACCCGTGTCCCCTGCATTGGCAGGCAGATTCTTAACCACTGCACCACCAGGGAAGCCCTCTATTGATTTCTTAAAATCATCAATATCAGTATCTTTTCCCAAACGAGACAAGAACTTTTAGTATACCCTCATTCTCTTTATCTCTCTGCCTGCATCTTAAACTCTCTGGACCTTGTTCAGAATGGCAGTACTTGATTGGCATGTATTTTCTTTCCTCCTTTACTCTGGCCCAAGACTTTTAGACAATAAATATCAGTTCTCATATGTTTTACAGCTGCCTCTGAGGTTTAGTTCTCTTCTCCTCTGCTGTGATCCTATGTGCTTGAGATTTCTCAGTGAGTTTTCGTGTTTACAATTTGGCTAAACTCCAGGGTTATTGTATTCTTGCTTTTTCTATTTAAAAAATGTGCCCTCATTTTCTTCTTGCATGCAATGTTGCTATTGAGAAATCTAATTTAAGTCTGATTGACAGAGGATTTGTTCTTTCTCTCTGGAGGCATTTGGAATTCTCTCTTTGCCTTTGGTATTCTTAAATGTCATTATGTGTCCATATGGGGGTTCACCTGGTCAATCCTCAACGCTGTTTGTCAGTCTGTGAGGCTTTTGATCTGAGATCTTTCCTCTTTCTTTCATTCCAATAAATGTATTTTTATTATTTCTTCAAATATATTTTTTCTACTTCAGGTTCACCTATTATCCATCCCTTCTCTATTTTCACCTTTCCTATCTCTTAGCTTTTTTTTTTTTCTTTTAATATTTTCTCCTTTTTTCCTGCTGCCATCTAGGATGGTTTTTCATACAGATCAGCTCTATGTCATGCTTTTATTTCCTCTGGAGTAGTCTTCATTTCTACTTTTATATTTCTCATCCATAACATTTCCACTTGGATCTTTATTACAACTTCTTGCTACAGCTAAATATTATTAACATTTTCTCATTTAGAGTACATTTATTATGTTACTTAAAAATTGGGGTCCACACGTTCCAACAACTTTGCTTCAAATGACATGTTTGAATGGTGGTCAAGGTGTTGTATCTTTTTGGTATCCTCGGGGGTCTGGTTGTTTCTGCCTGGGTATTCATGTTCCCCTGGGGTCTGGGAATGTGTATTGACAAGGGCTAAAATCGAGGACCTAGCTGGTGTCTCTGCAGAGGATTTAATGAGGTGGTGGGGGAGGAAGCCCCAGGATGGAGAATCACAATGGGTAACCCTCATTTGCTAATACTTGCCAGCCTTGTTGTTCAATGTTCACTTTATTTTTTTTTGATAATTTTTAGTTAATTAATTAATTAATTTTTATTTTATTTTTGGCTGCATTGGGTTAGTTGTGGCGTGCAGGCTCTTCGTTGCGGTGGGCTCCTCTCAAGTTGTGGTGTGCGGGTTTTTTTCTCTCTCTAGTTGTGGTGCACAGGCTCTAGAGCATGTGGGCTCTGTAGTTTGCACATGCGGGCCCTCTCATTGAGGCGCGTGAGCTCAGCAGTTGTGGTGAGCGGGCTCAGTTGCCCCGCGGTATGTGGGATCTTAGTTCCCCGACCAGGGATTGAACCGACATACCCTGCGTTGGAAGGCAGATTCTTTACCATTGGACCACCAGGGAAGTCCCTTAATGTTCACTTTAAACACTCAGAAAGAACAGCCTTGGGATGAGAGAGTGGACTTAGTTTTTAATCCACCAGCCATGGGTCTTAGGGAGGGGAGGACAGGTAGATGCCCTGGGGCAGCTGGTCAACCACCGCTCACCACCCAGGGACAGGGCCTTTGCTCTGCCCTGGTCGTGCCCTACACAGGCACCTGCGGCCTGGCTGCTGCCACTCAAATCATGGCAAAGGAAGGGGGGCCATGGTAGCCCCAAGGCAAAATGCAGGAGAGGCAGGCACAGAATGTCAGCTTCTAAGAGGAAACAGTCACATTATATTGCTTAATCCAGGTAGTGGCACATAAGGATGTGCTGTATTGTTTTTCACTATACTGCAAACATATTTCATAAAAAATCTTTTATATATACTTGGTACTTAACTTTAAAAGAGAAGAAATACCATCAAAACTCTATGAACAGGTATAAGTAGGATTTATGTTTCAATCAAGCTAAGTAAGGCTTATGGAGTTTCTTTCTCATGGGATTGTTTATTGTTCCCTACAATGCACTATTAACGCTTGCTAGACAGCTGAGGATCTCAGATTTCTTGGTAGGTTTTTTAGGACAGACATCATAGCATCTTCCCTCAAGACCTACTATACAGACACTTGATCAGTATGCATTAATTTCTTACTAATGGGCAAGGCTGTTCATCTAATAACTAATATCTATTAAGAGCTTAGTATATATCAGGCATTATTCTATACACTAAGAATACAGCAGTGAACAAAGTCCCTACCTTCATGGAATTTACATCTAGACAATAAACAAACAAGTAAACATATCTGTCAATGGTGATAAATGACATACAGAGAAGTAAAGCAGAGACAGAGACACAGAGGGCCAGGGACAGGTGAGATGATGCCATCTTAAACAGAGTGGTTAGGAGAGACCTCACTGACAAGGTGACATTGGTTAGGAGGAAATGATGGAGCAGGTCATGCAGATATCAGGGAGAGGGTGTTCTAACAGAGGAAACAACCTGTGCAAAGGCCCTGGGGCAGAAGCATGGCCTGGTGTGATAGGAACAGCAGGACCTGGAAGACATGGGAGAAGTGAGTGGAGGGAGTAGGGTAGGGGATTTCCAGGGCCAGAGGCTGGGGCACCAGATGCAGGACTTCAAGATCACGGTGAGGACTTTCATGAACTGTGAATGACATGCAGAGCCTTGGGAAGGTTTTGAGCAGGAGTGACAGGGTCTGACTTAAGTTTTAAAGAGACCACTGTAGCTGCTGTGGAAATGGCCTTGGGACAGCCACTCATCATTGCTCGGTCTTTTCTTTTTCTGTTCTTAGCCCCTCTATTTGGATTAAATGATGACTCAGTTGTTGACAGTAAGCACTAGGGTCTGAGAACACAAAATAACCAACTCCCTATTTCACTGTTTTCATTCAGCTGAGAGTTATTTACTACTCCCTCCACAAATGCCTACACATACACATCTCTGAGGCATCACTTGCTCTATTATGCTGTAATTATTTATATGCACACCAATGCTCCCCATTAAGCCATGAGCTCCTTTAGAGCAAAGAAATAATGGCACAAGTCTCCATGGTGCTCACAGACAGTTTTTATTAGCCAGAGTCCTGCCTCCTAGGAGATACACAGCCAACCAAGGCACCCAGCTACCATTTTGTTCTTGCTCGCATGGCTGAGTCCATGGCTCACCTGGGATGGGGATTTCTGCAAAGCCGCTTCAAGGTCTGGTTTCCACAGGTACAGAGAGCTCCATGTGAGGAAAGGCCAGACAGGGCCCTGTCTCCTCCACACGGGATAGGACACACAAGCCAAATGGGCCATGCGTCGTGGAGCAAAAAGAGAGCCCTGAGCTGCCCCCTGGAGGCCTGGGCCCTTGGGGTTCCTCATACGAGCCAGGCCATTGGATGGCTGCCTGCCTGCCCTCCCACACTGGCCAATCCCTAGCCTGATTGCACCCTTTCTGCATTCAGTGTCGCACACATAATGCAGCTGGATGCCTTCCGCTTACTGGGCTCTATGAGCTTTGGCTGCTGGAGTATAAGGACCAAGCATCTGAATAGAAGGCAAGGTGAGAGCATGTTACCCTGTGCTCTTCTCCAGGCAGCTCCTGGGTTGCACCCACCAGCCCCAGGAGCCTGTGACCAAAGGGATCTGCTCCGTCCTGGGGTGTGAGGGGCCTGGGAGCAGAGTGCCCCAACTAGGAGTGGACCATCCTGCTGACGGGTCGTTTTTCTGTGAAGAAGCTTTTAAGCAGCAGCACCTGGCTGAAGCTGACCACGAACAGCGCGATCGTCTCACCAACAGACCAGTAAGAGACTCGGCTATTCAGATCTTCGGCCCGGGCTCTGTCCTGGGCCTCCCGGAGCCGGTAATGCGTCTGAGAGTCAATCACCGTCTTCAGAGCCTCGTGGATGGTCACACAGGCGGACTCCATCTAGGCAGGAAGAGAAAAGCAGTCATTGTGAACCCTCAGAAAAGAAGAACAGGATCCAGCACACACACAGCAAATGTGATCTTCAACATCCTAGGTAATTTCTACTGAATGCTAACTATGTGTCTATGCTAAGGATTTGACACGGTTGTACTCATAATAAGCCTAACTGAGGCTCAGAGAGGTTACGTAACTTGTTCGGAGTCACACAGTTAGTAGATGGCAGAGTCAGGATTTAACCTCAACTGTCTGAGTCCTGAGCCTATGCTTTCAAATACTGCCCTGTGTTCTTATTTAATACTCACCATACCCCTGACAGGCAGGGATCATTACTCCCAATTTTAAGGAGGATTGACTGCTTACTGCATATACTGACGAGGAAATTGAGGCTCAAAGAGGCTACATGACTTGCCCAAGGTCACACAGCTAATGAACAGCAGGGCGTGAAGTAAACCACAATTGTGTTGGACTCTGAATCTACTGTTCATTCTATTAAATTTGCTGCCTACACTTCTATGTATACACAAACACATGAAGACATACATTTCTCATGTACATAGACCCACACACACAAACATGTGCAAAGACAGACATGTGTGCACATGAATGTGCACACACATGCATATACTCACACATAACGCATACTACTTCACAACTTCCTTTACCTGCTAAAATATTATGTGTAGCATGCCGAATTCTGAATATGTCCCACCCCCACTACCAAGGTCCCCTGCTCCAGTCCCAGGAAGCTGTGAATATGATGAGCTGCCACTCCTGTGATTATGTTATATGTCACAGTTGACCTTAAGAGAGGGAGACCATCCAGTGGGCCTGACCGAATCACAGGAGCCCTTCAGAGCAGGGAGCTTTCTCCAGCTGCTGGCTGAAGGAAAAGTCAGAGAGGCTGGATTCAAAAGAATTCAGTGCACCGTTGCTGGCTCTCAAGATAGAGAAGGTCACATGCAAGGACCAGAAAAAGGCCTCTAGGAGTGGACAGCACAACAGCCAACAAGGAAACGGGAACCTCAGTCCTACAGCTACAAGGAAATAAATTCTGCCAACCACCTGAATGAGTGTGAGAGCAGATTCCTCCCCAGAGCCGCAAGAGAAGAGGCCAACCCAACCTGATTTCAGCCTTGAGACCCTGAGCAGAGAATCCAGCCGAGCTGGCCCAGGCTCAGAGCCTACAGAACTGTGAGATAATGAATGGCTGTTGTTTTCAGCCATTAGTAGTAATTATTGACTCAGCAACAGAAAACTAAGATATCATGCCTGTGAAAGAACATGTGTTCTTACTCACAGGCAACCTCTAAAGCAATCATTTTATCCACAACCCAGCAAATTCTAACCCAACAATAAGTTCTTGCGCTACGGAAGTTCATAAGCATCCAAAAAACGTTTGTTTCCCAAATTCCAAAGGTGAACTACTTATAAAGCTCAACATAAGAAGCTAGAAGGGACCAAACCATTGTGTCACCACCTTGATGGACCCCCGTGAAACCCTCATTCCTCTCACAAATTGAACAGTTTCTGGAAAGCAAAGGGGAGACCATGACCAAAAAAAGATGTTGCCCTTACTTGCTTCATAGATATTCTTGACTCTGGGCTGTTCTAGGAGCTAAACTAGACTACATGAGGAAAGAGAAAAGCTTCCCTTTAGCCTCTGTGTTGACAAGGCAGCATCTTCTGTCTGACAACTGGTCTACCTCCTAGGGGTGTGGGTTTCCTCTGCACGTGCTGGATGACCCCCTCATTCTGATCTATAGGGAAGAGGTGGTGAAATGTCACGTGGAGGGAAAATTGACAAGGTCACCGTGTACGAGATGGAATTAGTGTCAAGGGGCAGAATCCGCTGTAAAGAACAAGGTCATTTGTGCTTCACTTTTTCCCCCAAGGGGAACCTTGATCCTGCTTTCTCAGTGACACCTGCGTGCCCTATTATTTGGGCTATATTACGGTCTTCTCTGGCGACTGGAGTTAGCATGGGCTTCTTCACCTTCCCCATGTCTGGTAGGTAGGGTGTAGAGGGATACCTCGGAGATACTGCGGGTGTGGTTCCAGACCACCACAATAAAGCAAATGTCACGATAAAGTGAGTCACAGGGATTTTTTGGTTTCCCAGTGCATATAAAGGTTACGTTTACACTATACTGTAGTGTATTAAGAGTGTAATAGCATTATGTCTAAAAAAAAAAAAAATCAATGTACATACCTTAATTAGAAAATACTTTATTGCTAAAAAATGCTAACCATCATCTGACAACACAGCGTTGCCAAAAACCTTCAATTGTAAAAAATACAGCACCTGTGAAGTGCAGTAAAACAAGGTATGTCTGTACCTACAGATGTGTGATGTTGAGAGATGGACAAATGATCCTGAGAAGGGTTCCTGACATCAAGAAGTTGATTCCAAAGGGGACTCCTAAGTGACAACTGACTTCAGATGCCAACCACCAGAGGAGACCTCTCAGGGCACAGACCTCTGCACTGGACACGATGGTGGCATTTGTAGGCTTGCTCCCCCTAGCTCTCCTGGTAATGCTTCCAGAGTTGATGAAGGCATGTCAACTGTCACAGAGGAAGGAAGGGGACTAAACTGTGAAGGAACTAGGAAAGAGGTCACAGAGTGGAGTCAGGCTTAACCTACGCAAACCTGTGCCAAAGTGGAAGCAAGGTATGGCCTTGCTAGACGCTTCCCTACTGTGCCCTTCCGGTCACTCCCCATGACCAGGACACAGGAAGATCTGCTAAGTCCAATTAGTTCTATATTTACAGCACCCTGGTGATCTTCGGAAGACCACGGCTATTGAAGGTAGGGCTGGGGCACTCAGGAGAGACACCTCTCAAAATGACACTACAGGAATTCCAAATCATACTCGGTTTTCTTTGAGAGCCCAAACTACACTAATTCATTCTTTCAAATGTTTATTTATTAAGTGCCTACTCGCCTTCCAGACATTGTGTTGGGTCCTGGGAACTGAGAGATGAAATCAGAGTCAGACACAGTCCGGGGTCTCAAGAAGGTCATAATTTAGAGAATGTAATCAGCTTCATGCAATGCCAAAAGAGCTAACAACAGAGGGGTGAGCGGAGTTATGGGAACACCTCAGAGAAAGCTGCTAATCCTGCCAGAGATGGAGGCGTACCTGACACAGGGAAGAGACAAACTGAACCTTGACAGATGGGCAGCATGTCACCAGGCAGAGGATGAGGGGAACGCATTCCACATAGGAAAAGCATGGCAGGGCTTCCCTGGTGGCACAATGGTTAAGTATCTGCCTGCCAATGCAGTGGACACGGGTTCGAGCCCTGGTCGGGGAAGATCCCACATGCTGCAGAGCAACTAGGTCTGTGCACCACAACTACTGAGCCTGCGCTCTACAGCCCATGAGCCACAACTACTGAGCCTGCATGCCACAACTACTGAAGCCTGCGTGCCTACAGCCCGTGCTCCGGAACAAGAGAATCCACTGCAACGAGAAGCCCACGCACCACAAGGAAGAGTAGCCCCCACTTGCTGCACCTAGAGAAAGCCCGCGCGCAGCAACAAAGACCCAACGCAGCCAAAATTAAATAAATAAATTTATTTTTTAAAAAAAGGAAAGAAAAGCATGGCAAAGAGCACATGCAGGGCCCAGTATGTGCATCCCATTGGGGATATGTGGAAAGCAAGTCATGGGTAGGTGGAAGCTCACGGTAAAAGCCTTGAGAGTCAAGACTTTAACACGAAGCTCTGTGAGCATAAGAATGGCAAGGCAAGGATCCCACTTTAAGAGAACCTCCCTGCCAGCCATGATGCAGAGGGGGATTGGTGGTGGGGAAACCACTTTGGTGGCTGCAATTCTGCTGGGAAGAAAAGACGAGACCCTCAATTAAGAAGGTCACCAAGTGGAGGATGAAGAGCGGATCTGGGAGCGATTTAGGGGACTTGGTAACAAGGTAGAGAAGATCATTCTTAAAATTAGTGGGATGGACAGAGATACACATATACATGTGTATACATGCACATGCATGCCCGTGTGTATATGCATGCATATGCATGTATACACATAGACATACATACACACATGTTCAGAATGTATAAATACACAGAGGCTTTGTTTTTAAACACTAGGGAAGGGCTCACTGGTTTTCCAGGCTAGAATTCCACCCTCCGTGTTTATTTCCATCACAAGCTCATTCAGAAACTCAAGATGTACATTACACTCACTTGAACTGGGAGCTCCTGGGACCCCTGAGCCCTAGCCCAGGCGTTCAGCAGTACAGGCTGGTACCTCCAGCCTCCTCCCAGGGTCCAGAATCACTGGAGAAGGAGTCGGGGTGGGGGGGTGGAGGGGAAGAGAAACGGAGGAGGACACAGAAACCATGGGTGCTGACACCCCGGGCAAAGGACACATCAGATATGCCATGTAAGGCATCACTTCAAAGACGTGGATCAGATGTCACCAGCCAGAGACCAGCACTGCACTTCTATGAAGAGGGCCTGAGGTCTTTACAGGAACAACCTCAGATCCGATCAGTGACAGGGAAGGAAGCCAGTTCTCAGGAGGTAACAGAGCAGGAGGTGGTACTCTACGGCTTTCCTGGCGTCTAAAACCAGAAGACACCTTTAGAACCTGGCACAGGCCTCACAGGAGACCCCAGGGCAACACATCACCAAGATTCAGACACCTGGAAGCATCCCCTTACCGTAAAAGCATGCTACTTCCCCGTCCACTGGGATCTGCCGTTGGCATTAGTCAAAAATACCACTTCAGCTTGTTCCCACAAAATTTCAGTTAGGCAACCCAGCCAGCCTGCTTCCTACCCAGCAGGAAGCCAGCAGAGGCCCTTCTGTTGCAAAGAGCCCTGTTTTCGCAGGGCCATGGGTCCCCAGCTCTCCTGCAGTGCGACCTTCACCCCACTGAGACCTCCAGCCCTGGCTGGTTCCCAGTGTCCGGGAGCCCCACGGGGATTGTGGGCACTGCTCCATCATGACAGGTAGTCTCTGGAGACACCCTGACCTGTCTCCCTCCCAGGACCATCCCTTTCCTCCATCCCGTGCCCACATCCCATCCCGTCTCTACCACCTGCTGATGCCCAGGTCTTCACTCTGTAACCACCAGCAAATTCCTGCAGCCTCACCTCATCAGGACCTCCACGGATAGAAGCACTTGGCTCTTTATTTTATTTTATTTTTTGGCCATGCAGCACACGGGATCTTAGTTCCCCCAACCAGGGATCGAACTCGCACCCCCTGCAAGGGAAGCGCGGAGTCTTAACCACTGCACTGCCAGGGAAGTCCGCGCTTGGCTCTTTAAATTCTTCAAGAGCTCAAAAGCAGCGTCGCAGGGGCTGGCCTCAGGGTAGAGTTAGGAAAACCTTTAATCTTCCCTCGACCACCACTGAGGCAGCCCCGGACCTTGGACCTCTGTCAGGAACCTTCAGCCTCCGCTAGGGTCTGCCCAGACTCTCAGGACGCCCAGGGCACCTCAAGCTTGGCCTCCCTCAGCAGCATCCCTAGCCCATGTCCTCTGCCAGGAGCCTGGTCGTGCTGGAACTCAGGCCAAAGACAAGTCCCTCTGGCCTGGAGCCCTGGCCCGGGACTCGGTCACTCTGGATCCTATTCTTTCACCCTAGGGCTGCTACTGGTGCCAGAACACACAGCCTCTGGCCCAGCACTGAGCCGGACGAAGCCTCAGGGGAAGAGAGAAGACAGCTGCAGGTAGAAAGGGGATCCATGCCAAGCAAAATAAGATCAGGACCGGTGAGCAAAGTGAAGTGATGCCCTGAATACCTGCATCTGCTGTTCTCCCCACCCAGGAGGCCTTTCCTCCTCCCGTGCCAGACACACTCCTAGGCAAGCACCCAGAGTGTCGCTTTAAGCTAAAACTCTCCCTGTGAAGACTTCCCTGACACTCCTGGAAGAGTTAATTGGTCCATCCCCTGACAACCCTCACCCTTAAATCTCAGCTCTGATCAGAGCATCCTGGAGCTCCCTGGTTTACGGGGTCGCATTCCACGCAGGGCTCCTGACAGCCGGGACAGCGCCCTCTGACCTCCTCATACTCCCACCACCGGGTACAGTGTGCAGACTGAGCGCGGGCCCACCACAGGCGAGCGGGAGGCGTCCGAGACAGGCACAGACCAGGCAGGGGGGTCAGAGGTACAGAAGGAGAAGGAAAGAGCTCTTTTGCGGCCGGGCAGAAGGAAGGATGAGGTTCCCAGATGCAGAAGAGGGGAAGTGCAATCACTCCTTCCTGCAACAAAACCAAACTCTAACTCTAAGGCTCCAGGAAAGAACGTCTCTAGTGCGCTAATCCACAAAGCCTTTTCTCTACTGGTTTCTTTTCCTCTGCTTAGAGAGAGAAATCCTTCAGCTCAGCTTCTGGAGACTCACAAAATCTTCAAAACAGAAGCTATTTCATCAACGACCAACAGACCTCCTGAGAGGATAGGTTATGAAAGATCTTACACATAAGACACACCCTGGGCTGGACCTCCTATCAGCAGTCACGCCGCTAAGTTCAAACGCACTGCTGTCCAGTGGAACTCTCCATGCATGGGCACCAGCCACTCGTGACTACTGAGCACTACAAATGTTGGTATAGAGCTAACAAGGAAGGGAATTTTTAATTTAATTTCAATTAATTGTCAACAGCCATATGTAGATAGCTGTTACTGACTGGACAGTGCAGTGCTAACCTCCAACTGCTCAGAGAATGAGCCCATGGTCAAAGCCACAGAGGAATGGAGCCTGTGGTCACCTTGGAGGGCAGCCCAGAAGGTAATCTGGCATTGCTGGAGACTCAGATGCTCTGGCTTTGGTTCTGGAACAGGTGCAGCCACAGAGGGTCATTCCTGTCTTGCAGGTTTCCCTGGGTCCTGCCACTCAGTCACTTGACAACTATTTGGTGAGCTCTTATTCTATGCCACACCCCAGGCGCTGGGGCGCTGGGGATTCTGGGGTAATATAGAGTCCTAGCCTCAGAGCCTGCACATGGGAGGGAGGGAGAAGCTTAAATAGCAGGAGGGAAGACTGATGGAGGAGGCTGGGGTCGGACTATATATAGTTAACTGTGACAGCCATGGGTGACAGAGATGACTATCTGTCCTCCAAAAGTGTCACCGTTTCTCTTCCAGATTGTGAAGTTTGTTGCTAGGAGGTGACTGCCCAACTGAACTGTGTCTGCCGCCTTCGTTTCATCCAGACTGTCCACAGGACCATTTCTCAACAATGAGATATGAGTGGGTGTGATGGCGTCACTTCTGGGCCAGGGCTTTTAAGAAGCAGATGGGACTTTATCATTCTCTCCTGCTTTTGGTGGCTAGAAACAGAGGACTCTGAAGCCCTAAGGGACATCAGAAAGATGACAAGAAAGAAGGAGCCTGGTTTCCTGAGTCACTCCATGGAGGAAAGTCCTCCACCCCTATCCCCACTCTCTGGATTATTATGAGCGAGAAAAAAAAAAAAAATTTCATTGTGCTAAGCCATTGATATTTGGGGTTTATTTGTTATAGCAGCCAGCCGTTGTTACCTTAACTAATATATACCACACAAAGTAGGACTGGTCTTTCTCATGTAGATACATCGTATCAGCAGAGAGACATATGCTATGTGTACTTTGAAAGTGGTGCTGTGTCAAAGACTAAATGGGA
Organism: Eschrichtius robustus; assembly: GCF_028021215.1. Taxonomy (NCBI): domain Eukaryota; kingdom Metazoa; phylum Chordata; class Mammalia; order Artiodactyla; family Eschrichtiidae; genus Eschrichtius; species Eschrichtius robustus. The sequence goes on from NC_090824.1 coordinate 168,047,320, forward strand.
ACGCAGGAATACCAGAGGAAAGTATTGCAGGGATCCAGTTAAAGAATGGAGAGGAAGACCAAAAGGAGAACATAGGGTCTTGCAGGACTGGATGTGAACAGAGGAGCAAAGTCGATACTGAGACTTCAGACTGGAGCTGGATAGCTGGCGACTGCTCATCAGCCAAGACGGGCACAGACGAGAAGGAGCAGGCTGGGGGAGGGGGTTCATCTCAGCCTGTTAGTGTCCACTCACCTGGGTGAGAGCCGTGACTCTGTTCCCCATGTCTGGGAGAATGGGGGGCTCGTCGCCCACTTGAAAGTCAAAGTAGACGGTCTTGTGAGAGAAGGTGGAAAACTCATTACTGAAGCAAAACTGATAAACGCCCTTGACCTCAGCCTGGTGTGTGAAGCTGTCATACTGCTTCTTGGTTTCCCTGTAGATGGTGTTCCCCAGGGGGTCCTCCACATAGCAGTCAACGTCGTAGTGGCCTCCAGTGATGACCTGACAACCGCAAAAGACACCCACAGTCTGCTGTTACCAGAGGGGCAAACACCACTTACCAAAGGCCGACCAGGCACTGTGATTACACGTCACCAACATTTTTTTCATTTAATCTTCACAGCCTTCTAAAGGCTGACACTCCCCAGTTTACAGAGGATGACACTGAGGCTGAGAGAGTTGAAGTTCACTGGCCATGGTCATGCCGCTTGAAAGTGACAGAACTAAGACTCGAATCCATGTCTGCCTGACTCTAAAAGTTCTGCTCTGCAAAAGTGCAGAGAGCCTAATCCTTCCCATTTTACAGAAGAGGTAACTGAGGCTCCGAGGTTAAGTAAACTGCTGAATGTGTCTGGTAAACGTTAATATTATTGCTGATGGAATGCAAGGGGAAAGCACGTATAGACTGAAGCCTTCGCAGAATCAATGATTACCAGAGGTGGGAGAGTCCTCGGGAATCATTAGTTCAAACTCTGTGTCAACACAGGAAAGACAAGACCTGCAAAGGGCAAAAGTCACAGAGGTGGTCAATGACTACAACTAAGGCCCATCAAATAACACAGTCAATGGCCGCCATCTGCTTCCAAATGTTAAAATTTCCTTTTGTCCAGGTGGAAGAATTTGCTTTGTGATTAGTGAGCTTCCTAATGCTGGGGGTGTGTAAACTTATGCTGAACCTGCTCTAACAGGGGTTCCTGACCTGGCAGGGACCAGATGACCTCTCAGGCCCCTCCATCCTCACAACGATCATGTTTTGGTGCCTGTATCTAGGTTACCCCTGTTAGCCCAGCTGCAATTTCCACACTGTCCACGGACATGTGAAAGTGGCCCCATCAGCGACTCAGAGGTCATCGCACATAGTGCTGTCCCCAAGCACACGCCTCTTTTAGTGGCTTTGGTCAGAGAGGGCCCACCATATGGCCTGCCCCTACTCCTGCTTCCCGTGCCAACTCATCTCTGTAATGCCTGTCCGTATGTGTCCACAAGTAGACGCGGGTCTGGGTATGATTCCCACTCAGCTCCCTACTCTTAGATCTGCTCACTAAACCTTAGGGGCAGATCTCTCACTCAAGACCTGCTCCCCTGAACTGTGAGCCATGAGATCTCTCAAAGGAGCCAGGAGTGCAGGAGCTAGGAGCTTTTCTGAGTCATATGGCAGCAGCCACAACACCACTCCTTGGAAACACTGCCAGGGCTCAGAGCCTGCGCTGACACCTTTCCAAAGCGCCATTTCTCATCACTTGCTGCGCTCACCCCAACTTGACTTCAAACACTGGAGAGAGGGAAAAATAAAACCAAGAACCCATTTCCTCTCGCTGCCATTTTTCAGTACAGGCGGGGACAAACTGGTCCAAAAAACTTGGGACAGAGAGCCTGTGTCCAGCTAATCAGACATGGCATTCCTTAGAGTCAAGGGGCCTGCAGGTCATTGAGAACAACTCCCCAGGATGCAGGACCCGCCGCCGGGGCATCCGCATCCAGGTCGCGCACCTGCGGCGCTACCTCCCTCCCTGGTTAGTCGGGCCTGTCTCGAGTGGGCTCTGACTTCCTCGCGGGGAAGTCAGCTGGTCTCTGGTCATTCCCGCCCCCTTCAGCCTCTTTGGCTAATTCCAGCTACTCCAGCCTGGGGCGCACCAGTGACCAACGGAGACCTGGAAGGGGGAGAGGAGGCGCTGCCGGGTCTCACCTGGTAATCCAGGGAGAACTTCACGCCCTGCTCCACGTCCTCGTGGAAACACTGCTTGGCGTTGTCAGGTAGCTCGAAGGTGAGCTCCGCGCCCCGCGGCCGCTCCGCCTGGAGAAGCAGCAGCAGCAGCAGCAGAAGGGGCAGCGCGCAGGCGGAGCGCGAGGCCACGCTGCCCATGATGCTCCCGGTCCAGCCCCGTGGGCCGCGGCTCGGGCGTGCGCTCCTCGCGGGTGGGACGGTGGCTGGGGGACCAGGGATAAGGCGCAGAGACAGACGTGGCGCTAACCGGGCGCTGCGCTTCCGGGAGGGCGGGAAGCTCAGCGCGCAGCCGCGCGCTCGGGGGTGGTCCCGGGACCAAGGCCAGAGAGCACCGCAGCCTCCCCCCGCCCCTTCTGCCCGCTGCGCCTGCGCGCTGGCTGGGCTGGCGAAGGGGACACGCCCCCTCCCCCGCCCCGCGCTGTTCTGCTGGGGCGTCTCGGCGAAGGTGAGGCGGGACGGCCACCCCCCAGCGCGAACCTCCCCGGAAGGGCCCTCTGCCAACATCCCCGACAGACGTTTTCTGCATCCTCTGGGACCCGCAGGCTTGAGTATTCCCCGGAATTGGCCCAGGTCCACGCAGTCCTTCCTCTCTGGCCGCAGCAGCACGAAGCCCATGGGGTTTTACAAGGTACAGGCTCTGCTTCTGACTGGCTCTGTAACTTGTCTCGCGCTTCTCTGGAGAATCAGTCTCCTGGTCTAGAACTGGGTGTGCCCAAACTTACTATCCACAGTAGCAAGGAAGGCTAGAGGAAAGATATGCAAACTCTGGGGACCCAATTAACACCCCCTTTCTCATTCCCATCCCCTTCCCAAAGTTAAAAAAGTATGCCACGGGGCAGGGGGGTGGTTGGTGAGAGTAAGTAAAACCCCAGAATTACATCTGTTCTGGGGAAAACTGGCAGGCATGCTCACACATAAAGCTTCCTGAAGCTTCCTGAAGATACGAATACAGGTCTCTCACTCAGGGATTTCAGGTATCTCTTGGTTGTCAGGATAAGTTGAAGGTTCTTCTGGGACAAAACAATTTTTTTTTCCCTTTGACTTCTCAAAAGCGCTGAAAGCAGATAAATTAATTTACTGTCTTATCTATTACCATTGACCTAAGAAGATACTTTGTATAATCATTTCTACAGCGTTTTATATTCACTATGATCAAGTAAAGACAAAAAGAAAAAAACGATTGTAGTCTCGCTACTCAGTAAAGAATTTTTTTCAGAACATCATTAGGTGAGGTGTATCTTGATTTTAGCAAATAATTTTACTGCCTATATAGGTCTCCACGTGGATAAGACCGAAGTGTCCTGTCACTGGGCATACTTGATGTTGGATTAAGGTGCTAATTGATATGAAAGCAGTCTGTTGGCTGTTAAATAACATGCATGCATAATGTAATTATTAATATTTACTGGCTCTGTACCAGACTTAGCAAGGTATATAGTGTGCTTTGAGGTTCTTTCCATGGCTCTGTCCTGTTAAACATTATTTTTCAGTAACTGGTAGAAAACATGTAAGTAGTAATCATCTAATCTTGATGCACCAAGTGGAGAAACAAATGACAGATGTAAGACCAAGATTACCTTGGCCATCTGGAGTACTCAGCTAAGGTTAACAAAAGAAATTTCACCAGGTTAAATGTTAAATCCTACATTTAGTTCCAAGAAAACACCTGCATACTCTCAGGGACAAGAAACTTGGCTTGGCAGTAGCTCAAGTCAGAGCAGTTGAAGACTGATAATCAACAGTTAGCTGAATAAAAGACAGTGGAAACGGATGAACTAAAAAAGGAGCCCTGACTTGGGCTGAGTTAATTAAAAAAACAGCATTGTTTTAGCAGCTATTGTGTGGAAGTCACTATTACTAAAAGGAACTGCCTGCCCAGTAACAGGCAATGATCAGATCACATCTATTGTTCTGTTTTAAGAGGGACATTAATAAAACAGGGGGTATAGGAGGTAATTAGGAGGGGAGCAGTATAATAAATTGCCAGGAAGGCTTCTCAAGCAAGGTAAAGTCAAAGGAAACAGGATTTAACCTGGAAGAGTGGAAACTAAGAAGGAAGAGAGTGTTAGCTTTAAAAGTTTGCATAACAGCAATCGTAGCAGCTACCCTTATTTAGCAGTTACAATGAACCAGCACAGTGCTGGCTACTTATACACTTTTACATATTTTACACTAATTAATCCTCACTCACAATCATGGAAAGAATTATTATTGTTTTCCCTTGTAACAGTGAAGAAACAGAAGCTCTGGCTGTTTGAATAACATTTGTCTCAGTAAGCCTTTGCCATGTAACCACTCAGGGGCTTAAACGAACAATGACATAATTTCTCATGATTTTGTAGGTCGGCTGCGCAGTTCTTTAGCTGGTTTCGCTTGGGCTTCAGGGCTGGGAAATCCAAGATGGTCCCACCTACATGTCTGGCAGCTGGTATAGTCTGTTGACTGGGGCACCTTAATTCTCCATACATCCTCTCACCTCCTGTAGGCTAGATGATTTCCTTATGTGGCAGGCTCAGGGCCGCATCTCAAGAGAGCCTGAAACAGCCTGGCCCTTCTCCCCGTGCCCTCCCTGCACCCCCCCCACTGCTCACTACGTTCCAGAATTTTCCCAATATCACTTTTGCCACATTCTGTTGGTCAAAGCACGTCCCAAGGCCAGCCCAGATTCGAGGTGAAGAAATAAGACTCCATCCGTCTCTGGATTGGAGGAGCTGCAAAGTCACATTCAAAGGAGAAGCATACTAGGGTGGCGGGAATCTGTGATCATTACACAATCTGCCATAGTGCCCAAATTCGCTCAGCTTGTTGATGGCTAAGCTAGCAATTGAACCCAGGTCTGCCTGATTCTAAAGGCCACGTGCTTTTCACCACACACACTGCTCTACCCATTCCTCGGGGTACATCTGTCCTGCATATTCCATCTGCCAGACTTGGGATGAATCTGACATTGAGGTACATTTCAACTAACATAAGAAATGACTTTCTGGCAACCAGAGCTTTCCAAAAATTGATGAGCAGAGATAATTTCTTTCATCCCTTAAAATATTTAAGCAGAGACTGTATAAACAGCCAACCTCTTGGAATGTTGTAGAGAAGATTTGTGAACTGAGCGATGGAGTGTAATGGTTGATGACCTTTAAGCTTCCTTCCAAGCTTTGTTTTCCATGATATATGGTAGAAACTTCCAAAAGTAGGGAAACTTGGAAAACAAAAGCAAAACCATTACCTGTCCACTTTCATGGCTGCCTTTTGTAAAGGCCTTTTAAAACAGTAAATTAAAAATGAATATCTTAATAGATTCCGAAAAAGCATGATAAAAAAAGCATGACATCCACTCACAATAAAAACTCTTAGCAAACCAGAAATAATAGATAACTTCCTTCAATGTCTATAAAAATATCTATTAAAAAATAAGAGCCAACCTCATGGTTAATGACTAAACAATAAAATCCTTCCCTTTGAAATTGGAAATACGACATGAAAGCCTGCTATTTAACATTGTTCCAGAAATTGTAAGCAGTAAAATAAGGCAAGAAAAAGAAATACAAGGATAAGAATAGGAAATATGAAAGTCAGAATATGAGGGGCACCCAAGGGACGGACTCAGAAATGTTCCCATTGTGACTCTTTGTTGAATTGCACACTTATGTTCTGTGTGTGTGTTTTCTTTCACAATTTAAAAGGTTTAAAAAAGAGAGTAAGTGTCTTATAATGACATAGGCATTGTAAGGTGGACCCATCTGTCCCCTGAAGCAGGATTTTTCATGGTTGCATACAACAGGACCACTGCCCAGCATGCTCTTAGCATTTTGAAAGAAAATCCATTTTTATCCATGCCTTCTACATGTAATTGATGGTGAGGAAAGAAAGCAATGTAGTCACTGTGGACTGACTGAGGCAAATAGAAAGTTTGCAAACCACTTATGTTGCCACGGAACTATAGCCAATACCAGGCTTTCCCCAAACAAACCAGAGAAAGACGACACACAACACCTCGCGTCACAGCACCAAAAGGGCCAGATATTCCCTCTCTCCCTGCTTTTAGGTCCCAAGACATGTGGGCATGTGACCCAGGCTCCGCCAACCAGAGGCTCTTGCATCTGAAATCTTGAGGGGGTATCCGAAGACATGGAGACGTCAAAGATTATTGATGGCAGTGGTAGGATGGAGACTCCAGGGGTGTGAGAGCAAGTAAGTGCCCAGGAGCAGAAGTTCATCCTGAGCGGAAGTTTCCTATGACATGATTTTGGCAGTGAACTTGGCCACTTAGCCTTTCTTAAGTCTTGCCCCTTTTATGAGTCAATTTCCATTCTTCTCATTGGCTCTATAGAGTTTGAGACTTTTTAAACTGAAGTAGAATGGGACTGGATTCCTCATTACCCCAAGGCAGCTAGAAAGCTATAGGATTTACCTAAAATGTCAAGAAGGAATGGGAAAGGGAAATTCCATGAAGTGCTTTTGAAGGCAATGTTTAGAATAAAATAATCTTTTTATGATTATCAATAAACTGTCTGTATAATTGTGTGTTGTGGAAGCATAGGATCAGGAGGATGCTTTGAAATAGACTTTCTCAAATTTTTTGGTGTTTGTAGCACAGAAGAGACACATACACTAATCCCACTCACAGCCTGTTTTCCTCAATTATCTCACGGCCTTGCTCAATGACAGGGTGAATGGGAAGATTTGTCTCCCATATGTCCAGAAGGAGAGGAGAACTGAATATGAGTGAATACTATCTATATCTATTGCATTACAGTAAAAAATAATAAAAAACATAACAAAGACTCAGTGTCTGGTAAAGGCAGGTTAGATCATTTGAACCTAAGTTCCCCCTGAAAACAACTAAAAATACAACTTTAAATGTTTTCTAGAAAGCATCAAAGAGCTGACAAGATTGTAAAGAATTATCAAGCCAAAATTGAAGGGAAAATAGTCACCTGGAGACAGAGACGTTCCCAAATGCTACTTTTCCCATGAGGGCATTTGGCAATTCTGAAAATGTTTAATTTGAATGTTTACAGTCACACAGGGAGAGTGGGCAGAAAACAGAGCCTGAAGAGGGGTGTTGGGGGCGCATGATATCACTTTCTTTCTCAGAAGCTGCCAGGCATCACCCACACCGACCACATGCAATTGGCTACACAGAAACATCACAGTCCCTCCTGGTCCTAATTATACCAGTTGGTCCCGACCATCACCTCTGTGCTAGTCTCTGTTTGGAGCCCATGTCCTGTGACAGTCATTTCCAACTCCGTGATTTGCTTGTGTTGTTTGTATGCCTGGAAGGGTCTGCCAGCTCCATCTGGGGACCCTGTCCCACACACCATCCACAAAACCTCTACCTACTTGTAATGAGTCAATGTGGCTGGGCCATGGGGCACCCAGATATTTGGTCAGACATTATTCTGGGTGTTCCTGTAACATGCCTTTGCATGAAATTAACATTGGGATCAGTGCAGTTTAAGTAGAGCCAATTACCCTCCAGGATGTGAGTGGGCCTCGTTCAGTCAGTTGAAGGCCTGAATAGACCAAGTGGTTGACCTTCCCCTGAACGAGAGGAATTTTCCGGCAGACAGCTTTCAGACTTGAACTGGAACGTCCGCTCTGCTGGTTCTCCAGCCTGCCAGCCCACCCTGCAGACTGTGGACTTGCCAGCCTCCATAATTCAATTCCTTATAATGAATCTTTAGATAGACAGATATCTCATATATATGCCTCATATATCATATATCCTATACATTCCATGTATATGTATGTATACTATTGATATATATAATATATATAATTCCATATGTGTGTGTTTGTGTGTATGTACAATATCCTATTGGTTCTGCATCTCTGGAGAACCTGACTAATACACTCCTCTTACAGCCTGTGCTGTCTTACCTTCTCACTTTATATAATCACTCTTTTATTCTTCTATATCAGGAGAGCTCCTTATGGAACTTTGCTAAAAATTGAGGTGTAACTGACATACAACAGCCTGCATCTATTTAAAGTGTAGTTTGATAAGTTGTCACATATGTATACACCTGTGAAACCATCGTCGTAATCATGATAGTGAACATATCCATCTCCCCCAAAAGTTTTCTCGTGCCCTTTGTAATCCATCCCTCTCATACCTCCCTAACCTCCCCATTCATCCCCATAATCACTGATTTGCTTTCTATCACAATACATTCATTAGCATTTTCTAGAATTTTATATAAGTGAAATCATACAAAAGCACTCTTTTTAGTATAGCTTCTTAAACTCAACACAATTATTTTAGGATGCATTCATGCTGAAGTGTATGTCAGTAGTTTATTCCTTTTTATTGCTGAGCAATATTCTAGTCCACATATGCATGGGTTTATTTCTGATCTCTCTAATTGGTTCCATTGATCTGTTTGTCCTTATTTGTGCCAATATCACGCTGTCTTGATTGCTGTGACTTTAGAAAAAATCTTGAAATCATGTCATGCCAGTCCTCCAACTCTGCTATTCTTTTTCAGAGTTGTATTGGTGGGACTTCCCTGGTGGTCCAGTGGTGAAGAATCTGCCTTCCAATGCAGGGGGCGTGTGTTCGATCCCTGGTCAGGGAACTAAGATCCCACATGCTGCAGAGCAACTAAGCCCGTGCACCACAACTACTGAGCTCTCACACCTCAGTGAGAGAGCCTGCATACTGCAAACTACAGAGCCCACGCTCCCTGGAGCCCACGTGCCACAACTAGAGAGAGAAAACCCACATGCCACAACTAGAGAGAAGCCTGCATGCCACAACTAGAGAGAAGCCCACGTGCCGCAATGGAAGATCCCACATGCCTCAGTGAAGATCCCACATGCTGCAACTAAGACCCAAAGCAGACAATAAGTAAGTAAATATTAAGAAAAAAACATTGTATTGGCTATTATAGGTCCTTTGCATTTCCAAGTGAATTTTATTTTATTTTTTATATTTTGTTACGTGGCAAAGAATAATTAAGTTTGCCAATGGAATTACAGTTACTAATCAATTGACTTTTTTTTTTTTTTTTGGCTGCGCCGAGTTGCATGCAGGATCTTAGTTCCCCAACCAGGGATCAAACCCGTGCCCCCTGCAGTGGAAGCGCGGAGTCTTAACCACTGGACCACCAGGACAGTCCCTCCAAATGAATTTTAGAATCAGTTTGTTAATTTCTATAAAAATGCCTGCAGGGACTTCCCTGGTGGTGCAGTGAAGAATCCGCCTGCCAATGCAGGGGACATGGGTTTGATCCCTGGTCCAGGAAGATCCCACATGCCACAGAGCAACTAAGCCCGTGCGCCACAACTACTGAGCCTGTGCTCTAGAGCCCATGAGCCACAACTACTGAGCCCGCATGCCACAAGTACTGAAGCCTGTGTGCCTAGAGCCCGTGCTCCGCAACAAGAGCAGCCACCGCAATGAGAAACCTGCACACCACAAAGAAGAGTAGCCCCCGCTCACTGCAACTACAGAAAGCCCGTGCGCAACAATGAAGACCCAACGCAGCCAAAAAATAATATTAATTAATTAATTTTTTTAAAACCTGCAGAAATTAGCCTAACCATATATATGGGCAGCTGATTTACTACAAAGGCACAAAGGCAGTAATTCAATGGAGAAATGACAGCTTTTTCAATAAATGGTGCTGGAAAAATTGGATATTCATATGCAAAAAAAAACCCCTTGTTTTAAAGGACATGGATCCATATCTCACACCATACACCAAAATAACTCAAATGAATCATACACCTAAATGTAAAACATAAAGGTATAAAACTTTATAAAAAGGAAAAAGCAGGGCAAAATGTTTATGACCTTAGATTAGGCAGAGATTTCTTAAATAAGATCCTACAATCTGTAATAAAAGAATAAATTGATAAATTTGACTTCACAAAAGTTTTTTTAAATTTTAAAAGATTCTTCAAAAGACTCTATTAAGAGAGTGAAAAATAAGCCACTGGGAGAAAATCTTTACAAAGCATATACTGATAAAGGATGTATCCAGAATAAATGAAGAACTCTCAAAATTCAGCAATAAGAAAGCAACCTAATTTTTTAAATGGGCAAAAGATTTGAACAGATACTTCACCAAGAAGATAAATGGATGTCAAGAAGCACATGAAGAGATGCTCAGCATTATTAAGTCCTTAGGAAAGTCCAGATTAAAACCACAATGAGATACAACTAAATACCACTACACACCTATTAGAATAACTAAAATTAAAATGACCGACTAAGAGTTGGTGAAAAGATGGAAAACTGTAACTCTCATACACTGTTTATAGGAATGTAAAATAGTGCAATCACTTTGGAAAACAGTTTGGTAGTTTCTTAAAAATTTAAACATATACCTACCATATGATTCAGACATCCCATTCCTAGGTATTTACAAACAAGAAAAGGAAGTATATGACTATACAAAAGCTTGTACATGAACGTTTGTAGCAGCTTTCTTTGTAGTAGCCCAAAACTAGAAACAACTCAAATGTACCTCAACAGATGAGTGGATAAACAGTTACAGTATATCCACACAATGGAATACTACTCAGCAATAAAAAGGGATGAAGTATGGATACATGAAACAACCTGGATGACTCTCTAAATGGTTATGCTGAGGGAAAGGGGGTGGACACAAAAGAGTACATACTCTGTAACTTCATTTATATGAAACTCTAGAAAATGCAAATTAATGTGTAGTCATAAGAAGCAAATCAGTGGTTGCCAGGGACTGAGGGGAGAGATTACAAAGGATGTGGGCAAACTTGGTGGTGGTAAAAATGTTTATTATCTTGATGTGGTGATGATTCACAGGTGTTACACGTATGTCAAAATTATCCAAGTGTATATATACAATGTATCATATGCTAATTATATCTCAATAAGCTGTTTTTAAAATAATAAACATAATACTACGAATAATCCTATGCCAAAAAATTTATAAATTTAGGGGAAAAACTGGATAATTTCTTAGAAAAACATAACCTTCCAAATCTGACTCAAGAAGAAGTATAAAATCTGAATAGCTTCAACTGGACAGCAACTGTTTGGGTGCCCAGATTCCTTTTCCCTGACCAGTGCACTCATCCCCTGCTGCTCTGTTAATTGCTAAATTTTTACAGCTTCCCTCTGCCTCCCAGAATCACTCCCAGATCAAGGTCAGAAAACATAGCCCTTTCTCCTCTGCCTGTAGCCTATAACTGACTGAAGCAGGGATACAAAAGGCCAGCCCCTTGCATCAAGGAGGGACAATTCTACAAAAAAAAAAAAAAGGAGGGGCAATTCTATGGAGAATATTATTCTCTCTATACCCCTCCTCTGGGGATCAAGGCAAGGCTGGACTTCATCTGAGATCACCTCCTTGCCAGGTTCTTCTCCTTCCCAATCCTGCTTCCCAACCATCCTTTGAGGTTTTTCCTCAAATAAATTGCAGGAGACCAAATCCCTGTCTCAGGTTTTGCTTTTAGTGACCCCAGCATAAGAAACCCATAACCATTAAATAAATGGAATTAGTCATTCAAATTCGGAAGTGCTTGTTAAACCAGAGGGCTGAGTTCCAGTCCCACATTACCACTTCCCAGCTGTGTGACCTTGAGCAATTTACCTAATCTCTCCGTGCCTCAGGTTCATCATTTGTAAATGGAGATAATAATTCTGTTATAATATAAATAATTTGTAAATGGAGATAATAATTACATATGTGTGTGTGCACATATTCATACATAATCCCACCTGGACCAGATAGTTTTACCAGCAAGATCAACTTATGAGAAAAAATCTGTGAGGAACATTTAATCCAAACTAAAACTTTTCCAGAGAATATAAATTGAGGGAACATGCCATGATTAATTTTATAAAACTAGTATAAACTTGATATCAAAATAAGAAAAGCTATGAAAGAGGAAAACTGGAAGCCAATCGAATTTATGGATACAAATGCAAAACATCATAATCAAAATGTGTCTTGCTCTTTTCATTTAAGTTTTTAGATATATGCTATGAAAAAAGGATCCAATTTCATTTTTGTTTCATATGGAAAACAAATTGTCCAAGCGCCATTTATTAATCTGCAATAAATTAATCTCTGTCATACCTAAATTTTCCATCTATGTGAGAGTCTAGGTCCTCTATTCTGGTTTTGTGGGTCAACTTATCTATTACTGCATGTTATCACGCTGTTTAAATAATTATAACTTTTTAAATCTTGTCATCTGGTACCATAATACTCCCAGTCTTCTTATTCTTCTTCTAAATTGTCTTAGCTATTTTCAGCTCTTTGCTCTTCCATATGAATTATAGAATGGTTTTGTCATTTTTAATGAAAAAGTCCTGTGGGTATTTTCACTGTAATCACATTAAAGAAAATCTAGTTTTGCTACATACCAGCAATATCCAATGATGTGGGAAAGAATATCACATTGACAAGAGCAACAAAAATATATATGATGTCTAGAAATAGGATGAAAAAGAAAGTATAAGAGCCCTATGTAGACAACTAAACACTTTTTTTAACTGAAGTATAGTTGATATACAATGCTGTGCCAATCTCTGCCTCACAGCAAAGTGACTCATTTATACACATATAGACATTCCTTTTTTCACATTCTTTTCCATTATGGTTTATCCCAGGAGAATGGATATAGTTCCCTGTGCTATACAGTAGGACCTTGTTGTTTATCCATCCTATATATAATAGTTTGCATCTACCAACGCCAAACTCCCAGTCCATCCCTCTCCCTCCCCCCTCCCTCTTGGCAACCACAAGTCTGATTTCGGGGGAGCTTGGTAGGCAGTCACTGCAAGCGGGGCTCAGGCTACAGAGGTGACGAGTTCAGGCATCCTGACTCCCGTGTGGTGGTCACGATGTTTTTCTCCAGGGCCCGGCCGTGGGTGGGGGAAGCCAGCCTCTCAGAGCACAAGAAGTATTTAAAGCATGCAATGAAGATAACAAAGGCTATCTAAGCAGAGAGGACTTTAAAGTTGCTGTTGTAATGCTGTTTGGGTACAAGCCCTCCAAGCCGTGTGGCTGACAGGGTCTTGGTGCTCCAGCCAGGTGTCAAACCTGAGCCTCTGAGGTGGGAGAGCCGAGTTCAGGACATTGGACCACCAGAGACCTCCTGGCCCCACGTAATATCAGTCGGCAAGAGCTTTCCCAGAGATCTCCATCTCAACGCTAAGACCCAGCTCCACTCAACAACCAGCAAGCTCCAGTGCTAGACACCCCATGTCAAACAACTAGCAAGACACGAACACAACCCCACCCATTAGCAGACAGACTTCCTAAAGTCATCCCAAAACACATCACCAGACGCGGTCCTGTCCACCAGAAAGACAAGATCCAGCCTCATCCACCAGAACACAGGCACCAGTCCCCTCCACCAGGAAGCCTACACAACTCACTGAACCAACCTTACCCACTGGGGGCAGACAGCAAAAACAAAGGGAACACGAACCTGCAGCCTGCAAAAAGGAGACCCCAAACACAGTGAGTTAAGCAAAATGAGAAGACAGAGAAATATGCAGCAGATGAAGGAGCAAGGTAAAAACCCACCAGTCCAAACAAATGAAGAGGAAATAGGCAGTCTACCTGAAAAAGAATTCAGAGTAATGGTAGTAAAGATGATCCAAAATCTTGGAAATAGAATGGAGAAAATACAAGAAACGTTTAACAACGACCTAGAAGAACTAAAGAGCAAACAAACAATGATGAACAACACAATAAATGAAATTAAAAATTCTCTAGAAGGAATCAACAGCAGAATAACTGAGGCAGAAGAACGGATAAGTGACCTGGAAGATAAAATAGTGGAAATAACTACCACAGAGCAGAATAAAGAAAAAGAATGAAAAGAATTGAGGACAGTCTCAGAGACCTCTGGGACAACATTAAATGCACCAACTTTCAAATTATAGGGGTCCCAGAAGAAGAAGAGAAAAAGAAAGGGACTGAGAAAATGTTTGAAGAGATTATAGTTGAAAAGTTCCCTAATATGGGAAAGGAAATGTCAAGGCCAGGAAGCACACAGAGTTCCATACAGGATAAATCCAAGGAGAAACACGCCAAGACACATATTAATCAAACTATCAAAAATTAAATACAAAGAAAACATATTAAAAGCAGAAAGGGAAAAGCAACAAATAACATACAAGGGAATCCCCATAAGGTTAACAGCTGATCTTTCAGCAGAAAGTGTGCAAGCCAGAAGGGAGTGGCAGGACATATTTAAAGTGATGAAAGAGAAAAATCTACAACCAAGATTACTCTACCCAGCAAGGATCTCATTCAGCTTTGATGAAGAAATTAAAACCTTTACAGACAAGCAAAAGCTAAGAGAATTCAGCACCACCAAACTAGCTTTACAACAAATGCTAAAGGAACCTCTCTAGGCAGGAAACACAAGAGAAGGAAAAGACATACAATAACAAACCCAAAACAATTAAGAAAATGGTCATAGGAACATATCAATAATTACCTTAAATGCAAATGGATTAAATGCTCCAACCAAAAGACATAGACTGGCTGAATGGATACAAAAACAAGACCCGTATATATGCTGTCTAGAAGGGACCCACTTCAGACCTTGGGACACATACAGACTGAAAGTGAGAGGATGGAAAAAGATATTCCATGCAAATGGAAATCAAAAGAAAGGTGGAGTAGCAATCCTCATATCAGGCAAAATAGACAAAAATAAACACTATTACAAGAGACAAAGAAGGACACTACATAACGATCAAGGGATCAATCCAAGAAGACTGTATAACAATTGTAAGTATTTATGCACCCAACATAGGAGCACCTCAATACACGAGGCAAATGCTAACAGCCATAAAAGGGGAAATCAACAGTAACACAATAATAGTAGGGGACTTTAACACCCCACTTTCACCAATGGACAGATCAACCAAAATGAAAATAAATAAGGAAACACATGCTTTCAATGATACATTAAACAAGATGGACTTAATTTATATTTATAGAACATTCCATCCAAAAACAACAGAATACACTTTCTTCTCAAGTCTCATGGAACATTCTCCAGGATAGATCATGTCTTGGGTCACAAATCAAGCCTTGCTGAATTTAAGAAAATTGAAATCATATCAAGTATCTTTTCTGACCACAATGCTATGAGACTAGATATCAATTACAGGAAAAAAACTGTAAAAAATACACACACATGGAGGCTAAACAATACGCTACTAGATAACCAAGAGATCACTGAAGAAATCAAAGAGGAAATCAAAAAATACCTAGAAACAAATGACAATGAAAACACGACGGCCCAAAACCTAGGGGATGCAGCAAAAGCAGTTCTAAGAGGGAAGTTTATAGCAATACAATCCTACCTCAGGAAACGAGAAAAATCTCAAATAAACAACCTAACCTTACACCTAAAGCAATTAGAGAAAGAAGAACCAAAAAAAAAAAAAAAAAAAAAAACCCCAAAGTTAGCAGAAGGAAAGAAATCATAAAAATCAGATCAGAAATAAATAAAAAAGAAATGAAGGAAACAATAGCAAAGAACAATAAAACTAAAAGCTGGTTCTTCGAGAAGATAAACAAAATTGATAAACCACTAGCCAGACTCATCAAGAAAAAAAAGGAGAAGACTCAAATCAACGGAATTAGAAATGAAAAAAGAGAAGTAACAACTGACACTGCAGAAATACAAAGGATCATGAGAGATTACTACAAGCAATTTTACGCCAACAAAATGGACAACCTGGAAGAAATGGACAAATTCTTAAAAAAGCACAACCTTCCGAGACTGAACCAGGAAGAAACAGAAAATATAAAGAGTCCAATCACAAGCACTGATTTTGAAACTGTGATTAAAAATCTTCCAACATACAAAAGCCCAGGACCAGATGGCTTCACAGGCGAATTCTGTCAAACATTTAGAGAAGAGCTAATACCTGTCCTTCTCAAACTCTTCCAAAATATAGCAGAGGGAGGAACACTCCTAAACTCATTCTATGAGGCCACCATCACCCTGATACCAAAGCCAGACAAAGATGTTGCAAAAAAAGAAAACTACAGGCCAATATCACTGATGAACATAGATGCAAAAATCCTCAACAAAATACTAACAAACAGAATCCAGCAGCACGTTAAAAGGATCATACGCCATAATCAAGTGGGATTTATCCCAGGAACGCAAGGATTCTTCAATACACGCAAATCAATCAGTATGATACACCATATTAACAAATTGAAGGATTAAAAACTATATGATAATCTCAATAGATGCAGAAAAAGCTTTCAACAAAATTCAACACCCATTTATGATAAAAACTCTCCAGAAAGTAGGCATAGAGGGAACTTACCTCAACATAATAAAGGCCATATATGACAAACCCGCAGCCAACATCGTTCTCAATGGTGAAAAACTGAAACCATTTCCACTAAGATCAGGAACAAGACAAGGTTGCCCACTCTCACCACTATTATTCAACATAGTTTTGGAAGTTTTAGCCACAGCAATCAGAGAAGAAAAAGAAATAAAAGGAATCCAAATCGGAAAAGTAAAACTGTCACTGTTTGCAGATGAGATGATACTATACATAGAGGATCCTAAAGATGTACCAGAAAACTACTAGAGCTAATCAATGAATTTGGTAAAGTAGCAGGATACAAAATTAATGCACAGAAATCTCTTGCATTCCTATACACTAATGATGAAAAATCTGAAAGAGAAATTAAGGAAACACACCCATTTACCACTGCAACAAAAAGAATAAAATACCTTGGAATAAACCTACCTAAGGAGACAAAATACCTGTATGCAGAAAACTATAAGACACTTATGAAAGAAATTACAGATGATACAAACAGATGGAGAGATATACCATGTTCTTGGATTGGAAGAATCAACACTGTGAAAATGACTCTACTACCCAAAGCAATCTACAGATTCAGTGCAATCCCTATCAAACTACCAATGGCATTTTTCACAGAACTAGAACAAAAAATTTCACAATTTGTATGGAAACACAAAACACCCCGAATAGCCAAAGCAATCTTGAGAAAGAAAAACGGAGCTGGAGGACTCAGGCTCCCTGACTTCAGACTATACTACAAAGCTACAGTAATCAAGACAGTATTGTACTGGCACAAAAACAGAAATATAGATCAGTGGAATAGGATAGAAAGCCCAGAGATAAACCCACACACATATGGTCGCCTTATCTTTGATAAAGGAGGCAAGAGTATACAATGGAGAAAAGACAGCCTCTTCAATAAGTAGTGCTGGGAAAACTGGACAGCTACATGTAAAAGAATGAAATTAGAACACTCCTTAACACCATACACAAAAATAAACTCAAAGTGGGTTTAAGACGTAAATGTAGGTCCAGACACTGTAAAACTCTTACAGGAAAACATAGGCAGAACACTCTGTGACATAAATCACAGCAAGATCCTTTTTGGCCCACCTCCTAGAGAAATGGAAATAAAAACAAAAATAAACAAATGGGACCTAATGAAACGTAAAAAGCTTTTGCACAGCAAAGGAAATCATAAGATGAAAAGACAACCCTCAGAATGGGAGAAAATATTTGCAAATGAAGCAGCTGACAAAGGATTAATCTCCAAAATATACAAGAAAACAACCCAATCCAAAAATGGGCAGAAGACCTAAATAGACATTTCTCCAAAGAAGATATACAGATTGCCAACAAACGCATGAAAAGATATTCAACATCACTAGTCATTAGAGAAATGCAAATCAAAACTACAATGAGATGTCACCTCACACCAGTCAGAATGGCCATCATCAAAAAATCTACAAACAGTAAATGCTGGAGAGGGTGTGGAGAAAAGGGAACCCTCTTGCACTGTTGATGGGAATGTAAATTGATACAGCCACTATGGAGAACAGTATGGAGGTTCCTTAAAAAACTAAAAATAGAACTACCATATGACACAGCAATCCCACTACTGGGCCTATACCCTGAGAAAACCATAATTCAAAAAGAGTCATGTACCACAATGTTCATTGCAGCACTATTTACAGTAGCCAGGACATGGAAGCAACCTAAGTGTCCATTGACAGATGAATGGATAAAGAAGATGTGACACATATATACAATGAAATATTACTCAGCCATAAAAAGAAACGAAATTGAGTTATTTGTAGTGAGGTGAATGGACCTAGAGTCTGTCATACAGAGTGAAGTAAGTGAGAAAGAGAAAAACAAATACCGTATGCTAACACATATATATGGAATCTAAAAAAAAAAAAAGAAATGGTTCTGAAGAACCTAGGGGCAGGACAGGAATAAAGACGCAGATGTAGAGAATGGACTTGAGGACACGGGGAGTGGGAAGGGTAAGCCGGGACAAAATGAGAGAGTGGCATGGACATATATATACAACCAAATGTAAGATAGATGGCTAGTGGGAAGCAGCCACATGGCACAGGGAGATCAGCTCAGTGCTTGTGTCCACCTAGAGGTGTGGGATAAGGAGGGTGGGAGGGAGACGCAAGAGGGGAGAGATATGGGGATATATGTATATGTATAGCTGATTCACTTTGCTATAAAGCAGAATCTAACACACCATTGTAAAGCAATTATACTCCAATAAAGATGTTTTAAAAAAAAGTCTGATCTCTATGTCTGTGATTCTGTTTCTGTTTTATAGACAGGTTCGTTTGTGCCATATTATAGATTCCACACATAAGTGATATCATGGTATTTGTCTTTCTCTTTCTGACTTTCTTCACTTAGTATGCTAATCTCTATTTGCGTCCATGTTGCTGGAAATGGCATTATTTCATTCTTTTTTATGGCTGAGTAGTATTCCATTGTATATATGTACCACATATTCTTTATCCCTTCATCTGTTGATGGACATTTAGGTTGTTTCCATATTTTGGCTGTTGTGAATAGTGCTGCTGTGAATGTAGGGGTGCATGTATCTTTTTGAATTATTGTTTTGTCTGGGTATATACCCAGGAATGGGATTGCTGGATCATATGGTAATTCTATTTTTAGTTTTCTGAGGAACCTCCATACTGTTTTCCACAGCGGCTGTACCAACTTACATTCCCACCAGCAGTGTAGGAGGGTTACCTTTTATCCCCACCTTCTCCAGATTTTGTTATTTGTAGACTTTTTAATGATGGCCATTGTGACCGGTGTGAGGTGGAAAACTAAACACTTTAAGTTTTATAAATGAAGGATAAAAAAGATGAAGATTTGGATTTTTAGAGTAACAATCCATGTTTCTGCATTGGGAGACTTAATCTTTTAAAACGTTAATTTGCACCGAAATAACTAAATGGCAAAGAATCCCAGTCATAATCTCAGAGCATTTTTAACATTTAATAAAATGATTTTAAGAAATAATTTGTCCAAAGAGAATTGAGAATGAATGTGACTCACCATTTGTGAAAGTGAGTTAAAACCCTACAGTAATTAAAATAGATGCTCTGGTATGGAACAGAAAGACAGATACACCAATGGAATGTAATACAATGGAACAGAATGGGGTGGAATGAAGTGGGATGGGATGAAATGAGGGAGTTTAGAAACAGACTCAAGAATTTTAAAAGCAAGAATTTAGCATGTTACAAAGATATTTTAAATCAGTGAATATCAGGATACTTTTAGCTTCAAGTAAATTTTTAAAACTCCAACTAGATTAAATGATATATAACTTATATTAAATAGACTATAGAATCCTAAAATATACTACTCATATCATATATATCGAAAAATATACCATTTAATATAGCAGAAAGTTCAGAGGTGAATTCAGCTTCAGGCATAGTGTGATAAGGGCTCCAGTCCATTTCCCTGCTTTTCTCTTGGCTATTCCCTCCTCTGCATGTTGGCTTTATTCTTAGGCTCTATTATTTTATTGTCACAAAAAGGTTGTCAAACCAAACAAACAAGCTTGAGACAACATGTTTATTTAGTCATGTCTATCAGAAGGAAGAGAAATATTTCCTTCACTCACAACCTGTATGTCCTTTCCTTCAGTACAGTTGGGCCAACTTAGGTCATGTGCCCATATCTGGATCTAAGCCACTGACAAGGAGAAAGTCATGTACTGATTGGCTTAGGCTGGATCCTTTAGCCAATCACTGATAAGGAGAATGGGGATTGTCATAATTAACTCAGACCAATCAGGGCTTCCCTTGGAGCTCGGGACAAAGTCAAAAGGGCTGCAAGGATACAGGGTGACTGACTACATAAACAAAATCAGGATCTAATGGGAAGGAGAAGGGAGGATCAAACTGGGTAGGCAACAATATCCAACTGCAGCAAAGAAAGGACTAAGTACTGATTAAATTGTAATGGGATAATTTAAAAATGTATTTAGACCCTTACCTGTCACCCCGTGAGAAATCATTTTTGCCCTAGGTCAGGAGTGTCTGTGATTCTGGGTCCATCATCCCAGAGGAGGCAGAGGACTCCAGAAGGGACAGCCAGGTGGGCTTCTTTCATCAGGCTGCTATTTGGACTGGTTCACACTGGCAAGACCTTGTCCATGAAAAAACTAATCAATAGTCAATCTAAGAAAAAATGGGAAATTTTATTCGAGCCAATCTGAGTATTATAACCCAGGAGACAGTCTCTCCAAGAGTTCTGAGAACTGTTCCAAAGACGTAAAGGAGGAAGCTAGCATATATGTGATTTTGGCAAAGGGGGTACCTGCAGTAAAACACACATCTATCTCAGTGGAAGGTTGCTGCTAGTCACAAGGAGCATACATCTTGGTTAATGGTTTTAGTGCTTTTCTACGTATGGGAAGATCCAAGAATCCAGGTTCATAAAAGATCTCTCCTAAAGAAAGTATCTGAGGGCCGGTTCTGTCAATTTTCCCAGAGCACAGAGTGCCTCATCCTGATCTTCGCCCTGAATTCCTTTCAGGGTGTGTCGTAGGTCAGCAATTGCAGTGGCGAATGACTTGATTCCTGTAGAACTAGAGATGGTGGCCAACAGTCTTTATTTTACAGCCCCTTCCCTTTTACTCTTAATTTCAACCAACGTTTGGGGAGCATTTTGTGACCAATTTGTCCCATGGCACTAGGAATGCTCATTCCCAGGTCAAGTGAGGATTTTGTTGATAGGTCACTCTACATGCTATTACTGGACTAGGCTCTGTTAACAATAGCCAAAAGCCTCTGGACCACCTGTCTTACTAGTCTGTTACGGTCCAGGAAATGGTTCCCTCTTATTGCTTCTTCGCATATCTAGAGTTACACTATTACAATCGTTGATCTTATAGGACTATATATTTTGATCAATCATTGCAAATTGCCTAATCATCATTAATTTTATCTGTGGCTCAGTCACACATTTGGTAATGCAATAAACAATAATCTTGTGAAATAGGCAGAATACAAGTAATATAACTAGCGACATTCATAGGTCATAAGGATTTAAACTAAGAACTTCTATTAGGTGAGGCCCAGTATCTCCCAAGGTTCCTGCCATTTGGGAGGTCTGGTTAACATATAATGCAGTTGCGCAGTGCACACCGGAGTTGGGTGGGGAAGGAGGTCAAAGGACAGAGAAAAAAGTTTTATGTTTCAGTTTTTCTTGTCTTGCCTTAAAATGTGAATTTTTATTTCATCAACCTTGACCTCTTCTATCCTTTCACTTCTTTCTCTTCTCTTCCTCTCCTCCGACCCCAATCTTCATGCGTAATGATTACCCTTTTCTCTGATGAAAATTGCTAGATTTTTAACTCTGTGCTTTCACAATCAGTCTACTGGAATTGGATCACAACATCACCTTCAGCTAAGGTGTCCTGGTGAGAATTACCAGACACTTATTCCTGTGTTGACTTATTAGATAATGCTACACTTCTAAAATACTTACCTCCTTTCTTTTTCTGAGATCTGCTCCTTATTCTTGATGTCTTGCCACAGATAAATTCCAAGTGTGAGCAAGTTTTTTTCCTTCCTACTGCATGCATGCCATTTTGTAACTTGGACCATAGTGTCGCAGGAAGGGGAAACCCTTCAACGGCCCAAGAGTGGGCTCTTGTCTAACACTCGGAAATGAATTGTCTGAGGAGACACACAAGCTGACAAAGCAGGACACTTTATTGGGAAGGGGCGCCCGGGCGGAGGGCAGCAGGGTAAGGGAACCCAGCGGGACTGCTTTGCCATGTGGTTTGCAGTCTCGGGTTTTATGGTGATGGGATTAGTTTCCAGGTTGTCTCTGGCCAATCATTCTGAGGGTCCTTCCTGGTGGCACACGCATCGCTCAGCCAGGATGGATTCCAGCAAGGAGGATCCTGGGAGGTTGGTAGGACATATGGACTGGTGTCTCTTTTGACCTTTCCTGAATTCTTCCAGTTGGTGGTAGCTTGTTAGTTCCATGTTCCTCACCAGGACCTCCTGTTGTTAAGATAATTCATGCAAGTTGTTACTATCCTGTTTGGCCAGGGCAGGCCGTTTCCATCAGTGGTTCCCCTAACAATAGGACACGGACTGCTGTGAATTTCACCTCATTAACCTTCGGACGTGAGAAATGTCACATTTCTTTACTTTGCTAAATCAAGTTAAAATTAATTGTATTTCTCAACCCCACCTTCCCAAAACTGATAAGAAAATCCATCTCAGCCGTGGTGGAGCTCTCTCCACTGTGTTCTGTAGACGCCTTAAGCAGTGCACAGCCTTCAGGTTCAGGGAGCCCTGGGATCCTTGTGCCAACCTGTTCGCTGTCCAAGCTCCAGTGTTTCTTCAAGGCAAGTACCTCAGCTGCCCTCCTGCCCAGCTTGACCCAGGCCCATTCTCCCAAGATGCACATGTCAGTTACAAATTGGCACTTGTCATGGGCACTTGCCATCTACCTCTACAAGGATTAAAGCAGGTGCCGCTGCAGCTGCTGACCTTCAACACCCCATGAAAGGGATTCAGGGTGGAGATGAGGAATGAGGCCCTCTGTGCTCTGAGAAAAACTGGGAGAACAGGTCTTCAGATAGTTAGATATTTTCAGAAGCCGATTTTATGAGCCCAATTCTTGCATCTCCTCATATCTAGAAAAGCACTAAATTCCCTCATGGTGACATTTGCTCCTCGTGACTAGCAGTAACCCTCAGGAGACTAGCAGAACCTTCTGCAAAAATATGTGTTTGGGCTTCCCTGGTGGTGCAATGGTTAAGAATCTGCCTGCCAATGCAGGGGACACGGGTTCGAGTCCTGGTCCGGGAAGATACCACATGCCGCGGAGCAACTAAGTCCGTGCGCCACAGCTACTGAGCCTGCGCTGTAGAGCCCGCGAGCCCCAACTCCTGAAGCCCACACGCCTAGAGCCCGTGCTCTGCAACAAGAGAAGCCACCGCAATGAGAAGCCCGTGCACCGCAACGAAGAGTAGCCCCCGCTCGCCGCAACTAGAGAAAGCCTGTGCACAGCAACAAAGACCCAACTCGGCCGAAAATAAATAAATAAATAAATTTATTTTTTTTAAAAGTGCAAACTGCCATGTATATTAAAATATATATATACGTGCTTGATCGTATGTACACCCCCTTCACCAAAATCACATATATACTGACCTTTCCCCCTGCCTCTTTGGAGCAGTTTCTCAGAGCTATGTGAAATGCTGTCTCCCGGGCCGCAGTCCTCATTTTGCCCCAAATAAAGCTTAACTCGCAACTCTCACGTTGTACATTTTTTTAAGTCAACACACATCTAGCCACTCCCCTCTAAGGTTTTGCTCTGGAAAGGAGCAAGTTCCACACAAGGGACCCCAACTTCTGAGCCTCCTATAATCTTGGGAATGTACTCCCTCACTCGGGGTGGGGGGGGCCTTGTCCCTCATCACACCTCCACCTCCCCCAGCACTTTCTTCTCCTCCCAGGGGATCCCTCCTAATCTCTCCTCAGAGGAGCTGGCAACAGTATTGACCTCCCTTTCCTGCAGATAGAAGTGGGGAAAAGACATGCTGAAACTAGTCCTTTCCCCTCCCCCGCTTTTTAAAAAAATTTTAATGGCGTATAGTTGCTTTACAATGTTGTGTTAGTTTCTGCTGTACAGCAAAGTGAATCAGCTATACGTATACATATATCCCCTGTTTTTTGGATTTCCTTTCCATTTAGGTCACCACAGAGCATTGAGTAGAGTTCCCTGTGCTATACAGTAGGTTCTCATTAGTTATCTATTTTATACAGAGTAGTGTATGTATGTCGATCCCAATCTCCCAATTCATCCCACCCCCGCTTCCCCCCTTGGTATGCATAAGTTTGTTCTCTACATCTGTGTCTCTATTTCACTTTTGCAAATAAGTTCATCTGTACCATTTTTCTGGATTCCAAATATAAGCGATATTATACGATATTTGTTTTTCTCTTTCTGACTTACTCCACTCTGTATGACAGTCTCTAGGTCCATCCAGGTCTATGCAAATGGCACTATTTCGTTTCTTTTTATGGCTGAGTGATATTCCATTGTATATATGTAAATACCACATCTTCTTTATCCATTCGTCTGTTGATGGGCACTTAGGTTGCTTCCCTTTTCTCCCCCTTGTTAACCGTAGTGTAAGCCCGACAGCTGGCTTTTCTTTTTGTCATGCAAGTGCCTGACTTAATTTTGATGGCTGAGGCATCCACTTCAAAGGCGGCCTCCGCCTCAAAGATGGCTATCTCGGTAAGTACACATTGCCAGCCACACAGGACTAAATAAAGGGCCAGGTCATGCCCCCACCCACTCCCCAACTTTGTTTTAGAGATCTTGGTTGATTTCAGTGACTGACCATTTGGGCCCCTTGTTTTTTCTCTTCTCACACTTTAAATTCCTGCTCTTATGTTTTAAATTCACTAATAAAGAGTGAGCCCATGAAACCCTAGGCCCTCAGCTTGGACCCCAATAAAAGCAGAACCCCAGGCCTGGGCCCTCTGTCTACCCACAGCCTCACTGTGTGACCCCAGGTGTGCCACGTAATTTCCAGGACCCGTAAGTAACAAACCTTTTTTTTTCAAAGTTTCCTGATGATTATTGCTGAGGGCTTCTTGCAACCACAATAAGAACCACAAGGGCTGGTCCAGCCATAACATTGGTTATCAATAGGCTGAGATGGGCACAAAACAATATAATTTATTTCAACTGTCTAGGAAGGAACCTAAGGGTAAGGTTTGGAACTTTCCAGGGAATCAGGAAGTCTGGATGAAGTCTGAATCACAGAATTCTAGAGTTTAAGAGAGAAGCGAGACCATCCACCTGGTTTATTTGATACTTACCAGCCTGCCCTGGAGTAAGAGCTAAGAGAAATCAGCTTATATTAACATTCATCGACATTAGAAATAGGGCCCAAGGAGGGATATCCAGGGACCCTACCAGTAGCAGATGGCAGGTGCAACCCTGGGGGGAACCGAGCAGCAGGGGCAGAGGAAAAGAATTCACCCCCTTTGCGGCAATGCACCTTCTCATTCTTAGCCTTTTTTTTAACCAAAAAAGAAACTATAATACCTGTGTAGTTAAAATTTCATTTTTTAAATCACGTGTACATAAAATAGTAGGTGTTTGCTCAGGTCGATGTTACCAGGCAGTCATGTCAAACCCATCTTAAGGAAAAGGTAATATTTATAATTGAGATTTCACTAAGAAAAATGGGAAATACTTACTACTGAAGGATTGTAATATATCTTTTATTGACATATTAGAAATATCTAAATAGTTCCATTGCATGGATTTTGATACATCCTTGAGCACATCGTCAGCTGGAGACTAGGATAGAACTCTGTAGAGAACCAGCTTAAGCAACACACGATACATCTGAAGTACCAACACACACAGAGGAGGAAGGTCAGACAAAACCTGCATTTACTCGATGAAATTCTAAGAGGCTCGACGATGGACTTAAGCAAACAAACAAAGGCTTTAGAATGTCTAGAAATTGAACCCAAATTCCAGATTTGAAACTTTAGACTCACACTCTATATTTTGATAAACATTCCAGAGAGTCTTAAGTAGATGGGTTATTGAAACTAGTTTGTGGCTATCTTCTGTAGTGACCCTAGGCTCCCCCAAATCTCTGATCTAGGAAGCGTGATTCAATCTAAATATGCTTTTAAAAAAGCATTTCTCTGAGGTGTGTTAACACGAAGAAAATTGCCCATGTATGCATTAACCGTAATTAAGTATTGCAGTGGTTGTACTAGTTTGGAACAGTCTAATTCAACTAATGCATCGTCAGATAGTGATGAAACAAGGTACTATCCTGATGACCGTCTACAGAAAGGCCAATGGAAAGGTCACAGCTGATGGATGCAGGCAGGAAGTGGCATGAGCGTACCTGCTGTTACGCGTCTGTGTGATGGATGGGCAGGCTATTCCAAATGGGCAACTCATCACGTTTAGTGTTTCACCTAAGCTAATTGCTATGAATGTACCACATTCACTACTTAGGATAAATTAGGCTTTCAAATCTTAGCTAAAGGTTTAGAAAAATTCTCTTATGCAGTGTCTTGCTATCCCCACAGTTAGATACTATCAACACTAGCAGAGGTTAGTTTTAACTGACACTAACGACCATTGGAAAAGTACTTAAAATGTGTAGTGTGTGTGTGAGTTCCTTTAATGAGCTGCTGAGAACAGTGGTTGTCTGTCTGGTTCTCTCTTTAATACATCAGGATTGTTGCTTTGCCTGTAATCACGTCCAGTTGGTGAGAACTCTTACCATCTAAATGGTCCTGAAAAGCCTATGGGTTGTGACACTCAACCAAGGTCATGAGCCCTAGATTTTCACTAGCTTATGTGCTATTCTTCTCATTTTCTTCCCTTCCTGCCAAGTACAAGAGGCCATTAGCACTCAGGTCAAGAATCCTGAAGGCCCACGTTGTATATAAGTCATCTTACTAAACTACAGTTTGAATTGCCTTTAAGTTAGTGGGACAGCCTAGCCAGCCAGCCAGACCTACACCTTCATGCAGTTTGGGTGCTCTTGACATATTTCTACCATGTACACAATCATTCTCCTAGAGCAGTGGTGATCAGCTAAGGTGATGTCACCTCCAGGAGATGTCTGGCTGTGTCTGAAAGCGTTTTTGGTTGTCCCAATTTAGGATGAGGATGCTACTGATATCTAACGGGTGGAGACCAGGAAGGCTGCTAAACAACTTACAATGTACAGGACAGTCTCCCACAGGAAAGAATTATCCAGCCCAAAAGATCCATAGTGCCAAGGCGGAGCATGTGCCTGCCCTAAAGGAATTACTGAAAAACAAACACTCGGTGTATTTATAACCATCATTAGCACTTCTGATTGGGATATACAGATACATTTCTGGCAAATGTCATTATAGAAATGGTCTGATATGCAGAGCTTCTGTGGCAGAATTTCTTTTACTCTACAAATGAGTTTAAGGCTCAGTATTTACAGAACCCCTGAGAATCTCAAGGGGCCCTTTGAATATTTCAGCTAGACTTTGCTTCACTTTGTGTAGGGTATTAGGTATTATTTGAGATTTTGAGGCTTCGGAGGTCTAAAGGAGTATTAAAATCAGCTGCCTCTTTTCCAATTACTTCTACCTGTGCCAGGCACAGTTACAGGCACTTTCATACATTATCTCATTTAATTCTCACCACAAACTTGTAAGGTGAAGCATTACTAACCCCATTTTACAGATGAGGGAGTGGAGGCTTGGAGAAGTTAAGCCACTTCCTCAAGGTCACGCAGCTGGTAAATGATGAAATAGAGATACAATCCCAAATCTCAAAGTCTTTCCTCTTTCCTCTATGTGATGCTATCCCCAAGGACTACTGAATTTTTTTAACCATAGAGCAAACATATCTAAGCAGCATGAAAGAAAACAATAAATGGGGAAAAAACCAGAAAGATCTTCATCTAGAATGTGGCTACATTACACCAAACGTGCTAAATGTCTGCTTCCATTCTTGGGTTCGTACAAAGTGGCTTGAAAAGGTTGTACAGGTTATTTCTACAAATCTCCCGTCACATAGATAATTCAGGCAAAGAAGAAACCAGATGTTCTTGAATTTCCCAGAAAAGTGAAGGGGAAGTGACAGTTTGCACCCCTTAAAATTTTCAGGCTACAAGTGGTCTCCACTGCCTCTGGCCTGAGAACCATCTACTCTACCTTGTAATATATGCATCTCCCATCACCATGTATCATTCTAGTTTGGGGAGATCTTACCAAGTTTTTTTTTTTTTTAAAGAATAATCAGGAAATGCTTCTTATGTGTCTATTCTATGAGTTGTATAATACAAAACTCCAAATTACCTAATAGCCCCTGACTGTTTTTCACAAGATTTCAACACAGAACCTGTGTCAGGGCAGGAGGCCAAGGCCAGTTTCATTTCTGGGCAATATTCATCTCTGAGGCACCAGCTACTGTGACACAACAGAATTTGGGGGACACGTAGATCTAATATTTGGGGACTCAGAGCACACCCGAATTAGTACGTGGATAAAGCCTGTTACCGGAGTTCTGAAAGATCTCAACTATGCTACGCTAGCCAGTACCCCATGACATGGTAAGAGGCAGGACCCGAATACCAGAACCTCTCTGATGGGAGAATTCTACCTCCATTCCTCCAGATGTAACACAGATACCCATATTTAACAGCCCAAAGATTGGTTTTGAACTTTTGCACATTCTAAAAAGCCTCATTTTCTTTGTAGGCACTTTATAGATTTATTACACATGACATCCTCCAAATACCATCTTGTGATTTAAATTGTTTGTCTGATAGAAAATAATGGGTGTCAGCAGCTTAGATCATTGTACCTGCTGTGTGACTTTCAAACTCCAAAGGTTTTCTTCCTTTGGAGATTTTTTTTTTTTGGCAATTTCATCTCCACAACCCAATTATACTGGGCTCTTTTCAAGTAGGCCTATAAAAACCCAGATGTTCTTTCAGAAGGGAAGCAGCTCCGTTTCCATCTCTTCGGAAGCAGCCACACACCAACATTAAGGAGTGATCAAGATGCAGAGACTCTGCACGACTGTGTTGGTCTAGATTACGGTACTTTTCATAAACTACATAGATTAAAAAAAAAAAAAACACCTCACTGAAAAAGCTTCTAGGTCATGATTTCTTCAAAGTCAGACAGCTGCTTCATCTGTTCAATTTGCATAGAATGCCTTCTGAGGAGCTTCTTTTTACTTCTCAAGTCAACTCTCTTTGGTGAACTTGGAGCAACAGGTACCATGGATTTTAAGCCACTAGCAAGTGGAGAGGAAGGTTTGCTGCTCGATCTAATATCCGGGATGGGTGGGTTCAGATTTACATTTAAAGGTGGAAGGAAGCCAGGCCTGGTCTGGGAAATTCGGTCTAGTAGCAGAGTTCCGGAACCCCGTCTTTCTAGAAGATGGGGTGGCCTGCGGCGCGCTGAGCTGGGAGACGTGCAGGGCACAGCATCCAGGGCCTCCCTGGAGCCCTGGAAAAGAGACAAGTGGGAGTTGTTGAGCTTCTTTCGATCTAAGGGCCCTTTGCCTGATTCAAGGGAAATGGAGTTGGGCGGGTCAGCCCCTGGCTGTAAATCTAAATCATAGAGGTCATTTTCCAGCCGTTTGAGGGACACTGCATCTTTGAGAGCAGAGGGGCCTGATGGGCCAATACCACCCTTCTCTTGGTCAATAGGGAGAGTTCCTCTTCTGGCCAGACGTGAGTGGGGAGGCTGACTTTTCTCGTAGGCTGCCTTCCACGAGGCCAGTGCCGAAGAGGCTGGAATCTTCAGAACCTGCTCTGTGAGCGTGTGGAAGAGGCTGGGGTCTTTGCTATCAATACTGTTGGTTCTGGAGAGGGGGCCCCTTTTGGGGAAGGACATGTCACTGATGCTCTTGATGACCTCGCTGTCTGCACCTGCGCCATGGGTCTCATCCTGGCGCATAGAGGCGGCCAACACGGAGGGCGCGGTCAGGCCCCAGGGCTCAGATTGGAGCCTCTTCAGTTGAGGCAAACGGGCCCTTTTGAGGTTCCCAGCTTTCCTAGTGGGTGACCCCGGCTCATTAGGAGCCTTGGAGCTGTTGCAACCACCTGGATGCCCTGATTGGAGGCTAAAGAAGTCATCTTCCTTCTCACTGGGTGGAGAGCCCAGGCCTGGAGCCTTCAGTTCAATATCCGAGGGAGATGCATACAGTGGAGGCGACTGTCTGTCTTCCTCTTTGGGTGAAGGAGGGACATTAAGATACTGTTTGGTGGTTTTGGTGCCTGAAGATGATTTATCCGTTGTTATAATAATCACCTCCTTGCCTTTGGCTTTGCAGGCATCCAGGAGATGTTTCAATGCATCCTGGTCATCTGCATTTATTGCGTAAACCAGAGCTGAAGCCCCTGTGCGATCCTCGAGGCTGGGGTCTGCTCCATTCTCCAGTAGCAAGGAGACCACTTCTCCCCCAGCTCTTCTGATGCAAGCATGGATGAGGGCGGTCTTGCCAGACTTATCCTGAATATTGGGGTCCGCCCTGTTGTCCAGCAGATACTTCACCATCTTGGACTTGCTGATGCTTTGCTGGTCCACATGTTTGGTGATACATGCCACCATGAGAGCCGTTTCGCCTTTGTCGTTGCTTTCGTTGATGTAAGCGCCCCCTTCCAGGAGGAGTCTGGTCAGCCTGAGCCTCCCCAGCCACACGGCCTTTAAAAGTGAGTTTCCATCAGTCCTTAATTCGGTGTCGTCATCCATCATACTGGCTACAGCTTAGAGTCTCTGAGCCACAGTGGCGATCAGACCTAGCAAGGGAAGAAGAGAGAAAAGGGTCATGTATTCGATAGAGCTGATCTGAGCAGCAAGGCTGTTACAGAGTCTGGATACAGTCATGTCCCAGTTTGATCCCAAGTTATGCCACCTTGCTTGGTTATTTAACTTCTCTGGGTTTATTTCTTCATCTGTAACATGGCAGGGGTGACTGTGGTGATAGTGGCAAGCTACCTGACTTTGTGAAGATTAAATGAGACAGTGTATATAAAACACGTAACCACACGTAAAGCGGTTGGCATGACGCCTAGGAGAGAGCAAGCAATAAAACGTGCAAGGTCTTACTGCGTTGACTGCATGAGACTTATCACAAATGCCGTTTAAGAAACTTTGTTTTCTGTCTGTCGGCATCACTAAAGTCTAAGTTTCCATAAGGAAAGGTCTGAGTCTATCTTGTTCACTGTTGTAGCCTCAGCGTTTAGCAATGAGTCACACTTAATAGGTTACCTCGTAAATAATGGTTGAATGCAGTATAGTTCTAGGTGTGTATCAAAAAGACCAGTAGGAAATACACCAAAATGGTGATAGGATTATGAAGAGTTTTCCTTTTCTTCTTTTTGCTGTACTTCCTAAACTAAACATGAATCACCATTGTCGTAGGGGGGAAATACTGTAAAACAAAAGCAATCCAGCTGCCCATTTCCAGGTTGTAGCCCCCACTGTTCAAGCAGATGTCAGAGCTCTCATCCTCCTCATTCAGACTCTCAGAATAGCTCAGATAATGCAATGCTACCTCCTCCTCTCTGGTTGAACAGATCTGAGGCAGAGGATGGACAAGGGGATTGCCTTTTTGCTCACGAATGTTAGGAAATAAAGCTCGTTCCAGAGCTCCCCCCGCTGAGGTCTGTCAAACCTGGGTTTTCTGCTTTGGTTCTCCTCGTGTCAATTACCTAATTCCTGGACTCAGAGCCTCCAAAATGGGTGTTGGTCACGAGGTCTCCCACGAATAAGGAGAAATGGTCTCCCAGAATTGATGCCCTGCCAGCCCCGGGTCCCTCACTGGCCATGCTCTGCCAGCACGGCCCCTCCATGTGGACTTTTTGTCCCTCAGTCTCCGCTGAGCAGGTGTCACAATGCCTGAGTTTTCCTTCTCTGATGCATGTCATCCTTCCTCTTACCCCACTACCCTGAGCAGTTATTGATCAATTTCTATTCCTCTATTAAATAGGAAGTCAACAGCTTTTCTTGGCTAAAGTTGAGAGATGGGTATATTGCCTTTTAAAACTTTTAATCCATGAATAGATACTTTGTTTAAAAAAAAAAAAAGCCCAAATCACACTTAAGTATATAAAGAAGAAGAGTACCCTTTACACGCCCCCAGCCCACCTTGAAGCTACTCATCTCTTCACAGTTAACTGTGGTTAACAGTCTAGGTTGTATCTTTCTGCTTCAGATCATTTTCTGCTTCTTCCAAATGCATTATTCTAATAACGCCATCTCAGTCCGATCTTGTTGCAATTGTGTTTGGGTGTTCCTATGAGATTTTCTGTAAAATCCCTACCATCCAAAGACACCATATATTATTAAATGTATTCACAAGAAGTTTGTTTCTCTCTCTTCAACTCTGTGCTTCTTTCTTCAATCTCCTACTGAGTCCTTCTTCCTCTCTCTCTCTCTCTCTCTCTCCCTGCCTGCGCCCCCCAGATGTGGCCATTCTTTCTCTTCTGTTTCTGTCATTTTAACTCTTCTGTGGTCATATGACCATTTTATTACAGTTCTATGTGTCAAGAAGCTTGTTAGTCCCCAAACTCTGGACCTCTAAAGCAGAATTTTCAAGGGCTAAATAAAGAAAAGGCAATGTGCAGTGAAAACATGCTGTTTTCCATTCCATCCAAGGGGCCCTTCACCTCCTGGCCACACCTCTTCAGCATCTGCCCTGCTACTCCTGTTCTCTTTATACGCCATCTATCTTGAAATCTGGTCATTTCTCAAATGCCCCACTGTTTATTTTTCTTCCTTCTAACCCTGTTCATGTTTCTAACTCTAAGACCTCCCTGCTCTTCTTTAATTATTCATCATCCCTCAAATCTCAGCTCAAATGTTACTTCCTTTTTAATCAAGAGAAAAATCACTCAGGATGGAAGGGAGAAAGTGGAATAAAATGACAACTGACTCATATCCAGACTATATAAAGAACTCCTACAAATCACTTCCTCCAAAAGAGGATACACAAATGGCCAATAAGCACAGAAAAAGGTGCTCAGCCTTGTTAGTAATCAAGGAAAATCAAATTACAGCACAATGAGATACCACTACACCCTCCAGCATGGCTAAAATTAGACCGACAGTACCAAGGATGGAGGAAGATGGGAAGATTCAGGAACACGTTGGTGGGAGCATAAATTGGCTCCACTAAATTAATGCCTACACTCTGACCCAGTAATTCCATGCCTGGGTTTAGGTGTGTGACAGACTGAAAAGCATGGCCACAAAGTCCTGCCATCCCAGTGTGCACACCACTTACCATGAGGTCTTGCCTCTCCTCCCATGGAGAGGAGGCGTCAGCATGTGATTTGCTTTGACCAATAAAATGCAGCAGAACTAACTTTGTGTGACATTCAAGGCATGGCCCCAGTGAACCTTGTAGCTTCAAGATTTGCTCTCTTGGAATCCAACTGCCATGTGCAGAAGTCTGGGGTATCCCTAACCAGAAAGGACACAGGGCGCTTCAGCTGACAGCCCCAGCGAACATCAGAGTGTGCACGAGGCCAGCCAAAGCCCCAGATGATTGCAACTGCGTGAGGGAACCCAGGTGAGGCCAGCAGAAGTTCCCAGAGGCTGGTCCAAATCGCAGAAATATGAGCAAATAGATGATTATTGTTTTAAGCCACTCGTTTTGGGATGCTTTGTTCTCAGGAATAGATTACTGATAAATATGCATAGCAAAACGTGTGCAAAAATGATCCTGGCAGTGAAAACTAGAAACAACCCATCAAGAAGAAAATAAAGAAATTGTAGTATATTCGTATTCATACACTGGAATATTATACATCATCTTTATATTCTCTCTCGCTCTCTCTCGTGCGTGTGCTCTCTCTCTCTCTCTCTCACACACACACACAAACACACATGCACGCACACGCACTCACACACACAACATACCAAAAGAAAAAAGTGAATGCTGCATCCCCTGGGTTCAACTTTCTCAACTGAAGTATTGATCTGGTTAATCATCTGGGCCCACCTCCTCCCCATATATCTGAGCCCCTCGAGGCAGGAAAACTGTCCTTTCTCCCCCATCAGCTGCGTGATAATTCGACAGTAAGATAAAGGAAAAGATGGAGGAAGGGAGGAAGAGAAAAAGGAAAGGAAGATGGGAAGGAGACGTGGGTGGATCATTGGGTTATCTCTCTGTGTTGTGTGTGGTGCAAATCACATAGCTCTGGACTACCTCGAAGTCCGGGGAGGGGGTGCGGGGAGTAGGGGAGGCAGGTAGGGAACAAAAGAGAAAAGGAAAGCAGGGAAGAAGATGGACTATCTGAGAGATGCTTCTCTCCCTTCACTTGGAATCAGTGGCCACCTCCTCCCCTGAGCCCAGGCTTGTCCCCAGTCAACACTGCCCTGGCCCCTAAGGAGAGAGCAGGATGGAGGCATAGCATCCGAGTTGTTCTCTGAGGTCTGGAATGTCTAGCCCATCTATAGAGATAACATTCTCTGTCCACAGTGAGCTAGTTTTCGGGTTGTCTCTAACCATTTTTTCACTGTGGGCCTCCCCACTGAAATTCCTTAAATGACGAAAATGCAGGAGCTCCGTGTGAGGACAGAATCAGACCCTTCCCTCATTCTTGTAGCCCAGATCAAATGTGCTGCCTTAACATTAACTGTTGGTGTGCTGCATTTGCCTTACACTTTTCATGTCAAGAAAATTGGGTTGAAAAGATTGCAGTTCACACAGATGTAGAGAATGGACATATGGATACTGGGTGCGGAGGAAAGGAGGGGTGGGATGAGTTGGGAGATTGGGATTGACATATATACACTACTGTGTATAAAACAGATTAACTAATGAGAACCTACTGGATAGCACAGGGGACTCTACTCAGTGCCTTGTGGTGACCTAAATGGGAAGGAAATCCAAAAAAGAGGGGATATATGTATACTTATAACTGATTCACTTTGCTGTATAGCAGAAACTAATACAACATTGTAAAGCAACTATACTAAAATACTATACTATATAGCAACTATACTAAAATAAAAATAGAAGATTGAAGTTCACATAGCTAGTTGACAAGAGCCTTGCAAATTACGCCAGACTCGCTTTTTGTATCATCCCAGATTCACATAGCCCTGTCTGCTTACCCTCTCTGTGAGTTGGCTGCTCACCTTGCTCTCTTGCCTGAGTGGATTTAGCAAGTTCTATACCTTGGTCTTAGAGTCAGGACACTGCTGCTGCTGTCACTGCTACAGATGGCCGAGCCCCACACCTGGTTTCAACTGATCAGGAGAAACTGACAATTGGAGAAACTGTTTCTCCAACAGCTGCCTGGAGAGACAGAATTACTCAGCTCAGAAGTGTGGGGGGATTAGCCCTCTGTAGAGCAAAATATTGACCAATGGGAGATGGGAAGTAGATGTCAGGAAAATGCTTTTCCCTTTCGTCTCCTAATAGCCTGGTTTTGGTGAGTTTAAAAGATTTGGGTGGGATGCAATGGATTATACAACTTCCGCAAGACTGAGCAATCAGTGCACTTGTCTTCAAGCCGTGAGTCGCTCAATAATGTAGCCCTTGTATTTGCTCTTCCTCTTGCCTGGCCTCGTATTCCATTTCCCCTTATTCCTACTTCCCAAGGGTTTTGTTTGTTTGTTTGTTTTTTATTTTATTTTTTAATTTTTATTGGCGTATAGTTGATTTACAATGTTGTGTTAGTTTCAGGTGTACAGCAAAATGAATCAGTTATGCATATACATATACCCACTATTTTTTTAGATTCTTTTCCCATATAGGTCATTACAGAGTATTGAGTAGAGTTCCCTGTGCTATACAGTAGATGGGTTTTTTTTTAATTGGAGTATAGTTGCTTTACAATGTTGTGTTAGTTTCTGCCGTGCAGCAAAGTGAATCAGCTATATGTATACATATATCCCCTCGTTTTTGGATTTCCTTCCCATTTAGGTCACTGCAGAGCATTGAGTAGAGTCCCCTGTGCTATGCAGCAGGTTCTCATTAGACTTCCCAAGGTTTTATAACCCAATGAAGTGTTAATACGTATGTTTTTGCCCCAGGCTGATACCAACTGCCTTCTTTGAAGCATCAAATGGCCCTATCAAATTTCCTCTCCCCCCCATTTAACAAACGAAGAAACTGAAGCCAAGAGTGAAGGATTGGCTTGCCCTGGGTCATTCAGAGATCAGTGGGTGGGTGACTCTTCTGAGATGTCCTGCCAGCCCACACTGACCCGTCTCTCTGTCATCTATCTCCCCGCACAGTGTTCAGCTTTTGGTAGGTGACTTTGTACTCTCTGACCTGCCCCATGTGCTTGACTGACTTGACCTTGGGTAGAATTTGACATTGAGACTGAGAAACACCAGTTATCTTGGGCTCTTTGTAGAAACTGAAGTGTTAGGGACTCCGGAGATAAGGCTGCAGTGGTCGGGTAGCCACATGCACAGAGAAGCAGAAAGGCTGAAGTGCACAGTGAGAAGAATGAAGTAAACACACTGAGAAGCTGATATGACAGGTGGAGAGAATCCCCTCTCTCTTCAGCAGTTCAGCTCCCTCTGGGGTCTGTGAACACTCTAGAAGCCATGTTTCTGTTTAGCATAGCTTGAGTTAATTTTTATTATTTATAAAAAGGTAAACCTTCACTAAGAACACTGGCATTACTTGCTGGCTCATTCATTCATATATTCACCATCAAACACTCAATGTGTCTACTCCACATTAGGTGTTGAAGAAATCTGTAGAATTCTATAGAATTCTAAAGAAATCTATAGAATTCAGGATTGGAAGGGTGAGACGGGAGGCTGGAGGAGCCTCTGAGAGATGACGAGGTTCAGCAGCACCAAAATGAGGAAGTTATGGAAGAATCAAGCTGGAGAGATGTTCGAAAGCTAGAATTGAATAGTGACCCATTGAATGTGGGAGTCAACCAAGACCAAATTTACTTTTTTTTTTTTGGTTGCATTGGGTCTTCGTTGTTGCGCACAGGCTTTCTCTAGTTGCGGCGAGCAGGGGCTACTCTTCGTTGCAGTGCGCAGGCTTCTCATTGTGGTGGCTTCTCTTGTGGCGGAGCACGGGCTCTAGGCGCGCAGGCTTCAGTAGTTGTGGCACGCGGGCTCAGTAGTTGTGGCACACAGGCTTAGTTGCTCCGCGGCATGTGGGATCTTCCCAGACCAGGGCTCGAACCCGTGTCCCCTGCATTGGCAGGCAGATTCTTAACCACTGTGCCACCAGGGAAGTCTCTGAATTTACTTTAGCTTGGGAATTTATCTTCTACTGTGCATCACAGAGAATGAATGTTAAAAACACCTATTGCTGGAAACAGCAGATGCCTTTCAGGATTTCTAAGCTTGTTGGAAGAAAAGGAAGCAGTCCTGACTGAAAAGAGCTGGTACATGCCCAGAATTTTGAAATCCCATCCCCTTTGGCTGCTCTAGGCACCACGTTTTTATCTTTAAAAATTAGCAACCCCTAAGTGGTGAGGGGTTTCTTCAAGTGTTTCAGAAGAGGAGTAAACTGAGAAGTGAGCAAAGTTTGGCTGGTTCCTCTCTCTCATGCTCCCTTCCCAACCCCACCCCCCAGCCCCGCCATCCTTTTCACTTTTCAGGGCTGTTTTCTGTTTAATTCATCTCCACTATAATGGTGACTGACATAATTTCTGAAGGCACAGGGACTGGAAAAGAAATGCTGAAAACCAAAACATCACTAACACCAAAAAAAAAAAAAATTGTTTTGATGGAGGGGATGAATGGGTGGAATTATTTGCCTTTTTTGTCCAGAAACCTTTGAATTATTTCATTATCCACAAAATTATGTAAGTCTTACGCCTTTGAAGCTGAGAGGAGCCATCTTGTTCAATCTTTCCCAGTTTATAAGTGGGAAGTTTAAAGACAGAGATTGAGTCTTTAATCTCACTGAATCTAGGCTCTTTCACTCCCATGTCTTCCCAGACCTTTAGCCTGATTAGTGTAGAACAAGGCTGCATAATACTGGGCTGAGGGACTAAATGTGATGCACAGTTATGTATTGCTCCACTAGAACAGTGCTTTAACTTTTTTTTTAATTTGAATGTTTTAAGATGGATTATGCATTGTCCAGTTTGACAAAGACCCTGCCATTCTCTGCAGTCTTACAAACTGGCCCAGTTCACACATTCAAGTTACTTACCTAGCCTCTGTAGGTACGTGGGTTTATGACATGAGGCATAAAAAGTAAAATACATGAACTTACAAGTCATGATGTTGTGTTTTTGTTCTTCCCATCACTTCCTAGTTTCTTACCTCTACAGGTTTGTTAGGAGGCTCCAACGAGCTGATGGATGCAGAAGCCCTTTTGATAAACTTTAAAGTATGATGTGCTTGTGTGAACCATTATAAATAGCTAACACTTCATTACTTCAGTGCAGATAAAATACCATTTGCTTTATCTCCACTTTCTTGAGTCTCATTGGCATCAGATTTCCAGTTAAACGTCCCTTGTTTGGCACAGCAGTAAATCTTTCAGAGGGTTGAGGCATTGCATTGGTTTCAAGACTACTCATATTAGAGCTAGTAGAAAAATTATGCAAAAGAGGAGCAACAGACTCCTACAAATGTCTGCAAAGTTTCTCATGTCCCTGTGTAAGGGACTGGATATACACTTTATTGTACTTTGTGACCCAAAGCAAGTTTCTAGGACTTTATAATATGCATATTTTATTTTCATCTTATTTCTGGCTACAGCCTTCATCTTGTTTCTCCTGTATTTTCTTGACTGCTTCTAATATATATAAACCTGGCATCTTGTGGATCTTTATAAATTGTTTTAAATTCTTTGTGGAACAAAATAGAATATAATCAATGAACATTTATTAGATTGATCCATATGACGTTACTGTTTCTGTAGGTAAAAAATGGTCAAACCATCATCAGTTTCACATGGTCCAACCTGATATTTACAGTGCTTATCTAAATATATTTTAGTGCTGTAATTGCTCCATAATCCAAGTTCTGGAGGATGCACCAGTCATGGTGGAAGGATTACAGGATAGAGAAGCAGGAGACCTGGATTCTAACCTCAGCTCTGCTACTAGGTAGCTGAGTAACTGAGGGCAAGCATCGTCTTGCCAAATGAATAGAACTCCAATTCTGCCTTACAAGTTTGTTATAAGGATCAAAGGGCAGGCTATATGTGAACACTATCATCTACAAAGTCCTCTAAAAAGCCAAGGGGTTATTATGTTGAATTAAGCTCATCTAGAATCCTACCTCTAAGCCCTCCCAGCACCCTGTAGAGTGCCACTAATGTCATTACCAGTCCTCTTTCTCTTCCAATCACCTGCTGCCTCCTTCCTTGCCTCCACCACCCAACCACAATTCAAAGTTTGCTGAGTCTTTCCACGTTCATGATCTCTTTGACCACCCTCCCCTCACACTTCTGCAAGGGAAGCTTTATTATCCTAATTTTACAGATACAAAGTCTGAAGTTCAGACATGTTAAGTAATTTTGCCCAAGAGCACACGTTTGTAAGTGGTACAGCTTTTATGCAAACTCTGTTCCTCTGAGCCCAAGTTCAGAGCTCTTTCACAGTGAGAATTCTGCTCAGACACATCTCCTGACTACTGCAGCCGGGAGTGGAGTTTAAGAACACAGCTCTACCATTGGGTGGTTGTATAAACTGGGCCAAGTTACTCAGCCTCTCTTGCCTCAGTTTTCTCATCTGTAAAATGGGGATAATCACAGACACATTTGTGGTGTGCTATAACAATAAAATAACTCATGTAGAGCTCCTAGCACAGGGCCTTGGCACATGGAAAACGCACAATAAATGTTAAAATTTGAAGAAGTTTGTGTACACCTTTCCAAATCCAGGAGGCCACCCCGTTCAACTGTAGTATTTGCGGAAGCTTGGGGGCTATCTTTATACTCCGCCTCTTCTTTCTGCAGTCACGGGAAGCAGTTAGAAGCGGATCAGAAATTGAGTTCCACGTTTGCTCTTGCGATTCGAAAATCCTTTCTCCCAGCTCTAGGGGCGGCGATAGGTAGTCACCCTCAGAGGCGAGCCGCGGTGGCCTGGGGCGAAGGAGACAGGATGCCCTGTGCTCACCGGGCGCCGCGCGCAGCCCTTTTGGGCTCTGTCCGAGGTGCTGAACGCCGCGGGCTCCGGGCGCGCGGGCAGTGCGTGAGGGCGTCCACTGTCGCCAGTGTCTGTGAGCATCTTCGTGGAGAAGGCAGAGCACGGGGGTCAGGTGAAACCAGGACGGTAAGTGTGTCTCCCATCATTTCTCTAAAATGCTTAGGTTCATACTCTTTACCATTTCTTGCACATTTTCAGGCTCATAACCTCTCACCTCCCGTTCATCATAGGTTTCTGCAATAATGTGGACTTTGCTCCCCCTTCAGTCCCTGCAGAAATTCAGGCGCCTGTCTCCAGCCCCGATCCACAACCATTTCCTACAAAAATTCATCCCCCTATGCATCTCATCCCCGCGCGTCAATGCAAAAATTTAAAAAAAAAATTTTTTTTAAACCATCTTTCACTCCTATCTCCCACAATTTCCTGTGATAAAAGCAGACGCTCTCCTACCAACCTCCCACTCATGCCTGTGGCTAAACTGTGCAGACTTACTTCTTAGGAGCTGAAGGTCCCGCCCAGGTGACCAGTGGAGACCCCGGGAGTGCGCTTACCTGGTGGGGACGCTCACCAAGCGAGGCCACCTGGGTCCAGGTCACGGGTCGTGTCATTACTCCAAATGCAAAGTCAGAGGGCGCCCCGCACCCCTGCCTGAGGCTGTGGGTTGGCTTGCCAGGCTGAACCAGCTCCGGGAGCTGGGGTTACCTGGGGCCTCGCGGGTCCTGTTGAGTGACTTGCCCAGAACTTCTTTAAGGTTTATAAATAAAACTTCTGCGTCAGTTCCTTCAAACCACTCCTTGTTCCTCCAAGTTGCAGTGGGAACAAGGGAGTTTTTTTTAAAGAGAAAGAAAGAAGCATGAAAGAAAGATAAGAATTGTCCCCCGTTGTGCTTTGCAATCTCCTGCGCAACCCCGGCCCTCCAGCTCTTTCTTCGGCTCTACTGGCTGCCGAGGCTCTGCTGCCCGCTGGCGCCGGAGAGCATCTCTCCAGCCGCGACGCGAGCGGTTTGTGTGGGTGTGTGTGCTGGGGAGGAAGGAGGAAGGAGGGGGCAGCGGGGGTGGGGATGTGCCTACCTGCAGCTGCGGGCAGAGGCGCCGGCCACCCCGCCCCCTCATCTCCAGCTCTTGAGGGATTAGACTCGCTTAACAACTTAACCTGAGCCTCTAGGAGCCCCAGAGGGTGGGTGCAGATGGGACACGGCGACCCTTGGATGATCAGGCGAAGTGAGGGGACGCTCCCAAAGTCTGACACTGCAGATCCCAGACCAGGGTAGGGATTTGAACTCCTGTCTCCTTTGCTCTTTCCGCGGCTCTGCCTTCCTTCATAAAACGCCCTCGGATCTCAGGATGTCTGTCCACAGTGTGGGAAGGAGAGGGAGAGAAGAGGGGGCGAGTGAGACTGTAAGACCTGCGAGGAATCTGATTATCACAGACAAACCATTGGATTCCATTCCAACTCCATCCTTTAGCCCACCTCCTGCTTGTTCCTAGGACTTCCCAGGGAGCCATTCACCAACAATATTTGCTTCCTTTCTAACAGAAGTAATTCGTGGCTTGTATAGGATTCAAAGCACGCGGCATTATATTTAGAAAGCAGCTGCCCCCCCTCCGCCTAGCTGGTCACCTCCTTCCACTATTAGTCCCATTCCCCCGAGGTAACCTGCATTTTCAAACCACAAACCCACTGATATATATTATCTATCTATATCTGTATCTATATCTGTCTATCTATACACACACACAAAGTTCTATTTTTCCTTTACAAAAAAGGTCCTACTTCTTGAGTCAATTTTAGTCATTTACATTCTCCTAGAAAATTGTCCATCTCACTTACAATTTCAAGTTCACAGGCACAAAGTTACAACTAGTATTACCTTATAGTGTTTGCTTTTCTCTGAAATAATACCCCCTTTTCATTCTTAATATTGTTGATTTGTATCTTCCCCCTCCCCATGCCAATGTTTTTTTTTTTACCAAACTTGCCAGAGGGTTATCGATTTTATCCATCTTAAAGATATAAATATTGTTCTGTAATTTGCCTTTGTCACTTAATGTTTCCGTAGTGTTACCTATGGAAATGTTTTCATGTGGCACCCATTGTTTGTTAAGTACTGAATAATATTGGGGGGGTCTTTCTCTGTAAAGTAGTTACAAGGTTTTGTGTACTCAAATCTGTAAGTCTTATCTTTCATGGCTTCTAGATTTCCTACCTTGCTTAAGGAGACCCAGAATCGCAAGAATAATTGCTTAAATGTTCTAGTAACTTAGAACTTTTTTGTTATTGTTGTTGTTGATGATGATATTGTTGTTAGATTGTCAATTCATCTGGAAATTAGATTTATGCATAAGGTAGGACAAGGATTTGATGAAGGCGAGAAGCCAGCTGTCCCAACACCAAATCTGAATAGTCCATCCTCCTCTTACTGATTCAAGATGCCACCCTTAATTATACCACATATATATTCCCCCAACAAACTTTATGTGGTCAATGTATGTTCTTTTATTAAAATACACTGATGGATTGGAATTATTTATTTATCTTAGGGCTTTTAGGGGGCATCTATATTAATAAATAAAATTATTTTTTTCCTTCTTAGGGGATGGTGAGGTTCTCATTCAAATTTGAGACAAGGTTATGCTAACTTTCTAGGATGATTTTGAAAGCATCCTGGTTTTTTCCTACACACTGGTATTTTTAAATTATCAAGATATCTGTCTGCTCATTGATGATTTAAAGAATGCATCTACAAAACAATCTGGACTTGATGGATTTTAGAAGGCTAGATCTTTAATTATTCTTTCCAAAGCTATTGGTAAGTAAGGGAGTATTCATTTTCTGATTCTTCTTGAGTCAATTTTGGGTCATTTATATTTGCTTAGAAAAGAAGTCCGTCTCATTTACATTTTCAAATTTATTGGCATAAAGTTACAAATAGAACTCCTTTATAATTTTTCATCTCCTCTGAATCTGTTCTTATGTCCCCTTTTTCGTTCCTGATATTTCATTCCTGCTTTCCCCGTTATTTTTGGTGTTTATAGCTAATGTTATTTTGCTGTGGTCAAATTATATGATCTACGTAATTTCCACTCTGTGACCTATGAAATGACCAATTAAAAATACTCAAAGAGCATTTTTCCCTCATACTCAAGGAAGAAAAAAATGTACTTTCTCGGTTTTTGGATACAAACAACACAAATCCACCTGTAAAGTTAACTGCACATTATTACTCTCTATATCTTTATTTTGTACTGCAAGGCAGTAAAGCATGTTGGTTAAGAGCGCAGGCTCTGAAGTCAGACTACCTGGATTTAAAGCCTCACTCAGCCACCTGCCTGCCATGGGATCCCTGGTGAACCACTAAACCGCTCTGTGCCTCAGTTTTCACCTCCGTAAAACTGAGTTCATAATAGTATCTACTTCATAGGATGGGGACCAGAGGCAGCTGAGTTAATACATGTTCAATGTTTAGTGCAGTGCCTGGTAGGGAGTAAGCACTATATATGTCTTAGCTATGTTTGTCTACCTGATCTGTTAACGTTTAAATTAAACTGTTAAAGTCTCCCAGGATGCTTGAATTCATTCATTCAGGAAAAATTTATTGAGTTGAGGCTATATGATGTGTCCTGCTTTCCTTTGCATGCCGGAGAGTCAGTTGTGAACAGGAAAGACAAGTTTTCTCCCTTTGTGGAGGAACCTTCTAAAGGTTGAAATTTGTCAGCATCTCTGTGTGTGTGTGTGTGTGTGTGTGTGTGTGTGTGTGTGTGTGGTGTGTATCAGGGCTCTGCCATCCATTTCATACAAGACAATATGAGACAAAGGCCTTTTGCAACCTATTCCAAGTCTGCCTTCTGGTGGTATCTCAGCCACATTCCCAGAGATGCACCGTATATGCGAGACTCACATGATTAATAACAATACAGCAAGTCCCCTACATACAAACGAGCTCCATTCCGAGAGCGCGTTTGTAAGTCCAGTTTGTTCATAAGTACAACAACGTTAGCCTAGGTACCCAACTAACACAATCAGCTATATACCGCTGCTTTTATTTTTGCTTCTGGACATCCACTGTACTCTATACAGCACTATACAGTAAAGTATGCAAAAGCACAACCACTTGTAGAGGATGCACGCACATGACAATGTACTCCAGACTCGTGAATTAACTTACGTGATTGGACATGAGAACGCATGTTCACATCTTTTAAAGTTCACAACTTGAAGGTTCGTATGTAGGGGACTTACTGTAATAATTATTTTTTAAAATAATAATTGCTGGGACTTCCCCGGTGGTGCAGTGGTTAAGAATCCGCCTGCCAATGCAGGGGACACGGGTTCGAGCCCCGGTCCGGGAAGATTCCACATGCCACGGAG
This sequence comes from Eschrichtius robustus, assembly GCF_028021215.1. Classification (NCBI taxonomy): domain Eukaryota; kingdom Metazoa; phylum Chordata; class Mammalia; order Artiodactyla; family Eschrichtiidae; genus Eschrichtius; species Eschrichtius robustus. The sequence continues at coordinate 168,091,849 of NC_090824.1, forward strand.
CAACTAAGCCTGTGCGCCACAACTACTGAGCCTGCAAGCCTAGAGCCCAGGCTCCGCAACAAGAGAAGCCCCGCTCACCACAACTAGAGAAAGCCCACGTGCAGCAATGAAGACCCAATGCAGCCAAATAAATAAATTTATAAAATAACAATTGCTAATAGTAGCAATAAATGTTTTTGAATGCTTAATATTGTCAGTGCCCTCTAATCAAAGACCTCCAGGAGCACACCTGTAGTTGAACAAGTTGGATTTATTACCTGTTGCAGCAAGGGCAAAAGCACACCATGGAAAAGCAAGGAGCATCTCAGTAAGAAGGTGTTAGGAAGAATGTGTTACAGAATTTGGGCTTTGGTTGGGAGATTTGGGGAGAGTTCCCTCCACGCTTAACAGAAGAGAATCACATTAGATGGTATTCTGACACCACAAAGAAAATTATAAAGTGATCTTTGGTGCCTTAGTTCCCTGTGCACTCTGGGTTTGCTGTTGTTGTTTGTTTTTTATTGATATAATTGACATATAGCATTATGTTAGTTTCAAGTATAACATAATGATTCGATACTTGTGAAATAAATGTCTGGTTAACATCGTCACCATACATAGTTACAAGATTTTCTGTGTATGTGGTGAAAACTTTTGAGATTGACTGTCTCAGCAACTTTCAAGTGTACAATACAGTGTTATTAACTATAGTCCCCATGCTGTACATTACATCTCCATGACATTTATTTTATATAGCTGGGAGTTTGTAGTTTTTAACCCCCTTCTCCCATTTCACCCACCCCCTCCATGCCCTCCCCACTTCTGATAACCACCAATCTGGTCTCTGTATCCATGAGTATGCCCTCTCTTTTTGTTTTTGTTTTTTTAAATTTATTTATATTTGGCTGCGTTGGTGAGCGCGGGCTTTCTCTAGTTGCAGCGAGCAGGGGCTACTCTTCGTTGCGGTGCTCAAGCTTCTCATTGCGGTGGCTTCTCTTGTTGCGGAGCACGGGCTCTAGGCGCGCAGGCTCATTGGTTGTGGCTCACGGGCTCTAGAGCACAGGCTCAGTAGTTGTGGCGCGTGGGCTTAGTTGCTCCACGGCATGTGGGATCTTCTCGGACCAGGGCTCGAACCCGTGTCCCCTGCATTGGCAGGCGGATTCTTAACCACTGCGCCACTAGGGAAGCCCCTGCCCCCTGTTTTTAAGCCAAGGAAGTATAGTGTTTATTTCCCATTCTTGAGCAGTTTCCCTGCATAGAGTATCTGTTCAATCAGTCATTGTCCACAGGGAAGAGAATGACAGACTCAGAGATGAGCACTGAGCTCTTTCGCTGGAGCTGTTAGCAAGGAGCCTTAAGAATCATTTGATTCCTTGTCACTACACAGTTTGGGAGGCTGAGTTCTAGAATGATGAGGTGCTTTCCCAAGATCACACAGCAAATCAATACCAGGACTGCCAGGTCTTGGGAGACCAGCATTGCCGGGATTGGATGTGTGCCAGACTATTATAAAATTTTAAATAACTTTTACTAGGTTGTTATTACAGATGCGTTACACGTATAGTCTAGAAAATACAGATAAGATACAGACTTATTCTTCCAGTCCTTTTTTTCCGCCTCTTAATTTTTTAAAAAAATAGTTTCTTTCAAGCGTTTATATGGCACATTTAAATCAGTTAGAAATGCTTTTTGCTGCAAGTAACAGAAAGCGCCATCTAAACAGAGGGACTTGTTTTCTTACATAACAAAATGTCTGAAGGTGAGCAGTTGCTACTGATGGTTCAGAGGCTCAAAACTTTCAGGACCAGCAGTGATGCTGGTGGCCTTTCCCTTAAGTGTGCTAGAAGGCCGCTGACTATGGCTCCAGCCGTAACATCCACATTCCAGACAGGAAAACTGCCAAGAGTAGAGCCAGACACATCCGTCCCTTTTATCCGACGAGCACACCTTCCCCAGTACATCTCACAGCCGACTTCTCCTTGAGTCTCTGTTAGAAATCAGTCATATGCAAGAGATGTTGGGGAAACAGAAAGCAAGATTGCTACGGTTGGCTTAGACCAAGAAATGATGCCTTTCTTTGGTATGGTCTAATGCCACCCCAATGAAAATAGAATTCTGTTAGCAAGAAAATAAATAGGAAATGGATAATGTGATCATAGCAGTGTTTGTTATTGAAAACTTGGAAAATGCAGATGAGCAATAAAAAGAGGCTATAATACAATATTTATAATATGTAATATAAGTATAATTTTACAAAGCTAGAATTAAACAGAGTATACTCTATTTATACGGCATCCTTTTCTTCCTCAAAGCATCAGCTATAAAGCTATCTATTTTAATTATATATTTTTTCACTCTGAGAACTTATTTCCACATAATTTCATGCTGTTCTTCTACTTCATTTGTTAATGGCTATATTTTGATGTATGCATGAACCATAATTTCTTTACTCAATTCTGCTAAAGATGTGAAGGTTTCACGTAGTTTCTCTTTATTGTAAATAACGTTGCACTGAAGATCTTTTAGTTAATCTTTTTCAGATTTCAGAATTATTCCCTTAGAGCAAAATATTTGAGATTTTAGACAAAAAGGTATGCAAAATTTTAATATTTTTGATACAGATTGCAAATGTGTCCTCCAGAAAGATTGTACCAATCTTCATTACCCCTTGCTCATTTTTTTTTTTAATTAATTAATTTATTTATTTATTTTTGGCTGTGTTGGGTCTTCGTTTCTGTGCGAGGGCTTTCTCTAGTTATGGCAAGTGGGGGCCACTCTTCATCGCGGTGCACGGGCCTCTCACTCTCGCGGCCTTTCTTGTTGGGGAGCACAGGCTCCAGACGCGCAGGCTCAGTAGTTGTGGCTCACGGGCCTAGTTGCTCCGCGGCACGTGGGATCTTCCCAGACCAGGGCTCGAACCCATGTCCCCTGCACTGGCAGGCAGATTCTCAACCACTGCGCCACCAGGGAAGCCCCCCTTGCTCATTTTTAAATGCATCATCAACCACACTGGAGCTCATTTTTGTTTTTTAAGTTTGAATATGAGTCACAGTTAATTTTATTTGACCTGCATAGCATTTTGGAATTTTTCAATTAGTTGCCAACATTTAAAAATGGGAAGATTTCTTATTAAACTTCAGATTTTACTTTTTCTAAAAAAAAATGGAAAATCTGACACTGGGTTTGCTTCCTCACTTGGCAGAAACGTCTTGGAGGTGAGTAGTGGACGCCTCTTTAGAAAGGATGTGTCCTCTCCGTTCACCGTAGTCCCTGGTCAGCCCACTTCACTCACTCTGAGACTTCCTACTCACGCAGACGCCTGAGTCTTCACGTCCTGGACTAGGTAATCTTCCTGGTCCCTGATGGTTCAAATTCACTTATTCCCTTAACTCTGTCCAGTGGAGGTTGTCACATCTATCGGGCTTCTCCCCACAGCTATATTTTCTCTTTCCAAGATTTTGAATCAGTCTTTCTAGTATGCATCTGTTCTTTTTTGTATCATTTTTTTTAATTAAAATTTTAATTTTGAGGTAATTGTAGATTCACATGCAGTTGTAAGAACGAACACACAGAGATCCTGGGTGCCCTTCTGGATGTCATTATTAAAGAAATGTGCCAGTAGGATCATTTTAAAATGTATCAGGTCATTGTTTTAATTTGTATTTATTTATTACTAGTCAGGTTGATTTTTTTTAATGCTTATTGCCTATCTTTCTGTAAAATTACTCATTATATCTTTTAATCATTTTTCTGTTGGTGTTGGTGATTCACAGTTGATTAGAAAATAGACATAAAGTCAATAAAATTGTTCATAATTTCCCTATCCACAGATAATCTCTATTATTCATATGGGTTATATATTTGTTTCTCTCTCTCCCTCTCGCATCTCCCATCTATCCAACTATTTATCATTCAATCTATCTATCCACCTACTAGCTTGTGATTATTTCATTAAAGTTTGAACAGCATTGAATTTCAGCAGTGGTTCTCACGCAGGCTGTCCATTAGAATTTACCTGGAGTATTAAAAAAAAAAAAAAGTAGCCATACCTGGGTCCCACCCTCAGAAGTTGTTTACTTGAATGGAGGAGAACACAAGCATGAATGGTTTTAAAAGATCTTCAGATGATGTTAATGTGGAAGCAGGACTACGGCTCTCAGATATACCATTCCTCCAAGACTCCCGAACTCTTTCTGAGAAGCAGAGGTGAAAGTGCTTCTGGAGGAGGCACAATGACAATGGTCTGGGTGGCTGGAACCCATCCCTGGCAAGTTGCCTGAAAACCAAATCCCAAAACCTGAATGCATCTACAATTCCCAACCGCCCATTTCCTACCAACAGAAGGAGTCATTGCCTCCTTGGAACTTTAGTTATTATCCTATCCCTTTGGGAAGATGAAAGCTGTGGAAAAACCAACAGAGGCAACAAGCTCACAACATTTGTTTCATGCCAAGTTTATGCTGTCATCTCTGCTCTGGTTCTTTAGCTTCACTCTAAAGAGATGGTATTGAATGTATCAGAAAGTAATGTCACAACATAAATGCTGCAGTGTTATGATCACCGTCTTCCTTCCCACCCTCTTCTAAAGGCTCCTACGGAAATTGTTTTTATCTTTTCAGATTTGAAGTGCATTATAAAAATACTCAGCAAATAGTTCAGCAAAAATAAATGTCCCTAAATAGCCACTCTATCCAGTATAAGTCATGATCACCAGTGTTCCTCTGAAATGCCTAAAATAGAGTCTGTGCTAGCAGTTCCCTCCAAGGAGTGTCCTTGTTTAGCTAACCTAGTTAGAAGCTGTGAGTTTGTGCTTTTGGGTCCTGTGAGAGCCATGTGTTTTTAAAATAATTTTGTCTAAAAGCCCTTCTCATCTCTCAAAGGAGATTCATGATATGCAAATTTCCAGGAACTGGGAGCATTGAGCTGACCTGTTTGTAGAGGTACAGCTCTTGTCTGCAGAACCCCAGGAAAGGGCAGTATTGTTTGTACCAGGAACAGTATCTGAGTAGAAGACCCTTTGGAGCCCCTCAGCCATGTTTCCTTTGGGCTGTGTTTCTCCACTGGTGGCGTGGACAGGTGTGGAGCCCCTTCTCCTGCTCTGACACTTTTGTCAGTCCCTTTAGAGCAACAGATGTGGAGGAAAGTTCCTGCATTTTAATCTGATTCCTGCCATGACTGGGGAGAGAAGTGGGCATGGTCTTCTCTCTTGTGGAGAGAACATACTTGTATCAGAGTGGGGAGGGCGTCCTCACGGCTAACCTCAGAAGTCGACTAAGACAGTGGCGATAAAGCCTACTGGTACCTGTGATGACAGCAGTGACCAACTCATCCCGATTTGCCCGGGACTTTCACAGTTTCAGCACTGGAAAGGCCATTGTCCCAAGAACCCTCTCAGTCCTGGGCAAACCAGAACAACTGGTGACCCTAGGTGGCAGCCCAAAGCCACCACTCTTATGACGTGGAAGAGTAGCCCCTGCTGAGTATCATGATGAAATGTTATAAAATTTAAAATTGAAAAACCAAAGATTTCATGTACAGGAGTCAGATGGGTACAGCTATTAACCAAACCCCCATTTTCGGGAGACATGAAGGTAGATCGGCTTCAGTTTCCGGTCCAAAGGGCCAGAGCTAAGACAAGGGACCCCCACCCAAAGCAGCCGGCTGTGGAGGGTACTGGGGAGCTGCGGCAAGCACGGAACCGAGCCAGCCAGGGTGCGAGTCACGTGAGAGTCAGAGGGAAGAGGGCCCGAGCCATGGTCAGGAGAAGACCCGGGCTGCGGCACGGCAGGCTCACTTTCCTGGTCCACGAGCCTGCCTAAAATAGGCAGGCAAAGGATAGACGCCTCAGGCAGCTACTGACTGCTACAGAGACTCTTTGAAGGATGAAGGGTAAAGAAAAATGTTAAATCATGTCCTTCTGTACTATAAAAGGAATACATTTATAATGGAGGAAAAATGTGAAAAGTACAGGCAAATATAAAGAAGAAAATTAAAATAATACAGAAAGCCACCACCCTGAACAAACCATTTGTAATGTTGCCATATATATATATATTTTTTTAATTGGAGTATAGTTGCTTTACACTGCTGTGTCAGTTTCTGCTGTACAGCAAAAGTAAATCAGCTATACATACACACATATCCACTCTTTTTTGAATTTCCTTCCCATTTAGGTCACCACAGGGCACCGAGTAGTTCCCTGTGCTATACAGTAGCTATTAAACATAGTAGTGTGTATTTGTCAATCCCAATCTCTCAGTTCATCCCACCCCACTCCCTTCCCCCTTGGTATGCATAGGTTTGTTCTCTACGTCTGTGTCTCTATTTCTGCTTTGCAAGTAGTTCATCTGTACCATTTTTCTAGATTCCACACATATTCATTAACATGCGATATTTGTTTTTCTCTTTTTGACTTACTTCACTCTGTATGATAGTCTCTAGGTCCATCCACATCTCTGCAAATGACACAATTTCGTTCCTTTTTACGATATTGCCATATATTTCTTTCTCCCTAAAAAAGCCAAGAATTTATGTGGTCCAGTGCCAGCTAGTAATCAAAAGCCATTGAGATCTTCATCGGAGATTCTTAAAGAAAATCAAAGGGAATCTCATTTATAATCAATAGAAACACTTCTTAAAATTTTCTTTCCCATTTCCAACCTCTTGTCACCTCCCACACCCTGCAGCTTCCCCAAAACTCCTTAGCCCTCACTCTCACCTACCAGCAAAAATCTCTCATAAAGCCCAACATCAAGGGGTTTCTCTTCCCTTTTTCCCTTCCTCACCTTTTTCAAGTTGCTCTTTTTCCTCTCAGAGACTCTGCTTCCATTCCCAATATTAAATTAATTAAACTTGTTTCACTTCTTGCAGTTCATCTTTTCTTTCTGCCCATTTCCCCAATTCTACCTGGAAGAATTTGAGCTAAGCAGATACATTCCTTCCCCCAGAAATTGGAGGAGAAGAAGCCAAGCAATCAATGACAGAATACTCTTTCATGAGCAACAGGAGGAAAAAATATTGCAAAATATGCAAAGGCCCATAATGTAACATCTTTTTTAAAAAATCTTTAAATATTTTAAATATATTTTTCTACAAAACTCATTATACTGTAGGTGCAGTTTTATATTGTGCTCTGTAAACTTTACATTAATGAATTCGTTCATTCAGCGAATAGTTTTGTGGGCTTACTGAATAGTTTTGTGGGCTTACTCACAAAGGAAACATCAATGAACAAAATAGGCAAAAATTAAAGCGCTCATGAAGCTTAGTCAGTTAGTAAGAGATAGACAACGAATATAAAAGGAAGCTGTACATTATGCTAAAAGGTCATGGACACCCTGTAATTTTTTTAAGTAAAGTGGGTTAGGAGTGCTGGGTAGAGGGCTGGTTCCTTCTCAGTTCAGGGAGGTGATTTATGGACGCAGACTTGAGCGAAGAGAGGGCATGAAGCATGCAGGTTGCAAGGAGGAGCCCTCCAGGGGGGACAGCACAGCCAGTACAACAGCCCAAAGACTGGATGGTGCTTGGCATTTTCTAGGAATAACAAGAAACCGAGTGTGGCCAGAGTTTGGATGTAGGATGTGAGCGAAGCCGTTGATAGTTCCGTGATTCTCAGCCTGAACGACTACAAGAATAGAGTTGCCATTAACTGATGTGAGGCGCGAATGGCGGATGGAGCAGATCCTGGGCGGAATCTGGAGTGCAGATTTGGACGTGTTGCGTTTTAGATGGTTCTTAGCCATCCAAGTGGAAAAATAGGGGATGCTGTTGAGAAAAATATTTCCCCGAGTCTTTAAATATTATTAGAAAATCTAAATTTTTAATAAGTAATGCTTTATTATAAATTTAAAGAACTTAAAAAAGGGTATACAATGAAAACTAAGTTTATTTCCCTTTCCTCCACCTAGCCACCCATCTCTTCTCCCCCAGATACATCCTCTTTTACAACTTTTTCATATATCCTTCCAGAAACCGTCTACACTTTTATAAGTATTCGTTTTCTTTTTCTCTCCCATAAAATTTTAGCATGATATGAACACAATTTTCCACAATGCCTTTTTCACTTAACCAGATGTCTTGCAATATTTCCATATCAGCAAGAAAAGAGCATTGTCATTCTTCATAATGACATAATTTTCACAGTTTTCACTTGTATGAATATATGTAACGTATACAATATTATTTTTAACTCCCTTGTTGATAGACATTTAAGCTTTTGTTTCCAATCTCTTGCTGTTACAAGCAATATTGAAACACGTAATGACCTTTTATATATTTCATTTAAATGTGCAATTATATTTATAAAGTAAATATTTAAGAGTGAAATTATTGCTGAGTCAGAGGGTATGTGCGTTTATATTTAGCTAGATATCACTACATTTCAATACAGCAGAGCATAAGAGGACATGTTTTCCCACACTCTCCCCAACAGTGTGTTATCAAATTCTTTATAATTTTCTGATACAGTAAGTGTGAAAAATTTTTTAAGAAAAATATTATCCCACAGTCATATTGTTTATGGTTTCTGCAGCATACTTTAAAAGGCCTTCCTCTCTCTGAGTTTGCTCTTTTAAAAAAACTGCCCAATTTTTAAAAGTACATTTATAGTTTTTTTTTTTCTTTAAATCTTTCACATAGAATTAACTGGGGGGAAGGTGTGAGGTAGGGATCCAGTTTTTCTTTCCAAATGGCTGTCCAGTTGTCCTAATATTTTTTCTCTCTGATCAGAAATGCCACCTATAAGATATAATAAATTCCCACATACTTTGGTGTTTATTTCTGAAACTTTTCTCCTTTTCCATTGTTCTGTCTCTCTCCTATGTTCCACATTAATTTCATTACTCAAACTTTACATTTTGTTTTCATAGTTGGTTGGATGAATTACCCCTCATTACTTATATTTTCTGAAGTTTTGGCTTTGAACAGTGGCAGACTCTTGGCATATTAACGCCTTTCTGACTAGAGAAGCGTTGCCATTTGACTTTCCAACTGGTACTGTAATAGCATGGCTAGCTCACTACACTTCTGTGAGCACTAAGTATTTTGGGGTTCTTAAAAGTTCCATTTCATATTTCAAAAGTGGTGAATACTTCATTTTTTCCTGTGTTTATGGTACTCTGGTATTCCTTCTGTGAATCATCAAGTCAGGACTTTTGCCCATTTTTATATTATATGTCCATCTTTTTCTCAAACTTTTAAAAGATGGTCATATAGTAAGGTTATAAAAGGAAATTTAGAAAGAAAAATATTCTCATATATTCACAACAGTTCTTTTCCCTTTATTTTTTTTTAAAGATTTTTTTCAATGTGAACCATTTTTTTTGTCTTTATTGAATTGGTTACAATACTGCTTCTGTTTTATGTTTTTGGTTTTTTGGCCACGAGGCATGTGGGATCTTAGCTCCCCGACCAGGGATAGAACATGCACCCCCTTCACTGGAAGGCGAAGTCTTAACCACTGTACCACCAGGTAAGTCCCTCTTTTCCCTTTAACACAGGGGTTGGCAAACTGACTCGTGGGCCAAATCCAGCCTGCAACCTGTTTTTGTAAATAAAGTTTTATTAGAACGCAGCCATGCTCATTCATTCACATACTGTCTGTCTATGGCTGCTTTCACACTACAGGGGAAGTACTGAGTAGTTGTGACAGAGACCATCTGGCCTGTAAAGCCTAAAATATTTCCTATCTGGTCCTTTACAGAAAAAGTTTGCCAAGCTTCATTTTAAAGTATTATCTAAAGTTATATTCGAATGTGTGGGTATTAAAACATTGTAACAATTGTTGAGAGTCTATTGAGAATCTATTTCAAGCTTTCTCTTTTCATTTTGTCAGGTAGAGTTTTTAATTTTACTATTTAGTATTTGTTTTTAATATTTCAACAGCTGATCAATAATCTATCAAGAAGTAGTATCATTCACAAGTGGTTTAACCATTAATTGCTTATTTGACTACATGCTGCCTTATTCCTCACAGGATTAAGTCAGTTATTATCCTTCTATGTATAATGATGTTCTCATAAATAGCACCAAAATGGACACCTTCATACATAAGTTTTTCATCTCTTTGAGAGATGTCCTTTGGGAAAAAATATCCAGAAATAGTATTTGAAAAGCAATTGACAGTAATCTGAAAGGTCATCAAAATGGTCATATCCTTTAACTCACTTATGTTTCTGGAAATGTTTTCCAGTTCAATAAGGCATGATGAGGCTTTTATTCTAGGAAACAGACATATATGAATGAGTCCAAAGTAGCTGGAGGAACAGAAAGAGGCTCACAGACATAGAGAACAGACTTGGGGTTGCCAAAGCGGTGGGGTATAGGGAGGGATGGACTGGGAGTTTGGGGTTAGTAGATGCAAACTATTACATATAGCATGGATAAACAACAAGGTCCTACTCTATAGCACAGGGAACTATATCCAATATCCTGGATAAATCATAATGGAAAAGAATATAAAAAAATGTATATATGTGTATAACTGAGTCACCTTGCTGTACAACAGAAATTAACACAACATTGTAAATCAACTATACTTCAATAAAAAACAAAAAGTACCTGGAGGAGATGGAGGGTAAGAGAAAGGATCTAGTACTCTTAAGGGCTTACCCTATTCTAGGCACTTTGTAAGAAATGTATACATATCATGCAATTTAATCTTTACAAAGCCATTTGGAGTAGGTATTGCCATACCCACTTTTCACCTAAGAAACCCAAGGATCAGAGAGTTTGACACAACATTGTAAATCAAATATACTTCAATAAAAAAAAAAATTTAGGGCTTCCCTGGTGGCGCAGTGGTTAAGAATCCGCCTGCCAATGCAGGGGACGCGGGTTCGATCCCTAGTCCAGGAAGATCCCACATACGGCGAAGCAACTAAGCCCGTGCGCCACAACTACTGAGCATGCGCTCTAGAGCCCGCGAGCCACAACTACTGAGCCCGCGTGCCTAGAGCCCGTGCTCCGCAACAAGAGAAGCCACCGCAGTGAGAGGCCCGCGCACCACAACGAAGAGTAGCCACCGCTCGCCGCAACTAGAAAAAGCCTGCAACGAAGACCCAACGCAGCCAAATATAAATAAATAAATAAAATAAAATGAAATTAAAATAACTTTAAAAAAAATTTTTTTTTAAAAGGGATTAGAGGGACTTCTCTGGTGGTGCAGTTGCCTGGTGGCAACTAGAGAAAGCATGCGCACAGCAAAAAGACCCAACGCAGCCAAAAATAAATAAATTAATTAAAAAAAAAAAAAAGGATTAGAGAGTTTGGGAAACTTATCCATGCAAGTGGCAGGCCTGGGATTCAGATCTGCTTTACCTGTCTTCGAAGACCCATGTGCTTTCCACTACCGTCCTTTAAGGTATGCATGAGTGTCTAAAGAAATATTGAGTGGACCCTTAGCAAATATTTCTGCCTGAATCTGAGTAGGAGCTGAGGAGACAGCAGAAGCAGACAGCGATGGCAGTGTGCTCCATCGGGCTCCTTGGCTCAGGTCCACCCTCCCCCTCGTCCTCCCTTCCTCCCTGTCTCCCCCTGGAGTTCCCTGAGCATCAGTCTGACTCCTTTCCCCTCCCTGCTCTCATCTCTCTCAGGTTCCTGGAGCGCCTGGGACACCAAGTCCCTTCTCACTGTCGCCTCGTGCTGCACCCAAGCACCATGCCCGCTACAGGCTCTCCTTCCACTCCGCCTGATCATCTGGCACCCCAAGGACATGCAACCATGACCTTGGCATGTGGAGTCTCCACTGTGTCAACACCCAGGCCATTCAGGTAAAGCAGAGCAAGAATGGGGATGGGGAGAGCATGAGAACTCTGGGTGGCACTAGGGCCCTTGCCACTTAACGAATGGGGTTGTCAGTGTGTGAGTGTGTATATGTGTGTGTGCACTTTAATGACTGTGAGTTACCGTAGGGGGTGTGGCTCCATGTGTGTGGTTCAGTAAATATGAGTGCGGGCATCTATGCAGACAGACACGTACATGTATCTTTCTGCATGCATCTACATGCGTATCGGGGATGCCTTTTTACAAATGTTAGTGTGTATAAGCGTATCTGTATTAGCTGTCATGTAGGTGAGAATGGAGCTCTACGGAGTGTCTTTTGTTTCTGAGAATAAAAAAATACTCTGCAAATATATATCTTATTGCGGGGAGGGGTGGGGCTAAGTCTAGGAGCTAAGATTCTTGGGTATGACTGTTTCCCTAGAACAGGATGCCTCAACTTCGGCCTTACTGACGTTTTAGCCCGGGTGTTGTGGGAGCTGTCCTGTGCATTGTAGGATGTTTGGCGGCATCCCTGATCTCTCCCCACTAGATGCCCGTGGCATGCCCACGCTGTGACAACCAATAACGTCTCCAGATTTTGCCAAGCATCCCGTGATACGCAGAATTGCGCCCAGAGAACCACTGTCCTGGACCAGTAGTTCTCATCGCTGGCTGCACGTTCAACTCGCCTGTGGAGCTTACAAATGCTCAGACTGCACCTCAGGTCACCCAAACCAGGATCCCTGGGAGCTGGCGCCTGAGCAGCAGGAATTTTAGAAGCTCCTTGGGAGTTCTCTAATATGATTCTAACATGCAGCCTTGGTGGAGGACCCTTGCCTTAATCCAGTGGTCCTCACGCTTGGGCATGCATCAGAATCGCCCCGAGGCCTGTCAAAACATAGCCTGCCCAGCCCACCCTCAGAGTTCCCGATGCAGGTGGCATGGACAAGGCCAGAGAACTTGCATTTTTAACAAGTTCCCCGGATAAGAACCACTACCCTAGAAAAGTGACATTCAGACTGTGGTGTACACAGGGACAACCTGGAGAGCTGATTGAAAATGTCCATCTCTGTGCCCAAATATTCTGACTCTGTATATCCTGTGCAGGGCTCAGGAATTAACTTTTTAACCAGCAGTATCCTAGGTTATTCTGATGCAGGGGTTCTGGAAAACCACTTTGGGAAACTCTGCCACATGTCAGACAGAAGTTCAGTGGCAGTGGGAGGTCCTGGGCTTGGTCATTGAGGCCCATTTTCTGGAAGCAGGCTCAGTAAGGATGGGGGCGGGGTGGCTGAAGCTGGGCTAGGAGAACTATCTCAGCAGCAGGAGTACAGGGACCAGGGTTCGTCTCTCACTGATTTCTAAACGGGAGGGAAGGGCAACGGCCCAGGTCAAGAATGCAGCACCCGGCCCAAACCCCTCCTACTGAACTACCATATAACCCAGGAATCCCACTCCTGGGCATATACCCTGAGAAAACCATAATTCAAAAATATACATGCACCCCAATGTTCATTGCAGCACTGTTTACAATAGCCAGGACATGGAAACAACCTAAATGTCCATCGACAGATGAATGGATAAAGAAGATGTGGTACATATATACAATGGAATATTACTCAGCCATAAAAAGGAACGAAACTGGGTCATTTGTAGAGACGTGGATGGACCTGGAGACTGTCATACAGAGTGAAGCAAGTCAGAAAGAGAAAAACAAATATTGTATATTAACACATATATGTGGAATCTAGAAAAATGATACAGATGAACATATTTGCAAAACAGAAGTAGAGACATAGATGTAGAGAACAAACATGTGGACACCAAGGGGGGGAAGTTGGGGTGGATGAATTGGGAGATTGGGATTAATGTATATACGCCGCTGGGTATGAAATAGATAACTAGTGAGGACCTGCTGTATAGCACGGGGAACTCTACTCAGTGCTCTGTGGTGACCTGGATGGAGGGAAATCCAAAAGGGAGGGGATATGTGTACGCATGTGGCGGGTTCACTTCACGGTGCAGCAGGAGCTAGCACAACATTGTAAAGCAACTATACCCCAATTAAAAACAAACAAACAAACAAACAAAGAAGTGCTAAGAACTCTAAGAGAAGAACACCTGATGGCTGCTGTCCTGCCCCTCAGACGCTACCTAATCGATTGAGACCCTCATGACCTCACAGTTCCACCACGGGGGCAGTGCTCTGTGCCCAGGGCAGCCGACATGCCCTCTCCCTGCAAGGCTGCTGGACCCCCTCACTCATCTTCAGAGGCCCTGCGTGGCCTTCCCTGGGCCTCAACCACCTTGAGGAATTTTCTGGAATCGCCTCATATGCTTCCACTGCACTATTAGGGCATTTTTCTTCCGGAATGGCTTGGTTTCATGTCTTTCTCCTTCACTAGACTGTGGACCACCTCTGCTCCTCTCTGTGTCCCCAGGGCCCAGTACAAGAGGGTCGCCTTGTGCCGACTGCTCTATATGACCTAAGGCAGCGTACACACTTACCCCCATCACCTTCACAAAAGACTCTGGCTGCACCTTGACCAGGAAAGCTCTAGCACTTCACCTGGAGCCCCGCACACTGTAGGTGTGACTCAGCAATTGAACGAATGGATATCATCCACTGATCTGTCACCCTCTTTCAGTTCTCATCAGAGTACTTACCACTGTGTGAACATGTTCATATTAATTAGCTGTATTATTTTCCTTTCCTTATCGGAATGTAAGCTCCAGGGTAGCGGGAATATTTCCTGCCTTGTTCTGAGCTCTACTTGGCACCTATGACAATAAGAATAGCAATTAGAGCAACCTATGGGGCATTGCCTCTTTGTGGTATGGCATGGATGAATGAATAAATAAATGAATGAATGAAATGACACATTAGAAAAGAGAGCATTCCTAATTAAAAACTATGCTGAGATAACATCTTTTACACATACTGATGAAAATACAAGAGTTGAATAATACAGGCTGCCGGCAGAGCTATGGAAAACCACTCTCACAGACTGTTGGTAGGGATGAAAAATGACACAGTCCCTATGAGGGGAACTTGGCAATATCTAGCCAAACTGCATATGTGATTGCCATTTGACCCAGCAAACCCATGTCTAAGAATCGATCAAAAAGATACACTGGCAAATGGAATAAATTACACATGCACGGGCTATTTATTGTAGCACTGTTTTTGCAATAGCAAAAAGGAAAACTGAAACAACACAAATGTCCATCAATAGAGGACTGGTTGAATAAGTTACGCCATGGGGTTCGATGCCATTGTAGAAATGAATGAGGACAACCGGCGATTCCAGTTCTAGGAATCTAGCCAATAGAAATTAAAGTATATGTTCATACAAAGATTCATATGTGAATGTTCATAGCAGTGTTATCCATAATAGCCCCAAAGCGGAAGCAATCCGAATGCCCATTGACGGGTGAATGGATAAACAAAATGTGGTACAGTCATACAGTGGAACACAATTAGACATTTAAAATGAACAAAGTGCTGACACATTCTGCAGCATGAATGAAACTCAAAAACATTATGCTAAGTGAAAGAAGTTAGACATAAAAGACCATATGACCACATAAAATATTTAGAAAAAGCTGTTTTAAAGAAAAAACAAAGCAGACCAGTGGTTTCCTAGGGCTGGAGTTGTGAGGATTGACTACTGATAGGAACTTTTTGGGGTGATGGAAATGTTCTAAAATGCACTGTGGTTATGGTTGCACAACTCTATAAATTTACTAAAATTATTGAATAATATACTTATAATGAGTAGATTTTATGCTATGTAAATTATACCTCAATAAAGCTGTTAAACCAAAATGGTTAAGGAAGACTTCCGTGTTCTACCGTGGAGGGCTCTCCAGGCTACAGTGACAAACTTAAATTTAAGGAAATAAAAAAAGCACGGTGCAGAACAGCATTTAGAGTGAGCTACCTTTTCCATAAGGAAGTAGATGTTCAAAAAAGGAACAATGGAAGTACAAAACAAACATTAATTAAAATGTTTAGCTGTAGGGAGAGAAAAAACCAGAATGGGGGTCATGTGGAAGGAAGCAAGATTGTTTTTTGAATTCTAGAAGCTAGGCTTCTCTTGTTTTATAGTTTCGAATTTGGAACTGTGAAAAATAGTTCATATAATTAAATATATAAGATAAATCAGGGACTTCCCTGGTGGTGCAGTGGTTAAGAATCCACCTGCCAAGGCAGGGGACACGGGTTCGAGCCCTGGTCCAGGAAGATCCCACATGCCGTGGAGCAACTAAGCCCATGCGCCACAGCTACTGAACCTGCGCTCTAGAGCCCATGAGCCACAACTACTGGGCCTGCGTGCCACAACTACTGAAGCCCGTGCGCCTAGAGCCTGTGCTCTGCAACAAGAGAAGCCACCGCAACGAGAAGCCCAAGCACCGCAACGAAGAGTAGCCCCTGCTCGCTGCAACTAGAGAAAGGCCGTGCAGCAACGAGGACCCAAAGCAGCCAAAAATAAATAAAATAAATAAATAAATAAAATTTAAAATAAATCAACAAGAAATGTAATCCCTAAACTGGAAGCAAACTGAAACAAACTCGTTGTCAAGTTTGTTGCATGACTACCAGAGAATTCTTTCAAGTTGCTCTACTGTATAGTATCCTGACTCTTCGTGGTGGGAGAGGCAGCACGGGCTGACCTGGATGCTGAGTTACGCTGAGTGGGGAGGGCATGTGCGTCCCAGGAGGTGGCAGTGGCTGAGCTAGCACCCCAGCACAGGGTGCCCGTGGATACTTTTATTACGGTCCTCATGCATAGCAGATATACACAACAGAGTGCAAGGGCCATCGTGTCAGCAACTCTCTCAAATGATTCAGGGGGGAAAAGCTAGCTTTTTGAACTATTCTTGCAGTTTTTGGAAAGTTTGAAATCATACTTAAACGTAGAAAGAAAAAAGAATGAAAGAATGAATGTGCACTCTGGGGTGTTTTCCAATATTAACAATTAATTCTCTGATTCTCCAGACACCAATTGGGTGTCCAAAGATTCAGTTCCATCCTGACGCTCACTCCCAGAGTCAGCACAGACCTCACAGGTTTAAGGCTCAGTCTCACAAGACGACCCCCACTTCAGATGCCTGTTGCAAGTCCCGAGCCACCAGTACTTCTTACCAATCAGCTAAAAATGGGAGGCTCCCAGAACTCTCTCCTCAGGTTTGATAATTGGCCAGAATGACTCACCAAACTCTGAAACAAACTTTCTTTACATTTATTGTAAAAGATGCAACTCAGGAGCAGCCAAATGGAAGAGATGCACAGACAGGGTATGGGGAGAGGGCATGGAGCTTCTATGCTCCCCCAGCACTTCTGTGTGTTCACCAACTCGGAATCTCGTTTGAAAGTTTTTGTAGAGTTCACTCTCCAGCCCCCCAGGTTGGAGAGCAGGGCTGAAAATTTCCCCTTCTTATCACGTGCCTTTCTGGGGATAAGCCCCATCCTGAGACCTTGTAGGCGCCCCACCCTAAAGTCATCTCATCAGTATAAACTCCAGTGTGATCGGAAGAAATCATTACGGACAAAAAACACTCCTATCCTTCGCTCAAGAACCTGGGACAAAGGCCAAATATGTATATTTTTTTTATTATACCGTAGGCACCAACGTATTTTTCTGAAAATTAGTAACTAAAGAGAAAAAATCAGACATATATCTTTCTTTATTCTGTATGGACAGTATTTTAGGGTCACCAAGTAGTTAATCAGGGAAAATTCATCTTTAGAGAAGTTTTCCAGCTAGTAAAGGGAGAAGCAAATGATTGAATTAGAAAAAAAATCACTACTTTGTCATCTCTCATGAAATAACGGATGGAGGCTGCAGTCATCAGTAGATGGTAACCCTTTTGGAAGCTTTCAAGTTGATGGATTAGATTGACAACTCCCGAACTCATGGACCAGTCTTAACATCATTAAAAGTGGGGCAATCAGACACTACAAGCCTCCTGATAAGATGTAATAATACTCTGAGCCACTGATGACTTATTTTTGCGTTATAAAAACTGAACCAGGCAAAAAAAGAAAAAGAAAAACTGAACCTGAATCAAATCAAGTCTCTAGAGCCTCTAGATAAGCAGTTCTCAACCGGGGTTGATTGCCTCTCCCAGGGAACATTTGACAATGTCTGAAGACATTTTTGGTTGTCACAGCTTGGGGGAGGGGGCGTGCTAATTGCATCCTGTGTGAAAAGGCCAGAGATGCTGCTGAATATCCCACTGTGCACAGCTCCCCACAACAAAGAACTATCTGGTCCAAAATATCAACAGGGTAGGGTTGAGAAACTCTGCTCTAGATCTAAGCTGCTTACAGGAAATATGGGAGACCAAACACCACTTTAAGTGACTCCAGAAGGATGCTATCAGCCAAATCCAGAATGCTAGAAATTTTACAGCACAAATGATCCCATTACTTCAACAACAACAATAACAAACGGAATAAAAGCGGAAACAGAAAGGGACACTAAAATAGGTTTTGATATGTCTTTCTTAGAGACATATCAAAAACTACAATGTGTGGACATAATTTAGATCTTGATTCAAACAAAGCAGCTGTAAAACAAAAATATTTTGAGAAATTAGGGGAAATTTGGACACAGGCTGGGTTTTAGATGATATTAAGATGTTATTAACTGTGTTACATGTGATATTAGTGTTGAGGGTTTTTTTAAGTCTATGTTTGTTAGGGATGCATATTAATTATTTACAGGTAAATGTTGTGATGTCTGGAATTTGCTTAAAAACAACAGTTCTGAAAGTGAGGTCTATAGACCCTTAAGGGGGATCTCTGAGACTCATTCAGGGGTGTGCAGAATCAGCCTACTTTTGTAACAATATTAAGATTTTATTTATCTTTTCCACTGCTTTGACTGACATTTGCACCGATGGTGCAAAAGCAATGGTGGGTAAAGCTGCTAAAGTACATATCAAGAGAGTGGCACCAAACTGACCTAGTCAATGTATTCTTTACTGCCACATAGTGACAAGTTTTTTAAAAGCCAATTTCACTTAAGGATGTACTGTATGAAGCAATAAAAACTGTTAATTCTCTTAAATCTTGAACTTTTAGGATATGTCTTTTTAAATATGCCATGTGAACTCAGATGTTCATCAGTGGGTAAATAGTTTAACTGTATATTGCACGGAATTGCACAGAATACTACTCAGCAAGGAAAAGTAACTATTGATACAGTAAATAGATCTCCAGTGAAAAAAGCCTATCCCCAAAGATTATGTGCTGTCTAATCCATTGTATATAACATTATTAAAATGATAAAATTATAGTGATGGCAACAGATTAGTGGCTGGCAAGGATTAAGGTGTGTGATGGGGTAGGAGGGAGGTGGGTGTGGTTATAAAGGGCAACATGAGGGATCCTGGTGGTGATGAAAATCCTCTATATTTTGACTGTAAGTCTATCAATATTTTGTTTTTGATATTGTTCTGTCGTTCTGCAAGATATTATTATTAGGGGAAACCACATGTGAATCTACAGTTATCTCAAAATAAAAGATTTACTGGAAAAAACAATGAAACTGGGGGGGAAAACCCCTTTGTATGTAGCAACCCAGAAAAATGCCTATGATATAATCTGAAGTGACAGGAGCCGATGACAAACTTTCTTGTTTCAGAGTGATGACAATTCTGGAATAAGCATGCTTGTTGGGGGAAAGAGACTGGAAGGCAACGTACATTGAGTCAGAGGTTTGAAATCAACCTGTTACTTATCTGTCTGTCTGTCTATCCGAACATTGGTCTCCTTCGGTCGTTCCTGGTTCTCCAGTGGGAGACGGACGAGGAAGAGGGTGGTTGCAGTGTAGGGTGCTGAGTCTGGGGTCGGTCTGTGCACTATGCGTGGAATTATGGGTAATGTTTTCTTCTTATCTCCAAGTTCCAAACGTGATATAGCTATGTTAATTTTTTATGATGGAGGAAATTATATATTAAAAAAGGAAACCACACGCGCAAAGTAAAGCCATTCTGCTAGCCATTCTTGGGGAGCTCATAGGGTGCACGGGTTACTGCCCAGTGGTCTGACAGCAGCTCTGGGTTCTAGGGACTCGGCAGGTGG
The DNA here is from genome assembly GCF_028021215.1 of Eschrichtius robustus. Taxonomy (NCBI): domain Eukaryota; kingdom Metazoa; phylum Chordata; class Mammalia; order Artiodactyla; family Eschrichtiidae; genus Eschrichtius; species Eschrichtius robustus. Next base: position 168,111,683 of record NC_090824.1, read on the forward strand.
GGTGGGATGGGCTCTGAGCCCTTTGCTGCTGGGGCTTTCCCCTGCACTTCCCTGACACAAGCGCATCCCAGAACCAGATGGCTGGTAGTGGGCCTCACAGGCCAGACATACCTGTTCTAGCCTGTTCTGCCACAAAGCAATAAATCAGAAGGAGATTTCCAGGCAGCAGTGGGGCGGGGACTGTCACAGGAGCCCATGTCTCTGTTCAGCGGTGATGTCCTCACCCAGACATGTCCCGTGCCAGGTTCTGTGATATTAAGATTTATAATAGGAAACATATATTTGGTCTTCCTCTCTGTTTCTGGCACAGAGCCCCTAAAACCTTTGGAATTTCCTAACTGATAAGAGCAATAAAGGTATTTCATGTTCATAACAAAAATATATATATATGCCATGTGACAAAATAAGAAGTATCCATAAAGGAGTTCCCTGGTGGCCTAGTGGTTAGGATTTGACATTTTCACTGCGGAGGCCTGGGTTCAGTCCCTGGTCGGGGAACTAAGATCCCACATGCCATGTGCACAGCCAAAAAAAAAAAAAAGAAATACCCATAAAGCACTTCTGCTACATATCAAAGGATAATTGTCTCAAGGAAACATACTTGTGGTTTTATTTGAGTTTTGAGCTGAACTAGCTGCTTTTTCCATGGAGCATGATGTTTACTTGCAAAACTGACCAACAGATGAATTACAGTCGATTCAGACTTGACTCTATTGGGTATCTTGCAGACATTGTCCCCAAAATGTACAGTCAGGTGTCACTTTAAGTAAAATAATGGACGAAATTTGATGCCAGTCAAAAAACTTTGAACTTCCAAGTGAAAATTAGAATGTAAGAAAAGTTGTGTCTGCCAGCTGGCCAGAATGTAAAGACATTCTGATGAAATTGGTGATGACATTAACAAATGTAAGTTTTTGATATTGTGTAATGAAACATGTCATAAAACATTTGAAAAATCTATATAACTTAGTCAACTAATATTTTCCAGATAATTAAGGCATGATGAGACAAAATCAGGTCTGAGTAAAACAGCCAGTCAAAGTGCAAGAGAGAAAAATGGATTTTAATGTAACAAGTTACAAGAAGCTCACTGATATAATTTCAGATTCCACAGTGCAACTAACATTTAAGAAACCAGTATTTATCAGGTTCAGTACAGTATCAAATAGGAATATCCACAAATATCTGAAAAGACTATGAAAATATGCCTTTATTTTCCAACTACGTATCTGTGCAAGGTCAGATTTTCTTCTTGTATTTCAACCAAACAACATATTGTAATCAACCAAATACAGAAGCAAACACAAGAATTCAGCTCTCTTCTATTAAGAATCCAGTTGTCTTCTACTAACCAGACATTGGAGAGACTTGTAAAAAATGTAAAACAATGCCACTCTTCTTACTAGTTTACGTATAGTTATTTTTCCTTAAAAAGCATGTCATTTATGTTAACATGTAATAAGTGTTATAATTTTTACATGAATTAATAAGTAAATATTTTCAAGTTTCTCAGTTTTAATATCTAATATAAGTATCAAAAATTTAACTCACATAAACCAAAACTTTTGGGGGTCCTTCATATTTTTTGAAAGTGCAAGGGAATCCTGAGACCAAAAAGTTTGAGAAACCCTGCTTTAAAATGATCTTGATATAGCACAGGGAACTATACTCAATATTTTGTAATAACCTATAAGGGAAAAGAATCTTAAAAGTTTTATATATAAAACTGGATCACTATGCTGTACACCTGAAACTAACACGATATTGTAAATCAACTATACTTTGGGACTTCCCTGGCAGGCTAGTGGCTGAGACTCTAAGCTTCCTGTGCAGGGGGTGCGGGTTCCATCCCTGGTCCAGGAAACTAAGATCCCACATGCCGTGTGGCGCAGCCAAAAGAAAAAATCAACTATACTCCAATCAATCAATCAATCAATCAATCAATGTTTTTTAAAAAAAATTTTTAAAAATAAAATAAAATGATATTGAACAAAACCAAACAAAAAGGTGTTGAGGGGAAGGAGACTTACATGTATGACAGGAGTGAGTTGAAGTTGGGGACTGGATGCATGGAGATTCTCTTGTACTATTCTCCCTCTTCTTAGTACGCTTCAAATTTCTGTAATAAATTATGTTTTCAAAGAGAGCATTTCCCTCCCTACGATGTTGATAACTACACCTGCCCATGCTTTCCTGTGATTTCAGGGCCTGGGAGCCCAGCCGGAGGTAAGAAAATCCTCTGTAAGCAACATGGAGTTCCCACTCCTTTCCAAGGGTGCCTAAGGACAGGGACCTGGAGGGTGAAGGAAAACAACATCAGATCAAATGCCCTTACCTGGGGCCAAGACTCCCAGCTCATTGCAGGGGTATCTTTGATGGCCATGCCTAGTGGCCCCCCGGGAAATCACAGTGGGAAGTGGGAGGGGTCTGAGGTCACTTCTCTGCACCACTACACATGTGCTGAGGACCATAGACTCCTCTCTGGGCGGCAGTTGGACCAGATGATCTTTGAGAGCCCTTCCAGCTAAAGCACTCTGTGAAAAGCGATTCCTCTTGGTCCCATGAGTTTCCATTCATTTAGTAATTATAAGTGTTGACTGTCTCTCAAGCATCAGGGTCTGCCTCGTACAGGACAAGAATACAAAGCACAGCAGCATCTGCGATTTCAGTGACATCAGAAGACCCAGATGCCCCGGCCACCCTTCCATCTTTGTATTCCCAAAATTCAACTATTAATGTAACACTGCTTTGATTTCTTTCGAAATGACTCACTGACACTTTAACAGGGAGATGAGTCTGACCCTTTCCAAAGATAGAAACCAAAGGGGAGGGCTGCATTGACAGAGAAGATATTTAATTTTATTTGAGACACATCGATTTTATGGCTCTAGGGGATGTCTTAATGGAAGTGTCCAGTTGGGTATATTGATCGAGAGCTCAGAAGAGCCGTCTGAATTAAGAGGTAGAGATTTGAGAATTGACCACATTTACAAAGTAGTGAAGATATGTTTGTGTTCAATCAGAGTCTCAGAGAGGAGAAGAAGCAAGGAGGAAGGCTGAGGAAAAGCACATTCAAGGAGGGACACTTACAAAGGGGACCAGCAAAGAATGAGCAGAGGGGAGGAGATGGGAGGGAGCCCAGGAAGCAGGAGAGCTTGTGGTCCAGGAAGACAAGGGAAAGAGGTAGGAGGAGGTAGTGCCAAAAGGAAGAGGCCTGGAAAGAATAAAGACAGAGGTGCCTAGTGGATCTGGCAACAAGGAGGCCACTGGGACCCCATTCCCAAGCAATCTGGGTGGGGCCGTGGGGCAGCAACCAGACTGAGATTGAGAAAGGGGGATGGGGAAGAGAGATGATGGGTATAGACAACCCCTTAGGAAGTTTGGCTGGCAAAGGAAGTTTGGCTAACACAGCATTCAGCAAGAGTTTTTGCTTATTTATTTAAAAAGGGAGAGACTTGAGCATGTTTTAAAAATCAACACTTTTTAATTTTATTTTATTGATGTATAGTTGGTTTACAATGTTGTGTTAGTTTCTGGTGTACAGCAAAGTGATTCAGGTATACATATATATTCTTTTTCAGATTCTTTTCCATTATAGGTTATTACAAGATGTTGAATATAGTTCCCTGTGCTATACAGTTGGTCCTTGTTGTTCATCTATTTTATGTACAGTAGTTTGTACCTGCTAATCCCAAACTTCTAATTTATCCCTACCCTCCTTCCCGTGTGGTAACCGTAAGTCTGTTTTCTAGGTCTGTGAGTCTGTTTCTGTTTTGTAAATAAGTTCATCTGTATCATATTTTAGATTCCACATATAAGTAATATCATATGATATTTGTCTTTCTCTGTCTGGCTTACTTCACTTAGTATGGTAATCTCTAGGTCCATCCATGTTGCTGCAAATGGCATTATTTCATTCTTTTTCATGGCTGAATTGTATTCCATTGTATATATATACACCACATCTTCTTTATCCATTCATCTGTCCATGGACATTTAGGTTGCTTCCATGTCTTGGCTATTGTGAATAGTGCTGCTATGAACACTGGGGTGCATGTATCTTTTTGGATTATGGTTTTCTCTGGATATATGCCCAGGAGTGGGATTGCTGGGTCATATGGTAATTCTATTTTTAGTTTTTTAAGGAACATCCATACTGTCCTTGGTAGTGGCTCCACAAATTTACATTCCCACCAACAGTGTAGGAGGCTTCCCTTTTCTCCACACCCTCTCCAGAATTTATTATTGAAATCAACATTTTAATTGATTGTGTTGATTGGTGGAAAGGAGGCAACACGGAGGGAGAAGTTGAAGAGACAGCAAAGATGGTGGATAATCAGAGGCTAAGGGTGGGGTCCAGAGCCCTATACTGGGAAGTGGCAGGAACACACAGCACCTTCACACACCATGAAAGCTTGAGGCATACCCTCCTGTGGACAGAGGGTACGACCGAGCAATTCCAAGAAACATGAATGACCAACAGAAAACTTCAAATTCAGGCAACAGTGAGATACTATTTTTCATCAACCAATGTGGCTGTTTACAGATAAGGAAACTGAGGCACAGAAAGGTTCCAATCAGGACGACACAGGCAGCACATAACAGAGCCAGGATTAGAACCCAGGCCTGGCTCCAGAGTCTAAGCTCTCAAACACAGTTTGACATCCTTTTTCTAAAAAGAATTACACATTGCATAAATACGCAATTCTATAAATAAATGTGCATACACGTATGTATGTGCATGTATAATACATATTCATGCAGAAAAGACTAGATACCATAATATGAAGAGTTATTATCTCTGAGCAATTGGATTATAGCTGGTTCTTTTTCTTTGTTCTTTTCTGCATTTCTAAATCTCCTACAGAGTGTCAATTACTTGTGTTCTAAGAAAAAATAGAAGTTATTTTTAAAAACCAGCCTGGGGAAGAGACTAGGATGACGACATAGGTCAGACCCCCGTTGTTCAAGTCCAGCCTTCATGGATAACCTTGGGGGGAGGGAGGGCGGGCAAAGGATGAGTGGGTGAGTCAGTCTCTCGGCCACACAGACAGAACCCACAGGTTGTCTCCTTGGTTTTCCTGAAAGTTCCAACTACTGCTTAAATCTCTTTAATGTTCTGCAAAAGCCTGGAGCATTTTTCCTGGGGATTGCTATCTCCTGTCTCAAGCAAAACTACTGTGATCTGAGGGGACCCTGACATAGGGTCTTCACCTCTCCAATCAGAAGGTCCCTCCAGATTTCCCCATGATCCCCCAGAGGAGGAATCAAGATGCATTCCCTCCGGATATGCTCCTTCCCTCCATCAAGGGCATGTTTCTCAGGCTCTTTGCAGAACCAAGACCAGATCAAAAGCCTCCCCAGGGCTCAGGGCCCTGAGGTCAGGCTTCCAGACCATCTGGCTCTCCATGACACCATGCAGGTGACCACTGTCCCAGCCTGTGCTCCCAGGAGCCACTCCTTCCCCTCCATGGCAGCTTTTCTCCAGAAAGACATCACTTCCTGCCAGCTGACCTCTCCCTGGCTGCAGGCATCATAGAGCTTAAACATTTTATTTACTAGATTGTTGGTTTATTATAAAAGGATATAACTCGGAAACAGCCAGATGGAAGAGATGCAGAGGGCAAGGTACAGGGAAAAGGCGCAGAGCTCCCAGCACCTCCACATGTTCACCAACCCAGAAGCTCTCCAAATCCCATCCTTTTGTGTTTTCACGGAGGAGGCGTTGTTACATGGCTGTGATGGATTATATCATCGGCCATTGGTGACTGAACTCAATCTCCAGCACCTCTCCTCTCCCCAGAGTTCAGAGGGGTGGAACTGTTCCACCCCTCTCATCCCATGGTCAGTTCCTCTGATGACCAGCACGCAACCATAGGTGACCTAGGGGCATTTCAAAAGTCAGGTCACTTACATAACAAAAGACACTTTGACCATGCTCAGCCCTTAGGAAATTCCAAAGATTTTAGGAGCTGTTCCAGAAATGGGAAGACCAAATATATATTTCTTTTTTTTTTTTAATTTTATTTATTTTTGGCTGCATTGGGTCTTTGTTGCTGCACATGGGCCTTCCCTAGTTGCCGCGAGCTGGGGCTACTCTTTGTTGCGGTGCGCCGACTTCTCATTGTGGTGGCTTCTCTTGTTGCGGAGCACGGGCTCTAGGTGCGCAGGCTTCAGTAGTTGCAGCATGCAGGCTCGGTAGTTGCAGTATGCAAGCTCAGTAGTTGTGATTCGCGGGCTCTGGAGCACAAGCTCAGTAGTTGTGGCACACGGGCTTCAGTAGTTGTGGCACTCAGGCTCAGTAGTTGTGGCTCATGGGCTCTCGGTGTGCAGGCTTCAGTAGTTGTGGTGCGTGGACTCAGTAGTTGTGGCACACGGGCTTAGTTGCTCCACGGCATGTGGGATCTTGCCAGACCAGGGATCAAACACATGTCCCCTGCATTGGCAGGTGGATTCTTAACCACTGCACCACCAGGGAAGTCCCAAATATATATTTCTTATTATAAACCACAATGTCACACTTGCACTCTCCATTGGCCCTTGTATTCCTTCCTTCCTTCCTTCATTCAATAAATACTAATCAAGTGTCTACCTGTCCTCAGGGCCTGGTGCTGGGTGCTGGGGTACAAGCTGAAAAGACACACAGTCCCGGCCCTCAAGGTGTAAAGACAAGGCAGGGATACAGGTATGTAACTGCAAAGAGGCAAGTGGCAGAGAGAGCTCCCTGTCTGCGTCAGCTCCCACCTCTGCCAGGGAGAGGCAGGCCCTTGACCTGGTCCTGCTGGGGGTCTGGAAAGTCTGGTAACGTGGGCAAATGTGCAGAATGTCAAGGACATCACCAGTCTGTCAAGAAAGAAATGATACTGCCTATGTTTCCAGACATCGTGGAAACCTGTAGAAGGCTCACGGGCATCAGCCCATAAAGCAGAGATGAAGGGCAGAAGGGGGTGGGGGAATTGGTGTTGCCATTAAGACCTGGGTGACAGAAGCTGACATGGGCCGGGACTTCCCTGGTGGTCCAGTGGTTAAGACTTTGCCTTCCGGTGCAGGAGGTACAGGCTCGATCCCTGGTGGGTGAACTAAGATCCCACATGCCTCGGGGCCAAAAAACCAAAACATAAAACAGAAGAAATATTGTAACAAATTCAATAAAGACTTTGAAAATGGTCCACATCAAAACATCTTTAAAAAAAATAAAAAGAAAGAAACTAACAGGGGCCATGCAGAATGCATTCATGCATTAACGACTTAATTTGATTCCCACAACAGACCCACAAAGGGAGGTGTTTTGTTGGTTTTTGGTTTTGTTTTATTAAAATCCCTACTTTGCAGATGAGGAAGCACAGAGTGGTGTCTGGGCTCCAGCTCTGCCAATAGAAGGTGGGCATTTAATGTAGATTATCTCGGCTCTGGCGCGCAGGGGATTAAGTGAGATGAGAGGGCAGCCAGCATCTTGACTGCTGTCAGAAAGGCCACATCTTTCCCAGCGGTTCTCACGCTGCCATGGCGACAGCCAGATAAAAATAGTTCAGGCACAAGTTGAGGCGTCAATGCGCACTGACACTGGGAAAGCTCACGTCGGCGGTCTGGAAGGATGAGCGCATTCCCTCCCAGCACGGGGTGCTCCTTACAAAGTGTGGGATGCACCACATCCTCTGGGCGCTCCCGAGATTTTTCCTATGGAGATAGAGGTGGACCAGGCACATCCCTCGGGAACGTTGTCAGAGAGTGGAGGGAGGGAGCAGGAACTATTGGAATAGCCTCCTCTCCGACCTCCCTGCCTCCCTCTCCCCCCACGCACGCCTCACACTGTGCAGCTACTGCCCCAGTCACGTGCCTTCCACTAGACTCTTATGGGGGCCCCTGGAGCACCTTTGCTCCCCTTTACCTCACCTGCAGCTACCACGGTGCCTGACTTTCAGTGGGTGTTTCATACATACTTATTGAATAAATACATAAGACCTTGAAAATTACCATTTTTAACTCCTTGTTTTGAGCCATATTTTAATATTTCTGACTCATGCACTAGCAAGCCCTGATTCGTATAGGTTGGCTAGAATCATATGCCCGGCACGTCTGGGCCGGGTCTTGACAGCTTATCCAGCTCAACACCCGCATTTCACAGAAATTCAGAGAGAGACTTGTGCTTAGTTGGACAGCATCCGTCTCCTGAGTCCACCCCCAGCCCACCCACCCCGTGCAATGCTTTCTCTTTCCTCATTTCTCTTATTGAGAAAGAGAAATTGACTTTATCTGAGCATTCTCAGAGCCAGAATTGTTCTAAAACGATTCTGGCAATGAAGATCGTTGTTTTTCAAGAGACGCTCACGTCCAGGAGGCCTTCAGATACCTGGAGGAAGAAGGCAAGGGCTGTGTGTGGGCAGCTGCAGGCCATTCCAGAATCCTGGGAGAGGAGAGGAGGGAGTGAAGGATGGCCAGCCCTGTCTGTGCCGCAGGACAGGTTATTTGCATGATGAGCCCAGTGCATGCCTTAGCTCCCGGCTCCTCACAGTCCAGAGGAGTGAATGGGTATTATTAGTGTCATCTTATCTAGAACTGGGTCACACCAGAAAAGACAGACTTTCCAGATGGCTCCCAGGGATCCGACTGTGCTCAAGCACGTTGAAGACACCAGCAAAGGCTGCTGCCCTGTTCAAGCCTGTCAACCATCACAGCCCTTCCTCTAGGAAATAGAGAATCAACCATCCTCTCCCCTGCTGGGCTGGGGCCTCTTGCCTTTTCACTCACATCCTCCATTGTTTCTGAACCAAATGGGGTCTGCTGGCCCGGCGTGGCGGGCAGCGGGCAGCAAAGGCAATTTGTTGACACCAGGTTGTGGTGAAGGAAAAGACAGTGTTTATTGCAGGGTGCCAAGCAAGGGAGTGGAAGACAAGCCTCAGACCACTCCCACTTGGTCTTTGAGTTAGGGGGTTTTTTTAAAGGGGAAGAACAAAGAAGCTGGGGTTACTCATATCTTGGGACATGGCTTAATCATAGTTTTGGGAGTAAAGGTGTCTCTGGTTTGTGATTCTCTGACCAGGTTCACGGCTGGGGGTCTGTTAGCTCATCTTGCCCTGGGGAAACAACCTGAGTTTGTACGTTAATGATGTGATCTATAACAGCAATTTTAGTACATTTACAATGTTATTGACAACAGCAATGGTAGTCATCTGACTGTTCAGTTAGCACAGGATTGAGGTCAGAGGGGACAAGAAAAGGAATAAAATTTTGGATAGAGAGATTAATCGTAAACTCGGTAAGGGAACTCAGTTTTAGGGGGACTCAGTTTCACCATCAGTAACTCACCCATTTCAATCACCTTGGACTTAGAAAGTGAATGAAAGCCAAATCTTTATCTCCAGCCTACCTTTCTCTCCAAAGTTTCAGACATTTATATCCCTCTGCCCAAGAGATGTCTCTACTTGGTGGTCCCAGGGCCCAAACAACACATCCAAAACCAAACGCAGCGTCTACCCCTGAAGCTATTTTCCTCCTTAAGTCTCTGTCTTGGTGGCTGTCATTGTAGCCAGAGCACAAGTGAGTCACCTCCCCCTGCCAGACATTCACCCTCAGATCACTGTCCTGTCCATTTCTCTCCACCTCTATGAAACTCACCTGCATAATGACAGCAGCACCCAGAATGGTCTTCCGCCTCTCATCGTGGCCTCTACAACACCCACCCACCGAAATCAATTCTCCAAAACTCCACCTGTGTAAACTTTCCGACCCAACTGTGACACTCCTCTGTGTGACAGCGTTCTGGGCTCCCCAAGGCTGTGAGATTGAGACCTTGGCCCGGCCCCAGGAGCCCTGTGACCTCTGCCCCCCTCCAGTCTCACCTCCACAACCCTGCCTGCACAAAGGCATATCCCCTGGGCCCCGGACATTCTCCCTCCTCGCAGGCCCCCAAATCCACCATGCTGTCTCTCACAGCATGTCCTCCGCTGCTGCCAGAGCCCTTTGAAGCCTGGGGAGGGGAGAGCTAGGTATGTTTAAAATATAAAGAAATCCCCATCAAGGGTTTCCAAAATGGCAGTGTATTTTCAATGTTTACAACTAATTCACTAATGCCTTTGTCACAAAGACCTTATAATGCAATGTAATTGTGCCAGTCAGAGGATAATGAGAATCTTAAAAAAAAAATAAATGATGCAAATGAACTTATTTACAAAACAGAAACAGACTCACAGACTTAGAGAACAAACGTATGGTTACCAGGGGGGAAGGGTTGTGGGGAGGGATAGTTAGGGAGTATGGGATTGACATGTACACACTGCTATATTTAGAACGGATAACCAACAAGGACCTACTGCATAGCACAGGGAACTCTGCTCAATATTCTGTAACAACTAATTGGGAAAAGAATTTGAAAAAGAAAAGATACATGTATATGTATAACTGAATCACTTCCTGGTACACCTAAAGTTAACACAACATTGTTAATCAACTGTACTCCAATATAAAATAAAGAGTTAAAAATGAAACCAAAAAAGTTAATGAAAGGGTTTATGGAATATAATCATTCAGGCTGCCCTTCCAGCCCATCTTTCCGGGTCTGCCAGGGCTAAGGGGTTTCCCAGGAAGCAGGACTGTCAGTGCTAAAATCAGGGAAGGCCTGGGCAAACCAGGACAAGCTGGTCACCGTTAAGTATAAAACGGCAGTTCACAGGCGTATGGTGGTCTTCTTCCTTCAGCACCGTCAGTGTATCTCTGTGGCTGTCTGCCTGATGTTAGATTGAAGGCCACGTTTGAGGCCGTGGAGGGTGGGAAGCCGGAGCTCTCCGGCCCGTGCTCCCTGCTGCTTGCCTTTCCTGCCCCCACCACCTGGCTGTTCCTGCTCAGCCTTTTGGGCTTCTGCATCCCCAATACGCCTCCTAGCGGGCGTCACACTGTGTTGTGGTTTTCTCTGTGCGTGTCAGTTTCCACCTTTAGGCGGTGAGCAAGTTCAGGGCTGGGCTGACCCATAGAAGACCCTCGGTGGGCGATGAACAAACAAGGCTGTGCATGGCCCACCGAGCAATCCCATCTGACATGTCTGCTGGGCCCGGACAACTCACAGGTTTCCTGGGCACCTCCTGTGGGCCAGGCTCGAGCGCAGCCTCAGCCTCAAGGAGCTTAGAACCACGTGTTCTAAAGGCATCCAGGAGAGCAGACAAAGGAAGCTAGCAGTGCTTGTTTCATGCCTGCTTGATGATAAAACACCGTCTAATTCCTATGGCACAAGGGATCAGAAGGTTGAAGTGCCCAGGGAGGGCTGCCTGCAATGTGTGTAGGTGGCAAAGAAGGCACCTGTACCAGACATAAGTAGAAAGAAGGCAGATGTCTTGTTGTCTAAAAAAAATATAAAAATTTAAAAGAAACAGAAATGCCAAGTTACAGGAGAGGTTGCTCCCAGCAGCAAGACCTGAAAGCCAAGTTCCGATGGCCCCTTCTCCAGAAGGAGGGCTGAGCAAGGGGACCTCCACAGCTCCTTCCAGATTCTACTGTTTAACCTTGGCATTGCCAGCGGGGAGCAAGCCACAGATGCAGGAACTGAGCAGGGGTATTCTGGGTACAGTGCTAGTGCTGGCCAAGTGGGTCCGAGCACCTGGGAGATGAGTCTGGACGCGTGGATGGAGCTTGAATTGGGACCACCAGACTCCCCTGGACGCGTTTGGTGAAACAGTGCAGAGTTTGGGGGCAGGTGAACAGCAGCACCCTATCTCAGGGGCAGGAACTACTGCAGGATGTGAATGTTTGCCTGTGTGCCACCTCTGGTTCGTTCTCTCCTCCTCACACATTTCTCACAATGGAATTTCAGGGCTTATCACTAACCACAAAGATCTGGAAATCAATCCAGCCCTTTCCCCGCCGTGGGTCCCCAGCAGTATGACAAAGGAGGCCTCAAAGAGCCAGATCAATAGCTGCGAAAGCTCACCTGGAAAAGCATCTTGACTCTGCAGCCAGTCTGGTTTCCCAATACTTTGCTCTGAATTGGGCTTACCCACTTCAAACTACGGGCACATCCCAACCAGGGCAGAGCCCGCCATGGTCAGCAGCATGGAGGGGTGGACCAGGGGGGAAACAGGTGCTCGTGTGCAGGGGGGTCAAAGGGGAGAACCCTTGGGAGGGGCTGGTAGGCGCAATCTCAGGCTCTTTCTCCAATCTTATCAGGCGTATCAGACTCTCCCCTTTGCCCCAGGGAGGAAGAGTAAGAGGCAGGCTGGGAAAGCCTTCAGGGAGCAAGACCTCCCTGTCTCTGGAGGTAGCAGGTGCTGGATCCCATGTGGGGTCCCCACAGACGTCTTTATGGCTACTGGTGCTCCAGACTCCAGTCTGGTTCTGCCTGTTGGTCTTACCCTCCTACGCATGTGCAGGATGCAGGAGGGAGGCTTTGTTCCATCTGCACAGACTCTACAGGAACCCAACAGTTGAGTAGGATTCAGTTACTGGATCCAAACAGAGCATTACATTTAACTCCTACCTTCCCAGTGGCAGTCGTAATCAAAGACTATGACTCATTTCTCTCCAGAAAGCATAGAGGATATCAGAGTCCAACTTGTGACAGGGGCCTTGATGAGAAAGGCATGGGATCATAGTAAACAGAGCTGGGTTTGAATCTTAGACAACTACCAACTTCGAGATGCTGCATAAGATGTCACTCTCCAAGGTACTGTTCCATCAGCAGTACGACGATGATAGTATCACACGATGCTGTGGGAATTATTGATAATGTGTGAGCCTGGCACGTAGAGGTGATTAATAAATAGCAGGTTTTTCCTCACCTGTGTAACAGCCTGTCACTCCAGGCAAACATCATCACCCCTAGCCCTGGGCAGGACTTGACGCAAGTTCTCTGGCCAGATCTCTGCAGCTCCAGCATGGGTTCCAGCATCCAGGCTGTGCTGCCAGATCCCAGGCTGCAAAGTTCCTATGGCCTCATAAGTCTGCAGGATTGAGGCTGCTGCACTCCTTCTGTCTCCTTCCAAACTGGCTCTGGAATAGGGATGGGATAAGATGTACAGATGGGATCCTCAGAACCTCAGATCCACATGAGGGCCTCAGGGGAGACAGAGGCAGATGCAAGCAAGCAGGACACTGTATAGCATCACGCTTTAAGCCTTTAACAAGGTAACCAAGCCTGTGCCGTAGTGATGATCAGTTCATGCACATCCAGGGATTCCAGCTCCAGCTCTGCCGCCAACCACTGAGCAGGTCCCTGCACCTCCTAGAGCCTTAATCTCCTCATCCACAAAATGGGATGACATGACCTTCCTTGAAGGCGGGTTTCTGTCACCCTGGGTGTGAGCACTTCTTTGTAAGCTGCCAAGATGCATGCAATTGGAAGGGGTGGCGATTATGGAAGTGTCATCGGAGGCACATTTGTTGCTGTGGGAAATGCAGGCGCTGGACCATTCTCTCATCTTTCCACAGGTTGCTAGAATCACAACTTATAATTAACGCTCAGTGATATGGCTTGACCCAGTTTCCCAAATTAGAATGTTTCAACTACAACCGATGAAAGATGTGAAATTCTTGTCTTCCTAGCAGAACTAGCTGGATAAACCTCCTTTCCCTGGACTCCAGGTTTTCTTCAGAGCTAATGAATAAATATACACGTTAAGCAAATGTATAAATTCGCTTATTCAATAAATATCAATTGAGCACCTACTCTGCACCATTTATTATGCTTAATGGTTTACCTGACTTGTCCATTTAATCCCCACATGAATTCTGTGAGATGGGCACCCTGATGTGAGAATTAGGAAACTAAGGCTCAGAGGGGTTAGGTTACTGGCTCAAGGCCATACACCTAGAAAGCGACAAAGCACAATTAAACCCAAGTTTTCTTGACCCCTCATGCACCTGCTCTTTCATGATACCACGTGGCTTCTCCAGGCCCCTAGGAAGGGGAGTTAAGGTTATGTCTGGTAGAAGGAAGGAGTATGGATGGACCACAAATTGCGGCTGTTGTGTGCCCCAGTGTCACCACATTAAATATCCCAACCTTTCCTGGGACCCAGCCATTCATCCTGCTTCCCAACTCCAGGCAGGTGGCCCCTGGAATGCACTTACTGCCCCTGTTCTTCTGGCCAAACTCATCAGCTCTGCCTTGTCCTCAACCTTGGTTCTGACTTGTTTCACTTTCTACTGTCCCAGGTCCATCTAGGAATGGGCTGGCACTGAACTAGGCACCCCATCTCCCTTGGGCCCCTTGGGCTGGTGGGCAGCAGCTGGGCAGTACAGGGCATGGAGTCAGACAGAGTGAGGCGCTTCTGATTGCTCCCCATTTGAGAAAGTAACTGGTTTCTCTGTGCCTCAGTTTCCTTATCTGAAAGTTGAGGGTAATCCCTGTCTCACAGTGTTGCTGAGAGTCTTAATGGGATAAGGTACTACATGTGTGGCATACAGTAGGCACTAAGCAAGTGCTATTTCCTTCACCTCCCTGCCCCACACTTGTAAAGTACAGCAAATGGTACATTCTGACTCGGCTACTTTTTCCTCTGTGATTTCTTAGTTTTAAATATTTAACTCTCATGTTGGTGAATAGGGTAAGGTACAAATCTAATTCCTTTTTCAAATTCAATCTTCAGTATTCCAACATGATTTATTAAGTGAGCTTTCCCTTCCATATTGCTTACTCATCACATATGAGTCTCTCATATAATTTGGTCTAATTCTTGGCCCTCTTCTGCATAACTTATATATAGTTTTTTCTTTGTAGCTGCACTCCAGCTGTTCTTATTACTAGTTGCTCTAAAATAGGTTTTTATAACCAGGCAGATAAATCTTCCCCACCCCTGCTCTCCCACCCCCACCTGAATTATTTATTTTTCTTGGCCATTTATTCTTCCAGCCATACTTTTTGTCAGGTTCCAAGAGAAGTTTTGGAGCTTTAAATGAGGATTTGCTGGGTACACAGAGGATGTGAGGGCTAGCACTTCGGGGAACTTGTGTCTAAATCCCACAAGCCTTGAAATCTCAAGTGGTCACACACACACACATGCACATATGCACATACACATATACACACACATACATACACATACATGCACACACAGTACACATATACACACATACACATACGTGCACACACATATACACATACACATATACACACATACACGTACACACATATACACACACATGCACATACACATACACACATACATGGACATACACACATACACACATACACACACACACACACACACACACACAGCCAACCCTGTTCCTTGCTTGCCCCTCCAACCCTTCCCCATCGATAGGAAGAAGACAGTAAATGACAGCCATTGGTACCCAATTATGACCCCTTACCAGGCCTGCCTCGTGTTGAAAGGCATGGGGATGAGGCTGGAAATTAGTCCAGTGATGGGCAAGTTCAAGGGAAATCCTAAGAACCTCGGAGTCTAGACCTGCTTTACTAGTTTCCCATTACATTGACCTCTGAGGCATTTGACTAACCCAGTGGATTTCCAGGTGGAGGGCTCCCTACCAGCAGCCCCTGGGAACTTAATAGAAATGTAAATTCTTGGGCCTCACCCCAAGAATTGAATCTGGGTGTGGAGCCCAGCAATCTGTTTTTTTAACAAGCCTCCCCATAACCGAATGCTTGAAATTGAGAGCCACTGGATTAAACAAGCATAGCTTTACTCAAAGGCTACCTCTGCTTATTTCTGAGATCTCAGGCATGCTGGTAGCCTGGTCAGCTGCACAGAAGAAACTTTGAAGGATGCTTGCAAATGTAGGAGAGCTGCGACAAAGCCAGATTCGTTGTATCAATAATTGGACCACACAGTGACCTACACAGGAGGAGGGTCAATATCTTCACAATATTACTCCTGCTTGCCAGGAAAATGCAATTCTCCTTCTGCTCTCCTGCAGGAATCACACGTATTATGGTTTTCTCTACCAGGTCACAAACATCCTGCATTGAGTTTATTCCAAAGTAGTTACTATATTTTGTTATTGTGAATGGGATCTCCTTAGCTGTGGATTTTCTAACTGATGGTGCCTGCTATTCATCTAGCATCCTGAGCATTCATCCGTAATCACTCATTTTTCTGACCTCTTTATTTCTAGTCCTTTTTGACAGCTGGTTTGTTTGTCTTTTTCAAGGTGTCTTTTGAATAATAATATTGCCTACTTTGGGCCTAATGTTTATTATTTGCATTTCTGCTTCAGGGGCCCAGCTGGAGGAGTGGACAGATTTGACAAAAGACAGTGGAAGGAAGGGCATTTAGGGGGCCAGACTTGTCCTGGCACACACTTCCCACCTGGCCACCTACCTGAGCTTAATTTAGCCTTTGGGATTCACCTGGTAAATTCACCTTTGGGTTTTTGGAGTTTTTTTACCTTTGTTTTAATCCAAGTTTTAAAATTTGTTTGCATAGAGTTATACAGACAATTCTGTAATCATTCTTTTACTTTAGCTTTTATGGATCCATTTTTATATATAACTCTTGGATCCATATGGAATTTCTTTGCATGTGAAGAATAAGGTATGTTACAGGGAAGAACAAAATCTGGCTACATGTTAGATCTGTTTCTTTTACTCCCATTGCTTTCGTTCACTAAAAGGATACTGTTTATACAAAATGGCCTGCCTCGGGGAACCCTGCCCCTCGGCCTGAATGTTAAAGCAAAGTGCCTTTGTTCAGGGGAACATCCGGACCCTGTCCACCTGTGGATGGGTGCAATAAAGAAGAAATTAACACATCCTCTCCCCGAGGCTGGCCATTCCAGGGGATATTTGCAAGACTTAATGGTCTTTTTACTTTACTTCCTCACCTTCTCCGCCTCTCTGTTCTATAAAAGAAACTGGCATCCAAGCCCTGATAAGACGGTTATTTAGAGACACTAGTCTGCCATCTTCTCGGTCTTCCGGCTTTCCGAATAAAGTCATATTCCTTTGCCTCAATACCTCAACACCTCATCTCGGATTCATTGGCCTGTCACGCGGCGAGCGGAGGGAGATTGGACTCAGTAACAGTAATAAATCATTTTTTTCCTTCAGATAACTAACCAGTTTTCCCAATGCAGTTTATTGAATGCCCCATCCCTGCTGATAAATTTAATGATGCCATTTTAATCAAATACTCATTTCCCATACGTGCTTGAATTTATTTTTTGGCTCTCTTACATTGATTTCTTGGTCTATTCCTACTCTGAAATGTCTGTGGCCTTAAACAAAGGTTTGATATACCTGATAGTATCATAGTCATATTTGTTATTCTTTTTCAGATCTTTCTCTGCCTCCATTCATGTGTTTATTTTACGAGATGAATTTAGCTTTAATAGATCAAATTCCAAACAAAATTCTATTGGTAATTGGACTGGGAACACACTGAATTTAGAGATTAAATTCAGGAATTGAAACTATCCTACTGAATAGTCTTCCAAAGAAAAACAAGGGAGGTTTTTCACTTACTAATTTGTGTAGCTTTTAACAGGAATTTAAAGTTTTTAGCATAGGGTTAGGACTACACTGTACTATATAAGGTTAGGACTGTACTAACATTGATTAGTACATTTGTTCTTAAGTATTTTTGTTTCTATTGTAAATGGCATCTTTTCTTCCCTTAGATTTTCTAACTGGTTATTATTTGTAATATAGTAAAGGTTTGATTTTTGGCATAAACTTTATAACCAGATGCCTCTTCCTTTCTAAGTTTTGTACCTCTTATGTCTTTCTTATATATGATAGTGGGAATTCTTGTTTCTGACTTTAACGGGAATGTTTCTGGCTTTTCACATTAAGTTGTGCTAGCGTTTTGGATGGAGGATTATATTTTATAATGTTAAGGAAATATCCATTAGTATTTATTTTGTTCATTTTTAAAAAAACTGAGGGACTTCCGTGGTGGTCCAGGGTCTAAGACTGCACGCTCCCAGTGCAGGGGACCTGGGTTTGATCCCTGGTTAGGGAACTAGATCCCACATGCCACAACTAAGAGTTCGCATGTCACAACTAAAGATCCCGCATGCTGCAACCAAGACCTGGCACAGTCAAATAAACAAATTATTTTTTAAGTGGTCCTAATAACTTCTGCATAAAAATCAAAAAAGGTTAAGATTTTAAATAAGTAAATAAATAAATAAAAACTGAAATGAAGGTTGCACGATAGCAAATGCATTCTTTAGCATAAAATTTTCTAATATTAAACCATCCTTACATTCTTAAATTTTATCTCTCTTCATGTATCTTTCTTTTAGTGTCTTCTGCTTCTCTTTGCTGATATTTTATTAAGGATTTTTGCATTGGTTGTCATAACTGAGTTTGATCTGTAGATGTTTTTCTTTTTTCTTTCTCCTTTTTGTTTCAGGCTTTGGTAAAGTTTTGGGTGAGATTCTCCTGTCTCTGGAAGCAGTTTCAGTAGCACTGTGGTTATCTGTTTCTCAAAGGTTTGGAAGAAGTTACCTGTGAAACCTAGGGACTTAGTACTTTTAAAGAGAGTAGTTTTATTGTGATTTTATCAATTGAATTCTGTGCCTTAGAACCTTTATTTTTTTTTTAACATCTTTATTGGAGTATAATTGCTTTACAATGGTGTGTTAGTTTCTGCTGTATAGCAGAGTGAATCAGCTATACCATATACATACATCCCCACCTTAGAACCTTTAAACAGTCATCATAACTCCTTATGTTTTCCGTACAGATGGAATTCACCTACGAAACCAGCCTCATCCTTGCGAGGGTGGGATGGTTGAAAGGGGTAGGTCTTAGATCCCTTTCCCAATTTCTTCCATGGTCTGACTCCTCTTTATTAAATTTTGATGACATAATTTTTTAGAAAATTATGCATTTTATCTAGATTTTCTAATATTTAACCACAGAGGTTGTGCAAAGCACTCTATAATCATTTTTTTAAATCTAAGTTCTTTTTTTCTTAATTCAAATTTTGTTTGAGTTTTCTCCACTTAAAAGAAAAAATAGGTAAGGCAGTGGTTATCATATTTTATAATTTTTTCAGCAAATCTTCAATTTATGTTCTTGAATCTCTGTATCATTTTTTTTTCTGTCTTCTAAATTGCTTGCTGCTTTTCTCTTCATTAGTGTCTTCCCTCTACTTTCCTTAGGTTAGTTTAATTATGTTTTCTAAAATTCTTACATTAATTGCTTAATTTTATTTCATTTCATTCTTTCTTATTTAATAGTATAGATATGTAAGCTAGTAATTTTTTCCAAACACTGCTTTAGCCACATTCTGTAGTGTTTAATATGTAGTGTTTATTGTGTCATCACATTTTATTTTTGTGGATATTCTAGAGCAGAACTACCAATAGAAATATAATATGACATCATCTGTCATTTTACAGTGTACGGTATCCACATTTAAAGAGTAGAAAGAAGAAACAGGTGAAATTATTTTAATAATATTTATTATTTAACCCACAGTATACCCCAAATATTATCATCTAAACATGTAATCAATAAAAATATCAATACGTTAATGAGATATTTTACGTTCTTTTTTCATGTTAAGTCTTGGAAATCCAGTGTGTTCACACTCACAGCAATTCAGACTAGCCACGTGTCAAGCGCCACGTTTCAATAGCTACGTGGGGCTGGTAGCTACCACATGGAGCAGGACTGCTTCAGAATTTCAGCTTTGGTCTCCTCTTTGACAGAGGCGTTTAAGGAAGAGATTAAGACGTAAGCAGAGTTAGGCTTTTTGTTTATGTTTTGTCTTTATAGTCTGATTACACTGGGGTCAGGGAATATGATCTATTCGATTGTTGATGGGAAAATATATTTTCCATTTTTTGAAACTGGCTGATGTATGTCATATTAATATTAATCATATTTTTAAAATATGATTTTAAAATAAATGTTCCATAGGTCCTTGCAAAAGAGATGAATTGTCTGTTTTTTGGGTGTAGTGTTCGTTTCATTGTTTATGTCTATTATGTGGGGGGAGGTCTACCGTGAACCAAGTGATACACATCTATCTACCATGAAACCACCATGAACTAATGTAACATCTCCTCTTATTATTATTATTTTTATTATTATTATTATTATTTTTTGGCTGTGTTGGGTCTTCGTTGCCGCACGTGGGCTCTCTCTAGTTGCGGCGAGAGGGCTTCTCATTGCAGTGGCTTCTCTTGTTGCGGAGCACGGGCTCTAGGCGCATGGGCTTCAGTAGTTGTGGCTCGCGGGCCCTAGAGCGCAGGCTCAGTAGTTGTGACATACGGGCTTAGTTGCTCCGCGGCATGTGGGATCCTCCCAGACCAGGGATTGAACCCATGTCCCCTGCATTGGCAGGCAGATTCTTATCCACTCTGCCACCAGGGAAGCCCTCCTCTTATTATTTTGTATCTATTCATTTCTCTTTTTTTTTTTTAAATTTTTTTTTTTAAACTAATTTATTTATTTATTTATTTTTGGCTGTGTTGGGTCCCCACCTCTGCGCGAGGGCTTTCTCCAGCTGCGGCAAGCGGGGGCCACTCTTCATCGCGGTGCGCGGGCCTCTCACTATCGCGGCCTCTCTTGTTGCGGAGCACAGGCTCCAGACGCGCAGGCTCAGTAATTGTGGCTCACGGGCCCAGTTGCTCCGCGGCATGTGGGATCCTCCCAGACCAGGGATTGAACCCATGTCCCCTGCATTGGCAGGCAGATTCTTATCCACTCTGCCACCAGGGAAGCCCTCCTCTTATTATTTTGTATCTATTCATTTCTCTTTTTTTTTGCAACTTCTAAAAAGTTTACATTGATGTTATTTTACTTAGTATTTAAGGATTTCGTTGGAAACCGTAAATTTTATCCGTATGAAATTCCCCCTTTTGTGTTTCTCTTTCTATCTTACATTTTTATTGATGTTAATATACTTCTGCTTTTGTTTGCATTTTCCTGATATGCATTTTCCTTTTGTTTGCATTTTACTGATCTGAATTGCTCTTTTAGATGAGTTTTTTTGTAGACAGCATACAGCTGGGTTTTCACTGAGCTGATATATACTGTCCAAGTAACCAGTAAACACAGAGAATATGGTCAGAGAAAAACAAAATAGTTCTTCCACACCCAGTGAATACAATTTATCCCTAGAAGAAAGATAAGAGCTCTTATGTCTATAGCAGGATCCCAGCCTCGGCACTATTGACTTTTGGGGGTGGATGATTCCTTGCGGTGGGGCTGTCCTGTGCACTGTAGGATATTTCACAGCATCCCTGGCTTCTACCCACTAAGTACCAGTAGCACTCCCCCATCCCCACCCCTGGTTGTGACAACCAAGAATGTCTCCAAACATTGCCAAGCGTTTGTTGGAGGACAAAAATCTCCCCTGTTTAGGAAGGGCCCTTCCACACCTAGAAGGGCCGTTCCACACCTTTTTCTCAGGCTTCTCACCCACCTATCTGCACCTGTTCCCTCCAAATACAGGTTTCAGAGTGAGATGTATGGCAGACGTGCTGCTTCTCAGCTGTGGAGAAAGCCCCTGCTCTGAGTTCTAGAAACTTCCATCTCTGATGACGCCTTTCACATTTGTGGTCAGAGGTTTCAGTCCTTGCCTTACTTGAACATGACCCCTTGATCCTCTGCCGGTATGCCTCCTCTGTCTGTTTCTTATGAAGTGTACGGAGAAGGAGGTTACATGTTCGTCTGTATGCCACCATCATCTGCAGCCATCTCCCCTCTAGTCCCCAATCTGAGCTCTTTTTCCCTGCATGTCTGACAGAGAGATGTCAGGTTTCAGTAAAACAATAATTAAATCTATAGTCAACTCTGATCAGATGGCATTAAACAGAGGAACACGGAACAAGGAACAATGTTCTCTGAAGGGAGAAATATTTTTACATGAATATTTTGGTATTTGTTAATGTACTGGAATTAATAGAGAGGTGTAGGAGGTGCTGAACAGAAATCCAATTTGTACTGATTATTCCCAAATTAAGATTAGCACAGAAACCTGTCTGGAGTGGGAGGCGAAGTCTGCTGTTCCAAAGAAGAGGTTTTAAAGGTGTAGGTGGGGTGAGTGAGAGAAACTGAACGTAAATGTTCTTGCAAAAAGAACGAGGAAAGAGCCTGCGGATCTCCTGACAGCCACGGGCATCCCTTTGAAAGAAGGCCCAGCCCTCAGCCCAGAGATGACCAGCAGGGGCTATTCCCTAATCCTGACCCTTCCAGCATCCCTTAAATTCATTGGGTAGCTTACGGTTTACAAAGAGCTTTTGTATATTTAGCATTTCAAATAAAATGGATAAATACACATGATAGCCTAATAAAGGGATTTATTATGGGATTCCTCAATAGATGGAGAGATTTGAATAAGCTATATTAGTTGCACAGAGCTATTACTTCATCCCATAGATGTTTGTCGAGTGCCTGTTGGGTGTCACATACCAGCTATGGTGTGGAGATGATTCTTCCACACTCTGCCATCAAAAGGTTGACAGTCTACTGTGGAGACAGAAGTGAAGTACCAATTACAAAGCAGCGTTATCAGACCCATGATAGAGACCTGATGTCTGTCCAAAGGAAGGGCACTTAATACTGTGTGGGAGGGAGGGAAGGGAGAGAAGTCAGGGAAGGCTTCAGGGAGGAATTAAGACAGAGCTGAGTGTGAATGGATGAGTAGAAGTTATCCTAGTGAAGGTGGCAAAGGCATTCCTGGTAGAGCAGTCTGCATGAGCAAAGGCACTGAGACCAGAAACAGCACAGTGTGTGCTGGAGGCAAAAGCAGATTCATATTATGGGCGTATCAAGTCCAGGGCAGGCAGTGGCCATGAAGCACCTTGGGTCCTCTCTTCCAAGTCTTGGTATTTCATCAAGTTAGTGATGGGGACCCACTGACCAAACCGTCTTTGCTGAATCGCTTTCTGCCCTTGGCTTCTGCACTGGACACTCCTGATTTTCCTCCTCAGTAGCTGCTCTGAGTGGTCTCCTTGTCCTGATTCTTCCCCTTTTCCACCCTCTAAATACGAGCGTGCCCCAAGGCTCAGTTTTTGGCCTGTTCCTCTTCTCCATACATACACGCTCCCGTAGCTTTCAGTACCATCTCTTTGCGGATGAATCCCAAATTTACATCACTAGCTTCAGTCCTTACCTCCCAGATCCAGATGCATATATTCAATCGCCTACGCCCCATCTCTATTTGGGTCTCAGAATTAATGTTCAGTTGCATGTAGCAAAGACCCAAAATATCAGTGAATTTAAAAGGATAAAAGCTCAGCTATAAGCCATTTGTGGCCAGCATGGTGGCTCCACAGACATCTAGGACACAAACGTTACTAGATTTCTACTCCAACAGACTTAGAGTGTGGTCTTCAACCTCGTGGCACAAGGTGGAGCCCCATCCATCGTAACAGAGTTCCAAGCAGCATGATGAAGGAAGGGGTGATGAAGGAGCTGTTGCAGGTCAAATTGCCCGGGCGGCACACTCGGAGACAGATGCTTGCATACAAGAATCTCATTGGGATGTACACCTCAGGTCAACCCCTGGGGGTGAGTAACAGAAGTTGGACTGGGCAGAAGGAGAAGTTGGGCTATGATGCATCAGAACAAGACCTCAGCCAATCCTACAGGAAATTCTGCACTCAGATGGTCCTCAAGAGTTTTCCCAAATGGGGCAAGGGGACCAGATCATTTTACCCCCACTTCACCCAGTCACCAGATGCAGGCTGCACCAGGAAGGGGCATCACTTGGGGTGAGGTGGCTCTCATAGCTAAGGACAATCACTGGAGAAAGGGACTCAGCTGAAAACTGTCAGCACTCACCATTCCTTGCAGCTGGGAGAACAAGTGCTGCAGTACTGAACATGGGAGAAATCTGGGTGGGAAATGACAGAATCCACTACAGTCCACCCCTTGAGCTACTCAGATCCACTTGCTTTGTATAAGTTTTGAGAGGAGCACCTTCAGGATTCCGGTGGGCCTCTTTTCCTGGGGGAAACTTACAAAGAGAAGGTTTTGCCATTGCAGCTTGTCTCAAGGTAATAACTGGTACTCATCAGCTCCTTCCTCTACTAGACCTGTGAGATCCCCCCACTCTGAGGAAGCACCTCTTCTGATCTAGGTGGTTTCCTTTTGTCGGTTACCCTGTGGTCTGAGCTCCTGGTCATTATGCCCTTCTCAGGCTATAACACTTGACCGTTTGCCATCAAATTTGGACAGGGGAGACCTAAGAGACGCCCTTGTGGATCACTTTGGTGCCAAATGTATTCTTCTTTGCCCCCTTTGCATGACAGGAGCCCTATTTTCACCTGATGATGAATCAGTTACCACTGCCAAGATGGTGACTCCTTTTTTGTCCCTGTTAGCACAAAGAGCCCAAAAGGGAGCAGGCAGTAGCCATAATTTGAAATTTAATGGAACTCATGTTATCTCCTTTGATGGAATCATTGCCCCCCCTGCCCCGAGGGTCAAGACCTCTAAACCCACTGAGTCCAAAGTTGTGGGAACAGGATGCAGACATTCTGAAAGTGGGTCATGAGAGAAGGCCCACTCTTCCTTCATCTCTTAGTTCCTAGACCTATATCTTAGGGAATCATTGAAGTCTTTTGAGTAGAGAAATGGCAATTCCAAATCAGCAATGTTGAGGATAGACCATAAAGGAAAGTATTTAAAGCAGGAAGACCAGTGACGAGGCTGTTAGAACAGTCCAGGCAGGAAATTATGTGGGCCTAATAATGGAATATTATTAGAACCTGACATTTCCTTCAGCAGGAAAGCAAGCACTTAGTATCCAATTAGTGTCTCTGGGTACATCAGGAGGCATACCGTAGGTTAGGAAAGACATTTGTTAAGCTCTCCCTGCACTCATAGAAGCAAAACTATTACAGAATCATTCCAAAAATAACCCAGCCAAACTGCTGAACCGCAGCTCGGCGATACGTCAGCTTGATCAGCAGAGACACAGAAATAAGACAGTCAGGCAGGTAGACTGTTTCTCTCAGCCCCACCCAGAGTGGGGCCAGGGATTCTTCCCCTAGACCTTGATCTCTGCTTATTTCTCTGTTCCAGAACATTTACCATCATCTACCTGGAAGTCAAGATGTTTACCTATCTGGTTGCCCTGCTCTAGACTGCGATCTCATAGAACAGGAAGTTTTTCCTGCCCTCTTTTGTGCCTATCACAGTCACAAAGAGACAAAGCTCAGTCACTTTTGAATGGAATTGAAAAAAAACCTTTGCAAGTGAGATCCTGAACTGCTAGCAGTGATCAACAATATTAACAATAATAACTATGACAGGTAACATAGTGGAGGCCCCTTCTATGGGCCAGGCACACTTCGAAAGGATTTACTTGCATTATCTTATTTAATCCTTCCCAGAACACGATAAAGTAGGTATTATTATCATCCTATTTTCCATAGAAAGAAAATTTGTCAAGAGAGGTGGCAAAGAGAACTCCAGAGAGTCTTGCGCTGGCAACTTACAGCTCCTGCCTGAAAATGGCACACGTCCCTCATTCATGATTCATTGGCCAAAAGAGATCACATGGTCCCACTGATTCGCAAGGGAGCCCGGAAGTGCAATCTCACAAACAGGGGTCCCAGAAACATCTGAAGACGAGCACTAGTGACAACGACACTATGGAAATGAGATTTCCAGGGGCCCTGAGGGAAAGCTCTGTGAGGTAGGAGAGCAGTAGTTATTGACGCGATTCCCCAATACGAGTTGATCTGATTCCAGAGCCCGTGCACCTAACCATAATCTAGAAGGATACACCAAAATGCCCACAACAGTTATCCCTGGGATAGAACAAATAGGTTAATTTTATTTTCTTCTTTACACTTTCCTGTCTCTTCCAATATTTCTACAATGAATCTGTATTTACTTTGATAATCAGAAAATATGTATCATAGGGAAAATAATATCTGCATAATAAGTATCTTCCCCGGACAAGGTATTCCACTCCCCATCAGCCCTCTTTATTTTTTATTTTTTTAAATAAATTTATTTATTTAATTTATTTATTTTTGGCTGCATTCGGTCTTCGTTGCTGTTGCTATGTGCAGGCTTTCTCTAGTTGTGGCGAGTGAGGGCTACTCTTCGTTGCGGAGCATGGGCTTCTCATTGCAGTGGCTTCTCTTGTTGCGGAGCACGGGCTGTAGCGCGTGGGCTCAGTAGTTGTGGCGCACGGGCTCAGTTGCTCCGCAGCATGTGGGATCTTCCCGGACCAGGGACTGAACCCGTGTCCCCTGCATTGGCAGGCGGATTCTTAACCACTGCACCACCAAGGAAGCCCCCCATTAGCCCTCCTTAGATGCTATCTCTTCCTTGCTCCTTTTCCTAAAACCCATCCTCAGAAAACATTCTGATTAAGTCCATGACACAAAAGAGGTCCTTACTGGTATTCAGGTTTTACCCATTCTGAGATGTTAGCCTTATGCCAAAAGACTTCCTAGATGGTAGCATTTCAGGTGCACAGTACCACCAGCCTGGATGGAGAGCTGCCTTTTCTAGTATGGAGAATGGAACCATCACAGCCTCCCTGAAAACACCCTGCACAAACGGCCATAGATACCACTTCCAGCCTCATGCCCCCAACCCTGCTACCCAACCTCCAGCCATATGCTCCTCTGAGGATTTTGCAAGTCCCTCTTCTGTAGGCATTTATTTTCAAGGAATCGAAGGTGTCATCAGTTTCTCTGTCATCCCTCCTCCACAGCTGCTGCCCTCTTCCTGCAAAGCTTCCAGCATCTCAGCACAGGGTGAATACACCTGCCCCTAGAAATACAAAACCCACTGCCTGAGCACAGGCACAGCAATTTCAACGGGAACCCCAGGACCAGAGCAGCCTCACCCCACCTGCTTCACCTTGTGCCCACCCTCTGTGTTTCTCACCTTGCCCACTACACGGATGGGTTTGCTCACGCTGTCCTGGACTTTGACAAGAAGGAGCTAGGGCCCCACCCCTTGCTGCTGGTTACGTGACACAGCCATCACCTCCTTCTCTCACTTCCTTCAGAGGCTGAAAGGATGCTTCAGGGAAGCAGCAGTAAAGTACAAACATAAACATAAGAAACTCCTACAACTCAATAGCAAAATAAATAAATAAATACACAATTAAAAAATGGGCAATGACTCAAATCAATAAGCAGTCTGGTGTTCAAGGCCAGCCCACTCAAGTCAACCAGCATCAATAGAGCACCTGTTGTATGCAGAGTCATGAAATGGAGCCAAGAGTAGCTGCTAGGAGAACAGAAGTGTTCCAGATTTCCCTCCATCAAAGGAAAAAAATCCAGGCTTTCTGTCTAGACAGCAATCCTCAGAGGCTCTGAAGATACTTTTCCATTTGGAATCTCACCCAGAGATGCTCTGTGATATTATAGGGCTCGCCTGAAGGTGCAGCTGGCAGACTCCAGCTCAGGCGGTTTCCAAGAGGAGCTTGGTTAACGAAGACACCACTTTACAGGTTAAAATCATCTCTCATTGCCATGGCAATCCTGCAGGTTATTAAAGAGAAGCAGTTAGGGCTGGCGGGGCTCCTGCAGGTCCTGGGACTGGCAGGAACCACAGGCCATGGAGGATGGTAAAGGGGGGCAGACAGAAGACCGGTCAGAAAGGCAGAGGCTGCCCAAATGCCTGTCCTTCTACCAGGAAACAGACTGGAAGTGACTGACATGCAGGACACTCACTGGAATCAATGAACTCTCCAGGATCAGGAATGTTTGCAGGAGTCAAGAAAATACTCCTTATGAGGGGCTGACTCAAAGGCTCTCGTAGCAGACCCCTACATCTGGACACAGCAGAGCATCTAGAACTGCAACCGCAGAACAGGCAACGGGAAACCAGGAGATGCGCCCTCTCGGGTAAGTGTATCATCCCAGAGGGGACTGAGGGCCGGGGGCGGGGGAGCGGCGTGGAGAAGAAGAGTGGTAGAAATGAGGAAGGGGTGAGGGAGGACAGCCATCTCTGCCAGGTAAATGCAGGGAATTCAGAGGCCGTCTGTCTCCCAGATCCTTAAGAATTTCTTTACCGCCAATAGTCCCCAGCATCATGAGTAGAGACAGTGAGATTTTGAACTTAGCTCAGAGGCGGAGCTGTCCCAAAGTCTTTCTTTCAGCCTCATTCACCACCCCTTCCCAACTGAGGGCCTTTCCCATCACCATAACAGCTCACATCCCATAATAATCAGTGGAACACTTGATCGAGAAGGATAAGCAAAGTAATCTGCCCCAGTTCAGAAAGCTTTGTCTTCTGGGATCTCCTGGAGGATCAGGAGAGCTTGCTGAGACTCCTAGCCCTGGGTAATCAGAACTAACAGCTCCTGAACTTGACACAAGGGCCTCTGCTAGGGTATAGATGCTCATCCAGCAGACATACCAACAGGTAAGGTGAACCCCAACATTCTGTCTCCCCTACATAGCACCAGATGCATAGGCTGCAGAATTCCAAGTGTAACTGTGACTAATCCTGAAAAGGGTCTACAGAACATTCTGTGATAAGGAGTGCTGCACAGGATGTCATGGAGAATGTGAGCTCAAACAGAATGGTGAGAGTACAATCCCGTGACATAGAAGGGCAGAGGAATACAGGCCAAGCTGGTAGACAGGTTCAATATAGCATTGAGTGGAAAACCCAAGAGAGCTCAGTCCAACTCTGTGCACGCCCCTGCCCCTAGGACGAGCTTCCGCAGCAAAATAGACCTGCTACAGGGCTGGAGGCTGGGACCATGGACAGTGGCCTGGAGGTTGGAAGGACAGGATTCTCCAGAGGACACCAGCTCTTGCTGTCACAATGAGTCAGGCTTGGACACGGAGCATATGGAGAGATGAAGGGATGGGTCCTCTAAGCTTGGTCCCAGAGGGCATCTGAGCAGCCCAAGAGGGGCTAAGATGTACTAGGGTATAGGCACGAGGGAAGCCTGGCTACAGACACAGCTGGTTCTGTAGGTGAATGGCAAGCGCGAGCAGACCCCAGGGGAGGGCTCCCAGGGAGGGAACCAAGGTCTGAGGCAGGGTCCATGGCCCAGCCAAGAAACCAAGACAGAAGGCCAGAGCTTGGGAGCTTCACTGCAAGTTTTTAGGAATCCCCCAGCTCCACAAAGTGTTCTCTAGATGGGAAAGGGGCCCTGAGCCCACACTGAGATCCCCTCCCAGCACTCAACAGCTTAAAAGGCCAAGATTTCAGATGGACAGAAGTCTTCAGAATGTACATGCAGGCCTCGTGCTGGTCGGGATGGGGTACCTTGCCATCTTGTAGGGAGCAGCAGAATTGTACCCCAGCCCCTTCAGGGCCCTGGTAGTGTCCGGTAGCAATAGATGGCGCCCTCCGAGGACAGGGTTCCTTAGCTGCAGGGCTGCATTTTGCTCGTGGGGCATATACAGGTTTGAAGCCAGGGGAAAAAAGAGAGATGAGGCTGCACCCCCTGCCCATCCTCCTTCTCTGCCCCTCCCCCATTTGAACGCAGCCCCTCCCCAAATTACTTTTGAACCAGTTGTCTTAGGACCCGTGTTTTAAAGGGGCCAAATTACTAGCATGCGGTGACACCCGCATGCGCAGTCTACCCTGTTCCCCCACCCTGTTCCAGCTGCCCTTGTGCCCCTGCGGTGGGTGAGCTGCGGAGCTGAGGCCCAGAGAGATGGGTGGCGTGGAGACACACACAGCAGCACGTCTGGACTCAGAAGGCCGGGATGGCTTCCTCACTCCTTTATAAATAACCCCTGAGGACCCGGGCCAGTGTCCCAATGGTATACAGTGCCTAACCAGGTTTTTCTTATTGCTCTGAGAGGACCGCTAAAGCCCACAGCCAAGAACAAGAGGTGGTAACTACCGCACATGTGAAGTCCAGGAACCCCCAGCGCTGGGTCAGTCACCTGGCAGCAGAGCCAACTTAGAGATGGCAGTTTGGTGACCCAGACTATTACCACCCCCAGCCCCTTGGACAGACGGGAGGGTAGGAAACGAGGAAAGCAGCTGTTGAGGTCATGCTGCATTTGTGAGGAGAAAGCATTCTGTCTCCCTCTTTCCTGTGAGAGTGGGAAACGGGGTGTGTTTCCAACCCCAAGGAAAAGGAGAGTGGTCCCAAGAGAACATGTAAATTGGGGGGCTGTTTTCAGAATGAAAAGTCTAGATTTGATCCCCTGGTTAGATACCTGCTTGGTCCCCACACTTCCTCCTCCCCGTGTGACCAGGGCCGGGAGGGACTCTCTGGAGGGAGAGGGTGTAACGGGGCCACAGGCAGGAAGACAGGCCAGGGTCATCCCTTCTGACCACCAAGAGGATGGAAAATGGATCCTGCCTAGTTGTAGCTGGTGGCTTGGCGGTGCTAGCCAGGCAAAGGGACAACTGCTGTGGGTTTGTGAAGCAAACCTCTGTCTTCCCCTCTCTCCTTCCCCGTCCAGTCCGAGGGGACGTGCCAGGATGGTGAGGGCAGGGGCCAGAGGGAGCAGATCTCACCCCACCCCTTCCCCAACCCAGCCTCCAGCCCTGATCTTAAACCCTTAGCGCTCTCAGTCTCACCAGCTCTGGGGGAAAAGAGAAAGAGCCTTAAATAGATGTGAGATCCACATTTTCAAGGGAACAGAGCTGAGTTCTTCCTAATTGCAAGTGACTGAACTTTCTGGAAGAAGGCTGAGCCTTCCCTAGTGGAGCTGCTACCCAGAAGGAAAGGCCTTCACCATGACACAGCCAGGGCAGTTCCCAGAAAAAAATAGAGCAATGCATGTCATGTTCATACCCTGAGGAGTCGCAGCTGCTCAATAAACCAGTTATGCTACTACAAACCGGTTGGCTCAGAAGCTTTCTAACACCTGGAGGCGGGAGAGTGAGGCGCCAGGGGCCACAGATGTGACCAGGGAGCCGAGCCAGGAGAGGTCTTGCTACCAAGGCCCGCTGGAGTCACACTGGCAAGGGACGGGAATGCCAGGCTGGGGCTGGATTGGAGTCGGTTCCCACTGAGGAGGGAGGCATAGGGGCCAGTGCGCACAGATTGGCGTGGCATTCTGGTGGAAGTTCATTCCAGGAAGGCTGTTGACCACTCTTATGCGCCCCGGTGACTGGTCCTCGCTGTGTAGAAGCCATGGGGAAAGGTCTGGAAGTAGGGGGACATCACACATCATGGTGCCTTTGGTCGAGCCACAGTCGTGGCCTGTGCCCTCCTCTGAGGTCACACAGTCCCAAGGCTGTAGGGTCATTGGCTGCTTGTGACACTCTCTGTCTCCCCGGACTGAGAAAGTCTCGGGCAGGGAGGGCTCTGATTCATTTCTCTCTCCCCAGCACCGAGCAAAGACCCAGCCCATAGTAGGAACTCAGTCAGTGCTTCTTGAATGAATGGCTGGATGAGTAATAGAATGACTGACTGGATGGATGGACGGACGGACGGACGGACGGACGGACGGACGGACAGATGAATGCATGAATGAACCCATTGGAAAACCCATTGTTTTCCCCTATCATGTTCCCACTATACAAAGGCACCCAGGCCCCAGACTGAGGCCTCAGATAATAGGAGATGTCTCTGTTATGAAACGTCTGTGACCTTCAGTATGACAAACCTAATAAGAGGCCTGACTAAAGCTAACTGTGCCCTCTACAATCATCACATAAAGAGCTTCAAGTGTTCACCCTCTAGTGGCCGATTGCTAGACTGCTCTGCTGCTTAGTTTCTTTTGCTGTGTTCAAGAACAGATTGGGCAGGGTTTTGTCAATTAGGGACATAAGGGACTCCATTTGGAGGCATTCCACGTTTTTGCTCCTGGAGGAAAAGACCTGGACTTTGCACATCCTGTGTCCCCGTCAGGGAGCTTCTTGCCAGAACTCAAATTCACTCCCAGCAAATGTGTATTGAGTATTTGCTGGGGGTGTAATTTATGCATTGGGTGGGGCCTTTGCGGCCTGAAAGGTATTGGAAAGGCAGGGCTGGGGGGCTGGAGTCCCAGAGCGGTCTCCCCAGGCTGCAAGCCCTGAGTGCTGCGGAGAGGTGCCCTCCTACCTGGGCATCTACTGTGGTGCTGAGCCTGGCCTGCCTTTCACAGACCAGGTATGGTAGCTGTATGGTGGGAGTGGGGAGCAGGAAGCTCCAGGCAACCATCCTGAGACTCTGCTCATCTCTGACATCTCCGGGATTTGTAGGTGACGGCTCTATGTGTATACTTTTGCAAAATAGAGCTTCATTGATTTTTCACAAATTTGATGTAGAAAAGTTTGACTCAAAATCCCTTCATGTTAACCCCCAAAAAATTTCAGCAGCACAGGAGTCAAAGAAATAAAAGAAAGGACTGTTAGGTTATTTAAACGTAATTTCAAATCGTGACAATTGCTCTTAATTTCGTCGTTGCTGTTGTTCTTAATTGTTTATTATTTACCTGGGTGGGAAAATTTCTAGTCAGTGTTTTGAGTTTAAACATCTTGATCAGAAGTTTCATATTGCCATTTCAGATGTAAAACCTGAATATTAAAAAAACAGATGCAAACTCAAGTTTCTCATTAAGAAACTTGAGGGACTTGCCTGGTGGTCCAGTGGTTAGGACTCTGCCCTTCCACTGCGGAGAGCACGGGTTCTATCCCTGGTTGGGGAATTAAGATCCCACATGCCACGCGATGTGGCCAAAAAAGAAAAAGAAGAAAGAAAAAAAAAGAAACTTGAAAATATTTTATTTATAAGTTTTATACAAATCCAATATTTAGTATTTTCTCTAATATTTTATCTTAACTATGTACTCTACGGAAAATACAATGCTTTTTCACATAGCCCTGCAGATGTCCCCAAATCCCCTCAGTTAACTCCCATGTGCGACGCAAACGTTACTATGTGTGCCATGCCATGAAAGAATGTTGGAAACCACTGGGGTAAAAGCCTGCCTATTCCACCTCAGAAGTGCTAACATTCTTCAAATCCCTGTTAAAAGTATGAAATTCTGGCATAGGCTTGGGTTTTAACAACTCAAAGCTCTTTTCACTGGAAAAATCGTATCAGAGGTCAGGCTCTAGAAAAGTTGTAAAACTTGGCTGCCAGGATCAACATGTGGCAGATTATATTTTCCAAGGATGACTGCAACAATATCTTCCCTCCCACGTGATCTTACTCTATGACTTTGACATTCCTCCTATAATGAAATGGGGTCTGTGTTTCCTCCTCTTAAATCTGGACTTGTGACTACAGTAGAAGCTATGTTGTATGACTTCCAAAGCTAGTTATAGAAAGTAATACATATTCTTCCTGGCAATTTCAATACACTGGTTCTTGGAACTCAGCCACCATGCTATGAAGAAGCCCAAGCAGCCCCCATGAGGAGGTCACATGTAAGTGTTCCAGGTCAGTTCACAGCTGATCACCAGCACCAACTTGCCAACAATGTGAGTGAGACATCTTGAAAGTGGATCCTTTGGTCCCAGCTGGAGTCAACCCAGCCGACACTGCATGGAGTGGAGATAAGTTATATCCACCCAGCCCTGCCTCAATGGCAGCTTTGTGCACAAAATAAATGATTGTTGTCATTTAAGCCACCAAATTTTACAATTAGGTATACAGAAATAGATAGCTGGCACAATGGAGAAACAAAATAATCAGCTAAAATAGGTCAGAAGAGGATAAATTAGCAATACTTATAGAAAGCTTTCAAAAATATGTGTACCCTTAAATCCAACCATTCCAATTTGGGGAATTTCATCCTAAGGAACAAATTTAAAATGCGCTCTGAGATTTAGCTATACAAATATTCTTACTGAATAGAATCCTAGAACAGTAAAAGGACATAGATAAAATCTAAGAAAACCTCAATAACAATGGACTTCAGTTAATGGTAATATATTGATATTGGTTCATTAATTATAACAATGTGTCGTATAATGTAAGAATAGGAGAAATTTTGTTTGGGGGGTATGGGAACGCTGTAAAATCCTTGAAATGTTTCTGTTAGTCTAAAACTGTTCTAAAATTAAAAGTTTATTAAAAAAAAAAACAAAACAGCAAAAAGCTGGAAACAACCTAAATGTTCCTTAGAGAATTGGGTACCTCAATTATGGTACATGTAATTCTGTTGGTCCAAACCTGATCAATCAGAATCACCTGGGGATTTTAAAGAAAAAAAAAATGAGTAGTCCCTCCCCCCAGTTCCCTTGTTGGTGAATACTAAGATTGTTTCCAGTTTAGGGCTATACAAAGAGTGATGTAATATATTTCTTTAGTCATCAATTCTTAGGTATTATTGCTTTTGATCTCATAAGACCATTCCTAGAAGTAGGTTGTCCACATCAAAGGTATGCACAGTTTCAACTGCAATAACTGAATAATAATTGTGGATAATTTTCCACAAAACTTGTAGCAATTTACACTCAGCAGTAATGTATGACTTCCCATTTCTCCACACCCTTGGCAGCCCTGGGTGTAACTAATTTCTTAAGCTTTGTCAACGTGATGTGCAAACACTGATGTCTCATTTTATCTCAATTTACATTTCCCTGATGATTATTGAACTTGAGCAAACGTCTGTTCCATTTACATTTCCTCTTTTAGGAATGTCTTCTCTATGTCCTTAATTTTTTCCCCTTCTGAATTATTTATCTTTTTTTTCTTATTATTTGGTAGGAGTTTGGTTTTTAGGGGTTTGTCTGTCATAAAAAGTTTTAGGCATTTTTTTCTCAGGCCTTCACTGGTCATCATGGCAGTCACCAACCACCTGTGGCTATATATATTTAAACCAATTTTTTTTTTTTTCCCCCCTTTGGCCGCTGCACACGGATCTCAGTTCCTGCATCCCCTGCAGTGGAAGCGTGGAGTCTCAACCACTGGACCGTCAGGGAAGTCCCTTAAACCAATTTAAATTTAATTTCATTTAAAATTCATTTCCTGAGTCACACTAGCTTCATCGCAAGGGCCCACTCGCTGTGTATGGCTCGTGACTACTGCATTGGACAGGGCAGGATAGAACATTTCCGCCACCAGAGAACATTCTACCAGACAGCGCTGTCTCAGACTGCCGTTTGTCTTTCATCTTTTCTAGGTGTCTTTGTCTTGGCCATCCCTAATTTGAAATATTTGTAGAGTTAAATCTGACAGCGTTTTCTTCATGGCTATTAAGTATATATTTCTTGCTTATGAGAACCAACCTTTTCCCAAGGTTATGTTTTTTTTAAACTTCCATTTTTTACTTCTCATATTTTTATACTTTTTCTCATTTAGATCTTTAGCACACAAAGAATTTATTTTCACATAGGGTGAGGCTGTACGTCTGACTTTATTTTCTTCCAGATATGTAGCAATATGATTTGTGAAATAACCCTTCTCTTATCAATGCAACAGTTTGTTTTTAATGCTCAGTTGTAGAATGTCTGTGTAATCAGACTGTGATTGTTTTTATTTATTTATTTATTTTTGGCCCCAATGCGCAGCATGTGGGATCTTAACTCCCCGACCAGGGATCGAACCCACGCCCCCTGCATTGTAAGTGAGGAGTCTTGACCACTGGACCACCAGAGAAGTCCCTCGTTTTTCTTTATGAATTGGGCTTTGCTCTCGTCCCTAGACAGCTCTGTCCCACTGTTGGACAGTCAACACCCAGCTGCCTTTTCATCTAGATCTATATGGCCAATTAAAGATGGGGAAACTGAGTCCTGGGAATGGCAAGTAAACAGCTTCAGGTGACAAGAGGAAAGATAAAGGGACAAGGATGTGGCGGTGAGAGGCATTTTGAGTGCAGCCGTCTTGCAGGCTGGAGGACGTCACCGTTCCATCTCCATTTCCTGCATATCTGCCACGTGGCTCTTCCACCACCGGTTCCCAGGCTCGGCTGCAGGGAGACAGAGATGACGTAGACCTGAAGCCCCAGTTCCCTCACCACGTTCCATTCTCACGGGCTCCAAGACCTGCTCCCCGGCTGATACATAGGGCGCTCTCAGCGACCACCCTCTGGGTGCCTCTGGGCACCTCTGGGTGCCTGGCTGCAAAAACGTGCTTGGTACCAGGAAACCGTGCATCAGATTCAAATGAAAGCACCAGTAGGAGGCTCCCCTCAGAGGAAGAACTGGCTATGTAATTTGCAGGGCCCAGTGGAAAATGAAAATGCAGGGTTCCTTGTTAAAAATTAAGAATTTCAAGTTGGTGACAGCGGAGGGTCTAACCAAGCCTGAGGCCTTTTTTAGCATGGCGCTGTGGAGCCAGCCCTGCTCCTAGGGGTTACAGGCCCAGGGAATTGGGCCCGCCACCTAAGCTCCCTCCCCACTCAAATGGAGGCGCTCTCATCCTCCTGGCACCAGAGCCCTGACTGCAGAGGTTGGTGGTGCCCCACTCCAGCCACTCCCAAAGCCCCAGACTGTGCCCCCCAATCAGGGGCTCTGCTTTAATCCTACTAATTTAGAAACTTCGGCTTCACAGTGACCCCCAGCCCCCGACCCCATCTTCACGACAGCACATCCGAGTCAAAGCCAAGGGTGTGACCTGTGGTTGTGGACACAGCCCCTTGGACCACAGCAAAATGAGTGAGAAGCCAGCTCTGGGCCGCAGGAAGCACAGACCCCGGGCTCTGGAATCAGGTAGACCCAGTCCAAATGCATCTCTATCACTTACCGTCTACATAACTCTGAGCCTCTGCTAGGGATGCCTAGATCTGCTCCAGAAGCTGCCATAAGGATTAAATGAAGTGAGACCCAGTGCCTGGCACAGAGCAGAGGCTTATGAATAGTCACTTTGAAGGAGAGGCAGTGTAGCCAAGTGGTGAAAGCTTGGACTGCCTGAAAAATCCCAGCTCAGCCCCTTACCAGCTGTATGGCGTTAGGTCACATTCCTAAACATCTCTCTGCCTCAGTTTCCTCAGAAGTAAAATGGAGATGATTTTAATAGTACATTCCTCTTTGTGTTATTTTTAAGGGTTAAATAAGGTAATGGTAGATGTAGAGAACAAATGTATGGACACCAAGGAGGAAGGGGTGAGTGGGATGAATTGGGAGATTGGGATTGACACATATACACTATTGATACTATATATAAAATAGATCACTAATGAGGACCTGCTGTGTAGCACAGGGAACTCTACTCAATGCTCTGTGGTGACCTAAATGGGAAAGAACTCTAAAAAAGAGGGGATATATGTATATGTATAGCTGATTCACTTTGCTGTACAGCAGAAACTAACACAGCACTGTAAAGCAACTATACTCCAATAACAATTAATAAAAATAAATAAATTTTTATATTATATGAATAAATAAGTAAATAGGTTAATGTTTGCCACTCAGGTTAGAACACTGCCTGGCACATAGCAAGAGGTATGTGAGTATTTGTTTATTGATGAGATAAAGAATTGTCTACGGTCATGTAGGGTTTGGGGCAGAGTTGAGGGGCAGGTCTGCTCCAGCTTTTTCACCGAGGAGCCTAAGCAGGCCCTGTGGGTTCCCTGATCCTGTGCTTGGGTCTTCTGGCCACTTAATGGACCTAATGATTGGGGCCTTTGGGCTGTTGCAAGAATCAGACTTGCCTCTGGCACCAAAGTGCTGATAAGCGAGATGCAAATGTTGGCTGCTGTCATGGCGATTCTTTTTCTGGTCATCAGAATCCCTGACCTTGTGAGGCCACATAAGGGGCACAGGATCCATTCAGTAATGTGAACTGTTAGCCTGCCCTGTGGCTGGCATTGTGCTAAAAGCTAAATATATGGAGGCGAGTTGGAGGCCCTGCCCTCCAGAAGCTCACTTTCTCCTGTTTATGGCGGACAAATAAACACCAGACTTATACTGGACAGAGGGGAGTGTTGCAGGAGATAGAGTGGGCTGGGGGGTGGGTGTGGTCCCGGGGGCAGGAAAGGCTTCCTAGCAGGGGCATATTTAACTAGAGGCCTGGCTATGCCTCTCACTAGCTGTGTGATCTGAGCCAGGGACCGAGACCTCTGTGAGCTTTAGTTTCGTCATCTGTAAAGGAGGTAAAGAGTGAATTAAGCAAGATAATGTGCACGCAATGCATGAGTGGTAAATAATAGATGTTGCTTCCCCGCTCTTTTCTCTCCCAGCCATGAATATCAATGATGACAGAAATGGGAGGGGCTCCTTCCCCCAGATTCAGACCGAGCAAGTTCACCTAGAGGTTGCCGTGGGCTGAGGGCTGGAGGCCGGAGGGGCCTGGGATCTGAGCTGTTTAGATCTCCATCTGGGATGAAGGGAATTTCCTGAAGCTGGCTTTGCTGTCCCTCGTTCCTTTTATGAAACACTGGCCTCTTCCTGCATCCATAAAGATGAGGACATTCTTTTGCAGGGATTTAATTTCGGGGCTGCATGCCTGGCCCCTGAGAAAGTCCAGGCTTCCTCCTCCTTTTAAATCTAACCCGGGCAGCTTTGTGCGCTCCAGACAAGACCGCATTCCCCTTAATGCTCCTGGAATCGCTTACTCACACCGAAATCCGCTGCCTCAGGGCTTTTTCCAGCCAGAAATAAGCCTCCTTTTCATGGGCAATCAGGCAGCAGCCTGGAGCAGAGAGCGGGAGGGGGGGCCTGCATGCCCTGTTGGGTCTCTGTAGACAGTGCTGGGCACGGGGCCCTCCCCTCTCCCTGACCCCAGGCGATGAGCCCTGGGGAGGCCCCCAAGCCTGGGGAGAAGATGTGCAGAGACAGAAAAGTTATCTACATCTGCAAAGGGGAAGCTGAGGCTGGGCGTGACCCCGGATCTGCTTGGGTCAGTACCTGGGTTTAAACCACACAGATTTCCTGAATCACCATCCAGAGTCCCCACTCTCTTATGGCTGAGGTCGCCTTCGGTACTTGCCGGGAGCTATGTATTGTGCTGTGCCTGACTTAGTATCTGGGGGCAGGAGGTGAATACACTCAGAAGAGTGGGTCCAAAGGTGGGAAACGTCCACCAAAGGCCCTCTGCTCCTCTTCTTGGGGAGGTGACACACAAGCTTGAATCTCTAAAGATTGTGTTTGGTGGAGGACGGGGGGTGCGGGGATTCACGTTGCCTCTGTGCCCAGCAGGTCTGGGAGGCTTTTCGTCAGCAAATCTTTAATGTGAGCCCACCGTGTGCCGTGTATCATGCATGCCAGATGCCGGGATTCAGGGGGGAATAGGGTTGACAAAGCCCGCCAATCTCTGTAGCACGAGGGGTGGAAGGAGCATGGGCCGCGGATCTGGAAGAGGTGAACTTGGTCCCCACCCTTCCGCTTACTGGCACTGTGTCCTCAGGCAGGTGATCTATTTGGATGGCAGTGTCCTCATCTGCAAAATGTGTGTGACCCTGAAACCTGCCTCTCAGGACTCTCTAGAGGGATCAGCTGATGCTCTGTAAGTGAAAATGTCCATCCGCTCTCTCGCCTGTCGCCGCATCTGCGAACTGAGGTCTGACCTCTGCCGTACGTCCAAGGTCGCTCCGGGTAGTACGTGCAGTGGTTACACACCCTGCCCTCACGATCTGACAGTCCTGGGTTCACATTCTGGCTCTGCCACTTACTGTGTGACCTGCTGCATGGTACTTAGCCTCTTCGGACTCCTGTATTCCCAACTGTAAACTGGAGATGATAACAGTAGTACCTAGCTCAGACTGTGGGTATGATAATTAAAGGACGTAATTCAAAAGTAAATTTAAAAATTATTAAAATTTAAAAGTAAGGGACTTTGCACAGAGATGTTCCCCATCAGCCCTAAAGAAATGTGAGCTATACTTTTAATCATTAATATTCTTATAATCCAAAGGCTAATCCAAGGTATTTTTCTATGTTGCCACATGTATGTCTTTGGACCGGTGCAAAAAAAAAAAAAAAAAAAAAAAAATGGGAAACACGCTGCACAAAGACAGAGTTATGAGGAACTGTGGAAACAACCCAACACCTTTGGAGAATTGACTGCAAAGCTAGATGCTCTGTTGGTATTGTTCTGCGCTCAACAGTGTCTTGCCAGGTGACCACCAGGTGCTTCCAGCGTCACATGCCATGCAGGAGGATGGGGAGTTCTCAGCCCCCTTTCTACACAGCCCCTTCACTGTCCCGCCAGCCCCTAGCTGGCCTCTTTCTGTCCAAAGGAGGTGCTGAGTCTCTGCGCTGTGCTGTCTGCTCCTCCCAGCAGCCTCTGCCCATCCACCCCACGGCCTCTGGAGCCGTTCTCCGTACTCCTGGACCCAGAGTGGAGACCTCCAGGTGCTGAGTCCCCTCTGGTAAAAGAAGAGGGGGGGCCTCAGCCACCTCTTAGAGCAGGAAGGGCCAGGAGGGGACATTCACTCCAACGTTGGCCCCCAGGTTCTACTGAGCTTAAAAGGAAACTGAGACATGATAAAGGTTAAAGATTTCTCTCGAGTCATAACAGGAGTCAAGGTCTCAGCCAGGGCTAGAAGACGGGCTGTCGGACGACCAGATTATAGCTATAGATTGGGTCACCTGGGCACAGCTACAGTGCCGTGTCTGGACTGGTTAAATCAGAATCTCTGCGAGTGGGACCCAGGCATCAATGTCTAGCACCCAAGGCTGTACAGCACTGCATTAGAGCGAAGAGACCCCCACGTGAACACTAAAGGCCTTGGTTCACATTCTACTCAAAGCCCAAACCGTATGCCGGAGATTCTGATGTAATTGACAGCGCACCAGGATCATTCAAGACTCCCAGATGATTCCAACGTGCAGCTACACTTGAGAACCACTGTTTTAATGTAGCATCTTAATGTAACTTTAAAACTCTACTTTACTCTCTAAGGAAGATCATAATACTTCACTGTAGCCAAAAAAAAAAAAAAAACAAACCTTACCTGTTCAGTCGAGATGCAATCCACTGCCTGTTCATCTGTATTCACCTTCCAGGAAATAGAAGCATTTGTAGTTAAGGGAACATTAATCCCCGATTTTGTCTTTCCAAGTAGGTGTAGTTAGACTTGCTTGCGTGTCACTCGATTAAATCATTTGCCAATTCAACAGAGATTTATTGTTTGCTTTAGTATAAGCAAAGTTTAAAGGATAATTCTGAATCAACAACATTATAAATAACCATCTTTAATATAACAGAAAGAAGATAAGTTTAGTTAGCACCATGAAACATCCTGTGTTAACATATGGTCCTTATAAATTGAGTTTAGTGAGTGTCATTTGTTGAGGAAAATGTCTGGGATGGGACTTTCTCACGAATCAGATGGAAATTCCTGCTCTCTCTTTTTTTTTTTTTTTTTAAAGTAAGATTGCCTAAAATTCCAAAGCCTTTTAGCCTCTTTATTACCTCCCAACTATGATGAGGAAGCCTCAGGAATAAGCACCCCAAACACTCCACCGCTGCTCTCATGGGGGAGACCCTAAAGGCAGTCACAGGGAGCACATTTTGAATAAGGCAAGTGAAGACCTCCCCGAGAACAAAACCCCAGGGCTGCTCCAGCATCCTCCGGCAGGCAGCACAGCCCAGGGCCCCCGATGCCCGCATGGTCCTCCTCCCTCCCCCTAGGATCCCCTGCTGCCCTTGGGCATCCAAGCAGGAACATCAGGTTTCCCCAACACGCAGGTGACCCTCGGGGCCTCTGGAAGCTGTGAGTGTCAGTCACCTACTCTTATCAGTTCTCCGTCCAACACTTAGAGTTACAAAGCTGGCTGGAAAAGTGATAAGGGGATGTGACTGGCTGGCAATGACATTTTGATGAAGTTTTGAGGGACAGGAAGAAAACAGACTTTTGATTTCCAGGTCAAAGCCTCTCGTGCCCTGCTGCTTGGCTCCGGCCTCTCCCCAAGTCTCTCCTTCTGACATTTGGCAAGGCTTTTCTGTTTCTGCACACTCAAATGGAGGCATGCAGACCTGGATCGCTATAGAAAGTCGTGGATTCTTTGCATTTTTCAAAAAAAATTAAATGTTTAAATTAAGTTACATTTTTAAATGAATAAATAAACCAAAGTTAGCAAAGTCTTTACCCAACAGCTCTTGCAGGTCTGAGGCAGGCCACCCGGCATGTTCTCCTCCTCCCGGGCTCTGGGTCTAAGCTCACACCCACATGCCATTCATAAAGTCCCTACTCTGAGTCTCCTCCTCCTGCCAGGATTGGTCCTCCAGAGGTGCTGGCCCCAGGCCAGGACCCATCAGCTGCAAATCTGCTCGAGCTGGATGTGTCCACTGTGCTGTGTGGCCTTGATGGGATGAGGCTAGGGTGGGGTTCGGGTCTAAATGTGAGCTCTGCTGCATCCAAGCTCGCCCATCGTGTCAGATTCTTCCCTCTTGACAGTTGACCATCCACACTGATCTGTACACAGACTCTTTGGAAACCAAACACTACTGACATGGCTTCAGTTGTGGAGAGGTTAATGTGTTTCTCTATGTCAGGATGAAACCAAGAATAATAGCCAGCTTTCAGGAATGGGTTTCTACAGAGCAGTGCATTGTGTGAAGTATTGCATTGTATAAAGATCATCAACTTGGATCCCAACTGCCTGCCACCCACTTCCTAGTTGTGTGACCTTTAGCAAATGACTGAATCTCTGAGCCTTGGTACCTGATCTCTGAAACAGTACCACCTAACTCCCAGGCTTGCTGTGAGAGTTAAATGAGAAGAGGGATGGAAAGTGTGTATGCTTATATTTAGGTTCAAATCCCATGTCAGGCGCTTCCTGGTGACAGAGCCTTCAGCAGGTCTCTTAAACTCTCTAAATTTTAGCTTCTTCTTTTGCAAAGTGGGGATTCTAATAGCTACCTCAAGGGGTTGTTCTGAGGATTAAAATAGATATATGGTACAAGGTTAAGAGCATGGCCCTTGTAGTTGATTGGCCTGGATTTAAATCCTGACTTTGTCAGTTACTGGCTCTGTGTAAGTCACCCAGCCTCTCAGAGCCTCACTTTCCACATCTGCAGAATGGCTGTGACTCTCCTGACAATCCTACCTCAGGGCTGTAGTAAAGGTTAAAAAAACCCTAAGCACAGAGAATTCAACAGAAGTGCAGCTGGTATCATTAACAAGGTAACACAATCACCGACAGTGACCTTGACGCAGGAGATGCCCACCAGGTGGCAGCTATTTCAACTAATGTCCAAAATGTGCATGGCTTGGGCCACTTGGATGGCTTCTCCAGGGTCAGGCCAGTCAAGTCCTGTCCTGTGGAGCTTCTGCTCCGTCTGTGTCCTATAGAGAAGGCACCCCGTCTCTATAGGATGACCCCACAGGGCTTTGGAAACCAGAACCAAGCGATTATACAGTCCCAGCCTTCTGACTCTTGAAGGTGAAGTATCAAGGTCCAGGGCTCAGAAAAACAAACGGAATCAGGGTCTCTGGGCAATGGAACAATCGAGCCAGTCCCAGGACTCGAGGAGGTGAGTTCAAGGAGGCCAGGTGTGTGGGAAGAAGGAAGGCCCTGACCTGTGATGGTCTGAGCTCACTCCAGAGTCCCTAGGGTCAGCCATTTGGGGAACCTAGGACTATACGGTGACAATACACGTGTTCCTATGTTGTCCAACTCCCTTGTTTTACACATAGGAAACCAGAGCCCAGGTTGAAACTCAGCCAAAATCCCAAGGATGCAGCTCTTGTCTTTGAACCTAGATCAGAACATGTATATGGTGCAGATCAGAAGCAGGTGTTTGCAGAGAGTGGATAGGAGTCCTGAGCAGTGGGAGGAGGGTGAAACTGGCAACTGACCAACCGCTGGACCCGCAGGACCCGGTCAACACCCCCCAAAGACCCAAATTGTGACAGAAGAGAAAATGCAGTGGTTCATTTCCTCTTCCATGAAAGCAGTTGCCCCACTGCAGGGATCCTATAATCCTTACCTTCACAGCAGGTGCCACAGTCTCTGTAACACTAAACAGTAGCTTGGAAACCAGGAAGGTACTCTGGAATGTTCAAACGTGGAGGGTGTCTAAAAATACAACTCCTTGCTCTCCTCCATGGCCAATCTACAAGCTAATGCTTTGGCAGGTGGAAAGAGCTCAAACACCCCTCTCCTCTCGTCTTGCTTCCCTAGTCCAAATGATGTTCACAGTTGGGTGTGTACATATATATATATATATATATATATATATATATATGTCTTATAACCTTTCCATGGGATTCACTTGCATGGGGCTTTTTCATTATCATTCGATTCATCCCAC
Organism: Eschrichtius robustus; assembly: GCF_028021215.1. NCBI lineage: Eukaryota > Metazoa > Chordata > Mammalia > Artiodactyla > Eschrichtiidae > Eschrichtius > Eschrichtius robustus. The sequence continues at coordinate 168,155,569 of NC_090824.1, forward strand.
AGGCATTGATGAGACCATTTATTGCCAGGGATGGCTTGAGCCATTGGATAGAGGAGGGGATTCAGTCTCTGAGCTCAAGGAAATGAGAACCCAGGGCTGATACTGACCCACATGCTGAAGGGGGCCATTCACTCTGTCTGGGGGAGACTGAGAAAAGTGACATTTGACCTCTGCCTAGGAGCAGAGAAGCGGGAATGGATTGAAAGGTGAAGGGAGCAGCTTGTGAAGGTAGGAAGATGTGAAGCAAGGACTTGGTTGGGGACCAGCAAAAAGCCCACCGTGAGGTGATGGTGTAAAATGAGGCTGGAGGTATAAGATCAGGGTCAATCACAACACCTTGAATATCCGGTTAATTAGTTTGAGTCCTACCTGGCAGGCAACAGGAAGCCCTGGAGCTCTGAGGAAAGTCACATCTGATTCAAGGAAATAAGGACAAAAGGTTTGGAAAGAGAAGGGCTGCAGAGGAACAAACTGGACAACTGCTGCTCAGCGCGGCTGAGAGGTGGGAAGAGTTGGAATTAACACAGTGGCAGTCGCAATGGTGCCCTTTAATTTTAAACTTAGCACGTTCTTTAAATAACTATATCATGCAAGTAATGATACTTAAATTTGGATAACGTCTACAGTATGTAGGTGCTGCTGGACTCAGCTCATCTTCATATAGTATTTCATTTCATCCTCTCAACAACCCTGAGTAGTGTGTATCTGGGGTGGGCTCCGCCCTTCCTGGGGGCAGCAAGGGTCATGGGAAGCTATCAGGGCAACAGAATGTCAAACTCAGAAAACTCTCCCAGGAGAACGAACTCCATTCCAAGGTCCCCTCCAGATGGCAAGGCCACCAAGTGGAAAAGGGGTGACAGTCACAGGGCAACCCTTGTATTATTTACACAGGTCACGGCTATGCCAGAAGGAGAGACCCCAGGCATACGCCATGTGCAGGACAGGACACCCATGGGCTGCAGGCTCAGGACAGACCTTTGATTGTCCACCCAAGCTTTGCTCCATTGATCTTACCCCCACAGCTGCACAACTCACTCCGGTCCATCTTCCCTGGCTAAGTCATAAGACCATGTACTGCTCTGTCTCAGTTAGGACTTTGTCAGCACATGGTTTTTATTACTAAAATGCATCAACACGAGGAAGGGACCCCTAGCCAGAGAGTCTGGAGGGACTGCCTGCACAACACAGGTTGCCCCCTGGCTCACTCACTCTGTGACCCCAGAACTGAAACACTCTCCAGCCTCCCTCTCCTCCTTTTGTTGTGTTTTCGTGACTTTTTACCAAAAGACATTCTAAAACCACTTATGGACATATCATGGGTGCACTAAATATATACCCTCTAAAATATACTTTTATGGACGTATTTGACTTGAGTTTTCCCACTTCCAATACGATAAATTTTCTTAGGGATTAGTTCTACTCAAAGCATCACCATTTTCTTTTTATAGAATAAAAAACAGATTCAGAGAGGTTAAGCGACTTGCCTAAGGCTTCACAGCTTGTCAGAATTGAAGCCCAGGTATTTCTGTCTCCAGCGGTTTCTCCTACATCACCCTCCCTTTCTAAGTGCACAAACAAGTGAATAGGCATCACCTTCAACACTGCTCACAAACATTCCAAGTCACGCATGCCTTTTTTTTTTGAATTTTAGAATTTTATTTACTTTTTTATACAGCAAGTTCTTATTAGTTATCCATTTTATACATATTAGTGTGTATATGTCAATCCAAATCTCCCAATTCATCCCACCACCATCACCCCCCCCGCCCCCCGCCACTTCCCCCCCTTGACACATGCCTTTTAAAACAATGTACTGTTCATTAGCCCAGAAACCAAAGGACGGTCATGGTCAAGGAGGCAGGCCTGAGGATGAAGCGAAATAATTGCTGAGCTGCCGAGCCACACCGTGCTCATCTTTCATGGGCACCCTGTCCAAGAAGTTCCCCTGCGATCCCACCTGGTGCTTTCTGTAACTCCTTTGGCCTTGGATGACTCTCGTGGGTTATGAAATCCCCACCTCCCAGGTCTCCGGCTGGGCGGTCTGTCACAGTCACTTTGCATCTCACATAATCCTTTCCTGCCGGCTGACTGGCTCCACCACAGCCTGTCTGCCCGCCAGGGTTAGTAAGTTCCTTATGGGCGGTGCTGATGGCGACCTGCAACCGGCCAACCCCCTCCCCCTGAAGCTGGAGAGATGTACTTGCCCCACGGTTGGGGGTATAACAGGCCACGGAAGGAGCGGGCAGCATCAGGACAGGTGGAGGGAAGGAGAATGCTGAGTGCTGGGCCCCTTCCAGAGCAGGCTGCCCTGCCCGGCTGCATTCAGGGGCCACGACCTGTCTCCTCCCCGGTCTCCATCCGGTTGGGCTCACTTCACCCAGTTTAATGCGCTCAGGAATGTGCTCCGTTGAGACACCCAGTGTTTGCTTTGGCCCCTTTGAGCCGAAACGTGCCCCGGGCTCTGCTCATCCACCTGCAGGCTTGCTCGATTCAGTCCTCAGAGAACATCCAGGGGCAACAGGTGACCTACGCCCAGAACAGGGCTCAGTGCCTGCATTTAATATGTTGTGAAGCATGATAAACATCCACCAGGCCTGGCCTGCAGAGATGGCACGGACCCCGTCCTGGGAGCCAAGGAAGCCACATGGCTTTGAAGTTGGTTCCAGCTCGGTTCCTCCTGCCTCAGAGCTGGAGGTGGCAGGTCAAGAACCAGCTACTTCCCTCCCTGAATACCTCTCAGTTCTGAGGGCCACGGGCAGCATCTGCTCCCTCTGAAGCCCACATGGCCATCTGAACGCTGGTCTAGGAAGCACTGTGTGCTGGCTCTGAGCTGGGGTCCTGGGACGCAGCTGAACCAAAGCTCCCAGGCTGGGGAGCAGGGAATGTGGGCAGGCAAAGCAGCACACTTGATGTGATAGAAGAGGGAAATAGGGGCGTGGAAATGGGGCCCAAAGTCCCAAATCAAACTTGGGATCTGGTTACAATTTCATCCTAACTCGGGGCCTCAGTATATAAGAAAAGATAAGAAAAAAAATTTGATTTTGGAATGGTTCCAGAAAACCTGGGTCGTCAGCTTGAAAGTGGAACTCAACTCAGAGCCAGGCAAGGAAACTGTGTCCAAGCGCAGGCAACTGGACGGAGCCTTTGAGCTGGATCTCAGAGGGAGGGTGGGCGGAAGTGGCTGGAGAAGTGGCCCAGCACAGACCGGGAAGTGTCTAGAAGGCCAAGCAGAGGAGAGTGGCCTCTGTCCTGAAAGGTGAGAGGAGCTGTGAAAGGATGTGAAATAGCATCTCACACACCTGTTTGTCCTTTGCTTAGTCCCTGTCTCCCCCACTTGAACGCAAACACCAGGAAGACAGGAACTTTTTCTGTTTTGTTCCTTGCTGCTTCCAACGTGCCTAGAACAGAGACTGGCAGATAGTAGATACTCAATAAATATTTGGTGAATGAATGAATGAGCAGGGAAAGGATTTATTGAGAGAGGGGCTATTGAGGAATTTAACTTTTTGTTAATACTGGTTCTGGTGCCAACACCCTTTGAAAAAAAAGACTCAAATTTGTTGGAGGGAGGCAATTGCTGGGGGGTTAGAAGACCAGGGTTCAGGTCCCAGATCTGCACCTTGCTCTCCAGGAGAAAGAAAGAAAGCCAAAGGTACAAGCTGCTTTTCAGAAACCTCCATGCTCAAGACGCCATGTCACTACCAGCCTACCAGCCACCCTTCGGCAAGCTTCTACACACTTCTTTCTCAACTGGTTGCTTCTCAGTCATGGGGAACACTCATAAACGTGTTCTATAAAGACCTCACAGACACACCCCACCTTGTTCTGGGAGCCTCAAGGCTGCCATTGCCCTCACAGCCCACTCCTGTCTCCTCTGCCCGTGTTCAGAGCTCTGCACACACTGGTCCCCACCCTGATATTTGTCCAAGATATTCTTGTATAAAGCCTATGTCTCAGCCACATCAGACCAGCCAGTGAAACACAAACATGTTCTCAACGTGCCCTTTTCCATACCTTTGTCCATCATGGTTTTCTTCATGCACATTGCCCGTTCTATCCAAATTCAGAGCCGAGCTCAGATGCCTCTGAGATGCCTGCCTGATCCTGACGGTGGGAAGGAAAGCCCTCTGCTCTGTTCTGGCCCAGCCCTGCATTCACTCCTTCTCTCTCCTGGTCTTTATTTCCCTGTGTCTCACTCCCACTGTAGTTATTGTTTACTACATCTTCTCTTGAGTTGCCCTGAATGTCGAGTGTTCTGTCTGCCATGGTGGATGCTTGCAAAAACTTATCAAAGTGGGTGGTGTCGCACCTTCTAAGATTTCCTTCCCTACAACAATGGTACAGACAGAATGAGGGAGAAAAGGTGAATTTATGAACCTTCAGCTAATTGGCATTGGCTGGGAGCATGTCCATGAGAAAACCATCAGGCCGTCCTCATTTACACGATACTCTTGGGCATCTAAGTTCCACGCGTGTCCTTATTTCCACCCTTGAACTTCTCCCTCATGGGGTCTCAGTCATTGTTCTGTCCACAGACTCCTCCCACATTCCATAAGTTCCTCCAACATCATGTGATCTCAACATAGTCACACCCGCATGCGTCAAGCCCAGGCCTCCAGCCTCCTGCCGAAAGAGACATCTCCTTCTAATTCAATACAATCTCTGTCTGCCAAACGCAATGGAACATCAAAAGACTCCCAAACTTGCATAAGTACATGTGGAATCTCTCTCAAGATATATTTCTTATGCACTCGAATACAATGAGCAGCCAAGAAAATCAGAAAAAATTCCATGCAGCATCAGTAGGAGCAGATGTTGTCAATGCCCCACCCATATCCTCTTGGCGTCACCATTCCTGTACATGCCTGTGGCTGCAAACATCTGCAGTGCTCTATCCGAGGGATTTTTCTTGGCTTGCGCCAGGGACCAGCTGGACACGCTGGGGAATTAGCACCTCTGGGGGGAAAATACCCCAGAGACCTCACCCTCTGGTGGGCAACTCTGAGATACGTTCTCCCGGAGGTCTCCAGCAAGACTGAGCCCCAGTTGCCCATGGTAGTAACTTGCTCATACCCTCTGTATTGGTCTCCTTCTCTTCCCTGTCTCACTTCCCCAGTCAGCCTCCTAACTAAACCAGTTGTACTCAAGTCTTTGTCTAAGAGTGTGCTTTGGAAGATCCCAGCCTAAGACGATCTCCCTGCCGTTTTAAACCCCTTCTGCCAAGAATATAATATGTGCTTCTCCTCCATGCCCAAGCCCTCATTTCTATCTGGAACCAGCAGGAGAAAAACGGAAGAAGTTCTAAAACAAAGTAAGACCCTCTGGGATAGCAGTCACACATCATCAAATTTTAGAAGTATGATGTCTATAGGGATTGGCCAAATTCAGCTCTGTACTTCTCAAGTGGGGCATCTAAAGACATCCAAGGAGAAACAAGTTGCCCAAAGTCACCCACCAGGTTAATGACAGAGCTGGAACTAAGACTTGAGTCTCTCCACTCTCAATTTCAAGGCTGGATCCTCTATGCCATGTTGCTGTGAAAGGGTTTAACCAAGTGGCAAGTCCCTCCCAAGGTCACTGGTTAAGTTCACAGCCAAAGAAAAACAAGTTCTAACATTCCAACTCTCTCCTGTGAACCTTGCAAACACTTAAAAGAGAACGTACCTAGCCCTTTCCAAGCCCACGTGTCTAGATGGCAAAGAGAAGTCAATTCTAGGAGCAACGACCCACACAGTTTAGGCCCAGGGAGGGTTTGCTGTAATGGCAGTCATTCAAGTAATAGCCGCATCTCCATACCTCTTCTTGGTCTTGTTCAGGGAGACCCAGGGCTTACTAGCAGAGAACAGAGATTCTCACTTTCTAGTTGAACAGTCCAATCCGTAAGAAGGGAAAGATGGAGCTCAAAAAAAAAATCGTATTCAAATGCTTACATATTTTCCATAATACACCGCACAAAATAGGGCAGCTGCTGGGACAGCAGAGCCAGAGATCGCATAAGAAAGACCGGCATGGGGACATGGGCTTATGTTTCTAAAAGGCAGCGAAATGCTACTTAAGAGTGAGTGCGGGTCTGTAATTCCGGCGATCCTCTGCTCAGCTGGGTCCCCTCGTGTCCTGTCTGCTTTGTCCTGGCCCCACTGGTGAGGACACATCAGACTTTCACAAAGGGGTAGCTTTCTCCTGAAGCACACGAGAGCTGCTTTTAGAGCTGTGAACCTATCTGCCTCTCAGCAAAAGTACCTTGATTATGTATCGTGAAGGTGGAGTGTAAGCGAGGCCCAAAATACCCCCTGGCCCATGTACACACACAACCCAGGTGTAGAAAGTGGGAATCTTCTCATGTCTTCAAATAGCTTTAAAAACAACATATTCTATTAAAAACAATATACTTTGGTTTTCCTTGCTTCTCAGGATGTCTTCAAATATATTGAAGACAATCTATTTTAATTTTTATGACATTATTTCTATAAACAAGACATTTTAAAGTGAAAACTGCAAAGTGGATTAAAATGTCCCTACTCTTTGATCCTTCAAGCTCCCTTCTCGGCACCCCCCTCCCAGGCAAGCAACAGAAAATAGAGTAGTCTACGCCCAGAGATGCTTTATTCGGCGTTGCAGATCACAGCCAAAAAAACCCCGGAATAACCAAAATGGCCACTAGGAAAAGTTCAGTGAAAGAATCGGGTGCATCCATTCTATGTGAAGTGGTATGGATAGTGTCATGGTTCTAAAACATGTCCTCAAATTCTTTGACACGCACTCCATCAAGAGGTGGGGTCCACGGCCCGCCCCTCCAGTCAGGGGGTGGTGATCGTGGCTGCCTTGAGGAGGAAAATGAGGAGGAAGGAATGCTGTGTGGCTCCCGGGCTGGGTTAGAAAAGACCACACAGGGACTTCCTTGGTGGTCCAGTGGTTAAGATTCCACGCTTCCACTGCAGGGGGTGTGCGTTCAATCCCTGGTCGGGAAACTAAGATCTCACATGCGGCACAGCGTGGGCAAAAAAACCCAAAAAACAGAAAACCCAAAAAATAAATAAATTAATTAAAGTCTTATTAAAAAAAAAAAAAAAGAAAAGGCCACACAGCTTCTGCCTGTCTCAACTTGGGACACTTGCTCTAGGACCCTTGAACCACTATAGACAGAGTCAGCTGCCCTGAGGCCGCCGTGGGGAGAACAGGACGCCCCAGAAGCCCAGCTGTGTGAGTCTTCCCAGCCCAGGCGCCAGATGTGAGAACAAAGAAGACTTCGTTCAAGGGAACCCTCACGCCAACTGCCTGATTGACCGTACATGGGAAGCCCGGCTGAGAAAAATCAACATTGTTATTGGTTGAAGACACTGTTTGGGGGATGGGTTGTTACATCACAGTGAATAACGGAAACAGAGGTTCCAAGAAGTGTTGGATCTTACTCAAGGTCACATAACTAATAAGGAGGGAAGCCAGAGCTGGAATCTGAACCCTGGGTCTTCAGTGTGGGGACATTGACAAGCGTACAGTCTTTTCTGCTACAGCACGAAAGAGTTCATGTTGCTTGGTAAACAGAAGGAAGATGTCGATCTATGACAGAACCCTCCTTGGTTCCTATGTGACTTTTCCCAGTGTATCAGTATTTGGGGTCAGCAAGTATGCAAAGTACACGAGCACCGCTGAAGGTTGCAGGCTGCCAGGAAAACAGTGCTGGGATGGGATGCCCCTCGTGTCTCTCTTCGCCTAGGGGCTCAGTCCACCACATGGGTTCCTTGGGCGATGTTTCCTGCCCAGGTCTCCCTGGTATTTGTGGATTTTGCTCTTGTCTCCTGACCTCAGAAGCCTCAACCCCTCCCTACATTAGGTCAGAAATGCCCGCTCTCCCACAACTGGCTCTATAAGCCAGTCTAAGCTCTATAGACAGAGCTTACATTCCCCAGAGTCCGGCAGTCCCCCACCTGGTCCAAGACACTCATTTCCCTTACCTGCCTGGCCGTGCAGACGTTTGAGTTGGCAACCCTTGACTTAAGAACCGAGACGTTCTTCAGTATGGAGACGCGTCTGTCTCTACCTAACCCAGGGCATCCTCTACTGGTTCAACCACAGAACTAACTCTCAACCCACCTCCTACATACTGCCGACTGCAGTGTTCCTAAGGAGGCGCAAAATAGGAAAAGCTGCAGGGTCTTCTTTTTTTATTATTATTATTAATTTTTATTGGAATGTAGTTGCTTTACAATGCTGTGTTAGTTTCTGCTGTACAGCAAAGTGAATCAGCTCTATGTATACATATATCTGCTCTTTTTTGGATTTCTTTCCCATTTAGGTCACCACAGAGCACTGAGTAGAGTTCCCTGTGCTATGCAGCAGGTCCTCATTAGTTATCTATTTTATACATAGTAGTGTATGTATGTCAATCCCAGTCTCCCAGTTCATCCCACCCCCTCTTCCCCCTTGATATCCATAAGTTTGTTCTCTACGTCTGTGTCTCTATTTCTGCTTTGCAAGTAAGGTCTTCTAATTCTACTTATCAGCACCCGGTTATTAACAGACTCTAGCCTTGGTGAGCTTACTTCCTTCTGTAGATGCCTCAAGACATTTACAGACCGTCTGGCCTTTCTCCTCCAGGTCCACCAGCTGCGTTTACAACGTAGAGATTAACAACCTCTGTCAGGGCCTCTGTGTCTCTTCCATGAGCATTTAGTGCCTCGTGCCCTTCAGTTTACGACCTGTGCTACCTTCCTAACAGTCAGAGCACCAGTCTCCACTCAGTCCATTCTGCAAGTAGCTCTGAGTTGCCCTTTTTTTTACTTTATTTTTTAAATTTAATTCTTTATTTCATACTGGAGTAGAGTTGATTTACAATGTTGTGTTAGTTTCAGGTGTACAGCAAACAGACTCAGTTATACATGTACCTATATCCATTCTTTTTTAGCTTCTTTTCCCATATAGTTTATTACAGAATTTTGAGTAGAGTTCCCTGTGCTAGACAGTAGGTCCTTGTTGGTTATCTATTTTATATATAGTAGTGTGTATATGGCAATCCCAACAAGTTGCCCTTTGAAAGTAACTATACAACAAGGATGGATATTCGACTTGTGTGCTCCATGTGATCTATCTGTGGGGATCGAAGAGCAAGACCGCACTTGCAGAAGGTCTAGAATTAATGGCCTTTCATCCTGGAAAGTGCCCATCCTGAAATGGGAAGTAAAGACTCCATAGTGGGTTAGGAACTGTGGCCTCAAAGAAAGATCTATCTAACTCCTCACTCTTGGTACCTGTGAGTGTGACCTTATTTGGAAACAAGGTCTTTGCAGATATGATTTTTTTAAAATTAATTAATTTATTTATTTTTGGCTGCGTTGGGTCTTCGTTGCTGCGCGCAGGCTTTCTCTAGTTGCAGCGAGCAGGGGCTGCTCTTCATTGCGGTGTGGGGGCTTCTTACTGCGGTGGCTTCTCTTGTTGTGGAACACGGGCTCTGGGAGTGTGGGCTTCAGTAGTTGTGGCTTGTGGGCTCTAGAGCGCAGGCTCAGTAGTTGTGGTGCACGGGCTTAGTTGCTCCGCGGCATGTGGGATCTTCTGGGACCAGGGCTCGAACCCGTGTTCCCCTGCATTGGCAGATGGATTCTTAACCACTGCGCCACCAGGGAAGCCCTGCAGATGTGATTAAGTTAAGGATCTTGAGAGGAGATCATTCTAGGTTAGGGGAAGGGGGCCCTAAGTCCAAGGAATGGAGGAATGAGAGGAAGGAGAGGGAGATTTGGGATGCAGAGATGCACGGGGTGGGGTGGCAGGGAGATTTGGGATGCAGAGATGCACGGGGTGGGGTGGCAGGGGAGCCTACGTGAAGACAGAGGCAGAGATCAGAGTGATGCACCTGCAAGCCTGAGGAATGTCAAGGATTTCCAGCAGCCACCAGAAGCTAAGAGAGAAGCAAGGAACAGATTTTCTCTCAGAGCCTGCAGAAGGAACTAACCCTGCTGACCCCTTGAATTTGAACCCCAGACCCGTGAGAGAATAAATGTCTACGTTTTCTGCTACCCAGTTTGTGGTCCTTTGTTACAGCAGCCACAGGAGACTAATACAGACTCCAAAGGCAGGTGAGGGACGAGGTACAATTGCCTCATCTCAGGGGCCACATGGCCATGGGGAATGGGGTAAGGTGGTGAGGGGACCCTGCAGAAAGCCTGGGAAAAATATCCTCTACACACTTTCAATATATTTATGTATATAATATACACACATATATGCGTGTACATGTATGTATATTTGAAAATAAACCTAACAAGGAATATGTAAGATCTATGAGAAAAAATGCTAACATTCATTGGGAAACATTTAGAAGACTAACAATTAGAATTATAGAGCATTTTCCTGAGACAGAGGTAACAGTATAAAGACGTCCAGTCCCCAAAGAATCATAACCAAATTTATAAGTTTTTTATTTAAAAATTTTCTGAAACAATAAATGCATGGGGAAAAAATGAGATAACTCTGAAAAAGAAAAGCAGGGAGAAGGAATTGGTCCTCCCAAGTGTCAATATCCCCTGCAAAGCTACAATACTTAATACAGTGTACTACAGCTGCAAGAAACGACAAATCCATGGAAAGTCCTGAAAGGGTTGACTGTACATATAAGTGACCAGAGTGAAAATACGATTTTCTGTTCAACTTCGGTGAGACTTGTGGAAGCTAGAAAATTCCCCAAATGGCATGCAGCTGTCTGCCTCCAAAGGATGGAGACTTGAACTTGACCACTATTTTCGGGCTGCCTGTTTGCTTCCTTCTGGTAAAACTTCCTGAATGATCCTTCAGTAAAGCAAGAAGCAAGTCAGTGTTGGGGGATGGACTGTGAGAAAAAAAAACACCAATAAACTGCTCATCAAATACCCCCCAGTCCTGTGGCCCCTCCCCCAGGTTGCTTGCTGCTGGGTGGGGTCATGTGACCAGCTCTGGCCAATGGGCTTCTAGAGGAAACGACGTGTGCTATTTCCAGCCCCAGACAGAGAAGAGCCTGGTGTGACCTTCCAGCTGTCTTCTCCTGCCATAGCAACCAAGGAAACCAACTGTTTAAGACGGTGCCCTCACAAATAAGGATGCCTCCGTCAGAACGCTCTCTGCACGGGGCAGAGTGTCCCACTAACCCTTACTGGACATGCAGTGTGATTGAAAGACCAAACTTTGTCATGATAAGCCACTAAAATACTGGGATTTATTAGTTACTGTGGGATACCCCAGCCTCTCCTGACGAATAAGACCAGTCACCTCGATGTCAGCATTTCAAAGCAGTGGTTCTCAACTCAGGCTACACATTAGAATCACCTGGGAACTCTGGGGAAAATGCCAGCTCCCAGACCCCTCTGAGAGCTTCTGACTTCATTGCTCCAGAGAGCGGCTCAGGCAGCAATAGTTTTCAGAGTTTCCCAGACAAGTGTACTGCGCAGCCCCGGTGGAAAACCACTGCTTTCAGTTAAGATGCTAAGCATTCTGTAAGATAAGATCACATGTAGTTCACGGTCAGGTCAGCATCTGCTCTACAGACTTGGTTCTTCCCACGAGCCTGTTTTTCAATGGATTTCTGCTGCCCTGAGCTTGCATACCGTCGCTGATTCTTTTTTTTTTTTTTTTTAATTTATTTATTTATTATTGGCTGCGTTGGGTCTTCGTTGCTGCGTGCGGGCTTTCTCTAGTTGCGGCGAGCAGGGGCCACTCTTCGTTGTGGTGCGCAGGCTTCTCATTGTGGTGGCTTCTCTTGTTGCGGAGCGCGGGCTCTAGGCGTGCGGGCTTCAGTAGCTGTGGTGCACAGGGCTCAGTAGTTGTGGCTCACGGACCTAGTTGCTCCGCGGCATGTGGGATCTTCCCAGACCAGGGCTCGAACCCGTGTCCCCTGCACTGGCAGGCGGATTCTTAACCACTGCGCCACCAGGGAAGTCCCCCATTACTGATTCTTGAGAAGCTGCGTGCGTGCTTCTGTGAAGATTTGGTATCAGGCATTCTGAGGCTGAGATCCAGGGGAAAACACCACCTTTGCCCCATGTCAGAGGCACCTCTATAAATAGGAAGGTAGGGCCTGATATGGGAAAATTCAACCTGGAGTGTCCAGTCAGGTGTTCTGCACAGAAAGCTATTCAGAACTAAGACCCTCGCGGTGTTTGGAAGCATGCAGATCCTGCACTGCTGTGTTCTGATGTCATCTGCCTGTTGGGGTCAGGAGGGAAGCTGAGACTGGGTGGGGTTCCTGACGCAGGGAGTGAACATTTCCGCTGTCATCAGCCTGGGACCGGGTTTCCGGTAGTGCAGGCAGGCTCACAACCCCCTCAGAGAGCTGTAAGTGGGCCCCACTGCATGAGGCAGGCTGAGAGATGGGCAGGGAGACTGTTCTACCAAATCGCGACTCTCTGTAAGTGTAACTTTATCCCAAATGTTTAGTAAAGTCTCATCAGAAGGCACACACTGGTTTCTGCACCACTTGGGAAATCAGGGGTCCTGGTCATAATAAACATGTCTCCTCTCCTGTTCCCCACATTCCACAGCCTCGAAGCCTGTGTTCTTCGTAATCCCCCTCCCTCTCCCCAACATGGGGCTGCCCCGCAGATCTGCAAATACCTAGCCTGCACCTGCTACCCTCCCTTCCTGGACCCGCGGCAGATATCATGACACAATCCCAGCATCCTTTGCCACCAAGCCTGCCCGAGGTCTTGACCTTCTGATCACAGGAATCCAGGCAGCATCCGCCTGCTGGTCACTGTTGGGAATGGCCACCCGACACGTGCTTTGATTTCAGGAACGTGGTGGTGCCAGCTAGACGCAGGAGGCTCACCTGTGTAAACATCGTCTAGGGCCGCTTTCATGTTGCAAAGGCAGAGTTCACAGTTGCAACGGAGATTCTATGGCCTACAAAGCCTAAGATATTTACCATCCAGCTCTTTGCAGAAAAAGTATGGCGACCCCGAGTAGGTAGAGGCAAGGCATGTTCAAATTTTTTTCTCCCAGAGTAATAAAGTTGTCAATAAACTTATAAATAGAGTATATGTTTCTATTCACAAAAAAAGAAGTGTAAATAGAGTCATCTGAAATTTAAAAATAAGGGAATAGAGATATCTAGTGATTGTGGGAGTCAAATAGGACTAACCTCAAGGGTTACTATACCTAGTTAACTCAACCTCGGTTGCAAAACTTACTTTAACTCTCTTCCTAGAGCCTCCTTGGGCTGTGTTTCTCTGGTGTCCGGTCTTCAAGGCTACAGAGAGTCCGTGCTGGGGACATTAGCCCTCCCCAGGAGGATGCCAGCACAGGGGGTTGCTAAGAGCCCTTCCAGATGGGTGCTGTGACATCACACCTCATCTTTCCCTCCCTGGGCTCAGGGTGGGAAAGATGGAGAAAGATCCGGCAGCTTTGCCTTCTCCATCTGCCCCCTGACTCCCACCTTCCCATTAGGATGTGGTTACCAGGGACGCTCAGTCCCCTCAGCTCCCAGCCCTCTAGGTCGGGCCCCTGTCCTAATGAAGAGCTAATTAACACCAAAAGCATTGGTTCAGTCCACCGCTGCTTTTCATAATCACTGCCCGTCCCCAGCAGCAGCTTCAAAGCTGCCTCGCCCTTCAGCACACATTACTCACATGAAGCTACACCCTCTCCATGTTTTTCAACGGTGATCTGCAATGCAGATCGCCTGCCTTGTCTGTCACCCACACAGGCACCCCCTCTCACTGCCTGCAAGGGGGAACTCTCATGCAGCTGGGAACTATTAGCCCTCACCTGTGTGATCAAGAGACTGGGTTAGGAATCAGGAACCCCGTCCTGCTTCACAAACAAGTGTGTTGCAAGAACTGTTAGGAGACCAAGGCTGCTCTTCTTCTTATCAGACAAGTAGCTCAAAGCCTCGCTATGGGAAGGGGAGGTCCCACCTTGAAGGAAGAGCCCTCCACCCCCAGCCCCACTGCCTGGCGAGCCTGGAGAACCTGCACAGAGTTGAGTTCCTCATCCCAATTGATGACCACTCCTTCCCCTGATCGTCATGTGGGGTCAGATCCCAGATGACTGGAAACCAAGACCAGCAGATTTGGGCTTTGTCTCGGCAGGGTCCTGGGGTGGAGGGGTGTGTGAACCAGACTCTTCGTTTCTGCAAATTGATCTTTAACATCCGCAAAATGGCCACGAGCTGTCCCCAAGTAAACCCTGGCTCACCCCAAAACACCTGCGGACTTTAGATAGTCCCAAACCCCGTGCTCTGATAGTCACAGCGAACATGAACTTCACGGGGTCGCCACTTTCAAACAGAGCCAACCCCAAGCTCGCTCACCCTGCCTGGCCTCTCACTCCTTCCCAAGGAAACCACCATAAAGGCACTGGCCCACAGCTCTGGTCTCTCCCTCTGCCTCATAACCAACCCCGTGCTTCCTTTGGGTGGCCCTATGTGGCATGCAATGTTCTCCCCAGGGAACTGAGTATAAAATTATAAAGCTGTATACCTCTTTCTGGTTTCTTTTGCTCCGCATCAGGCCTCACCGTACCCCACCCAAATTCATATAGTTTGAGCAAGTGCAGACCAAGATTCTAAAACTGTGACAGCCAAGGGGTCATTAACAGAGGGACATGAGTGGAGGAAGTGAATTGGAAGTCAGGAGAAAATTCCAAGAAAGAAAAGGATCTTACTGAAAAGAGATGATCACAGACTCAATTCCTTTCCTTGATTTAATAGGCTTAATAGATTAGTTGGGAATTTGCTGGAGATAGTTTTCATCCAGATTTCGGGGAGGCACATAACGTGACAACCTTATGAAGACGTTGGGGTGATGTATATCCTTCCAGGTGGGCTGGAAACCAACTGGACAACTCTAATAACCAAAGACTACTGATGACAGGCAGTTGTCACCTGGAAGGCGGTCAGAGCCACTCACCAGACTTCAACCGTGACTTGGGGGAAGGGGTGGAAGGCAAGCTGACCTAATCTGCAAACGCCATGAGGTTGAGTACAGAACTCAACAAGCTGGGCGACGGAGTCGGGATCCGTGAGCCTCTGACCTGGACAACAGCACAGCCTCGTGATGGAGCACAGATTCCCCGAACTGAGTCTCCCTGGGCTCAAATCCCAGCTCCGTCACTTACCAGCTAGCTATCTTTGGCAAATTGCTTGGGCTCCAACCATCACTAAGTGAGTATCTCCCTCATTAAATCAATGGGTGGGAGGGGAAGTGGGGGGCGCAGGGACGGGTAGTCTGTTGAAGTGGTGGAAAGCCGACACGGAGGCCCTGTTCTAGACAGGAAAGCAAGGCATCCACGTGACTCTGAGTCCCTCAGGCTTTGTCTATAAAGAGAAGCATGACGTCTGAAAGTTTGATGGTTTTCCATGTTGGCCAGGAAACCCCCAGGTGCAG
Source organism: Eschrichtius robustus (assembly GCF_028021215.1). Classification (NCBI taxonomy): domain Eukaryota; kingdom Metazoa; phylum Chordata; class Mammalia; order Artiodactyla; family Eschrichtiidae; genus Eschrichtius; species Eschrichtius robustus. Next base: position 168,170,913 of record NC_090824.1, read on the forward strand.
AAGCCTGGCTTGGGAGAGTGAGCCGGGTGAGGGGTGGGGCTGGGAGCACAGAGAGGGCAGGCGTCAGGCAGGTGTGGCCTGTTGCAGGGAGGGGCAGTCTGAAAGCCCCGGAGGGAGCGAAGAGGAGGTGGGGGCTTCTGCATGGGTGGACTCCCAAACCCAGCAATGGAGCAGAGCAGGGTGTGGTCTGGGGAATGTCTGGGTCAGAACCTCGGTCACCATCACCATCCCAGGAAATGAGACATCCCAGCAGAGTCAGTGGGCAATTCTAGGCTGATGGGTTGGCAAGAAGGCCGGCCTGGGAGCTGGGCCAGTGCCTTATCTCACTGCCGGGCAGCCCCATCAGCACCCTAGCTCTAAGTGAGGCATGAGTCACCTTCGGGAATGCCACGCCCCATCAGTCCTAAAAGCCCAGCGTGTGCTGACCGCACGCAAGACATGATTAAGACCCCAGCCCATCTACTAGTTGTATGATTTGGGACAAGTCACTTAATATTGGGCTGGCCAAAAAGTTTGTTCGGGTTCTTCCGTAACATCTTACGGAAAAACCTGAGCGATCTTTTTGGCCAAGCTCAAAGTGTGCAACTGTATAACGGGAATATCCTACTTCCCAGAGCCACTGAGGATCAGATGAACTAATTATAGTAAAATACTTAGCACAGTGCCGGCCACAGAGCAGACTCAACAGTAAATGCCTTTCTCCTCCTCCACCTCCTGCTTCGTATTTTGCAGAAGGAGTCAGGGTGGGACACTTAGCAGGGAGTTTTTGCTTGTACACAATTCATTCTTCACAGCTAATTAAGCTGAAGAAGCCTGGGAATAAAGTTTGAAACAAAGGTTAATAAAGTTCTTTGCCCAGTAAAAAAAATGGGGCTTTGGGGGTGAAGGGAGTTGAGTGAAACCTGAGACAAGAGCCCATCACCATGGCCTAGAAAGAGCTAGACCATGAGGACTACAGTCCTCCAGTTCTGCCAGTTGCCAATCTCTACTTTTGAAGTTGCCCAGGGACCACGGAGGTCCCATCAGGGGTGCGAAAGCCCAGACAGTGCCCCTAGCTAGCAGAGGTTTGCAGAGCTCCAAAGCTCAGCTCCCAACCTCAGGCCACTGGGGCCAGAGCTGCATATCCTTGGTTGCTGGGACTTACCTAGGGGGCTTTTGCTTTCCACTTATCTTGGGCTTCCTTAGTATTTCTCCACATAAACTGGTCAACTGGATGCATCTGCCAAATGTCAGCCATCTAAGTTGTTTGAACGTGTGCACCTTCCAAAGGGGGAGATCCCAGAATTCCTGAACCCTGGGTGCCCTTGGAGTTCATCTAGACCTAAGGGACTCCTTCAGAAAGCAATTAAAGAACTAGACCCTCACTCACACAAATGTGGGATCCATAGATCCCACATTAAGAACTTCATTCCACCCCTTCGGGTTGCAGATTGGGGAGCCAAGGTCACACAGGGTATAGTGGCAGAACCAGGGAGCAGATTTTTTGCCGTGCCTCTTAATACCTGTATCCAGAGAGGTGCCATCCTGGCTAAAAGGTGGGGTCATCTGCATACAACCTCACCTTTGCCTCCTACACCTGGGGAAATAGCTGGGCATCTCGCCAGCTGCCAGAGCCCTTCCTCACCACTAGGTGGCGCCTGTGCCATGTGTTAGACTGGAGTTACAGACACCCTGGAAATTCAGAGGTGCTCCACCTACCTACCCCTCCTGATTACAGATGGGTAAACTGAGGCCAAGAGAAAGCAAAGGACTCCTCGAGTTATTCTGAGACATTATCTTCCTCCTTTTTGATATACAGTCTTCCCCTTCCAGTCCCAAACGGCATTTCGACTAGAATCAGTTTCCACGATGGAACCTTGGGTTTCATGGAAGTTCCATGCGGAACAAGACTGGAGGAACAAGGCTGTCCCCAGACCTCCAGACTAAGCGAGCAGGGCACAGGGCACAGGCCTCTGAGCCCCTCGCCTTGTGCTGCCACCAGACCAGCCCCGTTTTACCTGTTTTATATACTGGGCTACTACATAAAATTTCATGTGAACAAAGGGTTCTGTGGCTAAAACAGTTTGCAAAGGCCTGGTTTCAGTGGACGCTGAGGATGGCTATGGCCCAGGGATTCCACAACTTCACTCCAAGAATTTATGTGGCTTCAGACCTTTAATAGTTTCCAAATTGGCAAAGGCATGCGGCCCTCTGATAATCTGGAAAAATTCTGGGGAGGCACCCAGCCAGCAGGGGCAGAGCTGGGACTCAAAGCAGGCAGGTGTCCTGACCTCAGGCCAGTGCTGGGTCAACAGCATCAGCAATGCAGGTTACATGAGCACCTGCTACGCCCCAGGACTTGTCACTGTGCTTGCTCAGCATCTTCATGTCTGTTCTTTAATCCACTTCTCCCAAGGTTCAGCACTGTAAGAATTACCTCCCCATGTTACAGATGAGGAAACTGAGGTTCAAATGATCTGTTTAAGAGAGAAAAAATAAGTCACATATACTCAGGGATGGAATTATTTTGGACTCCCAGTTTCCCCGGAGGAACTCGAGAAATAGAAGGCTTATGCTTGTGGTCCAGTAACTGCCCTGCCCCATGAGGATGTCTCTCCACCCCTCCACATGTGCTCAGTTCTTCCTTCCCTCCCTCCCACCTGGCCATCCCCAGCCATACTCTTTTGTTTGTTTGTTTTTTGTTTGTTTGTTTTTCTGGCCATTCTGCACAGCATGCAGGATTTTAGTTCCCAGACCAGGGATCAAACCCGTGTCCCCTGCAATGGAAGCACAGAGTCCTAACCACTGGACCACCAGGGACGTCCCAGCCGTGCTCTTCTTGACATCAGTCAACCACTAACAGACATGGACTCCCGGAAGCTTGAGGCCTGAATCAGGCAGAAAGCTACCCAAGCCCCACACGCCTCCCCAACTCACCATGCCTGCAAGTCCACCACTAAGAGTGTCAGTACTTGGGGCTAAAGTCTCTGGAAAGGCACACGTTTTAATCTAAAGTCAGACATCAGTCAGATATTTGAATCCCAGAGTGAATGAGTACCCAATCTTTTCCAGAGAGCAAGGAGAGAAGAGAAAAACTATATATATGAAAGTTCCTGGAAAACCAGAGGGCGTCCCTCCTGAAGGAGGGAGAGTGCAGGGTGCAGATGCTCTGAGCGCCAAGAACTATCCCCATTGACTCCGAGGGGCGCCCTCACCCACAGCGCTCACATTCTTAAGTGTCTGTTCAGGGCCAGGCCCTGTGCTGGGTGCAGCTAGAAACACCTATAAGATGCAGCTCTTGCCCTTGGGGAAGGAAGAAGCACATAAATACCAAACTAGGTGAGGGGCAATAAGAGGGTCCTCCGTGGTCCTGTGGAAACCCAGAGCAGAGGGCATTTCCTCTCCTGGGGACTCAGGGAAGGCCTAGAGACTGGCGTGGAATCAGGAAGGATAAGTTTAGGCACTTCCAGTTTCCGTGGGACCTGAAGATCATACAGGGGTGTGTGTGTGTGTGTGTGTGTGTGTGTGTGTGTGTGTTTCTGGCAGGGGGAAGTGGGAAGCCTCTTAAGTAGAAGAATACAAAACCAAATTTTGGTAAAAAACCTAACATTGATTTAGAATGAGAAAAGTAATCACAACAAATTACGATTTTTTGAAGCTGGAAAATATTACCAACTTCACAAAAATCAGAACATAGTATTTTTATTAATAGAATGTCTGACATCTTTAAAATACTTTTGCCTGCATAATCTTTGACAGCCTCTGCATAGGACAATAAGTTGATGAGATCAATTTTTTTGGTAGAGAGAATATAGAGATAAATCAGTCTTTCCTCCAGCATGGTGGATAAGAAAAATTTTTTTTTATTGTTTGATAATGTCACAACTTATTATTTGCAAAGTCAAATAAAATTTTAGGATTGTTACCTATTTGGGAAAACTTCTATCAAGGATAGCAGGGAAGTCCCTTAAATTCTCTTTATTTTTTTTTATTTTATTTTTTTAACATCTTTATTGGAGTATAATTGCTTTATAGTGTTGTGTTAGTTTCTGCTGTATAACAAAGTGAATCAGCTATATGCATATGTATATCCCCATATCCCCTCCCTCTTGTGTCTCCCACCTCTCTAGGTGGTCACAAAGCACCGAGCTGATCTCCCTGTGCTATGCAGCTGCTTCCCACTAGATATCTATTTTACATTTGGTAGTGTATATATGTCAATGCTACTCTCTCACTTTGCCCCAGCTTACCTTTCCCCCTCCCCATGTCCTCAAGTCCATTCTCTACGTCTATGTCTTTATTCCTTGTCCTGCTCCTAGGTTCATCAGAACCATTTTTCTTTTTAGATTCCATATATATGTGTTAGCATACGGTATTTGTTTTTCTCTTTCTGACTTACTTCACTCTGTATGACAGATTCTAGGTCCATCCACCTCATTACAAATAATTCAGTTTTGTTTCTTTTTATGGCTGAGTAATATTCCATTGTATATATGTGCCACATCTTCTTTATCCATTCATCTGTTGACGGACACTTAGGTTGCTTCCATGTCCTGGCTATTGTAAATAGAGCTGCAATGAACATTGTGGTACATGTCTCTTTTTGAATTATGGTTTTCTCAGGGTATATGCCCAGTAGTGGGATTGCTGGGTCATGTGGTAGTTCTATTTTCAGTTTTTTAAGGAACCTCCATATTGTTCTCTATAGTGGCTGTGTCAATTTACATTCCCACCAACAGTGCAAGAGGGTTCCCTTTTCTTCACGCCCTCTCCAGCATTTATTGTTTGTAGATTTTTTTGATGATGGCCATTCTGACTGGTGTGAGGTGATACCTCATTGTAGTTTTGATTTGCATTTCTCTAATGATTAGTGATGTTGTGCATCTTTTCATGTGTTTGTTGGCAATCTGTATATTTTCTTTGGAGAAATGTCTATTTAGGTCTTCTGCCCATTTTTGGATTGGGTTGTTTTTTTGATACCGAGCTGCATGAGCTGCTTGTATATTTTGGAGATTAATCCTTTGTCAGTTACTTCATTTGCAAATATTTTCTCCCATTCTGAGGGTTGTCTTTTTGTCTTTTTTATGGTTTCCTTTGCTGTGCAAAAGCTTTTAAGTTTCATTAGGTCCCATTTGTTTATTTTTGCTTTTATTTCCGTTTCTCTAGGAGGTGGGTCAAAAAGGATCTTGCTGTGATTTATGTCATAGAGTGTTCTGCCTATGTTTTCCTCTAAGAGTTTTATAGTGTCTGGCTTTACGTTTAGGTCTTTAATCCATTTTGAGTTTATTTTTGTATATGGTGTTAGGAAGTGTTCTAATTTCATTCTTTTACATGTAGCTGTCCAGTTTTCCCAGCACCACTTATTGAAGAGGCTGTCTTTTCTCCATTGTATACTCTTGCCTCCTTTATCAAAGATAAGGTGACCATATGTGCGTGAGTTTATCTCTGGGCTTTCTATCCTGTTCCATTGATCTATATTTCTGTTTTTGTGCCAGTACCATACTGTCTTGATTACTATAGCTTTGTAGTATAGTCTGCAGTCTGGGAGCCTGATTCCTCCAGCTTCATTTTTCTTTCTCAAGATTGCTTTGGCTATTTGGGGTGTTTTGTGTTTCCATAAAAATTGTGAAATTTTTTGTTCTAGTTCTGTGAAAAATGCCATTGGTAGTTTGAAAGGGATTGTACTGAATCTCTAGATTGCTTTGGGTAGTATAGTCATTTTCACAATGTTGATTCTTCCAATCCAAGAACATGGTATATCTCTCCATCTGTTTATATCATCTTTAATTTCTTTCATCAGTGTCTTAGAGTTTTCCACAGGTCTTTTGTCTCCTTAGGTACTTTATTCTTTTTGTTGCAATGGTAAATTGGAGTGTTTCCTTAATTCCTCTTTCACATTTTTCATCATTAGTGTATAGGAATGCAAGAGATTTCTGTGCATTCATTTTGTATCCTGCAACTTTACCAAATTCATTGATTAGCTCTAGTAGTTTTCTGGTGGCATCTTCAGGATTCTCTATGTATAGTATCATGTCATCTGCAAACAGTGACAATTTTACTTCTTCTTTTCCAATTTAGATTCCTTTTATTTCTTTTTCTTCTCTGATTGCTGTGGCTAAAACTTCCAAAACTATGTTGAATAATAGTGGTGAGAGTGGGCAACCTTGTCTTGTTCCTGATCTTAGAGGATATGGTTTCAGGTTTTGTTTTGTTTTGTTTTTAAAATTTATTTACTTATTTATTTATTTATTTTTGGCTGTGTTGGGTCTTCGTTGCTGTGTGTGGGCTTTCTCTAGTTGTGGCGAGTGGGGGCTACTCTTTCATTGCGGTGCATGGGCTTCTCATTGCGGTGGCTTCTCTCATTGCAGAGCATGGGCTCTAGAGCGCAGGCTCAGTAGTTGTGGTGCACAGGCTTAGTTGCTCCACAGCATGTGGGATCTTCCCAGACCAGGGCTCGAACGCTTGTCCCCTGCATTGGCCAGTGGATTCTTAACCACTGTGCCACCAGGGAAGCCCAATAGTCTTTATTTTAAAGTCTATTTTGTTTGATATAAGAATTGCTACCCCAGCTTTCTTTTGATTTCCATTTGCATGGAATATCTTTTTCCATCCCCTCACTTTCAGTCTGTATGTGTCCTTAGGTCTGAAGTGGGTCTCTTATAAACAGCATATGTATGGGTCTTAAATTCTCTTTAAATTGATGGCTCCCATTAACAATTTTGTTACTGATAGATTTTGGTAACAGCATATTGTAAGGTTCACATTATCTTTGTCAATGTCAGTATTTATTCCAAATCAGAAAGAAATTTAAATCTTTTCCAAATATGTTCATATGATTGCTCCTCTTCATTCATTGGATGATCAAAACGTCCAAGAACCAATTCACTGCCTGTACAGAAAATTCATCTCTTCATCTTAATGAATTATATGCTTTAATTCACTCCTCAATGCCAGAATGATTTCTGTTAATTTTGTTGCTCATCTTTAAAGCTTTTGTTCCATATTCCATTTATTTTTATTTGAATAGTCTCTCTGTTCTTTAATTAACTAATTGAATGATGTCAAAAGAAGGATACCTTCCTATACGTCCAAATAAGGAGTCTGTGATTTCTCATTTGTTTTACGGAAACATTCCAAAATGTCTTTTCAAACTGCAGTTAAAATGGTGTATTTGAGTTTTATTAAATTGTTAAATAAAACTTTTGTATCAGTGTTTGAGTTCCTCTTCCAAATCTTAAAAAATATGTTTAGATTCCTCAAAACATCCCGAGCCCACCTTGCAAGAACTGAAGTGTGCATTTGGGGGTTCAAACCAAGGAGAACTTGAGTTGGGGGTACATTTAGTTTGTGCTAGTGAGGTTCACTATCAATCTGATGTAGAATTAAGTCGCTGCAAGCTGTCTCAGTGTAGCGGGCCTTCCAGGAATATCCCCCTGGCAGCTGTGCCAGCTCCCTCAGTTTCCTGACCCCAGAGTTACAGGGCCAGGGGATGCATCACAATGGGAATGTGTCAGGTGGCTCCTCCAATGCCATGAGGACTGGAAAATAACCGCTCTTTGACAGCAGACTTTGAGAAGTGTTCTGAATCCAACACCATCTCAAGTTATTTCTGCTCTCCCCCTCTTTAGGCATGGTAAGCGACCCCCACTTGGGCAGTGCTGTTCTCAAGGGCAATGGCTCGGCCAACAGGAGGCAGAGAACCTGTTGGCTGCACGAAGCGACACCATGTTATGTGGGGAGGGTGCTTTATGGTCCAGCAGACCCTTCGCCACATTTGGCTCTTGGATTCAGCCCTCACATCCCTGGGAGGCAGTCAGATGACTCATGTAAACTGGTTAACAAGGCCCAGATGCCACGAGTCATACTCCAGGGCGATAAGAGCTGGGCCCAGTGCCGTCCAGACGATCTTATCATTTGTCATGGGACCCCTCCCTTGAGACAGTTTCAGAGGCGATCGGCACCACCCACCCTCAGAGGGCCCCTGTCAACTGTGGGGCCACTGTCCTTCCCCCCCACCAACCCCCCCAGTGCTCTCCACCTTCAGGCCACAGGGCCCTTTCAGAACATTGTGCAATCTCAGTCGACAAAAATATCTTGACTTCTGGTTCTCTGCTAAACCCAAGAGGACGTCGCCTACTAGAAACCACTGGGGTCACACAATGAGTAAGTTGTCAGCATTAAAGAAAATGGATGGTGAAAAAGACTTCGATCATGTATACCTTGAGGCCATTCAGCCCATGTATTCAAAATTATCTGAGGCTCAGGGGCACAGCAGCATAATTCATCTCTAGCGGGATCCCCTTTGACTTCTCCCAGCTTAAGAGACACCCCTTTCCAGGTGCTGGGCTGGATAGGGGAAGGGGAGAGGGCTAGTGTGTCCTTTGGGAAGCACGCATCTTAAGCTTTGTGAGCCATGAAAATCAGACGTGCTCAGCTCTCTGGGGACCTTATCCCAGAAGCTTCTATCCCCGCCCCATGAGAAGGTATAGGAAGAGCGTTACTGACAACTAATTTCCTGATAATTGACGCTGAATTTCCCTGGGTGGGGGTGGGAGGGGGAGTCACCATTTGGTGCTCAGCCAGCAGGGGTGTCTCCAGCTTGGGGGTCTGGGGTGGGGAACTGATTGGGTCAGATCACAGGACAGGTAGAGTCCATGATGGCCTTGAATGAGGCCGTGTGATCTGGGGCCCTGTGTGGAGTCCCAGTTGCCATGATTTCTAACCCATCTGAAGCAAGAGAATGTGGAATTCACCCCAGGTTGAGGGCTTCTCAAATGGTAAGGTGCACACAAATCCCTTGGAATTTTGTGAAGCAGATTCCGATTCAGTAGGTCTGGGGCAGCCTGAGATTCTGCATTTCTATCCAGCCCTTAACAGCATCATCTAACAGGCAATGCTGGCACTTTTCTGGTCCGAAGAACACACCCTGGGTCTCGAGCCTTGGTATCACCCTTAGCCCTCCTTCAGGTTTCCCTCCAAGGCCAAACAGATGGGAGAGCTGGGCAGGATGGTCAGATGACCTGTGCAAATGGGGCCGCCTCTCAACCCAGAATTCAAAGGTGGCCCGTAGTCTCCTGAGATAGTTTGATCTTATAGCATCCCCTGAAGGCATTCAATCAGTGATTGTTTTTCCATTTCCTTAGTTCACCTCGTAGCCACACTATCAGAACCAGGTAACTTGAAGGCTCCTGAAGATGGCCACAGTCATCCAACGGGAGACATTGGCCCACCAACATCATCACTTTGGAGACAGCATTCTGATGCCAGCATCTGGATCAATGAGGTTTATCCGGATTTTGCAACTTACAAGCTCTGAAGCTTTAGGGAACCTCTCTGAGCCTCAGTTTCTTCATCAGTAAAATGGGGGTAGGGCTTCCCTGGTGGCACAGTGGTTAAGAATCCACCTGCCAATGCAGGGGACACGGGTTCGAGCCCTGGTCCGGGAGGATCCCACATGCCGCGGAGCAGCTAAGCCCGTGTGCCACAACTACTGAGGCTGTGCTCTAGAGCCTCCGAGTCACAACTACTGAGCCTGCGCTCCACAACTACTGAAGTCTGCACACCTAGAGCCCGCGCTCCACAACAAGAGAAGCCACCACAATGAGAAGCCTGCACACAGCAACAAAGAGTAGCCCCCACTCGCCGCAACTAGAGAAACGCTCGCCGCACACAGAAACGAAGACCCAACGCAGCGATAAATAAATAAATAAACAAACAAATAAATAACATTAAAAAATGGGGGTAATCACAAAGTTGTAGTAAAGAGTGAATGAGATATGTATAAAGCTGGAGTGAATAACAAGTACCCAACAAATGTTAGTTATCATAAATAGTATTATAATTTAGTATTAGAATCAGAAGCTATACTAAAATTCAATCTGCCATAAAACTGTTCTCCAGCTCCAGGAAGCTGTTTTGGACCCCAAGGTTCACTGCACTCCTGTATCCCCTTCCCCTTTGATATGGGTACTGTTATTATTATCCCCATTTTACAAATGAGACCACTGAGGCTCAGAGTGGTTGATGACTTGCCCCAAGGTCACACAGCTAATAGATGATGGTGCCAGAACTGAACTCAGGCAGGCTGGCTCCAAAGCCCATCCCCTTCTCACACTTATCACCTGTTGACTCTTCAGAAGCTCTGTCAATTGGGATTTGTTCTCCCCATTTTACAGATGGAGAAACAGGCTCAGAGAAGTACAGTGAATTGCCCAAGACGACACAGCAAGGGAGAGCAAGGGAGATGGGGCTCAGAATCAAGGCTGACTCCAAAGTCAGTGTTTTTCTACTCAAGGTGGGGCCTCAGACCCAGGGCGCTTTGCATCTTCACAAAGCTAGTGCAGGTTGTTTACAAAGAAATGGAGCCTTTTGGAGCGCAGCCCACAAAAGGAAATAAGGTTTGTGTCTTTGTCATCCAGCCTTGGTTGCCATGGTCTCTGTGTGCTCTTAGCAATTAATTACCACTATTAATTTCCACCATTACCCAGCTTATTGGATTTCTTCTTTTATGTCTGTTGCTGGCTCTGTGGCCGGGCTGTAGTTTAGAGAAAGGGCAGCTGACCCATTGCAGGGGTGAGTCCCAGCACGGTCACCTGCCCGCCCCACAGTGCCAGAGGAAACAGCCCAAGGCCGGGCACTAGGACAGCTCGGAGAATTGAAATCTCCCAGTAGCCACGCGTGGGGTGGACTTGATGAAGATTTGCCGGATAGAGCCAGCTAACGGCCACTTCCAAACAGTGCCTGTGATGCAGTGTGGGAGAGCCCTGGGCAGGGAGTCAGGAGACCTTGGGCATCTCCACTGCTGATGAGCTGAGATTGTGTTCTCAGCGCAAACTCCCTGCCACGTCCTCTTCTGCCCGGCCTGGGGATCTGGCATCTGCTCACACACAACTGTGGGGGAAGGAGTGGGCAGTGAGGCTCACCTTGACCCCAGCCTTGCACGGCCTCTGGGCTAGGGGCTGCCGTCTGGGCTCAGCGGCTCCTCTCGGCGCTGCAGAACCCGGGAGGACGTGTGGCCTCCATGTCACCCCCACCTTCCTGCCAATGCCCTGGTGTGGCTGGATGAGCTGGTGCTACAGGTGCTGGTGGAAGTGCATTCCTGGGACCAGAGCTGGGCCTGGCTGGTGGCACCAATCCTGAACAGCTAAAGGGAGGAGCATGAAGGAGCAGAGGCTGCCTGGAGTGAAGGGAAAACCCAAAGCCAAAGCCAGCTGCTGGGACAGGGGCTGGCGGCTTCCCCTGTCCCCAAGTCCGCCCTGTGGAGCCCTGTGGGCTCAGGGCCAGGGAGGGGCTCGGGGGAAAGGCATGCCAGGCCCATGGCAGCCCACAGCCGGAGACCAAGGAGGGAAAATGGGGGGTAGCGGAGATTGACCTTTGGCAAGGGAGCAGTGAACCCCTCCAACGTGGTCCCAGGAGACAGGGGTCACCTGCCAGCCCAGCACGGTGTCAGGGGGAGCAAAACCACATCTGCCTAATTCCAGAAGAGATGGTTTCTGCCCTCAGGAGCCCACGGGGCAGCTGGCTGGCAGAAGAGGGTGGGGTGCTAGGGGTCCAGAGCAGGGTGTAGTCCCAGAGGAACCCAGAGGCAGAGTGAGGGACCCAAACTGAAACGGGGGATCTGAAAGTCGAACCTCAGGCCTGTGAGCTGGTCCATGTGGGGTCTGGGGCTCTGAGGTCAGTGTGATCTCAGGAACAACTCAAGTCTGGGGCACCCACAGCCAGGGCGGTGGGCTAAGGGGTGTCTGGTGCTGGGTTGGCTCAGAAATGCAGCAGGCCGGAGTGCACAGGAGCTGGGGAGAGAGAAGGGAGGGCTGCTCCCTCCTTCCCCCAGACACAATGGCTCTCCTACACAAGGAGAGAAGGGTCAGTAGGGATGGGCCTGGAAAGAAGCACCTGGAAACACAGTGGATGTGGGCACCTTCCACGGAGAGGCTCAGCTCTGGGGCCCAGAGAGGGCAAGGAACCCACCCAAGGTCAACCAGCTGGTAAGTGGCAGAGTTAAAGTCAGATCCCACGACACCTGGCCCCCTTCCCTGTAATAATCTGGGATGGAGAGGGCTGCTCTTTCTCTCACACACAGGCAGCAGCGCTGATAAACGCTTATGTTTCAGCCTCACTGCCTTGCACAGAACCTTTCCCTATCATACTGCTCGTGATTTGTCTTCTGACCTTTATTATTAATATTCATTACTTGGAGCAGCCTCTAGCCTTGATCTCAGGTAATGGAGGCCTCTTTCAATCCTGTGAGGTATTTTGAATCCCTCTTTTGTAGGTATGGAAACTGAGGCTCAGATATTTACGGTAACTTACTCAAGGTCCCAGAGCCAATAAGTGGCAGAGCCAAGATTCAAACCCTCCGCTGAGACTCCACCAAAGCAAGTCAGCGTATCTACGTAGCTTCTGCCACCGAGGAGAGACCTGTGACTGTCCTGCTCTGGTCCCGTCCGGGCAGAGCAGACAACCAGAATGCAGACTTTCAATCTCTGCTTTTAAAAATTGCTAACCTCAGTGTGAAAAGGCAAACACTCTGATGCCGACCTGCGTGAATGCTGAAAATCCTGGGGATCGGGGATAGGCATGGCCCCTCTGCTCTGGAGGTCCTCCCAAAACAGAACACTGGCTAGACCTCCCTCGGGTTCAAGGGGAGATAATCCCCTGGAACAGGAAGCATCGCCTCCCACCAGTCCACTCCTCAAATTTTCTCTGGAGTGGGGACAGGGGTGGCCAGCCCAGGGGTCTGCACAGCAGAGGGTCTTTCCTCAAAAAGGCTGCGTGTATGGCAGGCACTTAAGGCTTCAGGAAGCCTGCGTTCAGTCTGGCCTTCGTGAGGAGGCAGGGTGGCCGAGAGTCATGCTCTGAACCTGCTTTGCTTGCATGTCCGAGGGCAAGAGAAAGACCTGCCTCGGAGAACTGGAACAGGCGTGAGTCAGATGCTGCACGCAAGGGCCCCGGGACAGAGGCTGCACTGTCTCATGTGTGAAATGAGAAGAGGCATGGGAAACAGCCTCAGGGCGAGGTTGAAGATGAGCCCAGTCGACACCATCAAAGATGATAGAGATGTGCCTCCTCCTGAAAAGGGTTTTCAATATCACTTCTTAAATTTTGAAAATTTATTTCCAATTCCAAAACAAGCCATCTTTTTTTTTTTTTAATTTTTAAACGTAAAGCGTACAGAAGAGCACCCACTCAAACGACGTTAGTAAACATCGTTGCTAACCCCGCCCCTTCCTTCCGTCTATGAAGCAGGAGGTGCTCCGTCCACCCCCACTCACTGCCCCAGAGGTAACAACTCTTACACTCTGCGGGTTCTTTCCAGACCTTCTTCTGTGTTTAAATCAACATGTGTTGACATGTGCACTAGATCAGTAATGGTCAGAGCATTCTAAGTACCTGCTGTCTCTTAGAATAACAACCAATACGCATGTTAAATAAAAAACAAATTCTAGGGATTCCTTGGTGGCGCAGTGGTTAAGAATCTGCCTGCCAATGCAGGGGACATGGGTTCGAGCCCTGGTCCGGGAAGATCCCAAGTGCTGCGGAGCAACTAAGCCCGTGCACCACAACTACTGAGCCTGCACTCTAGAGCCTGCGAGCCACAACTACTGAGCCCGCAAGCCACAACTACTGAGCCCGCGTGCCACAACTACTGAGCCTGCGCACCTAGAGCCCTTGCTCCGCAACAAGAGAAGCCACCGCAATGAGAAGCCCGCCCACCGCAGCCAAGAGTAGCCCCTGCTCACTGCAACTAAAGAAAGCCCACGCACAGCAACGAAGACCCAACGCAGCCTAAGTTAATTAATTAATTAATTATTTAAAAAAGTCTAAAGTTTTAGAATATAAATGTAGAGAAAGAGTTGCCTATCAGTGGGTTGACTCTGTCCAGCTTCCTCCTCCTCTGCGCCCCGCGGCAGTGGGCAGCTGGGACCTGCCGGGAGGGGCTGTGACTCAGTCTGACCACTGACCCAGGCGGGTGGGGGAAGGCTCTCCGGAAATGTCAGGAGTGCATCAGGGGAACGTGGCTCATCTGTGTGGCATCTGCACCTGCCTCTGGGGAGCTCCAAGAAGTGCTCTGAACTGAGCTGACAGGTCCATTAGTTGCCAGCTCTGGCCACATCTTATGGGGCTGGCAACCCAGCCCACAGCCAGCAGGAAGACACACCCAGATCTGCAAGGATCCTGCAGGGTGAAACAGGATATCGTACCTATGCTGACAATCACAATAAATACCAGTCGCTGAGGACTGACACCAGGCCAGGCATTTTTTGGCAGGATTTCTTTTAACCTCACAAGCCCCCTGTTAGATACCTATGATTGAGCCCATTTAGAGCTAGGAAAATTGAGGCTCAGAGGAGTGAAGGCACCAGCCTAAGGTCACATGAATAGGGAGACAGCCCACATTCCCATCACACTCTCTGTGGTCAGAAGGCACAGTGTGCTGTCTTTTCACATCACCCCATAAGGAAGATACTTTTCTCCCCCACTTGACAGACGAGAAAACTGAGGCCCAGAGAGGTCAAAATCCACACCCTCCCATCCCAAAAGGCCCTATTCCTCCTTCCTGAACCCCAGAGTGGGGATGGTGCTGGGGAAGTTCAGAGACGGGCAGGTTGCATAACATCCCTCGTTCTCCGCCAAAAGCTACAAACACCCACTTTCCCCATTCACGAATCTGGGCAATGAGTGGTGGGAGCTGGGAAGGATATTTTAAAAAGTTGTCTTCAGTCAGGGAATCTCACAGGATAATTATATAGTGAGGACACCAAATTAGCAGAGACAGGGGACCACCAGCTGCGGCAACCACGCGCCACTGCCTACGTCCCCACGTTCGTAGCCAGCTCACAGCCTCCCGGCAGGGCCAGGCAACTCTCCCTCTAGAGCCTAAGTACACACAGGACACGTAGAGACCGCTGACCATGAAACTGAGCCCCCAGAGGAGAAATTCCGTCTAGAGGTCACACAAGGACAGGCACAGGACCGAGGGTGGGACCCCCCAACCCCAGGCCTCCAGACCCACCCAGCCTCTCCGAAGCCAAGAGCCAGAAATAGACTCTGCTTGGGCTTCGACAGTCCAAAATAAATGTGTGTACAGCTCTTTGCGTTGTTACCATGGTTATAGATAACAAGGGCCAAGGCAAAGCACAGCAAATTAGTTAATGATGAGAGAGAAACTTCCAACAGTGGCACATTCTGCACAAACAGATTGCTTTCCTATTTCGGTGGCGAGCCGGACCCCGGTGGCAGGGCAGGTGAGCCTGGGAGAGCAATTATGGTTGGGGTGAGAGCAGGCCTAGCGAGTTATTCCCCGCTGCCTCCACCCCTCCCAGCTCCCTCCATCACCCAAACAGCATGTGAAAAACCGGAAGGCTCACATGATCTATTTCAGCCCTGCTTCCCAGGCCAGCCGGGAAGGTGGTGGCTGTGTTCTCTCCAGGACCCACAGGGTGGCAGCAGCTGGCCCTTGGCAGGGTGGGTGGTCAGGTCTGAGTAAGACGTAGGAAAGGTTAAAGACTTAAGACTCCTGGGAGGCCTGGGTTGATCACTGGGGGAATTTTCTCTGGGTCCTCAAGCTCCTGAGTCACCTGCTTCCTGTCATTATTGTGGCAGTTGTCTGCAAAACCGGCTGCAATGATTCCCCTCCTGGTACCCGGGCCTCTTTGCAACTGATTTTGCAGCTCCTCCCACTAGGAGGAGAAGTCCCTCTTCCCTCCCCTTGAATCTGGACTGTCCTATTGACTGGTTTCGACCAATGGAATGTATTGCTGGTTCACGAGTACTAAAGCCCTTTGTCTCTGACCCAGGAGTCTCGTGTCTTCTGCAGGCATCCCTGAAATGATAACAGGTTAACTTATTAGCGTGTGCATAGGGTCAAATCAAATCCAGATCTAACACAAACTGGGCATGCTCTTGCCTCAGGGCCACTGACAGCCTCCATTCCTTCAGCCTGGAACACTTTTCCCTCAGCCATCACATGGCTTACTCTCTAACTTCCTTCAAACCTGTGTGACTCCTGGTCCTCTACGAAGCAGATGCTGAGATGGGGTTAATCATGTGAGGTTTTTATTGAGGGAAATGCCTTTATGATGGGAAATAAGGATGGAGCAGGGTAAGACTGGGGTTGTGGCCTGATGGTGACACAAGTCTGACCCCAAGGGAAGGAGAGGAAAGAAGAAAGAAGACAGAATGGAAGGGTCCTGGAGTTTGGCATAGTCTCAGGAAGTTTTGGTAAAATGCCTGAGCCCAAGTTTGCTGACAGTGGGTCCCTGTCTCCTAGGAGAGGGCAGTCATTGGCAGGAAGCAGCTGTGGGAGACGTAACCTTCACACAAATGCAGCAGTGGATTTCAAAGCTTAGTTAACTGTGGCCCTCAGTCAGGGATGCTCTCTGTAGCAGAAAACCTGCAAGAGTCATTCTATAGCCACCATTAAACCTGTTCCAATGCCCCTTTCCAACAGGCCTTCCTTGATCATTCCATAAAAAGAGCAAATCTCCCTCTACCATCCTGTCCTTCTCCCCTACCTTATGCTTTTTTGATTGCACTTGTCACCCACTCATCACATAATTACTTGCTTACTTATTAATTTTCCCATCTCTTGCCACGAATAAGGTAAGCTTCATGACACAGGAATTTTTGTCTGTTTTTTTCACTGCTCTATCCCTAGGACATTGAATAGTGTCTGGCACTCACAAAAAATTATTGAATGAATGAATGAACAGACGAATGGATGAATGAAAAAAATAAATGTTTCCTTTTAGGTATTGAAGGGTCACTTTCAATTTGTGTAACCCCACGTTACGGACTGAATGTTTGTATCCTCCCAAAATTCACTTGTGGTAGCTCCAAAGCCAAATGTGATAGTATTTGGAGCTGTGGTCACAGGGTTAGATGAGGTCATGAAGGTAGAACCCTCGCGATGGGACTAGTGTCCTAAGAAGGAGATACACCAGAGAGCTTGCTCATTCTCTCTTCACACACACCGAGGAAAGGCCATGTGTGCACACTGCAAGAAGGTGGTCCTCTGCAGGCCAGAAATAAGAGTCCTCACGAGAAACTGAATCAGCCAGCACCTTGATCTTGGACTTCCCAGTCTCCAGAGAAATAAATGTTTATTTTTTTTATTTTAAAGCCACCCAGTCTGTGGTATTTTGTTATGGCAGCCTGAGATGACTAAGACATTCCCAAGCCCAATGTTAGGTCACATGGTGGAGCATTGGTAAATTTTTCAGACCGCTCTGAATAATGTTCTGAAACAAACATACTTTATTTTCCATAACTCTGTGTGTCAACAGGAAGTGGGGTTGCCTTTCTGGTGGCTGCTGCTAGTTGACGAGGAGACAGGAAACTGCATTTTGTGTCTGGTCGTGGCAGGTATATATGAGGAAGGGAATGGGGATAATATTTTTTGGTCAAATATCCCATCCACATAAATTTCCTCTCAGAAAATTCCTGTGTCATCCTGGGCACTTTCACACAACAGTGCCCTGGAAGACATGATGATAGAGGGAAGCGGGCTGGCTCTGTGGTCTAATCAGCCTGAGCTCTGGGGCAGTTTTCCCTACTTAGCTGCTATGGCAACAGAATCCAGCTACAGGTGCCCACCTGTCACCAACACTAGGGCCAGACTTCCACTGCATCTGAACACGCCTGTCAGGGTGGGGAAGGCGGAAACAAACATGGAAAGGCTTTGTGTGGCCTCAGGAAATTCCAGGTGGCGGTTAGGAAGCAAGTCCAGGCTGCAGATCTGTGGACTTACCCTGCTGGATGCCCAGACCCCTGGATGTGTGCACAAAACCGCAATGCTGCCCTCTCCTGGTGGCAGGCACTGCTGTGCATGCAAGAGGTACCATGACTCCCCTACTGGCAAGCACAGGTGGGTGCAAAATGCAGGCGAGACACTTCCTGCAGACCCCGCCCACCCCTGCCACGACCACCCCTGCTTCCAGCAGAAACTCTCCACCTGCCGCAGACCTAAGGCCCATCTCCCAGATCTGTTACTTGTTCCCACGTCCACCTCCAAACCAAGGGCGGGAGTCAGGGTTCTGTCCTGCTCCCGGGTCTGCTGGCGCATGTGACACCTCCCATGACCCACTCTGGCCCCAGCAACGTGACATCGCCAAGGAGCCAAAGGGCACGTCAGGATGTATTGCGAGCTTGCCAAGTGCGGGATCCAGGCTCTGTGGTCACTCACCACTGAGGCCCTTGGTGGGCTCTTCTCTCCTCCTCCCTTCCCACAGGAAGAGTCAGCCAGCCCCCTCCTTGCCCCCCGGCCACTGTCCTGGGCCAGGCCTCTTTCTGCTGCCCATCTGGACTCTTGCAGAGCCTCCTAACCTGTCCCCCTGCTACCACTTTTCCCTGCCTGCTGGGCCCTGAAGCAGCTTGGGCTCAGGGTTTCCCAACATCCTTCATGAACATGACTTACAGCTCCTGGTTCCACGCTTTCTCCAACAAGGCTCTCAGCTGATTCCTCAGAGCAGATCAAGGGCTGGGGGTGGGGTGAGGGAAGGAAGAGGATAATCATTATGCCCCCATTCTCCTCATCTCCCCGTCGCCACCACCACTGCTTGTACCCCAAACCCTCCCTCCTCCTCTAGGCCCACAAGCCCCCAACACATTAACACCAGCAAACAGATCTTTGGAGAACAAGGTGTCCGCAGTGCCAGGGGCAGCCACGTGGCAGCTCTGCCCCAGCCAGGCCACCTGTTATATTGATAGATGTCATCGTGGTATTTTTTAGCAGTGAGACCACTTATGGCTACAGGTCACAGAAATCCAATACAGAACATTCCACACATTTACTCTCTCATGGAATAAGCCCAGAGGCAGGGCAATTGAACTTGATTAGTTCAGCAGTTCAACATTATCATGCACCCAGATTCTTTCCCTTTTTCCTTTCCGCCATCAACAACCTGAGGTGGCTTTTCTCCCTCCCGTGCTGGTCTCAAAATGTCTGTCACAGCTCCAGGCATCACACGCAGACCAGCAACAAACAGCAGCAGAACAGCACTTCTTATCGCTCACCTTTCAGAGCAAGAAAATCTTTCCCAGAATTCCCCTGGTGGTCTTCCTGTCACATCTCATTAGCCAGAATTGTGTCCCACGCCCATTCCTAAGCCAACCACTGATGACAAGGGGTATGGAATTACCATCACCATGATTGGCTTAAAATAGTAAAGAGTCACTCCCCTGGGGTACAAGCTGGCCCTGTCCACCTGCTACTGCACTAAACTGAGGTCTGTAAGCAGGCGAAAAGGGGGCGGCTGCTGGGAATGCAATCGCATGGTCTCCCTCCATATTCATATTTAACTGGCTCCAAGCAGGTGTGGCCAGTGCCCTTCCACGGACAAGCCAGGGCCCAGGTCTGGGAGCAGAAGACTGGGGGAAGAAAAGGACCAGTGACAAGCAGACACTGAGAACAACCATTTTGAGCCAAGAAATGATGAATGCAGAACGATGGCAGTGATGGTTAAAGCAGAAGAGAGAAGACACATGCAAGAGAAATTTTAGCATTAGAATCAAAGAGTCTTGGCAACTCCTTGGATGTGGACGAGGTGGGGAGAAGGGAGTGAAAGATGACTTGGAGTTTTCCAGCCAGGATGCTTTTGAGGATGGTGGAGCCATTGGTGTTGATCCGGCTGGACATATTTCTCCTGGATAACTAAGGAGGGCAATGTGCCTGTATAACGGACTTGACAGTTTTGAGGGCCTTTTCATGCTCCTCAGTCTCACTTGTTCCGCACAGCCACCCAGCAAGGCAGGCAAGGTGGGACAGGTAATGGCATTCCCATTTTACAGGTAAAGATGCTGGCACCTGTTGGCAACATGGGCCTCAGGTCCTCAGTGTGAGGGAGCCTGGAACTGGGGCAAAATCTGGGCACCTGTGCCGGGGGAGTCAGGCTAATCTTGGCTGGGATCTCTGGATTGCTGCGTACAGTCTTTGCCCAGACTGCACCCGCCTCCATGTTCTGGCTTTAAAAGTTGAAATTTCTCTTTTCTCTGTCGTTCATACCAGAGGTCCTTTTGTTGGTCAATTTCAAAGAAACTGACTTCCTTGTGCCGTATTAACCTGACATTTCCAAAGCATAATAATGGGGAATTTTTGTTATTATCTCAGAATGGGGAAGGACTTTCTAAGTATAACAAACTCAGAAGCTGGGAAGGAGGCGGGGAGGGAGAAAGGGGAAAGCAAGGGAGGGAAAGTCTAATAAATTGGTAATAAAAGTAACATTGCAAGCACCACCGTAAACAAAATCAAAATGCAATCTAGGAAAAATACAGTATTTGCAATTCGTATTACAGACAAAGGGCTAATTATCCTAATGGATAAAGAGCTCTACAAATCAGTCTGGGATAAAAAAGACCAGCAAACAAATAAGAAAGTGGACAAAGGATATAAACAGATTTCAGAAAAGAAAACACAAATGTTTCTTGAACCTATGAAAATATACTTAACCTCAAATTAAATGCACATGATAAACCATTTTTTTGCCAAGAAGCAAAATGATTGATACTGTCTTGGTGAGGGTAAGAGAAACAGGAGCTCTCATAAATTGTTGACAGAAGAATGAATCGTAATGAATTCTGGAAGGGAGGCAATATCTATCACTAGTATAAAGATATACACCTTTTCACCCTAAAATTCCACTTCTAGGAGGTTCTCCTGCAGAAATACTTACACACGTGCCAAATTACAAAAGTACAAAGTCATGTTGTTGTTTGTAAGAACAAAAGATGGAACACTTCCTAGAAGTCCATCAACTGGAGACTGTTTTTTCTTTTTTTTTTTTTAATTGGAGTAGAGTTGATTTACAATGTTGTGTTAGTTTCAGGTGTACAGCAAAGTGAATCAGTTATACATATACATATATCTACTCTTTTTTAGATTCTTTTCCTATATAGGCCATTACAGGGTATTGAGTAGACTTTCCTGTGCTATACAGTAGATCCTTATTACTTATGTATTTTATATATAGTGGTGTGTATATGTCAATCCCAATCTCCCAATTTATCCCTCCCCCTCCTTTCCCTCCAGTAACCATAAGTTTGTTTTCTACATCTGTGACTCTATTTCTGTTTTGTAAAGAAGTTATTAAATGACGATACATCCATCTAAAAAAGAAAGAACTTTGATTGTGCTGATACAGAATAATCTCCAAGACACACTAACTGAAAAACAAGGTGCAAAACAGTATATACGGTAGAATCCATTCATGCAAAATAAGAATACATATGTAGTGGATTTGCACATAGATATGTAGAACTTCCCTTGAAAGATAAACAAGAAACTGGTAACACAGGTTGTCCCTGGGGAAGGAAACAGAGTGATTGGGAACAGAGAAGCAAGAGAAGACTTTTTACTATAAACTCTTTTACGGTTTTAAAATTTACCATGTTAATTGATTATTAATAAATTGGATATAAAACAAGATTGGAATGGAAAAGTACACTGAAAGGATGAAAACTTTGATTAGCATGTAGTGGTTTAGAGTGGTAGGAATGGATATTCTACTAGTTTTCTGTGCTGCATAACAAATGATCACCAACTTAGCAGCTTAAAACAACACAGTTTATCACCTCATAGTTCCGTGCGTCAGGAGTCCAGGCAGGCTTAGCCAGGTCTTCTGCTCATGGTCTCACAAGGCTGCAATCAAGCTGCTGACTGGGCTGTCTTCTCATCTGGAGGCTTGACTGGGGAAGAATCCAATTCCAAGTTCATTCTGGTTGTTGGCAGAATTCTTTCTTTGCAGCTGTATCGTTGGGTGCCCTGGCTTTTTGCTGGCTGTTGGCTTGAGGCCACTCTAAGATTCTAGCAGAGAGATGTTTTAAAAAACTAATCATGGAAAAAAGCATCACAGAATGAGGAGCTAAACCTCAAGGCAAATCTGCTCAAAACCCTCCCCTGGATGAGTCCCTGTGCCCCCAGGAAGGTGCTCAACTTCCCCAATCCATAATTCCAGGACCTTCCCCCTGATACCAACCAGGGTTCTTGGCCTTCCCCAATCAATAGAAATTGACTAGAGGCCAGACAAGAAATTCAGGCAAGGCTTTATTGGGGTCCCCGCTGCAGCAGCAGGGAGCGAAAACAAACAACAGGCTCCCTTGCTTGCTCACTAGCTGAGGCGGGGGGGTGGGTGGGGGGCGAGCTTGTTCCTTACATGGGGTGAGGGTAGGGGTGTGTCCAGGGGTCAGGCCAGAGGAGCAGCTTAGGTGTTCATCCTGCCCACCACTTAGGTGGTGTTGTGAGTCGGGGGCATGTGCAGTACCCTGCTTTTGCTCCCAACACCCTGTTTTTGCTCTGGGCTCTTCAGAAGTAGAAGTTGGGTTTTTTGGTCTTTTGTATCTTTCTGGGTCCAGAATTTGCCCCAACTGTGCATGCACGCAGTTATTTTTCGTCCCATATAATTTCTTTGTATTTTGTTGCTTGCAGAGAGGTGTGTCCAGGTGCCAGCACTGCAGCAAAGGGTCCCAGGTCCCAGCCGGTCTCAACCCTCGAAGGGCCCCACATCACCATACAGGCTCATCTCTGAGTCTACACCCCAGCTCAGAGTCTACACTCCAGCCAGCCCAACAATACTTGCTGCTCCCAGAGAAGACTCTTTGGTGCCCCCATCTTGAGAGATGACGGTCCCTCTCCCAGATGGTCCTTCCCCTCCACTGCCCTTCACATGCTCTTATTCACCTTTTCAGTTCGGCTCTGCGGTCACCTCTTCTGTGAAGCCTCTACCAGCCCCCAGGAGTCAGCCCCTCCCTCCTCTCCGGATCTCTCTCTGCACCTGTAACATTGTAAAGAGCTTCCACCATTTACTGAGTACCTCATGGGGTGCCAGGCACTGGGCTAAGTCAACTCTAGCTTTCATTAAAATGCTGCTAGAAACCGTTATTATTCATTTTTCAAAAACAGACATAAAGACTTAGAGATACTGCCTAGACCAGGATCGCACAGCTGGGGATGGATCCAGGATTCAAACCCAGGACTCTTCTTTCCACCACTGCAGTCACATTGTATCAGAATTCCTCCCCATCTAGGCCAGTGTTTCCCAAACTCTTCTAGACTTTGGCCCTTAGTAAGAAACACACTTTACATTACAATCTAGTACTCACTGACTTATACGAAAGTTTTGGGAAACAATATTTACCCTTTCTACTTATGGTGCCCTCATTTTACTTCATTTCCTGAAATGCCAGTCGTCATAATCCACTGATGGGCAGCAACTCCTAGTTTTTAAACACTGCTCTCAATTGGCAGCTCCTGCATTCACAGACCTGGCACAGAGCTTAACACACAGTAGGCACTCAGTCTATTCCCAGCCTGACTTCCACTGAGTCAGAGCTCTGAGCTTGGCCTCAGGAAAAAACTGATCCCTAAAACCAGTAGGCAGGGTCCCTGTGACCCAACAGCCCCAGGGGTGAATCCAATGGTCCTGGTGTTAAATTCAGAAGACAGCAGAAGTTCCTGGATGCAAAGCTGGAAGTCACCCCTGCCCCGGAGAACCCTGCCGGTTCGTAGGTCCGAGGCAGCAGTGCTGTGCCAGGCTTCCTGGCCCCATGGCCGGGGTCAGAGACCTGGTGTGGTAGTCGAACAGCGCAGGCCTGAGGACAGAGAGGAAGTGGCCAGGGAGTGGCCAGGGACGAGGGGTACTGCCAGCATCCTGTGCCTTCCCGATGGGTGATGGCACCCGCCAGCCGAGCAGTGGCAGGCAGGTGAGTTTCATCAGCCCTGGATTTCGCCTCTGACTAAGCAAAGACTGAGCTCCCTAAGAAGCTGGATTCTAAATTTAGCACCAAACTCTGGGAACCTGGTGAGCTGCCCCCGCTGCCCGTGGCACAGTGGACCGTGAGGGTGCGACTCCACTTCTCCCCCTCCCTCGGCCTGGACTGTCCGGATGCCCAGGACTCCACTGCTGACTCGCCCAGGGCTGCCAGGTGGGCAGAACAGTGCCTTAAAGACCCTCCTCTGAAAGGCTGCTGTTATTCTGGGGCAGGCATATGGGGCGGGGGGATAAAATCCTTCACGGAGCTCAGTTTCCAAGGCCTGCCAGGTGCCCCTCCCCGCCCCCGTAGCCCCATCACCGCCCTGACCCTGCAGTCCCCCTAATGCCCCCACCCCAGGGCCTGAGCTGAGCCTAGTCTCCGCTAGCCCTATGTAGGGTGGGGCCTCCACCCCATTCCATCTCAATACTCCGGCTGCGGGGAGGTCCAGAGGCTGGGCAAGGATGACTCCTTCCCCACCATCCAGCCCAAAAGCTTCTCCTCCAAGGGTGAGCGCTGCAGGTGTGCACAGCTCTTGAATAGCAGACTGTAACCAGCCTCCCCGAGTCCTTGGTCATCTCCCCTCATCCTCACAAAAACCCTGTGAGGTAGGCACTATGTTGAACCCATCTTGCAGACTGCAGAGGTTAATTAACTTGCCCGACATTATACAGGTGGTTCAGCACAATACCAGACCCCCGCTCTGAAGGGCCGCACTCCACACCACGTGTGTCTGTGCACAGGGACCTCCCCTGAACCCCAGCTGCTGGAGCTGGAGCTGGAACTCTGCCCAGCTGTTTCTACCGCGGACTCCCCACAGCCTGCAAGCTAGAGCCTGGGTTAGGATGAGGCTCAAGAGCCACGATGTCAGAGTGACCCTTGCTGGCCATGCGGGCCTGGGCGTGGACCACAGTTACCACATCCGTGAAATGGGTTAGTCTTGCTAGAGGTCAAGGAACTGATCTACATGGCATCCTTGTCCCCTAATTCTCTAGATCTTTGTTTCAAAACAAACAAGAAAAGAAGAGGCAGCTACAGAGAAGGGCTTTTAAGAATTGAGGTATGATCTAGTCTACAGGGTCGGTGCTCCCTTTATGGGGTGCCTGGTGCTTGCCTTTCCAGGCGCTGTCCTTTGGGTAAGGTCAATTGTGAGTTTGTGCCTACACCAGAGATACCTAGGAAAGCCCTTCGGAAGGCTGAAATGCTAGAGATGAACAGAAGCCATTAGAACTGCAAGGGAAGGTGTGTGCCCAGGACCTGCCTCATCACCTGGGAGAAGAAAGGATGAAAATGCCCGTGATTCGTAGCCTCCCCGTGTGCTGGGCCGAGCACCAAGTGCTTCACATGCACCATGTCATTTTACCCAACAATGGAATAGTGCACAGTCACTAAAAATGAGACACATGTGTGAACTTGGAGAGATTGTGTACTTCTTTACTGATTTGCATTTTCTAATTTTTTACGATATACAGCAAAAAAATACTATAGAAACTTAAAAGTGGAAAATACATGATTGGCAGGGAAGCTGCTTTTCTCTCTGTGGGAAGGGGCGACTATGCTCTGAATTCAAGACTCGGCAGAGCGTAATCCTGAAGAGCCCTAAATTAATGCAAAGTTAGGCAGTTACTGCACCTGCTGTATCACACAGGGCCTGTGATTGCCCCTGTTGCCACGTGTTTGATTGCAACTTTGATGAACAGCAAACAGGCTTGGCTGGAGGCACAGAGACCAGTCGGGAGGCTACAGCAATGGGAAAAAAGTAAAAGCGCTATTAGACCCTGTTGCCATAGCAACAGCACAGCAAAGCTATTTTGTTGTTAACTCCTGAGAGAAAAGGCAGGACAAAAATTAATGTAAAGTTATAGTACAATTTGGACTGTGGGTACTTAACCTCTTTGCCCCTACTCCTATGAGTACAGTCAGCACGTTCCCAGCAGCTGTAACTACGCCCTCTCTCTTCTAGTCCAGAAACCACATCCGAACAAGCGACAATGCAGTATTTGGGGATGATCCCTAGAACAGCGCTTTCAAACCATATTAAGAATGCCCTGGGGACTCTGTTAAAATGCCGAGTCTGACTCAAAGGCAGGTCTGGGATGAGGTCCAAGATGCTGCATTTCTAACAAGCTCCCAGATGATGCTAATGCTCTTGGTCCACGGACCATACTTTGAGTGGCAAAACCCTAGTCGAGAGGGTTAAACCTTTATAAAGGAAGAAACCAGAACATGCGTGTCTTATTACCTGCTGTCTCCTCCGGGTCTAGCATGGTACCTGGTACAGAAGTGTGGGGAGAAGGAGCAGGAGGCTTAATACATGCTATATGAATGAACAGACGGATGAATAGATGAATATTGGATTCATTCACAGGTTGATACTGGCCATCTTAACTGAAAAGTTAACACATACCCATGGCAAAACATTAAACGTTATGAAAGAGCAAATCTTCCCTCATGGCTGAGCTTCTGGTCACCTGTTAATAGGGTTTTACTTATTTTATTTTATCCTTCCAGAAATTACTGTTAATATATCGGTTTTTTTTTTCTTGGCACAAATGGGAGCACACTACGGGCATTGCTCAATCTCTCATGGGTTTTTTCTCTTAAAATACATATTGGAGAGTGTTCAATATCTGTACCCATAGATCTACTTTATTCTTTTCAACAGCCGTATAGTATTCTATTCCAAATATATTTAATCACTGCCCCTTTGCTGGAAACTCCTGACCTTACAAATCTTTTGGCATCTCACATCATGCTACAATAAACACCCTTGTATATATGTATTTGTGCATATGTGTATATGAAAGTTATATGTCGGATAAATTCCTAGATGTGGAATAGTTGGGTCAAAGGGTGTGTATATTTTTATGATGCTAGATAACGTTTAATTGCCTACAAAAGAAGTTGCACCAATTTTACACTGTCACCAATATTTTATTAGAATGTCTAATTCCCTGCACTTTTAAATACTATCCATTTTTTAACCTTATCAATCTGATAAATGAAAAAAGTCCTTGTTTTCATTTGATTTCATTAAACATGAATGTGATTGTGCATATATTCATGTTTCTATGCCATTATATTAACTAGTAAAGTGTTATTTTATTTAAGAAAGTTACCAATTTTTGTATATTGAGTTGGGAACCAGCAGCCTTACTGAATCCTCATACTGTTTCTAGTAGTTTTTTTCAGTTGATTCCTTGGGTTTTCCAGTTACATAACCATAGCATTTGGAAATAATATCAATTTTGTCTCTTCCGTTACAATTTTTTTAATCATCTTTATTAGAGTATAATTGCTTTACAATGGTATGTTAGTTTCTGCTGTATAACAAAGTGAATCAGCTATACCTATACGTATATCCCCATATCTCCTCCCTCTTGCATCTCCCTCCCACGCTCCCTATCCCACCCCTCTAGGTGGTCACAAAGCACCGAGCTGATCTCCCTGTACTATGCGGCTGCTTCCCACTAGCTATCTATTTTACATTTGGTAGTATATATAAGTCCATGCCATTCTCTCACTTTGTCCCAACTTACCCTTCCCCCTCCCCTACAATTTTTATACTCATTTCTTTTCTTATTGGTTCATACTCTGGAAAAACTATCAGATAACAGTGGTGACAGTGGGCATCCTTATCTTGTTCCTGACTTTAATCATGTTAATGGGTTTCCATCAGGGACTTCCCTGGTGGTCCAGTGGTTAGGATTCGGCACTCTCATTGCCAGGGCCTGGGTTCGATCCCTGGTCGGGGAATTAAGATCCCACATGCCATTCAGTGTGACCAAGTTAATAAAACAAAACAACAAAAAAATGGGTTTCCTTCATTAAGAATAATACTGACTTTGGCATGAGATATATATTTGTTTTATTGAGGAAATATCTGTATTGTTAAGAGTTTTCCCAGTTCCCATTTCATAAATCTGTTTTAAAAATCAAGAATGATAATAAATGAAGTACAAGAAAACACTGCCTAATATTGAATCATCTTTAACTCCTGGAGTGAGCCCCTCTTGGTTATGGTTCTGTCTTTTTTTTTTTTTTTTTAAAGATTTTTTTGATGTGGACCTTTTTTTTTTTTAAGTCTTTATTGAATTTGCTACAATACTGCTCCTGTTTTATGTTTTTGTTTTTTGACTGCCAGGCATGACGGATCTTAGCTCCCCGACCAGGGATGGAACCCGCACCCCCTGCATTGGAAAGCGAAGTCTTAACCATTGGACCGCCAGGGAAGTCCCCTTTCTTTTAATTGTTTCCATTTGCTATTATTTGATTAGGATTTTGTATTGCTCTTCATAAGTGAAGTTCATCTCTATGGTTCTTTTTTATGCTTCTTTGCATTTGAAATCCATATCAAGCTGGCTTAAAGCAAAAGCTGTAACGTTTCTTTTGAAGTCCTCAAACTTTGTTTGAAAAACACTTGTAAAGTCATAAATGCCCAGCAATGGGGAGTGATTAAATTTCTTTGACTAGAATGCTATGAGGCTGTTTAACTCTCTCAGCTGGGCAGACTGGGGAGGGGGTGGCTCTTTGGCAAGTTTCTCACTTCATTCCTTGACAATCCATTGGTTGGCTTCATTTCTATCTATAATACAATCAATTTTGGAAATTTACACTGTCCAAGAGACTAATCCAGTTTTTTCATATTTGTTTACATAAAGATAAGTAAAGCATTTTCTTAAAACTTATTTAATTTCCTCCATATCTATGATTATTTTTCCATTCTTATTTCCAAATTTATATATTTGTGCTTTCTTCCTTCTTGTCTTGCGTAGGTTAGCTAGTGATTTACCAATTTCATTATGTGTATATTTTTATTTCAATTTATCTAGCTCTTGGATTTATGTTCTGGTGTCCTATTTTCTGAGCCAGTAATTTGTTTTCATTTTTATAAATCTTTCATTTCTTTTCCTTACATTTGTTTTTTCATTATTTTTCCAACTTCTTGGGTTGTAATAACTAACTAATTCTCACCCCTTCATGTTTAGGAATGTAGGACTCTGAGAACAGCTTTAGCTGTGTCCTCAAGATCTATGCTGTCCAATACAGTACCTACTAGCTATTTAAATTTTAATTTATTAAAATGAAATAAAACTAAAACTTCAGTTCCCCAGGGCGTTAGGCACATTTTAATGATTCAATAGCCACACGTGGCTAGTGGCTCCTGTATCAGACATCCCAGATGCAGAACGGTTCCTTCTATTGGACACCGAGGCTACAGAATATAATATATAGTTGTACAGGTACAAATGCCTCCAGTTACAAGTGACATAAACCCAACTCAAACTCATTGAAAGCCCTAACGAGAAACATGAGCTCAGTACCTGCGAGGCCCTGAAGTACAGCTGGTTTCAACACAGCTGGATTTATTGCTTCATTTCTCTCCATCTTCTGGTTCTCTTTGTCCTGGCTTCCTCAAATCATATCATCAGGGTTCTTTTGCCCTCTCCCTCTCCCAGTTCTTTCTGTTTGGCTTTTCTCTGCTTATCTTAGCCATGCAGCATAGCATAACAATGTAGCGCAGCAGCTAAAGCCTCAAGCTACAAAGTCAGACTTCCTGAATATGAACCCTTGTTCCACCATGAATGTAAGTGATACATTACTTAACCCCTCTTTGTCTCAACGTTCTCAAAATGAGGACATAATAAAACCTATTTCATAGAGTTGTTGCATAGATTAAATGAGATAAAGCATATCCAGCTCTTCGAACAGCACCTGGTACACAGTAAGTACTCACCGAATACTAGCTGTTGTACGAGTGAATCCTGTTCTCTGCATGTGGCAGGCTGTTTGGCCACTGGCATCTGCAGGCTCACATCATCCAAGCCTAGTAGAAAAGAGACAGTCTTCTCCATTAGCTGAAAAATCTCAGCTGGGGCTCTGGTAGCCCAATTGGGGTCAAATGCTCATCTTTAAAACAGTCACCGTGGTCCAGAGCATGGTTGCTCTTCATGGTAGAGGCCTGGGTCATGTGCCCCAACTCTGCAGCCAAAATAATATTAGTCACCATGATTAACAATCCCATCAGGGATTTCCCTGGCGGTCCAGTGGTTAGGACCCCACGCTTTCACTGCCATGGCCTGGGTTCAATCCCTGGTCGGGGAACTAACATCCCGCAAGCCGTGTAGCACAGCCAAAAAACAAAAAAACAAAAAAACAATCCCATAAAAACAACAGAGTTTGAGGCAGAGATAGTTTTCCAAAGAAAAAGTGAACTGCTTTTGTCAGAGAAAGGATGTGGAAAATTGTGCTGAGTAGTCAGAAACTCAAGCAGTCTCCTACAACCACCCCTTGAATGCCCAACATGTGTACACACACATACGTGCACATATACACACATTTCTTCCCCTGCATATTGTCTTTAAATGCCCACCTAACACAATGCAACTATCCTACATACATCAAATATATATAAACGCTTGTGCATTTCTCTCAGTCAGAACTGGATGTGGCTCCTAATGGTCACACAACCTATGATTAAATGATACATTTAACCACCCCTAAACACAGTATACAATGGTGGAGAAATAGTGGTACATACACACACACACACACACACACACACACACACACACACACCTGTTGAGAAAAGGTAAAAGGGGAAACCAAGAAGCACAGTCTCCAAACAATAGTGTAGGCCACATCCTCTACACAAGGATTACAAGGGCTCCAATGTCTAGCCATGGGGTGAATTTCTTGGTCTATCACTATGGGTGCCCCCAATTTTGCACACTGAAAAAATCTCTTGTCCATTATTCTCCATGACATCAGAGATTGGGGAGATACTTCCCTTCTGAAGAATATACTGCCCTAGAAGTCTATTTCCTGTTGGATGACTAAGGGGTCCTGGGAGTTTCCTTTGGGTTTAAGCCATCACAGACCCACTTTGACAGTTTGTGGGTATTAAATCACACAAACTAGTTTAAAATTCTGATCTTCTCCCAGAAAAATTGTTTTCTAGTGTCTTCTCTGAGCTGGCATTCCCACAATAGAAATCCTGCCAAGTTATGGTCTTTGAATCTGAAGCCCTCTCTTGTCATTTCTGTCACTTAAAAATAATCCTTCCAGAAAACTTGGACTGAACTGACCTTTAGTAAATAGACTTTTGGTGCATTCTCATGGTGAATCTGAATTTCTTCTGAAATTTTTAAAGAACAACTTGATTTAAGTGCACTTGAAAATAATACAATGAAAACATTTTCTAAGATATCCAAACCTCAGTTCCTTCATAATCACATGGAAGCAGGAAAACCCACCCACTCTCCAGAAGTTCAATGAGGAATAAAGATCTACTTTTTGTACAATATAAGATGACTGAGAGGCACAATCAATAATTATATTGTCAGCCATTCCTGCCATAATAAGTCAGAGTCAAAGTTAGCTAGCACTCTGTTTGAAAACCAAATAAAATGTCAGCGTATTAAACTTTGGGGCACTGTCTCTAAAACTGGAGTTCAAACTTCATTCATGTCCGTAAGAGACCAATTTCCCCACCCACCCTTAATCATACATGGTTGTCTGTACAAAACAAATAAGTTCATAAGTACATAAATTAACCATACTTCTGCTGGATGGATATACTCTCATTTGACAGAGCAGTCTGGCAGTTATCTGGCTCTTTGGATCAGCACAGACAACCGTAGTGATCAGGGTTCCTGGCTGCAAGCAACAGAGACTGTGTGTAACTGATTAAATAGCAAAGGAGTTCATCAAAGGATGGTGCATTGCTCTCTGACCTGTTGGGAAAGCTGAGCCTGGAGCCTAAGATTCCCAGATCAATGAGCAAAACCACACCACAAAACTGTCTTGTTGATGAAGCCTCCCTCACTGCTGCCACCTCCACTGTCCCACTGTGGACACTGCACCTTGCAGTCACCCCACCTCTGAAAGTCAGGTGTCTCGGCAGCGCCTGCATCGGCAAAATGGACTCCACCCAGGGCCTCTTCCTCACCTTCCTCTCTTTCCAATTAGAGCCTCAAGTAGATGAGTCTGATTAATATATATGAGGTCATGTGTGTGTGTGTCAGACACCAAGCAAGCCGGGGAAATAAGTTTTCAAGGTTCTCATTTAGGGAAGAACACGGGACTTGTAAGGCTGGAAATTCTCTGAATGTAGCAACATGGCTCAAAAGGTTACAAGAATCCATAAAATGTGGTCAATGCCCACTACCCTCATCAAACTGCATTTTTAGCCAAGAAAGCCACATCTGGAAATTTAATCGGATAACTGCCAAAATTCTATATCTTTAGGAGTTATAGAGATCAACTCCCAGAAGCCTACAGACTATTTCATGGATAAATGCAATTGAGACCAAGAAATCTCTCTTCCTTCTTCCCCCAAATCTTAAGTCGGCTCTAAATAAACCACTACTGAATGAACTCCATGATGAACAAGTTTGGTTTGGAGGGAGTCCCTGCTCTTTACACGATGATAACGGGACATTTCTTCCAGTCAGAGAATTTGAGACTTTTTTGGCATTCAGGCCTCCATTTACATCTGGTACACCAGGTTGGATATTCTTAATGTGGTCGGTCATCTGACTTAGAATCGCCCTCTTTTGGTTAGAAGGGGTCCCTTAAAGCCTGCTTTCTTTGTGCCTTTCTTCCCCCTTCTGAATATCAGAAGCTGCAGTTAAATCTCAGTTTTGATTCCAGTGCTCGATTTGATGAACTGGCTTTTCTTTAGCATCTGGATCAATCTTCCAATGCATTCACCAAGATGGTGGCAGGTGACAGATCAAGACTTTTCTCAGAGTCTCTCCTTGGGAGTCATGGTCACCATGGAAGCCACTGTAAGAGGGAACACTGTCTTCTACCCCATTTCACCTCTGACTACTGGCACCTCCACAGCCCTCCACTGAAAGTAGATTAAGTTATGGTTGATAATAGAGAAGATTTGTCAGTCCTCCTACGGAGATAGGATTCAATATGAAAGAACAATGTTATGTGTAAAAGAGTGGGTCTTCATTTGCATACCATGATCAGTGAAGGCTCTTCTGGAGCATTCTGGTCCAAATTCGATATGTAGGTTGAAAGAGACCAGACCAGATTCTAATTTCTACCTCCCCTACCTCAATATCACAAACACAAGCCAAGAATGAATGAAGTCGATTTGATCATGTATATTGGTGGCCTGGACCACACAAACCTATTTATTTATTTTTCTTTTGTCCTTAAATTAATTTTAAAACACAGTTAATAAAGGCAGCAATCTCCTGCCTTTCCTCTTCCCGTCTCTATATTTTTAGCTGATCTGGCATTTAACTCCATTTCACAATATAATAGGTTTCCACCACTATTTCTTGATTTATCAATTGATTGCATGGCTGAGTTTTTGCTATATTAGATGAGGATGTGGCTGTCTAAAACCTCTCCCTTCCCTTCACCCTTCCCCAACGTCTTGATAGTCACAGCACTAGTTAGGGCTCCTCTTTTGGTTACCTTTGTAAATGTGAGCAACAAACTGATGCTGTATTTCCTTTTCCAGCAGTTCCTTCCCCTCTCTAAGATGAGAAGCTCAGTAACCCTTGCTTCCCTTCAGCTACTGATATTTTCCCCTCCCTCTGTATTTCTATTTTTGCCAGCTGTACTTTTACCTTTGCATTTTAACATCAGTAGCAGGAGCATCCTGTTCTGAAACAAAAATTAAGTTGTCTTTGCTTTGTCAACAGGATGTAACTAAATGCTGAAATTCAATAAGCAGTGTTTGCCTACCAAATGTAAAATAGCTAGTGGGAAGCAGCTGCGTAGCACAGGGAGATCAGCTCCGTGCTTTGTGACCACCTAGAGGGGTGGGATAGGGAGGGTGGGAGGGAAACGCAAGAGGGAGGGGATATGGGGATATATGTATACGTATAGCTGATTCACTTTGTTATACAGCAGAAACTAACACAACATTGTAAAGCAATTATACTCCAATAAAGATGTTAAAAAAAAAAAAGCAGTGTTTGCATTCTTGTGGTTCTAGGACAATCATTCACTGCTGAGTGAGGATTACTGCTCACTCTTTCACACCTATTTGTTTCTCCTGAAGTTTATCAGTTTATATTATGCTCCACTTTCTATTATCAATATTTCCCTTTTTTTCCACATGCTCCATAATATCACCTATTTTATCAAGTCACCCTTTTCCCCAAGGATCTCTTTCACAGAGCAGTCTGCACAACCTCCCTCTGACTTTCTCTTCACTGCTTTTCTGGGTTGATTTCCTAAGTTTCCTGAACCCCAGGTCTTTGCATTCTTTGGTTTACTCTTTGGCTTTGCTGCAGCACATTCTCAAATAGCTTCCCCCCAAAAAAGTGGATGTAGGAAGTAACATTTCAGGGTCCCTGATTGTCTGAAAATATCTTAATATTACCTTCTAATTTCAGTTTGGCTGGGTATAGAACTCTAGGTTAAAATTTTTTCCCTCAACTAAAACAAGAAATCACACAGACTGAAGGCAGCAGCAGATATGAGACTCCAGCTGTCTTCTACTAACCAGACATTAAAAAGATTTCCAGAAATGTTACTTTTAATTAAAATGTCATTTATGTTAACATATAATGGGTTTATTATTTTTAAATGGATTAATACATTTAAAAATGTTTAATAATAGTAATTTTCCCTCAAAACTTGGAAGGCATTGTTCTATTTGTCCAGAATCCAGTGCTGTAGATGAGAAAGCCACTGCTAATCTAACTCTTGTTCTTCTTGAGATAACATGTATTATTTCTGGAGTTTTTTAAGCTCTTCTTAGTGGCCTGACATGTCACAACAGTATGGCTAGGTAGTGGTCTTCTTTCCTTGTTCTTGTCACTTGGTGTGCCCTCAGCTCAGGGAAATAATCTTGCATTATTTTTTATTATTTCTGTCTCTCTGTTTTCTCTGTTCTAGGTCTCTGGAATTCCAATTATTCAGATATTGACCCTCCTCAATTGATTCTCTCATCTTTTCCTTCTATTTGTCTTTTTATTCAACCTCCTAAAGTATTTCTTCATGTTTATCTTCCATCTCTTCTTTTGAACTTTCTTTTGGTGATGTCATTCTTAATTTCTAAGTGCTTTCTTTTTCCTTAACCATTACTTTTTCATGGGATTCTGTTCTTGGTTAATGAATATATCTTCTAGAGTCTCTATGGATACTAATTCAAGGTGTGTTTTTTTTTAAGTTCCCTTTTGTTCCCCCAAATTAATCTATTTTTTTCCAGGGTCATTTTTTTCTGTTTCTTTGGTCTCTCTCTTTCATTCTGGAGGATTTCTTCAAATGCATGATGGTCCTTGTTTTCATATGCAAAGATGAAACAATAAGAAAGCTGAGAGAGAGTTCTGTGCATTCTGGTGGCCTTGTTAGCTTAGGGTAACAAGCAGGGAACCAGTTGGTGATCTACAAGGGTGACTCCTACACACACCAGATGGGATGTTCTTGGCTCAGGGCCACTCCTCAATTTCTTTAGAGAGAGCCCTCCAGGGTATTTTTCTTTTCTTTTTTTTTTTTTTTTTTTGAGGGTAGAAAGTGAGATTTATTGAGTACACTGCAAGGGAGCAGTGGGCGAGATCAAAAGGGGGTTTGTACCTGGGGGAGAGACACTGGGCTTCTTTTATGGTCCCTTCTGGTCACCCTTGGGTTAATGTTCCACCCATATGGTAGTTAGGTCTGGGTGTGTCGTTGCTCCATCTTCCTGGCATGCTGACTGCTTGTAACTGCTGGTAATTTTCCATTGGGGGAGGGTGGGATTGTCTTATCTTGAAAGGACCTCCCCAGCCTAAGATGGCTGTTCTATTGTTAAGCTCCACATTTCTCCCCTGACAGATCAGCAAAGTCAAATCATTGATATCTAGGTGATGACATCATCTTGGGCTACTTCCTGCTAAGAAGCAACGACATGGGGTCCCAGTTGGCTTTGCTGATTAGCCGTGGGGCTATTGAGTGTGTGTGAATAGAAATTTTGGGAGCACTGTTCAAGAGTACTCAGCTGTGTTGATGCTAGGGGTTGGAATCCTTGTCTTGTCACCATTTGTAGCTTGATGGAATGAAGTCAGTTTTGTGGCAACTCATTTGAAGTATTAATACCTGGAGATGTTGGTGGATCAGGATGGATGGTCCTCAAGGGAGGATGGAAAGAGAAAGGGGATCTCACAGTGTGACTGGATTCGCCCTGGACAAGCTGCCGCTACCTACTGCGCCAGGTGTGGAAGTGAGGAGTCCCAAGGCCAGGACCAAAGGACACTGCCACCCCATCAGGCAGGGACGGTCGGTCGGTATGGGACCACGTTTCAGGTCTGCCAAAGAGTCGCCTAGTCCAGGACGCACAATCCCTAGTCTCCAGGGACCTCAGGCCGTGGGCAGTGTTGAAGAGGAGAAAAGACCATTTCCAGAATGTACCCCTTAGGGAGTCGGAGTCCTATCCCGGAGGCCTTCGGGTCCCACCAAGGAGTACCTTCAATTGACTCGGGGTACCTGCTGACTCGGGGACCTTCTATTGCCCTGAGTCAGCAGGCCGATCGCTACGTGTTGGAAGACGGATCAGAAAGGGCAGAGAGAGGAGACAAAGGCCTCCCCGTATGGACCACCAAAATGCCACAGAGTTTGGCAATGGCGCCAGCATCGCGGGTGGTAGAAGAATTTACCAAGCCAGAAGTGAGGGTAGAAAGCGAGATTTGTTGAGTACACTGCAAGGGAGCAGCAGGCGAGACCAAGAGGGGGTCTGCCCCTCCACTGTATTTCTTTTCCCCCTGAAGGACAGACTCCTGAATGTGTGTATACAGTCTGGGGTGATAGGAAAAGGGGGATCACTTCTTATAAATAAATATGTTCACCCACTGAAGCTTAGCCCCCTCTGTCATGGCCCTCCCTGCCCCTGCCACTCTTCTGCCCCCCATGAGCTTGGTGTTGACACCTTAGCTCCAAAAGGAGATTATACCAGGAGGTGGCACTCAAAAGATGACCGTCTCTTCACGCAAATTGTGTCTGCTCCATGAAAAATCAAGTCTCTACTTAAAGTACCTTCTGTTGACAGTATAATGACTTTTATCAAAAGAAAAAAATAGATTCTCTTCTGCCCCCTCTCCATATTATTTTCTTCTCTTTATCCTGTTTCTCCTCCTCCTCGTCCTCCTCCTCATTCCCTCTTTCTTCTCTGAGCCATAAGCTGGCCAAGAGCAACCGTTGGCACTTGCTTCATTCCTTCTCAGGCCTTCAGAGATTGTTAAAAATAATAAACTCCCAGCTACTGCTGATTGTGGCACTTGCGTGTTCACAATCCATCAGGTGGCATCATTTAACACTGCAACAGCTTCATCATAATTACCAAAACCAAGGATTTTATTATACATTGAGTGTGCTCCTGCCATATGGTTTTGAAAGACAAGTCATTTCTCAGAAGAAAGACTAGTTTAGGAAATGTGAATGTTTAAAATTCCCCCACAGTATTATAGCTTTTTGAAGTTCTTTTGCTTCCTGATATGAGCTTCTGGCAACTTACTTCTCTTGCTTGAGGATGCATTTGGAATGCAATCCTGTATGTTCAAAACATCTCAACCCCACTCTCTCCAGTCTTTGGGCAGGCCTGTAACTTGGGGTCTGGGCCAGGCTCTGACATCAGCCCAGGTGCATATCCCTGCTTCTGGACTCTCCTTGCCGCCCCTTCTCTGCCTTTTGTCTAAATGTCAACAGCTCAGGGCAGCTCAGTTCTCAATACGTCCCTTGGGAAAAGCCTCACTGGCTTAAGTTCCTCGTTCCATAATGTCACAGGTCATCAAGTTTCCCAAAGCTTGAGAAAAGATGCTTCCACCAGGAGACATCTGAAAAGTGGGAAACGTGGGAAATCTGAAACATGAGATTAGCTTAGATTAGATTTTTTTTCAAAGATTTAATGTAATTCTATTCAGTGTTTATAAAAGTCAGAATGGACCAACAGCTCAATGTGAAAAGACTCCACCTGAAATATCTGAGGTGCTTGGAGGCCAGGCAGGAAGCTGAGCTCAGAAATACAGAAGTCTCTTTCAAAACTTTGAGAAGATAGTGCTAAATGGCAACCAAGGAAACAAGAAAACAAGTGTGCTGGTCTCGCCTGTTGAGGGTCTATTGCATTCCAAGCACTGCTGCATGCTGGGGGTTCAGGAGTAAACAGGAAGATGAAGTTGCTGCTCTTAAAGATCTTGTATTCTGCTAGAGAGAGGTTAGGAAAAGAAAGGAAGGAAAGAAGAGAAGAAAAATGTCAGCTGGAGACAAAAGAAGCAGAATCAATTCTTGGGATGTTGGAGTTTTCTGTCTGGACTTCTCCCTGGATCCTTCTCAGGCAGTGGCAGTAGGTGGTTATAGATGAACTGAACACAGGGTTTCTGAAATAAACTCTTTAAGGGACATGGCCACAATATAGAGAGATGCAGGCTGGCACCGCAAGACCCCAGGGGTGTCATCCACACAGGCGACAGTGGGGGTGGCGCCCCCTGGAGTTGTGACCAGTACCTAGGTGTTCCCTAACTTGTGAGATGGGTTGCAGAATTAGCACCTCAGGTCTAGGTGTTGATTCTTTGTTTTCCTAAAAAGGCAAAGGAAAAGACCCTCCACTATTATCTGGTCCGGAACTCCAGAATCTCCCAAGGCCGTTGTCGGAGGACCGCTTCCAGGGCTGATTCTGAATGGAAGCCTCACCTTCCTTGGGGCAGAGTAAATGAAGGGAAAGCTGGATACAGTTTCCTTCTCCTCCTATAATTCGCTGGCAACTTCCTCCAGAGCTTTTAACAAAACACCATAATGATATCCTCCATGAGTGCTGTTTTAAATGTTTGGTTCTGGTGGGCGTTGGGGAAATAGAATTAAAAACAAATTCTCCTCCCAACTCAGAAAACCTCTCCATCAAGGAAGAAAAGAAAGAAAACAATTTTATTATTGAATAAGCATTAAACCAGAATGTGATGCGCCTCTCAGGCAATCCGCTAGGAGATGGCAAAGACAGAAAAGAATCTCGTCCTTTTATACAGCCGAGCAGATACAACCAATTACATACATGGTCTGAAGATAAACAATAACTAGCCCTCAAGTAAAAAAGACTTGACAGCATCATTGGTCACACATAATTCATCTTAACTTAAGATGAATTCACTTGGTAGTTGGGGTAACCACCTGTGTTAGCTAACTGGATTTATCCAAAGGAAAAATTAACTTCTCCTACCTTTATGACAGGAGGTAGTTTTGCAGCTTGGCAGCTTCTGCCCTCCCAGAGAAACAGGGAGATAAGGGCACCATCTTCCTCAAGGCTGGCATTTCAGAGAGATGGTTCCCAGGTCCTTGAGAAAGACATTCCTGCTCATAAACCTGGCAAGAGGCTTATTTAGCTTTTTAAAAAGATTTGCATACATTTCAAAGAGACAGAGGAACAAGTACAAGTTTCCAAAGTAAATGCTCTAAGAAAAGGGAAGGGGAGAAGTCCCCTCTTGCTTCAACAGGAAGGAGTAAGCCTCTTATTTTTAATCTGTATTTGCCTTTACAAGGGCATGAAGAAACTACTGGCAAAACTTTGGTTTAAAATGGTTCTTTTAAAACTAAATTCTGAAATTCTTCTAAGGGGGAAAATTTTTAATTTCTTAAAGAAGACTCTCGTGGGGAAAGGAAAGCCACTACTCTTGGTGATGTAAAGCCACTTTATGCAAAATAGTTTGCGCATTTTTAAGTAGCTTTGAAAAGTCGGCTATTGCGCAACCAACAGCAGTTGCTATGGTAGCAAAAGTTAGTGTTATTCTAATCTACTTGGTGATGAAGTGTCTGGAGCTGCTGCTCAGTGCAGGAAGCCATGTTCTGTGTGTGGAGTTGTTAGTTTTTGCACCATATTATGGGAAGAATAAGCTGAGCAGACTGTGGAAATCAGGGTGGAAAAGGAGGGCAGACACAACATGAGGTCTGAGCAACCGTGAGTCAGAAATGAGAGAAACCTTGAAAATTAGAAGCGCCTGGGCTCCGTCTCTCTAACCAGTCTTTACTGAGGACTGGACTAGGGTTGGGATGGGGAGAGCGACTGAAGGGTCCCCGTGTGTTGCACAGAGATGTGGTGATTGTACACACAGGGCCTCCTCCAGCCCCTCCAGCGACTCAGCAGGATACACGTCATTGCACCCATTAGGACCTGAGGACTTGTGAAAGCGAAAGGGACGTGTCCGAGGTCACAGAGCTGGTGGCTGAGTAAGGAACAGAATCTAGGATCTCGCTTTCAGAATGGGAGGAGCTGGCATACTGATGTGAGAGGAAATTCAGCAAAGAAACCCGTTTCACTGGAGGAGGGAATGGTTGGTCTCAAAGTTAGAAGAAAGAATAGAATCAGTATCGTTGGTGAATTTAGGTTCACGTTATCTAGAGAGAGAGAGACGGACAAAACAAAGAGAGAAAGCCAATAGTACAGATGAGTGCTTCACTAGAATGTAAGTCACAAGGGGGTGAGGATTTTGTCTGTTTCATTTAGTCCTGGCCTTAGAAGAGGGCCAGGCGCACAGAAGGGCCTCAATAAGAAGTGGCTGAGTGACTGCTAAAGGAATTCTTGCAACAACAGAAGGTTGAGGGAAGAACACAGTGGGAGTTTAACTAGGTGGATTTAGGGTCTCGGTAAAGACTAAAACAGCACATATCAAGAACCGTGAAGAACTGTCTAAGATTTTATCCTACTTGCAATCTACCAAGTTAGCCTGTCACAGTTCCATGGATGCTGGCACAAGACACAGGTCTCCTGGGTCAGAGCAAAGGACTTTAGGACTCATAGTAATAGCGATAGCCAGAGAGACAGTGGGGGTTTTTGCTTGGTTGGATTTTTTGCTTCCACAGGATGACATAAAGAGGTCTAGGTGACAGAAAGAATGCCAAGTGACACCTGCATTTGAGGACAGGAACCCTGAACTTAGGGAACCCGAATCTTTTTTAATTGGCGGTAAACAGGCCTGCCCTTTGCTCCAGAGGCAAACACAGTCTTTATCTTCCAAGGCCATTCACTGTGTAGATATAATTGAAAAACAACAGTCTGGAGCAAACAGAGAAGCCTCGGCTTGTAAGACAGGCAGAAATGTCAAAGTCCCACAGAGAATTAACTGCCAACAATAAACTAGCACTATTTTCCCTCGCTGGAGGATCACGGCTCTACGTAATGATATTGAGAACACCCAGAGGAATGCAGAGGAATGTCAGGGTAAACAATGATGGAGCTGCAAAGTGGACAGCTTGCCTGAGGTCTGGGGAGGAGTTTGGGAAGATATTGAGTTTTGATGTTGTAACCATTCATCATCAGATTCATATGAATGAAAGGAAGGAACACAGAAATGACTTATAATGGAAGCTTAATTCCATAAGTGCACGGGACTTTAAGTATCTTAGCCTGGATTCCCCCCAAAGCTTCCATGAAGATAGTCTATTTGGGAATTAATCCCAAGAAACAGAAGTGAAGGACAGTGGAAGTAAAATGGGGAAGAGGGGAGAGCTGATCCAAGGATGTGTTATCAAGCTGGCCACCTATGTGGGCAACAGTGCTCAGTCCCATGGAACCTTCTGAGGAGCCAATGAAATGCATCCAGAACGATCTTCCCTGGAGATCAAAGAAGCCTGTGTCCATTGGCTCTGTCCCCCACTGATCATGAGAGTCAACTTGCCTTGATCATCCAGGTTACACATGTATGAGTCCTGAGCAGGATCCTTGGGTTTCCTGGGCCTGAGGCAGGAAGCAAGACGCATTGGCACGGGTTGCAGGAAAGGAGTCTTCAGGTTGTACCTTCATGAAACTGGTCAAGCCAGTGTGGAACTGCCCGCCACAGCGGGGATGGAGTAGGAGCTGAGGCTGAGAAGATCTGAAGTGATACACGACGGGCATAGCATCCAGGTTGCCCCCCGTACTACTCAGATCCACACAAATCCTCCAGCAAGGTCACTTCCTCACAGAGACCCCTTCAAGGTGGTGGCCAACCACGGTCTCTCCCAAGATATAATGCAGTTGGTCCTGAAGCCATAATCCTCCTCCTCTACCAGTCAATCTAGATTTCCCTCACCCTCAGCCAGCACACTGGTCTATGCTGCCTACCTGTTGGGGTGACCCAGCTCTTCACTGAAGGGTCTGAGCCCTTAACTGCCTTGCCCTGGTGGGATTCTGGTCACTGAAACTCCCCACTCACCATTATCACCAGGCTTGGGAACATTATGAAACTCCAGTGAATTCTCTGGGCTCCAGACCTGCTCCCCACTGTCCCCCAGTATAGCAGCAGCCCCAGTACCTCGTGGTCATTAGGGTCAATTACACACACCCCAAGTCAGACACGTCATATCACCTTAACAATCACCGTCCCGTGTACTTGGACGGCTTCTAACCTCCAGCCCCAGAGACTCCCCGCCCAAAGGCTGGGGGAACATGTTCAGCTCACTCTCCAAGAAGGTCAGAGGCTCTGAGGAGTGGGCACCTTAGGGACAGTCTTGACTAGTGATGAATAGGAGCGGGTAGATAACTACCCCAGCCATGTGGCCCCTCCAGTGAGACTGGAGCAATTCCAAGGCACGTTCCACATCATCTCCCACTGCCCACAGTGGTGACCTGTGGTCATTAACACACACCGTATGGACCCCCTTCCCTTCCCTGTCTCACCTTCTCGCTCCCCTGCTGGTGTTTCCTGGAATCACTCCCAGATTCACTACTCACTCTCACAGTCTAGTCTCAAGAGTCTGCTTGGTGGGGAACCCAAACTAGGATGTTTGGCACCAGAAGTAGCCCTAGGAAGCAGGCCCTCAGGCTGGGATTCTGGAGTTGGATCTCTCACTGGGCGGGGGGCAACACGGATCTGAATTCTGGTGCTAAGTGTGGTGGTGAGACCCCCTGCCATGCTGCAGCACCCCAGCACTACATAGGAGGAAGGGGACACACAGGCTGCAGTGCTGGCTCTGGCACTCGTAAAAACAAGGAATGACAGTCATTATAAAGATAATGGCAATGACAGTGTCAACAGCCATCGAAGCCACAAAGAAAGAAAATAGCAGCCTCTCCTTTCCTCCCAGACCTGTGTATTCTAGCTACTGGCTACACAGCTCTGCAAACAGCTCATCGGTTCAT
The DNA here is from genome assembly GCF_028021215.1 of Eschrichtius robustus. Taxonomy (NCBI): domain Eukaryota; kingdom Metazoa; phylum Chordata; class Mammalia; order Artiodactyla; family Eschrichtiidae; genus Eschrichtius; species Eschrichtius robustus. The sequence goes on from NC_090824.1 coordinate 168,213,682, forward strand.
GTTGCATCCTGGAGCTCGCCCTGCCGGCTCTGCAGGGTGTTGTCCCAGAGCCGGCACTTTGGCTAAGACTTGGACAGAGCGCTCCACTGTTACATTAGACTGGCTCCTTCCGGCTGATGGGGTGTGGAGGAAGACCAGTGGAACCCATTGTGTGTGCCACTGTCAGCCCTCCTTTTTTCCAAAAGATGAGTCACTCACGCTGAGCCCATGTTATTCAGAATATCACGCCAGTTTTGCCAGTCCACAGACAGGAGTGCTGGCAGACACCCTGTAGACAGGGCAGGCAAACCCTTATCTGCCGTAGGTAAAAATCTAAAAAGCACAGATTGCTGTCCCTTTAGGCGAAGAAGGGGTCTGATGTGATCAACATATTACCAGGCCGCTGGCAACTTTCCTCAAGCAATGGTGCCTCCTCTGGGGCTCAACATCCGTCTCATCTTTATTCCTACTGGTCTGTGACAATTCTTAATATACTGATATTAACAACTTGGCATATATGCTATAAATATTTCCCCCAGTTTTATTTTGCCTTTAAGTTTTGTTTTTGATGGGTTTATAGACAGAAAAATGTCTCCTTTTTGCTTTTGGGGAAATCAATCAATATTTCCTGTATGGTGTTTGCCTTTGTTGCTGTGCTTATAGAACTTTCCTTATTCCGAGGTTGTATAAATAGTCACCAGTATTCTCTAATCTATTGATGACTTCCTTCTCCTACCCTCTTTCTTTTCTAAAAAAATAATAAATTTATTTATTTTATTTTATTATTTATTTTTGGCTGCATTGGGTCTTCGTTGCTGCACGTGGGCTTTCTCTAGTTGTGGTGAGCGGGGGCTACTCTTTGTTGTGGTGCACGGGCTTCTCATTGCAGTGGCTTCTCTTGTTGCAGAGCATGGGCTCTAGGCACGTGGGCTTCAGTAGTTGTGGCTCGCAGGCTCTAGAGCGCAGGCTCAGTAGTTGTGGCGCACGGGCTTTGTTGCTCTGTGGCATGTGGGATCTTCCCGGACCAGGGCTCAAACCCGTGTCCCCTGCGTTGGCAGGTGGATTCTTAACTACTGCGCCATCAGGGAAGCCCCCTCTTTCTTTTTTTAACATTTAGATGTTTCATCTTCTGGTGTGAGGTAGGGATCTAACTTTTTTCCCCCAAAAAATGATTAACCAGGACTCCTAACACTGTGTCTTGTATCAGCCAATCTTTCATCACTGGTCTGAGATGCTGTCATCTTCATATGCTAAATTCTTCCAGGTTCTTGCTCTATGTCGAGACTTTCTCTTCCATTCTACTCATGTACCTTCCATCCTGTGTGCCAGTTCTAAATGGTTTCAGCTGTCACAGCTTGATGCACTTTAGTATCTGGGTGGGAAAGCTTCCTTCTTTATTAACCATCCCTAAAGTTTCCTGACTATTCTTGCACATCTGTTTAAAAGAGGATTCGAGGGTCTTCACGTGCACTGAGAGGCAGGAGGGGTGACCAAACCACAGCTTAGATTATTCACTCTCCCAGCAATTATGGAGGGCTCAGGAACCTCCAAAAAGCTATTTTTGCCTAAGTCTGTAACTGCAGGAGTCACAAAGGCTCCATGTCCAAAGGGGAGCTGGAGAAGGATTCATTCAGAGAGAAGGATTCAAGATATGCAAGTCCCTTGCCCCACTGGACTCCTGTAAGAGAGATGGAGCTGGGTCCCAGAACAAACAGAGACCTGCTAAACTTAAGGGAAAAAACTGCCCACCCATGGAGATGACCAGGGAATGGCCACCAACTCACAAGCAAGCAGGTCTCCAGCTTGGGCTGCGAACTGCCACTAAGTAGGGGGCTACCAGATCCGAAGGGGAACATGGACCAAAAACATCAGGCCTGGACAAGGTGGAAGAGTGTATTGAAAAATCCGTCTTTTGAATTTGTTGGACATTTTTTTTTATTAATTAATTTATTTATTTATTTATTTTTGGCTGTGTTGGGTCTTCGTTTCTGTGCGAGGGCTTTCTCCAGTTGCGGAGAGTGGGGGCCACTCTTCATCGCGGTGCGCGGGCCTCTCACTGTCGTGGCCTCTCCTGTTGCGGAGCACAGGCTCCAGACGCGCAGGCTCAGTAGTTGTGGCTCACGGGCTTAGTTGCTCCGCGGCATGTGGAATCTTCCCAGACCAGGGCTCGAACCCGTGTCCCCTGCATTGGCAGGCAGATTCTTAACCGCTGCGCCACCAGGGAAGCCCTTGTTGGACATTTTGACATGTAAGAGATATTCACAGTGTAAGAGTTGTAACTTCCCAGAGGGAAAGAGGGCAGGTTGAGACCCATGCTGCATCTAGAGATGTGTCTGACATTTTCCCTTTCTTTCTTTTTTTTTTAACATCTTTATTGTAGTATAATTGCTTTACAATGGTGTGTTAGTTTCTGCTTTATAACAAAGTGAATCAGTTATACATATACATATGTTCCCATATATCTTCCCTCTTGCATCTCCCTCCCTCCCACCCTCCCTATCCCACCCCTCTAAGTGGTCACAAAACACCGAGCTGATCTCCCTGTGCTATGCGGCTGCTTCCCACTAGCTATCTATTTTACGTTTGGTAGCGTAGATATGTCCATGCCACTCTCTCACTTTGTCACAGCTTACCCTTCCCCCTCCCCATATCCTCACGTCCATTCTCTAGTAGGTCTGTGTCTTTATTCCCTTTCAAGTAGGAGTTAAAATTGAAAAGAGAACAAGAACGCTGTTGTCGCAGAAGCAGGCTGTGCAGAAACAGAGACCACATGCACCTGTCTCATCCATTTGCTCGTGATTTAGCAGCCCTTCCAACAAATTGTAATACTGCTCAACTGGAAAAAAATGGACTCACTCTACAAACCTTGGGAGATTTTACCGTGAGTGTGTGTTTGCTTTAAATGAATACAACAGATTTGATTTTTTTAATGTGCTTTTTTTTTCTTCACAGGCTATTACTAATTAGGAAATAATTTGTTTCTAAAGTGATTCTTTGTTGGACTTCCCGGGCGGTCCAATGGTTAGGACTCCACGCTTCCACTGCAGGAGGCCCGGGTTCAGTCCCTGGTTGGGGAACTAAGATGCTGTAAGCTGGCGGTGTGGCCAAAAAAATAAAAAATAAATTTAAAAAAAAGTGATTCTTTATGTTTTCAAAGTCATAATGTTAACAGCTTTTTGAACATTTTCATTATGAAAATAAAGAAAGAATTTAGGAAATCTAAATTCAGCTTTATAAATCTGTATGTTTACTGGATTCTTTTTGCACCTAATTTAAAGGCATGTGGACACACACGGCAATTTGTGAATAAAATGCGTGAACATTGGTTTTATCAAGTCTGTAAAGGGACGTGAACAAGGATGCTTAGTATGGCGTTGTTTAACGTGGCCAGGGGTTGGAGGCCATCAAGGTGTCCATCCCTGGCAGAATGAAAAGGTGGAGTGTGGTGGATGCACATCATGGAACGTTCTACAGCAGTTAAAATCGAAAGGTCAGTTGTCCATATAACTACATAGATAGATCTTAGAAACACAGAGCGAGTGAAAACAAGAAAGAAACAATGGGATTTATAACATAACACCAGTAACAACAATTAAAAATACATATGTACCCAACAACGGCGCACGTTTACAAGACGCATACATATAAAGCAATACACATTAAATACACTAGAATGGTCTCCTGTGGGGAAGAAGGTAATAAGAGTGGGGAATGGGGATAAAAAGGGAATAAAAGAAAAAAAGACTATTTTATAATAATTTTCCCATTTCTTTTTCCTTTATGTATACTTCATATTTAAATTGTGGTTTTTTTCCCCTTCTAAATCAGGAAGAAAGCTTCCCACCCACAATATTCTCGGGAGAGAGATGAATATTCACCATCTAACTTTTGAAATTGACATTTATTTTGTGATTCAAGAAGAAAAGGTGGTGGGAATAAATAACAGAACTGGGGAATTCAATCCATAAAATTGGGAAAACAAATTAGGTTTTATTAATAAAATTTGAACTGGGTACATTCATCAGTTGGGGGGGGATTTATTTAGTTGATGATCTTAATTTGGATAGGGGAGAGGCACTTACCTCTCTGCCACTCCTATCAAGCCCAGAAACAGGCGGTGTTGGTTGCCCTCATTCCCCACTTCCTCGAGATGGGTGTTGAGTGTCTTTGGGTTACTATCCCCTCGACTTACAGAGGAATGGGGTACAGAGTCAGTAAATTTCAGGAGCCACAAAGATGCTTATGGTATGTGGTATGGTACGCCACTAAGTTTTACGCCAAATCTTAGTGGCATAAAACAAAAACATCTTTGTTTACTTGAGATTCTGAGGGTCAGGGATTCAGACACAGCATAGGTGGGTGGTTCTTTTGCTCATGTACTATCCTTGCATTGGTGACTGGGCTGAGTAGGAAAGTACAAAAAGGCCTCACTCACCTGCCCAATGGCCCAGTGCTACGCTGGGTGGCTTTTTTCTCTCTCCATGTGTTGTTTTCTTCATATGATCTCTCTCTCCAGCAGGATGGCTTGGACTTCCTTACAGCATTGCAGCTGGACTGCAAGAAGAAAAGCATTTACTTATCAAGCCTCTGTGTGCACCACGGTTGCTGATGTCCCACTGGCTAAAGCAAGTCACATAACCAAGCTCAGAATCGATGTGGGAGGGGACCACGCCAGGATATGAGTACAGTAAGTCTCCTACGTATGAACCTTCAAGTTGCAAACTTTCAAAGACGCGAATGTGCCCAGAGAAAGGACAAAGAGAGACAAGAGGAAGAAGTAACTGAAGAACCAAAGAGATTCATGACACAGGAAATGGCAAGGGGATTTTCTGTATTTGAGGAGGCACTGCTGGTTTTTGAGGCACAGGACCCGAACGTAGAACGGTACACGAAGGTTGCAGCAGCCATTCAGAATGCAATCCAGTGCTACTGCATCATCTATGATGAGAAAGAAAGAGCTACTATCCAGACATCACTGGATCGTTTTTTTCAAGAGGGTAGATAGAACTGAATCCAGCAAGGAACCAGAACCTGTGCCATCCACGTCAGGTGTGCGTGATGTTGCAGCTTGCCCTCCATCTCCTATTGCTGACAATCCTTCAGCTCTACCATCTCCCACCTCCTCTCCCTCCTCCAGTCAGTAACTCTTCTTGCTGTTCACTCCATGCCAGCCCCTGGATGCCAGCTGTTGTACTGTACTACTGTACTTTTCAAGGTACTGTGCTGTAAGAGTCAAAATGTTTTCTTTATTTTGTGTGTGTGTTTCTTTGTTTTTTATGTAGTATTTGTGTGAAAAGTATTTTAAACCTATTACGGTACAGTACTATATAGCCGATTGTGTTAGTTGGGTACCTAGGCTAACTTTGTTGGACTTATGAACAAATTGGACTTACGAATGTGCTTTCGGAATGGAACTCATTCGTATGTAGGGGACTTACTGTACTGGGAGGCATAGTTCTTTGGCAGCCACCAAAGTACCAGTCTACCACAAGTTCTAATTATAGATCTTACAGCCAGGCAAGGACAGCCTAGGGATACAAGCAGAAGGAACTACTTGTTATCCTGGAAAAGTCTGGAGTTTTATCATCTGCTAAAGAGCTCAGCCAGCTTGTGGCATGTGGCTCCAGGGTAAGCACCAGTATGGCCTCTCTAGCCAATAAGAAGCCTCTAGAACAGGGAGTGAATGAAGGTGTCCTGAACCAGCCCAAAAAGGAACTCAAGCACCAGTTCCATGAGCCTGGGATGAGATCTAGGCACCAGAGTAGGCAATGGGAGGATGTATACCCCAGCTTCCTGCCCCTTAGGGGCGTTCCACACCACTTCCCAGAAGTCCCCCAGAAAGATTGAGCTCTAGTCGCCACAATGTCATCTGTTTATTTAATGGTTCCCATCCTTTCCCCATCTTACTCCTCCACTTACCTATCAGGGCTTCTTCCCAAATAAGCCACTGATACTCAAATTGGGCCTCAGGGTCTGCTTCTGAGGAACCCCAGGTTAAGACATTGAGGGTTGTGGGCCACTGCATGATCTCAAGTGTCATTCCCAGCTGGAAAAGTCCATGATCTGATCAGGGATGTGGAGATGTGGACTTGGCATTACACAGGCAAAGGCTTGAGCCCCTGCCCTCTTGCTCACCAATTCTGTATAAAGAGCTTTTGTTTTCCAAGACGGTCACCAACAATCCGTCCCATCCTTGTGTGCACACGCCATTCCTCCCATCAAGAGATGAAGTCTATTTCTCCTCTCCTTTGATTCTGGGCTGGCCTTATGCCTTGCTTTGACCGGGAGGGGTGGGGGGGGAAATGGATATTCCAGGGCTTCTGAGCCCAGACTTTAAAAAGCTTGTAGCTTCTACTCTTTTGTCCTCTTGGAAGATAGCCGTCATGTAAAAAGCCCTGCCACCCTGCTGGAAAGACCAGCATGGAGAAAGAGGGGCCCAGTCAGTCCCCAGCTATTCCAGCGGGTGGGCACTGGGGGATTTTGAGACGTCCAGTTGAAGATGTCAAAAGGGTAGTAAGATACAGTTAACTCCTCTGTATTTCTCTGAATAAGAGCCAGGGCCTTTCCTTCGTTGCTTGGGCAAAGAGGAGGAGTTTACGATTGTAAACGGCAAGGCTGTGTGCGTGTATGGGTATGCGCGTGTGTGGTGCGTGGGCTGAGTGTTTGAAACAGGCTGTGCAGTTTCCCGCGCCCTCACCGCCTCCCTCCTACAGACCAGGCCTCAGCCACACCTGCCCCCTCGATGCCCAGACTGCTAAGTCATCAAGCCCCCAGCAGGGCCAGGACCTCACTGTGCCAGCAGCTAATGTAGCACTCGAGCCCAGCAGGGGAAGCCTTTCTTCGTGCGCCCTCTGGAACCATCCTAGGATGCTACCCTCTCCTCTAATGCGATCAAGGTTCTCCTGGAGGATGCCCTTCCCTGAACCCCCTGGAGGGGTCGCTGCTCAACCTTGCACACACACACACACACCCCACCTTAAGGTCTGGAAGTTGGGTCACTGTCCTCTGTGGCTGGGTATCCACCGCTCCACCGCACCACCTCACCACCGGCTGCAGGGCAGGTAAACTGGAGTGGTGAGTCTAAGCCAATCACAGAGCTCCTAGTCTCTTGCTAGTGATTGGTGTAGGAGTGAGCATGTGAGCCAATTCTGGCCAATGAGATGTGAGGGGAGGTCTGCTCAGGGAGTTCTGGGAAAGGATTCTTTGCTCCTGGGAAGGAGACTCCCGGAAGGCGTGGCTCTTCTCTACCAATGAGCACTGAGGGGCCTGGGTGATTCCTGGACCTGCTGCCACCATCTTGGAATCATGAGGGTCAACAATGATTGGAGGAGGCTGAGGCAGACAGATGGGAGGAACCTCGATAATATGATTGTATTTTTGAGCTGTATTAACCTGAAAGCTCTCTTACTTCTGGACGTTTTATCAACGGAGATAATACAAGGCAGTATCGTTTGTTTGTTATCTAGACTCAAAGACACCCTAGTGAGGCAGCCCTGGGCTTCTCCCACCTCCAGGGGGCGCTTCCCTGGGACCCTCCCCTGTGCACTCAGGCACCTATGTAGATCCAGAGGGTCAGAGGCCCCCTGTGTGTCCTACTGCCAAAATCTGCCTGCCAGATTGAATACCCACTGCAGAACAGGTGTGACTCTGACCCTGAGGTCGTCCTCCAGCCAAAATGGGTGATGGCTGCTGATGCCTGTCTTCCAGACCCCCTTGCATGGCACTACAAGACCTGGCATTTCTCTTTAGCCTCATTTTCAAACCCGCTTCACCGCACTGTCTCTGCTTCAGGCACACTGTTCATTCATTCACTTAACAAAACCTTTCCCCAACCCTTGACCTGTGCCTGGCACTGTGTGAGAGGAGAGGACACATAGGAGAAGCAGGATTTGCCCCAGCCCCCAGGGAGCTCAGGCTCTAGTGAGAGAGCAGGGGTGTACATGACTGCAGTACGAGGTGCCAGGTGCTACAAGAGACGAGTGTGTGCACGTCAGAAACATAAAGGAAGAGTCTTAGGGCAGCAAAGGAAGGTATCACAGAAAAGGTGACATTGAGATGGGTGAGTTGGGTGAGTGGGAGAAGGACATTTAGTGCATCCTTAGCAGCCTCTGTTCCTCAGCCCCATCACGCAGACTCAGGGCACTGTACCTTTGCATTGGCTCTTCCCGTACCTGGAATGCCTTTCCCTTGCTTTGCTGGCCTGGAAACTCCTCCAAGGCCCAAGTCATAGAGTATGTTCTGTGAGAAGCTGTTCATGACTCCTGTGGGAGTGTCATGTGCTCGCCTCTGCTCCCACATCTTTGCACTCATTTCATTGTGAGAATTTGTTCCTGTTTTATTTGCTTGTCTGTTCCTTTCATCAGACTGTGAGGAAGGAACCAGGTCGTACTCACCTTTATATACCCAGCACCTGGCCCAGTGGCTGGCGCATACTAGACACCTGAAAGACAGTTGCTTTCTGCCTATGCCCTTTGTCCCCTCCCAGCCATGTTTTCCAAAGGGCTGAGCAGGCTCTAATATGATTGAGAGAAGCAATGACAGACTATAGGAAGTCCTGTCTGCTGGGCAGGCCCTAAAGGAAGCGGTCCAACTACCAAGGCAAGAGGAACAGTCCCCAGCCTTCAAGACCTTTCCATTCAGGGCCACCATGTACAGTGGTTCAGGTTGCTTACTGCACAAAGACATTGAACCAAAGGGCTGGGGTGGGGGTGGGGGGATGAAATACAGCCAAATCTCCATTTGCCAACCTTTTTGCCTTTGCACAGTGTTGCATCCACCCAAAGGGGCACCTTTTCTTAATATCCACAAAAGTTCTATGCAGAATAGCCATAGCCCTTGTCCACTTGTGGCAGAACCCTCACTTGTCACAGGGCTCCCCTGCCAGCCCCAAGCCTCTAGGGTATGGGGCCTAACCTGAGAGTTCTTGCTGAAGGACAGTTCCGATGAAGAGAAAACATCATTTGCCATAGCGCTATTGCTGTTGTTTATACTGTTCTGTTTTCTGGAAATTATACAAAGATAATGTTGCCTAGCCTGCAATGTACATCATGTTTGCTTTCAATCATGAGGGAAAGTGTGATTCTTACCATAAATGATAAGCATCAGTTACATGGGTCAATACAAAAAAGATCCACTGAGGGAGGTGGAGTCAGATAAAAAAAATAAGCACACAGAAATGCTCATCTTAAGGACCCAGACAGTTACTAAAGCTGCATTACAAATTTAGCTCTGAATTTCCTGGAAGCCAAAGTTCAAGGGCAATCTTGATCAGTTAGTTACATAATTTTTCATTCAATCAACCAAACATCGTACCAATATTGATGGCTATCTACTTTCTGCCAGGCACCGGGGTGGGTGGAGGAGGAAAGGCAATGGTGACAAGACAAGCATGAGTCTTGTCTTCATGGAGCTTACAATCTACTGGGGAAAATAAATTTTTGAAAATACAAGTAAACAGACAAATAAGTAAAATGATTACAAATTCTAATACATATAATGAAAGCAACAAATAAGGGTCTGAGAAAGAGAATAAGGGATATGGGGACTTCTATTTATAATGGAGTGGTCACAGAAAGCCCCTCTAAGGAAAGACAAATAAGCTGAGGCCAGTTGGACAAAAAGGAGCCAATCATCAGAGAAAAGGAAAGAGGAGCCAGAGATGGGAATAGCATGTGCAAAGGTCCTGTGGCAGGAAAGGAATGGGATAAAAACCTACCATTTACTCTAGGTCACACATTTGATAGCACTGATCCACTTCATCATTCTCCTTACCATCAGTAAGAGTCTGATTCCCTTGCTGCTCACACTTTAAGGCATCCTGCCCTAACAGGATATATTCAAGAAGCCTCATGTCAGTCTAATCACCCCAGATCCCCTTCTGCAGATTCAGCCAAGCCATGCCCCAGGCACTGGCCCAATTCAGATTGGAGGCAAGGGAGTCTGAAGCAGCTTGGATCCCCACAGGGTGAGAGGTTAGATATGCAATCACCATTCTCATCAGTCTAAGCCAGTGTCCAATTTTTTTTTAATTAATTTTTATTGGAGTATGGTTGCTTTACAATGTTGTATTAGCCTCCATGCACAACAAAATGAATCAGCCATACAGGTACAGATATCCCCTCCCTTTTGGACTTCCCTCACATTTAGGTTACCACAGTGTATTAGGTAGAGTTCCCTGTGTGATACAGTATGTTCCCATCAGTTGTCTATTCTATACATAGTATCAATAATGTATATGTGTCAATCCCAGTCTCCCAATTCCTCCCATCCCACCCCTAAGCCAGTGTCCAATCTTTGACCCCTGGGATCCCAAGTGACCCAGGCCCAGAGCCCAGGAGTTCTCCTAATTAGGATAATGGAATATTTATAAATAATACATGGGGGCTTCCCTGGTGGCACAGTGGTTAAGAATCTGCCTGCCAATGCAGGGGACACAGATTCGAGCCCTGGTCTGGGAAGATCCCACATGCCGCAGAGCAACTAAGCCTGTGAGCCACAACTACTGAGCCTGCGCTCTAGAGCCCGCGAGCCACAACCACTGAGCGCAAGTGCCATAACTACTGAAGCCCGCGCGCCTAGAGCCCGTGCTCCGCAACAAGCGAAGCCACCGCAATGAGAAGCCCGCGCACCACAATGAAAAGTAGCCCCCGCTCGCCACAACTAGAGAAAGCCCGCGCACAGCAACGAAGACCCAACGCAGCCCAAAATAAATAAATAAATAAATAGAAAATATATAAATAATACATAATACCTGGGGGCCCCTTGTAAGTTCTCTGCATTCTTGCCCCTCAAACCATGTACGCTTGAGCCAATAACACCCAAACCAGCCATGAAAAGAAACTAATTGGAACAGAGAACGCTGAACAGAATTTGCTGTGACTTTCCTTCCTTCCTTTCTTCCCGCCTTCCTTCCTTTCTTCCCGCCTTCCTTCAATCAATCATTATATGGTACCTACTCTGTGGAAGGTCCTGTGCTTTCCATACTGAGAGGGTGTGGATAGGGTGAACACTCAGCCTGGACCTTTCTCCCACCCAGGCTCGCCTCTCCATCTGGAGTGGCTGCCACCCATCTCTTCTGGACCAAATTCCATTCCTCTTCCGAATGGAAGCCGTCATCTTTGGCTCAGCAACCTCTGTGTGCCAGCCATCACTCTAAGCACTGGGGTAAATCAGAGAGACATGGTCTGCCTTCAGGGAGCTTAAAGTCCAGTGAGGAAGGCATTACACTCATCACTCCGCAACGCATGAAGTCACTCCACCTGTGGTGCGGGTTGCCCAAGGACACCACAGGGGCCTCTGAGAGTATAATGAGGCATCTCAGCCCCTCTGGGGGGCGCAGGGAAGGCTGTGCAGAGTCTTCAGGAGGTGCCAGCACATGGGGGTTTAATGTTCCCATACTGGGTCAAAAAATAGAAAATATAACAAATAGAAACAAAAAAAGAGGGGACAAACCCAGACCTGCATCGTTAGCTTTGTTCCCCCACAGCTGAAACTTTGCAAGACGCAGACCCCAGGGCTTCACAATGTGTCTCTGTAGAAACAATCCCACCATTAGCAGCAGGTTCCTGGGTTTGGGTCCTGGTGTCACCCCTTCCTCACTGTACTGCCCTGACTTGTCTATTATCATCCTCTCTGAGCCTCAGTTTCTCTGTCTATAGAATGGGGGCAACATCTCCCCCACGGGGTTGGCAGGAGAATCAAATGAGAGAGGCTTTCTACACGGTACAGGGTACGGGACTGGGCTTCATTCCTCCCAAGGTTCTGATCACTGTGACAGCCACGTGTTCTCTCTTGTCATTAAAGGCACTCTCTTTCGGAAAGTCCCAGAGTGTCGGTTTTGTCGACCCCCGGACATGCTGGTGCACAGCGGTGTTCTGAATGTGCCCCTCACAAAGCTCTGAGATTCCTGCCTCAGCACGAATCTCCTGTCCTCTCTGTCCAATTCTGATTTGACAGCCTGCTCCAAGTATCTATTTGATACTGCTGACAACCAAAATAGAAATCCCATCTCCAGCTACCCTGGATACAGCTTGTCACAGTCTTTAGAAGACAAACCTGGTGATGGGCTCACTTAGAATTCTTTCTCGTAAAGGAAGGAGTCACAGAAGCTAGACGTTGTGTCCCTTCATCCAGGTGTGTGGCAGAGGGAGGCGTGCTAATAAACTGGGGGACAGGTGGAATGTCCCCTTTTGCCAGGCAGAAAGCTGTTCGCTAGTCATGCCTGTACTGCGCTCTGGCATAATCTCACTCAGATGAATAGAAGCCGTCATTTAAGACAAATCTACTCTGAGCCAGGCCCTGTGCTAGGACTCCGTGTCCAACGCCGCTCGTGCTCGCAACCACCGTGCAAAGCCAAGACTGTCGTGTCCATTTTATGGATGAGGAAACCGAAGCTTCAGAGAGGGTTAATAATTTGTCCAGGGACTTCTCTGGTGGTCCAGTGGGTAAGACTCTGCGCTCCCAACACAGGGGGCCAGATTCGACCCCCGGTCAGGGAACTAGACCCACATGCTGCAACTAAGAGTCCACATGCTGCAACTAAAGATCCTGCATGCCACAGCTAAGACCCGGTGCAACCAAAAGAAATAAATAAATATTTTTAAAAAATAATAATTTGCCCAGAAAGTCACCCAACTGCAGAGTGCTAGGGCTGGGGTTTGAGCTCAGGTGTCTGCTCACAACACCACACTCTCTCTGCCTCAGTCATGGGCATTTCCCATCCCTCCCTTCTGTCCTTGGCCACTTTGGGTCCTGGCAGGCACAGCTGGTACCCGACCCCTGTGAGACCCATCGTTGTTAGACAGATTCAGGGAACGCTGGGCTGAATGTCCCCAGGGCCCCTGTGTCCGTGCTGACCCAGTCCCTGCTTTGATGCCGACTTCTTAGTCTGACCTTTGCCCTGCTGAAAAAGTCAGGAAGCCTCTGGAACCCACAAGCTGGAGTCTGCCCCAGGCCACCTGCTGATCTCCATCTGCCAGTCACCACCCCTCAAGCCTTCTAACTGGCCTACACTTCCAGTCGCCCTGCCACCAGGATGGCCTCCAGCACCGGGGCATGAGCTAGTCCACCCTTTGGACACTGGAGCTCAGGCAGCCCTTCTGTCTTGTTTCAAGTCCCAGACTCGTGTTAGCAGAGGTCCCCCTTTAGAATACCCTGCCTTTACTGACATTTCTCTCTGCCTGTATCCAGCCCCCAAGTGTAAACGCAGGAACCATCACCTGGCAGGTGCTCTGCAAGGAACGGTACTCACCTAGACTGTTGATGCAAGAAGGGTCTTTACACCCATCCTGCCCACCCCTACACTGCAGAGAGGAGACTGAGATCCAGAGAGGGGAAGAAGCACAGGGACAGGGTAAAATGTAGACAGAGTAAAATCTAGAACCCAGATCAGGTGGCTGCTGTTGATTATCAGGACATCTATTTATGATTAGCATCTGGAATGGCTTACAGAAGATAATGCTATAAAAATGTGGGGCTAGGGTCCTGTGGCCAGGCCAGGGCTTACCTATATATGTTTTTCACCACTAGGAAAAAGTACCCCTTCTTCAGGCAGACCCAGGTCCTCACCAGGGCAAAGGCCCAGCAAGCAGACCAAGGACTAGGTTTCAGGTCCTACTTGCCCCTTCAGCTGAGCACGTTTGTGCAGTGAAGAACCTGAACAACTGTACATGGCGGCCTTGCACATATAACACTGAAATAATTTGCTTAACTGTCTGCTTCTTCTACCAGAATAAGGGCTCTTTGAGAGTGGAGTCCTGTTTCATTAACTGTTGTATCAGTCTCCATCTTGGCAAAGAGCCTGGCACATAGGTGCTCATGGAAGCCTGCTGAATAAATGAATGGATGAATAAATGATTCACTACTTCCCTTTGTAAATATTCACTTAAGCGACTCTCACCTATATATTACTTAATTTTCTTTAAGTTTTAATAATGTCCTCCGTCTCAGGGTCCCCACGCAACATGAGAGCACTAACTTCTGCTTGTCCTCCTCCTCACGGGAGTGCTGAGAAGGTAGTTGGAAGCAACAATAGTTTTCTTATCTCCTTGGAGAAGGATACCAGCTATTACTGGGGTTTTATAGATGAGATCCCCACTGTTCTCCATAAATTCATGTGTCTGAGCTTCTGTCTCCCTGGTTATGTATTGCTGGCTGGCTGAAGTTATTCTGGGCATTTCTTCAAGTGTCACTGGTAACTTAGAACTCACCAGTGACAAGCTGGCAGATTCACTTACAGAATGCAGCTCTTGAAAACTACTAATGATGCCGTGAAGAGACAGGAGACAGGAACCAGCAATATTTGGTCTTCGGTTTAAAGCATAAATATCTGAAAATGAGAAATTCCTTGGAGCCAGCCTCCCAGATGGAACATTTAGTACTTGGTTACATAAAGAGCTACAGAAGGCAAGAGGTCAGGGCAGAGCTGCAGCAAGGGGGGTGCCTAGGACCCAGGGGGACTGTGCACTGCAGGGGTGGGGAGGTGTCAAGAGCATTGCCCACTTGACCGTGAGCGGTGAAGGTTGAACTTCCCTCCATCCACTATCCATTCACTCTGCTCGGATCAGAGCACAGTGCCAGGCACTGCGGGGAGGACTTCGAATGTGGCAGGATTTTTAAAATGAGCAAATTGGTGGTGTTTTATGAGATTGCAGACTCATCTGAAAGAGGAAGCTGCAGAAAACAAAATGAGAGGAATCCCCCCTTCTTCTCTCAAGAGAGCCGGCAGGACTCTCCATGACGTCTGCCCCAGGGGAACGCAGAGAGGCTTTTAATTTCTCAAGGCTAGGCTCTGGGCACAAAGAGCTGGCTTGTCTGGCATGGGCAGGGGCTCTGGGATGGACAGGAAGAGGCTCAACCCCCTGAGAGACCCAGGTCTCCCTGAGACAGGGAGCCAAGGGGTGCTGGGAGGGGTAGTGCTATGCTGGTGAAGCGAACAACCTGCCTTCAGGGCAGTGGGGATGGGTCCTGATTTGCACTGTTGACCGATTTCTGTGGTGTAACTATTTCCACCGTGACTGATGTCAGGCCACCAGCTTCATGTCACTGCATAGGAAGCTGGGAAGAAAGGAGCAAACAGTCGGCTCTCACAAGCCAGTACAAGCCTTCTACAGCACACCAATGACACGGCAACATGCACCCACCTCCATGCAGCTCCTCAGGAGGGGGCGAGACCCTTTACAGGGTGGCCCATGGGTGCCAGGGACTGAAACCCAAGCTCTAAAGACCTCGTGAACTATTGCAAAAGATCTCAGAGCCTGGCTCGGCGTGAAGGAAGAGGAGCCACCCTTCCTTGGAATGACACATTTGGACTTGAACTTGAGGCTCCAACAGTGACCATATGGGACAGAAGAACACAAGCTTTGCTGAAGTTTCTGGTCTGTGTAAACCGTCCTTGCTCACCCTAAGGAGGGGGTGCTCCAGGCAACGACTCAACCATGGTGACTGGGAGCTCATAGCCATATTTAATTTGATTTACAAAAATAAAATAGCGGGATGGTTCTTGCATATGACCATGGGGATACAAATTCATACAGCAACAAAGAAATGTCCGAGTCCTTCTGACTTCCAAGGGCTTATACCTTCATGTTTCTCAGCTTACGAGAGAAAATGAAACAAGTATTCAAATACACCCAATAGAATGTGGTGTGGACCACAAGAAGGATACCAATATAGTAAAGAAGACTGTCACACATTTCTATATGACTGCATTGGCAAAGAGCTTTCCCACACAAGACCTCCTTTCATCCTTCTCAGGACCTTCAAGATTTTGCAAGAAAATCATTTTCAATCTAAAAGTCTATTCCCAGCCAAATTATCAGTCAAGGGATAGCAGATTAAAGACACTTTGAGATACCCAATACCTCACATGTTATACCTCCTACACACCTTTTGTTTAGGTAGCAAATGTAAAACAAGAAAGAGAAACACACAGGATCCAGAAAGCAGGGGATTCAATCCAGAAGTGCAATAAGGAGAAGTCCCAGGAAAATGTATCCAGTTGTCCTAAAAAGCAACCAGGAGAGACAGCATATGAGAAAACCTGTAGACATTGGTAGGGAGAAAAGCAGGCAAATGAAAAACAAGGCAGTTGTTAACTCCAGGACAAACAATGGGAGGGTTGTAGGAGAGTTCACTACACATCTACCACAACAAAACATGAACTAATGTCTATAATTGATAAATGATATAATATCCATGTAAACATATTATTTAGAGACATGGTAAATGTAGGGGAAAGAAGTCAGAGGATTTGAGGGTAGTTGTCTCTGGGGAATGGAGCTAAGGACATGGAGAGAGGTGGGATACTACTAACTTTTTAAACTATGTAAATTCATTATATCATTAAACAGAAATAACAGCTTTGAAAAACCTATAGTAAAAAAGTATCATGCAATTTGAAATATGTTACACAACAAATTTTAACACATTAGAGAGCAGCAATATAATCTCTGTATCTGTAATCCGTCATAAGAAAATGTTATAAATTTGAAT
The DNA here is from genome assembly GCF_028021215.1 of Eschrichtius robustus. Taxonomy (NCBI): domain Eukaryota; kingdom Metazoa; phylum Chordata; class Mammalia; order Artiodactyla; family Eschrichtiidae; genus Eschrichtius; species Eschrichtius robustus. The sequence continues at coordinate 168,230,152 of NC_090824.1, forward strand.
TTATAAAATAAAATTTTAATCAATTTTTTAAAGCCAAGGCCCTAAAGGCATAAACAACAGACTTAGAAACATTTATGATGGGTCAGAGACTGTTTTTCTCTTGTACGTAAATATTTTAAATTTTTTTATTTCAAAATAATTATAGACTCACAGGAAGTTGAAAAATATTAATATTATGAAGAGGTCTGGTATATCCTTCACCCAGTTTCCCCCAACGGTTATATCTTGCATAACTATCTTACAATATCAAAACCAGGAAATTGACATTGGTATAGTGTGTGTATAGTTCTATGCCATTTTGCACATGTGTAGATTTGTGTCACCACCACTATAATCAGGATATAGAACTATTTCACTACCACAAAGACTTCTCTCCTGCTACCTCTTATTCATAAAACATGGCAAACACTAGTCTGATTTCTATCTCTATAGTTTTGTTACTTTGAGAGCATTATATAATGAAATCATATAGCATGCGACTTTTGAGATTGGCTTTTTCCATTCAGCATAGTGTCCTTGAAGTTCATTTGGGTTGTTGGTTGCATCCATAGTTTATTTCTTTACTTTCTGAGTAGTACTCCATGGTATGAATGTATCACAGTTAGTTATTCACCTATTGAAGAACATTCCAGGTGTTTCCTGTTTTTGGCTATTGCAATAAAGCTACCACAAGCATTTCTGTACAGTTTATGTGGACATACGTTTTCATTTCTGGGGTTAAGTGTCCAGGAGTGTGGTTTCTGGGTTGTCGGGTGAGCACATGTATAGTTTTGTAAGAAACCGCCAAACTCTTTTCCAGAGTAGCTGTAACATTGTACATTCCCACCAGCAATGTATGAAAGATCCAGTTTCTCCACATCCTTGCCAGCATTTGGTATTGTTACTCTTTTTTATTTTACCTCTTCTAATGGATGTGTCGTGAGAGCTCATCAAGGTTTTAATTTGCATTTCCCTAATGGCTAGTGACTTTAAACATCTTTTCATGTGCTTATTTGCCATCCATATGCCCTCTTAGGTCTTCAGTGACCTATCTCTTCATGGTTTTTGTCTATTTTCTAATTGTATTGTTTGTTGTTTTACTATTGAGTTTTGAGAGGTTTTTTGAAATATATATTCTAGATATGAACCATCTGTCAGATATGTGGTTTGCAAATATTTTCTCCCCATCTGGCACTTATCTTTTATTTTCTTGACAGAGTCATTTCCAATTTTGATGCAGTCCGATTTATTGATTTTTTTCTTTAATAGATCATTCTTTTCTTGTCATATGTAAGAACTCTTCACCAAGCCCTATGCCTTATTTTATCCTATGTTTTCTTTTAAAAGTTTCATAAGTTTATATTTTATAATTATCTATGATCCATTTTGAGTTAAACTTTTGTACATAGTGTGAGGTTTAAATTGAGGTGTATATTTTTGCCTATGGATATACAATTGCCCCAGCACCTTTGTTGAAAAGACGATTCTTCTTCCATTGAATTGCTTTGACATCTTTCTCAAAAATCAGTTGATTGTACTTGTTTGGGTCTGTTTCTGGATTCTTTTGTTCCACTAGTCTATGTGACTATCTCACCACCAATATCACTCAGTTATATAGTGTCTTGAAATTGGGTGGACTGATTCTTCTCACTTTCTTCCCCTTCTTCTTCCTCCTCTTCTCCCCCTCCCCCTCCTCCTCCTTCTCCTTCTCCTCCTTCCTCTTCTTTTGAATTGTTTTAGCTATTCTAGGTCCTTTGTCTTTCTGTGTAAATTTTAGAATGATCTTGTCTCTACTACAAAAAGTCTTGCTGGAGCTTTGATAGGAATTGTGTTAAACCTGTATATCAATCTGGGGAGAACTGACAACTTAATAATGCTAAAACTTCCAACCCAGGAATATAGCATATCTTCATTGATTGATATTTAGATATTCTTTGATTTCTTTCATCAGCTTCTGCAGTTTTAAGTATATAAGTCCTGTACATATTTTGTTAGACTTATACCTAAGTGTGATGTGTCAGCTTGACTGGGCTAAGGGATGCCCAGAGAGCCGGGGAAACATTGTTTCTGGCTGCATCTGTGTGAGTGTTTCTGGAAGAGCTTAGCATTTTGAACCAGTAGACTGAGTGAAGAAGATAGACTGCCCTCACCAGTGCTGGCGGGCATCATCCAATCTGTTGAGGGCCTGAATAGAACAAAAAGGTAGAGGAAAGGCAAATTTGGTCTCTGCCTGAGCTTGGACATCCGTCTTCTCCTGCCCTTGGACATTGGTGCTCCTTGGTGCTCCTGGTTCTCAGGCCTTCAGGCTCAGACAGGGTCTTGCTCTTATGCCATCGGCTCCCCTGGTTCTCAGGCCTTTGAATTCGGACTGAATTATACCACCAGCTTTCCTGGTTCTCCAGACTAATACACTAAGCATCTCTCTTTTTTGGAGCAATTGTAAATGACACTGTATTTTTAATTTTGTTTTTCATGTATTTATTGCTATTTTACAGAAATACAGTTGATTTTTTTATGTTGATCTTGTATCCTGTGACCTTGATGTCCTCACTTATTAGTTCTGAGATTTTTTTTCTTCATAGATTCCTTGGGATAGTCCATGTAGACCATCATGTCATCTGCAAATAGGTATAGTTTTATTTTTTCCTTTCTGATCTGTATGCCTTTTATTTCCTTTTCTTGCCTTTGAGAGATCTAGGACTTCCAGTACTATGTTGAATTGTTCAAATAAGAATTAACAACAGTTCTATACAATCTCTTCTAAAAAATAGAAGATAGAACACTTCCCAATTCATCTTCTAAGACCAAAATTACCCTTATACCAAAGTCAGACAAATACAATTCAGAGGATGAAAACTACAGATCTCCTTCATGAATAGAGATACAAAAATTCTTAAAATATTAACAACGAAAATCCAGCAATATATAAAAATAATTACATGCCAGGACTATAAAGGGTTTCTTCCAGTGATGCAAGGTAGGTTCAATACTTGAAAGTCAATCAACCATATTAATAACCTAGCCTATCAATAATCTATCATATTAACATGCTAAGGAGAAAAATCACATTTTAATATCAACTAATACCAAAAAAGCACTCATTTGGGGCTTCCCTGGTGGCACAGTGGTTGAGAATTTGCCTGCCAATGCAGGGGACACGGGTTCGAGCCCTGGTCTGGGAAGATCCCACATGCCACGGAGCAACTGGGCCCGTGAGCCACAGCTACTGAGCCTGCGCGTCTGGAGCCTGTGCTCCGCAACGAGAGGCCGCGATAGTGAGAGGCCTGCGCAGAGCGATGAAGAGTGGCCCCCGCTTGCTGCAACTAGAGAAAGCCCTCGCACAGAAACGAAGACCCAACACAGCCAAAAATAAAAATATAAAAATAAATTTTTAAAAAAAAGACCTAAAGAAGAAATACATGGCGAATATCTTTAAAAAAAAAAAAAAAGCACTCATTTGAATGTATATTTCCCTTTATCACTTGCCAACCTATTGTAGAATGACCAATAAAGAAACCTAGAGAGTTCGATTTTGAGATGTCAGAATGCTTTGACCCACTTAGGTGACCCTGGGGATGGGTAGAAGGAGGAGGGAAGGGTAAATGCTCTGGCTAAAAGCAAGATAGATGGTGGGAGGACCCTTACGTTTCGGACATAACAAGAATCCAGTGCCATTCTGGACTTGAGTCCTAGGGATCCATAAAGCTTGGAGGAAAGTGTTGGTTCCTAAAAGGAGCCCAAAGCTCCCCTCTGCCCACTCTTTCCTACCTCAGTGCTCAGAATTGCTGGAATCCAGTCCCCTGCAAGAGAAAGTCCATGCTTTTACTTAAGAGGCCATGCACCAGAATTCATACCAGGAAACATCAATAGGATGTGAAGGGTTTGAACAGTCTGAAGCAAAAGTCTCTTATCTCCCACACGGGCCTGTGACTGATTCAGTAGCTGCTTAAAGACTGAGAGGTCCCAAGTCTCAGGCAAACATCAACCCACCACAGCTAAGAAAAGTCCCCTCGCAGATTCAACCTTCTTCCCTGACAGATGGCAGATGGCAACCAGTGACCCAGAAAAAAGACAACTGTATCCAAAGCTCAGAGTTTGTTTTGACACAACTCTGGGTTCTGCCGTCAGGTTCGTGCATAGAATGGCCCTTCGCATACCTCTGTCATATCTGTCATCCAGGTCAGACAAAGCATCCCACGGTGAGGCTCTGAAATCCCATCCCAGGGATCAAGAGCATTTTTTCCCACGATATGTCACACCCCCTGTGTGTGGAGGAGGGACACAGCAGGGCAGCCATCAGCACCTGGCACGGAAGCTCTGTGGACACCTTGAAGTTGCTGTGTTTGGACATCACCTGACACACACTCGCATGTGGGCTGTCCCAAGTAGTCACTTCCCCCTTTCTGAGCCTCCATTTCTTCATCTGTCGAGTGCGGTTGGCAGGAAGAGGGATCTCCAAGGGAGCCTGCAGCTTCACCGCTGGATGGCTCCAGTTTGAGCCACGCACGGCACATACAGAAGGCAAAGCCATTCCGTTCACATCCCTGGTACTAAGGCGACTCTGGACTATTACATGAGCAAGAAACAAATGTCTACTGTGTTTGAACCAAAATCTTTTGGATTCACTTGTTACAGAGCTCAGTCTATACCAACGCAGGCTCTGAAGCTGACCTGGGGATTCATCTTCTGTGCCTCTGGGCCATGAGAAAAGTTTCCTCTGATATCACCCAGGGTTCTTGGTCTTCCCCAATTAAGAGAAATTGACTAGAGTCCAGACAAGAAATTCAGGCAAGGCTTTATTGGGGCCCTGCTGTAGCAGGGGGAGTGAGAACAACAGTTTCCCTTGCTTGCTCTCCCTCAGTGGGAGTGGTGAGCTGGTTCCTTATATGGGGTAAGGGTAGGGGTGTGTCCAGGGGTCGGGCAGAGAGGGGGTTTAGGTGGTCTGCCCGCCCCTTAGGTGGTGTTGTGTGCAGGGGGCATGCGCAGTACCCTGCTTTTGCTGCCGACACCCTGTTTTTGCTCCCAGCTCTTCAAAAGTGGCAGTTGGGATTTTTGGCCTCTTTGTATCTTTTGTCCAGAATTTGACCCAACTGCGTATGCACGCAGTTATTTTCAGTCCCTTATAGTTTCTTTATTTTCTGTTGCTGGAGGAGAGGTGTGTCCAGGTGCAAGCACTGCAGCAAAGGGTCCCAGGTCCCAGCCGGTCTCACCTCCTCCTTCCCCATGTGCTCCAGGAATTGTACAAAGTGTAAGGTTCGAAAGGGTGGGGACATCCTGAAAAGTTATCAAATGATTATCCAATTTGGTCACCTCAGTTATAACAAGGAATTCCCTCCTTCGTTTTTCTTTCTTTAATTAAAATACTGAAAAGAGCCTAATGACACTAGATTGATTTTTAAACCACTCTGAATTCCATTTCTTAAAATCCTCTCCTACTTTGGACTCTTCACAAAGCTACCCCAAAGAATCAATATGGAAGCTTGGAACAATTTCTCATCAAAAAACTCAGTAAAATCTCTCTTCCAGAACAATCTAGAACATTCTAGAACTGTACCACATGGAAAGATACACTCTCTAAATAGCAGAAGATGTGCCTACTCTTTTAAGCAGCAGAAGTTTTTGACCGAAGGCATTTCTCAAACCTCTTTTCCTGTCCCTTTCTTATTTCTTTACTATAGTAACTTTTTTATTACAAAAAGTAGAAAATTAAGATTAAAAAACAAGAATATTGAAAGAAAATTGGATCAAAATTAGAAGCAGAGCACATATGCCTCCTCCCCTCCCACTCCTCTAAAATGATTCAAAAGATCAGATTAGCTGGGCCTGATTCCAATGCAGGGGGTGGTAAATCTTCGACTTATTGTTCATACTCCTCCATGGTTATAAGTCAATCCTAGTCAATTTTGTATGTCACAAAATTTGATCCAAAGAAAGAATACTGGAGAGGCGAGAATGGTAAACTAAGATCCCAGAGACCTGGATTCTGGTTCTAGCCAGCCATGGACTATCTGTGTGATCTTGAGCATGTCACTCTCCCAATCAAAAGATGAGGAGGTTGGATTGAATTATTCTTAGGTTTCCTATCAGCTCTGAATCAGTTAGGGTCCAGCAGGAAACAGAGAGAACATTCAAACTGGGTAATTTGAGAGAGGAGTGTAATAATAGGGACTCTGTCCAAAGGTTGGGGCTGGGAGGAGGGAAGCCAGAGAGAAAGCTCCATCCTGGAGTAAGTACCACCCCAGGTCCTGAGGAGCAAGGGGAGGGAGCTGTCACTGGAACCCAGAGGCAGGGCTGTGTGGAGAGCGTCCCTGACAGCAGGGATGCTACACCAACCTCACTCCCCGATGCAACCAAACCAGAAGCCCTGGACGGGATTGAGACCAAAGACTGATGCCAGCCTCCCGGGGCACAGAGCAGGCCGGGGAAGAGTGGCGAGCAGGTGTGAAGTGGCAAATGGGAGATGCCCGGCACGAGCTCCTTACACTGGTGGTCGGACTGCCGCACTGTACTCTGTGCTCATGGAGGACCGAGATCTGCTTTACTTAATGGGTGGGCAACCATATGCTCAGCTCACACATCGGCCAACTTTTTGCTCCTGAGTCTCGATGGGCTAAGAAGCCTAACAGGCAAGTTCACCAGAAGGCAGTATACAGTGTATATGCAGAGGTGATGGACGACGGCCCGGGGGGCTTGTCTCTGGTTAAATCAGAGCCTTGGAGCTGTGGTTTTCCCTTTGGCTACCCAGAGGCCCTTTATGTTTGCTTCCTGGTCTGCTACTGAGCTCTGGATGTTAGCAAGTCCCTGAGCCACAGGGACACTGGACTGAGTTGGAAGGGAATATTGGCTTTTTCAGCCCTGGTGCTCACAACCATGCTAACAGCTGTAACTTCTGTGCACAGCTGCCAGCTGCCCTGAACAGAGACCAGAATTAGAGATTTGTCCTGAAATATAACTTATTAAATTAAGCTGCTAGATATTTGTCAAACTCCATACCCTGTGAACAGAATATGTATCTTCTTTCCCAGGGGCCATAGAACAATCACTAAATTGACCATATACAGGGCACAACAAAAACAGTGAGAAACTTCAAAATGTAGAAATAATACTGACCACGTTCTCTAAGTACGATATAATAGAACCAGAAATATGCCAAAGCAAGCAAAAAATCTACTTGGAAGTTCAGAGAGTACTCAATTAAACTTTGAAAACTATCTGCCTAAAAAATAAACTAACTTCAGAATATTTTAATGGAGTGATAATCAGAAATTTATATAGCAATCCTAGTGGATCCGGAAAAAGTCTGCACTTGAAAGAAAAGGTGTGGGCTTCCCTGGTGGCGCAGTGGTTAAGAATCCACCTGCCAATGCAGGGGACACAGGTTCAAGCCCTGGTCCTGGAAGATCCCACATGCCACGGAGCAACTAAGCCCGTGCGCCACAACTACTGAGCCTGTGCTCTAGAGCCCATAAGCCACAATTATTGAGCTCGCGCGCTGCAACTACTGAAGCCCACATGCCTAAAGCCTGTGCTCTGCAACATGAGAAGCCAGCGCACCACAACGAAGAGTAGCCCCTGCTTGCCGCAACTAGAGAAAAGCCCACACACAGCAATGAAGACCCAATGCAGCCAAAAATAAATAAAATAAAATAAAATAAAATAAATTTTAAAAAAATATATATATAAAGGAAAGGCGTAATCTTAAATAGCTACTAAGCAAGAAATAATAAAAATAAATTAAGCATTCAAATAAATAAATTAAGCATTCAAGAAGTTAGGAGAAAACAACAAATCTAAAGAAAGTGGGAGGATAAATTTAATAAAGATATAAGTGTATATTAATGAGCCAGAAAAAGGATAGAATTGACAAATAAATTTAAAGTCTTAATAATATAGTTAAAACCTTTGCAAGAAAAATCAGATAATATAAAAACACAAAATCAGCACCTAAAATAGAGAAGTAACATAGATGGAGAAAATTAGAAAACTTGTAAGAAAATATTTGGTTCAGATCTATGTAATAAATTGGAAAATATAAATAAATGGTCTTGGAAGCTTAAATTACCAAGATTAACTCAGGAGAGATAAACAAGCCAAATAAACCAGTGATTATGTAAAACTCCACCATGGCCAAGTGGGTTTTATCTAAGAAATACAAAAATGCCTAAATATTGGGAAATATATTCCAATTGTCTAGTTTAAAAATTAAATTTTTTTAAACTAGAAGAATTCAGGATAGCAGCAGCCTACAAAATAAATAAATAGCAATAGCTTTCTTATATACCAACAATGTCTTTTTTTAAAGTAGGAAAAAAGATCATATTTTCATTAGCAACCAAAAAATATAAAATACCCACAAATAAATTAAACAAGAAATATGCAAGATATATACATAAAAAAGAAACACAAAAAATTCTATCCGCAGATTTTGAAGGACAAAGAATTGGAGTGATGTACTTTTTTCTTGAATAAGAAGACAAAACATTGTAAAAGTATTTATTCTTCCTAAATGAATAGATATTTTCAATGTCATTCCAGTCAAAATCTCAGAGACTTTTCTGGAACTTGACAAAATGAGTCATAAATTAATCTTGAAGAATAAATACAAAAGAATATTTAGGAACACTGTAAAAAAGAAAAATTAGGAGGGTATTTCTCTATGGCCAGATTTCAAAATGGTTGGTAAAGCAGTAAGAAACAAAAATCACTGGTATTAAGAACAGACAGACAGAAAAATGGGACAAAAAGCAGCATCTTGAAATAGTCCTAAGTATTAACAAGAATTTGGCATATGATAAAGATGCTACTTCCTATCAGTGGTAGAGTTTGGATTATTCAATCAAGGGTATTGGGACAACTTGCCAGATATTTGGGAAAAATTAATAATAAGCCAGATCCCAACCTCACTCAAACACCAAATGAATTAAAAGTATAAATGGAGAAAATAAAATTATAAAATTGAAGAAGAAAATCTGGGCAAATATGTTTCAATCTGGAAGGAACTGACACAAGAGGGCAGGGAATCTAAAATCAGAAACCATAAAGAAAAAGATGTTTACCCCCAAGTTTTAAAATTTCTTACAATCCATATAAAGACATATACAATGTATAGATATAGATATATAGCATTAAAGACAAGCAACAAACTGTGAAAATTATTTGCAACACATATAAAAACTGATGGTTAATATCCCTCTTACATAAAGCACTGTGATAAATGTACATGAAAAATATAAACACAACTGAAAAAAATATATATTAACAAGAAATTCCCAAAAGGAATGTAAATAATTATAAACATTAAAAAAGTCTAACCTCACAGCAATTTAAAAAATGAAAATCAATACAAGAAAGGAATATCATTTCTGTTCTTTCAAAACAGGCAAATATTTAGGAGATGGATAATATCAATATCCAGGATTGACAAAGAAATGGAGAAATGCACAGTCTCATCCCGATGGACAGCCATGTAAAGAATAAAAGCTCTCTTTGGAAATCTATTAATAGGTACTAATGTTTCAAACATATGTTCTTTTAACCTAGAAATTTCACTTTCAGGAATTTAGCGTAAGGGAGGGAAATGTATATACAAAGATATTAATTGCAGCATTATTCCAAAAACTATGACTTGAAAACAACCTAAATGCCCAATCATAAAGAATCTGTTGATTACAATTCGTAGTAATATGAGAAGATGTCCTCACATACTGTTAAGTAAATAGAGAGTAAGAGAGAGATTGAGATTATAAAATAGCGTGTGTTATGGAAGCCCATTGTGGTAAATATATTAGCAAAGAGAAAAGTCAAGGACATTAAATAGCAAAAAAATAAATAAATAAATAAATAAATGGAGGAGTTATCTCTTTATTTTCTATAATGCCTTAATACTTTACAAAAAGCCTACGTTACACTTATAATCCGATGGTATAATACGGCTATTTTCACTGGCCAGAAAGTAAAGGTATAAACCCCTGACATCTGCATGTGGATCCTGGGGCAAAGCTAACCAATTGAGCCCAAAGTTGGAGTAGTGAGCCCCTACCGACAAAGCTTCCATTTCCAAAAGTCCTCTGACTCCACATACTTAATGCTTCGTTGTTTTAAGTGATCTGAAAATTACATTTTTCTTTCGGAGTATGTTGCCAAAAAACCAAAGGTTCTCTAAATGTTACACACACACCATACAAACACCTCTCACGTGCACATCACACCACTCAGATATTTCCACACACACAACAGACACACACGCACACACACCCCCCCCCCCCCCCCCCCCGCCGGAGATCCTCTCTTCCCAGGGCCTAAAGGCAGGTCAGACCCACACAACACCCATGTCAACAAATGCCCAAGCTGACCTCTAGTCTGAAGGCTGGCAGAAATCCCCCCATGAAGACTTCTTAGGATTTCCTTCCCAATTAGGTCACCACAGAGCACTGAGTAGAGTTCCCTGGGTTATACAGTAGGTTCTCATTAGTTATCTATTTTTTTATCTACATAGTAGTGTGTATATGTTGATCCCAACCTCCCAATTCATCCATAGCTGATTCAATTTGCAGCGCAGCAGAAACTAACACAACACTGTAAAGCAACTATACTCCAATAAAAGTTAAAAAAAGAAAAAAGACTCAATAGGATTTTGGACTAAGTGATGTCCTCGTCATTAGCTGGCCATTGCTGAATGCAGACATCAAATCCACCAAAATACTCCTTAATCCTCCTTCCTGTTTCCTTATCTGCAGAGACCTCAGCCCAGAGAGCTGGAAGTTGGGAGACGCAGAGAGGAAGGTCCTCTGGGATGAGCTCTGGTCGAGCAGTCAGGACACCCCATCACAGCTCCTCCCTGTAAGACTCTGCGAACGTTGCTTCCACTCTTTTTTTTAAGCATTTACAAATATTTACTACATACTGGGCCATAAGACAAGTCTCAATAAATATCCAGGAAATGATATTACATCCACATTTATAGATTTGTACAAAGCTATGATTCAGGGGAAAAACAAGCTAACCCTATCAGTAACAGGTAGCACTAGGCCTTATGATGATCAGTTTTTTTCATTTTTTAATTCATTTTTATTGGAGTATAGTTCCTTTACAATGTTGTGTTAGTTTCTACTGTACAGCAAAGTGAATCAGCTATGCGTATACATATATCCCCTCTGTTTTAGATTTCCTTCCCATTTAGGTCACCACAGAGCACTGAGTAGAGTTCCCTGTACTATACAGTAGGTTCTCATTAGTTATCTATTTTACACATAGTATCAATAGTGTATATATGTCAATCCCAATCTCCCAATTCCTCCCACCCCCCTCTCCCCCCTTGGTAACCATAGGTTTGTTCTCTACGTCTGTGTCTCTACATCTGTTTTGCAAATAAGATCACCTATACCATTTTTCTAGATTCCACATATATGCGTTAATATATGATATTTGTTGATCTCTTTCTGATTTACTTCACTCTGCATGACACTCTCTAGGTCCATCCACATCTCTACAAATGACCCAATTTCGTTCCTTTCTATGGCTGAGTAATATTCCATTGTATATAGGTACCACATCTTTATCCATTCCTCTGTTGATGGACATTTAGGTTGCTTCCATGTCCTGGCTATTGTAAATAGTGCTGCAATGAACATTGGGGTGCATGTGTCTTTTTTTTTAAATTTATTTTATTTTTATTTTTGGCTGCATTGGGTCTTCGTTGCTGCATGAGGGCTTTTTTCTAGTTGTGGCGAGTGGGGGCTACTCTTCATTGCTGTGCGCGGGCTTCTCATTGTGGTGGCTTCTCTTGTTGCGGAGCACGGGCTCTAGGCACACGGGCTTCAGTAGTTGTGGCTCACGGGCTCAGTATCTGTGGCACATGGGCTTAGTTGCTCCACAGCATGTGGGATCTTCCCGGACCAGAGCTCGAACCCGTGTTCCCTGCATTGGCAGGCGGATTCTTAACCACTGCGCCACCAGGGAAGCCCCACATGTGTCTTTTTGAATTATGGTTTTCTCTGGGTATATGCCCAGCAATGGGATTGCTGGGTCATATGGTAGTTCTATTTTTAGTTTTCTAAGGCACCTCCATACTATTCTCCACAGTGGCTGTATCAATTTACGTTCCCACCAACAGTGCAGGAGGATTCCCTTTTCTCCACACCCTCTCCAGCATTTATTGTTTGTAGATTTTTTTGATGATGGCCATTCTGACCGGTATGAGGTGATACCTCATTGTAGTTTTGATTTGCATTTCTTTAATAATTAGAGATGTTGAGCATCTTTTCATGTGTTGTCCAGGACCAGATGGCTTCCACTCTCCAGCCTCAGTTTCTCCATCTGTGAAATGGGGTTATTAACCCTTGTCCAAAAGCCTTATTGGGAGGATGCAATGAAACAAGGCAAAGCCTGGATGCGCTTTGTGATGCTCACATGGACCTCTTCTCCACCTTTGGGGAAGAGTTGGTCTCTGGCCTGGTAGACAACACACACGATAGCTAGACGTGCCCACCTCTGCCCGCTACGGCAAGACATGCCTACCTGCTTCCTGGCACCCCCACCCCACCACAAGCTGGAGCCAGCCTGGTAAACGATGTCTCCTTAACCAACTCCCCTGAGTGCCTTCCAAGGGCCCTCTGGCTGGAGACCAAGGGAATGACCAGAGGGCCCATTCACAGGCTCTGCTCAGGTTTCTGCTGACAGATTGGAGAGAAAGCAGTATGAATGCAGCTCAGATGGACATAATCAAAGTGCCAGGGCTGCTGTCCCCTCCTCTCTCTGACCTGGATACTTTGAGCCAAGCCCAACCACCCAGTGTGGCCCAACCCACCAGGAATTCCTGGAGTTCCCACCAGGAACTCCAAAACCAGCAAGAGGGGGCCATTTGGCCTCCTCAGTGCCAGCCGTGGGGAGGGAGGAGGTTGAGAGGGGATTTTCTTCGTCCAAGCTTCAGATCAGTGGTTCTCATCCTGGGCTGTGCATTCGAATCACCTGGGGAGCCTTCAAAGTACTGATGCCCATGTCCCACCCTCAGAGGTTCTGACTTAACCATCTGGGGTGCAGCCTGAACACAGATATTTAACAAACCCTTCCAGGGGCTCTAAGTGCACCAAGGTTGAGGCCCACGGAAGAGGATTCAGTTCTTTTCCTGATTTACACCTCTTCCCCAAACCCAGGGGAAAATGGTTTCCCTCCTGCCAAGGGCCCTATACAGAAGGAACCCTTGGGCTGGTCTAAGCTCCAGGAAGCAGGGACTGTGTTTTGTTTATCACTATGTCCCCAGTGGCCCAGCCTAAGCCCTGGCACAGACTAGCGGCTCAGTGAACACTGGTGGGATGAGGTGTATGTAACTGAATGAGCGAAGTAATGAACGAATTCCATCCCTTCCCACCTCTTGCGTGCCCGAAATCCTCCAAAGAGTGATCTTCAGACGAGCAGTGCCACCTCACCTGGGAGCTTGTTAAAAATGCAGATTCTCAGCCCTAGACCCAGCCCCAGAATGAGAATCTGCATTTGAGCCCGATCCCAAGTGATTCATGGGCAACAACCGTATCACTGGTTCTGCCATAGATAGCGGTTCTCCAACTTTGCTACACATTAAAACCACTCATGAAAGTGTATAACCTGCCTGTGGCCTTTTGGGTCCCCAGGTGATTGTTAACTGTCCTCAAGTGATTCCAATGTGCAGGCCAAGTTCAGAACTCACGTACCATAGGTCTCTCTGACACAGCAGCCTCCAAGCAGACCCTATCTTGGCTCTGGCCCACAATGAGAGATCCTGCCTGCTTTGAGGATAAAGGCGAACCCCCTCTGCAACACAGGGACCAGCCACTCAACTCTACAAAGCCAGTGGGGACAGGCTACCAAGTTCAAATCCCGCCCCTGCCAGTTTCCAGCTGAGTGACTCTGCACAAGTCACTCAACCCGTCCACGCCTCCGTTTCCCGCTTCTGTACAATGGAGCTGATGAGGGGTCGGGGTGGGGAGGAGGGGTGGACACTACTCCACAGAGTTGTGTGAGGATTAAACAACTTAGCGGATCTGAAGCATTTAGAACAGTGTCCCTTCCCTGACGCTTCCTTGGCCTCTGTATCAGGCTTCCTAATAGAAGAGTTTACACGAAGAGAGCCTGGATTAGGAACGTTACTTCTGGAAACTCTGCTTCCATAAAGAGGCCAAAAAAGAAGTAAAGGTGGTCACAGTATAGGGACCTTCTTGGGAAAATCGAGACTAAATAAAGAAGCTTAGCCATCTCCCTTCTTTGCTTTCATTATCCGGGAAGAAAAATCAGCCTCACCGCGTCCTTAGACAGTTCCCAAGCCCGGAGCGTGGGAACCGAGAGGGAAGAGTAAGGTTAATACGGTCAATCTCTCCCTCGGAATTGTCCCCACCTAAAAAAGGCAGGCTTGCGCCATTGTGCCCAGGACCGGGATAGGTCCAATTCAGCCACAGCCGGGTGTCTCTCCGTGGACTTCCCTGGGCCTTCCCAGGGCTACCTGATTCCCAGGCCCTTCCCTCGCTCCAGACCAGGATGTGTGCATGTTGCCCGTGGGGGAGAGGGGGGGCCCGCACGTTCTGAAAAATGGTGTCCTTTCTTCCTTCCTTCCTCTTGAGAGCTACGCGGCCGCGTATCCCCGCTGCAAACAGGCCAGGCCGGGCTGGGCGCCGCTCCCGGCCCGACCGAGGCGGCTGCCCCCTGCGGCAGACGGCGGTGCGCGCTCCCCGCTCCAGCGCCCCGGCTGCCCGGCGGCCCGCGCGCCCTCCTGGTGCAGCAGGCGGGCGCTGTGACGTTCTCGGATAAATGCCGTGTAACTGTGTAGGCGAATGGGAGCTAAAAATAAGAACGGAAAATCTATCATTAAGGTATCATTGCGCCAGCGCAGCTATTTGAAGGCTCCCATGGTCCCCGGCGCCTGCGTTTGAAGCCCGCCTTCAGGCTTTGGAAGGTATTTGCAGAAAACTCCCAGCAGCGGCTCGCCGGCCAGACCTCAGGGCGCAGGGGGTGGCGCCCGTAATTATGGCAACACTCAAAATAAAATAAAATAAACACTCACCTCCCCCTCCACATCTCCGTCTGTATTGTCCTTAGGTGGCTGGGGAAGCCACCAGAAGGGGGGCTGGATGCTGAAATGAATGTGACCTGGCCGATTACGCAAATATTAGAACCGAAAGCTCTTTCAGCTCTGTTTCGCCATCCACCTTCCTCCATCCACCACGGATTAGAAAAATAAAGTACCAGGAGAAAGCCTTTGGAGGAGAAAATGACAAATGGGACTTAACCCCAGGTCTACAGTGCGCCGCGGCGGGGCGCAGAGACGCAAACTCCCGGGATGGCGAGCCTCCGGTGTTCCACTGGGTTAAACGAAAATTGATCTGATTTGCTTTTTAACACCCGAAGGGGAGAAGAGGAGATCAGGGGAGGGAGGACAGGATTTGTTTGTGCGTGTGCGTCTGTGTGTCCGGGGAGGGGGAGTAGGCGCCAAGGTGCAGCCTGCGCGCAGCTCTGCGCCTCGGCGGGCTGCGTGCGTGTGTCCCTGTCCGCGCTGCTAAAGCGGGCTCTTCGAGGGATCGGCGTCACATGACTCCGCCTGCCCCTCGCCAGCGCGCAGCTCGCCAGTCCCTCAGTTTGCCCGGCGCCAGGGGAGGGTCGGGAGGCATCTCCAGGGCCCGGGGGCTCTGCGAAGCGGGGAAGAGGTTCTGGAGGGGAATGGTACATCCGGATTCCAGCAGCCGCGGCTCGGCGCCAGATCCCGGACTGTAGAAATTTGGGGGGAGGGGAGAGCGAGAAGGAGCGAGCGAACGCCTGAGAGAGGCAGCGCGCACGGACAGGGGCTGCCGGGTGCCGCGCGGAGAAGATGTAAGCGCGTGGAGTCTAGCTGGCCTCCGAGCACCATGCAGAAGGGGATCCGGCTGAACGATGGCCACGTCGCGTCCCTGGGACTGCTGGCGCGCAAGGACGGCACGCGCAAGGGCTACCTGAGCAAGCGGAGTTCGGACAACACAAAATGGCAAACCAAGTGGTTCGCGCTGCTGCAGAACCTGCTCTTCTACTTCGAGAGCGACTCGAGCTCGCGGCCCTCGGGGCTCTACCTGCTGGAGGGCTGCGTCTGCGACCGCGCGCCCTCCCCCAAGCCTACGCTCTCGGCCAAGGAGCCGCTGGAGAAACAGGTGAGGCCAGCGCCGCGTGTGACCTCCCAGCGCCCGGGCCGCGGCCCTCGGGGCGCAGGCCCTTCCGCCGGCCGAAGGCGCCCGAACTTTAGTCCCTCTACTCTCGGCGCCCTCGGCGAGAAGGGAGGGTTGGCCTAAGCGGGCGGTGACCCCGCGGTGGCCAGAGAGGTCAGGGACTGCGGACGGGGAGCGGGTGTGGGCTGCGGCTGCCCTTCACCCGGTGAGCTCGGTGGGAGGCGGGCGCAGAGCGGGCGAGACGCGGAGGGGAATGAGGTGCGGAGAGAGATGGGCTCCCGCGGGAGACGGAAGCAATGAATGTAGACCCACATCCAGCCAGAAATGGTGCTCCCACCTCCACTCCCACCCGGGAGAGCCCCGGACCGGGGAGGTGTAATTCCCCGCGCTTAGGCACGGGAGGGGCGAGACGGAGGCGTGCGAGCGCCGCGGCCCCTACCTCACCGCGGCTGGGAGCGAAGAGGAGCCTGCGCTCGCTCTGCCAAGTTGGGCGGCTGCGAGGCCGCAGGGGTCGGTTAGGTGCCATCGACTGGTGGCGCACTCCCAGCCGGCCCCAGGCGCAAGCAACAAACCGAAGGGTTCCAGGGACCTTTCTGATGCGCCGGGGCTGGGGCCAGGGCCGCTGCGGAGGCCGCGGGACAAGTGGGCGCATCTCTCCTCCTCCGCCCCCTGCGCCTCCGCCGCCGCCGCAGTCGCGGCTCTAGCGCTGCTCTAGCGTTTCCGGAGTTGGCGAGGCTAAAAGGCCGGGCCTGGATCTACCGGGGGCCTGGGCGGGGTGCGGGTGCGCCTTTGGTGTGGAGGGATGGAGTAGCACCTGCGGGCGCCCAGTGAGAGCACCAGACAGCAGGAGTGCAATTTTTAAGATCGATGCACTCTCCAAAGGCATCTAGTCTGTCCCCCTCCTCTGGGAAGGTAAAGTCAAAGATAGTGAATGCTAAAATGTCACCGCTGGGAGGGACCTGCGATCCATGGGGACCCAACCAGCTGGTTGTTGCCTAGTTGAGGACACTGAGGCCAAAAGAGAGAAATTTACTTGCCCAGTGTCATGCCAGGAGTTGAGGCCACCTTAAGGTTCTGGGAAGATAACTGAGGGCTCAAAAGCCATTATTGCAGGCAGACTGGTGGTGATTGAATTGGCTGAAATAAAAGCATCCTTGAAGTCACCCTGCTAATGGTCGAGACAGATCTGAGCTCAGTCCCCGCAGCACATCTCTTCCTTCCCTGCCCTCAGCCCAGAGGTACTGCGAGACGATTTCGAAGGCAGGGGAAGGTGGACAGGAATATTTGAGGCTGGGTCTCTGGGGATGGCAAGCCGTATGGCAGGTAGGGGCTCCCAGATGGCAAAGCAAAGCAAAGAGCAGGCAGCTCCTTAAGCTAAAGGTACAAATGGGGCCTGGAAGACTCACCTGGGAGAGCCAGACCCAGGCTAAGCTAGAGATGCTCTCTCAGCCCTTGATAACCTGCCCTTTGCCAGCCTTCCAGAACATTATCAACACTTGTTGGCCAAAGTCCACCTGTACTACCAGTGGCCTATAGCCCCAACTGGTGCCCATCCTCGGCCCCCTACCCCAGAGCACAGAGCTGAGCTCCTGGGCAGGCAGGGAGAGAGGGCTGAAGGAAGCTGAGTTGTTGTTGGGCACACAGTGTGTGCTCTCAGCCCCTTGGACACAAAGCCAGAAACAGACCTGAGACTGAATCACAGCTCTGCAACTTCCTGTCTATGTGACCTCAGTTAACACACTAAATTTCTCTGAGCCACTGTTTTGTAAACAAAATGAAGGTAATAACACCTATCTTTCTGGGGTTTTGAGAACACAAATAATGTGTATGGAAGTATGCTCACAATCCATTTTAGTCTGACATGATAAATGTTAATTGAATCTGAATTATACCCACCTAGACAAGGAACAGAGGTCTAACATAAAATGTTGAAGCTGAAAGGAACCTCAGAGAGATTGTACAGCCCACTCCTCCCATTTTACAGATAGGGAAACTGAAGAGCAGATTGGGAAGAAATTACCTACCTGATTCTGATTCGGTGGCAGAATCAGACCTAGAATTCACCCAATGTCTAAGAATTCCTGAAAATGAGATCTTACGTTGATTCCAGATCATTCACCTCTTGGCTCGGGTGTTAAATCGTGCTAGCAGTGGATTATGGGAGGGACAGGAGTGCAAAACCACTTGACCATGTGCACACGTGGTCTGAGCCGTTTCCCCAGAACACCAACAGTCAGAGGTCCTCAAATGTGGTCACAAGAGTAGCCCTCCTGGCACAAGAGAACAGAAGAGGGTTGGGAATAGCAGGGGATGGTCTGGTGCTGCCCAGCTCAGGTGCAAACTTCTGTTAAAGACGTGTGCTTTGTTTCGTGCACGTATAGAGATGTTCCATTTGACTCCAGACGGAGAGTTCGGCTCGTATGGAAAAGTAGATCCTGTTCCTTTGGTCTGCACATGTCTATAAAAACTTATATCTTTTTCTTTTCTAAACCTTTGAGTAAAATTGATGGCCTCCACAGCTGCTCCATGTTTCTCCTTGAGGCGGAGCCCCCGTAGCACCCACAGAGCACCCTCATGAGAGGCCCAGCTCCAAGCCATTCTGTGACTGGGTTTGCCTTGTAAACCCCAGGAAACCTTGGTTCAAAACCTGCTGGGCATGTGGCAGAGAACCCATGTTAGGAGGCCTCAAAGAGGCTATCAGTTTGGACTGGCCAACATCTAGTGAAGTCTTGGTTTTAGGAGGATGTCATTTTTATCCAGGCCTAAGCAGGCAGCTTCCATCTGGAAGGGCCAGAGATGGTTTCTCGAGAAATAGAAACCAAGTCTTGGCTGGGAACCACCCCGATGACAGGGATGAGTCAGGGACAAAGCACATAGTATGTGCTCAGGAGATACTAATTGAGCTGAACTTACTGGTGTAGCTTGTCAATTCCACATTTCATGTCCTGAGGACTGACTGTACACCAGTCCAGGCCCGGCGCGGGGTCACAGGCCCAGGAAGCTGGATGTCACAGTCCCCGGCCCCCAAGGAAGATTAACACAGGTAAAGATGGTACCTTACACTGTGAAGATGCTCTAATAGGAAGGGCTCCCAGGGTGCTCTGGGAGCCCAGGCCCATCCTAGCATGATGTGCTATCCTCTGGCTGCTTCTACACTGCTCTGACTGTGTCTGCAGTAGCTCTGGCCTGGAATCCCAAGGCCTCTTGAAATCGGAGGGGCACAGCCGCGCTCCTATGCTGACTGGCAGTTGCAAGCACCCCTCCACACGCTGGCCTGAGCCCTGCTTGCTCATCCCTGACCTCCTCACCTCTGACCCTACAGCCCACACACTGAAGGCCCAGAGGCCCTGGACTTAGAATTTGGGTTCAGAGATTGACCCTTGGGGTTCTTGCCCTGCTTTGGCATGGAGTCACCCCACACTGGCCTTTCCCACCCTCACTCCCAGCCCCCCGAAAGAGAGCTTCCACCCCAGCTTCTCAGTGGTGGACTTGACCAAACCAACCCCAGCACTCCCCTTACCCCACTCCCCCGCCCCAACCAGAAGGGATCAAAATGTAGACCCCAGACTGATTCCTGATTCCTGTAAAACAGAAGGGACACAGACAGATCCCTTCAGCCGGAATCTCAGCACTGATGTGGGCGGAGGCTCCGGAAGCTGGGGGTGCCCATTAGCACATGTTATCCACCCAGTGGGTGCCTTTCCCTGGAGACAAGAGGAAGTCCCTCTCCTGGTCCTCATTCGCAGGACACATTTCTGGTTGGCCTGGTGGATACCTGTTCACAACAGCCCTAAAGTCATGAGTGTGCCCGGTTTGCAGATGAGGAAACAATCTCACCAGCACCACCCAGCAAGGCAGCAGCTGAAATGCTCTCTGGCTTCCTCTGCAGCTGCGCTGTCTTCACCACAAAGCCTGCCTGCCTGTTGCTGTAGCACATTCAGCCCTCTGGGCCAATCAGAAAAACACAAACCTGAATGTAGGGGAGTAAGTGTACTCGAAAAGCAACATCCCCCCAGACACAGGGACGTCATCCGCACACACGGGGTGCCAGCAACTCAGCCCACGATCCTTGCACCTATGGAAGGGCCAGCAGGGCTGCCCCGCGGTTCCAAACCAAGCCCAGCCCAGCAGGTGTGGGGTGCCCATCTCCCCACCCCAGCCCCCAAATATTTCTAGCACTGACATGAGGTTGAAGAGGCTCAGTAATGACACCTTAATCGGGACAAGGAAGTACCAGGTCCCTGCCCCTCTGCTTGGCGACAGTGGGATGAAGGTCAGAAGCAGACTGTACATACACAAGCCTACACTAAAATCTCACTGCCATTTGTGCGTGCCGTAAACATTTTGGCTCTCCGTGTGAAGCCCATGCTGGGTCTTGTGGATACAGAGAAAAATCAAACTTAATCCTTGTCTTCAAAGGTCTCACAGTGGAGTAGGGCGCTCTCCCTAGACTCACTCCCACAGTAAACACCAAGTGCCAGGAATTCTCCGTCCTAAGGAGTCCGGACTCTCTCCCTGCCCCTGCCTTGGTTCAGGAGCTCACAGTGTCAGGCTTGATGTGTTGAACTCGCTCACATGGTCCCACCTCGCCCCACGCCAGTCCCCTGCCACACAGCAAGCCACCAGAGTGAGCTTCTAAAGGGCACACCTGACCATGTACTAAGCCACTGAAAGTGTCACTGGCTCTCACTGCCTTTAGGAAAAAATGCAGATTCTCCAGCATGACCTGGAGGACCCAAGGGGCTCCAGCCTCTGCCTGCCCTGCTAACTCTGCCCCGCCTTCCCATCCCCCTCCTTCCTCACCCTACACCTGCCTCCTCATTCCCACCTCAAAGCTTCTGCAGCGGCTGCTCCCTGTGCCTGGAATGATCGCCTACTCCCCCCAGCCTTTAGTGACCAACTTCTCCTCCTCCTAAGACCTCCTTTTAGGTCTTAGCCTAAAAGTCACCTCCTGAGGGCCTCCCCTCACTGCAGGAGCTAGTGGAGCCCCAGGTCCCCCATCACAGGCAGGGACAACCCTCTCTCCTTCATCCACATCGCTTGTCAGGTTGGGATTAATTGATGTTATTTGGCTGGTGGTTTGTGAAGGGTTTTCCTTCCCCTTAGAACGTAAGGGCCAGAGTGCATGTTTTACATACAATACCTCCCCTAATCGTCCCAACAGCCCTGTGAGGTTATACCTGGTAACCCATTTTTGAGATGACCAAACTGAGGCTCAGAGATGGTAAGTAACTTGTTCAAGGTTACAGAGAGCATACGTGGCAAAGCTGGCATGTGAACCCAGGTCCACCTGACTCTAAAACCTGAGCTCTCCAAGCATAAGCACAGCATAAAGACTTGGGCTGAGGGACTGTGTGAGTTTACCATCCTCTGCCGAGATAAATGAAAAATGAGAGAGAGAGAGAATTAACAGCAAGCGAAATGATGCCACTGCCTCTCTGGTGACATCTGTGAAGCAGCTTTTGTTTCTGCTTGGGTGGGAACCTTGCACCTCGAATCCCAGGAGTCAAGGATAAACACCCCAAGGCAGGCATCCACACCCTGCAGTCCCGTTTCCCTGGAATCCGTGGGAGCCTGGAGCCGGCGCCCATGTGTACAGAACCAAGAACAGGACTCAGCCCCCGATGTTTATGCAGGAGAGTTGGTGACGCGTGCACTTGAGGGGGGCCCAGAACACTGCCAACGCCCAAACACCTCGGTAAAGGCGACTGTCGTGCAGGGAGCAGCTGGGAGCCTCGGACTCCCCCACTGCCCATCATCCGCTGCTCGGAGAGGAGGGCGTAGCCTCGACTCCCAGCTCATTCACTGAGGGGTTTCTCTGTCTCTGGCAATGACGTAGCCTTAGGTAAAAGTTGTGGGTTTCGAGCCACACAGACTGGCTTTGGATCCTGGCTCTGTCACCTCCTACCTAGGGAAGGTCTTATTGCTCTCTGAGCGTCAGTTTCCCCATCTGTGAGGTGGAAACCGTAACACAGCCTACCCGGCAGCCCTGTTCTGAGTGTTGTACTTGATGCTATTTGTAAAGCCCTAGCGTAGCACCGTAGGTCCGATCAATTCACAGTAGCTGTTGTGGCTTCAGCTTTCACCTTTAGGACAAGGCTCTTCCTGCATGAAGCAATGACCCAGATCACCTGGGTCTCTGGCAGGTTTGAAGTGAGTCAACACAGAGCCCTGACCCTGGATATAAAGGTAGGATGGTAAATCTTATCTCAAATAACCTATGGGTTTCTGAGAATGTCTGAGCAAGCACGCCCCTGAAAGAGAAAAAATAGCTGCAGGAGCTTCCTTCCTCCCTGGCAGCCACACCTTCACCCAGCCCCATCGATTTCACCTCCTAAATCTCTCTCAGACCATCCACTTTTGTCCCTCTCTTCCTCCAAGGCTCTAGTCCAGACAGCCATCATCTCTTGTCTGGACTTAGGTGGGGGCCTCCTAACAGGTGTACTGGTCAGCATGAGTGGCGTCATGCTGCAGTAACAACCAAGCCCCAGATCTCCATGAACATGACAGAGGTTTATTTCTTGCTCATGCTTTAGGTCCCATGCGGTTGGCAGGAGGGCACTGCTCATTGTGATCGCTCAGGGACCCAGCCTGATGGAGATTCGTCCTGACACCTGCCTCCACAGCTGCCTCAGCCAAGGGCAGAGAATGTGGCAGATCTCTCCCTGGCTCTTAAAGCGCCCCCCGGAAGTGACCCATGCTGACCACATGACCACAAGGCACGTCATGTGGCTTCAGTTCAGCGGCGGTGGGGACGTGCAGACCCACCACGTGCCTGAAAGCAGGGCTCTAGAGATGCTGGGAGAACCGTCTCCCTACATCCGCTGCGTCCCGCCATCCCCATGCCTCTCCGCAGCCAGACCACTTTCCAAAATGCAGATCTGATCATCACACACACACACACACACACACACACACACACACACACACACACACACACACGAGTAGCTGAGGAGAAAGGCAAAGGCGCCGTCTTGATGGGTTTAATAACAGAAAGCAGAATCTGTGCTCACCCTTACAGGGGCATCTCCTTCCAGCCTGGGGGCATCAGGGAGACTCCACCAAGAAAGGGACAAGTAGGACAGGAATGTAGGTTGCAGGGTAGGCAGAGCTGGCCCCCAAAGCCTGTGTGCAGGCTACAGAGCGCGGTGGGGAGCCGGCACAGGTCTCTCCGCTAGAGACGGACTGCTGTGATCTCTGTGCTGGAGAGATCACGGCAGGGTGAGAAGAGACAGAAGGACGACCCATCTGGAGGCAGGAGTACAGGTCAGAGGAGGCTGTAGAACTGAGCAGTAAAAGAGGCCTGAATTTGGGGCGTGCCGAGCACTGAAGGTCCCCCCTCCACTCCCATCCCAGCCGGGTCACTGCGTCACCATGTCACTGAAACCTGGGCTTGCGCTGTGCTGCAAAAACCATCCCTAGCTCCTGCATGCCCAGGATGCACCCCACAGCCTCTGGGGCTTCCCACCTCCCGGGCTCGGTGGGCAATGGCAGGGAGTGTCAAGTTCTCATCCCGTGAAAGCACCAGGTGCTGTCCTACCATACCTTCTCCTCCAGCCACCACTCAGATAGAGCACCTTTGCAGGTTACAGATTACAAAGTCCTTTTCAAGCTTAGCATTTCCGGTAACCACCAAAGTAACGCTGCTGTTACTGCAGTTCTACACAGGGGAGAGAGAATCCCCATTTGGCAGATAAACCTCAGATAGAGGGAGCTCCTCTCCCAACAAATACCTGAGTGTCTGTGTTGTGCCAGACCCCGAGCTGTCACTGCTAATAAATGTCAGCCCTCCTTGTTCTAGGTTTTTCAGGTCAGTGGACATCCAGGCCAACTGTTAAATTCAGCAATGTATACTTAAAGACCAGATCTTACTAATCCAGCAAGGCTAATGCAGCTTCTTTCCCCTGAAAAAAAGAGAGAATGATTTTCAAGAAGATACTTCCTAGTTGAATTTTGATTTTTTTTTCAACTTGGAAAATCTAACTCAGACCTTAAAATAAAATTCATTTTAGAAGAGTGAATGAATGAATTTTTAGCAACCTTAGCCAGTATTCCAGAAACCCATCTAGAAATTCAGACAGGCTTGATCTAGATTGACTTTTCCTCTGTCAGACTATGTGAGTAAAATATAACCAACTTTATTTAATTGTCTCTTAGACTCTTAGCCACACTCAAGAAATGAGTGAAATAGTTTGGAAGCACCTAGTCAATCATGCAGCATTCTCTGCATGCCCACTCACCTTGTCCCGAGCCTGCTGCTGCCCTTCTACCCTCTTTCTCCCGCAAGGGGCCTTACCTGCCCTCCGGCCACACTGGTTGTCATCTGGGCTCCCCTCACCTCTGGTCAGATCCACAGGCTTTGGGGACCTGGGGGAGGGGCTGGTGTTCCAAAAGGAGAGCCCATACGGTGTGGGCACAGGTGAGGAGAGGCAGGTAAGTAATTACATCTGAGAACTTCCTGGTAGCCTGGACAAAAAAGGGAAACAAGCTGGTTATGGGACACCCATTGCCTCCTGGAAAGACGTGGTGCAATTCCTCAAGCAAGAGCACTTGTATATCCAGGGGCTTTCATAAAGGGGACCAGTGGGGAAGTGATGACGATCTCCAGGGCAGAATCACTGCAAACACAGGGTCCCACCCCATCAGTGGCTCCCGTGGGCTCTCAGGGCAGGCTAAGCATGTTTGGTGGAGATCACTCTCCAGGACGCTGCACTGCTGGGGTCCAAAAGAGGAGTGTCCTGGTGACCAGGAGTGCAGGGTGCAGGTTGGAGAACCTGGGGAGTGGATGGCCGGCTGGGCCTCTCAAACAGCCACTGCCTTTTATTTTAAAATTTTAGAATTGGGACTTCCTTGGAGGTCCAGTGTTTAAAACTCCACGCTCTCAATGCCAGGGGCACAGGTTTGATCCCTGGTCAGGGAACTAAGATCCCCATATGCCACACGGCATGGCCAAAAATAAATAAATAAATAGGTAGATAGATAAAATTTTAGAATTGGTAATATATTACCATGGCTCGACATTCAGAAGTTACGAAGAAGTGTACACTGACAATGCTCCTTTCTGCTGCTGACCCCAGCAATCCAGTTCTCCTCTCCAAAGGATTTTGATGTTACCAGTTGCTTATGCATTCTTCCAGAGACATTATATATGCAAATATATGCAAAGATGTAGAGCTCTATGGCCATATATATGCACATCTGTATAATTATACAAGTGGTACCGTACTACAAACACTATTCTACACCTGTTCTTCTCACTATATTGTGGAGATAGTTCTCTGTAAGTATATGGATCATCCTCCTCTTTTTTTACAGCTGCATAGTATTCCACTGTGTGGATGTGCTGTAGTTTATTTAGCTAACCTCCTCTCGAGGGACATTTGGGTAATTTATAGTCTTTTTTTAATTACAAACAGAGCTGCGATTAATAAACACCTTTGTGCACAGGTCATTTCTAACAGAAGGTGAAAGGCAGACATGTCCAGACTGGAATTCATTCCTTCTTTCAGCAGACGTCTAGAGAGGCTGTTGGTGGGAGGGGGAAGGGCAGGCTTGTTGACCTGTGATGACAGATTGAAAGGTGTTCGTGCAGGACCAGCCAGGCATGACATCTGTGGCTGTGGCTCATGGGGTCTGGAGTAATGTACGTGGAGACACAGACCAATCAGCAGCAGAAGCTTGGAGGATGACACCGTCCCCCAGGCCGCTGGTCAGGCACTGCCTAGTTCAAGGCTGACTCTGGGAGGGAGGGACTTTCACTGGGCTCTTCAGCTCTGACATTCCTGTCTCTCCTCCCACCTCTGTTCCTGTCCCCAGGGGGCAGGCAGGGAGTAGAAGCAAGCGAGTGATAAGGTGTCCAGGAGGTCGGTCCCCGGCAGCAGCTCTCAGCCCTGGGACTCTTAGGAGCCCATAGGAGACCGGGGTCTGAGACAGGCGCTCATCCCCGGGTCAGAGCAGAGGTCATGGTGCAGTCACCAGGCCCTGGGAAGGCCAAGACTTGAGAACCCAGAGGCAGAGGTCGGTGAAGCGAGGCGACTCAGAGCAGGGGGGAAGAATGTCATGAAGTGGGGTGTCCAGACCCCGTGTGGAGCCATACCAGGTGAGCCACAGCCATAGGGCAGGATAGGTAGGTCTTTTCTGGATTGGTGTGGGAGCACCAGTGGGGCTGCTCGAGGCCAATACTTCTGTTCAGCAGGGCCATTTGGGACATACTGTGCCCAGTGAAGCCCCTCTGTGTGGCCAGCACGAGGCTGGTGCAGCCAGGGCGGGGAGGGAACAGCGCTGAGAACTGCGCACGGTGCTGCAGAAGCCCTGAGAGAGGGCAGAACACACTCCCAGGGTGGCCTGGCCCAGGCAAGAGCGGGATCTCTCCTGCGGGAGCCAGAGAGCAGACAGCCTTCCCCTGGGATCTCAGCAGTGAGAGGCGGGCAGGGACCTCAGGTGACGGGGAGCCTGGATGGATAGCCCCTTATAGAGGGAGAGATGGACTCCAGCCAGAGCATCTACACACACACACACACACACACACACACACACACACACACACACACACACACACACACACACACACACCCGCTGAGGCCCCTTCAGGTTCCCTCTGGCACTGTCCCCTCTGCACTGGGACTTCGGGAGCATCGGGCAGAGAGGACTGCCAGGCCAGGGCCAGCTGGGACTGTGGTCCCAAAGATGGACCAGGAGGAAGGAGCTAGGACCCAGTGGGGGAGAAGCTGACCCTGCCTGACCAGGCCACCAGAGTGGACCTACTAAGTGGAAGGGGTGGTGTTGACCGAGAGTGATGGCATCCATCCTGCAGCTGACCCCAGCCCACCTCCCTCTTGGAGGAGACAGCGAGCAGAGGCCCAGACAGGACAGTGGGTCTGGATTCTGGTCAAGCAGGATGAATCAGAGGGGGCAAGACCAGGGGCAGGGAGACCAGAGGAGGCAGTTTAATGGCCCGGGTGGGAGATGAGGAAGCCTGGAAGCAAGCAGGGCAGTGAGGATGGCAGAAGGCAGAGTTCCAGAGATATCCAGAGCAGAGACCCTGGTGACCAATTGAATATCAGAAATGAGAAAGAAATAGGAGCTGAAGGTGATGGAAGGAATGCCCCAAATTGCTGATTCGTAATCATCCTTTGATCTTAGCACAGCTATGACTCCAGTTTCTAAGCCTCTCCCGTGCCTCCTGTGTGTGTACATGTGCATATGGATTGGTTTGGTTTTGTTTTTTTGAGGGGGGTTAGTTTAAAACAACAGAAATTTATTCTCTCACAGCTCCGTAGGCTAGAAGTCTGAAACCAAGATGCCTGCAGGGCCATGGTCCCTCTGAAGTCTCGAGGGAAGAATTTTTCCTTGCCTCTTCCGGCTCCTGATGGCTGCCAGAAGTCCTTGGTGTTCCTTGCCTTGTAGATGCACCTCTCCAGTCTCTGCCTCCCTCTTCACATGGCTTTCTCCCCTGTGTGTCTGTGTCCACATTTCCCTCTTTTTATGTATTAAGGCCTCTTCTTAGTAATCTGGTATGACTTCATCTTACCTTGATTACATCTGTAAAGACCCTATTTTCAAAGAAGGTCTTTTTCTTAAATTTGTGTTCGAGTAGAGTTCATTTACAGTGCTGTGTTAGTTTCAGGTGTACAGCAAAGTGGGTCAGTTACACATATACATATATCCACTCTTTTTTAGATTCTTTTTCCTTATAGGCCACTACAGAGTATTGGGTAGAGTTCCCTGTGCTATACAGTAGGTCCTTGTTGGTTATCTGTTTTATACATAGTAGTGTGTGTATGTCAATCCCAGTCTCCCAATTTATCCTTCCCCCCGCCTGTCCCCCCTTGTAACCATAAGTTTGTTTCCTACATCTGTGACTCTGTTTCTGTTTTGTAAATAGGTTCATTTATACCATTTTTTTAGATTCCACATATTTTCACATAAGGTCTTCTTGACAGATTCCGACGAACATGAATGTTAGGGGGAACGCTATTTGTACACACACGTGTGAATGCACATGTATGTGGTTTTCCTAGTAATTGTCCACTGATAGGTTGATTAGACCCATCTCTTGGACCTTGCAAATGATTCAGTTAGTTTAAAAACCATCATGAGCCCTTTTATGAACCAGGAGCTTTCACAACATCATCTGTTTTACAGAACCCTGTGAGATGGGTAATAGCCTCCCCTTTTTGTGAAAGAGAAAACAGGTCCACAGAAGTGAAGAGACACGCTGGAGACACGGAAGCTAAATAGTAAATAATAAATTTAAACCCAGGCGACTCCAAAGCCTGGCATATGCCACAAGTCCAGGGTCCCAAAGTCCCCGGAACACTGGTTTTCTGGAATGTTGATAGACCTTCCCAAAAATGAAAACAAAAGTGTTCCATGATGGGATAAGTTCTGGAAGAAGTTCCTACATTGCAGGACTGTTCAGTGCCTTTATGAGGTGAGTGGGCCTCCTCTCCCTGAAGAGATATAAGCCTCGTTTGTGAAGAGCCAGTGCCCACACCCTTCCAGCCAGCTCACCCGCCCATGCCTGAGAAGCAGATTCAATGCTACCTGCTTTGTGGCTTTTGCTATTAATTAATGAATAAGCCGGGCTCCCATGCCATGGTGATAAATGCATTCAGTCACCCATTCAGCAAATGAAGGCTATTCCATGCACAGGCCGAGGAACAGTGCCAGGCTCTGGGGATATTCTTGGTCAGGAATCATTTATTTGAAAGGAACAGGAGCCCATTCAGAGCAGCTTAAGGTTGTTGCTTAAGGAGGACTCTTAGAATAGTTACAGTGATAATTAATGGAACCCAAGGAGAAAACATGTGTCTGGGTCTCCAAGGCCTGGACCAGGAACCATCTCTCTCCGGCCCACCTTCCCCAACTCCCACTCTAGTTACCAGGTCTCCCATCTCCGCTTTTCTCTGAGACACTTCCACTTCCTTCTTTGTCATTTGTACTTAGAGTTCAGCACACACAGCTCGTTCATTTGGTCTGTCCGTGTCACTTCCAAATAACTGGGAACTCCTGGCTGCATGCAGGCATCGGCTCCAGGACCGTGCATCTCTAGGAGAACATGGGGGGATGGGGGGAGGGGAAGCGGTGCTTCTGCTGCAGACATTGCGCCCTCTTAGGGGTTCCCAGCACTGGGTGAACATTGGAACCAACCGGGGGGCTTTGAAAAATACCAGTGCCTGAACCGTGTCCTCTCCCTGTTCCCCTTCTCCCACGTTCTGCTTTAATGTGTCCGAGAAGGGGGCTCAAGCATCCGTGTTTTCTTAGATTCCCAGGTATCCCTAATGTGCAGCCCAGATTAAGACTCTCTGCTGTGGTAGGAAAGACAGTAAAAAGTCATTACAGGACTTCCTTGACGGTCCAGTGGTTAAGATTCTGAGCTTCCATTGCAGGGGGCGCGGGTTCCATCCCTGGTCGGGGAATGAAGATCCCGCATGCCACACGGCGTCCCAAAAGTGGGGGAAAAAAAATCATTACAAGTTGATAATGGTTTTGATGGGGAAGGACGGGGGCAGCACATTTGACAGTCTAGAAGGAGCAGGAAAGAGATACACTAAGACCCGATGATGTGGAGTGCCCGTACCTTGCAGAAAGCATTCAGCATCGTGGGCTTTCGTGTGTGTCATTGATTACCATGAGGTGGACAGTGTCTGGGTTATAGTGGGGACTGAAAAATATGGGTTGAATTCACAAATGAGATATCATTCAGGTAGAGAGTTAAAGGTGGAGAGAACTTGATTTTTCATGACTGAGGCCACTTGTGTGTAGCTGACCAAGGCAAGTGTTAGTGTCATGCCCATTGGCCAGAGGGAGATGCAGAGGTTGCCCGGCATCCTTGGCTCCGAGCAGCAGAGCCAGACCCAGACCCGGCTGTTGGGACTTCCACCTCCTCCACCTTTTGTAGGGTGACCAAGCATCCCGGTTTGCTCGGGACTGTCTTGGTCTTAGCGCTGGAAGTCCTGTGCCCGCGGAAACACCTCAGTCCCAGGCAAACTGGGGTGGTTGGTCACCGTACCTGTCAGTGGTTTCCCAATGTTCTCCACCCTGTGGAGGTGCTGCAGCCCTGCCAGCCGGTTGGGACAGGCAGGAGGCAAGGGGAAGGCCAAGCAGGCAGGGTTCCAAGCCTAGCTCCCCAGCGCCCAGAGACTCAGGTCTGCTTTAGCTGTCCTAGATAGAAGTTTATTACCATACAGGCACTTGGGACTTTGGAAACAAAGGCCCATCCTGAGGCAGGAGGGGACGTAGATCCAGCCCCACACAGACGTGGGGCAGCAGGAATCAGTTAGTGGTCAGGTGATACATGGCAGAGAGAGGGCATCCTGGGGACCAGGCATGAGCTGAAGCCCAGGATCTCAGCCTGGTGAGGCCCCAGTTCTAAGTATAGTACCTCGAACCCAGGTGAGGCCACAGGTGTGCTTCTAGAACATTTTCTCCAGCCAAGGTAAGGACCTGAACATGACTCTGGTCTCGGCACAACCCCAGGTGTGATTTCTGAGTCCCTTCCTAGGAGTTTGGTAGTCACAGGTGTAGTTTCTGGATCAATCCCTCTTAACCTGCTGAGGCCTCAGGTGAAGGTCTAGACCAGCGAGTGGCTCTCCACCTTGACCACACATTAGGATCACCAAGGGACGCACAGGTCACACCCAGACTAGTGACAGCAGAGCCCAATGTACGGTCAGGGTTGAGACCCGCTGGTGGAGATACTTAGCAGCCCAGGTGAAGCCCCAGGCTCTATCCTGAGCCTGGTACGACTCCTGGAGTAGTTTGGGATCTTTCTAGGGGTCTGGCTTTGATGCTTAGAGGGTTTCGGGATCCATCTTGGGACTTCTGGTGGAGCCCCAAGTCAAGGTATCCATCTCTCACTTCAGGTCTAGGGGAGCTCTGTGGAGGCCCCAGGTGGAGTTTTGGGCCCATCCCTGCAGCCCTGGTGAGGCTCCAGGAGTAATTTCACCAAGTCTTGCTTCTTCTTTAATGAAGTCAGGGATGGTCCATTGGTGGTTTCTGCTTCTGTTGCATTTCCAGATATGTTCCAGCAACTCTAGCTGGGCCTGTCAGGATTCCACATTTGAAATGTGGGTTCCCGGAGGAGGCCCCTGGGTTTATTTCTGAATTTATCCCACATCCTTGATCACATATAGTGTGTGAGCCCTGATCCCATCAGTGTCCCAGGGAGGCCTCAGATGTGGCTCTGTCTTGACTGGAGAGTTCTAGAGTGCCCCAGGGCTGATTCCAAAACAATGCTTCTGTTCTGCATAGGGGTCCAGCCAGAACCCACATGAACCCATATGGTCACATCGTTTTGGCAAATGTGGCTAAGCTCTTGTCCCATGGTCATGCTGAGGCCCACGTATTGTTCTCCGTGAGTCCGCCATACTCTGAGAAGCTTTGAGGGAGTTCTGGTTGGGCAGAATGCCCAAGGTGTGGTCCTGGTCTCATCACAGCAGCTCTAGTGGCCCCAGTTTGAGCCCGGTGTCCACTCTGCCACTCTGCAGTGGCCCACCTCTGGCCTTGGCACATCCTTGTAACTCCGGGGAAGCCCAGGGGTGGTTCAGCTTTCAAGGGTGACCTGGGGTCTGTCAGAGCTCTGATCCAGCACCAGCTGAGGTTATGAGGCTGTCTCAAGAGCTCTGATGGTACCCAGGGTCACTGTTCCTCCCTAGAAATGATGGATATTGATAGCATTTCCCCAGAACCCCCAGAAACACCCCATTCACCTGCTAGACCACCAGCCTCATGAGATCCTCAGGCGGTTGCTGGCAGTGGAGCTCCAAGATCTGAGTGGACGATAGGTACCCAGGGAAGGTATGTTATTCCGGCTCCTCTGCTTTCCAGCCATGTGGGCTCAGGCAAGTGGCTTGACTTTTCTGCACCTCAGGTTCCTCTGCAGTAAACAGATAATAATACCTGTTCCACCCGGTGAATATGGGAATAAGTGAGATCACGGGAAACAAGCATCTGCGTGTTCACCACCTCTCGAGAGATGGGGAAAGTGCTTAGGTGGCCACCTGCAGCTCCGGCTTTCACCTGCTCCCTCGCAGGGGGAGGACAGCCAGTTACCTGCTTCCTAGGAAAGAAGTGAGAGACATTGACTCTGCAAAACACACACACACACACACACACACACACACACACACTTCTGGCTGCCACCAAGAACGACAATTAACAGAAAGACAGTCATGTCAGCGGAAGCTAAAAATAAGTTTACGTGCCTCATGCTGCTGTTCCCTGCTGCCTGGGCCCCGAGGGACGGAGGGACAAGGGATAGTGCCCACTGACACAGGACCGCACCGTGGCCTGCGGTGCATCTTCTGAATGGGCAGGCCTCGGGGGCCCTCTCTGCGCCTCACTGCCTGCCTCTCTCCTCCTAGTTTCTCCAGGACCAGACCCAGGAGGCCTCCGCAGGTGGGGCCCCCAGCACTTTGCCTGTGCACCCTCTCTCTGGCCGAGTCTGCTCCCAGCTTTCCTCTCCGCCCCGAGGCTGACACCCCTGACCCCTGTCTGCAGCCCGCAGAGACGTGGCCTACAGGCACACAGGGTCTGCGTGTCCACCCGCCACCCCTGACCCCCTGACCCCTG
This sequence comes from Eschrichtius robustus, assembly GCF_028021215.1. Taxonomy (NCBI): domain Eukaryota; kingdom Metazoa; phylum Chordata; class Mammalia; order Artiodactyla; family Eschrichtiidae; genus Eschrichtius; species Eschrichtius robustus. Next base: position 168,262,863 of record NC_090824.1, read on the forward strand.
CCCTTTATCCTGCCCATGCCTCCCCCAGTCTATGGCATCCCCACCCACCTAGTTGCTCCAGCCAGAAACCTGGGCTTTCTGCTCTCCTCCACCCCATCCCGCCGCTCAGCTCCACCAGCCAGGCCCCGCCCCCCGCCCAGCCTCCCCTCTGGCATCCCTAACCCCACTGCACGGCCCCTCCTACCCCCAAGCACGCCGTGCGCTCTCGATGTCCACGCTCCCCCCACGTTCTTCCATCAACTGAAATAAAACCTGGACCAACCAACGCCTCATCCTCTGGGAAGGCCTTCTGCTTTCCCTGGGCTGAATCAGTGGCTGGCTTTCTCTGGGCCCTTTTTTCTTACCTCCATGACAGTAATGATCGTTGCACTGCATTCGTTATAGCGAACACTTGTGCTTACTAGATTTCGGGCATTGTTCTAAGAGCTTTACATGTATTCATTCACAGAACGATATTACAGATGTGTGTCTCTCGTTGGCTCCTCTGCTTCCCTGGGAGCTCGGGGAGCAGGCCCCACATTTGACCCAGCTCTAAGTGGGTCACCTGCACCCAACACAGAGCTGGCTTCCGGTGGGCTCTGCTAGGGTCTATCTGTTCATTGCTCTGACTCCAGGACCTAGAAGAGTGTGTTGAAACATTTTTGTGGAGTGAATTAAATGCATGCTGCCCTGAATTGATACCCAGTCCCCAAAGGGGATGTTCTCTTGGTGTGTTTTCTCTGCCTTTCCCCCAGCATACCTGATGGTTTAAAGCTGGCTTTTTTGCAGTTTGTTGGCAAATAGGACTTTGTGGGGTTTGCTTCCTTCTTACAATAGCCTAAGCATAGGTTCTGTTACATGGTACAAAGCCTGCCTTAATAGAGAGTTTGAAACCGCTAAATAGAATGGCATTCTGATGATCACGAATAATGAATCCTTGCCTAGCAGATGTGGCAATGAGTGCTTTGCAAAATAGCCAGATTGTTAACAGGAGACGCTGCCGGTTCCGTGCCGATCGCCCTGGTAATTGGAGCTGTCTTCTTCTTGGTGCAGCATTATTTCACGGTTAACTTCAGCCACGAGAACCAGAAAGCCTTGGAGCTGAGGACAGAGGACGCCAGGGATTGTGACGAGTGGGTGGCAGCCATCGCTCACGCCAGGTATGTCTCGCCCACCCAAGGGCCCCGTCCTGAGCAGACTCAAACCCCAGGAGGGGAAGGCATGGAGGAGGAGGAGATGGGGGGAGAATGGAAGCTGTAAGAAGGGCATCTTGACAGGCCCGCCCTTAGAGCCCCGGCGCTCTGGGACGTGCCTCCCTGGGGTGCACAGGGAACCAAGGGCCCTGAGGAGCAGCGTTACAGCCTCCTGCCCCCTTCAACCACATGAGCTCCTTTTTTCATACTAGGAGAACCGAGTACAATTTGGCTGGATTACAGGGCTTTAGAGCCACCAAAGGCTAAGACCACCAGGGTTCTAACCCAGATGCTGCAGGAATGGACTAGTCCTGTCTTTCCTCTGGGCCTTGGTTTTCTCATCTGTAAACTGAAATTCTGTAAACCTCTCTGAGCTTGGACGTGCAGGGATTCTAGACCTGCTCTTCCCTTCATTCCCAACAATGTGTACCCCTCTCTGGAGGGATTCACTGGGCCAGGTGGGGAGAAAAGCAAAAGGAGAGTGTATGCTGCAGAGAAAATGGGGGCTCCAAGCTGCGTTGAGTCTTCCTGGGTCTTGGGGAAATGATGGGCTTGTGGGCTGGGGTGTGGCCCCCAAGCTGACAGTCCCCTGGCAGAGCTAAGTACTGTCAAGGGGGATGGACACCCAGACTCACCCCTTTGAGCAGTAGATCTTTCTGGCTGAGTGGATAATGGTGTGTTCCTGTGTCTACTTTCCGGTAAAATGTAAGCTCCTCGGGACAGGGACTAAGTACGATTCTTTGCATCCCCAGGGCCTTATAAAGGTATAGACAAGTGCTCAGCAGTGTAGATGGGAAGAATGCAAGGATGAATGAATGGATAGAGGTTGGATGTTGAGTTTATGTGTGGAAGGTGAATGATGGATGAATGGAGGGTAAATGAATGATAAATGGATGAGTGTTGAAAGTATATGTGAAGGACGAATGATAAATCAATGATGAATGTTGATGGGTAGATGATGGATCCATCAGGTGATGATGGATAGATAGATGGATACCAGAGCCCTTCCTTGAGCCTTGGATCAAGCCAGCTGACCAGAAACCATTTATTATGGCTATAGCACTGACTTTGACCCTGAGGTCAAGCCACCTCCATCCCTATCCTTAAGGAGCGTCCAGTCTAGCTAATGGAGACCAGGTTCTCACCTATGAATCAATAGAGTCAGGCTCTGAGTGTGGTACTGGGCAGACAGGGATGGATGCAACACAGGTATTCCCCCAGGGCTACCCCAGCCTAGTCAGGAAGACACTAGACAGATGTACACATAGCTCTGGTGCACGAAGGCTGTGTTAAGTACAAGGCACCATGGGAGACAGACATACTTCCATCTTCAGGGAAATGGGGGAATCTAGGGGATGTGGAAATAGGGTGACATTTGACTTGAAAAGGGAGATTGGAGCCTCATATCTAATGAGTTTAGCTATGGGCACTTCAGCCCCTCCTCCAGCCCCCAAAAAGCCTTAAATAAAGGCAGTGATCTAGGAAAGACAATTCCAAGAAAAATGAAGAGACAAAGTTTGGGTGTCAGAAGGTCGATGAGGTTGGACGTTGGACTGGAACCAGATCAGAACGGTCTTGAATACCCAGCTGAGATGTTTGTGCTTTTCCTCTGGGAACGGCGGGAAGCCATCGAAGGTCTTACACCAGGGGAGTAACATGATCAGAGCTATGATTTGGAGTGGAAATTGCTGGCATTGTGGAGAATGGAATCAAGCAGGAAGAACCCAGATTCAGGGAAAGCAGTTGGACCTCAGGCTCCCAGCACTAAACTAGAACCAATAGCAGGGTTGTTTTGAGAACCAAATGAAATTATGTATGTGACGGGGCTTTGTAAGTGTTGAGGTATTATAGAATTCTAATTTGGTATATATTCTGGATAACCAGGACTACATTGACTTCGAAAATCAATTCATACCAAAATTTTCTAGAGACAATGAGATACCACTACCTGTAGAATCTACAAGGGCTGAATTGAAAAAGACTGACAGTAGCAAATATTGGAGAGGGGGTGGAGTAACCATAAATCACATGATGCTGGTGGGAGCATAAAGTGGTTCAACCACTTTGAAAAATTGTTAGGCATTTCCTTTAAAAGTGAAACATACACCTACTCTGTGACGCAGCAGTTACACTTCTCAGTATTTATCTAAGAGAAACGAAAAACATCTACAAAAAATCGTGTATGCAAATGTCCTTAGAAGCTTTTTGCACACTAGTCCCAAAACTAGAAATAACCAAGCTGTCTATCAACAGACAGATGTAGAAAGGAACCTTGATACATCCATGCGATGGAATACCGCTCAGTAATAAAAAGGAACCCGATGGGAGGGAGGCTCAAGAGGGAGGGGATATGGGGACATATGTATGCATATGGCTGATCCACTTTGGTGTACAACAGAAACTAACACAGTATTGTGAAGCGATTATACTCCAATAAAGATCTATTAAAATATATATATATATATAAATATGTAACAAAACGGATGAATTTCAAAGTCGATAGGCTGAGTAAAAAGAGCCAGACACAAAATAGTACATGCTGCCTGATTCCTGTTATATGAAATTCTAAAACAGGCAGAACTCAACTGTGGTGATAGAAATCCAAACAGTAGTTGCTTGTGGGGTGGGGATTGACAGGGAAGGGGCACGAGGGAACTCCCTGGGTGATGGGAATTTTCTTTATCTCGATTAGGGTGTATGCATTTATCTACCTGGATCAAACTGTATATTTAAGTTCTGTGCTTCCCATTATATGGGCATTAATCCTCAAATTTTTAAAATAAATTCTATCTATTAGAGTGTTTTAGTTCTCTACTGCGGCAGAACAAATGATCACAAACTTAGCAGCTTAAGGGACTTCCCTGGTGGTCCAGTGGTTAAGACTCCACGCTCCCACTGTAGGGGGCTTGGGTTTGGTCCCTGGTCAGGGAACTAAAATCCCACGTGCCATGTGGTGCAGCCGAAAAAAAAACCCCACAAACTTAGCAGCTTGAAACCATACCCATTGCTCAGTTTTGTAGGTCGGAAGTCTGGGCTCGGCTGTGGTCTCTGCACAGAGGCCCATGGGCTGAAATCAAGGAGTCAGTCAAGCTGGGCTCTTACCTCGAGGTTCTGGAGAAATCTCTGCTTCCAAGCTCACTCCTGTCGTTGGCAAGAGTCAGTTCCTTGTAGGACTGGCGTCCCTGTTTCCCTGCCAGCCGTCAGCTAGGGATGGCTCTCAGCTCCACGAGGTCCTGCCTTCCTTGCCCTGTGGTCGCCGCCATCCTTGAGCCAGCAATGGCTCACCAAACCCTTCTCCAGCCCCAAATCTCCGACCTCCCCTTCTGTAACCAGCCAGAGAAAACTCTCCATTTTCCAAGGCTCATGTGATCGGGTCAGGCCCACCTAGAGAATCTCCCTATGTTAAAGTCAGCTATGCCGTATAGTATAGCCTAGTAAGAGGAATAAAACCCATCATATTCATCATCCCAGAGATTATGTAGGGCTTCCAAACCAGGGCAGGAAATCTTGGGGCTATCTTAGAATTCTGTCTGCCACGGAGAGAGGACAATGATTCTTTAAGCAACTCACTAAACTGGAGATTGGTTCCAAGTAGCCCATAAAATCCTAATCATGTGTTTGACATAAGTGCTGCCAAGCCTGCCTGACAGCGAATGTTCACATCTGAGGGTACCTGTGTCCACTGCACAGTCCTCTAGAGTCTGTGAAGCTCTTTCACACAGTGTATTTGCTCCTGATGGCCACCCAGTGTGTGGTGGTCCCTTCAGGCCCGCTTGACAGGTGTAGCCAGTGAGACCCAGTGGCACACAGGGGTGCGGGCTCCTGAGTAGAAGTTGGGGTGCCCCAGATCCTGGCTCCCAGTCTGGGTCTCTGTGACTCCCAGGTAAGGTAGATGCAACTCAAACCAAACACCTGCTCTTCCCCAAGAGAGGAGCCATTGGGCAGAGTGAACCTTTGAACAGAAACCCCTCAGTACTCACCATCCTTTAGGAAGCCAGGGGGACGTGCCAGTTGGATATGGTTTGTCTTCCCTGGTCAAGCCCACGGGTCTGAGTCAACCCACTGGCCTCAGAGGAATGTCCTCCTTTGGGCCTAGGGCTGGGACGGGGGTCACAGTGATGGTCACCAATAAGGGAAACAGAGTCCCCTTCCCTAGAATAGTTGTCACCAGCCAGTCTGGCTCAGGTTCGGCTTGTCAGGCACCTCCTGGGCCAACAGAAGCCACAGGCTCTTCCCTAGGCAGCTGGCTGTGTGACCAAAGGACAGACTATAGGCTCTGAGCGTTATTTAACCTCAGATCGTGTACACCGCGAGAGTATGTGCCTGTGTGTGTGTGTCAAGGGAGAGACTGGCTCTCTTCCACAGCAATACTGAGTAGTAGGTATGTTTGCATGTACCTAATTTGGTTTTTATTTACATATACATAGTAGATACATGGTATATACACAAATAAGCACTATAGTGTATGAATAGGTATAGAGACACAATGTACTCTCCCACCATATGCATAATAGTCTAGTATTCTGGGATGCCTCTGTGGTATGTGTATGTACAGCAATGTATAAAATGTAACACCGAGTGTGGCTTATGGTCTGCATCTCAGTGAGGAGAGCTAGATGCGAACCAGACAGCCATGTGGGAGAGCATAGACCTGCCTCTTCAGGGACTGGAGCCTGATTGCTGCTCCAGCTTTGACGCTCCTTGACTGTTATTTGGGGGGCAACTCACTTCCCCTCTCTGGGCCTCAGTTTCTTTACTTATAAAATGAGGCAGTTGGCCTTTCGTGATTCCTGAGTATCCTTCCAGCTCTGCGAATCTGTGCATCTATAAAGACAGTGCTGCACAGAGATGTGGATGGACCTAGAGACTGTCATACAGAGTGAAGTAGGTCAGACAGAGAAAAACGAATATATGAACGCATATATGCGGAATCTAGAAAAATGGTACAAATGAACCTATTTGCAAGGCAGAAATAGAGACACAGACGTAGAGAACGAATGTATGGATACCAAGGGGAGAAGGGGGGTTGGGAAGAACCGGGAGATTGGGATTCACACATATACACTATTGATACTACGTATAAAATAGATAACTAATGAGGACCTGCTGTGTAGCACAGGGAACTCTACTCAATTCTCTGTGGTGACCTAAATGGGAAGGAACTCTAAAAAAGTGGGGATACATGTATACGTACAGCTGATTCACTTTGCTGTTTAGCAAGAAACTAACACAGCGTTGTAAAGCAACTATACTCAATAAAAATTTAAAAAAAAAAAGATAGTGCTGCACCAAGAGGTGCTCAATAAATCTGTATTGATGAGAGGGGGGAGGGGAAGGAGAAGAAGGGAGAACAGGGGGAGGCGGAGTGGGGAGGGAGGGAGGCAGGCAGAGAGGGCCGGTGAAGGGAAGAAAGGGAGGTGCAAACAGACCAAATTGTCCTGCAGATGAGACTCTGGCTCCCCGTTTTGAAGCACCAGGGCGAGTGCCATCGCTAAAAACAAGCTACTGAAGGCTCCGAATTTTCACACCCGTGGAGCGAGGAGAGATGAGGTGGTGTGAAAATGGATTCCTTCATGCTCTCAGTTGAAGTTCCTTTGCAAGTAAAGACAATTAAGCCTCTTGGGAAGTTGGGAAAACATTAAAACCTGATAATTCTGGTTTAAATTCATTATAATAAGAGATGCACAAAATTCCTCATTTTAACCAAGTAGTAGTGCAGACCGAAGAATTCTCTCTTATAGCTTGTTATGTATCTTTAGAAGGGGGTGGGAGAGAAGCATGGAGCTTTGATTTTTGGATCAGGTTTTTTCTTCAGGCACATGCTCCAGGTCCGCTGCCCGCCCTCTGCTCCTGCCATCCTCCTGCTGGGCTGTCGCCAGCCCTGCCCTGCCGCACCCTCCCACCTTCAGGGCACAGCTGGGCAGCCTCCTTCTCTGAAACCATCAGGGGACCACTGCCTACCACTTTGCTACACAGCCCCTTTCATAGAGCAAAGCTGTTTCCCACCCTCGGCCTCCTGGCCTCCTCACCTCAAACCTGGGGGTTTGTAGGGAAGCTATCATTGTCCCATTTTGCCATGAGGGTCACAGGGACTTAAAGAACTTGTGTAACACAGCTTCTGAGTCTGTGACAAAAGCCAGCGTCCCTAAACTGGCACCCCCCTGACTAGCCACATCCAGGGTACCTGGAAGGTCATGTCAGTAGATTCCAGACTGAAAAGTGTCCCCTCAATTTAAGTGGGAGATAGTTGGTGACCCCAGAGAGGGACCCAGTTCCTGTGGGTGCTGGGGCCAAACGCCAGCCCGCCGAGGGCTGAGGGGTGAAGGGGAAGAGGGACCATGGGGATGATGAGTGCGGTCGCTCTTACAACAAACCTCACCTTGAAGGTGGAAAAGAGGGACAGGAGTTCAGGGGAGGGTGGGGGAGGGGGAGGGCACGTCCTCATCCTAAGTGGGGAGTGACTTGAGGCTTCGCATATGCTGAGGAGAAAGAGCCAGTGGAGCTGTTAGGCAGAATCTGATGCACAGAAATCCTGAGGAGGGGTCAGGGGCTAGGGATGTGGAGGGGAGGGAGACGGTAGTTACCACAGCGCTGGCACACCGCACAAAGCTTCATGTGTGTCCACAGATTTCATCCTCACGGCAACTCTGCAGGGTGTGGACTGCCATCATCCCCATTGTATGGATGAGCAAACTGAGGCACAGAGAGGCTGAGTGACCTATCCAAGGTCCCTCAGCTAGTGGGTGTGGGAGCTGGGGCTGAGCCAGGCAGATTAGGTCCGAGCAGGGATGCTGCCCTTGAGACAGGATGAGGGTGGGCGTGCCGTGGGGCTGGCGGGAAGTGACGGAACAGCATTGCACATCATGCAGGCTGTGATGTCAGAGCAGGACCGCCTGCAGAGGACTGGGGGGTGGTGAGGAATGAGGTTGAAGGGGGCCGAAGCTCTGGGGTGGGTGGGGAGCTGGCAGGGACACCAGAAATGTTTCAAGGCCCCGCTGAGGTTGGAAGGTGGGAAACGGGGGGCTGCCCACTGCTGAGAGGGGGACACAGGAAGGAAGGCAAGGGTGAGCGCGAGGAGGAGCCAAGGATGCGGGCAGAGGGGAATCTTATGAGATCCTATCTGGTGGTCCTGGGCTTAGGAGGTGGTCCTGGGCTGAAGCAAAAAAGGAGAGGAAAGGTGGGGGCCAGGGAAAGGGGGGACTGGAGACCTCGGCCCCCAAACTTCGTTGCAGACACTCCCAGAGACCAATAAGCCTGCCCTCCGAATCTGTGCCTTTCAAGTCTCCTGCCCCTGCCCAGGTGGGCACCCCTCCCTGGAATGGTGGGATTCCCTTTCACAGCTTCTCTGCCCTCTGAGACTGGACCCCATTTATAGAATCGGGTTTCTCCCCAGCTCTGACACCTTCAAAGGCAGGTGCTGTGGGTATCAGGGAGAAGCCAGGCCTGTGACCTTGGGCAGCCCCCTGGCCCAGCTCATCTTCCGAGTCCCACCTTCCTGCCCTCCCCCTCGTCGTGATGCTTTGCAAATCTGAGACATGTTCATTTACACAAAGGCTGGGGCCACTTCTTCTACCCTCTGATCCTTTGGGGTACTCTCTGATCTGGCCCCACCTAACCATCCAGCCCCATTGCTAATTACCCCCAGCACAGGCCTTCCACCCGAGGCTGCCCTTGGATGGGCATGTGCCCAGAGCACTGGGTTTGGAGTCCGAAGGCCTAGATTCCGATTCTGGTGGGAGAGAGAGCTCCACCTCCAGGAAGTCTTCCCTGATTACAGGTCCTTGTTGCTGGCCTGGCCCCTCTTCTGATTCCTACAGCACTAACAGCCTTTGGTGCATGAGTTGGCACACAGGTGTACTGCACAGGTTCTTCAGATGTCTCCCAGCCAGTGAAATGTATGTGCCTGACTCTCCTCTGTGTGTCGTCCATTCACTCAGGTGCATCCATGCAACAAATGTTCACTAGGCTAGGCCCTGGACCGACAGCAGTAAGCAGCACAGACATAGTCCCTGCCATCAGAGAAGGCAGGGTATCCTGGGGGAACAGAAGTAACTGGACACCCCCAATCAGTCTGGCCAGCGCTATGGTAATAGCAGCCCGGGAGTACTGCAGGAACACCCTACACAGTATGGGGGGAGGGGGGAGGGAAGACTTCTTGGAAATGACATTTCAACTGGGACCTACTCTGGGAAAGAGGATGGAGCTAGCCCAGGGAGAGGAGGGAGGAGGCATGTTTCAGACAGAAGATCTATCTGCACAAAGGCCCAGAGGGTGAGGGTGGTCGGGCAAGGTGAGAGCAAGACCAGGTGGAGGAACCAGATGTCAGAGTGTGAGCGGGGAGCTGGAGAAGGGGCCAGAGCGATCAGTAGCAGCGCAGCAGCCAGGTTAAGGCCTCAGGCGCTGTGTCTGGGAGTCAGGACCTTCTCCTAAGTGTAGTCTTTGGGGAGCCCCACTTCTGGTTGGGTCTCCAGGGGACCAGGAGGCCATGGCTTACCTGCCGTGTTCCTCTGTCCACAGCTACCGGACCCTGGCCACGGAGCACGAGGCACTGATGCAGAAGTACTTGCACCTGCTGCAGATCGTGGAGACTGAGAAGACGGTGGCCAAGCAGCTGCGGCAGCAGATCGAGGATGGGGAGATTGAGATTGAGCGGCTGAAGGCAGAGGTGACCGACCACCCGGGGCGCGGAGGAGGCTGGCGGGGGGCCCGGGCCTCAGACCTCAAACCCGGGCTCCCGCAGGGTCAGGGAGGCACGTGATGGGCAAGAGGGACCCGCTCCAGCCACGGCTGTGCCAGCCTCCAAACTTAAAATCAGTGATGCTGGCAGAGTGGGAAGGTCCTGGGGTCAGATCTGGGTTCGAAGCCCACCTCTGCCACTTACCAACTGCAACCTGGAGCAAGTCCTCCAGCCTCTCTGCACCTCCATCCTTTTTTTAAATTTTATTTATTTATTTATTTTTAGTTGTGTTGGGTCTTCGTTTCTGTGTGAGGGCTTTCTCCAGTTGCGGCAGGCAGGGGCCACTCCTCATCGCTGTGCGCGGGCCTCTCACTGTCGTGGCCTCTCTCGTTGTGGAGCACAGGCTCCAGACGCGCAGGCTCAGTAATTGTGGCTCACGGGCCCAGTTGCTCCGCGGCATGTGGGATCTTCCCGGACCAGGGCTCGAACCCGTGTTCCCTGCATTGGCAGGCAGATTCCCAACGACTGCGCCACCAGGGAAGCCCTGCACCTCCATCCTTAAAACAGGCTGTTTCTCCCTGGCTGACAAGGTTGTGAGGATCAAGTGAGATCATTCATGGACGAGTTCCTGGTTACTCTGCTGACAGCCACATGGGCGGAGGGGGTGAGGGCAGGGCCAGAGGGTGGCTGGTAGGTCCTTAGACTGTGGCTCGGGCTCAGCTCCAAGGGAGTCCCTTCCCTCTGCCTGTCACGGCTGTCCGGAGGCTGAGCCGTTGCTAGGTTAAGCCATCTAGAACTTCACTCCTCAAAGTGTGGTCCATGAAACAGCAGCCCATTAGAAATGCAGAACCTAAGGCCCCACCCAGATCTCCCAAATCAGAACCTGAATTTTAACCACATCCCGGGAGATTCTCATTTATGGGTTGGCCAAAGAGTTTGTTCAGGTTTTTCTGTAACATCGGCAGAAAATCCCGAACAAACTCTTTGGCCAACCCAATACATTAAAGCTTGGGAAGCGCTGGCTTTCAGCCCTTAGACACCCCTTACCAGCTGTCCACGCCACCTCACAATGATCTGATCGCCTCTCACCCCCTCACGTCACCAGCGCGCTCAGAACCATCTGGCCACCTTACCCAAGGTCTGTGACTGAGCTGAGGAGGGGAATATGAAAACACAGATCCCTGCAATCGGAGTTAGCTGCATAATTTGCAGGGCCCGATGCAAGGTTAAAATGCAAGGCCCTGGCCAGGGTGGGGGAAGTCAGTCTCCCCTTCCCACTCGCCATGGCCTCCACCCATAGTGGACAGGCCATCCACGACTTCAACCGCCAACTCCCCTAACCTCTGCGCCATGATGCACTCAGTACCTAGATTCAGGTGGGCAAGGGACCCTTGTCAAGTCACCCACCTAATGCACCAGGCACTACCAGCCCAGGCAGGACAGTTGTCTCCTCGCCCTGCCCTGTGACACCACGGGTATGCACAAGACCCACCTTCTCTGTACCTACACCAGGCCCTGCAGAGGGCGGAGGCGGACAGTGAGATGTGTCTGCTGGGCTGACTTGACCCGTTGCCACCCAGACAGAGGGTTGCAGAGGCCTGGGTCCCAGGGTGCCGGGGTATAAAGAATAGGCAGGGAGACAGGAACACGCGTGAACTGAGGCTCCAAGCCCCTGGGGTGTGCCCCATGGTCCCAGCAGACGTCACTTACAATACACAAATTCAAAGAGAAGATTCTTAAGAATTTCAAGACAGCAACTGCTGAGCTTGCAGGCCCAAGCACCTGGCCTTCTGAACACAGGACCCCCGTCACCCACCCATGAAGCCAGCTCTGCCTCGGATGCTCAAAGATCTGAAGTCACCAGTTCCACCTTGTCACGCAGCTGTGAAGCTCTGAACTCACAGTAACGTCAACTTGGAACTCCAGATTCAGTAAACACTTCAGATTCAGCGCCCTTCCCCCACAGCCCCACACTGGGCACCTTCAGACGTGCTTCCTTAGTCCCTGCAACCACCCTGATAGGATCGAACGAGGGGCCAGGCTCAGAGAGCTCAAGTCACCTGCCCAAGCTCACTCACCTGGGAGGTGTGAGAGCTGGGACTGGAAGCCAGGTCTGCCTGTCTGCCTGCCAGGCTCTCCCCTCCGCTTGCAGCCTCTTCCTGCATGGCTCCCAGGATCGGGGCTCGTCCCACCTCTAAACCACCTGATTCATTCTGGGATCTATCCTAGCCCAACACACATCCCTGAATCCAAGCTGAGCCCCCGTCGGGGAGCAGGGAAGAGGTCTGGTCCCAAGACCAGGTTATTAGCTTTGTGATCAAAGGTGTCCAGGAGTCATTCATTCATTCACTCACTCATGCACTAAATGCCCTAATCACCTGACCACTGCCTCCTCCCCTTCCCCAGGCTCCTCCCCTCCACCCACTCGGGGCTCCAGCTAGTGCTCCATAGCAGTGAGCTGTGCACCCCTTGGCCTTTGCACATTCTGGTCTCCTGTTGGGAATGCTCTTGTCACCCGCATACTTCCCTGCCTGCTGAAATTCTCCCAAGCTCAAATGCCTCCTCCTGGGGACTCCTGGCCTAGCCAGGCGTGTGCTCCCTGCCCCCTGCTCCCACCACTTGCCCGCAGTCAGCGTGGAACAGCAGAGCCAGTGCCACACGTGTCTGTCCCCCACCGGGCTGGTGGAAACTCCCTGAGGACAGGGTGGGTCCTTTGTCACCCGCTTTGCCTGGCGTATAGTAAGTGCTCAGTAATGCCTTGATGAATGAATGGACACTGGCTCTGTGGTAGACATTAATGATATGGAAGCTTCTACCCTTACGGTCTGATTGTGGTAGAGTGTGGTCGGTGCTATAATAGGGCTTGCAGTGTGAACCCAAGCAGGAAGTGAGTCATTTCACAGCCACAGGTGTGGGTTCATGTTGCATAGCATACAACCTTAAAACCCTTTCAGGGGTCTGTAGGCCAGAGAAGGGGTGGGTACAAAGGGCAGAACCCTGTTTGGTGCTGGGGAGCAGAAAGCAGGTCAGTTGGGAGTGATTACATATGTGTGTGTGTGCGTGTGTGTGTGTGTGTGTCAGAGTGGCAGCAGAGGCCCATTTGGTGGGAATTTGGAGCAATGCTTCCAACTGAGTGCATTACCTTCCAGGGAAAAAGATTTTCTTAAAAATACTTTGAAAGAAAGGCCAGCTTAGTAAAGCTTTCTGGCTGTACCCCCCCACCAACACACACACACACACACACACACACACACACACACACACACACACATCCTGCAGGGCAGAGGGCACCTGTTTGCTCTGGGTGAGCTCCAGGAAGGTGGAAACAGAGCCCATTTCCCAAGAAGTAGGCCGTCAGGTAGGCAGGAGAAGCCGAGTGAGTGATGAGTGACCACAGTGACAAAGACAGAAGGTCTTAGAATGTCTGAGCTGGGAGGGGTCTGAAGACGCTGAGGTCCATAGAAGAAGAAGGGGGGACTTCCCCGGTGGTCCAGTGGGTAAGACTCTGAGCTCCCAGTGCACAGGGCCCAGGTTCGATCCCTGGTTGGGGATCTGGATCCTGCATGCATGCCACAACTAAGAAGTCCGCATGCCGCAACTAAAAGGTCCCACATGCCGCAACTAAGACCCAGCGCAGCCAAAATAAATAAATAAATAAATATTTTTTAAAAAAAGAAGAAGAAGAAGGGACTTACCCAAGGTCACTCCAAGGTCACTTCAAGCACTGGAGTCCAGACTCAAACTTGGATCTCCAGGCTCCAGATCCTTGGCCTGTGCCTGCCCCACAACTTACTCCTTCCCTGCTGAGGAGATGGGCCTGATAAAAGGTGAATGTTCGGCAGTGACTGTCACCTGGATGGCCCCAAGCACTCATGGTCCACCTTTCCTCTGATAGCCAAATAAGATCCTCAAGCCCCCATCCCACTTATTCCTGCGGATTCCCCAGGGGCCTTACCTTTTCCTGCCCACCTCTTGCTTTCAAATTCTACTCTCCTGATGTATCGCCTCACTTCCCAAGGCAGCTATTTTTACTTTACTGCTCTTTGCTCCTTGGGTGGTCACTACATGTATCTGTCAGAATGAGCTAGGCGATGCTGCAGTAACAAACAACCCCAGAGTCTTAGTGGCTGGAAACAACAAAGGTTGCTTTCTCACTCACGCTTTGTGTCCATGGTGGGTTCTGCTCCACAACATCCTCACTCAGAGTCAGGGACACAGTCTGACGGGGCTCCCACTGGTCAGGAGATTCACCAGTCACATGGCGGGGGAAAGGAACCAAGCAGATGATGTGACACCTCTGCTCACGTTTCACTGGGCAAAGCAAGTCACATGACCAGGCCCGACTTGAGGGGACTGGGAGATACCATCCTGCGGTGTCCGAGGAGGAGAAGCAGCATATCCACGAAAGCCCTGGTGACTACCCAACCGTGGCTCCTCCTTCAGTTCCCAAGTCCCTTGACACAGGCTGTTGCGTGTAACAGATTTTCCAAAAGGTTTAGCTCTAATAGAGAGGGGGGGGTCCATCACTGAAACAGAAAACAGCTTAAAAATGAATGGAAGCCGCCCCTGCCCTCATGTCACCTAGCCTTCTCCTGCTACAAGGATTTCCCACCAACTTCTCCTCGCACTCCCACGTGCCATTTCGTTGGTGGTGGTGTCCTTCATAATCTCTTTATCTACCAAGACCCTCATCTTGCATCCAGTGATGTGCGGAGTAGGCTCCTATCACCTTTGCAAGAGCCAATTGTTACGTTTTCAAGAACTTTGCAAGCTAGTTAGTCAAAGTTTGGTAGCTTCAAATGGGCTGAGGTAGGAATGCCCACACCATGGAAACTGGCAGGTGCTACCAGTCAGAGGTTTTCCTTCAGAGAGCTGGTCATTAAGCATTTACCAGTAGACCATTGTCTACATCTTCGTTCATAATGTGCAGGACCTGGTGCAAAATGAAAATGCAGGGCCCTTAAGAATCTCAAAGCAGCAGCAGCAGAGCCTTAAAGCAAGCGTTGGTCCCTTCGAAGCCTGGAGCTCTGCACGGGTCACACATCCAGGAATCCAGCCCTGTTTCTACTCCCAACCCTGTAGCCCCCACCCCTAGCCCTGGAAGTAACAGGAGATTGCATCCAAACAAAAGTCTGCAGAAAGCTTTACCAGGCGTAACTACCCACCTCTGTCTTAGTCTCTTTTCTCCCATCTGAACAACCTTAATTAGGCTTCATCTTTCATAACCCAAAGGCTCTAAGGACCATCTAAAACAAAGGGAATGTCTACCTCTGAGAAGAATCACCCCCCCCCCCCACCTCTAGAATGCTCAGTTTGGACCATTTCATGGTTTTGTTTGTTGGTTGGTTGGTTCGTTTTTTTTTTTTTGGCCGCTTTGTGTGGCTTGCAGGATCTTAGTTCCCCGACCAGGGACAGAATCAGCGACCCCTGCAGTGGAAGTGCAGAGTCCTAACCACTGGACCGCCAGGGAATTCCCCCATTTCATTGTTTTAATAGCTATTTTCCTCCCATTTATGATGGGAAGTAAATTTGGAGAGTGAAGACAGGCCCTAAAGGGCAAAATAGGAGTTTAGAGGTAGTCGTAATATTTTATTGGCTTGGAAGCACTCAGGATCCTGGGAGGCTGACACTGGAAGAAACGGAAAAGATCTTTAGTTCAGGGTTTAAATAAAAATTTAGGGCTTCCCTGGTGGCGCAGTGGTTAAGAATCGGCCTGCCGATGCAGGGGACGCGGGTTCGAGCCCTGGTCTGGGAAGATCCCACATGCTGTGGAGCAGCTAAGCCTGTGCGCCACAACTACTGAGCCTGCGCTCTACAGCCCGTGCTCTGCAATGAGAGAAGCCACCGCCATGAGAAGCCCACGCACTGCAACAAAGAGTAGCCCCCGCTAGCCACAACTAGAGAAAGCCCACGTGCAGCAACGAAGACCCAACAGAGCCAAAAAGAAATAAAATAAATAAATAAATAAAAGAACTAAAAACATTAAAAAAAAAAAAATTAGTCATGGGATCGGTTTTGCAAACAAACTTCAACATGGTACCCCACTTTATAAACTAGGTCAATGAGGGGACTACTCTGGGAGAAGTAAGAAAGGACGGCCGTGACCCCTCCCATGCAGCCCCTCCCCAGGGCCCACCCTGCATGCCTTGAGTCCCGCTTCCCATCTCCCCCTTGCCATCCTCCCCCCCGCCACCCTGGCACACAACACCCTGTCATACCTGTGCCTCTGTTCACACACCCCCTCTCAAATTCCCTCCATCCTGTAGCCCACCTGTGGGGCTCCTCTTTGTCCTTCAAAACCCCTTCCAGGTAGCCCTTGCCGCTTTCATGGTGAGACCTTCCCATTGCAGTAGGAACATACCTCGCTTCTGGCCTCTCCTTGTCCGATTATATATTGCCTCTCTGGGGGTCTGACCCCCTTCTCAGGCTGGAAGCTCCTCCCGGGAAGGGATCTGACTCATCCACCTTAGCCAGTGGCGAGCTGTGTCTCACCAGTACCCAACCCAAAGACTGCATCAGGATCCGGTGGCGGTGTTGGCACAAAGGCAGACAGAGATGGGCACCCACTGGGCTTGGAGGAGGCCAGAAGAGATCAAGAAGGAGGGAGAAAGAACTGAGCTGCATGGCAAGAACTACAGAGATCTGCAGGAAAAGCAAGAGCTACAGAGGTCTTTAGTAAAACCTCAGAGGCTAACAAAAAGGAAAGAACCTGGATTAATTCCACTATCAATGACTGCACTGACGAAATGCACTCTGGATGAAAGACACTGTCTCCAGGGACGGGAGTAGGATGGGGCAGAAGCCCATGCGCTATGCCTCAAAGGGGTGTGGCAAGCAGGGTTTTCCTCTGATGGGTCAAGGAGGCCAGACCATGGGTGGCCAGTGGGCGGGGGCCAGCGGAGACACCAGGCTTTGAGCCAGGTCAGACAGCCGGAGCTGGACCCTAGCTGGCAAGTTGGGCGTGAGCCAAAGTCCCCACTCTGCATGGCCTTCATTGACAAGGGTCAGCTGAGCAGACCCTGAACGTCCAGCAAGCAAACCAGGGTCCAAGGCAAATCCATCTCCAGAAGAGACCTGCCAGGGTAAGAGAAAGGCTGCCTCCATGAGCTCACCTGACACTGGCTCCTGGCAGGGATGGGCTGTAGCCCAAGACTTCTGCAGGGTCCCCAGGCTCACAACCCTCTAGAGCTTTGCCCACCAGGCCTGATCCTTAAACAAAGACTCCAAGGCTGCTGGCACTGCCTGCGCACGTAGCATAGTACCTGACCTAATTGCATCTATTTTTTGCCCTGGTCCCTGCTGAGTAGATGTCCTGGAATGCCTCTCTCTGAGACAAGCGCCAGTTTTAAATACAGACCACACACACACACACACACACACACACACACACACACACACACACTGCCATGCAAAAGAAAAAAACGGTTTCCGTGTGCAAATCTCAAAACTGGCAAAGAAAGCAGACTGGCAAGGAGGTGACAACATCAGACCAAAGGTGGGCATTGACTGGGCATCCCTGCCTCTCTGAGCTCTCCAGTAGCCTGCCTCTGTGTGTGTGTGTGTGTGTGTGTGTGTTCGTTCCTTAGGCCTTTAAAATACAGATCAAAGAATCAGCCTTTCTTTTAATGTGCAGATGTTCCCAGAGAATGGAAAGAAAAGGTGAGGGGGGGGAGAGAAAAAGGAAAAGCCCGTGTCGGTGCTGAATATTTCTCGGATATTTTCAGCCGCTCTCCAAGCACAGGCCAGGGTAATTTTAGCAACCCGCAAGTGGAGAGCGGGTAACTTCCGTTTTGCTTTCAAAGTGCTCAATTCGCTCAACTGTGAGAGCCCATTCATTCTGCAGTTCAGCAAGTGGCCTTGAGGGGACAAAGCCCCGTGCTCTGAAGAGGCGCGAGGAGCTCTGGCTTTGTGGCAGTGTTTGTGGACTCCCCTGGGCCGCTGTCTTGAGACGTGCGGGGCTTGGTGACTGCAGTGTCTTCCTGTGGTTGAGGTTTCTGTGGCTGCTGTTGCTCTGATCCTTTGGAAAATGTTTTTTTTTAATGAACCCTCTTTTATTATTTTGTATTTATTTATTTATTTTTTTGCTGAGCTATGCGGCACGTGGGATCTTAGTTCCCTGACCAGGGATGGAACTCATGCCCCCTGCAGTGGAAGCGTGGAGTCCTAACCGCTGGACTGCCAGGGAGGTCCCTGCTCTGATCCTTCTTTAATTTACTGACTTATGTAGCCAACAAATATATGTTGAGTGCCAGCCGAATGCTAAGCACCGGGAGCCCAGGAATGAATGAAACGGGGTGGTCCTTCGCCCACAGAGCTCACAGCCGCCGCGATGGAATAAATAGGCATTGCCTGCATTTTCCCGGGCAAGTCCGCAGGCCGTGGGAGCCTTGGTGGAGGAACCCCAGCAGAGACTTGCGGACTCGGGGGTGGCAGGAAGGAACCCACCCGGGGGCTACACCACAGGCCCGTCCACCTGAGCAGTGCCAGAGGCCCCGGCCACGGTATGGCTAAAGGCACCCCTTCTCCTGGTCACCACCCCGTTGGTTTTGTTCTTGCAGCTGGGCCGACCTCTCTGATCCCGAAATCTGGCAAATGGAGATTCTTAGATCAGCTCAAACGTTCGTTTCAAGGGCTGTTCCAGTTTTCTAGGCCAGCAGTTTCCAGGTTCTGCTCCAAAGAGGGCTCCAAGTCAAAGAAGTGCTTCAGGGTTGTCCCAGGACGGGACAGCCAAGCCAGCAGTGCTTTCATCTGAAGTCCTGCTGGGGTTCCAGGACGGTTTTGTTTGAAAAAAATAAAGGGACTACCCAAGTGCCCATCGACGGATGAATGTATGGCAACATGGGGTCTGTACATAACAATGGATATTACTCAGCCTTAAAAAGGAAGGAAAGTCTGACACGTGCTATGACATGGGTGAACCTTGAGGATGTTATGCTGGTGAAATAAGCCAGCCACAGAAAGACAAATACTGTCTGATTCCACTGAGGCGAGGTCCCTAGAGGAGTCAAATTCATAGAGACAGAAAGTAGAAGGGCGGGTGCCAGGGGCTGAGGGAGGGGGGATGGGGAGTTAGTGTGTTTTGTTTTGTTTTGGCCGCGCTGCGCGGCATGCGGGATCTTAGTTCCCTGACCAGGAATCAAACCCACACCCCCTGCAGTGGAAACGCAGAGCCTTAACCGCTGGACCGCCAGGGAAGTCATTAAACTCATTATTAAACTCATTAAACTCATTATTGTTTAATGAGTACAGAGCTCGGGAAGTTGAGAAAGTTCCAGAGATGGATGATGGTGATGGTTGCACAACAATGTGAATGTACTTGATGCCACTGAACTGTGCACTTAAAATTGGTTAAAATGGTAATTTTTTTTTTTTAATTTATTTATGGCTGTGTTGGGTCTTCGTTTCTGTGCGAGGGCTTTCTCTAGTTGTGGCAAGCGGGGACCACTCTTCATCGCGGTGCACAGGCCTCTAACTATCGCGGCCTCTCTTGTTGCGGAGCACAGGCTCCAGACGCGCAGGCTCAGTAATTGTGGCTCACGGGATCTTCCCAGACCAGGGGTCGAATCCGTGTCCCCTGCATTGGCAGGCAGATTCTCAACCACTGCGCCACCAGGGAAGCCCCCAAAATGGTAAATTTTATGTTATATATATTTTACCACAATAAAAATTCGAAAGTAAAGGGACTGATGATGGTTTAGGGAATAAGGAAGAGAATCACAGATTTGGACCAAAGCTCCCAGATTACAAATGGGTTGCCTGCAGCCCAGAGAGTGCCTCGCCCAGGGTCACTCGGAGTCAGAGCCCAGCTGCCCCGGACCCAGGTGGACGGGCTCCCGGTCCAGTGCTCACTCACCGACGTCTGGCTCGAAACCTCACACAGAGCAAAGGACACGAGCTGCAGTACCACTGGTCCTTGGGGAGCACGTGGCGGGGCGCTCACTCACCACACCACGCCTGGGGGCAGCCGGAGGGGTGGGGCTTCCGCCGGCTGGCGCCGCTCGCCCCCTGCAGCTGACCCGTGTTTCCGTTGCAGATCGCATCCCTGCTCAAGGACAATGAGCGCATCCAGTCCACCCAGACTGTCACCCCCAATGACGAAGACAGTGACATCAAGAAAATCAAGAAGGTCTGTACCATCTCTCGGGGCTGGCAAAGCTGCCCTGGTCCTCTTTAGAGAGCCCCCTGGCACAGCCCAGGGTCTGCAGTGTCCACCTACTGTCCCACTGCTCTCAGGCGTACCACTCCCACCTCCGCCCCAAAGGCAGAATCAACAGCCCCTCACCCCTGACCAGCACCTCGTCGAGCCATGTCTTCTGGTTGTCTCTGTGAGGTAGGGTGGTTCAGCCCATTTGATAGATAGGAGAACTGAGGCTCCAAGAGATGAAAGAGTGGATAGAGCCAGGGCAGGAACCCAGGCTGTGAGACTCAGAGCCGAGAGCTTTCCTCACAACGCTGGGCAGCCTCAATGATACCCCAGGCCACATGTCCACTGTCACAGCCCTGCATGCCCACCCTCCCCCCAGCTACTCTCCTGCAAACACGTCCCCCTTTCATCCCCGGCAGAGGTCAGCATGGGAGCCGGCCTCTGTGACACCCCTTAGCTGGCCCCACTGGTTTTACACTATTAGAGGCTAGGAGAGACATCTCAGAAGGTATCAGAAAGCTGCCCAGTGGCAGGGATACTGACCAACACCGTGGGCCCCCCCATGGAGGGGGGTGTGGAGGGGAAGAGTATGGTCTGTGTTTGCAGCTTGCCAGACTTGAAGCAGGGGAGCCTGACTCACCCTAAGAAAAACACACGAAACCAAAAAATCCTCCTTGTTGAGAGCGTAAAAGGACACCAGCGCCATCCAGACCAGAAAACTGCAAACTGGCATCCCACAGGCCAAGTTCAGCCTACCAGCATGTTTGGGGTTCTTAGCCCACACGGTGTTTTTTTTTTTCCCTTTTTAATTTGTTGCCAGTGCTTTAAAAGCTAAACATTTCACATAAAAATATGTATTTCTGGCTTCTTAAAAATAGGAAGAGCTAACATTCATTACGCACTTTCCATGTGCCAGACACTATTCTAGGAGATTTATGTAGATGAATCTGTTCCTAACTAAAAGCCCTCTGAGGTTTTATTATTATCTGCGTTTCACATGGGTTGCTGAGGCACAGAAAGGCCAAGTGACTTCCCCAGGTCACACAGCTAAGTATTTGCAGAGTGACATTTAAACCTTGGCCACCAAGCTCCAGAGCCCACATCCTTGGTCACTGCGACACACGATCTCTTGGAAAAGCAGAAGGTCTTGCAGCCCCGGGCCCACCTCCTGCACACAGTGACTGCTGGCCCCAGGCCAGTTGCTGCTCCATTAGTGCCCACCCAGCCGGCTTCGGGATCTATAGGACCTGCCAGGCCCCCATGGACATTGGGATTTGCCACCAGTGCCACCTGGGGTCTGAACCAAGCCCCACCCAGGCAGGGATGCGCTGGCCTTCCTTCTCTGCCATGGCCCCACTGGGCTTTCCGGCCCATTTTGCAAAGCCGTTCTGGTTGGAACATTTTGTTAAGTACCACCTGAAATGCACCTCCCTCCTTTTGTTTTCACCCTCCTGGGGCTTCAGAGCAAGGCCCTCCTTTATCCAGAAAAGCTTCCTCTCTTCAAGGAGATCTGTCTTGCTGAGGCCAGGCCTCTCCTCCCCAGGGCAGACGTCCCTGGCCAAAGGTCTGCACCCGGATGGTTGCACCTGCTGTGCATGGCCAGTGCCCTTTGCAGCTGATAATATTTTGATGAGTGCCTTGGCAGGCGGCCCCTGGATCTCCAGGTGCCCCCACCCCAGCACCGCCCAGCACCCTTGCTCCTGGGGCCCTGGGGCCCTCCCTGTGCAGCCCCTGAGCTTGCACACAGCTCAGCAGCAGGAATGGTGAGGAGCTACATGGTGCCTTGATTGGAAGCGTGCGTATCTTAAAACAGTTCTCTGTGTCTGTGAGTCGAGGCCCTTCCCAAGTTCCTGCCAGAACGAGGCCAGGCCAAGCAGCCCAACTCCGAGTCAGGCAAGTCAAGTGTCTGTCTTCATTTCCCCGCGGAGGTAGAGGAGGGGCTCCAGGCGGGCGCTGATGAGGCCCAAGCATGAGATTAACTAATTTGCCGCACTGAATTTGATAATCGCCCTCTATCCAGACGAGCTTTCATTGAAACTTCTGGGCTTTCAGGCCAGTCATTAGGCAAGAAGCGGTGTGAGCCATGCCCAGCACAGCCTGGCAACCCTCTATGCTCAAGCCCCCTCCCGTGATGGGGACTCGGGGCCACACTTTTCCTCCTTCAGAGGATGCTGCCAAAGCAACCTGGGGGATCTGGTTTAAATGCAGAGGGCCGGGGCAGGGCCTGGGGATTTGCATTTCTAACAAGTTCTCAGGAGATGCCAATGCTCCCTTGCAGGGACCTCACTTAGAGTCCAGCCATCATCTCATTGGCCCCATGGCACAGACGGGAAACGGGCTTAGAGGAACCACAGGGCTTGCCCGGCACCATGCAGGCAGAAGCACCAGGCCTGATCTTTGCCTCAGCTCTTTTCCCTACGCGCCCGGCATGGGGGACAACAGGGCCTTGGCCCCTGCCCTTGGGGCACTCACAGCCTGGAAGGACCAGAGCAGCTGTGGCTAACGGGAGACTCTCCCTCTGGTCTCGGCGCCCAGGTGCAGAGCTTCCTGCGGGGCTGGCTGTGCCGGCGCAAGTGGAAGACCATCATCCAGGACTACATCCGGTCGCCGCACGCCGACAGCATGCGGAAGAGGAACCAGGTGGTGTTCAGCATGCTGGAGGCCGAGGCCGAGTACGTGCAGCAGCTGCACATCCTTGTCAACAACTTCCTGCGCCCGCTGCGGATGGCCGCCAGCTCCAAGAAGCCTCCCATCACGCACGACGATGTCAGCAGCATCTTCCTGAACAGGTGAGCACCCTGAAGCTCAGCGCCCCCTCCCGGAGCCCTTGGCCGAGGCGGGAAGAGGGTGCCTGGCCGGCACTGAACTTGGACACGAGCCCTTGACTAGTTCCCGCCAAGTGCAGAGGAGGAAACTGAGGCCCAGAGAGGAAGGAAGCTGCCCGAGGTCCCATGACGAGAAGCCAGTGCCCCAGCTATTACAGGCAGGAATACAAATAGAGCCCCACGTAGTATATGTCTAAACTAGTGGTTCAACTGGGGCAATGCTGGGAGACATTTTTTTGTTTTTTTTAATTTATTTTTTGCTTCAGAAGGATCAAGTAGGATCAATGGCTGGCAATCCCTGGGAGGCAATTTTTTTTTTTGAATTTTTGAATTTTATTTTATTTTATTTTTTATACAGCAGGTTCTTATTAGTTATCCATTTTATACATATTAGTGTATATATGGGAGACATTTTTGATTGTCAAAACTTGGCGGGGCTGCGGGGGAGGGTTTGCGACTGGCATCTAGTGGGTGGAAGTCAGGGACGCTGCTAAACATCGCACCGTGCCCAGAGCAGTCTCCCACAGCAGAGAATTCTTCCACCAGAAATAATCGTGCCAAGGTTGAGAAACCCTGGTTTAAATGTTTACAAGTTATAAATCAAGCTACAAAAAACCAAATGGGTTCCATTCTTCTACCTTAATATCATCGTCATAACGATCTAGAAGCCAGGTCTAAATTTTTAGAATTCTGAGTCTCCTAAGAGTTGGGCTCTGTATCACACTACCCATATATCTTACGAAAGCAGTTACTTTTCCCAAATGGTGACTCTGGCCATTCGTATGGGGTTTGTGTTACCTGAGAAGGCTGAGCTGATGGCTGCCCTTCTGCTGTCAACCTCTTTTTAAAAGTCTTAGGAAATGGTTTAAATGAGCTTTTTGGTAGGCATTAAAATTGGGTAAACTAGGTAAAAGCAACAAATATGAAAACATATCAACAGAGTGCTATTTACAAATGATTCTCATCCAGGAATTAAAGTAAATCACTATGTGCTCCAGGTTGTTCATTCAGCTGCATT
Source organism: Eschrichtius robustus (assembly GCF_028021215.1). Classification (NCBI taxonomy): domain Eukaryota; kingdom Metazoa; phylum Chordata; class Mammalia; order Artiodactyla; family Eschrichtiidae; genus Eschrichtius; species Eschrichtius robustus. The sequence continues at coordinate 168,286,699 of NC_090824.1, forward strand.
TCTTTTAAAGTATCCATCATTCAATCATTTCACTAATTCCAGCTGGCCCTCATCCAAGCCCTCTGCAGAGGTGTTTGGGACCCAGGGTCACCTTCTCTGTGCCCTGCTCTACTCCTTTACCTGCCAGTGTGCTGTGATGAGTTTAGGGACCTGTGGGACACCCGGAAGGAGATGGGGTAGAGGCAGTGGACGTGGGTCTGATTCTGAGAGGTTGAGCTGGAGATGCTGAAAGTCCCTGGGAGAAGGACAAGGACAGGGACATTGGGATGCTGACCCCATGAATGTGGATGAGGTGTCGGAGTGTGGGGACATGGTGGGGGTGGGGAGCAGGAGGAGGGGAGTGGCTTTTAGCCTCATTAGACCTTCTAGAAACTGAATCACTGGGTCTTACAAGGTTGCTTTTTAATATACATTTCGAACACAGTTTTTAGAGAGTAAATAAATGCTTTGACTTCTTTATTAAAACAAAGAAAATAGGTATTATTGTTTTGTGAAATCAGGTAAGATTTTCTCCAGAAACTACAATTGGGTCTTTTAAACTCAATGATCTGGAATTTGGCTGTAAAGTGTGAAGAACTTGTTTCTTCCTGAATAAACTCCGGACAGCTCCGCTGGAGTCACAGCTTCTCAAACGTGAGCGCTGGGCCCCACCCCGAGCTTCTCAATCTGTAGGTCTGGAGTAGAGCATAGGGATTGCATTTCCAACAAGTTTGCAGGTCCCAGAGCACCCGGAAATGAGAGCCTTGAGACAACCGCAGGGGACTGCCTGTACTGGGGACTCGGCCACGGCCCTACTTGAGAAATACTTCAGGAAACATTGTTACAGTTCTAGGTTGTTTGTGCTCTCCTTGCATTTTAGGCCACAGTTGCAAACTCTTGGTGACTGTTGATCATAACCACTAAGAGATAAAGGTGTCCTTTTGTATTTATTTAATCTTTGCATAATTTTGTTCCACTGCATTCAGTGGAGTTCTTTTCACCTGTAATCTTTGGTTAAGAGTATTCATACCAACTCACAGAATGTGTTCAAAAGTTGTTTGAAGCAAATCACAACATGGTTTTATATTTTTGTCTGTTAATCACTGCATGGATCAGATCAGATGCCTTTAACTGGGAATAAACAGGAGGGAAGAAAGTCCCCTCTTTTGCTGGTGTCCTTCCAGGCCCCTGCAAGGCCTGTTTCTCCTTTTCCACAATGTGCCCAAGGTTGACTGTTTCCCATCTTAGCAGTCGCATTGATCCTGGTCAGAATAGCCCCAGCCTGATCAATCGTTAAGGCCTCCAGAATATGGACTCTAGCGGTCCTTGGAAACACTGACCAGGGAATGGGACCTGCCTCTTGTAGGTGTTGGAGCATCAAATGAGAGCTCATGTAAAGCATCTAGTACAGAGCCCAGCATAGCCCAAGTGCTCATAAGAGCTAGACATTATTACAACAAGAAAGCTTCACTATGATGCACCCTGTGAGAAACTCAATTCAAATCTAATGTGGAGGGAACACTTCCCAACTCATTCTGTGAGGCCAGCATTACTCTAATACTGAAATCAGAAAAAGACATTGTGAGGAAAGAACACTACAGACCCATATCGCTCATGGTCATAGATGCAAAATATTATAAAATCGAATCCAGAAATATATAAAAAGGATAATACATCATGACCAAGTGGAATTTATCCTAGGAATGCAAGGTTGATTCAACATTGAAAATTAATCAAATATGTTTTACTATATTTTCTTACAATATTAAGTAAGAAGAACCAATGATCCTATCAATGGATGCCAGTCTGATGTGACTGGCTTCTCTCCACCCCCTGGCCCCTGTTCTCAATCCGGAGCAGGCCGGAATTCTTTCCTTCCCCCCCAGGGCCCAGGGCGGGGCAGGAAGAGCTAGAAAATGACTGCCTTCTAATCATTCACCCCTCACTATATGATCCACTGGGTACATAAGAGTACAAGCTTCACTGGCGTAACCTCTGTGCTTTTTGTGAGCACAAAGAACAGCTGAAATTATTTTTTCATTAACTGTATAGCAACCCTGCACAGCACTTGGCATGACTGTTTTGGACTACACTCACCACATTAAGATGGTGCTTTGTGGGGCCTGCTTGGTGCCAGGCTCTCTGTAAGCACTTGGCCTACGTAATTTCCAATCCTCAGAGACGCCCCATGAGGCTGACACCAGAGATCAGAGAGGTGACGGGGTGTGCTCAGGGTTCGGGTGGGCTGTGATTTTAACCCAGTTCTGTCTGATGTGAAGGCCTGTGCTTCCCCCCTGCTGCCCTGTTAAATAATGGGCTGGAATCTCCCCCGACCCCCATCCTCCTTACCCCCCATGCCTGCTCACCACAGTGCAGGTCTCAGCACATGCTCCTGCCCACGCCTGCACCATCGAGAACTTTCGATTGTATGTGAGCCCAGCCTTCCCTCTTACTGTGTAGGTGCTGTGGAGGCCAGATCCGGGACATGAACCTTCCAGGTCTCCCTGCCTTGGACCACAGCACAGAGTCTGTATTTGTCACAGGTCAAGGGTGGAAGCTGCCAGCCCACTCACTGGAAGGATTTCTGCACATAGCTTTCCCCTGGATTTGCATTTAGGCTGAAATGTACAGCCACATTAGACACCTGATGCTAATTTGGTGATTTCATTTGCTGGAGCTCTTTAAAAGAAGTCCTTGAGAAGAGAGAGGCCTGTCTCCAGGTTGGCAGATTCACGGAGGATGCTGCAGAGCTGGGGAGGGGGTTAATTGTGTGCTTCTCGAAGGCTGCGGGGGGAATCTTTGAAGTAAACATGTGCACCAGGTTTTGTTTACCCGAAACAATGAGCATATACTCTTGGGCTATTTCCCTTTAATAAAAACCATGCCCAGCAACGTGTGCTGGGAACCACAGGCATTGCCCCGTGATGAGAGGCATCCCGCGTGGGGGACAGATGGTTCCTATCTTGATGCCCGCTCTGATTGATTGGCAGTGGTTGCCTGGAGTCCTGGGCCGAGAAGAATGATGAGGCTCAGTGGGGGCGTGTGCTGCCATCAATTCGTCTTGTCTGCATGGGCTGGGGAGTGAGGAGGCACAGGGTGAGGCTGGAGTGAAGAGGCCTGGCTCTGCCCTCCACCGGCCAAGCCCTGTGGACCTAGGACCAGCCTTGGGCAAGTCACATTCCTTTCTGGGCTCAAGAAGGGAACCAGGCAAAATGAGCACTTCCCAAAGCAGACGAGTCGCTTCCTCTCCCTAGAATTCTTCCCACCCTACTGTCCTTCCTATTTTCCTTATGACAGCTGTCTCCTACTCTTTTTTCATGTCTTTCCTTGGATGTCCCTGACCACCCCCATGCCCCTTGTCACCGTTGGCTTATGTTCCCTGGTTGTGTGCTTCCAGGGCCCCCATGCTGCCCCTTTTGTAGCATTCATTGCACTTAAATAATGAATTCTTCTGTGTATAGATTCCCTGCTGGACTATAAGTGTGCAGGGCCATAGAATATAGTTGCCCCGGCTGTGCGCTGCACAATTCAGGGGTAGCATTCACATAGACTAGGGATCAGCAAACTTCTTCTGTCAAGGGTCAGATAGTAAGTATTTTAGGCCCTGTGGGCCAGAGGGTCTCTGTCAAAACTAGGTGGTCTTAGGCAATCCTAAATGAATGGATGTTGCTGTGTTCCAATAAACCTTTACTTATGGACACTAAAATGTGAATTTCATCTAATTTTTACTTATCGTAAAATATTCTTTTGATTTTTTTTCAACCGTTTAAAATTATAAAAAATCCTTCTAAGCTTACAGGCTGTACAAAAACAGAAAGTGGGCCAGCATTCTGGATGGCAAGATTCCATGTCGTAAAGATGTCATTTCACCCAAAACATGCTATAAACTCAATATAATTCCAATCGAAGTGCAGCCTAGCAGAGTGATTTTAATGTTCAACTGAAGGAGTAAAATGCATGTAAATAGATAATAATGTTCTGAAAAAAACAATGAAAGAAACATTTCCTACATTAAGTAAAATGTATTATAGGCTTATAAATATATTAAAAGTAATGAAAACAGCGTGAGACTATTGCCAGAATAGGCCAATAGTCCATCAAAATAAAATACAAAGTCCAGAAACAGACTCAGGCATGTATGAGAATTTAGTAACAAAAAAGGCAGCCTAGCAAAGCAGTGAAAGCAGCTGGAGTATTTGATAAATAAAATGGGGCAATTGGCTAACCAAACTGAGAGAAAGATTACGTTTATATCCTTAACTCACATCCTACACCAAAGTAAACTCTAGTTAAGTATTTATGTGTAAAAATGAAATAGTAAAATAAAATATAGGTGAGTGTGTATGCAGTCTGAGTGGGAAAAGACATGATGCCTGAAGCAAAAAAGCAGAAAGAAAATCTCATAGGGCAAAATGGAAAAACTTCAAAAAACACCAAACACAAAATCAGTGGGCAAATAGCTGAGCAAAAAAATATCTGCAATGTATATGTTAAGATTATACGCTTAATATGGAGAGTTATTTTAAATTAATAAAAGTGAAAATAGTAAACGGACATGACTTGGCAGTTCCCAAAAGAAGAAACTCAAATGGCCAATACAAAGGAAAAATGTTCAACCAACCCACTCACAATGATTTTGTAAAGCAAATCGAATCAAAATGAGATCATTTTTTTCTTATCAGATAGGTAACAATGGTAGTTTCTGAGTAGTAGGATGACAAGTGAAATCCTCACAGTTTATAGTACTTTAAAAACGGAGGCTTCATCAAATATATTTTTATAGTCCCAGCTTATGATGTTCCTAATGTGCTACCCTACAAGTCCGTGCCGTGAATCCTGCACAGTGCATCCTGCAGCCGTCTGTGGGAGCTGCCCGGGAATGGGGCCCTGAGTCTTGCTGTGGCAGTGCTCGGGGTCATCCAGAGCCTCCCAGTTCCCCAGGAACCCCTGAAAGTCCTCCTACCTCCACCCTCCCCCACATCAGGGCCCACGTTCTCCCTTCTGTGCACTTTCATGCACCCCTGGACTGTTCTCTTTTGAATTTTTCTAAGGGTCTTCCCATGTGGACAACTAAAGTTCTTCACATTGGTACAGTACATGTTTATCTATTCAGTAACTAGTTCAGGGGCCACAGACAGGAAGAAACCAGCCCTGTCAAGGGTGAATCTGTCACAGACTTGTTACCTGAAAACTGCAAATGACTTCAGCCATCAGGCAGGGCCCCTAGTCCAGAAATCACAGTGTCACCACACCTGTGGGGGCCTGTTCCTTCGGGACTTCAGGGAGATGACAGTTAATTCACAGTAATGAGAGGACCCACTCTCAGGAATGAGAACTCGGAGTGTTTCTGCTACTTAGATACTTGTTAAAGGCCCTACCGGTTCCAGCCCTTCTGCACATCCTGTGGGTGTGATGGAGTTATAGGCTGGGCTCTTCAGCCGTAGGTGCTGTGTTCTGTTCTCTCTCCCCACCACCACCTCTCACCTCCCTCACCCCTTTCTCTCTTGCAGCCCTCCCTTCTTCTCTTTTTCACACCCTTTTTCTCCCCATCCACCCTGTTTTCTCTGCAGAGTGGGGTTCTCAGGGCATTTCAAACTCCCCTGGGGTCAGGGAGCCCCGTGCCCCCCAGGCCCACCGTGAACATGGGGTCCCAGGCCCCCATCGGCCTCCTGTGCCTCACAGCTCAGGGCCGCCTCTGCGCCCACCCAGCACCTTCCACCCCCTGCCCTTGCCCTGAGAGTGTGCGACCCCAGGCTGGGGGTTTGCCTTCAGGACACAAACTCCTGGGAGAGGGGACAGCACCCAATGACAGAGCCAGTGGGGACTTGAGGGGCCCAGGGAAGCCAGCAGCCGGAGTGCCCCCTCCTCGGCCGGCTTCATGGGCATTTGACTGCATGCTTAGAAAAACCGTGCTTAATTTGAGGCTCTGCTGTCACCATCCTGAAATTCTTAATCATTTGTTAACAAGGGGCCGGCATGTTGGTTTTGCATTAGGCCCCACAGACTGTAGGGTCCATCCCACTGATGGGGTTTCTCGTAAGGTCTCACCTGAGAAGGTTTGCTGCTATAGTCCCACAGGCAGTGACAGCCCCTGTCCTCCCCCCTGGGGCCCCTCAGCTCTACTGAACTTGGTGGGAGGGGACACCTGGAAGGAGAGGAACTCCTGGCCGGAGCTTACCCTGTGCTTTCTCTTCCAGTGAGACCATCATGTTTTTGCACCAGATCTTTTACCAAGGCCTGAAGGCCCGCATCTCCAGCTGGCCCACTCTGGTCCTCGGTGAGTAGCAGCCCTGGCAGAGGTCTCCTGCCCCTCCGCCCCCATCCTGAGAAGTCCCTGTGCAGGGGCCACACCTCCAGGCTGGTGGCACTTTTGTCCTTCCCGAATATAACAGAGTGGCCCCTTAAAAACTCACAGAATCCCTCAGAGGAAGCATAAGAGGAAAGAGAAGTTGGCAAAAGCTACATTTCTAGGAGGAAGTGATATATTTTTAGTTTCTTATCTGCTTTTCCCTTTTAAAAATAATATATAGGTACCCATTTGAGAAAATCTGAGAATCCAGAAAAGTAGGAAACATTTAAAAATATCAACGTTTCTGCCTCCCAAAGATAACTACTGTAAACACTTCGGTGTGTTTCCTTCCAATTTTTTTTCCTATGCATAGATCTTGGGTGTTTTTTTTTTTCCATTTTACATAATTGCAAACATACTGAATATAGAATTTGAATCTTGCTGTGGGTTTTTCTTTTTTTTTTTACTTAACATAATTGCATAAGTGTTTTCTCAAGCTGAAAGTATGCTTTTTGATGGCTGTATAATGTTCCAGTGCCCTGTGAATCTGCCACCATCTATGTAGCCATCTCCCTTCGTCAACTCTTAAAGTTGTTCTACCTTTTTGCTACTAAAAATAATCATCCCTGCATGTGAAGTTGTCTCCATATTAGAGAGTATTCCCCTGAGACAGGTGTCCAGAAGTAGAATTACTGAAACAATGGGGATGGACTCCCCGCTGTGTACACATCGTCACATTGCTCTCCAAGCCCTCACTCCTGTGAGTGATGTACAGGAGTGCGTCCCACATCCCGCCCCTCCCACACTGGGTACCATCTTCCTTTCACTTAATTCAATAGGAGAAGGTGAGTGTTGGTGTCACTTCCACTATGGGGTCGAGGGAACAGGCTCAGGGAGGTGAAAGGACAGCTGAGGCTGAAAAGGCTCCTCTGCCCATGGGCCAGGAGACTTCCAGGGGGAGTGGCACCATTTTGTTTTTCTCCAAGGTCAAAATAAGAAGCAGCCCTAGAAAGACAAGGGCTGCACTTTCTGTAGTCATACAGCTGAAGAGGTTGTCCACTGGGTAGTTGGATGCCCTACGTAAGAGCTCCCACTTAGAGTTTGTTCCAAGGAAAGCTTGTCTTTCTTTTTTTTATTTTATTTTATTGACGCATGGTTGATTTACAATGTTGTGTTAATTTCTGCTGTATAGCAAAGTGATTCAGTTATACATATATATACATTCTTTTTTTTAATATTCTTTTCCATTACGGTTTATCATAAGATACTGAATATAGTTCTCTGTGCTATACAGTAGGACCTTGTTGTTTATCCGTTCTATATATAAAAGCTTACATCTGCTGACCCCAACCTCCTCTTCATCCCTCCCCCACCTCCCCTCCCCCTTGGCAACCAGAATTCTGTCCTCTATGTCTGTGAGTCTGTTTCTCTTTCGTAGATAAGTTCATTTGTGTCGTGTTTTAGATTCCACATATAAGTGATATCATATGGTATTTGTCTACTCTTTCTGACTTACTTCACTTTGTATGATCATTTCTAGTTGCATTGTCTTTCTTTTTAATGGGGTTAGTAAGCAGAGGTTTTAGAGGGTCCATCCTATCCCATCAAGTGTTGAAAGGCTGGTTTGAGCTCTTGGGAGCTAGAAGGACAGGATGTTAGATACCTAGGAGGTTGAGACAGACGGGGGGTTGAGCAGGGGGTCCACCTCACTGAGCCAGGGGCTGCAGAGCTGGGGAGGTCTGGAAGGACAGGGACAGAGGGACAAAGGGACCAACAGGTGAAGGGATAGAGACTCGGGAAAGCATATCATGGGGTGGAAAGCGCTGCAATGGGGGAGTTGGAAAACCTGGTTCCAGGCCAGCTCCTGACTCACCTTGTGACCTCTGACAGGTCACAGTCACAGGTGGGACACACTGGGATGGAGGCCCCTGGGGACCCCTCAGCATAACAGCCTGGCAGAGCCAGGGCACTGGGGGGAGTGGACGACACAGCAGTTACAATAGAAGCCTCAGCCAACCCCAGGGAAGCTCGGGAACTGAGGTGGCCCTTCAGGGACATCCCCCATCGAGGCAGGGGCTGGCCTTCACACCCCGACCTGGACCTGTCATTGGGCCCCAGCTTGTGCAAGGCAGCTTCCTTCAGCTGGGAGCAGTTCCCAGCAAGGGAGAACGCAGCTGAGAGCCCCCCGCACTGGTGAGAGCTGGGGAACAAGTGCCTGGGTCCAGAAGGGGGTCCGGGGGGCACACCGCAGCACCCTCTTTACCTCCTTTCTCTGACCTCCGGTACACAGGTGTCAGACTAGACAGGGCTCCATCTCAAAAACCTGTGAATCTGCTGTGGTCTCAATGCCTGGGGCCACCCTGTCTGGCCTAGGAGAGGGCAGTGGTGCCAGAGTCATCTCCGAAGGCAGGGGTCTCTCTGGGATGGGGCTTTGAGCCGCGCCCCGACCTCCCCGGGTGGGGCTGGGGGAGCTGAGGGCGCCCCCGCTGCCCGCTGAGTCCCGCCTCCTTCCAGCCGACCTGTTCGACATCCTGCTGCCCATGCTCAACATCTACCAGGAGTTCGTCCGCAACCACCAGTACAGCCTGCAGATCCTGGCGCACTGCAAGCAGAACCGCGACTTCGACAAGCTGCTGAAGCACTACGAGGCCAAGCCCGACTGCGAGGAGAGGACGCTGGAGACCTTCCTCACCTACCCCATGTTCCAGGTGCGCCCGCCCCGTCTGCCAGGGCGCATGCGCGGGGAGGGCTGCGGCTGACTGGGGGCAGGGGCGCACAGTGCCGAGCGCCACGGCCCTGCAAACCCCCGGTTGCCTGGAGAACGAACGGGGTTAGGACCCTCCCCCGACCCTGGCTGGTGGTGGCCGTGCAGGAAGTGAGGGGCAGGTCCTGCCTTCTGCGGGGCAGAACCTCAAGCTCTGGGCTCTCGTCCCAGATAAGACCCTGGAAGAGCCTCCAAGTTAAGAGAGTCTGGGATCAGAAGTGCAGTGGGTGTCCTTCCTCAGCCCCGCTCGTGGGGGTCCTCGGAGCTGAGAGCCCCCTTCTCTGCCCACCCTGCCCCCCCCCATCTGTCTACCCTGCTCTGCCTCTCCGTCTCTCTCTTGCTTCATTGCTGTGTCTCTCTCCCTGCCTCTGTCTCTCTGGCCCTCTGGTCCTGTCCCCGCCGCTCCCCACTGCAGATCCCCAGGTACATCCTGACGCTGCACGAGCTCCTGGCCCACACCCCTCACGAGCACGTGGAACGCAACAGCCTGGACTACGCCAAGTCCAAGCTGGAGGAGCTGTCCAGGTGAGCCCCGCTGGGGTCCCACACCGGTGGGCAGGCCCAGGCTGAGGGTGCCCCCACCCGGGGTTTGCCGAGCCCCAGATGGGAAAAGCTCGTGCTCCGGTTAGGATTCCGGGGTGGGGGGGGACCCACAGCTTGTCCCACCTGGAAGCCGGGTCCCCAGGAGCAGAGCAGTCTGAGGGGTTTACAGCTCCAGCCCAGGTGGGCACCCAGTGAGATGGGATGGGGGGTACGCTGTCCCTGGCACAGATGGGGTCCGAGAAAGGGCCCTGGGCACTTAGTGGGCCCATCTCCCAGGTCAGGCATCTGCCCAGGACTCGCAGGCACTCTCTGCCCATTTCCTCGGTTCTCCAGTGTCCATGTGTCAAAACCGGTGGCTTTAGGAGCCCCAGGGGGTCCTGGGTGTCGGGCTTTCATGTGCCTCAGGCTCCGTTCAGCAGCAGGCAGTGTCCGCTGGTGGACAGGCCATGGTTGGGCCACCGTCAGAGGCCGCAGCCCCCCTAGTCGAGGCCCTCCCGTGTCCTCCTTCACTCCCCGAAGCCCAGGGAACTTCCTCGCTGCACGGGCAGGAGCAGAAGGACGGGGGGAGGCACGGCCACAGCCCAGGCAGCAGGGGGCGTGGCCACACCAGGGGGTGGCCGTGGAGGTGAGAAGGTTCAGGCTCTGGAGTTTTCTGAAGGTGGAACCTCCACGAGTTTCTGATGGACGAGAGGTGAGGAGAGAGAGAAAATGAGAGTCGAGGATGATTCCAGAGTTTTCTGCCGAGCAGCCAGAAGGATGGCATTGCCGTTGTGCAAGATGGAGAAGGCGCCAGAGGGGCAGGTTTGGAGGGAGAGTCTTCCTCGCTGCGTTGGAGTTTTACTGGGGGTGTGTTGGACCTGAGATGGACAACGGCGGTGGAAATGACAAAAAGGGAGTCGGTGTTTGAGTCTGGAGTTCAGGGAGCCAAGATATACCAGATCGTCAGCTCGGAGATGGTACTTAGAGTCACAAGGCTGGTGAGATCACCAAGGGAGTGAGTTTAGGTGGGAATGAGGTATGAACCAAGGGCTGAGCCTGGGGCCTCCACCGGTGCAGGCCAAGAGGTGAGAAGGGGCCTTGTGGTCAGAGATAGGCGGCCAGGATCTGCAAAGGAGGATGGGTCTGCAGGGTGTGGGGTTCAGCCCTCAGCCCTGCCTGGCGCCCTGCCGACCACTCAGAGCCCTACAAAAGCTGCCCATGTCCAACGAATGGCAGCCGGTGAGGCCATGGCTCCCGGCTGGACAGAGGGAGGACCAGGCTGGACCAGGGCAGGGCACAGGCCCCAGAGCGGAGGATTAAGGAGGAGATGTAAGCAGGGCATGATTGCAGACTAACAAAACCATCATGGGTCGTGGACCCCAGTTCTCTCATGCCCCAGGGAGCCAGATCCCACGTACTCTTCCCCAAGCAGAAGACTTGGGACCCCCTTGAGGCTGTGAGTTCCTCGATACCACGGGATGCCCTGTCCCAGTGCAGGCAGGTGTGCAGGCAGGACCCCAATCCCCTCCCCTGCCCACCCCGGGTCCTGGGTATGCAGCCTGCTTTTCTTTTGTCCCCCTGATCACCTGCACCTGGCCCTGAACCCAGCCCGAGCAGCACAGAAGAGGGTTTTCCCGTCACGTGACAACAGCCTTTTCTTCCTCCTGGCGCCCTCCCCTGGGGCCTGAGGAAAGCTCCAGCCCTGACAGGAAGCCAGCAACCAAGCCCTCCCTGGCAGTGTTCAGAACCCTGCACCCCTCTCCCCTCGGGACTGGCTGTCTCCTACCTCTGGCCTTTGTCCCACTTTGTCCCCGGAACCCCTAACTCCTGGGCTCACTGATAACCCAGGTCCTCACTTCCGGTTCCCCCAGGAGCCTCAGGCCCCGGAACCCCGGGCTGCCTTCCTGGAGCCCCGCCCAGCACCCCCAGCTGCGCGTGCAGTGTCAGCCCCTCCAGCACAAATCCCAGCCTGGGGCCACTGACCCTGAGCAGCTGAAGTTTATCCATGTCTAACAGCAAAACTAGTTTTGCTACCTTGGAATCACCCCCTTATTTTTTAGCAAATCTAGCCTCAGCAAAGTCCCCACCCTCATCAAGACAGAGGGTCCTGATTGCCTTGGACTACTTCCAAAAATAAATCCCTATCCATGGAACTGCAGATGCCCTGAAAGGTGCCTCCCTGTCCCATGTCTTCTCCAGAAGAAGGCTAAGGCCTGGGCTTCTGAGAAAAGCATCACTTGGGCCCGGGTGGGAGGAGGGGCATGGGGGTGGAGAACCGAGGCTCCTAAAGCAGAGACCCCATCTTGATGCCCCAGTCTGATACCCAGAATAAGTAACGAGTTACAGTATACCACCTTTTTTTTTTTACAATACGATTTTTGAAGCCCTGATAATGGCAATGATCACCACCCTTTATTCCAGCCCCTGTCATGTGCCAGGCATGAGGTCAGCCCATGAAATGCATTATTTTCCATCCTCACCCCAACAGTCTACAGATGGGGAAAGTAAGGATTAGAGGGGTTGAGTAATTTGTTCAACATCGTGTTGATTCCACTAATCACAGCTCCAGCTCCACCAGTGTCATCTCTCATTGTTGGGGGGTTTAAACTGGATAATGGCTGTGAGAGAACTTTGTAAGCCACACACACATTAATCAGCTCTCTTAGTGGTCTCAATTGTGGAATTTCATGCATCAGCAGACAAATAGGAGGCTTTGTGCTTTCCTTAGAGTAGGTGGGGTACTTTTTCCAGACCCCCTCCAAAAAAAAAAAAAAAACATGATTCACTACTTTCCTAAGACTCCTGAGACCCATCCAGGGTCTTAGCAAAGTTGGCAGTTCACACCTACCTTTTCCCACCAACGCTCTTTAAAAAACAAAAACAAAAACAGTTAAACAGTGCCACCTCCTGGAGAGGAGGGATGTTGCAGCAGTCAGAACAAGGACAAAAAGTTGTCTGTATTCTCAGATGAAGGGGCAAGCCGTGTCCTGCTTACTTCCCGGTCGTGCCAGAGCCTATAGAAGTAAACTGAAGTCAGTCTTCCCCTGAGCCAGCTGGATTGCCAGATGCTCCAGACATAAGCCATTCCAGAACCCAAACATTAAGGAAACAACCCTATAAAGAGTGTGCAGGGGGAAGAAACAGCAAGTACAAATTGCCCTGAGGCAGGAATGAGCTTGGTTTGTACTCTGGATGGAAATAAGGCCAATAGTGGGATGAGGGGCCGGGTAATGAACAAAGGATGTCCCCTCTACTGCCATCTTCCTCCCAGTTCTGCTGTCTCTCTTCCATGTGGTTCAGACTTTGTTTTTTAAGTTTATTTCAGCCTCGTAATCATTATTGGTAATCACGTGCCACTTTTTTTAAAGTTTTTATTTTATTTGTTTATTTATTTGGTTGGGTCTTAGTTGCAGCATGCATGTGGGATCTAGTTTCCCCACCAGGGATCGAACCCGGACCCCCTGCATTGGGAGCGTGGAGTCTTAACCACTGCGCCACCAGGGAAGTCCCCGGTTCAGACTTTTTAAAATCAGACAGACCTGCTTCTCAGCCTCCTTGGGCTGTCAGAGGATAAAATGAGATCACACCTGTAAAGTGCACACACACAACGGGCACTCAAGAGATGCGTGCTCTCTCCCCTTTCATGACAACAGGTTCCACCTGAGAATCCAGGCTTTCTTCCGAGGTCTAGCCAGAGACCCAGCATTCCCTCCACCCTGGGAGGTGGGGGCAGCCTGTCTCTGATTGTCATTTCCTGTCCCCGCAGGATAATGCACGACGAAGTAAGTGAAACAGAGAACATCCGGAAAAACCTGGCCATTGAGCGCATGATCATTGAAGGCTGTGAAATCCTCCTGGACACCAGCCAGACCTTTGTGAGACAAGGTATGGCCTGTGTGCTCTGCCTCTCCAACCCCCCGCCAGGTTGGCCCCAGCAGCGAGAGGCACGCGGCACTCAGGACACCACCAGTTGGTTGGGCTGCCGCGTGCCAAAACCTGCAAGCGTGATTGCAGAGTATTCCGGGCCTGCCGGGGGAATGCGACAGCTACATGTAGATGTCGGTATCTATAGATATCGATGCTGGTATTATTGGTTTTCACAGTTTCCTTCTCTCCAGATGTAAACATAATTCTTCCCAGATGGTCTTGGTTTGTCTATTGTACATCATAGTAAACATTGACATGTCCTTTTGGGGAGAGAATAGGGGGCGGAGGATGAGGACAGATTCCAATCGGCTCTATGAATCTCAAGCATTTTCAGGGTCTGAGATGGAGTTGACGTGGGTCAGTCCCTCTGTCCTTTGCTCGGCATCTTTCGCCTCTTGGGGGAGGCCGTGGTCCCAGTGGTCCTGGGTAGGGTTCCCTTCACCCTTGGGCCTCAGCTGACCTTGGGGACAGTTTTGAGGGTCACAGCCCTATTGAGAGGGGCAGGAGAGGCTCTCTGTGGCCCAGGGGACTGACTTCCAACTCGGGGATGTCAGAGCTGCGATGCCTTTCAGGTTCAGATTCCATGTCTTATGGGAAACTCAGCTTCTGCTCACGTGCCCTAGAGGTGACTTCACCTCAGGATGGACCTCCCGCCTTCCTTCCATCTAGTTGGAGTTCTCTGACTAGATGAAGAGCTTCCCAGCACCTCCTGCTGGCCTGTGCAGCTGCCTCTGGCCCCTGCTGCCCTTGGCCCGAGTATCCTCAATGTGGAATTTGTTCTGAGCCCCTGTGTGTGGTCCCTGTGTCCTTCCCACAGGCCCACCCTGGGACCTGCTGAGCCCAGAGCCAGCCTAGCCTGACTCCCAGCTCCCCCTGAGCTGTGCTGTGCCCAAGCTGGAGGTGGCCGGAAGAATGACCTCTCTTGGGGTCAGCAGTGTCCTCAAAGACCAGGAATCTGCTTCATCACCCTGAACCAAAGCCGTTCCTCCCCTCCCGAGGGGTGGGGCTGGACCTGGAGATCAGACAGGGGAACCCAGCAAGCCCTTTCTCATTTATTCAGTCGTACTGCCCACCACCAAGGACGCCTGCCCTATTCATGCCAGGCCAACTCAGGTCTCCAAGGGACGCCCAGAGAATAGACCCTGCGCCGCCCTCCAGAACTGACTGTGCAGGGGAGAGAGAGTCAGGATACAGGAAAGGGTTCCATGCAGTGATGAACGTGGGCAGGAGGCAGAATGGTGGCCCAGAGCAGGGCTGGGCAGTCAGGGAGGGCTTCCCGAAGAGGCGGCACTGGGCTCTGCAGCAGAGCGTGCTGTGACCAATCGGTCATGTCTGCAGTGGCTGCATGTGGCAGCAGGTGCCCAATGGATCTTGTTAATCCCTCTGGGCCAGAGCCAGCTCCCCGCTTGTTCAACCTCCTGCCACCCCCAGACCCCAGCCCAGCCCTGCATTCTCACCTCATGAGCCATGTCCTTTGGGGTTCCTTTGCTTTCCAAGGCCCTGGCCCTGGCTGGGAGGTCAAAGCTCCTGCATGGAGCTTCTCTCGTCATTCTGCACCCCCCAAACCCCACCACCCGGCCCTGAGGAGGGGCTGGAGGGAGGGTCCGAGGTGCGTGTTTGCTACCAGGAACTAGGATTGCCTTGTCCCACTGCCCTGGCTGCTGGCATCGCAGCCCCACCTGCAGCCTCAAAGCCAGGTCAGAGGCGGAGGGTCATTCCGGTAGATGCACTCAGGCTCTCTCTCCTCCATCCGCAGGATCCCTCATCCAGGTGCCCATGTCTGAAAAGGGCAAGATCACCAGGGGGCGCCTGGGGTCTCTGTCCCTAAAGAAAGAGGGCGAGCGACAGTGCTTCTTGTTTTCTAAGCATCTGATCATCTGTACCAGAGGCTCTGGTGGGAAGCTTCACCTGACCAAGGTAGGGACGGCGGGAGCGAAGCTGCTGGGTCAGACACCACCCTGACCCTAGGGGTCCCGACTGACCCTGACCGCGGGCCCAGGGTGGACCAGGGTGTCAGAGACGCGTGAGTGTGCACGCATGCGCCCCGGTCTGACTGGCGGCTTGGAATGAGAAGGCCACTGACGGATTTTCTACTGGAGAAATCGTGGGAAATGGGAAAGCGAGCACGAAGACCCCTCAAGGAGCCCCCAGAGTTGGGGGCTGGGGCGGAGGAGCCAGGGGGTCCAGACAAGCCCTTCAAAGGCCCGTGTACGTGTATCTGAGGGGCCGGGGAGGATGGTGGCACCTGGCTGAGGGAAGAGCAGCAGCCAGAGCCTTTGTCTCATTTCCAACCAAAAAGAGCTCAGACAGCGCCCCCTCTTGACGCCCTCGGGCACTCACTCTGCCAGCACAAGACTCTGCACCCCCGGCAGAATCTCCTGCTCCCCAGCACAGCACATGGCTTATCCCGCTGCTGTGAGCTCACGATCTGGTCCCACCTCTGTCTCTTACACATGTGTGACCCTGGAAACGTCCCACACCTGTCCACACCTCACCTCCTCATCTGCAAAACAGGGATGACTGTCCTCAGCAGAGGCGTGCACAGATGCAGGCAGGTGCCCGTAAATCTGCTCTGGGAAGTATGAAGCCCTTGCCTCTGTAAGCGACAGTCTCCCCGGCACTGTGTTCATCCCCGTGGAAGCTCACTTCTGGAGATTTTAAATCTAAATGCGCTGTGGCCTGGAAAGGGCCAGAAGGTGCCCTTAATTAAGCCAGAGCATCAGGGAAACCATTCTTCCAGACCCTGGATGCCTGGCCTGTAACCTCCTGCAGAGCTAATTGATCAAGCAGTGGCTTCAGGGAATATACTGCTTATGTTAACATGTCAACGCATTAGTTGGTCGGCTGCACAAGGGGAAATTAATTTACAAACACTGAAGACTCCAGTTTCAACCAAATTATATATCAAGGAAAGCCTTCATTATTTATTAGCTCTGGAGTTTCTCCTGGGAAGATCTCTGTCCAGGCTGGGGGGATGGTTCCCCCAGCAGGTGGGGGTCAGTAGGGGCAGGCTGAACTGGAGACTTCAAGACGGCCTTTTTAGTCTGAAAGCATGTGCTTTTACGTTTGTTAGTTTTATCTTATTTTGGTTTGGGGGGTTGTTTATATGTTTGTTTGAGTTTTAAAAGTCTCTTAGCATATTGGTAAAGAACATGGAATCTGAGAGCTACTCAAATTCTAGCCCTGCCACTTACCAGTGGGTGACCTCAACAAGCCTCAGTTTACCTACCTGCAAAATGGGAGTGAAGGGCTTCCCTGGTGGTGCAGTGGTTAAGAATCTGCCTGCCAATGCAGGGGACACGGGTTCAAGCCCTGGTCCGGGAAGATCCCACATGCCATGGAGCAACTAAGCCTGTGCGCCACAACAACTGAGCCTGCGGTCTAGAGCCCGTGAGCCACAAGTCCTGAGCCTGCATGCCACAACTACTGAAGCCCACGTGCCTAGAGCCCGTGCTCCACAACAGGAGAAGCCACCGCAATGAGAAGCCTGCACACTGCAACGAAGAGTAGCCCCCACTTGCCACAACTAGAGAAAGCCCATGCACAGCAACGAAGACCCAACACAGCCAAGAATAAAATAAATAAGATAAATAAATAAATTTATTTTTTTAAAAAATGGGAGTGAAAATACCTACTTCATGGGAATGCTATGAGGCTTAAGTGAGGACGTGGGTGCAAAACACATGGCCCCATGCATGGTACATAGTAAGTGCTCAATAGGCAATAGTCGTTGTCACTCTTAATTATGTAGTGTGAACTTGTAATAATAATAATAATAGCAAGCCTTTGCATGCTGATTACTATGAGCCAAGCACTAGCCCAAATACATCATGTATATTTAATTCATAGAACAACCCACTGAGGCAGATACTGTTACTTTCCCTATTGTATAAATAAGGGAACTGTGGCTTCTAGAAACAACCAGCAAGTGGCAGAGCGGGGATTTGAACCCAGGCAGTCTGGCTCCAGAGTCTGTGTTCTGAAACCAAAGCTAAAATTCAAACCACTTCTTGTTAAATACTCCCATTGGAAATCGAATGCCTTCAGTCCTCCTAAAAGGGACCTGCTACAACTCCACAAGATCTAAAACTACCGTAAGAATTTTTTGGGACTTAAAGTAAGAGAAGGTTAGAGCTAGATGGGCTTTGGAGATTGTCCAGCCCAGTGACATCAGTGATCAGGTTAAGGCCCAGCAAGACCTGGGGGGCTCCCCCAGGGCCACCAAAGAGCCAAACAAGAAGCAGAATGCAGGATTCAGGGGCCCACTCTTGATACTTTCTCCAGGTCCCCCTCTGCCTTCTAGGTGGCAGCCTGCCCTGCAGACATTTTCACGTATAGATTAGCCACCTGGCCAGGTTTCTGTTATCGTCAGTTATGTTATTTATCTGTTGCTGTGTAACAAATTTCCCCCAAATGGAGTGCCTTTTTTTTTTTTTTTTTTTTGGCTGCACCACACACAGCATGTGGGATCTTAGTTCCCGGACCAGGGATTGAACCCACGCCCCCTGCAGTGGAAGTGTGGAGCCTTAACCACTGGACCGCCAGGAAAGTCCCCTGGAGTTGCTTAAAACAAACATTTGTTGTCACAAACAGTTTCTGCACATTAGGAAGTCAGGACAACTTTGCTGTGTGGACATACGTGACTCAGGGTTTCTTATGAGGTTGCAGTCAAGATGGCAGCTGGGGCTGCAGTCATCTGAGGCTCGACTGGGGCCGGGATCCTTTTCCAGTGTGGCTCCCACACATGGCTGTTGGCAGGAGGCCTCGTCCCTCATCTGTAGCCCTCTCCTCATGACACGGCAGCTGGCCTCCCCCAGAACAAGTGGTCCAAGAAACAACAAGAGAGCAAGCAGGAGGCTGCAGACCCCAAAGCTGAACACCATCACTCCTGCTTTATTCTCTTAATGAGAAGCAAGTCACTAAGTCCAGTTAACACTCAAGAGGAAGGGAAGTAGCCTTCACCTTTTGAAGGACGGGGTATCAAAGAATTTGTGGACGTCCTTTACAACCAGCACAGTGGTGGTTACTTTTATTTCTCACTACAGGATCAAGGGATCTCACACCTAAAAGATGCTCAGACACTCAAGGATAAGAGGCGTTTTTCCAGATATTCCTAATAATTAAAAGCCAGCCACTGACCTTGAGCTGAGAACAGGCCCATGAGGCTCTTTCCAGACTCTGCCACTTACCTACGAGGTGACCTTGGGCAAGACGCTTAACTCCCTGATTTCATTTCTTCATCTGTAAAATCGGAATAACAATACCTGAGACAGGTCTGTAAAATGGTCCTGTTTCCCTATTGGTAACGTGCAGGGTTTAGCCTAAAATGAGGGAGTTCAAACTTCAGACTTAGGGCTACCAGATGATGCCTCAGAGCCACTGTAGGGCAAGAAAAGGCCGTGCAAGCCAGGTTCTAGCCCCTCCACCCCCAGCCCGACCTTGGCCCTCCTTTGGGGAAGGCGTCTCTGAGCAATCCCATTTGAGCCACTTCACTGGGCTTCCTATATGGAGATAAAGTTCTTCAACTTAAAAACCAAAATACCCGCTTGGCATGTAATGTCCACACACATACGTGCGTCGATGTGGGTGCTCACTTTTAGAGCCACTCCTCACCCTGATATTCTGGAACTCCGAAACTAGCACGTCTCTCGCCTTGATTCAAGGTGGCCCCTGCTCTTTTTCAGAACGGAGTCATATCCCTCATTGACTGCACTTTATTGGAGGAGCCAGAAAGCACGGAGGAAGAAGGTAAGTGTGCAAGTCACGTGCAAGCCTGTGTGTGCTCACACAGATGCACACACACTCACCCTGAAAGGTTGGGCCCGGGCATTGGTTTTTTTTCTTGGGAGGAAGGGAAGGATGCTGGACCCGGAGAGGCTGGTCCTGGGTCTTTAGAGAAGGAGCTCTCTGGCCCTGCAGGTGACAGCCTCCTCCCCCTTCCTGGCTCCTTCCAAGCTCCTTGGGTCCTGGACGCGGTGCCATGGGGTTTGGGGGTCACACTTCTCAGTGAGCACCCCTCCTTCACGCATCCGTGTGCTACATGCACGGTGGCTCACTGGGCCGCGAGGAAGAGGCCGGGGAGGAGCTGGGCCTATCTCTGTCCTCCAGTGGAAATGGGTGGGGTGTGCAGGGACACACGTGCCACCACCAGAGGGAGTGCAGGGGAAAGGTCCCCCGCAGTGGCGTTGGAGCGACCAGGACGGGAGGCAAGACTTGGGGAGAAGGGAGGAGCATGTGAGTGGGGCCCCAGCAAACCAGAAGGGGCTGGGCGGAGAGCTGGGGGAGGGTGGTGCCCAGGTGCTCGGAAAGCCGCCGTGTAGGGGTGTCCATGGGATTTCTCTCCCCGGGGAATCAGAATTGGGGGATGGGCTTATTATTTTAGGTGAAGGGGTGGGGTCACTACTGTCTCTTGATTGGACCAAAGTTGGTCCTCGTCTCCCTCCGTCACTGGCCCCTCAGCAAGGCTCTGGAGGCCCTCCCCTGGGGGTGCACCAACTGGACTCTCCATCTTTGCCCTTCCCCAGGTTGGGGCTCCTCGAAGCAGGGCTGTGTCTGAAGGACCCCAGATCCCAGTCCCGGCCTGGCTTGGGCTCGGGCTCAGGGTTTGCTGGGGGCTGGGGGCGTAGTCCACACACACACACACACACACACACACACACGTGCGCATGCGTGTGCCCTGGTCAGCCGCAGCGGGAGCTGGGCTCTGCCCCCTTCATGACCCTCCACCGAGGGCGGAGCCAAGCGCCACCCCCCCAAGGCAAAAATACACGTGCAGCAATTTACCCGGAGCTCTTACCAGCATGATCTTCTTCAGTCTTGGCCACAGCTGGTCCCGACTCAAGTGGAATTGTCAGTCCTCAAAGCCCTTTTCCCTCCAGGGCCAGGAAAGGGAGAGGCATGGCCCCATGCATCCCCCAGTCAACACACAGACACCCCACTTCTGAGGAGCCAGCGTCATCCCATCCTCGAGTCACCACACAGAGCAGGCTCTCCAGTGCCCTCAAATTCTCGAGTGTCGGCACTGGAAGGGTCGGGGACCTCAGAGCCGTCACGCCCCACTCTGCTGGTACAGGAGGACGTCTGAAGCCCAGAGCGGGAAGGGTATCACCCCAAGGTCACATAGCCAGCAAGCAGAGACCAGAGCTGTAGCAGACCTTCCACAACATTCCACCCCATTCAGGGCACGCCTGAAGAATGTGGCCATGTTGCAAGGAATCTCTGAACTGTGATCTTAGTCTTTCCAAATAAAGAGTTCAAGGAACCCTTCGGGTTAAAAGCAGTAATAAAAATACCTAGAATTTACTTTGGCTTTGGGGAGCTCTCAACTGAGCTAAATGTCCAGCCGGGTCCATAAGAGCTCAAGATCTAAAGTTCTCCTCCTGGCCCCTGCATCACCTTGGCGTAGCTGGAGGGCGCAGCTGTGAGGCCAGTTCTAGACCTTGCTTGGCCGCTGCCCGGCTGGGGGGTCTTATGAAAGTCCTCCCCGGGGACCTCAGCTCCCCATTGGCCTAACGAGGGTAGAGCCCGCTGGTGATTCCGAAAGGCTCTTCCGACTCGGAATTGGAGCTGTCCCTGTGTGGTTGTAAGCTACTCTGCGCTCTAGGTCTTAGTTTCTCCATCTTTGAAGTGGGGATTCCTCACCTTAAGAAAAAAAAAAAGATGTTCTGAAGCTAGCAAGTGGCCTGGTACCCTACTGATGCCGTGCCTTCACCAGTGGGGTGAGGCAGGTATCGTGCAGTCGTTTTCCAACTCAGAAAGACCCACACTCATTCTGCTAACTCTGTGTTTTGCACCTGGAAGCCAAAGGATCCGGCCAAGACACAGACCACTTGGATTTTAAGATCGGGGTGGAGCCAAAGGATTCCCCACCCTTCACAGTCATCCTTGTGGCCTCGTCCAGACAGGAGAAGGCGGCTTGGACCAGTGACATCAGCCAGGTGAGCAGCGTCACTTGTCCTTGAAAGCAAGTGGTCCCTTCATGCCTAAGCTGTTGGGGGGCGGGAGGCAGCTGCAGGGTTCTAATGGAAAAGATGTGAGTATCTCTACCAACCAAGGCTGAGCCCAGCTAGCTGTCCAGCTTGCAGAGTCCCCTGGGCCACCCGTGGAGTGTGGTCTGGGAACCCCTTGCATCTGGGTCATCCCTAGGGCAGTTTTTAAAACTCCAGATTCCTGGGCTCCCCGCTGGTCCCCTGCAGATTTACTACATCCAAGTCTCTGGCACGAGGCCTGGGAACCTACGTTTTGGCACACGCCCCAGGCCATTGGTACCACAGAAAAGTCTGAGCACCGTCACCCAAGGGTGCTGGATGTAGCAGAGCCAGGAGAGAAAGCAAAGGGCCCGCAAAGCCCGGAGTCCGCTCTGCAGGAGGGAAGGTTTGCCTGCACCAGCGTTAGGGTTGTCACCCCACTGGGAGAGTCACAGGAAGCACAGACCTCCCAGGGACCAGAGAGCAGACCCAGAGGGCTGCGGTCACTTGCAGGACCAGGGCAGAGGTCTGAGTCTGGAAAGAGGCTGTCGGCAGCACCGGGCTGCTGGCCCAGGACAGGCCTCTCCCTGGGCCCAGCAAGGGCCTGCAATGGGTCAGCTCAGCCCCGTCCCAGGAGCACAGGAACCTCTCCGGACCGCCTGCTCTCTGCACAGTGGAGGAGAGTATTAGGAGGGCAGCTGATGGTGGGAGGAAGGGGACAGCGAGGCTGGAGATGTCCCCCTTTCGGGGGAGGGGGCCTGGGAGCTGTGTTTATGGAGAACTGGGGGGCAGAGCCTTTACTGTATTTCAGGGCAGTCCCCCCACTCACTCCCTGCCCCTCATTTTTAGGCCGCACACCTGGGCTGCCCTGCCTGCCCATCCCACAGCCCCGCAGCGTGGCGGGGTGCGGATGACTAGTAGCAGATGTCTGTTCCTTCTCAGTCTTGCCCTCCCAGCTTCAAACAACCAGCGTGCCCCGGAGAAAACCGAAAACCTGGAAACCTCGAGCATGGCCTTTTCTAGTCCTCTGGGAGCCATCAGAGGCTCAGGGCTGCTCGCCTGGAGAGTACCCCCCGGGCCTGTGCCCTCTTGAGGGCTGCATTGCTGACACCACCAGGCGTCAGGGCCCCCCCCGCCAGGCCCACTGACGCCTCCAGGCAGCGCTGATCGGTGGCCAGGCGCCCTGCATTGCAGGGTTGCCGATAGAACCAGAGCTAAAGAGTGTCTCAGAGTGTGGAGCTGGAGAAAATGGGCTGGGAAGGGCCACTGACACAAGCCTTCCTCTGGGGCCCGCGAAAAACTAGGGGTCCTGGCCCTGACCCACTGTGCCCGCCTCTCTGCTCTCACTTCCCGGTGACTTTGACCCCTCCCCGCACGTACACATCCTCAAAACCAGAAGATACTGTGATGTGACCCCGCAGAGTACCCCCCAGCCCGGGCCAAGGAGAGACCCTCTCTTGGAAGAAATGTGAGAGCTTGGGGCAGGGGGCAATGAAAAGGAGAAACAGATGTATCTCTGTGTCTTTTCTTTTTGTTTGGGTGTGTACTGTTTATTCAAAGAAAAATTTGGATTTTAAATTTTTTTCAGAGGCTGAGTAAAATGTACAATCTTCTCCCTTAGTGCTGGCAGCCTTGCCTTCCCCAGGCAGGATTTTTACTGTGGAAAACCGTCTGTGGCTTCAGGGTGTGGGCTCTGTGGTGAGCAGAGGACTTGGGGGGCAGGACGGCACCCGCTGAGCCGGCCTCCCAGGACAGAGGCCCCAGGTCACTGTGGATCTGATCTTGTCCTTGGTGCTGGACCTCAGAGGTCAGCCACAGAGTGGCCAGGGTCGGACACTCCCATTTTTGCAAACACCCCGAGGAGGTAGGAATCATTATCCCCATTTTGTAGGTAGGGAAACTAAGGCCCAGGGAAGTCAAGTAAATCCCCAAAAGGTCACCGAGCTGGGGACTTGACTTCCCATCAGAACCCAAGGCATGCTGTGCGTTGACCCTGCCCTTGCCTGGACGATGCCCTTTGACCGTGTGTCAGGCCGGGGCCTGCGAAGCCTCACTCGGCAGAACCCCTGCTGGGCCTGGGTCTCGGAACGGAGACGGAGGCTCTGACCCGGGGGTCCTCTCTCTGATTCCAGTGTGTGGATAACATCCGGTGCAATGGGCTCATGATGAACGCATTTGAGGAAAATTCCAAGGTCACTGTGCCGCAGATGATCAAGTAAGTGCCCTGAGCCCCCTCTTGTCCGGGCTGAGCTCCAGAGACTGAGGGCCACACAGTGACCACAGGGGGCTCAGAAGATGCTGGGTTTCATCTTTGGGATGTGTTAGGTGTTTGATTTCAGTTAACTTCTATTTGATTGATGGCTTTGGCTTAGTTTTTTGCCGAAGACCGGCTGCAGAAAGCTAGAAGTTCCTGGCGGTGAGGGGTAAGGAACTGAAAAGCACCAGTATGGGGTCAGAAGGGCCAAGACAACTGATGGTTGCAAGGCAAGTTTATTCAAAGAGCATGAATGTATATATAGGTTTAGTACGGAACGAATATTAGACAATAAATCAGTAAACCTTGTATTTCCACATAATTCTGTCGCCACTATCTATGCGCCACTATCTATGCGTCAGCATGCCTTATGGGCCATTCTTTGGAGATACAGACTTCCCCCTCAGGGCAGCACGTCCTTCTTCTGGGGAGCAACCAGGGGCTCTTAGATCCAGAGCAGGCACCTGGAACGAAACTGGCCGCAAGCCATTTTCCTTTTTTACGCTCAATACCGCAGCGTCAGGAGTGCATACCAAGAAAGAGACAAGCAGTTCTCCGGAAAGCAGAAAGCTGAATAAGCTTACAGCTTGGGGGCCACCACAGTTTTTGTAGTTGTTTGTCTTGAAAATGTGGATTTTCGTATTAGGCTGTTTAAAATAGAACATCAAGAATGACATTTCATGCACTCTATTTTTTTTAATAACTATTTTTCTTTTGTTTGGGCAATGCCAGGGAGGAAGGGCGAGGGGGCTGGCATCCTGCTGAACTCAGCTCTCGGAGCCCCGCTGGGCAGTGCAGCCTCCTGGCCTCCACCAGCCCTGCTTCTCCTCCAGCATCTGCTCGCCTGACCCCCTCATGGTGCCCCCCAGGTGGCCACTGGCTCCCTGGCCTCCATCTGAACCTCTGAATTCCCAGCCTGCTCTGCCCACCTGGCATACGCCAGGACCCAGCTAACCGACCCCAGGCGTGTTGTCCTGCCCAAAGCAAACCTTGGGGACCCACTGCCTCTTTGCTACTTGAAGTGCACACTCGGGGGAGCTGCAGGCCATTATGTAGTGAGGGTGTGAAAGGTCCCACCCACCCCTTTCGAAGGCAGGCCTGATGAAGCGAGCACGCCAGCAGCTAGGAGCTAGCCAAGGCAGTGTCGTGTATACGCCAGAGCTTTCAAGCATCCGGCTGAGTTTATGAGGAGTAGCCCCACCCCACCCCACCCCACCCCATGGCTACATTGTTTAACGGCCAAAGGTGCTGGAGCCCAGAAGGAAGGTCTGGACTTGAAGGCACGAGCCCTGGCCCACAGCTTCTGCTCTGTGTTGTATGACTATGGACAAGTCACTTAACATGTCTGAGCTTGGGTCTCTCACCTGTTAGTGGGAGATGATAACACCTACCTGCCTGCCTCCTGGATTTGTTTCAACGATGAATTAAAAACACCACATGTAGAATGATGGTTAAATGTATAGTGGGTACCTACTTATCTTCTGCAAAGAGTGCGTATTGAGGCAGTAAAAGTGAGCAGATGAAACCAAAATAAACTCACCCGTGAAAGAAAAAATACCAGCATTGTAAACTATGATGGTGATAAAGGGAATGGAATATCCAGATCAAAGTGACAACTCCAAGGAGCTGTCGGCTCCCAGACTTAAGCGTGGCCTCCTTGGCAGGAGTAGCCCATGGGCAGCGTCCCCCTGCGAGGGCGCCAGGGAGCAGAGATGAGCAGACGTGGCCTCCGTCCTCAGGGAGTTCACCATTTAGTGAAAGAGACATATAGAAATCGTAAAACACTAGCGGGTGCTGCAAAATAGAATTTGTATGATGCTACGAACGAGGGTTCAGAGAATGAGTGACTCGTTCACCTGGCACAGCTGGGGAAGACTTTCCCAAGAAGAGGACGTCAGAACTGACCTCAAAGGATAAGTTAGGGTTTGCTAAATGGTGGAGGGGGAAGGGCATCCTGGGGAGAGGGAACAGCATGTGCAAAGGCGCAGAGGCAGGGAAGCACATGGTGTGTTTGGGAAATGATAAAACGTTCCATGGGGCTGCAGGGTTGGGAGAGTGGTATGTCCTATGGGAAATAACCTTGATGCAACTGTGGCCTCCAAGTTCACTACCAGGTAAACTATCCCAGAGGTCTTGGAACAGAAAGGCTCGCAGACCCAATTAAGATGGTTAACCACACAGTCTAGTGAATCAATTTTAAACACTTAGTGAGAAACCAGGGGAAAGAGAAGGGATAGTAGGTTAGTGCCTGTTACACGTAGTTGCATGAGCTAGTTACACCATGGTCATTGTACAGCCTCTCTCCCTGCCCCATCTACCTTCCTTGCTGATGGAGCAGCTACAAGGACCAGAGTTGAAGCTTGATCAATGGGTTCAAGGGCACACGCTTGCTCTGTCTGAGAAGTCGGGGCAAGTATGTCTGGCCACAGCGGCAGCTCACCAGTTAGACTGAAGAAGAGCTACAGGTTTATCTATAGTTCTGGGACAGAGGGTAGAGGGTCAGAATGGACGTCACCAGTGGGTAGCTGACTTAAGACATGAATATTGAGTGTACGCTATGCCCCATGAATATTAAGTGTAGCTTGAATATTTGGTGCCTTGTGAATATTTAGTGCATGCTTGGTCCTTCCACCCCTCCTATTTACATTCGGCACACGTATGCTTTACTTAGTGTATATATATGCCTGCCATGGCTCACAAGCTGTTTGCTCCTTCGTCTATCCTCCTCTTTTGTTCCTCTTATTTTTTATAGCACAATTGTATTTTCTTAAACAAGACAGTGGGCTGAAGAGGTGGGCAGGAGTCAGATAAGAGTAACGTGACAGGTGAGGAGTTGGGTTTTCTTCTGTAGGTGTTAGGGTTGCACCCAAGGCGGTGACGGACGCCCCCTGGTGGCCAGGGATAGAGTGGCAACAGAGAGCCTGGCTGGAAAAAGGCATCAGTGGTATATCTGGAGGGTCCATGGCTGGGGGGACATTCCCTAGATGTGTTCCCCGTAAGCCTCTGAGTTTCTGGCATGGTTCCCATTTCAGATACCCCACCCTGTTGTCAGACTGAATTAAGAGCGTCCTGATTTTTGGTTTGCAATGCAAAGAAACATTTAGTCCCATGCACTCTGAGTATTCCTGCTACCCTCCCAACACACTGCATCCCGGCCCTCTGGTGGGTAGATGCTAGTGGCAGGGTTTGAGAGGAAGGTCCCAGAGAATGAAGATCGTCAACCACCAGCAGCCCAAAGATCCAAGAAGTCTCATTCCATCTGCCCTGGGTCCTGAGGCTCTGCCCCAACATGTGACCTCAAGGACAGGTAGACCCAAGGCGGGGCGCTCCCCCTGCGGAAGGAGGAAAAGGGAAGCCCTTTCCCATCAAGCCCAGGCCTCTTGATGCCTGGGAGACAGGAATGCCACTTGGAGCTTCGTCAAGAAGTATGGGGGGGCTTCCCTGGAGGTCCAGTAGATAAGACTTCGCCTTCCAGTGCAGAGGATATGGGTTCGATCCCTGGTCAGGGAGCTAAGATCCCACATGCCTCGCAGCCAAAAAACCAAAATGTAGAACAGAAGCAATATTGTAACAAATTTTAATAAAGACTTTAAAAATGGTCCACATCCAAAAAAAAAAAAATCTCAAAAAGAAAAAGTATTGGGAGAGCAAAGAGAGAGGCAGGGCTGAATTTACAGTCAAAAGATGCTTGTGTTGTGAGGGACTGAAAACCCCTTCTAGCAGGGCTGGCAAATATCTAACACATGAGCCAGCCATTTGGATCAGAATCCAGAACCCGTGGCAGACATTACTAATGGGTCATGGCAGTCTTTAAGGCTGAGCCTGTAATGGTCAACACAGCCCCAGGCAGTTACTCCCAGTCTGGCAGAACTGGTATCCAGGATGAAAGCTGTTTTTATCACTGCTTTAGTGTGCCCTCCCATTTTACAGATAGGACAACTAAAGTCCAGAATAGGTTTACATAACATTGGAGTTGCCAGAGGCACCATCACCACCAATGATTGTGAGGTTTGCGACAAAGAAGGGGGCAAGGGAGGTTGATAGAAAAGGGAAGGCTTGGGACTTCCCTGGTGGTCCAGTGGTTAAGACTCCCCACTCCCAATGCAGGGGGCTTGGGTTCGATCCCCGGTCGGGGAACTAAGATCCCGCATGCCGCATGGTACTGAAAAAAAAACCAAAAAAACAAAAACAATAAAATAAATAAATAAAATAAAAATAAATCTTTAAAAAAATTCCACTAACCCTTGGAAAAAAAAAGAAAAGGGAGGGCTTTTCTCACTTTCTCTACCCCCTCCAGTGGCAGAAGGAGCCCAAAAAGAAGGTGCTAGAAGCAAACCCTTGCCAGAGGGGTCCAGTAATCACCACTGAGGATGTCAGGTCTAGGCTGGATGCTTCGGGATCCATAGTGTGTGAGGAGTTGCACTGTCCTTCTAGAAGGTGCAGTCCCGTGGTGGGGACCTGGCTCGAGTTAAGGGAGTCCTTTCACCCAAGGGCCGAGGGCAGTTCTCCAGGGATGGTGCCACTGAGTCCTTCCCATCTGCAGGTACTTTCTTCTGCCCACTGTCTTTCAGTTTTGCTTCTCTGCAACTTTTCTTCTTCCTTTAGAGGTTTGTAGTCAACTGGCTGGATCCCTGTCTGTCGATTCCATGCTGCTTACATTTTCTCTCCTCACTTGAACCTCTCCACCTTCTCTGCATTCTGGGAAAATTTCTCAAGTTCGCTTCTGTGTCACTCATTTGATTTTCTGAGTCTCTGATCTGCTGTTACTTGCATTCATGTCCTCTGATTCAACACTCTTATCTTTCGTTTCCAAGAAATCTTTCCGATCTCAGATGATTTCCTCTTCCTGGTTGCTTCTTGCGGTTCGGTCAACGCAATATATATTCTCCTGAATCTTGGTGAAAAATAAAACAGGTGTTTTCTAAAATGTTCTGTGTCTTGCAGCAAAGCTACCTTAGAAGGAATCATTCCTGTTTCTTCAGGATTGTCTCTTTTCAAACTGAAAGAAGAGAGACCCGTGGATGTTTAGACCCAGCTCAGCCCTCAGGTCCTCAGCCCACTATGGTCTGGTTGACCACCAGACGCCTGTCCGCACGTGTTGGCAGCCTGAGAGGAATGAGACTTGCTGCCACCAGATCCAGTTTGGAAGGTCCCAGAAAAGGACTTGGATGGCTCTGGCTTGGGTTATACCCCCACCCTATGCAAAAATCACTTTGGCCAGGGATGAAGGACTTTGATAGATCTGATCCAGGATGACTGCTCAGCCCTGAGAGTTTCCCTTTTAGTCCAGCTGATGTAACGCAGGCTAATGTTAATTGACCCTAATACTTTAAGAAGCAACCGAGGTGAGGTCAAGGAGGAGATGACCTCCCCCTACAAAGACTGAGAAGGTTGAATAAACTGCTAAGAATTCTGCCCCGCCTTGGCACGAGGCCGGAGGTTTATAAGGAATGACAGTCGCATCTTCACCCTTTGTAGCTCTTCGTAACTAAGGGAGGAGAGATGTCAGCAGATTGCTGGCAGCAGGAGCAGCTAGTAACAGAAATGTGTAGGACTTTTAGACTTAGAAAAAAAATTAGACCCTTGGGGATTGAATTAAGCTATTCGTCATATCTGCTGACACTTGCTTATGTAGTTTTTAATTTTGGATTGTGAGCTCATTTTCAGTGGGGGGGTTATCTTTGAATGTCTTGTAGAGCCTGGTTGACAGATGCCCTTCCAGAAAGGTCTTGCATTTGTTTCCACCAGTTGCCCCAGGAGCATTACATCCTGTGACCACACTAATACTCTTTGGGCTTCCCAGACCACAAAGGTAGTAGGTATTTGTCTTCCAAAACCACTGGAAGGGCAAATAATACACTCTCAGGGAGCTTGATACTCTCCCCATGCTCCCCCCTCACAGCCTGGGCTAAAACAGAAAACTTGCAATCTTCTTTTCCTGGTGGGTAGATTTTTCTAGGCCACCTTTCACTGAGCCTATAACCCTTCAAGGGTCCCAGCTTTACATGGGGGTCTCACTCCACCTCCCTCCACCCGCAGGCCCAGGCCTGGTCTACTTCTCTATTGAAACCAAGGCACTTGGTTTCCAAGAGCAACAGATGCCCTAAAGGCAGCTAAAACATCAACTGGTTTCCAAATTTCTCTTCATTTTTGGCCCCTGGAAATTTTCCGTATATTTTTTGCCCCTAGTTTTTTTTTTTTTAATTGAGATATAATTCATATAACATAAAACTCACCATTTGAAAGTGTACAATTCAGTGGATTTTAGTATATTCACTGTGTTGTGCAACCATCACCACTGTCTAATTCCAGAATATTTCCATCACCCCAAAAAGAAACCCCATGCATATTAGCAGTCACTTCCAATTGCCCCCTATTTCTACCGCCTGGCAACCACCACTCTACTTTCTGTGTCTATAGATTTGGCTCTTCTGGATATTTCATATAAATGAAATCCTACAATGTGTGGACTTTTGTGACTAGGTTCTTTCACCTAGCATGTTTTCAGGAGTCATCCATGTTGTAGCATATATCAGTATTTCATTCCTTTTTATGGCTGAATAGTATTCCATTGTACGGATAGATCACATTCTGTTTATCCTTTCATCAGTTCATAGACATTTGGGTTGTTTCTACTTTGGGGCAATTATGAGTAACGCTGTTCTGAATATATGTGTCCATGTTTTTGTGTGAACGGATTTTCTTCATAGCTTGTGAACTTGGCAGCACATTATTTTTAAGTTTGTTATATTTCATCCAGCATTTCTAAAAGTTTTATAATGTCAGGTCTTCAGGTATTATTGGGAAAAAGAAGTTGCAGCCCCTTTTACCTCAACGTCAGTCTTCCAAAGCTTTCCTTGTTCCCCTCACAAGCCACCCCGTCCTTCATCAGTCCCTCCATCCTTGGCTGTTGGTGCGCTGGGGAGACAGTGATGGGTGTGCCGTGGTCCAGCCCTCGGGGAGCTCGCAGCCCGGTCGGGGAGACAGCCACGGACTCAGACACCTTCAGCCCCAAGTGCCTTCTCGGTCCCTCCTCCCTCCTCAGGTCCGACGCCTCCTTATATTGCGATGACGTGGACATTCGCTTCAGCAAAACCATGAACTCCTGCAAAGTGCTGCAGATCCGGTATGCCAGCGTGGAGCGGCTGTTGGAGAGGCTGACGGACCTGCGCTTCCTGAGCATCGACTTCCTCAACACCTTCCTGCACTCCTATCGCGTCTTCACCACCGCCGTCGTGGTCCTGGACAAGCTCATCACCATCTACAGGAAGCCCATCAGCGCCATCCCCGCCAGGTGGGCAGGCCTCCTCCTCCCGGGCCGACCCGCAGAGCTTCTGGGCCCAGGAGGGAGACGGAGCTCAGCAGCGGGCTGGAACCCGAGCTGGGGGCATGAGGGGCACCCCCGCCCCAGGAGCCAAGCCTGCCCTTTGCAAAGAGGTGGGGGAGGGCTGACCTGCCTGATGCTCCTGCTTAGCCCCAGCTTTCTCCATCTCCCAGCCCGGGCTCCTGGGGTGGGGTAGAGTTTGGCGGGGTGGGGGGGGGGTCGCCTCCACAAGACAGGGTTTCCCCACCTTCCCCATAGGAAAAAAAAGAGGAAGGGCGGAGTCAAGGGAAGAAGGGAGGGAGAGAAAGAGACAGAGAGAGAATCTTATCCCCTCTCTGCTTCGACCACGTCCTGCTCTGAAGAAGAGAGTCCCTTTTTGCACACTTGGGGTGGTTCCACCTATGGAGGGCTGGCCACCTTAGCCTTGGCTTCAAGGCCATCTTTTCCATCTGCGTTGTCACAGCTCAGCCCTGTGGGGGGCCAACTGGGACCAGAAAGGTCAAGAGACTTGCCCCAGGGCTCCTGGAAGTCTGTGGCAAAGTGGAGGCTTGAACCCAGGGCCCCGGTCTCGTGGAGCCCACGCGGCCACCCCTGTCTGAGTCTGGGCGACAGGCAGGGCGGAGGTGCCCCCCTGACATTCCTTTCCCACCTGTCCTCCTCACGTCCCTGCTTTAACCAGCCTTCAGCTGCCCACCCCCAGCCCGGCCAAGCTTCGAGGGGCCTGGTGGGGTCACTGTGAACCCAGGGTCCCTGCCAGGTTAGAATTCTAAGGGCAGGCGCATCCCACACGGCAGGGTCAGGCGCTAGACTGGCCGAGGCCCGGGGCCAGCCCCAAGAGCCAGCCTCAGAACTTAAACATTTACCAGTCCAACTGCTGGGGACCCAGCTTAGTGAACAAAGACCTTTACCCCTATCCCGCCAGATGATTACCCAGCCAAGGGTGGTACCAAAAAGGCACCAGGGGGGCAGGTCAAACCCAGCAAGACCCTCCCCTCAGCCCAGTTTGAGATGGGTGAGGAAGGTATCTATCAATCCTCACCCAGCAGAGGGGAAGGTGAGGCACAGAGGAATGAAGGACCTGCCTGAGGCTACCCAGCAGTAGGTCAAGTTCAGGGATCCTGATGAACCTCACTGCTCCAGGAGGGGCCTGCCAGGAAAGGAGAAGGGCCAACTGGTGCTTTCCTTTTCTGTCTGAACCTCCGCCTTGGACGCCGCTGAGTCCTCCCCCACCCCCCGGGTGAGACTGGGGCTGGGGCCTCGGCTCCAGGGCTGCCTGGAGCAGAGCTCCTGAGCCACACCAACTCCCAGGGCCACCTGGAGGCTGGGCTGGTCCCAAATGAGAGCCCAGGATACAAGGGGGGGGCAGGGAGGCCTGCAGACTCTAACCATCCCCCCGCCCCGCCCCACGCCTCTGCTGCCAGAGCATGCCAGCTGCCCAGAGTACACCTCCGTCCCCTCCCCCAGCCCCTCCCTGTCCCCCTCCCCCCCCCCACAAGTGCTCACAGTTTACCTGCTAAACCTCAGCAGCCGGCTTCCCAGGGCTCTGAGAGAGCAGGAAAAACCGCCCCATCCAGGATGGAGTCACGCCTGAAAACCAATCGAGATCATTCCCGAGGGATCCAGCAGGTCACCCCCCGGAACCTGGGAACCCCCTGGGATTCCACCCAGCAGGCAGAGCCTGTAGTGGGAAGAGGCTGGTTCAGATCCCAGCTCTCAGCCGTACCACCTTTACCAAATCCCTTCACCTCTCTGAGCCTGTTTCCTGTCTGTGAAATGGGAAGACGAGCACCTTCCCCCTGGGGCAACCGTGAGGATTAAGAGCTGAGGTCTGTCCCATGCTGGATACATTCCGTGCACGCAAGCTGCCTTTTGTGTTATCATGTATGTATCACCTGTTCCCAACCCGGCCTTGAGCTGTGGGCCCTGCCTGCAGACGGTAGAAGCGTGGCCAGGGCTGCGGGAAGCCTCCCGCCCCCCAAGTTTACACCTGAGGCTGATCAAGCGCCCAAGTGGGGTGGAAAGGACACTGGGTTTAGAGTCAGGAGGCATCAAATGAGTCATTTCCCATCTCTGAGTCTCAGCTCCATCCATAAACTCTCTGGACCTGGGTGAGGAGGATGTCAGAGGTGTTGGTGACACCGAGCCCATGCGGGGGACAGAGAGAGGTTTCTCAGAAGCCTGCAGGTCAGGAAGACCCACAGCATCACGGGTCAGCTGCTGCTGCTGACCAGAGGGATACAAAGAGGGAGCATCAGGCAGACCTACCATGCCACCAAAGTCCCTGCCCCTCTCCCAGAACAGGACACTTGGGCCTATAGACACCTGGCCACAGACCATTTAACTACCCAGCCCCTTGGGCGTGGCCTCCTCTCAAACCTGCCCACTCAGAGGACCAGCCCGGCGGTCAGGGAGCATGAGGTTGAGGGAGCCGCTCAGCTGCCCCGCTGAGCCCCCCAGGAGACAGGGGACCCCCAGGCCCGGGCCGGCAGCCAGGCCTACACTGACCGTTTGTTTTCATCTCCTCCCTGGCCCTCCCCACAGGTCACTGGAGCTCTTGTTCGCCAGTGGCCAGAACAACAAGCTCCTGTACGGCGACCCCCCCAAGTCGCCACGCGCCACCCGCAAGTTCTCCTCACCCCCGCCCCTGTCCATCACCAAGACGTCATCCCCGAGCCGCCGGCGGAAGCTCTCCCTAAACATCCCCATCATCACGGGCGGCAAGGCCCTGGACCTGGCCGCCCTCAGCTGCAACTCCAACGGCTACACCAGCATGTACTCGGCCATGTCGCCCTTCAGCAAGGCCACGCTGGACACCAGCAAGCTCTACGTGTCCAGCAGCTTCGCCAGCAAGATTCCAGATGAGGGCGATATGAGCGCTGAGAAGCCCGAAGAACTCTCAGCTCCCAGCAAGCAGAGTGAGTGGATGCGAGGGCCAAGCTGCCCCCTCGCTCACGGGCCCGCTGAGGCCGGCCCAGCCCCGCCAGGCTCCCACCGGCAGGCTGGGGGGTCCTGGCCAGATGGTGGTGGCAGTGCAGAGCCTGGGCGGGGGAGAGGCAGGCAGAGATGCCCAGGAAGTGGGATGAGCGTCCCTCCCGCTGCCCTGATGACAGCTTCCTCTTGCATCCTTGTATCTGTCCATCTCTGCAGTGGACGTGTCCTGGGCCAGGCCCCAGTCAGGGCCTAGGAGAGAAGAGGGCATCAGATAGGGCTCCTGCAGCCCAGGATTCACAGTGTGGCAGAGGAGCAGGACCAGACACGGAAACATGGGCGCCTGGTGCATGTGGCGTTAGAGGGGTGCTCGAGGGACCCCGAGCATGGAGTGGGGGCGCCGTCGGGAGAGTCTGAGAAGGCTTCCTGGAGGACCTATTAGATCTAGATTTGTCACCAGGAGGAAGGGAGAACATTCTAGACAAAGGGAATGGAGTGGGCAAGACTGAGAAGCAAGGAAAAGCATTGTGTGTTCAGGCAACACCGTGAAACCCAGCACACCTGGAACACTGGGTGTGGGGCAGTGGCCGGAGGTGATGCCGGGCAGGCTGGGCCCTCCCTGCCCTCAGAAGCCCGACCATTCTAGAATGGCATTTGTTGGGAGGATTGTCTGGCTGTGTCTTAGGTTGGGTCAGCCCACATCCTGGGTGACACCAGCCTTGTCTTGGTTAGTACACATGTGCATACATACATACACACATGCGTTTACACACGACCCTGGGCTGGATGGAAGCCCCAGCCTTTGAGGAGGAGGCCTTAAATTTTAAGATGGTCGGAAGTTCTCTCCTCTGAGTTGAGAAGAGGGAAGTCAGCGGGACCACCAGCAGAGGGCAAAGCTGGGGAGGGGTAAAGCCCCCAGGAGCTTGCGGTACCAAGTGACATTTACTGTGGCGCATACAGTAAATAGGGGACATGCGTAGCCGAAAGTCAGTAGTAACCAAGGTAACAGCCGACCAGAGAGCCCCAGATGCCGTCCCGCAGGAGCAAAGGACGGAATCCCTGACAGGGCAACGTCAAGGGGCACAGAACTCCATCTGCCACAACCTGCAGTGAGTCCAGGCCTGGCGCGTGATAAAATATGATGCGAGACAGCCCTGAGAAGTCATCTCATACTGGGCTTCTTTTTTCTTTTTTAATTGTTTTTAAAATTTATTTACTTTATTTATTTAGTTTTTGGCTGTGTTGGGTCTTCGTTGCTGCGCTTGGGCTTTCTCCAGTTGCGGCGAGCGGGGGCTACTCTTCATTGCGGTGCACGGGCTTCTCATTGTCATGGCTTCTCTTGTTGCGGAGCACAGGCTCTAGGCGTGCGGGCTTCAGTAGTTGTGGCACGCGGGCTCAGTAGTTGTGGCTCGCGGGCTCTAGGGCACAGGCTCAGTAGTTGTGGTGCACAGGCTTAGTTGCTCCGCGGCATGTAGGATCTTCCTGGACCAGGGATCAAACCCGTGTCCCTTGCATTGGCAGGTGGATTGTTAACCACTGTGCCACCAGGGAAGCCCCTCATACTGGGCTTCTTGACCAGTGATCCAGGCGACCCTGAACCTGTCTAACTGTGCACCAGAGTTTGTGTGTGTGTGTGTGTTTGTGCACGCACACATATGGACATTCTTTTCTAAAGAGAAGACCTATAGCTTTCTTTGGGTTCTCACAAAGGTCAGGTGTAACTCCACTTACTTTCTAGTTGGGGAAACTGAGGACCAGAGAGGTGAAGAGTTTTCGACCAAGATCTCACCATGCCAGAGCTGGACTTTTGATATAATTCATCCGCTTTCCCCGAAGTGTGTAAACCATGAGTCTCCCAAGATTTAGGGGGACTGCCCAAACCAGGACACTTTTGATAGTGACCGGGTGCATGGGGCAAGAGGTATAAAGCAGGATTTTATATCCTAGACGGTCACCCTAACTAAGATGCTTCACACGCACACCAGAAAAGCGGGGAGTGGGGTAGCACCTTGCTACTCAAAGTGTGGTCCACGGACCAGCCTCGTGGGCATCACCCCTCTCGGGCCCCACCCCAGACCTCTGAACCAGATCTGCATTCTAACAAGATCCCCAGGTGTGCCCATTAAGGTTTGAGGAGCCCTGGCAGAGCAAAAGCCACCTTGGAGATTGACAGGCCCATCAGCGAGTAAAAGGTCTGATGGGGCCCCGTGGCAAATGAAGCTGTTAAACTGTCCTCAACAGGTATATCCCAAACCTACTCCGTTCGCTTCGTTAAATTCTAGACCCGCGTTTAAAAGTCATTGACGATTTGAGAAACATCAAATTGTTTCCTTCTTTTCTCCCAGGCTCGGAAGTCTGCATGAGGGAAGAGTCAGATAACGATCAAAACCAGAGTGACGAAGGTGACACTGAGGCATCACCAACCAAATCGCCAACAACACCAAAATCGGTCAAAAGCAAAAATTCCTCAGGTACAATCCACCAACCCGAAACCACAGGTCAGTTCCAGAGGACATGTGCCGTCCAGGCGGGGAGAAGGCGGCGGGTCAGGCTGAGGAAAGGCCAGTGGGGGTCACGCCTTCTGTTTTATGAGTGACTCCTAAGTGCAGGAACTCAGCTGCACTTCACAACCCGGGGGGGCTGCAACACTGGCTGGTAAATCCTGTTCTTCAACTCAGCAGAATCACTCCCCTGACCTCAGACAAGACTACCTAACCCACCCAACGCAGGTGGGCAGGAAGGCCCAGCATTTGGCTTCATTCATGGAAAGATCCAGGTTCAGAAGATGTTTCCTGGGTTGCTGCTACATGTCAGGCTCTGGGCCAGGCTCTTTAATAACATCCGACACCTTGCAGCGGGGCCAGGGCATTCCTGTTTTTTCATCTAAGGGAAAAGTCTCCGAGAGGTTGTGGTGATTCCCACCCAAGTCTCAGAGTCATGACCCTGGAGGGTTCTCGGGGAGCCACTGAGTCTCTGGTTCCCGTAAAGCACTTCCCCACATACAGGGGGGCTCTGAGGTACCCAAAAGTGAGGCATAAGCTTATGGAAAGCCCCTGGTCCCACATACAAGGTGCAGCCTGAACCCTGAACTCCCCAACTCCCCAGGCCCTCTGAGGAGACCCAGTAAGTCACAGGGTCACCCACCTGCAGAGAGAAACTACCCAGGCACACTGCAGGCCTACCACAGCCTCTCAGGTACATGAAAGCAGATCTCACAGACAGCCAAATTCCAGAAATCAGCTTTGAGTTTTAAAGTTAGTCATTTGCGCCTCACTGCGTAAGTGCTGTTACTTTCTCCTAAGGATGGATTGCTCTCCAGAGATTTACAAGCTGAAGCTTAAGGTTTCTGGAGTGAGATTCTGCTACTATTACTGCTAAAAAAATAATGATTATTATTAATTGCATTGATGTTCCATGGCATATATATTGGGTTGGCCAAAAAATTCATTTGGGTTTTCCCGTAAGATACAGCTTTTCACACAATACTAAGTACTTTCATCTGTGTTAACTCCTTTCATCTTTACATCCACCTTTTGAAGCAGGTGTTAATATCCCTATCATCCAGAGATTATTTTGACTCAGAGAGGTTAGGTAATTTACCCAAGGCCACACAGCTAGTACAGGGGGTGAGGACTCGGAGTGCAGTGCTCTTTCCACCCCACCGTGCCAGGGAGACCGTCAGTATGAGTTATCCATGTCAGACACTGGACAGGTTATGTGTTCATTCCAAATAGACTGAAAGGGTAAGAAAACTCACGATGCTGTCCTCAAGCAGGGCTGTGCCCAGCTGGGCCTAAGAGGTAAAGGGTTTGGAGCTGCAGAGGGATGGAAGGGGCGGAGGGTTGGTGGGACCTTCTCATCTCAGCAGGAGAAGCAGAGGGGGGCAGGGGCTTTCCCTACTCTGAGGCAGCCCTGGGGTGACATGGCATGGCATGAGCGTGTCCCTTCCCGGGGACCCCAGCAGGGGGACAGACCCCGCTGCCACCGCCTGACAAGCCGTGGGTGCAGTGATCTCAGCCAGCCCGTCTTGGGCCCCTTCTAGCCTCAGGAGCCCTGGTTTCCTGAGCCGGGGGCTGGACCAGGAAGGGCTGAGGAGTGGTTCCGTGCTCTCCACAGAGTTCCCACTCTTCTCTTATAATAATGGAGTCGTCATGACCTCCTGTCGCGAGCTGGACGGTAACCGCAGCGCGCTGTCAGCAGCCTCCGCCTTTGCCATAGCAACTGCAGGCGCCAACGAGGGCACCCCAAACAAGGAGAAGTACCGGAGGATGTCCTTGGCTAGCGCAGGTAGGGGGGATCGCTCACGGCTGCTGATGACAGCCGTGGCCCCAGGGGCTTGTCCGCCTTCGAATGTGGAGCGCCTGCTGCTCCAGGGCTTGTTCTGTGCTGAGCCTCCCGCCTGGAGGCCCCTTCCTCCCCACCCACCCCCTCTGCTACTCCAAACCTCTGCTCAGAGTCAAGCCCACTGCCCACGGGATGCTCGGCCATCCCCACCACCTCCCACTGCCACGACATTGGTCCTGCAGAGAAGGGGTCCCGGAGAGCTCTGATCCAGTGTGGCCCTGTCTGGAGAGGCTGCCAGACGCCTCCAGCAGCCCCTGAAAGATGCCGAGGTCCGGGAGAGGCGGCTGTGTACGGACTGTGTCCACAGAGAAGTCGTGACATCCAGTCTCGTTGGTCAGAACCTGGGATGGTTGTCGCATACTTTCTCATCCCCTGCCCATAGCCCACCCGCCAGCAGCCAGGCGGGGCAGCCCGACTTCCCCAGATCCGGGGTCTGAGTCTGGACTAGAGGCCAGTGCTGTTTCTTATCCTCGCGTCCCCTCTCTTGCCTCTGCCACGTGTGCTGCCAGGCTTTCCCCCCGACCAGAGGAACGGAGACAAGGAGTTTGTGATCCGCAGAGCGGCCACCAATCGCGTCCTGAATGTGCTCCGCCACTGGGTCTCCAAGCACTCTCAGGTGGGTGGGACTAACCCTGGGGCGGGCTGCTGGGAACCCGAGGCCACTGACCCCAGGAGCCAGCCACCCTGATATTCTCGGGAGGGCCTGCTCAGATCCCCTACAAGGGGACCTAGGACATTCCAGGGGACAAGGGGCCTCTGCTCTCCGCCTCTGTCTACAGCAGGGATACCTCCCAGAGCCTGGCCCAGGGGTGTAGCGGTCAAGATCAAGGGATGCTCCTTGATCTTGCCCAGTGCCTTCTACCTCTGGGTCTGGAGGCTCCACTGACGCCCGGCCAGGCAGCTAGGGAAGAGGGGAATGAGGCGGGCAGCCTGCCATGGGCAGGAGTCGAACCCTCAGCCTCCTCCTCTGGCCGGGCCGGGACCACCCCAGGGCAGCTGGAACAGTAGCCACAGCCGCCCTCCTTTCTTCCCCACAGGACTTTGAGTCCAACGACGAGCTCAAATGCAAGGTGATCAGCTTCCTGGAGGAGGTCATGCACGACCCGGAGCTCCTGACCCAGGAGCGGAAGGCTGCGGCCAACATCATCAGGTAAGGGCTGAGGTCGGCCTGCTGGGATGGGGCCCTACCCTCGGCCTCCGGACGGCTGGCCAGAGGCAGGGAGACGAGGAGGGACAGTCCCAGGCCGAAGGACTGCCTCAGGCAGGTGTGCTGGGAGGATCTCGGGGCAGCCAGGCTCTGGAGTGGGCTGTCCATGTGTTGTTCTCCTCTCTGCCTGCCCCCGTCAGACCTTGAGCCCCTTGAGGCAAGAAGGGTGTCTGCTTCTCCATCCACACCCACTGCGAACACCTATCTAGCCCATGCTGTCCTGTGTGGTAGCCACTAGTGACATATAGGTGTGAAATCTCAATTAATTAAAATTAAATAAATTGAAAATTCAGTTCTGGGACTTTCTGGCTGTCTAGTGGTTAGGACTCCGAGCTTTCACTGCAAGGGGCTTGGGTTCCATCCCTGGTCGGGGAAGATCCCACATGCCACCCAGACAAAAAAAAAAAAAGAAAAAAAAAAGAATATCATTAAAAATAAATAAATTAATAAAATTCAGCTCCTTGGTCACACGAGCCACAGGTGGCTGGTGCCTCCATGCTGGGCAGCATAAAGAACATTCCCATCGTTGAGGACGGTTCTGTTGAACAGCACTGGCAAGCCCCTGTTTCTAGGTGCTCAGGGAATGTCTGTTGAATTGAGTTAAATTGTCCCCAAACCTGTCCTTTTTCCTCCTGCCCCAGACTGCTTCTCCTGGTGGAGGTCAGAGGTCAGGTGGCCCCACGTCCAAGCCCTGCTGGCTCAGACAGTGACTCGCTGTGTGACCTTGGGCCAGCCCCTTCTCTGAACCTCGTTTTTCTCCTCTGTAAAATGGGCGAACAACACCCACTTCCAGGGCTGTGGTGAGGCTGTGGTGAGATCATGCTGATGCCTCTGCAGGTCTTTCAGGGGTGTCAGGCGCAGGCCCCAGTCCACCCACCGCTCCCATCCTGCCGACTCAGGCTGCCCTCCGGCCCTGCCCAGGTGCACGGGCTCGGGGTCTGGCCTCACCTCCTCACCTCTTGCCTGGCTCCAGCTGCCCCTCTCTGTCCCGCGGTCATGGTCTCTGACCCAGACTTGCAGCCACTTTCCTGCCGACAACCCAGTCTGCAGTCTTCCTCCAGCCAGACTATCCACTATGCTTTCCCAAGGCCCGTGCTACAGGCCCCATCGTTCCTGCAGGCTCAGCGTCCTAGAATCTCTTCCACACCTCCCCGCCTTCAGTACCTGCCCCCTAGACACACACGCACACACACACGCACACATACGCATACACACACACGCACATGCACACGTACACGCACACGTACACACGCACACACGCACATGCACACGTACACACGCACACACGCACATGCAGAGTCAGCCACCAGGTCCCCCAGGCTCCTCCTCCTGGTCCCCGGGAGTCTTGCAGGGCTGTGCCGGGACCCTGAGCCTATCGGCCAAAGTCACCCTCGGTCAGAAAAGTTGTTTGGGATGTTGCCGGGGTGCAGGGGAATGATCCGGCTGTGCTGTTGGGCAGCCCTGGTGTGGACGGTGGACCCACCGAGACCCAGCTGCGGGCCTGCAGGTGAGATTCCTCTGAGCCGCTGCTTCCTCGGAGGGAGAGCGCCAGTGACTCAACCAGGCCCCGCAGCCTCCTGAG
The DNA here is from genome assembly GCF_028021215.1 of Eschrichtius robustus. Taxonomy (NCBI): domain Eukaryota; kingdom Metazoa; phylum Chordata; class Mammalia; order Artiodactyla; family Eschrichtiidae; genus Eschrichtius; species Eschrichtius robustus. The sequence goes on from NC_090824.1 coordinate 168,327,786, forward strand.
TGTCCCCCCAGCCCCAGCCTGGCTCTCAGGCCCATCCCTGGGATTCACGATCGCTGTCAGAACGAGGGTGCAGCACCTTGGCCTGACTCCGAGGGTCCAGCCTCATTCCCCACCACTGCTTGGGACCCACTCGACTGTGCTCAGCTGCCCGTCGACGGCGTCCTACCTCCGGGCCTTTGGCCCCCACACTGCTGCCTCCCACCGTCCTCCGTCCCTCCCGTTTGGACGGCTTCCCAGCCCCTCCTGGCCTCTCTGATCCTCCAGTCCTGAAGGTCCTTCCCCTCCTTCCTCCCACAGGCACACAGGAGCACGGACCACGTGCCCAGCCCTGTGCCGGGTACCGGAGCTACAGGGACAAATCGGACATCACTCTGCCCTCAGGGGCTCCCGGCGGGTCTAGCAGGGGGGGACAGGCACATACACAGCCGTTCCAACATGGGGAGCCTGAGGCTGAGACCACAGGAAGCCCGGGGGCTGAGGGAGCCCTAGGTGGGGACCTTGCCCAGCCAGGAGGGTCAGGGAGCTGAATCCTGAGGACAGCCCATCAAGAAGTCAGTGACAAGAAAGGGGAAAGGGGGCTCCTGGCGTAAGAAATGGCAGAGTACAGACAGAGAGGTGGGGGGCACCGAGACCGTGGGGCCTTGCGTGCTGGGGCAGGGAGGAGGCTGACCCAAAGGCAGGGGGGACCAAGCGCATGGGGCTCATTGTGCTTTCTCGTCCTGTAGGACTCTGACCCAGGACGACCCGGGGGACAGCCAGATCACGCTGGAGGAGCTCACACAGATGGTGAGCCAGGCCTGCCCTCTTGCTCGCTGGCCAAGTCTGTCCTTCCCTGGCCTCCTGGCTCCCAGGATCCCCACCCCACGACCCCCTGATGGAGCTCAGTCACCCCCTGTATTGGTTTCCTAGAGCCGCCCTAGCAAAATACCCCAGACTGGGTGACTTAAAATAACAGAATTTTATTCTGTCATAGTTCTGGAGGCCAGAAGTCTGAAATTAAGGTGTCGCTGGGGCCATGCTCCATCCAAAGGTTCTAGGGGAGGATCCTTCTGGGCCTCTTCCGGCATCTGGTAGCCCTGGGCGTTGCTTGGCTTGTGGCAGTGAATCTCCCATCTCTGTCTCCATCGTCACATGGCCATCTCCCTGGGTGTCCCTGCGTCCTCTTCCCTCTGTGTATGTCTGTCCCTGTGTCCAAACTTCCCCGTCTTATAAAGACACCAGTCATACTGGATTAGGCCCACTCTTAATGACCTCATCTTACCTGAGCACATCTCTAAAGACCTTATTTCCAAATAAGGTCACAGTCACAGGTACCAGGGTTTAGGACTTCAGCATATCTTTTTTTGGGTGGTGGGGAATTCAACCGATAACACCACCACCTCCATTTTCTTCATCCTCTGTCTCCCATCCCTCCCCTGACCCCTCAACTCTCTCTGGTCACAGTGTCCCTGGGAGGAGGAGGGTAAGAAGTCAGGCCTTCGGTGGATGAGCTGCCCCTATGCGCTGGAGCTGTGCTAGAGTCTTAAAGACTCTTATCAATAGTGCTGCAAGTTTATATCATCATCCCCACCTTCCAGAGGAGGCAGCTGAGGCAGGGGTAGGGGAGCTTCCCAGCCCAGGTTATGCTAAGTGGCGGAGCTGGTGTTCACACTCAGAACTCATTGCACACGCCACACTGCCTCACCCAGAGGGGACAGGATGCAGTTGGCCACCTGCCTAGAAATGAGGGGACCCCGGGCAGAGCTCACGGTAGCGTTCCATGCGGTGGAAGGGGACGATTGTCTGTGTGCTTCCAGGGCCTGGCTGGGCCCACTTTTATTTCCAGGTTGATGACATGCCACCACGAGCCACCCCAGAGCCCCGGGCCTCTGCCATCCACCACTGCAGCCAAGGAAGCTCAAGGCCAACTCTGACCTCCCCGGAGGTGGAGACCGTGCGGGCCCCTCGGCCCCTGCTGGCTCACTTCTCAAACTGGCCGAGTGACATCATTCTGTCCCAAGTAGCCAGTGTGAGGACTTAGGCCTCTGGGTTCTGAGCCCACTGCTCTCCTCTTGCCCCTCTCCTGACTCCCGGAGCTGGTTCTCCCTGCTCGGGGGGTGGCTGAGGCCATCCATGGAACACTGGCACCCTGCCTGCACCTGGCCCCTGAGAGCAGCAAGCAGGGCTGGCACCCCAGGAAGCCGCATGTGCCCCCGCAGGGAAGCTCAGGGGAGCAGCTACACCCTGCTCTTGTTTCCCAGCAGGGGCCCGACTGGAATGTTTACCCCTCAAGAGCCTGAGGGCCTCTTGTTCCTTCATGAAGAGCTGAGGCTCTTCCAGAACAAAGCACTGCCCGCCACTGCCCCTGGCCCTGACCTGGTTCCCAGAGGCCAGAGGGCCTGCAAGGGGCACGTCCAGTGTGGAGGAGGCCCCACGGCCTCACCAGAGAGCAGAGAGCAGGAGGGCTTCCTGCTGTGATGGCTTTCCAAGCCTCTGCTGCCAGGCTCAGCCCTCGCCTGGCCACGCCAGGAGGAAGCAGGGGGAGCCGCCCCTCCTCCTTGCCCAGCACTCCTCCTGCTGGGCCTCTCCGCAGCGCTCAGTGCCCCCGGCCACTGGGCCACCCCACCCTGGCTCGCAGGCCGCTCCCCAGGCCCAGCCCGGCCCTTGGTCCTGACAGTTCAGCCATCCTGGGCCTTCAGGAGCGGGCTGAGCTCCCTGCCTGCTGCCCCTGCTTCAGAGGCTGGGGGCTCCTCCCCATGAGGATCCTGACCCTGCAACACGGTGTCCCAGGTGGCACCTGCTGCTCTCGTTCCCACGTCCCCGCTGCCTTCCTGAGAACTTGTCATCCCCTGTTGGCATCGTGTCCCTCACACCCAGGCTCCTGCATCTGGGCTTCTGCACAGAGCGTTCCTGGCCCGGGACGACTGTGTCAGGGGGGATGCATGGACCCTCACCACACACACACACACACCACACACCACACACCACACACCACACACACACCACACCACACACACACACACACACACCACACACACCACACACACACACACACAAACCCCACATGCACACCACACACACACCACGCACCACACACTACACACACACACCACACCACACACACACCACACACTACACACACACACCACACCACACACACACACCACACACACACCCCACACACACCACACCCACACACACACCACACCCACACACACCACACCCACACCCCACACACACCACACCACACACACACACACACACCACGCACACACCCCACACACACACACAAACCCCACACACACACCACGCACACCACACACACACCACACACACCACACACACACACCACACACCACACACCAGACACACACCACACACACACACCACACACAGACCACACACCACACACACACACCACACAACACGCACACGCACACCACACACACACACACCACACACACAAACCACACGCACACACCACGCATACCACACACACACACCACACACACACCACACACACACCACACACCACCACACCACACACACACACCACACACACACCACACACACACAAACCCCACACACACACCACACACAAACCCCGCACACACACCACACACACACCACACACCACACACACACACACACAAACCACACACACCACGCAGAGGCTGGAGTAGGAGCCCTTTCCTCGGCTTTCCCACACTCTGTCCCTGCTCTGGTCCTGTGACTGGAGCTCCTGAAGCCAGAGACGTGTTTTCTGGTCTTTCTGTCTCTGGTGTCTCACGAGGACCTGGCAGGGCAGTTCTGGATGACTGTTTGCCGAGAAGTGGGAGGGAGAGACTCCGTCCAGGAGCGGGGGCTTGTTCCCTTGATTCGGGGTCACCCCCACTTTCCCTGTGATCAGTGCAGCTTCCAGGGGCTCAGCCAGCTGGCCGGGCCCTCTGGGCAGGGTAGCTGGCCCCTCTCCTCCCACGCAGCCCAGCTGGCCCCAAGGGGGAGAACAGGGGCGTCCTTGGTCCTGACTCTTCCCAAGACTGCACAGTTGTCCCCTCCCCCTATTTTCTCTAGCTCCCTCCAGCCTCTCCCAGATCCAGCAGGCCTTTGTGCCCTGGGCCTCCTTCCAGAGGCCTTTGTGCCCTGGGCCGCTTCTTGTCTAATCCCTGCCATGGGGACACTGGCCCCCTAGCCAGTGCTTGCTGAGGATTTCCCCTGATCGGGGGGCTCAGGTAGTGGTCACCTTTAAAGGTGGTGTCCATGGTGGCCCTGGGGGCAGGGGCATGGTACCCAGGACTAAGGCAGACAGTTGTCTTCTGGGCACAGGACGGGGGCACTGTCCCAGGAGGTAACCACACCGGTGAGTTCTTCTCTGCTAATGAAATTTAAAAGGAAATTTTATGGGGAATTCCCTGGAGGTCCAGTGGTTAGGGCTACACGCTTTCACTGCCGAGGGCTCGGGTTCAATCCCAGTTGGGGAACTAAGATCCCACAAATCCTACAAGCTACACACCACGCAGCACAGCCAAAAAAAAAAAAAAAAAAAGAAATTTTATGGAGCCAGTTGTAGACCCAGACAGGACCTGAAGGGAGAGACAGATCACAGCCTGGAGTCAGATGGCCTGGGTTCCGGTCTCAGTCGGCCTGTTTCTGGCTGATTGCCTTGGGCTAGTCATTAATCGCTGGATGCCTCTGTTATCCATGCTCTGGGGGCAAGTGATGACCAAACGAGTGTCCCTGAAGCACAGCACAGGCCTGCGTGTGCACGCATACACACACACACACACACACACACGGCACGACAGACACTGGCTCCCAGCCCCCTCCGTCCCGTCCTCATCTCCCCTCGGCAGGTCTGCCCGTGGGGGGCCTCCCCAGTCACGCCCCACCCATCCACTCACCAGAATCGAGGTGGAGATGCCTTCCAAGAAGTGGCCAAAAAGCCAGAAGGTGTCCCTCATGGGCCTAACTGGGACCTTACTCCTCTCAGGCTGAAGGCGTGAAGGCCGAGCCCTTTGAAAACCACTCAGCCCTGGAGATCGCGGAGCAGCTGACCCTGTTGGACCACCTGGTCTTCAAGAAGATCCCTTATGAGTGAGTGGGTGCAGGTGCCAGACACCCCGCCCTTCCTCCTCGGGCACCGTCTTTGGCCGAATCCCCATCCCTGAAGCATGCGCAGTAGATTTCCAGAGCTGCATGGATTGATTCTCCACAGCCTGAAACAAAAATGCGTGTGCCGGCAGGGATGAGAGAGGACCCCTGTCCCCTTTCCTGTCCCCAAGTTCCGTCCTTACCTACCAGCTACATGCACGTGCCCGCACGCGCACACACACACACACTTTTCCAGAAGCATCTCTAATTCGGCGCTCCTTTCCTGGAGGTCTAGAAAAGGAGTATGTGTTCACGTGTGTGCACACATGTACATGTGAGCAAATGTGCACACACGCATGAGTGTGTCGGTGTGTATGCATGTGCAGGAGCAGACTCTGGGGGGATACTCTGGACTTTGAAGCAGCCCGAAGGCCTGGTTGTTACCTGCTCTGGCCTGTAGTCAATCACCCCCAGGTGTTCGTCGTAACTATACCACCTACATAATTTTGTACCACCCTTTATTTGCCTAACGATACACCAAAATGATATCATTGTAAAGACACCCTTTTTAATAAGTGCACAGTATTCCCCAGCAGTGCACTAAGCCGTGGGCTTGTTTCCAGTTTTCACTTTTATATTTAAAGCTGTGGTAAACCTCCTTGTAACTAAATATGTCTCTGAATTTCTGACAATTGTCCTAGAATAGTTTCCTGAAATTGGGATCACCGCTTCTGAGGTTATGAATCACTGTAGGACTTTTGATCTCTGCTTTCCAGAAAGGCAGCCCCACCTGGCACACACAGAGGCCCCCACTGACTGGGGCACTACCTCACCTAGACAGAGAGTGTCAGCATTTTAGAAACCTGCCGCATCTCCTGCATGTACAGACAGCAGTTATTTCTGACAGTAGTTATCGCTCCCTCCTGCCCATGGAACTCTGTCCAGGTCACTATCAAATAAGGAGATTCTCCTGGAGGCCTGGATGGTCTGTGGTCCCATGAGGTCACCATTACCAGAACACGCTGCTAGCTTGGCTTGCAAGCTCCTTTATACTTCCACCTGGCCCTTTTTTGTGGCCTTCTGTCCTCCCTGTTCTACAGACCAGCTTCTGCAAGGTGACTTTAAAACGGGAGTTCTCCCATTCAGAAACAAGATCCAAAACAAGATCTGATGTGCCCATCGCACCATATCTCATTTCAGCCTCACGATAACCCTGTAAGAAAAGTATTGTCACTATTCCCGTTTCACAGATGAGGAAACTGAGGCCCCGAGATATCAAGGGCTTACCCGAAGCCACACAGCTGGTACGAGACAGAGCTAGACCTGACCCCAGGGTCCCTTCCTCTTGAGGGCTCTGCAGAAAGTTACTCCCCAGAAATGACAACTTCAAAAAGCAGAGAACTCAAAGCAAAGAAATCAGCAAGGCAAACCTAACCTCATCCACCCTGGGTTTCTCCCTTACTTCCTACAGGGAGTTCTTCGGACAAGGATGGATGAAACTGGAAAAGAATGAAAGGACCCCTTATATCATGAAAACCACTAAGCATTTCAATGATGTGAGTATGGGGGTGGGGGAGCGTGTACAGTGCCTTTCTCTGCAGGTTTCTCTTCAGTGAGACCCTCTGAACGGGCTGTACACCTGGCTAAAACCAGACCACCTGGGTCCTCTCCAGCTCTGTGATTCATGAGCATGATAATTTCATTTAAAGCTCACGCCCATCCTAAAAGATGGGGGCTGTTATCCCACTTTAGATACAAAGAAACCGAGACTCTGAAGGGCAGATGCCTGAGGTCTCCTGACCAGTGTCTGGTAGCTTGTGGCCTTCCTCTGCTGTACAGCCACAGCCAGAAGGAACAAATCTCTCCTGGCAACTTTCCCACATTTGCCCAAGCTCCAACCCCTGCAACCGCAGGGACCCGTCCACCCCCAGCCTTGTGACAGCCTTGAGGGCATTTGCACTCGGCATCTTCGTTCCTCTGTTGATGAATTTAACCATCAACACAAGAGCTTTTGACGGCCGGAAGTGGAGGCACGTGAGTCCACTTGTCCTGACCGCCTGGTCAAGGCCGCATCATGTCAAGCACAGCCAGGGGTGGACCCTCATCCTGGGAAGGTCCTTGGCAGCCAGGAGGAAACAAGGAGGACCCAGGTATTGCAGCTCAGGGGAGGAGCCCGACAGGGAACACAGCCGCAGAGTGGAGAGCAGGATGTATAGCAGGAGAGAGGAAGCGATGGATGTGGGCGAGGCCCCAGGAAACACACACAAGGCCTGAGTCGGATGACGCCTGACCCACAAGTCCAACCACAGCACCAGGCAGCAAAAAAAGTCCCTCTCCGGGGACTTCCCTGGCGGTCCAGTGGTTAGGACTCCACGCTTCCAATGCAGGGGGCGTGGGTTCCATCCCCAGTCGGGGAGCTAAGATCCCACATGCTGCACGGCGCGGCCAAAAAAAGAAAGTCCCTCCCTCTCCCCCCCTCCCCCCCCTCCCCCAGTGTGTGCCCAGGACTCACATAAGTAAAAGGTGAGAATATGAAGTGAGCATTTATTGAATGTTGACCATGTGCCAAGCACTATGCCAAGGGTTTCGTAAGCATCACCTCATTTAATCCTGTTATTCTCATTTTTGTCTAATTCTCTGTTATGGATGAAGAAACCGAGGCTCAAGGAAGTTAAATTTCACCCCCAGTCATCAGCAGGAGAGCCTGCTTTGAACCCACACAATCCACCTCCAGAGGGCTACCCTCATCGCTACCTGGCATTTGGCCATCACTGTTAAGATCCACCTTTCTTTGTTTTCAGGTACACAGCATGTGTACCTCTTTGAAGGTGATATTCATGGCCTGAAACTCTGTTTCTTAATCTCTCCCTAACACAGGGTTTGGTTTTGTTTTGTCTTTGCTGTTTCCCAGTCCTGTTGTCTTTAATTCTTTATCTTATTGATTGGTACTGGCTAGGATCTCCAGTATCAGGGCTAGAACTAGGGTAAATTGAACGAGGTGCTCAGGGGGCAAAATTTAAGGGACTGTTCACCCTAGGGTGCATGCACTTGCACGCTGGGTGCCTCTAGACCTGGCCCTTTATGACAGTGTTCAACAGAAATGGTGATAGTGAATCTTGTTCTTGGTTTTAAAGAGAATGCTTCTAATATTTCTCTGCTTAAGATAATGTTTGTTTCTTTATCAAGTTAAAGAAATTCTTTTTCTTATTCCTTGTTTGCTAATAATGGTTTTTACTATAAATGAATACTGCATTTTATCAAAATTTTTTCTGCATCTATTGAGATGGTCGTATGGTTTTTCTCCTTTAAATCTGTTGATGTGATGAATGACAGTTACAGATTTTTCTCTAATATTCAACCATCCTTGTGTTCCATGGACAAATCTAAAATATTCATGTTATATTAAACAAAAGGATGTGTAATTTTTCCTTCTTGTATTTTCTGTATCTGGTTTTGGTATCAAGATTGTACTGGCAAAAAAAAAAAAAAAAGATTGTACTGGCTTCATAGAATAAATTGGCAGGTATTCCTTTTTTCTCCCTTCTCTGGAAGATTTGACTACTCTATTCCTTTAAAAAAGTTATTAACATATGTAAAACTGTTTTGAATTCAGTGTTTTCTTTATGGAAAAAAATACTACTTCAATTTAATTAAGGCTTATAATATGTGTGCTATTTTGTACTACCATTCCTCCCTGATTCTCTTCAGTAGTTTTCCCTTCTTAAATAGTTTTATAATTCATTCTTCTTTATATACATCCTTTAGAAATTTTTCTAAAGAAGAATATTTCTGGGTGGTAAAGCCCTACAATTTATATTCATCGGTAACTGTCCTTTAATCACCTTTATTTTTTTAATAACAAGTTGTGTTTTTTGTACTTTTTATTTTTAAATAATTATTGATTCACAGGAAATTGCAAAGAAATGTACAGGGAGGTCCAGTATTTCCTGCTGCCCCAGTTCCTTGCGGTTGTAGCTCCCTGATGTTTTGGCCCCAGCTTCCTACCCCCTGGCTGCTCCAGGTCCAGTCCACATTTAGTTTGTTTGTTTGTATGTGATTGTTTGCTGTACAGGGGTAGAGTAGTCCTTGGATATGTGAGACCAGGGATGCCCCAAAGTGTGTGTCCTATCCAAGCTTTAGTGGTATGGTGGGAGTTTCCCTCAGAGCTTGACTCTTCTAACTCTCTGTTCTTCCGGATAAACTTCAGAATTACTTTGTCAAGTTTTCAAGGTAACTCCCATTGCATGTTTTATTGGATTGCATTAAACTTGTATATTAGTTTTGAAAAAAGACATATTTACATTTCCATTTTGGAATCTAATCTTTTTCTTCATTAATCAATTCTTTTATTACCTTTGGTAATAAAAGGTATTTTTATTTATGTTTCATGTAGCATCCTACATAGTTCTCATTATAGGTCCCAGGTAATTTACAGATTCCCACTGGTATTTTGAAGATGGTATCTTTTTCATTGTATTTTCTAATTGGTATTGCTAATATATTTTTAAAAATTATTTTTGTATATGAGTCTTTAACCAGCTACCCTAATGAGCTCTGTTGGTTGTTCTGGCAGTTTTCCAATTCATTCTTCCAGGAATTTTCAAACAGACAATCATTTAATCTGCAAATAATGGTGATTTATCATCTTTACAATACTTACTCCTTTTACTTTTTTCTTATCTTATTGCATGGGCTTAAAGATCAGTAACTTGATTGCTTCAGAAATCATCCGCAATGAGGACATCAATGCGAGGGTGAGCGCCATCGAGAAGTGGGTGGCCGTGGCTGACATATGCCGATGCTTACACAACTACAATGCTGTTCTGGAGATCACCTCATCCATGAACCGGAGCGCAATCTTCCGGCTGAAAAAGACGTGGCTCAAAGTCTCTAAGCAGGTGTGGGCAGGAAGCCAGCTTGGCCTGATGGTCTGGGCTGGGGCTGGGGTGGAGAGACCAGAGGGCCACCATCCATAGGTGGATGAAGGACAGGGTGAGGGCCAGTACTCCCAGGTAAAACAGAGAACCTCTTCTCCTATTTCACCTGGGACCAGATGTCAGGCCAACGGATGTGGCACTAGGACCTTGTGGGACTTTACTTCCCACTTTAATAATCAATACACCAGAGTGGGATATAGGACAGTGATTATTGGTCCCAACACTCTTTTCCTTGAGTCGGGACAAAAGAGTGGTGACTTCTTGGGGATCTCAGTCCAGATCTGCAGGTTACCGAGATGGTGGCCAGATGATCCTGCAAGTCCTTTCCTCAGATGTTGATTTCACCAGCCCTTCTGGCCCCCAGAGAGTTAACTTGTCCCTGTTACCCATTAGATAGTATGTGATCTTAAATATGGGCTTGATCTTTATTCACTCAGAACCTGATTCTGAAAAACCATAAGGTGGAATCTTCCTCAGGAATAAAGCTCCTTGCCCTGGGGTCATGAGGAGGCAGCTCTCCTGAAAGGAGGGCACAACGGGACACTTAGGCCACCTCCTTTCTGGGTGCACTGGATGTCCCAGCCCCAGCCTGCATGTTGGCAGAAAGCTGGACAGTCACCACCAAGGGACAGGGTAAACCTCCAAAGGCACCAGTAACTTGGTTATCGTGTCTCTGGTCCTACAGCCAGGTGGGCTGTGTGGGGCCCAGGGTCTCCAAGGGGCCTGTCCCATCTGGACCATTCTGGACTTACCCCCCTCATAGTTCTGTTTCTCCCCTGCTCCTCACTACTCTCCTCATGCCAATGGCAGGGCATGATTCTACTCCCCAGGCAGGCAGCAGGTCCATAAATCCCTCCTACTTAGATAAGCAGCCAATCTCAGAACAACCCTGGGACATCTCTGCTGCCCTTCTGCTGCCAGCCAATCACTGCAGCTCCAGATTACAGCAGGACTGCAAAGGACCCCTTCCATCCAATGAGGCTGGGCCTCTTGCTTAGCACACAGAGATGCCAGGGTCAGGACGAAAACCAGAAGATGTCTCTCTTGTGAGCGGGCTTCTAGAAAGAACAGAGGCTGGAAGTGCGGGAGCTCAGGTGAGCAGGCACATCTGGCCACATGTGGCACACAGTGTCATGAACTCCTGAAGGCAGGGGTTGAGCAAGGCTGCTACAGAACCTCTAAGTCATCTAGGCTGATCGGCCTGTCGAGGTTCAGACATGGCTATGGGCAGAGTCTGAGGGACCCATTTCAGGTCAGCATCTTTCTTCTCCTGCCCTATTCCTTCAGAATGATGTCATCTTTTCTAGAAGCCCGCAGACCAGGCTCCATCTTCCTACCCCATTTCTGGGGGTGTGGGAATTTCTTGGCTTCATTCCCCAGCATTACCCTTGTCATAGAGTTGGGAGGGAACTGCCTTGACCATCCTGAAGTCTTCCCTTCTCTTAGGAGAGTGCAAATGGAGGGCAATTAGAGGTCAAGGTGTGTGACCTGGCCTGCCTTCCAGGATGTCATTCAAGACCTAGGGCCAGCCAGCCTGGTCCAAAAATCAAAGATGCCTCTGAAAGCACATCTAGGCCTGCACCTTCTATGGCAGACTGGACCCCACTGGCTTCTCCCAGCCCTTCAGTTTGTGCTATAGTTGTCTGTCTGCATAGCGCCCGGCTCCAAGAGCTTCTGGGTAGCCATGGCCGTGGCCTGGTCAACACCAACCAGGAACAGTTCGCTGTCCCTCTGCAGGTATCCCATAGGCCAAGATGGCCACATTTCTTAGACCAACCTGAAATGTAGCCTCAGCAGCTAGTTTTTTTTTTTATCATTCCCTTAAATGTGCCGGCCCAAAGCAGAAAAGCCTGTGTCGAAGTCCAGTCTAGCCTTGGCAAGAGTCAGGGAGTCAGAATTAGTTTGGGATGTCCGGTCCCTCCCCTTTCTTCTTCCAACCTCTCTTCCCATCCTCTTTGAAAATAAAACTTCCCCTCAGGAAAGGATCAGATTATGCATCTCCAGAGGATGATGCAGATGACTAATGCAGTTATGTGTGTTTCCTCTCCCTGGAATGGTTGGATTTCAGTAGAGACATAAGCCTCTCTTTGACTAACAATAGTTTTTGGCTTCTTTGGAAGGAGCAGCCTTGGCCATCCAGAAGTCTTGTTTGGTGAACAGGAAAGGATGGTATTTAAGATGCCATATATGATCATCTTTCTTCCTGACACTATTTCCAAGGCAGGCTCCTTGCTTGGTCTCTGGTTTCAGAGACACATTCCAAGTGCCCCCATATTTTGGCCCACTGGTGTCCATACTCCAGCAGAGATGCCCAAGGCCCCTTGGGGGGCCTGCTATCCCAGTGAGCCTCAAAGGATGGAAGCTCCTGGCATGGCCAGAAGATGCTTGAGCTGCTTCAAGTCAGAACACACTTTCTGAGCAGCAGCTGGGAAAATCCAGTGGCCTCCCAGGATACAAATCTCCTTCCTGGACCGAGAGGAACAACCCGAAGAGGAGCAGACACACACCTCAAGTAAGCACACAGGTGTGGAAGAAATCAAAGTGTGCCCAGCTCAGAGCCACAAATTGGCCCCAAGTGTATGCAAAAACCCCACCCACCAGAATATCCTGTGTACATTGTCATGGTCTCTAAGCGTGGTGATACTTCACCTCGAGCTATGTGGCTGTGTAGCTTCTACGTCACCCACAATTCTGGACTGTCTGAACAAGTATTGCCCTTGTCCAGGAACACCTGGACCTACCCTCCCATTTTCCAGATACAAAAGTCAAAACCTAGCAAAGTGAGTGGAGTGGTAACTTGCCCACGGGCATGCTGAGGGTGGGCGATAGAGCCCGCTGAGGGCTCTGGACACTCAGACCCCACATCTGGCCTCAAGCTGCAGCATCTTATGTCTCTGGAGGTGGAGGGGAAAGAAGAGGATGCAAGAGCACAGCTCTGGAAAGAGATTAAGTGCAGGAGGGCAGCTGAGAGCCTGGGGTTGGAGGTTGGCCCGGGCATCTGAGAAGGGTCATCTCAGGTGAAAGCAGAATCATCTGCCCTTGGCTTGGTGGGGCTTGTTCCATCCTGGCCTGCGGCTCTTTCACCAGATCCAGAATAAATTTTTGCTTTGAGCAGGGTCGGTCCAAACTAGGCGACAAGACTTCGGATTGATAGGACGGACCTAGCAGATCGGTGTGCTCTGCCATCCTTTCTCCTTGAAGAGTACACAATGACCTCTTCTTCCATCAGAAGGAAGATTTAGCTTGTTATTTTCTGCAGGCAGGTTTCTCAGATAAAAATTAGACCCAAAGATCAGGGGTGTAGTTGGCCTCTGTGGCCAGTGTCCCCTCCAGGCTGACTAGCCCCTCTAGTAATAAGATGCACGGCTGGTCTCCGGTCCTGTTTCTCAACTACGTTCTGGATTCTGAGGATTAGAGCTGCAAAGGCGGTCACTAGTCATCTCACCGTTTTATGAATGAGGGTGCTGAGGACCTCAGAGGTGAAGGGGTTTCCCCAGGTCATGCAGGAGAAGAAGGACCCAGGACACGCTCTGTGGCACACCCCTGGTCCCTTAAGACAAACTCCAGACACCCAAGTTGCTCCGGCCTGATATGTGGGCAGGGCCTGGCCTGGCCATTTGGCAGATGGGACCCTTTGCTGCAGGGTTTCCTCTTCTCCATCAAAGTCTTTTCTCCTTTGATGATCAGTTCATCTGCCATCTTTTTTTCTTGATTCTTAAATTTGGGTGGTGCTCCTGATATATCAAAGTGAAGGTATGAGAAGATGGTCACATCCTTTGGGTACAGTCACGAGAAAGATCATGATGATGAAACATCGGCCATACCCTGTACTGGGCCCAGCTCCTTGGAGTTACCCTGGCCAAGTCCTTCCCAACCACCCAGGTCTCAGGACCCTGACACTTGGACCCTCCTGACCCTATTCCCATGTTTCTGAAAGATGTATGAACACGGGCAAGCAAAACAAAGATCCATGTCTGCCTCCTCAGGAGTTCAGGGTCAAGTCCCCAGACCCAGGAAGTCCCCAAATCCCCGTGCCCTATCTTGAGGAGGCAAAGCGAAGCCCTGGAGTGTGGGCCAGAGTCACGGGCCTTGATGTGTGCTATGTGCTAGTAAATACTTCTAATTCCTTCTAGACAAAAGCTTTGATTGATAAGCTCCAAAAGCTTGTGTCGTCAGAGGGCAGATTTAAGAATCTGAGAGAAGCTCTGAAAAAGTAAGTGTGTGTCATTTTGTCACCATTATTTTTTAAGTTGTAGAACCACACTGCAGAGGCATTCACGTGCCACCACTGGCTGGAGCAGGAGGTCTGTCTGTCTGTCTGTCCATCTGTCTACCCACAAGACCGACCCCTACACATCCCAGACCCCCAGGGCAGGTCAGCTTTGTCCTCCATCATCTACCAGAGAAATTCCAAGGTGTCAGGGCATTTCCCAGGAGAGGCACAGGAATAGTCTTGAGACGTGCAGTAGCTGTGATGATGATAATAGTGGTGCCGGATTCCTTGATTCCAAAATGCACATTTTATTTTACATTTTACCATTTCTGACATCAGGATACATCTCACAGTCAGTGTGTTTATTTTGTATGATTGTGTTTCCTTTTTGTACTGGATAATTAGTCATCAAGACAAGAGTGCATTTTACACACAATGGCATCTTGGAATCAAAGAAATACGGTTTTACCAGTAATTTACACCTTACAGTTTGCAAAGTTTGTGCCCTGCCTGGCCATGGTGTGTGCAGCCCCATTAACACTGCCTGTGAGGTGGGCCTTCTCAGCCTCGGCCCTCCTGTCCTTTAGAGCAGGATTTTTTTTTTTTTTTTGCCACACCACGTGGCCTGTGGGATCTTAGTTCCCCGACCAGGGATCAGGCCTGTGCCCCCTGCAGTGAAAGTGCAGAGTCTTAACCACTGGACCACCAGGGAGGTCCCTAGACCAGGACAGTTTTTGTCGTGGGGACTGTCCTGTGCATAGAAGGATGTTTAGCAACATCCCTGGCCTCTACCCATGAAACGCCAGTGTCCGCCCCGCCCCCCCCAGTTATGACAACCGAGAAGGTCTCCAGACATGGCCAGATATCCTCAGGGAGGCAGAATCGCCCCCGTTGAGAACCACTGTTGTGAGACAGATTCTCCCATGGTGTTTCTCCAGACAAGGACGCTGAGGAGCTAGTGGCTGGCCCAAGGATTTGGGGCCGTGGTGACAGAGCCGGGCCTCGGCCCAGGCTGGCCTCCCAGGCCAGTGCTCTGTGGTTTGCCCGAGGTTACCTCCCATGAGGGTCCAGGCCAGCTCTCCCAGGGCAGCGGTGACTCGGCCCGTTGGTACACGCTGTGGCCACGTACGCACGTGAAATGGGGATTTGCTCACTCTGGCTAGATGCGCACTTGGGGTTCCTCCACTAGTCTCTGCCCCTGTGTTCCCCTCGGGCACTTGAACGTGTGCCCCGTTGGGCTGGCTACTCGCTGGACTTTGGAGAGACCCTGGGAGACCCCTAGGGTCCCGGCTCCTTATAGAGCCCAGGAATGCCTTTCCTCCCTTCCACGAGGGATCACGTGATCACTGCCAGTACAAGGCCACTGAAGTCCGCGACCACCCAGCACCTCCAGCCTCGCTGGTGGCTCTGACACACCACACACCCGCCCTGCCAGCCTCGTCTGCCTTTCTCGTTTTCTTCCTGCCGTACCTGGTCTGTCCCTTGTGCCGGCTCCGTGTGCCATTGCCTTGACCATCTCCACTTTATTTGTGTCCTCAGACAGATGTTCCACCCATCTGTGCTGTCCGGCCGTCTCTCCTCCGCCTGGGCTCCGCGGAGCCCCCGTGGACGGTGCTTGTGGGGAGCTGCCCCCCCGTGCATTCACCAACCTGTCCATCCGCCCGCAGCGTGCTGCCCCATCAGCCTCCTTCACATGGCTTCCTCGCCCACCGCCGCCGCTGCCTCCGCTGCGTCCGTGGTCCCCCATTCTGTCCGAGTCCCCATCCTGACTGTCTTCCCTCTTTCAGGTTACCCGTGGGCCTATGTAAGTGCCTCTCCCAGACACCTCTGCTCCCTGCCCCACGGGGCGGAGGTGGCCTTCAGGCATCTGGGCGCTAAGACCTTTATGCAAACCAGGTTCCTGCCTTATGGAGATATAGGCCAAGCCAGGCAGGGGAAGGACAGATTGGGACAAACGTTTCTGCACTCTTTCTTCGGAGGCACTAAGGTTTATACTTAGAGCGGTGTTGTGTTAGGGTTTGGGGGTCGTCTCACCAGGCAGGGGACGGGCCGGAGGCAGTAGAGTGAGGTGGTGGGCACAGCTGGTGACCCACCCAGACAAGGAGCCCATGACGGACCCCACCGTGTAGGTCCTCAGACCCATTCTGATGTCCTGGGCATCCTTTTTCGCCTGTCATTATATCATTCAGCCTTGTGCCAGCACCTGGGCTAGCACGTGACCTTTTCCCTTTACCCCCAAATCCTCCCTCCCGTCCCCGGCCACTCTCTTAAATATCCCCTGGCCCACCTACAATGCTTCAGTCCCCTGCCCGGGCGCTCCCAGATGGACGTTATCTCCCCTTCTCATTCCCCAAACCACACCCTGGTCCAACCCATGAGACTGTCCCCTCCTCTCAGCCGCCCAGAGACCAGAACCTTCCCACAGCTCCAGCCAACAACATTTGGCTGAGGGCTAACTACGTTCGGCAGAAAAATGTGGTCACCAGCTCTTTGGGGGCCAGTTCCAGTTTTGCCCGTCCATCTACTCTGATGGGCTCACCTGCACCTTTGTCTTTAGCTTGAATAGGATGCCCACGGAAGGAACGCAGGGACCAGGCTCTCACTGTTAGCTGCTGCCATGAAAGCCCTTCCCCTCTGTTCCCGTCAGTGGAGGATGGGAACAGCTCTGGAGGGGCGAGTCTGCTAGCGGACCAGCAGGTCACCCCGCAACCACCTCCAAAGGGGGGGACATCCATCTATCTACGTGGATATGATGGATCCAGAGTCCTGGAGTTCCAGAGTCTCAGGGGCTCCGACAAGACCAAATACCCGTTTCCATCTTTATTTTCTGTCTGTGGCCACAGAGCAAAGCCCAGTCTCTTGCTAATGAGACAACAGAGCAGGGAGCATCCAGGAGGCAGAAAGCAAGACTGAACCCCGAGCCCCACCCACACTGCCAACACATTGCCAAAAAAAAAAAAAAAAAAAAAAAAAATTTTTTTTTTCCCATAACCTGCGTACCTGATTTCCCTGCACCCCATGTCAGAACTGAGACCTGTAAGGGAGAGCAGCCCATCCCACGGCTGGGGCGGGGTGGAGGAGAGGGCTGACCCGTGCTGTCACCGCCCGTTTCCTGGGGTCTGGTGGAGTGCCCCTGGGGCAGCTGCATCTCGCTTTCAGTTGCCGGTGACAGTTAATTTCTTTCATCCCCCTTGACATCAGCAGGAATTTCTTGGTAGAAACATCAAGTGCGGGGGCCCCAAACAACCACAGACAAGATCCAGATGCCAGGTGTCACCACGTCTAGGCGCTGCCCAGAACACCAGGAGCACAGCTTTTAGGATGGGGGATGGGGCACTTTTCTTTCTGCTCCCTGAAACGTCAGACGTAGGCATGGCAGGGCTCTGCCGAAAGAGGAAGCCCCCCCTCATTTCAGCCTTGTTGGCCCCGCCCTGATCCAGGGCAAGGCTGGATCCCTCCTGACAGGGGCCAGATGACCACATGGAAAGTTCAGAGCTAGCCATAGGTTGGGTGTTTTGCCTACACGAAGCCCCTACCATGCTCCCCTGCTCGCTCAGATGCTCAGCATGGTCTGTCTCCACGCAGTGGTGCCCTTTGTGGGCCCTCCACCAGCCCTGTGTACCCCACACCTGT
Source organism: Eschrichtius robustus (assembly GCF_028021215.1). Lineage (NCBI taxonomy): Eukaryota > Metazoa > Chordata > Mammalia > Artiodactyla > Eschrichtiidae > Eschrichtius > Eschrichtius robustus. Next base: position 168,345,639 of record NC_090824.1, read on the forward strand.
CCCCACCGCCCCCTACACGGGCCACTCCGACAGCCCCATGTATTTACCTACGTGGCTCTGGATTTTGGTTGGTTGGGTGTGCGTGTGTGTGTGTACATGACTGAATTAAGGGTGGTGTTCCCTGGACACCTCACCGTGAAGGTAGCAAACAGGAACAGAGTTTGGTGCTGGGGCTGGCAGTGCTACTCGCAGTGACTAAATTGCCCATCCATCACCTTTCCACAACTGGATCAGAAACCCCAGTAAATACCTCAGGGAGATCCACCTCAGTGACCAGAGGACTCCCAGACTTTTTTCACTGGTCTGGGTGGTCAGAGGCCCTGTGAGGCATCCAGAAACACCCTGCGTCCTTCAGTCATTCACAGGCAGCGAGCAGCACCCGGCCTCCCCTTCTGCCTCTATCTGAGATAAGAGGTCCTTCGAGCTCTGCAGGCTACCTGGTTCCCATCAAGGGCAGGGGGAGTGCAGCGCCCCCCAGAACCTGCCGGTCAGCACACTGCCTCGGCCCTCCAGCTCCAGAGCAGCTGCTCAGACCTTTGAACTCTTTCTCCGTCAGATCCACCAGCCTGTGCTCCAGACTTGGAGTTTGACGGAAAGGAAATGCAAAGCCAGGCATGTAGCAATCATGGACTATACTGGCCAGAAGGACCCAGAGAGGTCTGCCAGTGACCAGTAGGATTCTTGCTTTTTTTTCTTTTTCACATCTCACAGTAAAAAAAAAAAAAAAAATTACCTTTGACAGTGTGACCCTATATACAAATGCATATATGCATAACAGGAACAAAAATTTCACAAAGCAATTTTAGTCCATGCAATGAACCCAGATATCCTCTATTCTCTTTTTTTTAATTTTTAAAAAAATCTGGTCAACACTCACCAAATTGGTCTTAACACCCATGACAGGGTCAAGACCGACAGTTCAAAAAACATTTCTCCTGCTCACTGTTTCCCAAACTCCAAGCATCCACCTCCTTCAAGACTTTGCCATACCCATGTGTCAGCTATATTTGCATTTACTTAATGGTCTCCTTTAAAGTAACTCACTATTTCCCAGAAATACATTTAAATAAGAAGGAAAACTCTATATCATGACAGCAAATGGGAAACCAGAGTATTTGCCATAAATACACAAGGTTACCATAAAAAAATAAATACAGTGAAATCAAAATAATATTATGAAATTCTGGCCAGATCCTGGTGTTTCCTGAGTGAGGCCTGTTACTATTTGTTCAAAAAGAAAAAAAGAGGAAAATGGCACTTGTTAGAAAGTGTCAAAGCTATGCTGTCACCAAATGAGCTCTCTCCTTGAGCAGTGGGGGGGGGGGGGAGGGGGGAGTGAAAATCTAATGTTTCTTATCATATGAATCAATTTATTTAAACAGTGTCTGGGCATCACCTAAAATCAACTCTCAAATCACCTAAAATTGTCTTAGCTAACACCAGTTCTCTGGTACGAGGGGAACCTGAGGACCAGAGAGGGAAAGAATTGACCTAGGGTCACACAGCAAGCAGGCAAGGGACAGAGGCCAGGTTTCTGTTCTTGCTCTACCATCCTCCCTGCCTCCCCTTCCTCTGGAGTGGCAGGACTGCCACAGGAGACAAAGGTGAGATGGGCTAGAAAGGAGGGTCCCTGTACCTGTGTGCTGAGCTGAGAGGAGGCTGCAGAGCACTGTGTGAGGAGTCCCCTGGGCGAACTATCTGGAGCTCTGCCAGAGTAGAGTGACCACTGGACCCATCACAGAATCACCCCCTTAACCTAGCACCCCACCCAGAGGCACCAGAACAAGTTGTGCAGGAACAGTAACATGAGCCCCTGCTTCAGAGCCACAGATCAGAGAGGTCCGGCCCATACTGCTGAGTGCCATCCCCATGAAAGCCATCCCCCAGGAGCCTCCGATCGTGGGAGCCGTCTCACCCAACCCCCCTACCCAGAAGCCAAATCCAAGGTGGTGATCTCAGAGGGCAAGGGTTTCCTGCGCTGGCAGCCCAGTGCTTGGGTGGGCAGAGATCCAAATGGGGAAGAAGTAAAGGCAGAGAAGTCTTGGGGAAAGAAAGAGACAAGGGGCTGGGTTGGGTGGCTGGTGGTGACTGGCAGGAATGGGCATGGTGCTGTGAAGCCCCCCAGGATGTGATTCTAGGGCGGGATTGGGATGGAGAGTTTCAGTGGAGAGACAGAAAGGAAAGGCGAGCTGGGAGGGGGCTGGCGGCCAAGCCCCAGGGCTCCATCCGGGAGGGAGAGCGGAGAGGTAGAGGAAGGCCTTCTGGCTTGGGGTGGGAGGGGTGATTGATTGAGACACCCCAGGCCCCAGCAGGCACCATGTCACCCCCACCACCCCGGAGGACTGACCCTCACACCCAGCTGGCAATCCGAGCACCAAGAGCTACTATTATTCTTGGCGAATAGAAATCCCTTTCCCTCCAGCAAAGTGAGAGATGCATGCGGGGTGTTCTGTTCTTGGTAGAGGCTCGAGTTTTTAAGTGAAAAACTTCTGTTAACGCCATTTGCTTCAAAGTTGTGACCCACCCTGTGTCCCTTACCTGGGGATGTACCTCACTGACCTGGCCTTCATCGAAGAGGGGACGCCCAACTACACGGAGGACGGCCTGGTCAACTTCTCCAAGATGAGAATGGTGCGTTCCCCACAGCAGAGCGGGGAAGGGGTGGGGGGAACATCAAAACCCAGACCCAAGCCCCAGGCTCACCCAAGCTGTGCCCGACAGTCCTGGCTGACTGGACGCGGCACACGCCCTGCGGAGCCTGAACCCAGCTTCTCCAGTAAGAATAGTCACTTCCTCAAACGAGCAGCTCGCATCTGGCAGGCCCTGAGCCAGCTCTACCTGCATCTCCTCCTTCAATGCCCGCAGTCTGAGGGGTGGGTGGTCTTATTATTCTCCACCTTACAGGTGAGCAGGCTGAGGCTTGGAGTAATCAATCACCAGCCCAAGGTCACCCCTAAGGAAAAGGCAGAGCCGGGTCTGGGGCCCAAGTCTGTCTGACTCCAAAGCCTGCCCCTTTATTCGCGCCCCATCCATTGTTGTTCAGATAAGCACTTGTGTTATGTGGCCGCAGCAAAATCATTTCTGCAGCACCTCCTAAGCAAGTAGGTTTCCAATTTCCCCAGAGGAGTCTAGGCCCTGGGAGGGGAGATGAGGATCCTTCCAGCAGGGTGCCTGCTTTCCAGCCAAACTTCTCGTCTTCTCACTCCAACTAGAGAGCCTCTATTTGTATCGGTTCTGTGTCATGGGGTTCCTCCTGAGATTTTGTTTAATAGGTAAGGTTTCTCTGTCAAAGGCAAGTTGGCAGCACCGACCTGGGAACAGGATGGGGGAGCCCCTTTGTGTGGTCTTGCACATGGTGGGCACGTAGAAAGTGGCAGAGGCCTTTAGCTATTGCTGGAATTGATGGGGGCTGTTTTAGGATGTTGGATAAGCCAGCACCACTGATCAAATGATATGTTTTTCTCTCAATCACATAGTATAATTAACCTATAGATTCTTTTTTTTTTTAGCAACAAAAATCACTCATTTATTTTCATCACTCAGAGAATATGATTGGTAATTTTCTTTTACTGTATTATCTCTGAGTCTTTAAAACAATTCTTTCTTCATCATCTATCATGTGATCCTACTAAATATACCTTTTACCTTTCAGAATATGCATCTTTTTTATTGAAGTATAGTTCATTTACAATATTGTGATAGTTTCAGGTATATGACATAGTAATTCAGTATTTTTATAGATTATGTGACTGGATAAAGAAGATGTGGTATATACAAACACATACACACACACACACACACACACACACACACGGAGAAAGAGGAATGTTATTCAGCCATAAAAAAGAAGGAAATTCTAGGAGGTACAAACTATTGGTTTGGCCAAAAAGTTCGTTCGGTTACTGAATACATTGTTCAATAAAGTTCTTGGTAAAAATGAAAAATGTGTCTTTACTTGAAACCGAATGAACTTTTTTGCCAACCCAATATTATGTGTAAAATAAGCTACAAGGTTATGTTGTACAACACGGGGAATATAGCCAATATTTTATAATAGCTATAAGTGGAGTTTAACCTTCAAAAATTGTGAATCACTACATTGTGCACCTGTAACTTATATAATATTGTACATCAACTATAGTTCAATAAATAAATAAATTGCATGAAATTCTGCCATCTGCAACAATGTGGATGGACCTAGAGGGTATTATGCTTAGTGAAATAAGTCAGAGAAGGACAAATACTCTATGTTATAACTTATACTCTATGTTATAACTTAAAGAAACTCATGCTGCCTCAGTGGGGTCTCCTAGGAGGTGAATTAAGAGACTGACTGCAGACATGGCTGTTGATGCCCCTTCTGTTCTGTGGCATGAGGGGGGGAGGGGTCGGGGGAGGGGGTACTAAGAGAAAGCTGTCTTCTAAACCCCTCCTTCCTTCCTGCAGATATCCCATATCATCCGAGAGATTCGCCAGTTTCAACAAACTGCCTACAAAATAGAGCACCAAGCAAAGGTAAGCTGGCAGCATTTTCAGTCACTTCCGCTTTTTCACAAGTGCTCTGGCTGCACTGCCTTCCTTCCTGCCTTTTCCGCTCCACACCCAACCACTTTCTGCCCCTGAGTTCCCTGGGCCCTCTCTTTTCGGAAACCCTCCCTGTCCCCTGTCCCCTGACCCTCCCTGAGTTCCCCCTCCTTTGGACTGCGCCTGTGCTAATCTTGCAGCTCCTGTCTGATTTTTACCTGCAGTGGGATGGTTTATAATCATGTCTGACCTCCCCTGAGGCAGGAGAGGCAGTGTTTATCAGATCTTTTCAAAATGCTCACCAGTTTCAAAATTCACAGCTAGAAAGGGCACACAGCAAAAAGTCCCCCAGCCTCCAAGTTCCTCTCCCAAAGCCAGCTGTATCACCCATTTTTTCTGTGTGTGTGCAAACACACCCCAACTTTTTTTTACTATAATGTATACTATAGCATACTATACATTGCTTCAGCATCATTCTTTTTTCCCTTAATAACATATCTTGGAGATATTTGCTGTTGAGGCAGAGGCATTCTCCTTCTTCCTTACGGCTGCAGAGAAATTCATGTATTTATTCGATCCTCTATACTGATGGACATTTGGTTGTTTCAGTCTTTTGCTGCTATAGGCAAGGTGGGGAAAAAACACCTTGTACATTCGGTAATCAGAGAGTGCTGTGAGAGTGTGAATCCAGGGGCCTGTATTGGGGTTGGGGGACAGGGCCCAACTGAGAAGCACAGAGGCCGCAGATGGCTGCTATGAGTAGCCTCAGACAAGCCTGAACCAGGTGGGACTGTGGGCTTCTAGAAGGCTCTGGGAGCCGTGTCCTAAGGAGAGTGGGAAGCCCTGAAAGGAGCTTACAGGACTGGATTAATATGCATTTTTTAAAAGATGGTGGGGCTGTATGGAGAGAGGTTGGCATGTTAGTCTCATTTCACTACTCAAACCCTGTGCCGTTAGCCCCATTTTACAGTTAAAATAACTGGGATTTGCTAATCCAGACTCTGGCTCCGAATCCTATGACTTTTTTACGCTGCCCAGAGATGTATTTGCTTCCCATCCAGCTTCTTAACCTCCTAGTTTGCAGTTCACAAAAAATATCCAGCTCCAGACACACTCCTGAGCATACCAGAAAATCAAGCTCTTGGTATTTTTCCCTTCTACTTTGCTTTGTGATAGACTTGCCCTGTTTCCTGCCATGTTCTGTGAACTCACTATCTGTCTAATAGCTGATAGCCACAAAGAGAAGAAAAATCAGTGGGTTAACCAATTGTGCCACTTTTTCCTTGTTCATTCATTCGCTCAAGTATTTACTGAGCATGTATTCTGTGCCAGGCACTGTATTAGGCCTCGGTCCCTTCTTAAACTAGCCCTCGAGCTCCATATGCAATACAAATAAATGTTACTGCCCTTCAGACTCTTTTCCTTAACAGCTTTGCAGTGGTGGTATTTGCTGCCAGTCTCCTGCTAAAGCAAAATTTTTAGGGAAACAAATGCTCATGACGGAGGAAACTAACTAACCAGTCTGCTGATTCCCAGAGTGTTTGGGAGGGTTGAGATTTTGGGCTCTAGAAAGGGCTGTTCACAGGAAGCTACTAGCTATTTATAAAAGTCTGGTCTATTTCACATGGCTGTAAAATCGCCACGTCTTTATCAGTGGATATGGGTTAATCTAGACGGTGGTATCTGAGGTTGTCTTCCTAGAGGTGCTGGGTGAGAGCCATTAATCAATCAGACACAATAATCACTTCATCTGTGACTGATGATCAGCATCCTAGGAAGCCGGTTCTGTCCCTCACAGTAGCAGAGGGTCCATTAGCAAAGATGCTCGCGACAAAGACTTGATTTTTCTCAAGCAGCTATCAGAAGATTCCCAATTACGTGCTAAGAAATATAATGTGTTTTCTTCTTTCTGCTCTGAGTTTCTGTGGAAAAACATGAAGCTTCGGCTCCAAACAACGTGACAAGTCAATGAGCCTTGGAAAGATTCTTTTCGAAGGGCGGGTGGGGTTTGCCTATGAGATGTGGGCTCTGATCTCTCATCGTACATTTAACACACAGGAATCCAGCAAAACACCTGGGAGCAGTGTGAAGTGGGGGGAGAGGAGGAAGGAGAGTAATCGAGTCCACATGGTGACTTTTCCTGACTTTCCACTCTGAGATTTTGCCCTGGAGTGGGCCTCGTGAGATGAAAAATAAGGGAGGCTCTTTCCTTACGCGGCCTCGGTTTCCACTGTCTTCTCTTGGGTGAATCTCTCTCGGCATTACATAAACCTGGTGTTTAAGTACGTTTTTCCAACATACAGAAACATTGAAAGAATTGTGAACACCCGTACATCCACTACCTAGATGCTACAATTGACATTTTAGATATATAGATAGAGATGATTTTTTAATATGAGCCTAAAATATTTCACCTAATGTTCAACCAAAGAAACGGTGGTCAAGAGTAATTTTGACTATATGTGATTTTATATTACTATGAAGACAAAAAAGGCGAAAAATAATACTAAGAAAAATAATGCAAAGACACAACACTGCTTAATGCATCTTTGCCTCATGTGCAAGCCTGACGCCCCTCCCTGCCTCCACCCTAGTGCCTGATTCCCAGGAGACACCCGACGTCCACGTAGTATTATGGAGGTCCCATCGCCCTGCCATTCCTTTTTCTCTTTTCCTTTTCTCAGGTAACCCAATATTTACTGGACCAATCTTTTGTAATGGACGAAGAAAGTCTCTACAAGTGTTCTCTCCGAATAGAACCAAAACTCCCCACCTGAAGCTCCCCACCCAGCCCGCCGCCATGGACACATGCTATATGATATTGTACATAGTCGTTTGGTTTCTCTGGATTTTCTTCTTTAGTATGTGCTTCTCCAAGAATACAAATCCGTTCTTGTTCTTAGATTCCTGTAGAACCAAAATATGAATCTCTGCACCGGTTAGGACTTGGTCCACGCACCCCGCCCCTCGTTTCCTGCAGTGCCTGTTTCTTTGAAACAACTGTACTCTTAGTCTGTTCTTCCCAGCCCCTCACTCTCCCCCAAAGGGAAAACAGAATCTGTGCATACACGAATCTTTGGCACCAGTCCTGCTTCTGTCCGTCCCCAGCCCAGGCCCCTGGGTTGAGTTGGCCACCCAGCATCCTCCGGCATGTTCCATGTAGCTGTTATAACAGGGTGGGGGGTAGGGGGGAGGCGGGAGGGGGAACCGTACCCTGAAGTCCAGTCATCGACAAATCTTCCCGCTGATGGTGATGCCAATTTCCAAAGCAGCTTTTTCAGCCAAAATCGCAGGTCTCAAAACTCCGTGTCTCCCAGTGACCTGGAGGGAAAGGAGTCCTGTCCGCTGAGACCCACGCCCTGCGACACCGAGGCCACCACCTCATTCAGGCACCACATCGCTCCTGGCTCTGAGAATAAAACCAGGTAGCACGACTAGCAATCTCGATAACCCTGGACGAGGCCCTGGAACTTCCTGAGGAAAACAGAATCACAACACAAAGTCATGTCGACTTCTGCCAACGGCTGCCCAGCATTCACTGCAAGTCGGGAACACACAAAAATGTCACTTTTCCTCTCTGAGCCGCCTAACGGTCACTACAAGCTTACGTTGAGATGCTCCAAGTCTGTATGCCTTGTGAAAAATAGTACCACACTGTAGAATTAGGAAATCAATAACCAAGTGTTTTTATTGCATATACTGTAGTCCTGTCTAAATGCCTTCTAGCAGGAATATAGTACTGTAGTGCTTATTCTGTGAATATTACCATCTATTTTTTACATTGTACAGTATAGAAAACACAGGTTAACTCTGAAGTGGCAGGCATGCTCCACTCTGACAAACAGACAACTTTTGCTGTAAGCAATACCTAGTGGTATGAGAATTCTATTTCAAGTCCTACAATATTTCAACTTACAGCTTGTTTGGAAAAAAAAAAGAAATTTCCATTTTTGTAAAAATATATGTTTCCTGATTACCTCTTGCTAATAAATCTATTCTATCTCAGGGTGAACGGTGGAATTTTGATGGGTTTCATTTATTCACGCAAGGGATGTTTGATGAGCACTTGGTCCTTATCAGGCCCTGGGCTCAGACCAGAGATTTGGAGTGATAAGGGCAGAATCCCTGCTTTTGGGGGGTACTCATAGTCTGTTGATGTTCTCTGTTGCAGCAGGAACAAATAGCTCCAAAACTCAATGTGACGGCTGAAAACAATCTTTCACAGTTCCGTGGGTTGACTGGGCCCAGCTGGTGGTTCTTACTTGGAGTCCCTTGTGAGGTGCCAGTCACAGAGCAGCTGAGGCTGGAGTCATCTGAAGGCTCGACTGGACGAGGTGTCCAAGATGGTGCTCTCCCGTAGCTGGGGGCTGAGCTGGGGCTGTCAACCAGAGCATCCACACGCGGCCTCTCCACATGGCTTGGGCTTCTCACAGTATGGCAGCTGGGTCCGAAGAGCAGCCTTCCAAGAGACTCAGGCAGAAGCTGCAAGGCTTCTTCTGACCTAGGCTCAGAATTCCCAGAACATCACACCCACAGTGTTCTATTGGTCAAGCACGTCACCAAGGCCAGCCTGGTCACAGGGGGAAGAGAATGAAGCACCTCCTCTTGATGGGAAGAGCCACAAAGAATGTGCAGCCATCTTTAAGCTACTAGAGAGACAGACCGTTTGAGCCACGCTGTCACAGGATGGTGCAGGAAGTGCCTTGGGGACACCACGGAGGAAAGGACAGAGGTGGGGAGATTGGAAAAAGCTCCACAGAGGTGTGAGGAGGGTGTGGGATAAGTAGGGATGATTTTCCAGAAGAAGGTGGCAGGGAGGGCATGCCGGGCAGGGGGACCAGCAAAATCCCAGAAGCATGAAAGAGTACACTTGTTTGGGGAAGAGCTAATATGGGCGTGCCCTCAGGGAAGGCACCCTGGTCCTCCCCAGACCCCTCCTCACAATCACCCAGGAAGGGTGGGCCCAGAACACGACCCTCAGTGACAGGCATGAGGCCCGCTGGGAGGCAAGACCCATTTCCCTGGGACCTGCAGCCAACAGGCTCCAAGACTGCTTGTTTTCTTCAGACACAGAAAAGCAGTTAAGGTTGCTGGGAGGATTCAGTGTGCTGCTACAAGCTGCTACCCTGAGGTGATGAGCACGGGACAAGCACTTGCTAACCATGAACTATCTGTAGAGCCCTGACTGTTCCAGGTTATCTTAGGCACTGCGGACTTAGCCATGAACAATGCAGTCAAGGTCCCTGCCTTGGGACTTCCCTGGTGGTTAAGACTCTGTGCTCCCAATGCAGGGGGCCCAGGTTCGATCCCTGGTCAGGGAACTAGATCCCACATGCCACAACTAAAAGGTCCCACATACCAGCAACTGAAGATCTGGCGTGCCACAACTAAGACCCGCCACAGCCAAATAAATAAATATTAAAAAAAAAAAGGGGCACCACCAAAAAAAAAAAAAAATTTCCCTGCCCTCACGAGGTTTACATTCTGGTGGGTGATAACAATGGACAATTTTTTTAAATACCCAGGGCAGCATGACAAGTGCCACAAGCACAGTCCAGCAGGGCAGTGTTGAGGCTGCCTGAGGCTGGGACAACTGACCTGAAATCTGGATAATGAAAAACCATGATGCTATCGTTAAAGAGGCTGTGAGGTGAACACTCACCTGAGTGCAGGTGCTCGTGTTCTGGTTGGTGTGAGGCGCTGGGCGATTCTCTGAGGCTTTCTCAGGGCCAGGATTAGGGTGAGACAAGAGAAATGCCCACCTCGGGTGTGAAATATAAGGGACTGCTAAAAAACATAGTCATAAAGGTAACAGTCTAATGCAATATTTTTTAAAAGTCAAAATCAGGGACTTCCCTGGTGGTCCAGTGGTTAAGACTTCGCCTTCCAATGCAGGGGGTGCAGGTTCCATCCCTGGTTGGGGAGCTAAGATCCCACACGCCTCACAGCCAGAAAAGCGAAACATAAAACAGAAGCAATATCGTAACAAACTCAATCAAGACTTTAAAAATGGTCCACGTCAAAAAAATCTTTAAAAAAAAAAAAGTCAAAATTAATGCAAAAAAATCCGTGAAGAACAAAATATCAATTTTTTCATAAAGACAGGATGGGTATTACTGATTTTTCCTCTCGCCTCAGGTTCCATCCAGTGCGGCTTGACGAGGCTACCTGACCCTTTTACAAGTGAAGTGTAGGATGGCTCTAGTTCCAGAAAGGAAATAGCATTGGTCCAGGCCAGAAGCTCATTCGTGGGGAGGGATGGTGAGCTTGTTTATCCTCCCTGCTTGTTTGTGTTCGGTCGGATGGTTTTGGAGGGTGTCTCTTGATCCCAACCGCACGAAGGAGCTTTTTAAAAGGTCAGTACACAAGAGAGAGATTGCACCTGGTCCTCTAGCATCCTTTGGGGTAAGTGGGTTTCACGATGGCAGATGTGTTGCCCGTTGGCATCCGGCTGCCCCCTCTCCAGCTTTTTGCTCTCACCCTGTGTCTAATGATCACGGTTTCCTTCCCAGCAGTGGCCCTGCCAAGACCTCTCTGGCTGCCAGGGAAGGAGTGTCTGGAGAGGTGGGTGGTGGTTGTCTCGGGTGTCTAGCAGTACCCCCAGACCTACCCTCGCCCCCCCCCCAAGAATTTACCTAACACCTGGGCGTGCATACCTCGGTAACCAGCATCCCGCCCCGCTTCTGACCTCCTAGAGCTCATGACCCAGCTGAAGAGAAGAAACATGAAGCAAACAGCACTCAGGTTTCTAACTCCAGCTCACGCCTCCCTCCAACCTCCTCAAAAAAAACTACCTAGAAGGTGCCTCCACCTGGGTGCCCTACTGCCACCTTACTCAACTGGACCAAACTGGCCTCATCAACTTCCCCACCACACCTGGGCCTCCTCAGCACCCCTACCCACCAGTCATGCAAGCTAGAAACCCAGAGGTCACCCCTGACTCCCACTTCAAAGGATCACCTAATCCGGGCAATGTTAACCTCCTAGTTATCTTTCCAGCCAGGTCACAGCTCTTCGTTGCCTCTGCCACTACCTTGGATGAGCAATTCTCAGCTTTTTGACCTCAGGGACCCCTCTATACTTGTAAAAACTATTGAGGATCCCCCCCCCCCCGAGAAAAAACCATATAACTGGGTTCTATCAGTAGATATAATTGTAGTACTGATTATTTTATTTGAAACTAAAACTTCAGGAGAGTATTTAAATAATTATTTATTAATTCATTTAAAAATAACGATAACACCAGCCATCACACTTCTGGGTATTTGCCCACAAGAATTGAAAGCAGGGTCTCAAAGACATAATCGTACACCCATTTTCATAGTAGCATTATTCGCAATAACCAAAAGGTGTAATCAGTCCGTGTCCATCAACAGATGAATGGATAAACCACACGTGGTAAACACATACAATGGCATGGTATTCAGTCTTTAAAAGGAAAGAAATACAAAAAAAAAAAAAAAAGGAAAGGAATTCTGACACCTACTACATGATGAAGCTTGAAGACATTATGCTCAGTGAAATAAGCCAGTCACAAAAAGACAAACACTGTGGGATTCCACTTATATGAGGTCCCTAGAGGAGTCAAATTCATGGAGACGGAAAGTAGAAGGTGGGTGCCAGCGTTTTGTTGTTGTTGACATTTTCAATATTAAAAAAAAAAACATTCACTGTTGCAGCCCTGATAGCTCTCTTCCAGTATTTTTTAACCATTCCGATGTATCTTGTGGGGATATTTATTCACATCATTTTGCTTAATACATTTCTTTCTACACAAGACTGAATTTAAAAGTCTCTGTAACATTTTCAGTTACAGTGATAACACACTAATAAATTATAAATTAACAAAATCTTCATGTTTGCTTTAAAAAAAATCATTTATCAAATGCTAAACTCCAGATTACCTGGAAAATTAAAGATGCAATTTGCTATAAATCTGGCATCCCAATTAAATTGGAGGAAGGCTTGTTTGAGGAGTTGTTCTTTAATGGGTACAGCGTTTCAGTTTTGCAGAAAGAAAAGTTCTGGAGATAAAGGACAGTGGTGGTTACAAAACAGTGTGAATATACTTTTACCAGTGCTGAACTGTACACCTTAAAACAGGGAGGATGGCCAATTTTACGTTGCGGGTACTTTACCACAATTGAAAACAAATGTTAAATAACAATCACACACCTATTATGTATTGACATAAATAACCTCTTTTTAATGAAGTTACTGAATTTTCAAAAAAAAAATAATTTCATGAGCAAAATGGCATCACTTTATGTTTTCGCCAATCCCTTTAATGTCTGGCTTAACAGAAGGTGGATCCCCATATCATGTACACATCATGTAGCCTTTGGAAAACTCTACTGCACACTCATAAGACAGTAAAGAGTGAAAAAGGCAAATGCTGTCTTAGTATTATTATGAAAGTAGTTTCAACCTTACAAACCCCTTTTGAAAACCACTTTAGACCAAGCCACCAGCATGTCTTGACTGGAGTTCAGTCATCTTTTTTTTTTTAAATAAATTTATTTATTTATTTTATTTTGGGGCTGTGTTGGGTCTTCGTTGCAGTGCGCGGGCTTCTCAATGCGGTGGCTTCTCTTGTTGTGGAGCACAGGCTCTAGGCGCGCGGGCTTCAGTAGTTGTGGCACGCAGGCTCAGTATTTGTGGCTCATGGGCTCTAGAGCGCAGGCTCAGTAGTTGTGGCACACAGGCTTAGTTGCTCTGTGGCATGTGGGATCTTCCTGGACCAGAGCTCGAACCCGTGTCCCCTGCATTGGCAGGCAGATTCTTAACCACTGCACCACCAGGGGAGTCCCTGGACTTCAGTCATCTTGCCGTCTCAATCACCCAGTCTTCCTTTTGGGCATTTATCCTTCCTCTAGTCCATTTTCCAGCTATGACCAAAGTGAGCTTTTCAAACACAGATCCGATCATATCATTCTTCTCCTTACAATTCCCTAAGGGCATCAAAGAATGTGATAAAGTTCAAATTCTTCAGTGTGATCTCCAAAGCCCCACCCCATCTCTCCCCAGCCTACTTCCTGTCCCCTCGCTTCCTGGGCTCCAGCCACACTGTTTCCAACCAAGTTTCTTTCCATCTTAGGGCCTTTGCACATACTGTTTCCTCTTTTTCTCTGAGGTCATACTTACCCATCTTTCAGACCTCAACTCAGACACTACCTCCCCAGAGAGATATTTGAAGACAACAACCCCATCGTACATTCTCATGTCTTTTCTTTCTTTTCATTGCATAATTTGTTACTTAAGTCCTGTCCTCCCCCTACTAAAGTGTAAACTGCATGAGGGCAAAAACACATCTCATTCAACCATCACTGCCCAGCACAGAGCCTGGCATGTAGTGACATTCTACAGAGAATGTTTGTTGAATGAATGAACCACATCTTTGCTGTTCAAATTGTGAACCCTGAACCAGCAACACTGGCATTGCCTGGGAATCTGTTAGAAATGCAGGATCTCAGGCCCCACCTGAGACTTCCTGAACCAGAATCCGAACAACGTCCCCAAGTGATAGCACATGACCATTTTAGAAGCACTGGATTTTTTCTTCTTAATTTTTATTGGAGTATAGTTGATTTACAATGTTGTGTTAGTTTCAGGTGTACAACAGAGTGATTCAGTTATACATATACATGTATCCACTCTTTTTGTTTTATAGATTCTTTTCCCGTATAGGCCATTACAGAGTACTGAGTAGAGTTCCCTGTGCTCTACAGCAGGTTCTAATCAGTTATCTAGTTTATATATAGTAGTGTGTATATGTCAGTCCCAATCTCCCAGTTTATCCCTTCCCCCACCCTTATCCTCTGGTAACCATAAGTTTGTTTTCTACATCCGTAGAAGTGCTGGATTTGAGCAAGCGAACGTCATTCCAGGCCCTGGATATGTCCATATCTTATCCCTGCAACTTCACCACCCTCTATGCCAGTTAGACCACACTCTTGGCTGGTCTCATTACCAATTTTTTATTTTTATCAATATTTTTATTTCAGTCAACACCACTCTTCCTCAAACGTCCTTCTTTCCAGAAGCCTTTACTGATTTTCTCCAGTCAAGGGCTTCATCTGTACCCAACTCAGGTCAATCTCTGCTTCATGTCAAAGACCTGTGTCACTTCCCTCCCATGAGGTTCCACAAGGGTTGGGGTGGTCTGACTCGGCTGGTGTCTCCTGTGGCTCCCAGTACCACGCCTGGCCCGTGAGAGATGCTCTTGTCAGGTCTGATTCAGAGTGGGGCTGCCAGAAGAAGGGAGTGAAAGGAAAAATAGATTTCATCAAAATTAAAAACTGTTGTGCATCAAAGAACATTCTCAAGAAAGTTAAAAGACCACCTACAGAATGGAAGAGACTCTTTTTGCAAATGATATATCTGATAAGAGTTTAGTATCCAGAATATATAAAGAACTCTTACAACTCAACAGCAAAAAGACAACAAATCAATTTAAAAATGGGCAAAGAACTTGAATAGACATTTCTCCAAAGAAGATATTCAAATGGCCAATAAGCACATGAAAAGATGTTAGGGACTTCCCCGGTGGCACAGTGATTAAGAATCTGCCTGCCAATGCGAGCCCTGGTCCAGGAAGACCCCACAGGCCATGGAGCAACTAAGCCTGTGCGCCACAACTACTGAGCCTGCGCTCTAGAGCCAGCGAGCCACAATTACTGAGCCCACGTGCCACAACTACTGAAGCCCGCATGCCTAGAGCCCGTGTTCCGCAACAAGAGAAGCCACCGCAATGAGAAGCCCGCGCACCGCAACGAAGACCCAACACAGCCATAAATAAATAAATAAATAAATAAACTTATTGTTTTAAAAAAAGATGTTAAACAACATTGGTCACTAAGGAAATGCAAGTCAAAACCACAATGAGATACTAGTTCACACCCACTAAGATGTGATGATAAAAAAACAAAACAAAAACAAAACAGAAAATAACAAGTTTCTGCAAGAGAAATCGTAACCGTCATACGTTGCTGGTGGGCTTGTAAAATGGTGCAGTCACTGTGGAAAACAGTCTGGCAGTTCCTCAAAAAGTTAAACAATAATTACTGTATAATTCATTAATTCCACTCCTAGTATATACCCAAGAGAAATAAAAACATATGTCCACACAGAAACTTGTACATGAATGTTTACAGCAGCATTATTCAAAATAGCCAAAAGGTAAAAACAACCCAAATATCCATCAACAGATAAATGGATAAACAAAATGTGCTATACATACAATGGAATATTATTCAGCTTTAAAAAGGAGCAAAATACTGATACATGCTACAAGTTGGATGAATCTTTAAAACGTTATGCTACGTGAAAGAAGCCAGACACAAAAGGTCACAGAGTGAATGGTTCCCTTTATATAGAGTGTTCAGAATAGGCAAGTTCATAGAGTTAGAAAGCAGGTTAATGGTTGCCAGGGGACTGGGGATGGAGGGAAGGAGGGGTGGTTATTTAATGGACGTGGGCTGTTCTTTGGGGGATGATTAAAAAAGTTTTGAAACTAGAGAGAGGTACTGCACAATGTTGCACAGTGTTGTGTAGGCATTAAATGCCTCTGAATTCTACACTTTAAAATGGTTAATTCATGGGACTTCCCTGGTGGTCCAGTGGTTAAGACTCCACGCTTCCACTGCAAGGGCCACGGGTTCCATCCCTGGTTGGGGAACTAAGATCCTGCATTCCACGTGGTGCGGCCAAAAATTAAAAAATAAAAATAAATAAAATAGTTAATTCATGTTATGTGAATTTCACCGCAAAAAAAAAAAAAAAAAAGAGAGAGAAAGAACTGAATGTAACTGTCTGCTCATTAAAAAGTGCTCCAGATGTGATCAGAAATTATATCAGTTAATGGGATAACTCTGAATTATATGTATTAAAATGGTTAGTTGTATACTATATTGATTTCACTTCATTTGAAATAAAAAAAAAACAGTAAAAAAAGAAAGAGGGGCAGGGGGTTGTTCAGAGAGAGTTTCTCGGAGGCACCGTCCCAAACTGGGCCTTGAAGGGCTAGAAACCCAAGGTTTCTAGCTGAGCGAAGAGTGGGGGCCCTGGGTGTCTCAGATGAGGGACAGTCTGAGCGATGGCTGAGCAAGTCTGGTGAGGCGTCTAGGGAGAGAGGGAACCAGGCAGGTGGCAGGTGGGAGGGGTCTGCCGGGGTCCCTGAGTGGCTGGCCAGGGAGTCACCCAGAGGTACCACAACAGGGCTTGATGGTGAAATCAGGCCGACTCCCTCTGGCCCAACCTGACTCTATTTTCATTCAGACAGCCCCTTATCAGCACTGATCACAGGATATGCCATAATGTATGTTTAGTGTGCAATTACTACCCACACTCAGATCAAGTGACTCATGGCCCAGAGACAGTCAAGGCCCATTTCTTATTCCCGGCACGGGAAGTCAGGTATGTCCTGCTCACACAGGACAGGGTCCTGGCAAACCGGCTGCTCCCCTTGCAGGTCTGGAGCCTCCCCACAGCCCCAGCTGCTGTGCTTTCTCCTTTGGTTCCCGCCAAGCCTCGTGTCCACCCACAAACCCGTACACCCATTCTTGCTTCTCTCCAGCCCTCTCATGGCACCCGGAAGCCTCATCAGGCGGGGAGTACAGCACCTCCAAACCTCTCTCAGCCAGGATCCGAAGCCCCTCACATATCACCTTTAAAGCCACCAGAGTTTTATCGTCTAACTCAATAAATAACAACAGCGACTGCTACTGCTACCGTTTCTGTCCAGCTTGCAGCGTGTCAGGCTCTGTGTCTGAGATCGAGCTCCTGGGTATTTTTACCTCCATTTCACAGAGGAGGGCAACATACAGGAAACCTGATTTTCAAAATATTTAACCACCGGTATGGCATGAATACTGACCACTCAGACTAACGGCCAAAAGGGTGCAAACTGGCTGAAAATCAACCAGCTCTGCAGGACACTCTCCAAAATAGTAGAGGATAAAGCATAACAGTGTGTGATGCAGATGATTAATTCAGGAGTTCAGGAAGAGGAAGTTTCTGTGGAGGCAAGAGGACAAGGCAGGAGGAAGGGGGTGGAGGTAGGGCTGTGCCCCGGAGAGGGAGCTCACCTGTGGACTGGTGAGGAGTGCAGTGGCCGTGGACGCTGCAAACAGAGTAGGGATGTATCATAGAAGGTCTTAAGTGAAAACAAAGGAGTGTAGACGGGGAGAATGTGTGAACAACAAGTGACTGAAGGAGGCCCTGGAGGCAGACACGCTCTGGGCTCCAGCCCCTGAATTCCTGCCTCCCCCAGATGCAAGAGTGAAGCCAACCGAACAGGGATAAGTTTCCCCTGCACAGGAGTACAGGGGCTTACAGAAAAGTCCAGAAACTGGTGCTCCGTCATAGGGCCAGGACGAGGGTGAAAGAAATGAGACATACCCCCTCAGGTGCAACATTTAAGGGAGGGCCAAAATACTCAGCCATGATATTTTTATTGCATAATATTTTAATGCAATATTTTAAAATAACAAAAATTAATGCAAAAATCTATGATGAACAAAATATCACACATGAAGAAACAAAACAATGACAGGATCAAACCCTATACTTGCTCAACATAACCTTACTGCATTCACCCCAATCCTGGCCATAATGAAACACAGCTTCTGGACTTTTCTGCAAGCCTTCACACTTTCTTGGTTGTGAATACAGCATCTTCAGGGCTTACAACCAAACCAGTGGTGGTTCCCATGTTCCCTGACTTCTTAGGGGACAAACAATGCCTTCTCATGCAGTTGGAGGACATTGTCAGGCTGACTTCTCTGACTCAGGGCAAGGGAAGTAACCAAGATGGCTAAACAGGATGTCTCCTCATCAACAATGGAACTAGCAAGAGGTCCAACTTCATATTACAATCCAACTGAAGTTGCTCTTTGATGCAGACTTACACACCTCCTGCATTCATTACATTTCCCACTCTACAAACTCTCTGGTCACTCATCTCTATATCCACTGATTCATCCTTCCACCCATCCCCATCTACCCATCCATCCACCCATCCATCCCATTCATCCATCCATCCATCCACCCAACCATCCCACCCATCCATCCATCCTTCCTTCTTTCCAACCAAGCATCCATTTAGTCTTTCAACCATAAAGCCATTTTCCCATATATCCATCCATCCCTACTTCTATCCATTCATCCACTTATGCATCCTTACAGACCATCATCCACCCAAACCACTTAACCAAACCTCTGCTTACCTACTATGTAAAATCAGCATGTGGGTGTGAAAAGAGCTCCATCACCTACCAGCAGACCTACTTAACTTCTTCAAATCTAATTTCTTCATCGAGAAAGTGGCTGTGTGTATTCTCAAAGAACTTTCACAGGGCTGTTATGAGCATTAAAGAACAAAATCTGTGTAAATGGTAGTTATTGTAAATATTACATATTACATTATTATGGCAATTATTATTATTATTACAAGATGCTAGAGGTAGAGGGCAGAAATATAATAAATCTGGTGAGGGGCCCAGTTTTCCTGCCAGGATGTTGACTCTGACAAGTGATCTGGGAAACCAGTTAAAGCCGTAGGTAATAGCTGGGGAGGGGATAACGTTCTGAGGGGAAGAGGGGGATAACCAGCAGATTTGGCCTAAAGAAAAAGGATCAGTGGAGGTGGGGTGGGCAATAATTCCTAGAACAGTAAGAAGGAGGCGCTGACTGAGGAGTCCAGGAGCTGTGGTTGGTTGAATGCCTGAGCTCTGCTGATACCTCAGGGAACTCTAGGCCTGGACAATCAGGAAGGCAGGCAGGCCTCCAGGCTCAGTTTCATTCACCTGCTTCCGTGGAGCAGGTGCCCACTCTTGTGAAGAACTCTGGGCTCAGTAAGCCAGGGGTTCAAACCCCAGCTCTCTTACTTATTAGTT
This sequence comes from Eschrichtius robustus, assembly GCF_028021215.1. Lineage (NCBI taxonomy): Eukaryota > Metazoa > Chordata > Mammalia > Artiodactyla > Eschrichtiidae > Eschrichtius > Eschrichtius robustus. The sequence continues at coordinate 168,365,057 of NC_090824.1, forward strand.
GTGGGACCACAGATGAGTTACTTAAGTGTCTCAGTCACCTCATCTATGTCATGGGGGAAAACACCAATAGAATTAAGAAAGTTTATTCATGTAAAGCACTCGGCACTGAGTCTAACACATCCCTAGAGGAGATAATGACTCCTGGGTGTGGAGGATAAGACCTGCTCTCCCCTCTTGGCCTCCCCAGACTCCAGAAGTGCAAAAATGGGGCACAGGAGCCCGAGACCAGGCCCAGCCCTCTATCACCAGAGACACCAGTCAGCCTGGGCCTTTCACCTGATGTACTGGTTTCCTATTGCTGCGGACCAGATTACTACAAACTTAAGAGGCTTAAAACAATGCAAATTTATTACCTCACAGGTGGAGAGGTCTGATGTCCACGTGGAGGGACTTCCCTGGCAGTCCAGCAGTTAAGACCCTCATGCTTCCACTGCAGGGGGCACAGGTTCGTCCCCTGGTCGGGGAGCTAAGATCCTGTTTGCCACGTGGTGTGCCCGGAAAAAAAAAAAGTCCACGTGGATTTGGCTGGTTCCTCTGCTCCAGGTCTCACACAGCTGAAAGCAAGAGGTCAGCGAGGCTGCCTTCCTTTCCGGCGGATGCCGCAGGACGAATCTGCTTCCAAGCTGATTGAGGTCGTTGGCAGAATTCAGCTCCATGTGGTTGTGGGGATGAGGTCTCCGTTTCCTTACTGGCTGTGGGCTGGGGTCATTCTCAGCTTCTAGAGGCCACTCACGGTCCTTGGCTCATGGCCCCCGTCAAAGCCAGCCATGGTGGGTAGAGTCCTTCTCATGGTTCAAAGAGCTCTGACCTCCCTCTGCCTCATCTCTCTGAGCCTCCTGCTTTCCTCTTCTGCTCTGAATGGCCCCCGTGATTACATCAGGACCTCTCAGCTAATCCAGGATAATCCCCCCAAATTAGCTGACTTGAAGCCTAATTCCACCTGCAAATTCCCTGCCCAGCAGTCTGTAGATTGTGTTCGATCAAATAACCGAGTGATGGAAGCTAGAATTCTGCCCACCATCCCTGGCTCAGCACTCTGTGTCCAGCACCAGTCCTCAACCTCCCCTCTGTGGGAATACAGAGGACCAAGACTGCAGAGAAACCCTCACAGAGGTGACGCCCGGCTGGAGCCAGAGGACCAGATGAACTCACCAAGAAAGTGGCTGCAGGGAGCGAAGGACGGAGAGAGAGCCCAAGACTGAGCCCGTATTTGGGGTGAGTCACTATTATGGTGCCATGCTTGGGACCAGTGTTTTACCTATAACTAAACTGTAAAACTATATTTAACCACTCTGGGAGGCAGGGCACCTACTCCCATTTTACAGATGAGGAAACTGAGGTCCTGTGGGGGCGAACCACTGGCTTAGGTCACATGGTGAATCTGTAGTAGGACTAGAACCAAACATTAGTCTATAACTGACCAGGCCAGTGCCTTTCACATCTCAGGCCTTCTGGAATGAACCACAAAGGAGGGTCACTGGAGACCCAGCACAGGGAACGAGTTTGGGGTCTGAGGTCTAATACTAGGGCCTTCAGTCCTGCCACTCTCCAGGTGGCTCAGATGGGCAGAAAGATGAGGTGGTTCTTGCACACCTGAAGGATAGGCCATCACAGAGGCTGGACACCTTTATCCCAAAGCCAGGGGCTTAACTTTCCAAATAGCAACCATGCAGGGTCTTTTCTCAGACATTTGCCTCAAAGGACACCCAAGGGGCATCCAGACAGGGGCTGATTTATAAACTGACAAAGATCTGCTTTATCTGAAAAGACAGTGTCTGCTGGCCCTGCTAACCTTCATGCAGATTCAGTGCCCACCCTGAGCGGTCACCTTGAAGCCCTGTAAGTACCGATTCCAGAGCCATACCCAGACCTGCTAGTCAAATCCCAAGACAGAACTCCAGGAATCTGCTTCCCCAGGAGCCTCACAGGCAGAGTCTGGCTGAGAACTAGGTTTCCTCCTGTCTGAGGGAGGGAGACATGAGACAGCTCACATCTGACAGGCCAGCCCTAACAGGCTCTGACCACACCGAAATGCCTCGGGCTGCAAAAGAGCAGGGTGAGCAAGTGCAGTAGGTCAAACCTGGGTTCAGACTCCCTCTGCACGCTTACTGGGAACATTACCATCAACTCTTGGAGCCTCAGTTTCCCCATTTGTAAAATGGCAGGTCCACAACCTGCCACTTGGCAGGGTGATGACCTAAGTGAAGAACCTGGCCCCACTGCGTGCTTGACGGGTTGCTGCAGGCAGGTCTGATCATCCTCTCCTCTCCCTTGAAGCAACCCCTGTGCATGTTTCCTTCATTGGAGATGTTCATTGTTTTATTTATCGCACACCCAGACTCTTATAAATCATATTCTTCCTTTTTTCAGATTTGCAAAATAGAGAAAATGGCCCTACAGCTGCTAATAGGACTTCCTCAGCAGAAAGACTTTAGACTTTCTGCGGGGCAGGCGGGGGTAGGGGTGGAACAAGCTCATAAAAACAACTATCTACTTCCTCTAGTTTAAGTTCATTCCAAGGCTCAAGGGACAACCAGGGGAATGTGATTAATGAGGGTGGGAGATGGGGGCTCTGGGGTGGGGACAGGCACCACCCTCGCCCATGGTGCCGGCCAGTCCCGACAGACCGGCAGATCTAGGACCCCGCCGGACGGAGCGGTCCAACTCTCCTCTGCCCTTCCTTGCGGAGAAGGGGAGTGATGTGGCCAGGACAGGAGGTCGAAGGCGCTCCACTCCCACGAGCCTGGCGCTCGGAGCAGTCCTGCAGGGTCCCGCCTCCTCCACCCCCCCCCGCCCCCCCCACCCCGGCCTCCTCCACGCCCGCCTCCCGCCTCCCGCCTCCCGCCTCCCGCCTCCCCACCCCCCCCACCCCGTCCGCCGCCCGGCCCCGCCCCTCGCGCCCTCCCGCCCCCACGAGGCGGCTTTTGGCTGCCTGCCCGGGGCCTCTGGAGCCAGTGCGCCGCCCGAGTCGCAGCCGCAGCCACTGCCACGATGTGGGCCGTCCTGCCGCTGCTCTGCGCCGGAGCCTGGCTCCTGGGCCCCACTGCCTGCGGCGCCGCCGACCTGGCAGTGAGCTCCCTAGGTATGGGGACGAGCGCCCCCGGAAAGGGCCCCGGCAGGTCGGAGACTCGGGGGACCTTGTGCGGGTGGGGACTCGGCGCGGGAGCAGCCGGGCAGCGCATTTCCCAGGCCCGAGGCTCAAGGGCTCTGCGGGCCGGTAACCGGGATCCAGGCAGGGTGACCTGTGTGACGGGGAGGGGGGCGGGAGGAGGGGGAGGTTTGGAGGGCGGGCGTCTCGCGTGAGCAGAGGAGCGGGTGGCTAGATGCCCAGGGTCCCCCTTGCTCTGGGCGCTGCAGAGACTAGAACGCCACAGCAGTCTGCGGCCCCTTCTGCCTTCCACCCCCCATCTGGAGACTTAGAGGACGTTGATCTGCCCCTGCCGGAGGCAAGCAGGGACTTTCCAGCCTTTCCGAGTACCTTCCAGGGACTTGGCACATAGGGGATCCCCAGAGGTGCCTTGAGAGTCTATCTGTACAATGGGCTGGACGGGCTGTTTGGAGGAGTGACATGCACTTAGAGCAATAGCAGTTTTAGCCCCTGAAGACTGAGGGTGTTTGTTCCAAGGGCTCAGGGGGGTAAGGTCCAGCCCCAGGGCTCCCCTTTGTGGCCAGGTGGGCTGTGAGTGGCCCAGCTTCATGCTGCTCTTACACCCCTTCTATTGCTGGGGGTCCAGCCACCTCCCCAGGCTGAAGGCTCACCCCTGCAGCCTCCCTCCTGCCCTGCCACTCCCCACCCTCAGCCTCTGCCCACCGCCCACAGGCTCTGACCTCAGCAGACCACCAGCCCCCTCACCCTGAGGACAAAGAATTGTAGCCAAAGAGCAGCCTGGGGATGGGACAAAGATCACTGGGGCTGAATCTTTTCGACCAGAATCTTGCCTTATTCCTCCCGACCCATTTGTCCAAGGAAGTCCCCCAGTCTTGCAGACCTGGGAGGACGCCCAGCTCCAGCTCAGTCCCAACCTAAGAAAAACCCAGCTGCTCCCAAGCCAGGGCTTTGCTTATCCTGGCTGTGGCCTGCGTGGAGGAGGAGGGCTGGTGCTGGAAGCTGTCTTAACTCCAAAGCAGGGCTTGGCAAACTTTTCCTTATGTAAAGGGCCAGATAGTAAATATTTCAGGCTTTGTGAACCACACAGGCTCTGTAGCAGCTACTTGTGTTGAAAGCAGCCATAGGCAGTGTGCAAATGAATGAGTGGGTTGTATTCCCGGAAACTTTTACTTATAGACACTGAAATTTGAATTCAAATGATTTTAAGGTGCTACAAAATGTCATTTTTTAAAAACCATTTAAAAGTGTGAACACTTTTAGTTCGTGGGCCATACAAAAACAGGCTAATCCCTGTTCTAGATACTCCCACGTGGTCCCCGAGACAGGGCGGTACATAAAGCATGTGTGCTTTCTTCCGAAAGTCACAATGGATTGAAATGGATCTATCTGAGGTTGTGGTGAAGGGTCACCAGAGATCTTTCTCGCCCAAGATCATCTCTGGCTTTTTCTTCTGCTGACCTCCAGCGAATGAGAACTAATACTGGGTTTTCACACCTGCTTGTTGCTTTTGAAACCTCTGGAGGCAAACACTGGTCAGTTGTCCTAAACCATCTGCCTTAAACCCTGGTCCTAAGTTGAGATCTGTCTTCCTCTGAAGCCATCAGCTGTAGCAGGGCCTTAACTAGGATTTGCAATCCTCTGAAACCCCACGCAGGGCATATATTGGGGAAATGTGCATTTCTTCCCCAGGGAAAATGGCTATCACTTGCTTTCTGGAACAGATCTGTGACCCACAAGCGGAGATCCTAAATTCCATAAAACAGAGATCTTCAAACTGTGGGGTGTGGATCAGTGGGGAAACACAAAAAAGTTCCAAGTGATACCGGCACAGACAGGGAATCTATTTCCAAACCCTTTACTTCCAAGAGAAGGGAGGACCTCACCGAAGTATCAGCTGCTGGGGTCCGAGAAATAATGTTGCGTAATAGAGCACCATGTGATTTGGGGCGTAGGAAGGAGTGCAAGGAATTGAATGACATTGCCCTAAAAATTGCCTTCTGTTCCCAGAAGCAATAAGCAATGAACAATCCTGTTTATTTGAGCAGAATTTCTCAGCCCTTTGAAAGGGCTGAGACAAAGACCAGAATTAATGCTAACCCATTCAAGAAAATAGGTAATATTCACCCATGAATATATAAATCCATGGGGAGGGGGGTTGTTAGTAAAGTTTAATTTACCTCATTAAGAGATGCCTTTCCAATACAAGTTTACTTTTTATGTTTAACAAATACTTTTCATAAGGTATATTTGACATGTTTTAATCAGTGTTAATAATGATGGTGATGATGATGACTTAATCCAGAATAAATTTTTATAATAGTTAGGGGTATATGGGTCACAGGAAGTAAAAGTAATTTAAATTTATACTTTCTGTTCTTGTTGTTGCATAAAAGGATGCTAGAGCGACCAAGTGAAAACAGATGCTCCCTTAGGGTAAAATTCTGTGAGATGTGGATGGAGATGGGAGTTCAAGGAGAAAAAGAAACTATCTAAAATATCCAGCTCTTATAGAAGGGTTTGTTCATGTTATTGATGGTGGATATCAAATCATGATGGTATCATGGATCCTTTTGGCCAGCTTTAAAAGAATGATGTAACAGTCTTATTTTTATATGTCATTCTTTACAATAAGCTGGAATACATCCTTTGCAGCTATAAAAATTTGAAGTGCAGTTTTTAGATAACTTAAAAATGTACAAGGGTGGATATAGCAGGGGTCTACAAACGACTGGCGCTGCAGCCTGTTTTTTGTAAATAAAGTTTTATTGAAACCGTCACACCCCTTCGTTTTCACACACGAGGGCAGAGTTGAGTAGTTGTAACAGACTGTAGAGACAGCGAAGTCTAAGATATTTACCATCTGTCCCTTTAACAAAATTTTGCCCACACTTGGGATATATAGGTTTTTTTTTTGTAGGTTTTTAAATTAACTTCTTCCTGAAATATAGCGCAGAAAAATGCACAAATCATTAAATATGCATTTTAATGAATTTTCATAATCTAAACATACTCGTGAAACCAGCACCCAGATGAAGACATAGAACATCACCAGCACCCCAGAAGCCCCCTCTGCACCCCGACTAAGGATCACCACTATCCTGACTTTTTTTTTTTTTTTTGTAAATTTTTTTTTTTATAGCTACTTTATTTATTTATTTATTTATTTTTGGCTGTGTTGGGTCTTCGGTTCGTGCGAGGGCTTTCTCTAGTTGCGGCAAGTGGGGGCCGCTCTTCATCGCGGTGCGCGGGCCTTTTACTATCGCAGCCCCTCCCGTTGCGGGGCACAGGCTCCAGACGCGCAGGCTCAGTAGTTGTGGCTCACGGGCCCAGCTGCTCCGTGGCATGTGGGATCTTCCCAGACCAGGGCTCGAACCCGTGTTCCCTGCATTAGCAGGCAGATTCTCAACCACTGCGCCACCAGGGAAGCCCCTATCCTGACTTTTAATACCATAGGTTAATGGTGTGTAGTTTTTCAAAATTAATTTGGAGTACAAAAGTGGTAAGAGTTTGAGTTCCTCTTCACATTCAGCATTAGATAACACCAGTTTTGGTGCTTTAAATTTAGCCCAGTTCCCTAAAATGCAAATCAGTTCTGATGTGCCCTACTTGGCTATAGACGTTACTGTAAGACACCCAGGCCTAATTTTTTTTTTTTTCTTTTTTTGCAGAGATGTTTCACTTTAAGTCATGGATGGTGCAGGTCAGTGTCCAGCTTCTTTCTCAAGTTTTTCATTTCACTAAGTTTCCTGTTATCAAACGAAACTGTGCTGGATTTGAGATAATAAAGAGGGGTTTTCCAACCCCATCTCCCTGGGTCTTTCCCAGCTGGGAATCGGTCAAGCACTGGGAAAGATTCAGTTAAGTGAATTCCTTCCAAACAGTGGTCCCCAGTGATGAAGTTGGCTAGCAGCCTTTCAAGCCTTGAGATTCATTTCTGTATTTTGTATTCACGTCACATTGTGTGCTTGCTGCAAAATCAGTTGGAAAACACTAGTGTGCGTATTTTTGAAAAATGGTGATTTCTGCCATTAACTTGACCTAGTACCAGTTGCGGCATCCAGAGGTGACCTGCACTTGGCAGGTCCTTCACCAGGGCCTATTGGTCTCTTGGCTGACTCTCTGGCAGCTGCATGGGCTTCATTCTGACCACAGGTCCCCAGAGGCAGCGGGGGGGTTGCTTTGTAACTTCCCGACTTTCACCACAGAGACCCAGGGCAGCTTTCTGCCTGTGATACAGATTTGGCCTGAGAATCGTGGCAGAAAGAAAACTTCCAATCCTCCTCTTAGAAAACAAAACTGTCTCCCTCTGGTGAGCTGCATCCTGTTTCTGTGACTTATTGCTGATGTGTTTTGTTTCAGCACCGAAAGACATACAGCTCGGAGGAGTACCACCACAGGCTGCAGGCGTTTGTCAGCAACTGGAGGAAGATCAATGCCCACAACGCCGGGAACCACACATTCAAAAGTACAGTGGGGACACCTTTCCTCCGGGCTTCTCGCCCATGGCAGGAGGGAGCATCTCAGATCTGGAAGGAAATCAATGAGTGGTGCCACTGATTAAAGGGCCCACTAGGGGCTTGGGGTGGACGGAGCAGCAAACCAGGCTCTGAAGCTGGGCTTGGCTGACCTCAGATTCTGGCTCCGCCATTATTCTCTGAGATTCAGGGAGTTGTAGCTTTAGGACAATGCTGGTACCCCTGGATGGTTGTGAAGTTTACAGGGGGTGAACAGAAGCCCTGCCCTGTTTCTGCCATCTGCAGGTCCAGCCCAGATGCTGAGCCCCTGGATTGCTGTCGGGGCAGCCTCTTCAGAGACATGCCCTGGACTCATGAGCAGCCTCTTAGGACATCTGCCTTCCCTCTGGGTTAGTTTCACTAGAAACACACACACACTGTGTGTATACTGAGGGCTCAGAAATGACGGCAGTGTCAGCTAAGTTGGTAATGTGGGCAAAAGCATGAGGTGGAAGGAAACCTGAGTTTGAATCTCACTTCTGCCCAATATTGACTGTGTGACCCCGCTGTGAAGTTTTACTTGACTGTAAAGTAGAGAGGATAACACTCCCCTCGTGGGTTAGGAAGACTGAAGGAGGTGGCAGGTGGGCGGGCACTTGGCGCAGGTGTGCTGGTTCTGTACCCTGCCGTTCACCAGACTCACTGATGGGGTATCTAAAAATATGGGTGCCCAGGCCCCACCCCAGACCCATTACGTCTGCATCTCCAGGGTGCAGCCCAGACATTTGTACTGTTGAAAAGCTCCTCCACGGGACTTCCCTGGTGGTCCAGCGGGTAAGACTCTGTGCTCCCAATGCAGGGGACCCGGGTTCAATCCCTAGTCAGGGAACTAGATCCCGCATGCATGCCACAGCTAAGAGTCCTCATGCTGCAACTAAAAGATCCCACATGCGGCAGCAAAGATCCCGTGTGCCACAGCTAAGACCTGGCGCAGCCAAAATAAATAAATAAATATTAAAAAAAAAAAAAAAAAGAAAAAGCGAAGGCAAGCTCCCCAGGGAATTCTGAAGCACAGTGAGGTTGACCTTGGTATATTGAATTACAGTTGACCCTTGAACAATGCAGGGTTAGAGGCACCGACCCTCTGCACAGCTGAGAATCTGAGTATAATTTATAGTCTGCCCTCCATATACACGGTTTCTCTGTATACCCAGTTCCTCTGTCTCCACGGTTCTGCATCCAAGGATCCAACCAACCTGGGATCATGTTGCACTGCAGTATTTACTATTGAAAAAAATCTGTGTATAAGTGGATCTGCCCAGTTCAAACCATGCGGTTCAAGGGTCAACTGTAAAATCAACTATTCTTCAATAAAAAATAAATTAAAAAAAATTTTTTTGAAAGGGTCACCTGTACGTGACATTTAAAAATTTAAAGGAGCCACGTTGCAGGGGCTGTAGATCGGACACACGTGAACGTGGGGTTTCATTATTTTTTCTCTTTATTAGTGACTTACTGAGCTCCTCTTTTTTGTGTGTTTCTTTGTTTGTTTATGGTTTTTCCTTCTCTTTTTCAGTGGGACTGAACCAGTTTTCAGACATGAGCTTTGCTGAATTAAAACGCAAGTATCTTTGGTCAGAGCCTCAGGTGGGTGTTACTCATTGTGACCAAATCTGAGTCTTTTCGCTCAAACCTTTGGAATAAGCTCATAGCCGGCTCTGCTTCCAGAGCGGTTCGGCCCCTCCCCAGCTGCAGCTGGGGGCCCCCAGGTTCTTGGGGGATCCAGACATATCAGCCCCCAGCAGTTCGTCAGTCCATGCTCATGGCCTCATGCAGACCCCAAACTTAGAGTTGCTGGAGAAAATACAGTTGCCCCTTAAAACTGAATTTCGGATAAACAACAACTAATATTTTAGCATAAGTATATCCTAAATATTGCACAGGACAGACACTACAGGCTTATTCATCATTTATCTGAAATTCAAATTTAACTGGGTGAACTGTATTTTTATTTGCTAAATCTGCCTGCCCTGTCCTAACTACCCCCAATCTGGGCTCCCAAAAGGACCTGTCATTTAGCATTTGGAACCAATAGGTGGGGGTGGGATGGTTCTGACAGCTACAATCTTTCTTATTCTCTCTTGGTGATTCCACTTGAATTACATACTTTTCCATCGAAAAGGTTTCTCTTCTTCCCCCTGAAAAAAATGTAATTCGTTGTTTCAGAATTGCTCAGCCACCAAAGGTAACTACCTGCGGGGTACTGGTCCCTACCCACCCTCCATGGACTGGCGGAAAAAAGGAAATTTCGTCTCACCAGTGAAAAATCAGGTACGTATGACAATCCCCACCTTTCCCCCCCCAAAACAGCCACATTCTCAGACAGTATGCCAGGAAGAAAAACTCAAAAGAATCCCAAAACACAGAGAGTATATCCCCAACTCTATTTTTTTTCTCATCATCTCTCTAGCTGCCTTCCTCTGAAAGGCTGGGAGGTCATTGTTTTTATGGATGGATCTGGGGGATAAAAGCGTATTTCTTCACTGGGCTGAAGTTTACCCATCCCCCATGTTCCACCCCACTGTCTAAAGTTCCCCATTGGCCATAGGTCTCTTCTACAGTCTCCCAAAACATCACGTTCTCTGTGCCCTTCAGTAACTGCACACCGGGACCCCGTTCCTACTGCCCATACATCTTTTCTTCTCCGTCCTCCATATGCTGCACAAGGCACCAGGGTCCAGCCCCTCCCTGGCTGGCCTGCTTCCCACAAGGGAGCTGCAGGTGGTTAGTGAACAGAATGGAACCCAGTATTTCAGATGTGTTCTCAGGAGCGCCCCCTGCAGGGTACAGCGTGCCTGGCAAGGGGAGTGGCGGTGTCTTCCCTGCCCTCACAGAGGTGAGGACTGGGCCGCTGGCTGGAGGGTCCCAGCACATTGCTCTGTCCTGGAGAGTCTGGACCCACCCCCTGCTGTCCCCTGGAAGTGACAGTGCAGTGGCCTTCTTCAGGAAGATGCCGACCTCCCGATCCCAGGAAATACAAGGTGAAGGTTTCCCTCCTGGAAGCACTTTGCTTTCCACTGAAACTCTCCATGAGAAACATTTTCTCCTTTTCCTTAAAGCCACATGGCACAGCTCCAAATCCTCCCAGGCTCACTGGGTTCCCAGAACCTGCCTAGTGATCTAGACGTTTAAACCAGCACCTGGAAGCCAAAACAATTCTCCCCTCCCAGCAGTCGGAGGGGTAGAATGAAGTCAGCCCTCTGCCCCAAGCCCCAAAGGCAGCTTTTAGACCATCTGAGAATTCCATGACCATTCAAAGCAACAAGTGTTAAATGTGGAAGCCCGAAACCTGCTCACCCTTTGGGCAGGTGAGAAGGGGAAGTCTGCCAAGAACGGTCCGGGTCCTTGTGTTAACTGACCCTCGGGCAGGACAGAGCCCCGGGGCGGAGGGGCCAGAACAAGGCGATTACCCTCACGGGTGTGTGTGGTCTCTCGCTGTAGCCACCATGTGGTTACAGATACGGTGACCGGATCTGACATTAGCTCAGCAGCCTTGAGGGTTTCTCACTTTACAGAGGAGGAAGTGCGGAAGGTACAAGGCAAGCAGACGACAGAGGGCCCTTCCATCCAGGTCTCTGCTCAAGGCCAGTGCTGGCCACTCGGCCCTGCCCTGCCTCCTGCAGTGGTGGCCAAGCCCAGCCTCTGACCAGCCAGAGACGCTCTGACCAGGCCCTCCCTCCCTGCCGAGGGAAGGCTTTGAGAGAAAGAACTGGGGCCCGGGGTAGCGTGAAGGCTCTTTCCAGGGAGACAAGCAGTGAGGGACTCAACAAGGACAGTGAGGAAGGGAATCTTAGGAGACGTTTCAGAAGTAAAATATGGAAGACTGAACCAGCAAGGGGCAGAAAAGAGACCAAGATGCGGCTGAGAGAAAAACACAAACAGCAGCTAATATTATGGAGCCCGTGCAGTAACTGCACGATGGGCAGGATCTCATCTACCCCTCTGACAAACAGCCCTGTGAGGTAAGCACGGCTGTTCCCATGTTACAAATGAGGAGACCGAGGGTCAGAGGGGGCAGCAGCTCGCCCAGGTTGCACAGGGGGTGTGGGGCAGAGCTATGATTTGAACCAGGCTGGCAGGCTCCAGCGCCCGACTCGGAGCCCTTGGGAGGCGCCGGGAGGAAGGTGGCCGGGCAACGGCAGTGACTGTGGCAGAGGACGGGGAGATGGACGGATGGGGCAGGACATGCAGAGTCTGAGGGGTTTGGGGCGTATACGGGTGGGATCATCTGGGAGACAGGGTGTCTGTGCCTGGGTGGAGGTCAGGGCCGAGGCAGGGTTTGGGGAGTTGTCAGTTTAACAGTTGGGACTGTGGGTGAGATTGGAGGTGGAAAGGTGAGAGAGAAGGTTCTAGAAACAGGACTCTGGCGAGTCCTTCTGTTGGAAGACAGTGGGAAGAAGAGGAGCCAGCATAAGATTCGGAAGTAGAGGGACTTCCCTGGCGGTCGAGTGGTTAAGACTCTGCGCTTCCACTGCCGGGGCACGGGTTCCATCCCTGGTCGGGTTCCATCCCTGGTCGGGGAACTAAGATCCCGCATGCCAGAAAAAGATTCGGAAGAACAGAAGAGCACAGAATGGGGTCGGGAGGGAGGGCTCTGGCCGTGTAGGCCAGTGGGGATTGGTAGCGAGGGTTGGGAGTGCACGGGCGCTCGTCACCGGTGGCTGCTGCTGCTTCCCCTGTGCAAGCCTCGGCCTCCTCATCTGCAACACGGGGAGAAGGATGCCGGCCTCGGAGGCCTCGTGAGGGTCAGAGTGGACAGTGTGGGCCAGGGCTTTGTCAGCTGAAGTCACGGGAGCCCGAGGGGTCCTGGTCCCTGACCTCCCTCCTCCTCCCCTTGGCCTCTAGGGCAGCTGCGGCAGTTGCTGGACCTTCTCCACCACCGGGGCCCTGGAGTCTGCTGTCGCCATTGCAACTGGGAGGCTGCCCTCTTTGGTGAGCGATCAGCCACGGTGCCGGTGCCGGGGGAGGGACGCGGAGGAGGGGTCACAGCTTCGCTCCAAGGCCTGATTCGGAGGGCCAGGCCTGGGCCGTCAGGCTTCTTTGTGGCTTTAGCTGACAGTGTCATTTCAGTTGGACTTCAGGTGTCCCAGCCTCACGGACATGCAGCGTGCAGACCTCAGCTGACACTTCAGAAGGAATGAGGCTTGTAGAGGAAATGGCCCAAGGGCTCATCCCTGGGTGGGTCGGGGAGTTCCTCGGTGTGGCCACCTGGGGCCTTCCGAGAGCAGAGCCTGCCAGGGAGGCAGCCCTGTAGGAGCTGGGCCCGCTCTCAAGCTGGTCACCTTCAGGCAGGGAAGAGCGAGCGGGGACCCCTGAGCCCCCGGAGTGAGGGGTGACTGCCCAGCCGCTGCCTCCTGTGTGGGGAAGAGGGGCGGGCAAGGCTGGCGAGGGCCACCAGCAACTGGCTTGAGGGAAGGCCCGTCCCCTCCCCCTCCCATCTGCCACCGCGGGACCCCAGGAGCCGCACGTACGTGCACACCTTCAGGGCCCCCCGCGCCCCCTCACCTGCCCGCTTGGCTGCCAGGCCGTCGCTGAGCTTCTCCCCAACAGAGGCCGGCTCCTGGGCTGGCACCTCAGACACACAGAGACAGCCCTTGCCCTCGGGGAGCTTACAATCTGGTGCCCTTGAGCCCGGGCGGGCGGGGCCGCAGGCGTGGGTCGGCTCGGGGAGGCGCTGGAGGCGCTCAGCTCACCGGGCGTGCATTCCTCCCTCCAGGCCGAGCAGCAGCTGGTGGACTGCGCCCAGAACTTCAACAATCACGGCTGCCAAGGGTACGGCCCTGACCGGGGGGGCCCGAAGCCCCTGCTCATTTCCCGGGGTCACTTCTGTCGGGCCTCGTACGGGCTGGGCACTGCCACAGCCTCTGCTCTCGGTGGGAGCAAAATCGGCCCCGCTTGTGGAGGGGGAAGGTCACCTCACACGCCCAAGGTCCCTCAGCTGGAACGGGCAGAGCTGTAATGCAAGCCCAGGCCTGGCTGGTTCCAGGATCCGTCCTCGTTCCCTGGTGTCATCCGGATTTCACCCCACAGCACGTTTGGCCTCACCGGCCACCAAGGCCTCTGGGCGAGTGGCCGAAAGGATTAATAGAATGAGAAGCACGCCATCCTCCAAAACCAAGATCCACACACAGGTGTCTGGCTGGCCTTTCCACAAGTTCTCTAAAGCACTAGCCACCCCAGCTTGGTGGGCCACGTGGAGGAGCTTTCCTGTAGATGTGGTGCAGGGTTCAGGCATAAAGGCTGCGTCTCTGCTGGGCCTGCTTTCCTGGCCCTTTTTTTTTTTTTTTTAATTTATTTTTTTGGCCACACCACATGGCTTGTGGGATCTTAGTGCCCCGACCAGGGATCAAACCCGAGTCCACAGCAGTGAAAGCACCGAGTCTTAACCACTGGACCACCAGGGAATTCCCCTGGCCCACGGGTTTTTAGGGATTTACCCACGTTTCTCCATGTCTCCAGCCCTCATCTCCTCCTCACGTGCTCTGAGACCTTTCCTCGGGATGAGTGGCTTTCCCAGCACACACGTGTGTAAAGCCAGGCCCTCGTGCTCCCCTAGAGCACGCTCCCAGCCTCGCCTCCCCTCGCCTACCTGCAGCCCATCCCTCTCCCGGGCGAGTCCTGGGCAGGCCTGGTGCTCCACCTGACAGAGCCAACACGAGGGCCTCCACGCTTGGGCTGCGTCTGGGAGTCGGGGGTGAAGTCACGGCCTAGTTGCTGACCCACCATCATATCATGGTTAGCTTCATGGCTTTTTGGTCTCTTTCCTCTTTGCAACTTATAAACACCACCCATCACAAGTCTGAAAGGGCATCCTGGGGCCCCACCATTTTTCCAAGGGATCTGTTTGCTTTGGTTTACTTCATTTTTTCGTTCATTCAGCAAATACGACAGCACCTGCCCTGTATGTAGGCACGAGGGATACAGCAGCTGATGTTCTAGCTGTGCCGCAGGTGGGGTGGTGACAGATGCTCCGGACAAAAACCAGAAGGGACAGGAGATTGATGGGGAGTTGTGGCTGGGTAGCTGTCGAGTCTTCTTTACTCCAGGAGGCAACACGAGGTAGAAGAAGATCCACCTTTGGAACCAGATCCTGGCTGTAGCTTTGGGGCCCTGGGCAAGTTGTTCAGCCTTTCTGAGCTTCAAGAAATAACAGCAGCTACCTCCCGGGGTTCTGAGGGGTTGGAAAGTCATGTTTGCAGAGCGCCTGCCCAGGCGGGGCCCAGTGGGCACAGTGGTGGCAATGACCAGTCAGCTGGGCAGATCCTGTTGGGTCCTGTTCCTGACAGAGTGAGGGGCCTGGCTTCCAGAGGTCTCTGTCCCACGGAAGCACGTGTGGCTGGACCTTGGACCCTCCTTGATAGCCTCTTCTGAGTCTGTTGAGCTGTATCCTGAGGCCAGGCAAACAGGGTGGCATTGCTAGCCCCTCGGAGACTTCTCTGCCCCTGGGACATGCCCCAACCACGGCCTCCCAGCCCTGCCAGGGCAAACGTCTGGCAAGCTCCAGCCCCTACCTCCATCGGGGCCAGTCCCAGGTGGGCACAGCTGTGTGTGCTTCTTGCAGGGGTCTCCCCAGCCAGGCCTTCGAGTACATCCGGTACAACAAGGGCATCATGGGTGAAGACACCTACCCCTACAAGGGCCAGGTAACTCTGGGCAGCCTGGGCTCCGTCTTCTTGGTCTGCAGTGCTCCCCGTCTCCGTTCTTGTCCCAGCCTCAGAACACATCTCTTCCCCCGCACCCCCCTGGAGGACTCCCCACTTCCACCTGGATTCTCAGAATTGTCTCTTGCAGCTCACTTTTTTCCCCTCCTCTGCTTGCCCAAGCCCCAGCTGTCAGCCAGCCGGGGGCCTCTTAGCGCCCTATGTGTGGCAGCACCGTCAGGCTGCCCCACCCTGCCGTGAGTGCACCGGGACGCCGTCTGTTGGCTTCTTCCCTCCCCGTTCATGTGGACAGCACTCCTGGGCCCACACCCACTTTGTCCAGGGCCTCCCCTGCCATCACCTCAACCCCGCCTGTGCATGGCTGGGCACCTCGACTGTCCCACAAACCCGGGATTCCTCCTGTATCTCCCCTCTCAGCGATGGGAGGACCACCCTTCCCTAAAATGTCTTGGCGGCCAGTGGTCCGTTCTTGGGGCGGCCTCCTGACCCAGACCTCACCTCAGTCAGCCTGACCATCCTAGACCTTCTCGCATCTGCTCCTTTGGTCCATCCTGTGTCCCTGCCTGCACTCAGACCTTGGCTTCCCTTCACCCTAGATCACTGTGGGTGCCCTCTCCTTGGGCCCCCTCCACCCAGGGGCTGCCAGAGTGGCCTCTGAGACTCAGCTCTGACCACACTTTGCCTTGTTCAGAACTCTTCAAAGGCTCCTCAGGGCCTGCAAGAGAAACTCCAGACTCTTTGGCCTGCCTTTCGAGTCCTGCCCTCCCCCCACCTCACGCAGATCTGTCTTCCCAGTCTTGTCTTTTACTTCACTCATAAGCCCTCTGCTCCCACCCACCCACTTGCTGGTTCCTAAACGTCAGGTCCTGCCTTCTTGTCATCCTGACCGTCTCTCCCGCCTCAGAAGGGCTTGATCTTCCCTCCGTGTGTCCTCTGCGCCTGCCTCTTATGGGTGAAGTTCCTTGGGCTGAGACTGGCCCGCCCTTCTCCTGCCATGCAGGCTCTTACTCGGCTCCATTTCTCGGCAAGCTTCCTTGGACTGGGCCAGGCCCCTTCCTTGTGCTCCCAGCAGGTGCCATGCGAGCTGACCTCTGCCAAAGCCAGCACAGGACCATCTCCTCCCACTAGACTGTGAGGTCCTTGGGGACGAGGAGGCCTCTAATTCTCTCATAAGTGACCTCATCACCCAGGCCCTGGGACCTGTAGCTTTTGCTTTATAAATGTTATCAAATTGCATAGGGGAGGCCTGAAGTCTCAGCCCGGGGCCGAGCATCCCTAACCTGTATTCCATGACCTTTGCCACCCTGAACAGGATGGTGACTGCAAGTTCCAGCCCAGTAAGGCCATTGCTTTTGTCAAGGATGTAGCCAACATCACAATGGTGAGTACCGATCCTTCTCTCAGATAGGGAATGTGTTCTGATCAGGAGGCCAGTCTCCACTGCCGTCAGATGGCCAATGGGCACTGCAGGGCAGCCTTTCCGAGCAGCACATCACTTTGATTCAAAAGTTTTGATTATCCTTGAATCTCAATCACCGTGATGGGGGCAGGGTGAAAGACAGAAGGGAAAGAGCAAGAGACTGGCAGTCGCGTGCTCTGGTTCTCACCTGGGTCTGTACAGCTCTTCCATCTTGTGTTTCAGTTTTCTTGTCTGTAAAATGCAAGCAGTAATCCCCATCCTACCAAAGAGGATGTGAGGATGTGTGTGATATCAGGCATGTGTGTGAGAGATTGAATGTGAATGCACAGAGTGAATGTGCGTCAGTCAGGATAAACCAGCTTATGCTGCAGGAACAGCTGCAAAATCTGGATGGCTTAAAACAATCAGATTTTATGTCTCATTCATGTGACGTGTCCCTTGGTTTAAGCAGGGCTGTTCTCTGTGTCATTGGCTTCACTCCAGGACCCAGGCAGAGGGAAAGAGAGTGGTAAATTATGCACTGGCGCTCAAAGCCAAAACAAGTTACACAGCCACACCTAACCTCAAGTGGATGGGGAAGTGCAGTACTTCCATACTGCAGTACAGTACAAACCATACTCTGTTTGTCCGAGAGGGAGCTGGAGTAAGTGTGAACAGCCCTCGTGACTCCACTGTTTGCATGTTTGCAAGCATGGGCGAACATGCATAAAGAGTGAAAGAGTATTTCCACGGGTGTGCGTAGGTGTGACGTGTGCTGATGAGAGCAGGAGGCTGAGGGCGTGTGCCCACAAATGTGGGTGTAAATCACAAACGTGATGTGTGTGTAATGACAGTAGCTACCATTTAATTAAAGCATGTGCCATGCAGTCAGCAACAGTAATGAAACTTACGGAGTGCTGACGGGAGCTATACCAGCCACTTAACATGTATTATCAAGACAACCCTTAACATGTATTATCAAGACAATGAGATAAATGTCATTATAACCTTCATTTTATAGGTGAAGAAAGGTTCAGAGTGGTTAAGTAACGTGCCCAAGGCCACAAAGCTAGAAGTGGAAGCTGGATTTGAACGGAGACCGTGTCATTCCAAAATCTACACCCTGTAGTTGGGATGTTTCTATGGTAGATTTATCTTCAAACAAGAGCCAGTTTCTCTTAGATACACTCACCAAGGGCTGAACCACTCTGGCCCATTCGTATCCCATTAGGCAGTGAACCAGCAGCTCAAAGGTATCCCTTTTGCCTGGTGCCCAGGAGAGCCTTGCCCATGGCACCTGCAGGGCCCTAAGAGCAGGCCAGCACTGGCGTCCGGCCCTCCTTGGCAGGGCCGAGGGATGCCCACGAGAACGGCCGGCCCCATGACATGCTCCCCCTCTTGGTGAGCAGGCCTCCGTGCCTTCCTGGTCTCATCTGCCCTGACCTGTCTGCGCTCACAAGGCCTTTTCTGAGCACAGGGAAGCAAGCGGCTTGCTTACCAGGCAGCCATTTGCTCTTTGCAGCTGGGTCACTGCCTGCCCCTCCAGGGAGGTAGGACGGAGGAAGGGCTGGTGCCCCAGCCCCTCCAGCCTGACCCTCCCTCAGCAGAGCCCTGGCCTCAGCTCACCCTCATTTCAACTCCCTAAGTCTCCAGCCAGGGGAATGGCCTCCTTAGCTCACGCTAACCCAGTGGGTCCCAGCAGGGATGCTTTAAGAAATCCTGCTCATGGGACCCACCCTGGAGGTGCTGATGTAATCGTCTGGGGCGCAGCCTGGGCACTGGGATTTTGTAAGTCTCCCCCGGTGATTGCAACTGCTGCTCTCGCCCAGTCTCCGCAGCTCTGTTCCAAAGCCGCAGCCTCCAGGAAGCCTCTGACTTCCTCACGCCCACCTTCCCCATTGGACGGGATGCATCCTCCTTGGGCACACACACACACATTTCTACCACCGTCTGGGCCTTATCTGCTCATGGACTTCTAACCCCTGAGTTCTACCAAAAAAAGCTCCTTAGACTGGCTTTGTGGGTGCAGGGGGTCCTGGGGGTGGGAGTGGGGGAGTCACACCCGTGTCTGCACCCCCTGGAGGCCCTGGTCCACGGGAGGGCCTTGGCATGTGGCTGTGAGTGAGCGAATGAGTCCACGCTGCACCCTGGGCTTGACCTGGAAGGGTGCAGGATTCCCTCGGAGCAGAGCAGGGAGGGGGAGAGAGATGAGCGCACGGTCCAGCCCAGCAAAGCCGAGGGAGGTCACAGGGGAGCCAGAGTTTGGGAGGAGGGGCCCATAAGCCAAATAAAAAACCCCAGGGATCCCGGCCATTCAGGGCGCAAGAGGGCAGGGGCCCCCATACCAGCCCCCAATACCCAGGGCTTGGCTCTGCTGTAAGGAAGGGCAGCTCCCCCTTGGCGGCAGCTTTTTGGTCTAAAACAGACTTCTCTTCCCTCCTCAGTATCATCACTTTGAGCCTCTGTCCCCTACTTTGGGCAAAGGGCCGTATTTCGCAAGTGGGGTGGGGAGGTGGCAGAGGCCACGTGTGTCCACCTGTCGGCCCCTCTGTCCACAGAACGACGAGGAGGCGATGGTGGAGGCGGTGGCCCTGTACAACCCTGTGAGCTTTGCCTTCGAGGTGATTGATGACTTTCTGATGTACAAAAAGGGCGTCTACTCCAGGTGAGCCGGGGAGGGGCTGGGTGGGCATTTCGCACCTTCCGCCAGTGCATCAGCCTGCAGCCCTGAAGGTCAGGATCCTCGGTCCCCAAGTGGGAGGAGGAGAGGCAGTCACATGGCTGGTCAGGGCTGGGGTCCCGGGCCCCCATTTGAGCCCAGAGCTCACCCTTCCTCAGCAGAAGAGCTGCCTCTCGTGATGAAAACCTGTGTTCAGAAACTTGAAGATGTGAAATAGGAAATAGCTGCTCTCAGATGCCAGAATCCCGTGCTGAAGCCTCCACCGCAGGGTTTTTCAGGAAACCCGAGTTCTCTAACACTGGTTTCGTCTCACCCAGGCCTCTTGCCTGTTTTGCAATGTGAGTTCGGCCACTTCCGGTAGCATCTCCTTCATGGCCTTCTTGTCATCTGGCCATTCCTAAGTGCAGGTGTTCTCCAGGGCTTTCTCCTCAGCCCTCTGCCCTCTTTTCACACACTCCTTGAACTCCACGGCCAGCTGTTTGCTAAGAAATTCCAAGTCTCCATCCGCCAGCCTGGTCTCTGCCGGGCGTCAGACCCACAGATCTAAGGGCCTCCCCGCCACATCAAGCTGGATGGCCCGTGGAAACCTCAGATCCTGCATGTTTCCGTCCCTCACCAGACGCTGCCCCATTAACACTGCTCAGAAGCGTGCTCTCCGCTCCCTCCTTCCTGCTCTGTCCTTGTGCCCTCACCGCTGGTCCATCCTCCACTTGGAGCCAGAGTCAGTCTTCTGGAACACGCTTCTCGCCACACCAACTTCTCCATCCTCCAGCGTCTCCCCACCATCCCGTGTCTTAGCTCGGCCGGGGGAACCCCCGTGTTCTGGTCCTTCTTTCTCCAAGCTCATCTCCCATCAAAGCCACCCGCGTCCTCCCTGTTCCACCCCGTGCCCCTGCCCCTGCCCCACTGAAGAGCTCGTAGTTTTATGCGAGTCCCCTGCCTCCCCAGGGAAGCCTTGCCCCTGCCCCACCCCGTTCCCACCTGGTTGGATCTCCTCCCTCGGGCTCCTGTCAGCCCTCCAGCTGTCACAGCCCTCGGTCCACTGTACAGAAGTAGCCTCTCTGCCATCCTGCTCCCTGCCGAAGGAGGCATGCTAAATCCAGGAGCAGAGTTTTGCACACTGCTGGTGTCTCGCACCTTGTCCCCGGGCCAACAACTCAGTTACACGTCGGCTCAGTGATCACATGACCACTGCAGTTTGTCCTATTGAAATTTTCAGAATGTCCTCATGAGAACTAGTTCACTAGCTAAAATGAGAAACCTGTGTAATTGTCCCTAATACAAGGTAATCTTAAAAGGCAACAAAGCAATGCCATGTGAAACTCCAGCCGGACACTGTTGCCCTCAGAAGGTGCAGCAGGAGGGCTGCTCTCTCCTTGTTATGAAAGAGGCATCGGAAAGCATCAGGTGTCAGAGCTGGGCCAGCACCGCGCTAAATCTCACTCCTTTGGGTGAGCAGAACCCAAGGGGCTGAAGAGAATACTTCTCTTGCCCTGTGACTAAACGAGAGTTAATTCACCACCTTAAATGCCTCCCAGTCCCCGCTTTGGGAAACGTTGCTCTAATTCACTTGTTGGATGTGATCGAATCACCTTTTTTTTTCTTTGGTCGTGCTGCACAGCAGGCCGGATCTTAGTTCCCCGACCAGGGATCCAACCCACATCCCCTGCAGTGGAAGCGCAGAGTCCTAACCACTGGACCGCCAGGGAAGTCCCACATATTTTCCATATTTTCAAGCCTTTTTCATTTTCATTTTCCAGTACTTCCTGTCATAAAACTCCAGATAAAGTAAACCACGCAGTCCTGGCTGTTGGGTACGGAGAAGAAAATGGGATACCCTATTGGATCGTGAAGAACTCTTGGGGTCCCCAGTGGGGAATGAAGGGGTAAGCAGCTTCCAGGTCCCGTGTGCTGGGAGGGGGCGTGATTGCTCAGGTCTGGGGGCCCTCGGAGTGTGCAGGGGGTCTCCTCCACCTCAAATGTGGCTTCCAAGAAGGGGCTGCTCACCACAGCCTTTAGCCCAGGCCAGGAAGAGGGGAGCGTGAGGATGTAACCCTCACATCCCGAAGAACCCTCCAGCAGCCCCTCTCCCATCCTGGACCCCAGATTTTGATGACTCTGTGTCCGGAACAGGAGTCCATTTGGCTCAGGAGGTTCTATGACCACCACTAGGAAACAGTTCACAACACAGGGCCCTACAGGGACTAAGCCAGCGTCTGGGAGGGCCTGTGGGTGAGAAATCCAAGCACCAAGTTTACCCGATGGCTGACAGCCCCTCCTGGAATGGGGCTGGAATCAGGTGGCCTGGGTACATACCTTGATGGGACTTTGTCCCTGTCTCTTCTCTCAGACTCCGTGTCCTCATCTGAAAAGGGGGTTTTCATCTGTTACCCGAGGGGTCCCAGTGGTGATTAAATAACTACATGAGGGCCTAGGCAGGGCTAAGAACGGGGCCCTCAGGAAACTCTGGGACAAGTGAGATATGGACAGAATAAGGAAGAGAGTTCAGGTGGCAGCCAGGTCGAGGGAAGGAGAAGTTACTCACAGGTCAGAGATTTCCTGGTGGTCAGAATAACCCAGTACTGCTGTTTTGTGAGTAAATTCAGAGGGCCTAATCCCTGGAGTCAGACCTTGGTTCCGGAAGGGCCTGTGGAGAGGAAGCCGCCCGCCAGGCCTCAGCCCCTCCCTCTGCGCAGGTACTTCCTCATGGAGCGTGGGAAGAACATGTGCGGCCTGGCAGCCTGCGCCTCCTACCCCATCCCCCTGGTGTGAGCCAGGGTGGCAGCAGCAGCGACTGGTTGGTGGATGGAGGGAGGACCGGGCAGCCTGGGGCCTAAAACCCTGCCCTGGAGGAAGTGAGCGGTGGGAGACCCCCCAAGGGCCCCTCACTTTGTGCCCTCACCCCGGCCCCGAGCCTGGAAACCCAAAGAAAACAGCGAGGAAGAATTCCATGGAGCAACAAGCCCACGCCGTCTTCTGACACAGAGGTCACCACCAGCCATGTGCCTTAGGCATGGTTTTTAACTGACTCAGCCCCACATGGACCAAGAATGTTCTTTCTTCCCAGAAGGGCTGCTTCTCCCATTTGGAGGAGGCTCCACGGACAGTCTTTTCTGTGGTCTTTATTGAATAAACCTTCAGTGAGCACCTCCCTGAGTCAGGCTGTGCGCTGGGGCCTGGGCCTGCCTCCGGGCCCTGGCCTCCTAAGAGGGAGGGACCAAGGGGTGGCCGGCTCTCTGGCTGGGAGGATGGCGTGGGTGCTGGCACCACTGTCTCCCAGAGGTGGGACCCGGGAGGAAGAACAGGTTTCATTTGAGATCTTGACTGTTCATCCCCACATGGGGAAGGAGGAGCTAGTGTGCCAGGCCCTGGCAGAGCCAGGATTCAAACCCACGACACCAGCCTGGAAGCCTGTACTTCTCCACGGGGCCTCCCCAGTCCCAGCTTCCTGCTCCTACTCCCCTGCCCCTCCGCCTGGGGCTGCCCCCATCTCTTCCTCCCCTGATGCTCCTGCCACATCCACCATCCCTTCTCTTGAGAACATGGGGTCTCCACCCAGAGGGTGGCCGTGGAGTCTCGGCTGCTTCCCGATGCCTCTGGGCTCCAGGGAGCAGGGTCTGTGGCACGAGTTGGTGCTGTTTGTCCTACAGTTCATAGGTGTACCTAATAAGAAAATCTTTCATGCCATTTGGGCCTCCTGGAGAGCTAATGGTTTGAGACTTGTTATTTTCATGACAAGCCCTATTTAGAGAATGCAAGTGTGGTTTAATCTGTTACAAAAGTCTAGTAACATAAGACACCACAACAGTAAGTCAAGACAAAAACCAATCACCTTAATAAACTTAACAGTAATTGGATGAAATTCAATCTATTTTATTCTAGTTAATCTACTCTAGATTTTTAAAAAACACTAACATGAAATGAAAGCATAATTCCTTAATACAATAAAGATCCCCAAACCCAGGGCAGTGGTATAAAAGGAGTTCCATTAAAGGCAGGCATGGAACAAATAGGCCCAAGATCAGTACAGTTGCTTAACATTAATCTGGAAGGTCTGGCTGCTGTGATAAGGAATAAACCACATTAATATGTGCAGACAGTATACTAATGTGGCTAAAAACATTCAAAAGGATATACATTAAAACTCAGAACTAATGAAAAGAGTTCAGAGAGTGGCTGCTTACCAGATACAGATACAAAAAAATCAAAATCCTTCAACAAAACTCAGAAGAAAAATATTTTACACTGTAGCAACGAAACTAGTAGCCAGGAATAACCACACACACACACACACAAAAGTCCTACATGAAGAAAATGATTAAATTACTAAAAACTGTAAAGGAAGACTTGAATAAATTGAGAAGCATACCATATTCCTGAATTTGAAAGATTAACATAAATAAATTGATTCTTGCCCAAAATAAAAATACAGGTTTGGTACATTTCTGTCTAAAATCTCAATATAATTTTTTGATACTTTCTATTTACCTGGGGGAGAAAAAGCCCAAGATGGATAAGGTTTTATAACTGAGTAATGAAAATGGATTTTTTCACATATCAAAATGTATAAAATGTCAACACTTAAAAGAGTGCATCAGTTAAGAGTAGACTAACACCCAGATTATGAGAATATGAGAATTCTATACATAAGTAGCAGACAGACAAATCAATTTCTACTATTCAATAAAAGGAGCTAGGAAATTGGATAGCTATTTGGAAAAACAGCTTAACCTGAATCTTCACTCAGCATTATATCCTTTTTTTAAGTAAACTTTAAAAATTTTTTAAGTTTTAGATTTACAGAACTATTGTGAAGATAATACAAAGAGCTTCCATATAGTCCACACCCAGTTTTCTCTATTATTACTATCTTGCAATAGTATGTAATATTTGTTGAAATTAATGAACCAATATAACCAACGTGTTATTAATAATCATATTTTTATTAAGTCATTCATTTTAGAGAAAGATTCTGGATGAGGTTTCAGAGAAATTCAAATTACCACAGAAAAGCAAATAACCATTTTCAAAATTAACCTCATCTGGGGGGTTTCCTAGCTCATTACAGATTATGGGGTTGGACTTGGATGCAGGCTTTCTCTCCACAAGCTCCCAGGATGTCTGTAGCCCTCAAACCCACAAGGTGATCATGGATCTCCTATAAAGGGGGCTTGCAAAGGCCAATTCCCAACCTCTCCTTCAGTTACCAAACAACTACTGAGTGTCAGCTGTTTGCAACTCCCCTCCTACACCAGGCTCCTGGGAGAATACAAAGATGCTCCCGGCATCCCTGTGGGCATGACTGTTGTGAAACAGGAAAAATGACACATGCCTTGGTGCTGTTTGGATTTAAAGAGAGCAGCAGGCAAGGTTCTATCCAACTGGGATGAAAACATTCCAAATGCACTTGAACTCCAAGGATCCAGAAGACAGTCTGGTACAGGGCAGAAGCTGCCTCATTTGTCTCAGTCACCATCTCTTGACCCCTCCATATAGGCCCTGTGCTGAGGTCTAGAGATCTGAGGTTTATGGTACACATCTTTCGCCCTAAGGAGCTCCCATGCTGGGGGAAAAGACAACAAAGTAAAAAATAAAACAACAACACAATATAAGGTCCAAAGATTAAAAAGAAATATATCACAGGAAAACCACAGATCAATGTTCCTTATCAATATAGATGCAGAAATCCTCAATAAAATGCTGCATGCAAACCAAATCCAGCAACATACAAAGAAGATTACACACCGTGGGTTTATCCCAGGAATAAAAATTTGGTTCCACATAAGAAAATCAATCAATGTAATATACCATATTAACAGAATATGGTATATTAATAAAGGACAAAAACTGCATCTCAACAGACACAGAAAAAGCATTTGGAAAAATCACCACCACCACCCCTTCATGATAAAACAGTCAACGAACTAGGAATAGAAGGGAACAACTTCAACCTGATAAAGGGCAGCTATGAAAAACCCACAGCATCACTCCTATGCAAGGCCTATCAGAAGGCCTACCTGGGGCATTTAGGCAAAAAAAGAAATCAAAGCATCCAGAATGGAAAGGAAGAAGTAAAACCATCTCTGTTTGCAGATGACATGATCTTGTATCTAGAAAATCCTGCTCTTTGAGGAAGATGCAGACACAGCCGCAGCCCCAGTGAAGCCCCGGACTGCCCACTTCTGCTCCTGATTCACAGCTGTGCTGTTCCATCTCCCTGAGGAACAGTCTTTCAGGAAGCCATGACGCAGCCACTGCTTTTAAAGATACCGGAAAGACACCACGGAACCAGAGGTGGCAATTCACCGAATTAGAATTACCCTGACCAGCCACAGTGTAAAATCTTTGGAGAAGGTGTGTGCTGTCTTGATCAGTGGTGCAAAGGCAAAGAATCTCTAAGTGAAAGGACCAGTTCAGATGCCTACCAAGGCTCTAAGAATCACTACAAGAAAAATTCCTTGTGGTGAAGTTTCTAAGATATGGGACCGTTTTCAGATGAGGATCCACAAGCAGCTCACTGACTTGCCACAGTCCTTCTGAGACGGTTAAGCTGATTACTTTCACCAGTACTGAGCCAGGAGTCAAGGGTTGAAGTCACCACTGCAGATGCTTAAATCAATTATTTTGAGAAATTATGTTGTTTAAAGAAGAAAAAAAAATCCTATGGAATTCACATACACAACACACAGAAATTACTGAATAAACAACTTCAGCAATGTTGAAGGATACAAGATGAACACACAAAGCCAACTGCATTTTTATACGCTAGCAATGAACAATCCAATTTACAACAGAATCAACAAGAATAAAAAACTTAGGAAAGAATTTAACAAAAGACGTGTTAAGTCTTGTACAATGAAAACTATAAAACATTATTGAAAAATTAAAAATGATCTAAATAAACTGAAAAACATCCTATGTTCGTGGATTGAAAGACTTAATATTGTTCAGATGGCAATACTCCCAAAACTGATATACAGATTCAACACAATCCCTGTTAAAATCCCACCTGGCTTCTTTGCAGAAATTGACAAGCTAAAATTCACATGGAAATGCTAGAGACCCAGAATAGCCAAAACAATCTTAAAAAGGAAAAGCAAATTTGGAGGTCTCATCCCAATTTTGAAACTTACTACAAAGCTACAATAATAAAGACATTGTTGTACTGACATAAGGATAGGCACAGATCAATGGGACAGAATTGAGAGTCCAGAAAGAGACCTATATACATTTGTGGTTAATTTTCAACAAGGGTGCCAAGACAATTCAATGGAGAAAAAATAATCTTTTTAATAGATGGTTCCTGGACAACTGGATATCCTCAGGCGAAAGAATGAAGTTAGACCCTTACCTAACATCACATATAAAAATGAACTGAAAATGGTTCATAGACCTAAATGTAGGAGCTAAACTATAAAACTCTTAGAAGGGGCAAATCTTCATGATCTTGGATTTGGCAATGGTTTCTTAAATATGATACTAAAAGCACAGGCAACAGAAGGAAAAACAGATAAATTGGGCTTTATTAAAAACTTCTGTGCTTCAAAAGACACCATGAAGAAAATGAAAAGACAACCCACAGAACAGGGTAAAATATTTGCAAATCAAGTATCTGATAGGGATTGAGTATTAAGACTAAGAACTACGTCTCAACAATAAAAACACAAATAACCCATTTTTTAAATGGTTAAAAGATTTGAATAGACATTTCTCCAAAGAAGATGTACAAATGACAAGTACATGAAAAGACATTCAACATCATTAGTCAATAGGGAAATGCAAATCAAAACCACACTGAGATACCACTTCACAGCCACTAGGATGGCTGTAATCAAAAAGATGGACAATAGTAAGTGTTAGAGGATGTGGAGAAACTGGAGCCCTCATACACTAGTGATGAGAATGTAAAATGTTGCACTCACTTTGGAATAGTTCGGCGGTTCCTCAAGTTAAAAACAGAATTACCATCATGTCCCAGCAATTCCACTCCCAAGAGAATTGAAAATATATGTCCACACAGAAACGTGTACATGAATGTTTATAGCAGCATTATTCATAATTACCAAAGTGTGGAAATAACCACATGTTCATCATCTGACAAAAAGATAATGTGGTGTATTCATACAGTGGAATATTGTTCAGACATATCAATAAAAAGGAACGAGGTTCTGATACCACGTGTATAAACTTCGCAAACACTATCACATTGTGCAAGTGAAAGAAGCCGGACATGAAAGACCACGTATTGTGTAATTCCATCTACACAAAATGTCCAAAACTGGTAAATCCATAGAAACAGAAGGTAGATTGGTGACTGCCAGTGGCTGAGGAAGGGGAGGATGGAGAGTGACTACTTATGGGTCTAGGCTTTCTTTTGGGGGTCTTAAAAATGTTCTGGAATTAGATTGTGGTGATATTTGCACAACCTGGTGAATATACTGAAATTCATTCAGTTGTATACTTTTAAAGGGTAAGTTTTATGGTGTGTAAATTATATCCTTTAAAAAAATCTAGGCGTGTGTGTTGTGAGGGATTGGTAGGGGATGCTACCCATACTGTTAGGCACTGGCTCTGCCCCCCAGGAAACCAGGGGCTTCACAAATGAGACTTCTGAGCTGAGTTTTGCGGGATGAATGGGCTTAATGAGGAACAATGAAGGCATTCCACATAAAGGGCAAAAGCATGTTCAAAAGCTCAGGAATGGCAAAGAGCACTGCGGGACAGCTCTGTATAGGGGCCTCTGTATGACAGGGAGTTGGGGCTGGGAGGTTAAGAGGAGGCAAATGCCACACCAGTGAGTCTGGGAAACCCAGAGTGACAGGCTCCTGTACATTGTGCTTACATCAAACAGAAACATTTGTAGAAATTCCAAAGAGAAAATTTCAGTTTAATAAGCTCTAGCTCTCCATCATGTTTCCTCTTAGTTGGGTAATAGCATTGGGTTTTTCTTTGGGAAGCCATGCCTTGCCCCTGTTAGTCCCTAAGGTTTTACTAGAGGGACTCTATACCCTCACCCCCACCCCCAGGACCATGTGACCTAGGCCTTGTCAATGACACCACCTCATCCTCCCAGCCACAGTGATTGGTCCAGGGAATAGCACATAGCTCAAGATGGGCCACTCAGAGGCAATGAACAAGGGATTTTGTGGGAAGCATCAAAAGACTCTTCTGGTGATCATTTTGTAATGTATAGAAATATCAAATCAATATGCTGTACATCGGGAACTAACGTGGTGTTAGTCTAACATAGGTCAATTATACTTCAATTTTTTAAAAAAAGGGTGTGGAAGTAGATTCTCCCCTGGGGCCTCCAGAATGAATGCGGCCTGCTGACAAGTGATTTTATCAATAGTTTCAGTTAAAGTGACTTCTGACCTCCAAAACTGTCAATAATAAATGTGTGGTGTTTTAAGCTAAAAAAAAAAAAGAGAAAAGAAAAAAAAAAGGGACTCTCTTTCCCTGGGTGGCTAAGTTAATAAGACATAACCAGTAGCCTCCTGTTTGGCCACTCTGCTGAAATGCGGAAATGCCAAAAATGAAAGGAAGCCAAAATGGAGGAAAGCAGGGTCAAGAGATGAGATATTCCAGAGAACACTGCTTGAGCATCTGGATCAATGCCTAAAGCTTTGAAGCACCACAAAGCACCTTAATGCCTGAAGCTTTTCCACAAAGTTTTCAGTTACATGAGCCAATGAATTCCCTTTTTACTTTGAGCCAGTTTGAGTTGCAACTATCATTTGCAACTAAAACAATCCTGATGAATGCAGTAGGCTATGTTTAGACAAACAAGTCTGTGTACTCAAGACCTAAAAATATCAAGGCACATTAACTGTGGAAGATCAGGGCCTATCCTTGCCACCATCAATATTATTGTAAGGGAACTAGGCATCTCCTTCCAAGAACGTGTCTGCTCGTGACAGTGACATAACTTACATGGCATTTGTTATGAGCCAGTGCCACATCTGGCCTTTAGAAAGTGCTCAGGAAAAGAGGGTTATCTTCTACTCATTTGTCCAAGAACCAATTGTGTATTAAGCCCACAACATGTGGGACTTCCCTGGCGGTCCAGTGGTTAAGACGACGCACTCCCAATGCAGGGGGCACGGGTTTGATCCCTGGTCAGGGAAGTTCCCGCATGCTGCTCAGCACGCCTTAAAAAAAAAAAAAAGCCCCCAACATGTGCCCCGCCCTGCCCCAGGAGGCAGGGAAGGCACATGGCAGGGGCAAGTCAGGTCTAGGAGCTGCATTCACAAACTCACAGGCTTCCAACTGAGTTTTCTTTCTGCCTTCTCTGAAGACAGCACAGGGAACTATATTCAATAGCTTGTAATAAACTATAATGGAAAAGAATCAGAAAAAAAGAATAAAGACATATATGTATATATATATGCATAGCCAAATCACTTTGTTATACACCTGAAACTAACACAACACTGTAAATCAACTATACTTCAATAAATTTTTTTTAATCTAAAAATTAAAAAAAAAAAATGCCAAGCTGGTATTAAAAATTAAGCAGAATGGAAGGTATACCTGACTCCCACCAGCAGTCACTTCAGTGAAGTTTTCTGACTCAGAATGAAGTTTAAACTTTTAATAATTGTTTTTAGTTTTCAAACAGCATTCAGAAAGGCAAACGAACTGGCAACAGAATAAGTAAACACATGAGTTTAGCTGAAGGCTGTGTCTGCAGGGACTGACTAGGAAACAGCCACCCTGGAGGACAGAGAGGGAGGGATTCTGCTGGGGCTGGTTACCAGTGAGTCAGGGCTGCAGGCCAAGTCCCCTAAGGGGATGCCCAGCAAGGGCGCCCCAGCCTGCCAAGTCCAAGGCACCTGCGCCTGGCACCAAGGGAGCAGAGGTGGTAAGAAAGGAATTCTTTCCCTACAGCCCTGTGGGGCTCTGAGAGTCCAAGGACAATGCTGGTCTGCTGCCTGCAACAAAGGGCAAGGTAAAAGGCCCACCCGTCTTGGGAGTCAGCAGGTTACATCAGCTTGTTGCATATACAGTGACATTTTTTTATTGGTTTTATTTCACAAGCTCCATTTGCCAGGCAATGCACCTGGTCATGTACAGCATTCACTCCTCACAGCACCCCTATGAGGCAGACACTATTATGACCCCCACTTGCAGGTGAGGACACTGAGGCACAAGACTGGTTAAGCAACGTGCCCCACATCACAAAATCAGTAAGTGGCCGGGTCAGGATTCACATACAAGTCTGTGCTCTCAGCCCCTCCACTCTGCTGCCTCTTCAAAGAGGATTTAGAATCCTTGGGATTCTTAAAACCTTTGCAAGTAATTTGAATATGCTCTTAGGAGACCTGGCCTTGCCCCTGCAGGCCCATGGGTGGTAGCTGGGCACTATCCATGTCTGCCTGGGGTTTCCCTCCTCCTTGGCAGACAAGCCTTTTCTTAAACTCTCCTCAAACTATCCCACTGAGGTGTCCTTTCTCTTGCACCCTGGCTGATACAAGGGGGTATCTGAAGGGTAATATCTACTTTCTTTTTATGGTTCTTGGTATATTATTTTTTAAACATTTTAAAGTAAGTATTCTAATGCAGAGTGATAGAGAATTTGAGTCTTAAGCTAGAAACAGAGAACGGACGTTTACTATTATGGGAAAAATCCTTTGACTAGGCTTCCATGGTTATGTCAATCTAAAAGCAGCAAGTTGTTCTAGGGAAAGGTGATAAACATAAACGAGCCGCCTGGTTTGCTGTGTGTGGTTCAGCAAAGATTGCCTCTCCCTGGATTCCACAGTTCAGGGCGGACGTTTGCATATGAACCCAGAGGATGAAGTTGGGGCAGCCATCGGGGTAGTCTGGGGTGGCCCTGAAGCAGGCACATGGCAGGAAAGGCCCTTAAGGGGACTCCCCCTGGAGAAGGGCAGAAGCCCTGGAGGCTGACCCAAATTCAGAATCAAAAGGTTCATGGAACAGCTGAGGGAAGCCACTGAGGACTTAGGGACCCTGGCAGATGTCCTGCTCTGAGGAAGGCAGGCGGAACATGTGACAGCCAAGAGAAGTTGTTCTACGGCACCAGAGTGGGCTGCCACCACAACCCTGTGCATGTGTCCCCAGAGAGTGGGCAGGCCCATGGACCATGGGGAGACCTTCACTTACACCAGTGACACCTGTGGTCACCACGGTCAATTAGTGTGCACATCTAATTTTCTGGTGTCCCAGTCCAGCTTGGGAAGGACGACTGACCCCTGGAATTCTTTGACATCCAGGGGAAGGGTGATCTAGAGGGAGGTACAAGAATTGTTGCTTATGGACATAAAGGCTTGAGCATCACCTGGAAAAGTAAAAGTGAAGAAGTGTGTCCCAAGTTGGTGACACAGGTCATACCAGGAACCTCCGGGGTCCCAGACCAACCCGCCCATGGGGGCATCTTTGTGTCTCCAGCTCTGGGACCAGGAAAGGTAGGATGATGTCATCCTTGAATAAAAACACAGAGCTATCACCTATGCCATGAACATCGTGGAGAGCATGTTGCCTTTCCTGTGCATGCTCACCAACGCGGGTAGGGGGCGGTAAGGGCGTCAGTGCTGGTACCACTGCTAGACTCACAGGATGATGAGCTCAGATCAGAGCCACAGCTCTGCCCATGGTTAACTTCATGACAGAGAACATCAGATAAAGGACGCACCAAACCCTCAAGAGGTTTCTCTAACCTTGATCACTCCCAGACACAACACCCGTGAATCCCACCCCCAAGCCCCTCCCAAGGGCAGGAGACATCCTCCCAGGCTCAGCTGCCCTCCAGTCTCTCCCAAGGCTGCATCACAAAATATATCCATCTGTTCTTCTGAAACCACCCACTTCATCTCTCATTTCTTCCTCATTTTCAATTCCTACTTTTCTAATTATTCTCAGTATCTAAATGTCGCAATATGAATAAGCAATACTTACAGAGACTATTTTACTTCGGTTTCTTTTGTGCAGCTTTCCCCAACTTGATTCTCCCCAAAGGCTGCTGGGACCAGCCCAGCCTGGCTACCCCACTGCACAGCAATCTGACAATTGGCTTATCAAGACAGTGGGACAGTTGAAGATGCTGTCCTCCTTCCTCTGGGTCCCCACGGGGCTGAGTTTCTGTCTCCTCTGCCCTGGCCCCAGTGAAACTCAGACGTGTCCATCTGTCCATAGGGAAAGGTGTGGAAAGACCTGCACCACAAGGTTAAAAGTATTTAACTTGGAATGTGTGTGAGGAAGAAGAATCAACAGACTTCTGGGTTATTTGACTTTCTTTCAACAAAGCACATACATCTTTTGTAACGAAGAGTTCTGGGGTTGTTAATCGCATCCCTCTGCTTTATTGCTGGATCTCACAGCCGAGGGGGGGGGGCGCTTCTTGCCACCCCACCTCCACCAGCCTGCCCCACCGCACCCCTAGTCTGGACATTCCAGCCTGCACTACAAATGGAGAGGAGCAGGGGTCAGGAGCAGGGAACACGGTGAACTTCAGACCCACCTGAACTCTACAGGTGGGTCTGAGAGAGGGCCAGAGCCAGCTGGAATAACGACCTTCTTGCCATTTTAGACAAATCAAGACAAATGTGAAAGAAGCTACCTTGTGTCATGTGGAAGTGAGTGAGGGGTGAGGGAGGCACAACTTTCCTTCCCCAAACTGCGTAAGAGGGTCAACCAGTTGGCAACACCTATTACTATCCTATGGATAAAGACAGCAAACTGGAGAAAGAAGCTTCTCCTTTAAGTCATATTTAAGGAGTTTTTTTTAAAGCTCTGTTTAAGAAATCTACATATTTATCTGTGTATATATCTGTCCCCTCTCACTTATTCTTAGGGTTTGCCACAGAGGAATAAGGGAGGGAGGGAGGCTCTCAATATTCTTAACTGCAAACAAGCCATTCAAAACCCTTTCTTGAGTTCAATCAGTTAGGTTAATATTTGGCTCCTAGATCAGTTTGATCCTGACCTGGTTTATCTTTCTCAAAGGTGACAGTGCCCTAATTTCCAGACAGAAAATACTGTTAACCCCTCTCCTTCTCTTCCCCTGCCCCCAATAAATTACTATACAGTGAATCTCTAGTCTAGTTTTTCTCAAATAGGATCTTGCACTGAGATTGTTAAAAATGCAATTACATTCTTACTTTCAAATGATTCAGAGAAATAAAAGTGTGCGGAGAGAGAGCACGTGTGTACACAAATATGGCAAAAATATTAACAAAAGGTAAATCTTATAGGTGAAGAGTATACAACTAAGTATTCATCCTACTACTCTTGCAACTTTTCTGTGGGATTGAATTTGAAATAAAAAGTTGAGAAAATTTTTAAATAAATAAAATCGGCAGTTTTATGAACTCCATGTTGAGCCTGCTGACCCAGCATCTCTGGGGGGCAGGGCCGAGAATCTCACCATTGCCGTGGACAATGCAGTCTCAAATGGTTAAAAGAAAATAAGAGGTTAGAGAGCAAGCAACAGTTAGAAAGCTCACATCATACAGAGGGGTTCTGGACTCCCACACACATCACTAACCCACTCGAGTTCTCCACTGGGAGAAAACCTAGAACTAGCAGAGGTGCCAACCCTCTAAGCTCTCCTGACCCACCAGGAGTGGCGCTGAGGGTGGCCACAGCGGGGCCAGACACAGGACCTGCCCCCATAATGCTCTACGTATTTGGGGTGGGGCTAGCAACCTCGAGGCATCTGTGTGACAGCAGTGCTTCCAGGTCCACCAGGTGGCCTTGTTAGCAAGTGGGGGAACCTCTGGAATTCAGCCTCCAGTCTCAGCCTGTTCTTCCTTTGAGCTAAGTCACATCTGCTGAGCCAGCTTCTTGCCAAACCACAAAAGGGGAGGAAAGAAGATTCCAGAGCTGACTGATTCTGTCTCTCGACAACTAGTGTAAACAGAGAGCTATTCTGTTTGATCACAATGTCAACTCATCTGTAAAAAGCACATAACAATTGTCTGAGATGTTGTGTCAACCTCTCAACAAACCTTCCTATCTCAGATGAAAAGACCGAGGCTCAGACAGTGAAATGACAGTGACGGCCAGGGGAGGACAGAGCCAAATCTGAGCCCAGCTTTTGGTCGGTCGATTTCATGGTTTATAACCATTCACAAGAATATATGGACTGTATGGGAGAACAAAGAAGAAATCACAGGGGGTACTCCTAGAAGCAGAGATGAGATGCCTTTTAACTTCAAGAACTTCCACAGAACAAAGGTGAGGGATAACACATGTCAAAACCTCTCAAGGAGGCCTATATTTAAACTGGGGGAAGGAGCTCAAATTATAGGCATTGTGAATAATGTTGGTAAACACCTCAAAGTAAACAATCAGCAGAAAGGTAGCTGTCACACAGGTAAAAACTCCCTCAGTGCTCAAAATTAACAATAATAGTCTATGAAAAGCAGAGAAATAGTCACGTGAACCTCTAACTTTTTAGCCAAAACTCAAGACAGCAAACTACCAAAGCTGCTGTGGATTAAAGGTAGATAATGAAGCCAAGCTTCTCATTCCATAAAAGGCCAAACAAGAAAATCACTCACCTGAAAAATCACTGTCTAAATACAAGAAGGAATACACAATATACAAAGGTTTTGTGATGCATCCACACAAGCACACTGCTCCTTGAAATTTAAAGAAAAAATTTATTGAAGATCTGAAAAACAATTTCTAAAAGATTGACTTTTCCAGAAAACTGTAGCTACACAATGCATTGCGTCTATCATGTTAAAACGTGCATTAGACACAAATACAAAAACCATGAAACAAGCCACCATTCTTTGACAATCTGAGCAAAGATAAAATGCCTAAGGAACAACATGGATGACTTGCAAAGGATGGGCTCTTTACTGTAAGCACCATAAAAAAAAGGGGGGAGCACAAATGGACGAGTGTGTTCAGTTATACACACTGAATTGAACCTTTGGCACTAGGAATCAGAGCATTTTGTCATATAGCATTAACACATATTATAAAAGTGCGTAGTGTCAAAGGAATAGAACCACCAGCATTCAAAAGCAGCTTTGTCAACTAAGCAATAAAACACTCTACAGTACGTCTCTCTGTTGTCCATCATTGAATACACTGGTAGCAACTTTGAAATGGAAAAAAAAAAAAAGAAAAGAAAAAAGGAGCTGTAACCCCTTTTATTTTCTGTTTAAAATCAAACAGAAAACAAACATCACTTCTGTTATACACTAACATTTCCAAAGTACATCATTTGTACAAGAGAAGGACTAAGAAACAAAAACGTGTTTACAGAGATCCAAACAAGAGTGAGTATAAGCGCCTCACACAGCTTTCCGATGGTACTCAGGAGGAGCCACTTCATAATCGCTGGCACTAAACAAAGTTGCAGAGTTCTTTGCCAGGTATCTAAAAATGAAATATTCATTACAAGCATGAAAAAGAATCATATTTTGATACTAATCTCTTCTCAATTATATACAGAAGCCACACAAAGCACTTTAAAATATACTAAAATAATCACAACCTCACAGTAAAACTATGTAATTATAACTCAGGTAAATAGGGTTATATACCTGACAACAACACAAAAAAGGATGAAAGTCCAGAGTTACTCCCCTTATTTCAAATAAGCGAAGAACAGGAGTCACCAGAATACCAACCTGAGCACTTGGACTACCTTTAAGAAACAGGTGTTGTTAGCCTAAAAGAATAACATCTAGGTGTTTTCTTTAGCTCTCTGAAATCCATCATATTAAATATAGATTCCGAAATTGACCAGTAATTCTCAAGTTTAAACTTGGAATTAACAACATAAAAATCAAAGGGACCTGAAATGTCAAGTAGTAGAGCACTTTCATTTCATAAAGAAGTGGGGGTAGAGAAAGGATGTTAATTCATCATTGGTAAAGCAAAGACTATAAAAACTGATTAGATTCCCAGGTTCACGTTGGTTTTAAAATTATTATAAAATACACGGTGCCATTTTAAGAAAATTCAAACACAGAACTATATAAAGTAGCAAAGGAAAACTCCTTCTCTCCCAAAACTATGCCCAAGAAACAACTCACTGTTAAGTATGATCCTTATTTTTCCAAATCTATTCCAAAGATTGAAAGTGTTTCTACAAACGAGAGGAATCATACCATACTCTACTGCAATTTATTTTTTTCAAACTGACACAACATGGACATCTTTCTTGATTTGTATATTTAGACCTACCTCATCTATTAATAACAGTTTAAAATTCTTCACCATTTTTTTTAATGCAATAAACATGCTTGGAAATCTTTGTGCATTCAAGTATTTCTACAGGATAAGTTCCCAGAAGCATAACTGTCTGGTCAAAGGATAAAAGCACATTAAAAAATTTTATATGCATTGCCAAAATGCCCTCCAAAAAGCTGTAAAAACCAGGATTGCCCTTTCCTCCATTTCTCCAAAAATATAAGCCAATCGACAAGAGGTATTTTAATTATGTTAAACATATTTTAATGGCCTTTTTACTGACAATTCTGTGAATATCCAATGTCTACTTTTCACTGGTTTGTTCATCTTTTTCATATTAAGAACTCTGGTGTTAAAGATACCAGCCCTTTAACGTGTATGTGTAACATATATTCCCTTCATCTTTAAGAGCTTACATTTGCACTTAAATTGTTCCATTAACAATGTATCTACTCTTGTACCAATACCACACATTGTTCTGTTTACTTTAGTTTTATAATAATATCTATATAGTGTCAATCTATCACAGAGTAATTTTCAGTACACTAGACTAATTCATGTTTTTAATTTCAAGCATTAATTTTTAGACTTACTTTAGGAAATCATGAAGATAATTCAGTAATAAAGCAAGGCTCTTCTCATCCAGAGGTGTATAGGCCAACATTGCTCCAATACGTACTATTTAAACAAAAGAATTTAGTCAAAGTTACATCCAAGGTAGCACTATAAGCATGTATTTTAATTACATGAGCAAACGCAACAATCACTGATTCCTTTAAAGTATATGATTTTAGAAACTGACTTTGGATTTTACTATATTAAATAAAAGTTCAAATTGGAATTAAATCATTATTTTTGAATGTTATTTTATGTTACCCCTTGATATAAATTAGGAAAGACAAAAACATTAAAGGCTCAAAGGAAAAAATGTAAAATTGTTTTCTAAATGGCAGTATTACCAAATAATCTGAGTAGATGTGGCGCTCCATACACCTGGGACATGGGCGCATCCGGGTGATCTGCGAGGATTTCAGCATACTGTGGTCTCTCAAATTTGTAGAGCAGCTGAGTGCCCAACATTACATTGAAGTATTCCTTGATCCCTGCCACAACTTCATTAACAGCATACTCCCTGATAAATGAATAAAAATATTTACCTTCAAAGCAGGTCACTGAAAGGAATTGAGAGATGAAGATTAAGTCAACCAACATAAGGGTAACGAATTAAAAGGTTAAATTAATGACCCTGAGCCTCTACTGAACAGATTTTTAAAACAGAGATTTGATAAGAAGGCAAGAAATCAATTCCAAAAACAGACCAGTGGTGAGCAAACTATAGCCCTCAGGCTAGGGATGGTTTTCACATCTTCGGACAGTTGTATTTTAAATGGTTATATAGGTACTTACATATGGCTTCGATTTTACCTGCAACGTTTACTTATCTGGCCCTTTAAGAAAATGTTTACCAAACTACAGTGAGGTTATCACCTCACACCAGTTAGAATGGGCATCATCAGAAAATCTACAAACAACAAATGCTGGAGAGAGTGTGGAGAAAAGGGAACCCTCTTGCACTGTTGGTGGGAATGTAAATTGATACAGCCACTATGGAGAACAGTATGGTATGGAGGTTCCTTAAAAAACTAAACTAAAAATAGAACTACCATATGATCCAGCAATCCCACTACTGGGCATATACCCAGAGAAAACCATTAATTCAAAAAGATACATGCACCTCAATGTTCATGGCAGCACTATTTACAATAGCCAGGTCATGGAAGCAACCTAAATGCCTCATCGACAGACAAATGGATAGAGGACGTGGTACATATATACAATGGAATATTACTCAGCCATAAAAAGGAACGAAATTGGGTCATTTGTAGAGACGTGGATGGATCTAGAGGCTGTCATACAGAGTGATGTCAGTCAGAAAGAGAAAAACAAATGTTATATATTAACGCATATATGTGGAACCTAGAAAGATGGTACAGATGAATGGGTTTGCAGGGCGGAAACAGAGACACAAATGTAGAGAACAAACGTATGGATACCAAGGCGGGGGGAAGTGGCAGGTGTGGGATGAATTGGGAGATTGCAATTGACATATATACACTAGTATGTATAAAATAGATAACTAGTAAGAACCTGCTGTATAAAAAATAAGATTCAAAAAAGAAAAAAAAAAAGTTTGCCAGCCAAACCCCCTAAAACAATGAAATTCTATTTTACTAGTTTCTGATGGTATTTTTTTTAAAAATTTATTTATTCTATTTTTTATTTTTGGCTGCGTCGTGTCTTCGTTGCTGCGTGCGGGCTTTCTCTAGTTGAGGCGAGCGGGGCCTACCCTTCGTTGTGGTGTGCGCGCTTCTCATTGCGGTGGCTTCTCTTGTTGCGGAGCACAGGGCTCTAGGTGCGCAGGCTTCAGTAGTTGTGGCTCACGGGCTCTAGAGCGCAGGCTCAGTAGTTGTGGTGCACGGGCTTAGTTGCTCCGTGGCACGTGGGATCTTCGCAGACCAGGGATCAAACCCGTGTCCCCTGCATTGGCAGGCGTATTCTTAACCACTGCGCCACCAGGGAAGCCCCTGATGGTATTTGTTTTAAAGTACACGTTTCAGATAATTTATTTAGAAATAATGTTTGAAATGTCTTTGGGTATACTTCAAAGATATGTATATTCTTACTTATTATCTGTGTTTCCTCGAGATTTCTTGTAATTTGCATAATCCTCTAGAATGGAATCCACATTCTTCTTGGCAGGAAGATAAAAGAGCTATGAAAACAAAAATACACTTGAATACTAATATCCTCTTTTTCAAAGGAAAAGTATACTAGAAAAGCTTTAACGCAATAAAAGATGACCTAATAGTATTACAAAATAGAAAAGGGCACTGTTCAGCACTTAAAGCATGGCTAATGTGACTAACTAAAAATTTAATTTTATTTAATTTCAATAGTCAAAAGTGGCTAGTGGTTGCCATACTGGACAGCACAGCTCTGAAGACTCAATCTGTTGGACACATTACACTATTACTATATATGGAACACACTTGCACATAAATTTACCTCTGTGATATTATCAAGTCATGATGTGTTGTATAGTATTATGTGCCAGACCCTGTCTGAAGCACTTACCTGAATATTCTCTTCATCCTCACATCAATACTATGAGGTTGGGACCCATTATTCCACTAAATGTAAACACTAAAACACAAAAAGGCTGGGTAACTTGCCCCAACTCAGTAAGTGGTAGATAGAACTAAGCTAAACCTAGCAGTTTAGGTCCAGAGGCAAATCAAGAATCAAACGAAGTCCACATACTGTACAGTATATGACTGATGTCTATGAAGTTTCATAATCCTCACAGTCCCCACTTCTCCCCTACCCCTGCTTGTGCTATTTTAGAAATTGGTTCTTTTGTCCTGTAGAGTGCCTCATTCTGGACTTTGATGACTACCCTTGTGATGTTACATACATACCTCATAATGTCCCTATCTCCTGTACACAAGTAATTAGACCTAGGATCTTGTCAGATTCACGTTCTTTTCAGAGGTCACAAATACCTTGCAGGCAGTATTGTGTGCTTCCTATTACATTCCATTAGCAGCCACATATGAGACAATATCCCATTTTCAATGATAGTTAAGACAGGAAATACATGCTTGTTTTCATGGATTTTCAGAATAATGTGTTCCTGCCCTAGCAACCGCCAACAATGAGTTATCTTGACCTTTAAAAAAATTCATTATAAACTCATGGACTTTTATATATGTACTTCGTTTTATTCCTAAGTCCTTTCTGATGATCAAATTATTCAGTCCCTGAATTAAAATACTCATCAGTCATACTTTCAATATTCAAGTCTACAACCTTTTCTTTAGAAAAAATTTTTTTACACTAGCAAGAACATATCATATAGATTACAATCTGTGTAGCTTTCAAATTACCTGTTTTTGCCGGGTAATTAAGTCCCAGTCATCAACAAGCCATGGTTTTAGTTCTTCAGGAATCTTTACTTTAACTTCAACTCTGTTCATGAACGTTTCCTCCTAAACAGAAAAAAAGCAAGAGTATTAAACATCTGTCCTTTCTTGCTGCAGAACAGCTCCAGAAGTGTTTTCTAAAGGCTTTTCTGAACCTTTAGAGCCTCTGGGTATAAATTAATGATTTACTCAAATGGACTGCTGGAATTGTCATTTCAAAACTGATAAATGGAAAGATCATATAGCTAACTCCTGGGAAAAAAGAATCTTATCTTGATAGTCCATTCAATGTCTTTTCATGTGAAAGCAAATATTCTTTAGCAGATTTCCTTTTCCTCTATAAATGACCACTCCAACTTAATGCATTTTAACTTAGTATTTTCAAATTTAT
This sequence comes from Eschrichtius robustus, assembly GCF_028021215.1. Lineage (NCBI taxonomy): Eukaryota > Metazoa > Chordata > Mammalia > Artiodactyla > Eschrichtiidae > Eschrichtius > Eschrichtius robustus. Next base: position 168,405,969 of record NC_090824.1, read on the forward strand.
TGATTTTGAATAGTCATACCTCCAAAGACTAGCCCAAACACGACTATCTTAAAGTTTAATACAGAAAATTAAATGTACTATCTTCTAATTTGTCTTCAATAACTGCCTAAAAATACCTAATTTTTAGAACATACCACTGTTTTAACCTCAGCTTCAGAAATGTAAACGACATTGGTTAAAATTTTAAAACCCTTATTTTCAAATTCATAACTTTGGAAATTATAAATATAATAAATTAGAAATAAGACATCTTATTCACTTATGTAAGAATCCTAAACTATTGTACCCACACATACATGTGGAACTGATAGGCTTTCTTGGCATTTTTTGTGGGTTTACTAAATCATCTTGGGACACACTAAACCATTTAATGTGACCTAGCTAAGTCTATTCAGTCTAATACCGAAGAAATATTTAGTGTTGTACATGAACACAGAGCTTTACAATGAACATCTGATGATGAGCTGGGGGTAAAATCTAGCAGGAACATATCTAGTGCTACAAGTGAAATAAAGATGTATACAAATATATCCTTTTTATCCAAAAAAGGGGAGTATTTTCACTTCAGTAGTTAACCATGTTAGCAATGCTTTTGAGACACTCAAAGTTCTATGACTTTTACTGTGTTGTAAAATGACAAGATTAAAAATTCTAACATGCTATATATTCATAAACTTAAGGAAAAACTCACATTTTCAACAGTAGGATCTACGCGGGCCCTTTTCTTGCGAGGAGGCTGAGGTGTCTCACTCGTACTGCCACCATCTCCATTTCCAGGTGCTGTAAAAATTTGGGGGTCAGGAAGGGGTATTTTTAGCTTAATAAATGAGAAACTCTATTAAGGAAACTAGTTTCGTGACATACCCTCTTTTGACTTTTCCATTACATTGATTTTACTTAAATCTACATTAAAGAATCATATTCCTACCAAAAATATCTTATATAAACTGCTCTACCAAACATCTAGTACAAAGCGACATTTAGTAATATTACCATCTTACATTTATTTTTAAAATGTTATTGTCTCAGGATCAGTCATTAAGTAACATGAAAATAATAAACGCTTACAGGCTTCTCCATGGTAGAAAGAGTATGAGTTCTCTACTACTACGTACCTAACTCTAACATTGCTGTGATTCATATTTGAGACCATCAACAACATAAGCTTACTCTAAAACGTCGTAACTTTAAAAATTTAACAGTGAATTCAAAATGCAAATGTTATAAAAGGCAAAATAATTTAAACAAAGTTAATATTCTTACTTTTCTGTTTGTTCTTTTTTGTTTTCCTGAAAGGAGGGAAGAAAAAGAAAAAAGATAAATAATTACTGCTAGTAAAACTGCCTCTGTTTAAATTCCTACCAGGTTAAGTTCATAGAGAAATACTGCCTTGTTTGCTAAGATCAGGCCGCGATCTTATTTCGTACATATTCTCATTCACTACTCAGACACAAGGACTTTTACTGATAGTTGGCTAAATCCACATACTAGAAAACCAAACCAAAACTACATCAGGAGGCTTCCTTCCAGGGTTATATTATTCGTTTGTAAGTTTATAGCACGTTAAGTGATAAAAATACACCTTGTGAGAATATTATTAGTTCCACAAACACAAAAAAAAGCTCCAAAGGTTAAAACATTTTCTCCCAATTACTTTAGTACCAACGTAATTTGACTTTAGATTTGTATGTTTCAGACCAATCCATTACTCCACTCTCACTGGTCCAAATTCTTTCACTTTATTTCGTCTCTGAACTATATTCCCTCCACTACAACACCACACACTCTGTTCTCCCATTCGTAGAACAAAGCTAATGTCTTGGTTATCATCTCTAATAGCAACTTAACTCATGTTCATTTATATACACACTAACAAAGAGTAAATTACTAACTTCGATTTTATACATAATTATTTCTGGAATACAAGGAAAACAGTTTACAAAGCCCATGATTATAGATTATGCCTGGAGGGACCATAACAGAACACCTGACTATTTTTACTTTTCTACAGCTTTAATACAAATGTTAACTACCTGTATTCATTTAATTTAGAGCTTGGGGTTCATCTGATGACTCAAAGTTAACTTATGTTGGTTATAAACACAAAAATCTGGCCATCTGAAATTACAGGTTTTTCCCTCCTTCTCTAAGGTTAACTTCTGTAACACTAGTATTTGTTGGACAGTATTTCTGAGTCAGATTAAACCATGAACTTCTACATGTCAAGAACATGGGCAGACCAAGAGAAGCCAAGAGCCCTTACACTCCTTTCTTACCCAGTCTATACCAAAGAATTAAAGAAAAAATACTGACAACTGATCTCAACTCTAAAGATCTATAAACTACACTTCAATGAATACCAGTGGTAAAGACTCGTGCTTCAACCTTCTTGCTTGTATTAATTAAACATGCAAGCTACTTTCTCCAAGTACGCAACGGATTTCATACAATAAATAAACTGCTGGTGTTGTCTGACTTCCTATTTCTAAGCCTCAGGACTAAATGTTATATCAAAATATCAACTGTTAGAGTCAATGTATTTGAAAGAATAACTGAAGCCCAAAGTCATTCTTGAGAAAAGTCATTCCACTAAATAACGAACAACCAAAGTATGCTTGGAAGCCAAAGCACTAACAAAATTCACATATATTCACTATTAGTTTATAAAGAATAAACGCCCAAACTTAAGGACCTAGATGTCAACAAAGTAAAGGTAAATCTGGCTCTCATATTTTCCAACCAGATGCATACATGTTTATGTATATTCAGAGAAAGCTACAGAACAATTACCAAACACTAAAGATGGTGCAAGGTATAAAACTAAACATTAAATATTAAAAACTGTATCAAAACCTCAAATCAAAATGAAAGAAAAAAAATTAATCTCCAGGTTTAATTACTCAGTATTTTTATTTTAAAATAGATCTTCTATTCTACCAGGGCAAAGCAATACTTAAAATTACATGATGCCTTTCTAAGGACTCAGATTACAATCTTATCAAAGTGTCATGTTCCCATTAAAAGGAAGACTCCTTGAGAAAAAGAAAGACGCACCCAAAAAGGTTAAAACCCCAAACATTTCAAAATGCATCGTTACCTTCATTACTTATCACCTAATTTTTAGGTAGTAAAGTCAGACTAGTTAGGTCTAAAAGCAACAGAATATAATCTCGAAAAACATACTTCTCTTAAATAAATCATATTTTACAGCACGTTACTTTTGATCCTTTGAAAAGAAGCACGTGACGGACCACTCATTAAACCTATCTGTTCTTAAAATATTCAAGTGGCAAGAAAAAATGATTTTTTAATAAGAATTATGATTCTTTATGTTCTTTTATTAAGCTACCATTCCCACACTGGCTTTCAGGTACATAAACTTATTACACCAATGTGTGTATGCATATGACTTGCACACATAGGCTTATTACCAAGATGTTCTAAATCTTAAGAGTTAACAAGGAATGGTTTTTTCTTGGGGGTTGAGAGGAGGGGGGATGATTTGAAACCTTAACATCTCACACAGTTACCATGGGTTTCAAAAGGGGAATTAAAACTAATACACATATTTAGCACTACTGAAAAAGCCAATCTGTCCCCCAAATCTTAAAATTTGTGTCCTCATAATTCAACACTATACTTGTAAAAGAAAACACATTACATGTATACATATTTAATACAACTTAAAAGAAGCATTGTAAGGGACTTCCCTGGTGGTCCAGCTGTTAAAACTTCACACTTCCACTGCAGGGAGAGGTTTCATCCCTGGTCAGGGAACTAAGATCCCACATGCCGCCTGGTGCGGTAAGTAAATAAGTAAGTAAATAAATAAATAAATAATTTTTAAAAGAAGAAGGAGGGTTGTGAATGTACTTAATGTCACCCAATTGTACACTTAAAAGAGTTAAGTGGTAAATTCTCATGTTATGTATATTTTACTACATAAAGGAAATATCCCTTTACTAAATAAAGGAAAGGTGGGGGGAGAAAAACTGCTAAGGACTCAGTATGTAATTAAGGAAATCAGTATGTAATTAACAGGTATTTTCAGCAACCCAACACCAAGGGGGTTCTCATTGGCATTTTTCCAATCACAACAATGTTCCAGTTTTCATTTTCAATAAATCCTAACAGAAGACAATGTGTGTCAAGTTTGAGTTTCACAAACAGCATGTAAAATTAAAACAAAGACAGAGCTTCTTACACTTCAACATTTTTCTGTTGCAGACCAGAAGTCTTCTTTCCAGGGGCAGCCCCTCTCATCTTCCCCTCTGCATACTGCTCCCTTCAAAAATAATTTCAATAAAATCATCTTAAAATGAGTATTTATGTGGAAAAATAAATTAATCACTTGATTCCATTTTGAAATTTATATTCAAATTGAAGTCCTGAGCCTATACATATTGTGGTACAAAGTTTTTATTTAACAAGTTCAACAGAGAGATAATGTATTTACAAAAATCAATTCAAGAAAGGAAGAACAGTAAAAAGCCCTAAGATTCGACTCTTCTATACTTACGAAAATTAAAATAAATGTAGTAAAAAGTGACAATAGATTCTCATATAACTGAAAATTCCATTTGTTTTGAAATTCACCAATCCCAATGTTTTTTAATCTGATCCCATTTTATCATTTCCATTTTCTTAATATTTCAGTTTTGAAATGAAAACAAAACAATTACCCTATAGACCACACAGTCTTTCAGGGTTCCTTTTCTCAATGTGCTTTCAGAGGTGAATAACAATGGGGACCGCCCCCCCTTTCTTATTCCTCCCCCACCAAGTGTACCTTCCAAACAGCCCAGAAGATAAGACTGTAACAATGAGTTTGCAACTTCAGAAATTTCCAACAACATCCTGCTCTGTTTTCTACCTACCTCTAAGGACAGACTCCAGAAATGACATGTATGCTACTTCCTTTCCCCAGGAAAGGCTTTTCTGATCACTTGAAGTCAGAGTCATATCACAGCAGCTGACAGGTCCCAAGGATCATTTTAAAGGCAGGCAGCCAACATGATTTCCATTGTGGATTTCATTCCTAAAAATTAACTTACAGGCATTTCTCCTCATATTCATGTTGCAAAACAAACTTACTGATTGGCTTTTTGAAGTTCTCGTTGTTTCTGCAAATTGGTGTCCACGTATTTGAGTACTCTGCTTTCTGGAACCCATTCATCCCAACTGAAAAAGAGAAAAATTAAAATATCATTCAAAACTATTTCGTTATTACTCAGACTCTGTCCTCCAATTATGTTTTTTTAGAAATACAAGAGGCAAGACTTCGGACTTCTCTGGACTAATTTCACGAACTGGCATTACAAATTCATTCTCAACTAAAGTGAAAATCTGTTCTGTAAAAAGGCAGTAAAGGGACTTCTCTGGTGGTCCAGTAGTTAAGAACCCACCTTCCAATGGAGGGGATGCAGGTTCTATCCCTGGTCAGGGAACTAAGATCCCACATGCCACAAGGCAACTAAGTCTGCACACCAGAACCACTGAGCCGTGCGCCACAACTAGAGAGCCCACATGCTGCAACTACAGAGCCCACGCACCACAACTAGAGAAGCCCACATGCCACAATGAAAGAGCCCATGTGCCGCAACTAAGACCCAGTGCAGCCAAAGAATAAATAAATGAAAGATTTTTTTAAACAGGCAATAAACATATTCTCAGAAGCAACATTCCAAATCTAAACTGCGAGTCCAAAAACAGATTATTCAAATTGTTTTTTAAAATGGCATAAAAGCATGGCATTTAACATAAGAGCCCCTAAGCAACTATCCTTACAGAATAAAGGTACCTAAAAGAACTTTAATTCCAAAAAATAATGAGGCACAGGAATCCAGAATAAGCTGACTTCTTAAAGAACTAAAACTAACTGGCTGGTTACCTGTGATACAGAATTACAGAACTCTCTGTGCCTTAGTTTCACCTGTAAAATGAGGATAATAGTACCTATCTCATAGGATTGTTATGAGAATTAAATAATACATATAAAACACTTGAGAGTTTGACAAAAAAAATAAACACTCAAGGTCTGCCAGAAACATTAGGAGGTCTACAATACGGAATACCATCTAGATCAGCTCAACTAAGACTGTAAATTGAAGTGTTACAATGGTTATCACTCACTCACAAACGAATACACCAACTTTCAAGGCAAAACCATTCTTGGTGTTCTAAACATCAAAAGATAGAACCAACCACTCTCTTAAAATATCTAGTTGCTAAGGCCTTCTGGCACTTAGAAAAGCTCCTTCAAAACAAGATCTTTAAAAAAAGACAAGATCTTTTTCTAAAATTTTATTTTATTGATGTATAGTTGATTTACAATGTTGTGTTAATTTCTATTATACAGCAAAGTGATTCAATAATACATATATTTACATTCCTTTCATATTCTTTTCCATTATAGTTTATCATAGGACACTGAATATAGTTCCCTGTGCTACAGTAGGACCTTGTTGTTCAGATCAGGATTTCTGATGTGGCTTTTTTTCCAAAAGGGAAAACAAAGATAAGGTATTTCTTAGGGAAATGCTGAACTTTTTGTTCAAATTTTTTCCTCCTGCTGATGGAGCTCCTTTAGTGACACAAAGAGATGTATCCTCAAAGTCTTTTATTTAATAATTTCCCACCTTTGACCTCTTATGTAAGACAGCCAAAAGAAGAATAAAAAATAAAAAGCAACCCTCAACATGATCTCCTAGAGAAAACTTTAAAACATGCATTTACCTAGAGGTCAGGAGGGGGTGGTGTACTGAGGGAGCTCCTTCAGGAACAGGAAAAAGTGCTACAATATCCTCACGTGTCTTCAAAGTTTTTTCAGAGCGCCTGGGCCTCACAGCACTTCTGATACAGACAGCATAGTACAAAGTAATCTCAGTAACTAGGTGTAGAATTTAGCTTAAGCTTTAAGATTTATTTACAAATATAATACTTAAATGTCTGTGTCAACAAATTCCAATAAGGTTTTTGAAAATTTAGAAATATCTTACTATCTATTGTGCTTTTGAAAAGTATACATTTACTGAAGTTTAAGAAAATTCCAGTTTGGAGATTGGGCTTTTGTTGTATGCTTTTCTGAAAGTACAGTATCCTATAAACTGTACTCAAAATGAGGATCTTATTCTTGTATCTGTTCCAATTCTCTCTAAATTAAAGGGAGCTAGCAAATTTTTATTTACCACAAAGTTCCATTTTAGAACCCTGCAAATTCCTTCCCCCGATATAAAATGCATCTAAATAAGGACCTTGATCTAAAAACCAATTCTTGAGTTTCCTTCACATGTCAGGAGCTGAAAACCCTTGCTGAACCACAGGAAAATGAAATGACATCTTTTGCTCTGAAGAACACCACTACTAGGGTAGTAACTGAAGGCCAAATATCCAGAAATTTTTACATATAGCTCAAGCATAAAAGAATTTCAGAATTTTCTAAAGGTAGCTTGTCATTAATTCCCAAAGTCACAATGATCCATGGCACTACTTACACAGCACTAAATAAAAACATAACATACTTGCTGGGTATTTGAGCAACTCCTCCTCCTTTCTGTATGGATTTAAAGGCTTCTCTAAATACTTATTAAAGATAAAAAATTTCAAAATTCCGTATATTTACCTATACACCAGAACAACTACAAAAAACACATTCTTGTTAATATTCCTCAATACGTCTACAAAGATATAAAGATCTCCAATATTCAGTGCTATTTTTTCCTTAATTCTTTTTACAAGGAGTAATATATAAAATGAGACAGACAAAAAACCAAAAAAACTATGTACCCTATCATTTGTGTTACTAGATAACATAACAAAGGAAACAAAGGTTTATTTTCAAGCAATACTATCAGAAAATGCAAGCATTTTATGTATTTCCACAATTTCTTATAAGCTACAAATGCCACTTAAAACCCAGTCTTCACACTGTACATACGTGCATGTAATTTTATAGAAAATATTATACATGAAAGAATTAAGCACAAAAGCGGTCTTCACTGCTATTAAGATGAAATCCTAAAACACTTAAAGTGTGCACGGGGATGGGGTCAGACCTATTCCATGAATTTGCTATTTGCTTTTCTTTAATTTCCTGGATAGACTTCCCATACATGATATGCATAAGTAAGATATTCTATTTCCTATAGTGAACTGAGATTCTCTTTATATCTTGATATACTCTCAACTTTACCTGATGTTAACAGAATATTGATATATAACATATTAAGTCTAATAAAAGGCTGACATACAGTTTTAAACACTTCATTTTTTTAACAGGGAAGAAAAAGCCATAAACTACACTGGGATCCAGAAGATAAACTCTCCTGGATATTAGACTCAATTTAGCATTAAACCTGAAATCCCATTTAAAATCATAGACGTTTACTTCTATTAAGACCAAAGGATTAAAAGCCCATAGGGTCACTCTGAGTTACTGTATTACCAACATATCATTATTATAAATATTTTAATTATCATTAACTGGGAAAAAATCATTTGTTGAATGCGCTTTTACACATTTTACATCTCCACCTTTCTACAATCATACTAATGGAAGAAAAAGTAAGGGTCTGGTATTTCTTCTTAGCTAAAACCATTTTGTGATAAAATTTTCTAATAAATAAAACTAACTGGGTTGGTCACCTGGCTATGGGACTGTATGGAAGAAGACCAAAGTCACAGGGTCAGTAAATGTCAAGGAGAAAAGCTCCTTCCAAAGCAAGAGTATTCATCAAATCAGATGGCAGGGCTCACTTGGAGAGCCAGCTACCAGAGTATGGCTAAGGTGACACAAAGCTTTAAAATCTGCTAAAAAACAACTCCTCAAGAACTACACTTTCTGGCAGTACTATTTTTGAAGAACAAAACACCATTAGTAAAATTAAAATCCTCTCATAGTAAAAATTATAGGCTATTCAATTACAAGCACCAAAAATGAATTAAATTATCAAATGTGATATTTATGGGCCCCAAGAAGAAAGACCCATCATTGACAAAGAGCTCCAATGGCTAAACATTCTAGAATGTGTTCAATCTATAACCACTGTCCACTCCCAGCAACATCAATATCACTTCTAAAAAAGAAAAACAAGTTTAACTCTTTGGGGTGCAAAATTAGGTTCTGTAACTAAATTTCTGTACCTCTGTTAAGTCATATGCTAAAAAGTGAACCACATGAATTCACTTTGTTAGCATTTAATTATGCTTCCAAAGTTCAAAACATGAGCTGGTTAATACTTCCAAATCAGGCAATCTTTTTCTTTTCCCCCCCCTTTTCTAGGTAGAAAAAGCCAACTAGCTTTGAGTATAACTGCTTGAAATACCATATGTAGTCACTAAGTTTGTGTTAAGGCAAAAAACTCAAGCTGTCCTAAAATGTACCAAAACCAGAAAATAGTTGGGCTAATTATTATTAGACATTATACCAGAACACAGAAATACTCCAAAGAATGTAAAATAAAATGGCTGTAGGGGACTTCCGTGGCAGTCCAGTGGTTAAGACTCCAAGCTTCCAGTGCAGGCGGCGTGGGTTTGATCCCTGGTCAGGGAACTAAGCTAAGATCCCACGTGCTGCGCAGTGCAGCCAAAAAAAAAAAGGCTGTATACCCTAATTTCTATTCTATTTTCATCACACTACAAATGGTTCACCTCTGCCTCAACATGTATTTACATTAAAACTGCAAGAATTAAGAAGCATATGCTTGTATCAGTCTACGACACAAAGCTACCTTGTTAATTATAAATAAAACATTGCTTTTAAAGATCTAATACTCACTTTTTATTCCAACCACTGTAATGTATAAAGTATTTCACTTGTTTATCCTTTATGGCAACCTTTACACACTGAAATAAAAAAGAAAAAGTTCACTTAGAAATACTGAAGGAAATAAAAAAGACTACCTGGATAATTTTCAAGTATCCAATCTTTCGAAGACAAACTCTACACTTAAACTCTCTGGTGGCCAAAATGAACATAATAAGATGCAACTCTTTAAAAGAAGATCACTTAAGCCTTCAGACTACTTAGGTATTCAGAGTTATAAAAACTGCCGAAGAGTCATAAAATTTGTTGGAGTCAGTCCAACAAATCTGAAGAACCATAAGCACAAAAGGTCCCCCTAAAACCTTAAATCAATGGGCTAGATAAGCTATCCAAGAACAGCTAATGAAAACTGTATTTGTGTTTTCTCAAAGTCCAACTAGCCAAAAGCTACATTTATTTCAAAAATAAATTCAGCTCAAGAATTAAACTCTTTTAAAAAAATTTAAAATAAGTTTGAATAATTTGAATCATTAAAAAATTTCATTAGTTTACACAAGGCAATAGCTGTTCTGCTGCAGATTATCAGCAACTAGCAAGGTGACAGATGAAAAACATCTTGTGTTCTTCTTAAAAGCAGCCAAACAAATTGGATTGAATCATTAGGGGAAGTCATTAACTATGAAAAAGTGAGGACTGTCTGGATTTAAGTTTTTATCAGATGCAAATCAAGAGAACAATAGTTTAAGCTATTTCAATCACCATTTAAAAATGTTCACTGGAGTGTTTCTGCTGCCAGAGCAGAAAAATCTGCCAGTCCAGTAGAGTTTGCCAGAAATTGATACAACAAAAATAACATTCAAGGATATAAATGATAAACAGGACTTAAAATATACTATAAGCTGCAGCAGTATTAAACCATTAAGATATACGTACACACACAAAAAGTTCTTGACCATCTCCATGAATCCAGTTTCAGCCATTTTAGAACTTTAAAAACATACATCCACTATGTATTCAAAGTAATTAAAAAGTAGTGAAAATGGTTAGTCTCACTGACACTTTACAGTCTTATTTTCAGAGACATAAACTATTTACCAAGAACATACGTAGAAATTACCTTTAACTAAACATTCTACTGCTCAGCATACTGTTCATTTTTTTAAAAAACCACCACTGTAAAAGAAGTTGACACACCTTAAATATTTGTGCTAAAAAAGTTACCAGAAACAAAATACTAAGAACACCTTTGACTTCGTAATGCATCATTCCACTTATCTTTGGCTAAATGGAAAAATCAATTACCTGAGCACAACACTGATACAGAGAAAAGGGAAAGGGAACCCCCCCTAATTCAAACTTTGCCAAACAATCCAACAAGTAAGTTAAATGTACTCATTTTAAATGTTAGTTTTTACCTTTAACGTAACTACTCAGTGCTTACTCAGCACATTACATTTGCAAATAAAGTTAACTTTGCCAGTATTTTCTCACAAGTCATTAACTACAAAATGCTATTTTGCTCCCATTAATAGTCAATTTTCTATCTTTCCCCTCAAATGCTCTTTCCAACTACTGGACCTTTAGCAGCTCAGTAAGATGAACGGCAAGACAGCAATGCTTTGTAAGACCTACTAAGAAAGCAGTAAGACACCCATAAAGAGAAGATGAGGAACTATGAATCTATGAAAATCTATGAAAAAGGTAGCTCTCACTAAAGCTACCAACCACTGAAAACTGATATTATCCAACCAGTAATTTCAGCCAACTTTTCAAGAGAAAACAAGTTTAATACCTTTGCTTCATAAAGAAGAGGCCCATGGAAGCACAGCACTCTCTCACCTGTAAAAGTAAAAAACACACACACACACAAAAAAGGTACTGGGTTAGTTGTGATTTCTCTTCATATATAAGAATATGCACATCTGGTTGTGATGGAGAGCCATCACACTTGTACCATAGTATTCCTCAAAAAAGTAGGCAAGTGGGTAAGGCAATGTATCCATCAACGCTTCAGATCAAACTTCAATACAACAAAAACACCTTAGCATCTGATGTAAACAAAAAGCAATCAGGATATCAATCTATTAAAATCATCAAATCATCTATCACCTGCTAAACAAATTAAATCTACTGTAGTTATCTACTGGCAGAATTGGTTTATTTTTCAATGTACTGATACATGTGGGATTTAAAGACATTTTACGTTTAGGACCTTATGCTCTACCTATTCCTTCTCTGCTTCCAACCGTCTTAAACTGATTAAACTAAGAAAAACACTACATAAAAATTTCAATGTGCATCAGATACAGGGGTTTTTTTAAAAAAAGAGGTCCCACTATGTTCATGCCTTCAGTGTGTTCAATGATGTTCTGGGTGTTGGGCTGCTTCAATGGGAAAAATAAAAAAAAAAAAGAAAAAAACCCAGACAATTCTAACCTTTCGAACTTACTCTCTCTGTTGAATCTACCATTAAGACTTGCAAGACTAAATAAAATGTTAGGGACTGGAATAAGATCTGGAAGACACCCCTGCTCATCAGACAAATCAGGCAGGCAATTCCTGGCAGTACCTTAAAATATCATTCGATTGTAGAAAAAATAGACGTCTCACATTATTTTCGGTCCATTTGGTTTCAACAGGCCCAGAGGTAACAAAAGGGCCAACACAGTCAGCTCTTTCGACTCTAAAACTAAATTAAAATAGCCTACTAGCTCATTTCTGAAGAGACTACAGGGCAGTATAGGTGACACTGACATGTAACCAAAGTTTTGCACAATTTACTGGATTTCCTATTTTAACTCTCTTCATAAGCAGTAAGAAGAGTGACTGATGAGCTACTTGGGAAGGTCACAGGGAAGGGCCCATGCTGAGGAAAGCAACTGGTACCAAAGCATAGAAGAAACATGACAAATTCTGTGCAGTGGTCCACCCTGAGGAACCACTGCCTGAGGCTACTAGGCCTATGCAGAAAAAGTGGAGACTAGAAACAAGGAGACCAAAGACTTCTCCCAACTGTCAGGGATAAGAACAGAAATAGGTATGAATCAAAAGCAGTGAGGAGGACAGCTAAGCCAAAGTAGAAACACTTTAAACTGACTTCCAGCATGGTGGGAGCATTAATGAGAAAAGGAAATGGAGGGAGGGGTTTCTGATCAATTTTGGAATAAGTTACAGTGGCTACAGGACATCCAAACTGGAGCCATCTAGTAAGCAGTTGAGTACGTGTCTGGCTCGCAAGAGAAAGCTAGGCTGGAGCCACTGCTGAATACTGTGGACAAGAATGAGACCATGGGGATATAGATAAGATATAGGGCCTAAACAGCAGCACCAAAGATCAGACCTGTGTACCTAAATTTAACTCTCCAGGTACTCTTTAAAGGCACCCTGAAAATGGCCTCACTCCCCTCTCCCTCCTTTTGGCTGCTGCCTCCAAAGACAACTGCACTGAGACTAAGACCCTTTGACCTCCATTCTAGCTACCTGGCCCTAATATCCTGTTGAAAAAATATACAGTAAGTTGAAGAGCATGACCCAGGATAACAAATGCCTATTTTTTTCATGGAAGTGGAAAGACTGTTAATTGGGGAAGGAGCAAACCACAGTCTCAGATATTTTTTAAAAATCTTTCTTCACTCTTAATCCTTTCTAGTATCAAACTACAAAGGTAATCTTGCCCAATGCTCTCAAATTCCAAGGGTGATGAGATTCCAATTCCCCATCCTCCCACTGGTTTGCTTACTGGGAACATTACTCAAATTCCAGCATCAGTCAGTCCCCTAACAAGCCAAGAGTCCTCCCCCTGACAATGGGCTAGTTGCCCAATAGCTTTCTTTACCTTATGCTTTAACATTTCAAGTGGAAGACCAAGTCGAGTGCAAAAACAGTCACTGTGCTTAAAAACTGCTTATAACATGTTGCACCATTATTAAATAAAAACTTTCAAGTTTAAAAGAACCATTTAGAAAAAAAACTGTTTCTGATCATTCGTATTTCCACCATTACAGAAGCTCAATTCTTCTGCAGTGTTTTAATATAATTCTGTGAGTTCCAACAGAATATTCGTTTTTCCTTATAAAATATTCTCTGAAAATGTCTTATAAATAATTATAATTTCTTAAAGATGGTTACAACTTTGACACAAGAGTAGAAAACATGTCTGGAAAGTGACAGTAATGGTAAGTGCAGAGACTCTTGGGTAGCTTTCAAAACCTTACAGATACACTGGTTCATACTCTTCTCTAATTCACCACTATAGCAGCACATGGATTCTCCTTCGCTGTTATCACTCTTACCATCCCTCTAGTTTAGAACTAAAGCACTTCCTCCAGAAAGCCAACCTTAACTGTCCCACACTTGGGTGATCTTCCTTTGATATCCTACAGTGGGGATTAATTTTTTGTGCCATGGACCCTTCACAGTCTGGTTAAGCCTTTGGGCCTATTCCCAGAATTTTTCTACAAACACGTAAAACAGTATTACAAAAGAAACCAACTGTATTGAAATAGTTACCAAAACATTTAAAATATCACGTTCTATGGTTTTATATGAGCTCCTTAATGGATATAAACATTTAGCCACTAATCTAATAACTACCACAACTCTGAAATAATGACGAGCATACATTACATCTCAATGTATCTCCCACCACTGTAATGCTGGGACATGAAAACATACAGCTAATACTACTGTGGTTTTTTGTTTCTTTGTTTGCTTTGCTTGTTTTGTGGGGGAGGAGTTCTAACATTCACAACTGAAAAATACTAAATTTTAGTTAGACAACAGAAACCAAAACTTTTTCCCGTCCAAGTTCACGGATCTTCTGAATTATAAACACTGACCCTAGATTAAGAATCCCTGCTCCAAAATATCTAGTTTAAAAAAAAAAAAAGGCAATCCATAGAAGGTAGTCACACAGCTTCTCAGCGTGAGAGAAAGCAGGTATTAAGAGTCAGTTATAGCAGAAACACGCTTAGAAACGTCTTAAACATTCCATAGTTACAATATACTTGGGTTTTGTGTAAATGACTAACGCACATTAAAGTTTGAAAATCGCTACAACAATTTTTTGCAGACGTCTCGACATCTACGGTAACTAACACATCCATAATAATGAAAGGGAATTTTAAAGTGTTCTTGCTTGCCTCACAGAATTTTACTTCCATTTTAGTTTACTCCTAAACCTCCACTTTAATATAAATTATTAGATACGTTAATTGTGAAAATTAAAGAGCTGTCTTCCACTGGAAATCAGGTTCTACCGTCGGCCAAGACATGTCGATCAAAGACAATAAAAACTCAACTTTAAAATCAGTTAATCAAATATTGTTGCAATTACTCAAACAACTGCTGTACTTAAAAGATAACAGCAAGGCAATGGGACTTATAAGTGAAAACATAATACCGCGTTCAGGTAGCTTTTATTTATTGTTTTACAAGCAACCGCACAGCCAAGAGCGCAGTCACATCCCCATAGGATCTTGGCACTCAGCTTTTCGGTAAGCAAAGAGACGCCTGCCGGCAACACAAAGCCGACCCAGACGCTCGCGCTTTTTCTCTCCAGTTCCCACCCACCTCCCTGGGGTAAGCGTCGGGGAACCGGTTCCCGCGCGGCAGCGGGCGAAGAAGGGGGCGCTGTATCTGCCCTAAAGCGGCGTCGGCGGCCGGGAGCCGGGAACCCAGGCGCCGGCGGCCATGATGGCGCGGCCATCTTGCAGCAGCCATTTTACAACGCAGTTCTCCCGCCCCGAGACGCGAAGCCCACCCCGCCCCCCCCCACCAGCCGCAGCCCGGCGGCTCCACCGAGCGCGACCACCTACGGACTCGAGACCGCCCCAGAGCGCCAGGCGTTGGCCGCCCACGCGGCCGGGGTGCTCCGCGCCGGCGCCCGAAACCGCCGCCGCTGCCTCCCCTCCCCCACGCCACATCACTTCCCCTAACGGCCGCCATGGCGCGCCCGTCGCCTCCCTACAATAGGCTACTTTCTCCGCGCCCTCTTCCTCGGAACAAACACTGCGCTAACGCTTTGCCACGCGGCAACGGCTCCCTCTGCCACTCTAACGCCTGCCTAACGCTTTCGCTTCACAAGGTATTTTCGCCTCATGACGCACCGAAATAACCCGCCGCAATGCGCTTTCCCCGCACAAAGCCCTGTCCGCCGCCTCCTCCGGGCGCAGCCCTTGCCACCCTCGACCCCCAAACCTCAACCACCCCGAGCCCGCCTCCCTCTCCTGCGCCGATAGATGCCTTCTCCCCAGGAACTCAAACTCACCCTCCTGGAATTTAGGCTTCGGGTCCTGCTTCGGCGCCATTTATAAGTAATTCGCCGCCGCCGCCGCCTCCTCCTTCTCCCACCACCCCCGACTACCGCCCCCTACTCTCTACCCCACCCAACTGCGCGTCAGACGCGCCGTCAGCCACCGCCAACTCTACATCCTGGGCCCGATTTGCCAGCTGCCACACACCTCACAGCATCGCGACCCGCGCAGCCGCCGCTCCAGCCAACGGCTGCCCTCCGCGCACGCGCCCCTGCGCCCGCCCCGCTCCCGGGGCACGCCGGGATTGGTAGTTCCCGGGCGCTTAAGGCGTCGCGGTGTGGGGGAGGGGCAGCGGCCTCTTCCCATCCCCCACCCCGGGACCGCCTGGGGTTTTTAAAGCCTGGATTTGATTTTGCTTGTTTGTTGGAGCGAGGGCGAGGGAAGGCAGTACCTCACCTTAAGAATGGGAGAGGCCTAGTTGCGGAGGCCCACGGGCAGTACAGGGCCACAATGATGTGGGCTTTGAAATGGCCTGAGAGAAAAGGCTGCTTCCTGAAGCCTACTTTCAGTAGCATCTCGAGTAGTTTCCGCCTAGAAAAGTTTCACGGCCAGCAATCTGGCCAGAAGGGGGGTAGGCAGTGGAGTCTGCGTCTAGAAGTTTCGTTGTTTAGCAAGCTCACTGACAGTTTATTTGGTGGGACTGACGGCCATCTGTCGGGTCCTGCTCCTCCCCTTCTCCAGCCTGGGTCCTGCGGAAATGAGGACGGAGAGGGAGACACTAGGCAGGCTGGGGGGGCGAGCTCTGGCTTTTTGGGTGATGGACTTCTGCCCGCCGCCCAAAGAGGCTACCGTGGATAATACCAAGTAATACCCACGCTGGGGTTCTGCACCTGCCCTATGTGTGCACTTTTTGGTCACCTGATGTCTTTGAACTGTTATTGAGTACACACACGGTTTAAACGAATTTCCTCGTGTCGTTCCCCTGTTCAAAAAGTCTGTAGTTTGCTCACCTGCAAAATGGGGAGAATAAGACCACCTTTCCATCGGTTTACTGTGAGACTTGCATGGAAAGGCTTAGTGCGGCGCTGAACAGTGAAATGGCGCTCAGCAAACGTTAAGGATGATCGATCCCGAAGTCCTTGGCTTGGCATTTGAAGTCCTTCCACAAACAGTCCCCCACCGTCCTCCAGGCTTTGTGCTTGTCTGCATGCCTTTTCTAAACCCTCCCCTGAGCATGCTATGCACCCCATGAATTCCAGACCCCTCTCCATTTATCTGACTCCAGTTTCTCCTTCAGTCTTGCCTGAACACAAGCCCTTCTTTGACCACAGAAACCCACAAAGAACCATCACTCCACTTGTCTGCACAGCATCTGGTCTGTTCCACTTCTTAGAATATCAAAGAAAGGGGCAAGGGCTTCTTTGTGACCCCATCACCACACCAAAACTCTGAACTATACTTCTTTTAACGTTTTGAATACAGAATATTTTAAAATAATTCAAAATTCAATAATTCAAAATAATTTTAATATAAAACTGGAGATAGCGAGACTTCCCTGGCTGTCCAGTGGTTAAGACTCCGGTTGGATCTGTGGTCGGGGAACTGAGATCCTGCATGCTGTGCAGTGCAGAAAAAAAAAAAAGAAAGAAAACAAAAACAAAAAAAATTGGACTGCTTGGCTAATCTCTCTATGCTCTTTCCTTATCTGCAAAATGTACCTCATTGGCTTATTCTGAGGATAAGAATCAGTTAGCGTGCATGAAGCTTTAACAAAAACAAAAAACAAAAAAAGTGAAGATAAGTGAGAAGTCCCTTTCCCACTTCAGTCCCTCATCTGCTCCTTCCCCCACAAAGGTACTACTATTATAAGTTGTTTGAGTATCCTTGCAGTTTCTTTATCCTAGCACCCTCATTGTGTTCTTTCTCCATTTATATTAATTTTATTGCATTTATGTTTTAATTATGCAAGTAATATCTGAATATTTGAGTTGTACATGATGCAACAATTCAGAGGTATAAAATACAGGGCAAAACTTGAGGAATCAAAAAAAAAAAAAAAAAAAAAAAAACTTGAGGAATCTTTCTATTTCCCTCCTTACTTCCCCATCATTTTGCATGGACATTTTCGTATGCTCCCTAATTGTTTTTCCTTTTACCATAAATGGACTGTATATATTGTTCTGTGTCTTCTTTTTTTGCTTCATAATATGGCTTAGAGGTCACTCCAATTAATTATGTGTCCATCTCACATTTTTAATTGTTGGAGACATACTGCAGTATAAATAGACCACATTTATCTAACCTTGATTCTTGCTGGACATTTAAGTTGCTTTCAGTTTTTCATACTGTTAGAAACGTATGTCTTTCAAACTAAACCTTTGTGCCCATTGTTTTTATATTTTTAGGCCCCTAGATGTAGAATTACTGAGTCAAAGACTGTGGGCATTTTAAACTTATTAAAGGCCTCATCAGCTTACATTTCAACCAACAATTAAAGAGAGGGCCTGTTTTCCCGCATCCATGCCAAACATGGTATTATCAGTCTCTAAAAACTTGAGGTTTTTGGGGGTTTTTTTTGTTGTTGTTTTTTTCTAAGATTCTTGTATTTTATTTATTTATTTATTTATTTATGTATTGGCTGTGTGGGGTCTTCGTTTCTATGCGAGGGCTTCCTCTAGCTGCGGCAAGCGGGGGCCACTCTTCATCGCGGTGCGCGGGCCTCTCACTATCGTGGTCTCTCCTGTTGCGGAGCACAGGCTCCAGACGCGCAGGCTCAGTAGTTGTGGCTCACGGGCCCAGTTGCTCCGCGGCATGTGGGATCTTCCCAGACCAGGGCTCGAACCCGTGTCCCCTGCATTAGCAGGCAGATTCTCAACCACTGCGCCACCAGGGAAGCCCTAAAAACTTATTTTAATATAAGAGGAAGTCATGTTGTGCAAAGGAAGCCAGACACCAAAGACAATATACTTTAACGATGGTGTTGGAAGTCAAGACAGTGGTTTGCTGGGGTAGAAGGGGGAATTGGCTGGAAAGGGGTATTAGGGAACTTCAGGGTGCTGGAAATGTTCTATAACCTTAATCTGGTGTGGTTACATGGGTGTTTACAAATGTAAAAATTCATCAAGTTGTACACTCATGAGTAATACACTCCACCATACCTATATTATACCATAAAAAAATCTTTAAAAATCACCTTATTTTACATTTTATGAAAACGTCAAACATAGAAAAATAGAAAGAATATATTACATATCATCTCGATTCAACAATTGTAAATATTTTCCCATATTTGCCTTATAATACATATATATGTGTGTGTATTGTGTGTGTGTGTATGTGAAGACATCAGGACCTATTATGCCTGATTTCTTTGGTATGTACTTCCGAAATAGAAGGTCATTCTCCTACATACCACAATACCATTATCACACCCAACACAATTAACGATAATTCCCTAAAATCATATAATTCCCATTTCACATTTCCTCACTTGTTCCTAAAATATTTTTATGTTTGTTTGCTTGTTGATTGTTTTTTCAAAATAGGATCCATTAAATGACAATGTATTGCATTTGGTTGTTAAATTTCTTAAGTCTTTTAAAATCTAGACAGGCAGTTCTTAAGGTAGGAGTCCATGGATACAATCAAATGGTCCATGAACTTGGATGAGAAAAAAAAATTACATCTTTAGTTTCATCAAATTCAAAGTGAAATTTAGCATTTCCTTTCATTATAAATGAAGGTAACAAACCTTGAAAATATCAGCAGCACCTGTGGTTTTGTCGCAATAAAAATAATATGCTTTCATATCACTTTAGTTCTTCCATATATCTTAGAGATATTATTATTATTATTATTTTTTTTAATGGGTGTGTTGGGTCTCTGTTTCTGTGCGAGGGCTTTCTCTAGTTGTGGCAAGCGGGGGCCACTCTTCATCGCGGTGCGCGGGCCTCTCACTATCGTGGCCTCTCCTGTTGCGGAGCACAGGCTCCAGACGCGCAGGCTCAGTAGTTGTGGCTCACGGGCCCAGTTGCTCCACGGCATGTGGGATCTTCCCAGACCAGGGCTCGAACCCGTGTCCCCTGCATTGGCAGGCGGATTCTCAACCACTACGCCACCAGGGAAGCCTCTTAGAGATATTATTTACAGTCATTACTTTGAAATTACTGTAGTTATTAGACCTGTTGCTAGATCTTATTTAATGTATTAAAAATGAAGCATGGGGACTTCCCTGGTGGCGCAGTGGTTAAGAATCTGCCTGCCAATGCAGGGGACACGCGTTTGGGCCCTGGTCCAGTAAGATCCCACATGCCACGGGGCAACTAAGCCCGTGCGCCACAACTACTGAGCCTGCGAGCCACAACTGCTGAGTCCACGTGCCACAACTAATGAAGCCCACACGCCTAGAGCCTGTGCGCCACAATAAGAGAAGCCACCGCAATGAGAAGCCCATGCACTGCAACGAAGAGTAGCCCCTGCTTGCTGCAACTAGAGAAAGCCCACGCGCAGCAACGAAGACCCAATGCAGCCATAACTAAATAAATAAATAAATTTATTTTTAAAAAAATGAAGCATGTACATTACCATAGTATATTTTAAGGTATTTTAATAACTGTATTTCAATATAATTGTTTTCCTTTATAATCCTATGTTGTTGTTTTTTATTTTATACATTTAAAAACATTCTGGAAAAACAGTTCATTGGCTTCACTGGACTGCCACAGGAGTGGGAGGGGAGCCCTTGGCACAGAATAGGCCACCCACACACATACACTTTATTGTTAGTGGTGTTAGTATTTGTTCGCTACATTTGCTTTTTGAAAAACCTGATTCTTTTGAATCTTTGACATTCTGCGTTTGTCTGATTGTTTACTTGTGGTGTTACTTAACTCATTTCTCTTTCCCTATATTTCCTATAAACTTAAGTTACATCTAAAGACTTGGTTAGATCTAAGTTGAGTGTTTTTGACAAGAATATTTTATAGGTGACATAAAATACTGCATCACATCAGGAGGCACATGATGTCTGGTTGTCTCATTAGTGAGGCTAAATTTGATCACTGGGCTAAGGAGGTTAAGATACTTTGGGATTTTGCATAATCAAACAGTATTTAAATTTATGGAAATTTAAAACTATATACAAAAGCAAAGTGAATTGTACAGTGAATCATGGTGTGTACTCAACACTTAGCCTCCATAGTTACTAACATATGGCCAATCTTGTGTCTTTGGTACCCAATTATTCCTCCCCCACCAAAATATGTACACACAAATTCCAAATATCATGTCTATTTCATTTCTAAACAAGTGAGTACGTATCTCTAAAAGGTTTCTAAAACGCACCTCATTTTTCAATCTCCTGGTGCTCGGGTTCGCCATTCCTGAGCGAACCATTATTTAAAACACCGTACCATTATTTTAAAAACACCGTACCATGATTACATTTTTTTTATAAATTTAAAAATAAAATAATTTAAAAATAAATAATTCTGTCGTATCTTCAAGTATTGAGTCAGTGTTCAGGTTCCTGGGATTGTCTCATATAATCTCATGATTGTATTGTGTTATGTCACAGTGTAATCTTATGATTGGTTGGTTCAAATCAGGATCCAAACACGGTCCATGCATTTCATTTGATTGAGTTCACTCTGACTCTCTCTTTTTATTGCCATTTACTTGTTGAAGAAACTGGACCACTGAGAATTAGCACACTTTCTTAAAATGATTTATTAATAGGATAGTTGAATATAAAGTCTCCAAGTATGAGTTCCATGGGAGAATAAAACGTGTTTAACTTAGTATATCTTTGAATATATTCTTTTGGTACAAATAGCAATAAGTCAGTAGCCAACATAATAAATCACCAGCCAACAATAAGAAGAAAATATAGTTCGAGATTGTGCTAATTTCTAAATGTTACTTCTGAAGGAGCTGTAATCATAATGTCCTCACTTGAGCTGAATTTACGTCCACATGTAAACAAACCATTGCTTTCCCTACAGCTTCAGGAATGAAAGGAAAGGAAATGAAGATGATGACAACACTTAATATAAGTAGAAAAGGAAAGGAAGATGACGACGACTACTTAATATAAGGTATACTAAAATAAATTTAAAATCAAAATCACCTCCCAATAGGACACTGATTGCATTAGTTTCCTGGGGCTACCATAACAAAATACCACAAAATGGGTGGCTTAAACAACAAATGTAGAAGTCCAAGATCAAGCTTTTTGT
Organism: Eschrichtius robustus; assembly: GCF_028021215.1. NCBI lineage: Eukaryota > Metazoa > Chordata > Mammalia > Artiodactyla > Eschrichtiidae > Eschrichtius > Eschrichtius robustus. The sequence goes on from NC_090824.1 coordinate 168,428,222, forward strand.
AGGGTTGGTTCTTTCTGAGGGACCTAAGGGAGAATCTGTTCCAGGATTTTCCCCTAGCTTTTGGTTGTTTGCTGGCAAACTTTAGCATTCTCAGGCTTATAAACTCATCAGCCCAATGTCTGCCTTCGTTTCACATGGCATTCTCCCATATGTCTAAATGTACATTTCTGGGTGCATGCCTATGTCCATAGTTCCCTCTTTTATAAAGACACCAGTCATGTTGGATTAAGCGTGCATTCTACTCTGATATGACCTCATCTTAATTAATTACATCTGCAACAACACTACTTCCAAATAAGGTCACATTCTGAATTACTAGGGGTTAAGACTTTAACATATGAATACCAGGGAGTCGCAAATTCAACCCATAACACTGATCTTCAATTTAAAATGGATGTATATTTAAAAGTAAATGTATCGGGCTTCCCTGGTGGCGCAGTGGTTGAGAGTCTGCCTGCCAATGCAGGGGACACGGGTTCGAGCCCTGGTCTGGGAAGATCCCACATGCCGCGGAGCAACTAGGCCCGTGAGCCACAACTACTGAGCCTGCGCGTCTGGAGCCTGTGCTCCGCGACAAGAGAGGCCGCGATAGTGAGAGGCCCGCGCACCGCGATGAAGAGTGGCCCCCGCTCGCCGCAACTAGAGAAAGCCCTTGCACAGAGGCGAAGACCCAACACAGCCATAAATAAATAAATAAATACAAATTAAACTTTAAAAAAAAAAAAAAAAAAGTAAATGTATCTTCATTGACTTCTCGTCAATTTACCAGTTTGCTTTTTCTCTGACAGAGTTTGCCTTTTGAAAAATTCTACTTCGCCTCCCATCACCTAGAGATTAGGTATTCCTTTGTAATAACAGCAGTATTTAGGGAATCTCCATTTTCGATTGCAAAATTTTCCATGTGTTTCTTCCGAGGTCTGAAATTGTATCTTGAACTGATGGTAATAACATACAGTAATTTGGAGAATGTTTGAGAATTGCTGGGAATGATGGAAAATATTTAAGACAAGGAAAGAATTTGCAGCTGTGAACATAAAAGCAAAGTTTTGCCCTAAGAAATTGAGTTTGTTTAGGAAAACATATGAAGGAAAAGATAACTCCTTGCTTCGAGATATGGGTTTTTTTAAAATTGCAGTATAGTTGATTTACAATGTTGTGTTAATTTCTGCTGTACAGCAAAGTGATTCAGTTATACATACATATATATACATTCTTTTTTATATTATTTTCCATTATGGTTTATCACAGGATATTGAATGAGATATGTTTTGAGACTCCAAAATTGCTGCAGGAAATATGTTCAATTTGGATCACTAACTTAGGAAAAAAAGGATTAAGAAAGCCCTGTGTCTGTTCACAATAGCTACCTGATTAGCTAATCACTAAAACAATCTTACAGTGGTTTAAACAGCCCATAATAATCACTAGCCCTTCCCAAAGGCACAAAGTAAATTAATTTACTTAGAGGAATTCAAGGATATGAAATTAATGTGTATAGTGTGAATCAGAGCTGATCTCCGAACTAATTTTCAGTATCGCAGAGCATAAAGTTAAAATTACACAGTTCAAACATTTTGAGATCACTTCAGCAATATGTATGAACCCTACAATTTCATTAATTTTTCATGTCTTCTATTGATATATCCTAACCTTTGGCATTCCACTGCCCTTCAAATAGACCACTCAGTAACAGATATTTTTCTACACAGATAACCTTTAACTGTGTAATTATAATATGAAGTTGTTTTCTAGTTTTATTGTTCCCTTTTTTAACTTGTTCAGTCTTAGTAGTTTTTAAAGTGTTGAATTGTTTGAAAATACGAAACTCCAGATTGAAGTCAGTTATGTGTTGAATTGCTTGAAAACTAAGGTTCTCTGAATTGAGGTTAATTATTACAGGTGATGCAAAGAGCTGCCACCCAACTGGGGGCTCAAACCCAGGACCTTGAGATTAAAAGCCCCATGCTGTACAGACTAAGCTAGCTGGGCAGTCGAACATGATCCTTTTTCTAGGTCTTTTCAAATAATAAGATTATTTAAACTTGTTCCAAGACATATTTTGCATTTAAATTTTTTTCTCATAATTTTTTGGGGAAAGTTTTTTACTATTTTCAAAATTGTGTTTCGTTTCTGATTCTGTGCACAAAAACTCTTTCTGTTTAATAGTGTCAATGGCCCTCTAGAGGTCAAGCGGTAAAGCAGGCTGATGCCGGCGACCCCAAACTCCAGCCGGGGGGAAAGGCAGTGGGCTTGGGGTGCCTCCCTTGTACCCCGAGAGCCCCGCTGGCAGAGCGCGCTCCCCCTTCTAGAGAAGATCCAAATCCAAAGCGCAGCTGTAGAGCTGGCTGGCCTCCCGAGGCCCCCGCGTGACTTGGAGGTTTCTGGCATTTTTCTGTGGCACGACGGTGGTTCAACTAATCCATGCCCCATTGTTCACATAATAGAAGATCATTAAAAAGCTAACGCAGTCTCAGAAATTAATTGAATTAATTACGGCGTTTGCTCACACACAGAACTAAAAGGTAAAGACATTTATCCCATAGTCTGATAGAACGTCTGCGTGGGAAGGGACCATTATTTCAAACCTTTCCCCACCAAAACGAAAAAAATTAAAGATTTATTCTGCTTTTCTAGTAGCAACTGTAGTTCCCAGTAACCAAAGAGTCCCAGGTGATGAGGGAGTGCTCTACTTTATAGGGTGGGGGAAAAAAATGTAGGATTAGAAAAAGCATAAATCGGCAAACCGTTATAAACGAGGGTTATCCGGGGACTTGCCTGGTGGTCCAGCGGTTAAGATTCTGCACTTCCGCTGCAGGTTCCATCCCAGGTGGGGGAACTAAGATCCCGCATGCCACGTGGCATGGCCAAAAAAAGAAAAGAAAAAGAACCGAAAAAACGAGGATTAGCCATCGAGGTTAAACCATTGCGTTAATAGTTGATAAGGGTCACACAGGGTCAAAGCAACACTACACGGTTACTTCCTAGGTGCAGGGGTGGGCAATCTAACTGTGAAACAGAGGTATCAGGCTGTCATCACCCTGAGAAATTAATCTGAGTTTCGCTAGTGGTTTACTAATCTTCAACAGGATTGTGTGTCTTCAGAGGTGACATAACCTGAAGTACACAAGATCAATGGTAATTATTCTAGACAAAAAATGTTTTGCGTGGATCTCTCAACCACTAGATATTACTTCCAGTTTACAGGAAATAGAGATGAGGAACTAGACAAATGACAGCGCAAGGAAGCAAGCAATAGCACAAAATCAGAAAGTGGGAAATTCTGTAGGACAAACGGCCCTGTGTCCTCAAGAAGTAAGCATTGTATTTTAAAAAAATGACTTTTGCTAGATTAAAAGAGATACAGTGGCCATAATAATCAGATGCAATAGGTGATCCTGGATTGGATACCATTCTATACTGTGTTTCTTTTTATAAAATTATGGTGAAATAAACATAATATATAATTTACTATTTTAACCATTTTTAAGTGCACAGTTCAGTGGCATTAGTACATTCACACTGTTGTGCAACCATCACCACCATCCATCCCCAGAACTATTTCATCTTCCCAAACTGAAACTCTGTACCCATTAAACAACTCCCTATTTTCCCCATCAGCCCCTGGTAACCACCATTCTACCTTTTTAAAAAAAAAATAAATTTATTTAATTTTTTATTTACTTTTGGCTGCGTTGGGTCTCCATTGCTGCGCACAGGCTTTCTCTAGTTGCGGCGAGTGGGGACTACTCTTCACTGCGGTGCGCGGGCTTCTCATTGCGGTGGCTTCTCCTGTTGTGGAGCACAGGCTCTAGGTGCGTAGGCTTCTGTAGTTGTGGTGCGCGGGCTCAGTAGCTGTGGCTCACGGGCTCTAGAGCGCAGGCTTAATAGTTGTGGTGCACGGGCTTAGTTGCTCCGCAGCACGGCGGATCTTCCTGGACCAGGGATCGTACCTGTGTTCCCTGCATTGGCAGGCAGATTCTTAGCCACTGTGCCACCAGGGAAGTCCCAAATTATGCATTTTTTAAACTCCTTAAACTCCCCTGAGAGTATCATTTTGGTCCTCTCTGGTCACAGCCTGCAGCTCTCATGTAGAAAAACAGCTCCCACTCATTGGAGGACTTGTCAGATAATTCACCCGAGCTGTGTTTCCCATTTGTAGATATTTGAGTCATTCACATTGTATTTCTAGAATATAGATGATCATTCAAGTTAGAAGTTAGTCATTTTTTAAAATTTTTTAAATTTAATTTAATTTAATTTTTTATACACCAGGCTTATTAGTCATCCATTTTATACACACTAGTGTATACATGTCAATCCCAGTTTCCCAATTCATCACACCACCACCCCCACCCCACCCCCACTTTCCCCCCTTGGTGTACATACGTTTGGTCTCTACATCTGTGTCTCAATTTCTGCCCTGCCAAACGATTCATCTGCACCATTTTTCTAGGTTCCACATATATGCATTAATATACGATATTTGTTTTTCTCTTTCTGACTTACTTCACTCTGTATGACAGTCTCTAGATCCATCCACGTCTCTACAAATGACCCAATTTCGTTCCTTTTCATGGCTGAGTAATATTCCATTGTATATATGTACCACTTCTTCTTTATCCATTTGTCTGTTGATGGGCATTTACGTTGCTTTCATGACCTGGCTATTGTAAATAGTGCTGCAATGAACATTGGGGTGCATGTGTCTTTTTGAATTATAGTTTTCTCTGGGTATATGCCCAGTAGTGGGATTGCTGGGTCATATGGTAATTCTATTTTTAGTTTTTTAAGGAACCTCCATACCATACTGTTCTCCATAGTGGCTGTATCAATTTACATTCCCACCAACAGTGCAAGAGGGTTCCCTTTTCTCCACACCCTCTCCAGCATTTGTTGTTTGTAGATTTTCTGATGATGCCCATTCTAACTGGTGTGAGGTGATACCTCATTGTAGTTTTGATTTGCGTTCCTCTAATAATTAGTGATGTTGAGCAGCTTTTCATGGGCTTCTTGGCCATCTGTATGTCTTCTTTGGAGAAATGTCTATTTAGGTCTTCTGCCCATTTTTGGATTGGGTTGTTTGTTTTTTTAATATTGAGCTGCATGAGCTGTTTATATATTTTGGAGATTAATCCTTTGTCCATTGATAAGTTTGCAAATATTTTCTCCCATTTTGAGGGTCGTCTTTTCGTCTTGTTATGGTTTCCTTTGCTGTGCAAAAGCTTTTAAGTTTCATTAGGTCCCATTTGTTTATTTTTGTTTTTATTTCCATTACTCTAGGAGGTGGTTCAAAAAAGATCTTGCTGTGATTTATATCAAAGAGTGTTCTTCCTAAGTTTTCCTCTAAGAGTTTTATAGAGTCTGGTCTTACATTTAGGTCTCTAATCCATTTTGAGTTTATTTCTGTGTATGGTGTTAAGGAGTGTTCTAATTTCATTCTTTTACATGTAGCTGTCCAGTTTTCCCAGCACCACTTATTGAAGAGGCTGTCTTTTCTCCATTGTATATTCTTGTTTCCTTTATCAAATATAAGGCGACAATATGTGTGTGGTTTTATCTCTGGGCTTTCTATCCTGTTTCATTGATCGATTTTTCTGTTTTTGTGCCAGTACCATATTGTCTTGATTACTGTAGCTTTGTAGTATAGTCTGAAGTCAGGGAGTCTGATTCCTCCAGCTCCGTTTTTTTCCCTCAAGACTGCTTTGGCTATTTGGGGTCTTTTGTGTCTCCATACAAATTTTAAGACTTTTTGTTTTAGTTCTGTAAAAAATGCCATTGGTAATTTGATAGGGATTGCACTGAATCTGTAGATTGCTTTGGGTAGTATAGTCATTTTCACAATATTGATTCTTCCAATCCAAGAACATGGTATATCTCTCCATCTGCTGGTATCATCTTTAATTTCTTTCATCAGTGTCTTAGAGTTTTCTGCATACAGGTCTTTTGTCTCCCTCGGTAGGTTTATTCCTAGGTATTTTATTCTTTTTGTTGCAATGGTAAATGGGAGTGTTTCCTTAATTTCTCTTTCAGATTTGTCATCATTAGTGTATAGGAATGCAAGAGATTTCTGTGCATTCATTTTGTATCCTGCAACTTAACCAAAGTCATTGATTAGCTCTAGTAGTTTTCTGGTGGCATCTTTAGGATTCTCTATGTATAGTATCATGTCATCTGCAAACAGTGACAGTTTTACTTCTTCTTTTTCAATTTGTATTCCTTTTATTTCTTTTTCTTCTCTAATTGCCGTGGCTAGGACTTCCAAAACTATGTTGGATAATAGTGGTGAGAGTGGACATCCTTGTTTTTTTCCTGATCTTAGAGAAAATGCTTTCAGTTTTTCACCATTGAGAATGATATTTGCTGTGGATTTGTTGTATATGGCCTTTATTATGTCGAGGTAGGTTCCCTCTATGCCCACTTTCTGGAGAGTTTCTATCATAAATCGGTGTTGAATTTTGTCAAAAGCTTTTTCTGCATCTATTGAGATGATCATATGGTTTTTATTCTTCAATTTGTTAATATGGTGTATCACATTGATTGATTTGCGTATATTGAAGAATCCTTGCATCCGTGGGATAAATCCTACCTGATCATGGTGTATGATCCCTTTAATGTGTTGTTGGATTCTGTTTGCTAGTATTTTGTTGAGGATTTTTGCATCTATATTCATCAGTGATATTGGTCTGTAATTTTCTTTTTTTGAAGTATCTTTGTCTGGTTTTGGTATCAGGGTGATGGTGGCCTCATAGAATGAGTTTGGGAGTGTTCCTTCCTCTGCAATTTTTTGGAAGAGTTTGAGAAGGATGGGTGTTAGCTCTTCTCTAAATGTTTGATAGAATTCACCTGTGAAGCATCTGGTCCTGGACTTTTGTTTGTTGGAAGATTTTTAATCACAGTTTCACTTTCATTACTTGTGATTGGTCTGTTCATATTTTCTATTTCTTCCTGGTTCAGTCTTGGAAGGTTACACCTTTCTAAGAATTTGTTCATTTCTTCCAGGTTGTCCATTTTATTGGCATAGAGTTGCTTGTAGCAGTCTCTTAGGATGCTTTGTATTTCTGCGGTGTCTGTTGTAACTTCTCCTTTTTCCTTTCTACTTTTATTGATTTGAGTCCTCTCCCTCTTTTTCTTGATGAGTCTGGCTAAAGGTTTATCAATTTTGTTTATCTTCTCAAAGAACCAGCTTTTAGTTTTATTGATCTTTGCTATTGTTTTCTTTGTTTCTATTTCATTTATTTCTGCTCTGATCTTTATGATTTCTTTCCTTCCGCTAACTTTAAGTTTTGTTTGTTGTTCTTTCTCTAGTTCCTTTAGGTGTAAGGTTAGATTGTTTATTTGAGATTTTTCTTGTTTCTTGAGGTAAGCTTGTATAGCTATAAACTTCCCTCTTAGAACTGCTTTTGCCGCATCCCATAGGTTTTGGATTGTCGTGTTTTCATTGTCATTTGTCTCTAAGTATTTTTTGATTTCCTCTTTGATTTCTCCAGTGATCTCTTGGTTACTTAGTAACGTATTGTTTAGCCTCCATGTGTTTGTGTTTTTTATGTTTTTTTCCCTGTAATTGATTTCTAATCCAATAGCATTGTGGTCAGAAAAGATGCTTGATATGATTTCAATTTTCTTAAATTTACTGAGGCTTGATTTGTGACCCAAGATGTGATCTATCCTGGAGAATATTCCATGCACACTTGAGAAGAAAGTGTAGTCTGCTGTTTTTGGGTGGAATGTCCTATAAATATCAATTAAATCTATCTGGTCTATTGTGTCATTTAAAGCTTGTGTTTCCATATTAATTTTCTGTTTGGATGATCTGTCCATTGGTGTAAGTGAGGTGTTAAAGTCCCCCACTATTATTGTGTTACTGTCCATTTCCTCTTTTATAGCTGTTAGCAGTTGCCTTATGTATTGTGGTGCTCCTATGTTGGGTGCATATGTATTTATAATTGTTATATCTTCTTCTTGGATTGATCCCTTGATCATTATGTAGTGTCCTTCCTTGTCTCTTGTAACATTCTTTATTTTAAAGTCTATTTTATCTGATATAAGTATTGCTACTCCAGCATTCTTTTGACTTCCATTTGCATGCAGTATCTTTTTCCATCCCCTCACTTTCAGTCTGTATGTGTCTCTAGGTCTGAAGTGGGTCTCCTGTAGACAGCATATATATGGGTCTTGTTTTTGTATCCATTCAGCAAGCCTGTGTCTTTTGGTTGGAGCATTTAATCCATTCACGTTTAAGGTAATTATTGATATGTATGTTCCTATGACCATTTTCTTAATTGTTTTGGGTTTGTTTTTGTAGGTCCTTTTCTTCTCTTGTGTGTCCCACTTAGAGAAGTTCCTTTAGCATTTGTTGTAGAGCTGGTTTGGTGGTGCTGAATTCTCTTAGCTTTTGCTTGTCTGTAAAGCTTTTGATTTCTCCATCGAATCTGAATGAGATCCTTACCGGGTAGAGTAATCTTGGTTGTAGGTTCTTCCCTTTCATCACTTTAAGTATATCATGCCACTCCCTTCTGGCTTGTAGAGTTTCTGCTGAGAAATCAGCTGTTAACCTTATGGGAGTTCCCTTGTATGTTATTTGTCATTTTTCCCTTGCTGCTTTCAATAATTTTTCTTTGTCTTTAATCTTTGCCAATTTGATTACTATGCATCTCGGCATGTTTCTCCTTGGGTTTATCCTGTATGGGACTCTCTGCGCTTCCTGGACTTGGGTGGCTATTTCCTTTCCCATGTTAGGGAAGTTTTTGACTATAATCTCTTCAAATATTTTCTCTGGTCCTTTCTCTCTCTCTTCTCCTCCTGGGACCCCTATAATGCAAATGTTGTTACATTTAATGTTGTCCCAGAGGTCTCTTAGGCTGTCTTCATTTCTTTTCATTCTTTTTTCTTTATTCTGTTCCACAGCAGTGAATTCTACCATTCTGTCTTCCAGGTCACTTATCCGTTCTTCTGCCTCAGTTATTCTGCTATTGATTCCTTCTAGTGTATTTTTCATTTCAGTTATTGTATTGTTCATCTCTGTTTGTTCTTTAATTCTTCTAGATCTTTGTTGAACACTTCTTGCATCTTCTTGATCTTTGCCTCCATTCTTTTTCTGAGGTCCTGGATCATCTTCACTATCATTATTCTGAATTCTTTTTCTGGAAGGTTGCCTATCTCCACTTCATTTAGTTGTTTTTCTGGGGTTTTATCTTGTTCCTTCATCTGGTACATAGCCCTCTGCCTTTTCGTCTTGTCTATCTTTCTGTGAATGTGGTTTTTGTTCCACAGGCTGCAGGATTGTAGTTCTTCTTGCTTCTGTTGTCTGCCCTCTGGTGGATGAGGCTATCTAAGAAGCTTGTGCAAGTTTCCTGATGGGAGGGACTGGTGGTGGGTAGAGCTGGGTGTTGCTCTGGTGGGCAGAGCTCAGTAAAACTTTAATCTGCTTGTCTGCTGATGGGTGGGGCTGGGTCCCCTCCCTGTTGGTTGTTTGGCCTGAGGTGACCCAACACTGGAGCCTACCCGGGCTCTTTGGTGGGGCTGATGGCGGACTCTGGGAGGGCTTACACCAAGGAGTACTTCCCAGAACTTTGCTGCCAGTGTCCTTGTCCTCACAGTGAGACAGAGCCACCCCCCACCTCTGCAGGAGACCCTCCAACACTAGCAGGTAGGTCTGGTTCAGTCTCTATGGGGTCACTGCTCCTTCCTCTGGGTCCCGATGCACACGCTACATTGTGTGCCCTGCAAGAGTGGAGTCTCTGTTTCCCCCAGTCCTGTCAAAGTCCTGCAATCAAATCCCACTAGCCTTCAAAGTCTGATTCTCTAGGAATTCCTCCTCCCGTTGCCGGACCCCCAGGTTCGGAAGCCTGACATGGGGCTCAGAACCTTCACTCCAGTGGGTGGACTTCTGTGATATAAGTGTTCTACAGTTTGTGAGTCACCCACCCAGCAGTTATGGGATTTGATTTAATTGTGATTGTGCCCCTCCTACCATCTCATTGTGGCTTCTCCTTTGTCTTTGGATGTGGGATGTCTTTTCTGGTGAGTTCCAGTGTCTTCCTGTCGATGATTGTCAGAAGTTAGTTAATTTTAAAGAAATAGACTGTCAGAGCTGAGGGTAATGGGTCCCACTCATCGATCTCCCCTCTCTGCGTGGCCTTTATGGTCTGTCTCCATAGCCCCATGTCTCCATGGTTCTTCTATCTTACAGGAAAGAAGCTGGATAAATGCATTTGCTCTTAGAGTAATATTAAGTGTTGGATGACAGGCACCTAATAGTAACCGGCCAGGCGCCTTCCCCCAGGGACAACATAGGGTGGACCAGTATGTCCTTGCCCTTCAGAACTCCTGCCAAGCATCCACCTGGACCCTACTCACCTTTCTCTATTTTTTTCTCTATTTTACTGCATCCATCCATATATGCATACATGCATAATATTGCATTAATGGGATTATAACATACATAGCATTTGTTTCTTTTCTGCTTGGTTCCCCATACCTTCTTCTTCTCAACTACTAGAAACCCATATTAGCAACCTTATATGTATACTTCAGTATTTTTCTCCAAGCTCAAATAATTATCTACAGATATGTACATGATATATATGTACAATATATACATACACATATTTATGTACGTGTATGTATACACACACATATGAATACAGTCAGAGCTCTGTCAGGAACACAGAAGATACTTGAGCTTTGCAAGTGTGATGGATTTTAATACAGGCACTTAGAGACTTGCACCATCTTTGGAGGGTTGGGAGAGTGAAAGCCTGGAAGCTACAGAGAGAAGCAGGAGAGAAGGGAGTCACCCTCAACCTCAGGGATGCCCGCGGGCCGGGCTGCTGCTGTCACCACCTCCCACCAAAGCACCAAAGCCCTCCTTTGCAGGCTGTCCTCTGGAAGCAGCTGTGACTCATGGGCTACTGAGGATGGGACTCCCCAGAGTCCCTCCACCCTGGGAGCTGTGTGTTCCTGCTTGCAGCTCGCCGTGGAGCATGATGGCTGCTCTTCCTGCAGCCTTGCAAACCTTGCATGAGTGCTTCTCGTTTGGGAACCTGGAACCGGTCAGAAAAGCAATCTGGGAAGGGTCATTGCAGGCTTCTCCCGCATTTTCAGAGGAGAATGAAAAAGAGGAGTGCATGGGAAGCAGTCACGTAGTTGACAACAGGTTCTCCATCTCCGGCACAGTTCACCCCTTTGTCCAGTCCCCACCCACACACATCCTTTGGCCCATATCTAAACGAGCAAGTGACCCATTAATGTCACATCCTGCCAACTCCACACCATCCATCGTGCAGCTAAAGATGCTTCACTTCCCACCAACTTCGGAGACAAAGTCCACAAGGCACTGGACCCATCTTGGATTTTGTTCATCCCTCACCTAGTTGGATTGTGACCATCTTTGATAATCTGTAACTTGAGGACTGAATTAAGAGCTTACTCACGCTTAGCCTTCCTTATGTTCTATGACAAGGAAGAGAAACTGGTACTCGTTGGTTCATCTCACCAATAGATAAATAACAAAGCGAGGGAGAAAATCTGCAAACCGTTGGGGTCTTGAACCCGGCCCCTGGCTGACTCTGGTTTGGGTGTTTGTAACGCCTTCCCCAGGGCACCTGCCCTGCTCTGCTCACCCTCACCCAGCACCCGGACCTTCATATCCAGAGTCTGTGCCATTAACTCAGCAGCCGTGTCTGCCATTCGCATGCTGGGCAATTCCTGGTTTCACAGTTGTAAAATCTACTCCTCTGCACTTCTTTCAAATTTCTACTGGAAGAAATCTTGCAGTTCTTTTGATGTGTGTGGGACCTCTTCCGAAGCCATCTTCCTAGCTACAAATCTGAAAACTTTGAAAAGAGCTGGGCATCTCCCTGTAGCACATCTGCACAGACAAGGTCATTGCTGGGTCTTCAGACAACACGGGGCTAGCCTCAGTCAAGGGAGGAGGGGCTGCTTCTGCTTGCTCAGGAGACTCAGGGGCCCCATCTTCATCAGAGCCCCCTTAAACCTTCTCAAGATCCAGTGCAGCTCTCAAGCCCTCATCCTTCCTGCTCACCATCCTATCCCATTCTTGGGAAACCTGGCAAGGCTTTGGATTAAGCTTGCACAACTCAGCTACTTGCAGCATCACAAGGTCCAGATTTGGAATCAGCAGCATAGCTATATGAGCTCAAAGGGAGGTCGTGGGGGCTCTGACTCTGCAGCCATGCCTGGAGCCGAGCACCCCGCACCTTTCTGTCCAGCGTGCTGCCTGGTACAGCGGGAAGGGGAGCCCACCACAGTCCTGTTGGTTCTCCCACGGCGGCAGAGGACCAACCTCGTCTCTGTGCTTCTGCGTTCCTGGCACCACGTTCATCATTCTGCATCCATCAGCATCGGGTGAGGAAGTACTCCCAGGAGGGATGGGAGCTAGAGGTTTAGGAAGCCGCAGAAGTGCCAGCCATCAGAGGACTGTGCTCAGGATGGGGTGGGGGGTCACCGGTGCTCACTGGGAGTCCTCGCAGCCTCAGGAGTCCCAGGCACCTCCTCTGCCACCCACCCACCGGCTGGATCACCAAAGCAGGTGCTTCTCAGGAGGTTGCCCCGAACCTCCAGCCCGCCTCACGCGTGCTCTCTGCCCAGGTATCTGTTCGCAACCCTCCGTAGAAAACTGGCCTGAGCTGCTCCTCCAAATCTTGAATGAACACCTCTCACTGGAGGCCACCCCCAGAACTCTGACGGGAAGGTGATTCCGGGAGCAGCCCCGTGGGTTCCTCTCCTGCACTGCAGGCAGGACGTGCAAAGACAGCAGGGGCGCGAAGACACAGGGGCTGAGCCAGCCCCACACCTATTGAAAATGCTTCAGTGACCGGTCTTTGCCCCTGGGATAAAGTCCAGACCTCATGGCACACTTCACAAGACCCTCCAAGGGGTGCTCTCTCCTGACATCTCCATCTCCCTGCATACTTCAGTTTCCCTAGCCAGGCCTCTCCTGTCTTCTCGACTCTGGGCTTCACTCACACGTAACTGCCTTCAGTGCTTAAATGTGCCAGGTGATGATACTTCCAGGTTTATCCACGTGCCATCCTCTCCCTGCTTACCTGCTCCTGACTCTTTGCCAAAATAGCTTTTACTCTGCTCTGAGGTCTCAGCCTAAATGAGACATCCTCCAGAGAGCACCTCTGATCATCCTCCAAGTCTGAGTTAGGTCCCCTCCTAGGGCCCTGTACTCATGCACAACACTTAGGTCTCATTGTAGTTCTCTGACCTCCTGTCTCTTTTCTCTATATTAGTTAGCTGGTTGCTGGCAGTAGTCTATCCAGACTCTTATTCAGGCTTTTATTTTCCCCTTGCTTAGCCATTCGTAGCTCTTGGGCTTTTCATGTTTCATGTTCATGCTTATTATCTCATGTTTGCAAGATGATTGCCACAGCCCCAGGTATCACACTGCATTCCAGTCAGTAACAATGGGGAATAACAGCACAAGGCAGCTCACCTCTTAAATCTACATTCCTTTAAATCAGAAATAAAAATCCTTTTCAGACACCTACCAACAGAGTTTGGCCCGGATCTGAGCACTGAGGAATGACAACATCTAGAGATTAGTGAAGGAGGAAGAGGTGCTGTTAAAAGGAGAGGAATAGAGCAGCCATCGGAGTGAGAGAATGTAGAGTCTTGGAAGAAGTGAGAGTGACAGACACCATGCTGTGCATTAGATACTGCTTCCCCCACTGCCCCCCCCAAAAAGAGAGTGAGTCCAGAAGGAGGGAGAGGTCAGCTATATGAATGGGGACAGAACAGTGACCTTGGATTTATCTACATCAAAGTCATTGGTCATCTTGAAAAGAGTTGTTTTGTAGAGCAGTGCTCACAAAAGCCACCTTACAGCAGGCCAGAGAGTGAAGGTATGCAAACATAATGTCTCTTGTCCTTCAACCTTTGTTTAAATTGTCTGCATATATTAGCCTCAATAGTTGGCAATGGAATACAAAATAATACTAATGTTTGTTAAATTTTCTATATCCAAAATATCAGTCATATAATTCTGTTATATTATGATTTGTTATATTTGGGCAAGGATCTGGTGAACCTCTTGGAAGATTAGTTGAGGCAGCCTTTGGACTAATTTCCTTCTACACAATTCTATAAAAATAAACTAAATAAAACTGACCTTATAATTACCATCTAGGGGAGGTACCTGGGACTGGGAGTGATGTCAGCTCCCAGCTCGGTGCCTGTCCGGATTCCTGACATGGTGTAGGACCGAGAGGGTGGGGAAGGCGGGAGCGGGGCGGGAGAGGACTCGGGGTAGCCAGCCTGTGGCGGGGCCAGAGTGCCGGCGCTTTGAACTCCGGGTGAAGGTGAACCAGAACTTTTGCAAGTCGTGCCGGCGGCTCTCTTCCCTCAGGCGGAGTGCTTCAGCAGTGAGGATCCTTCTCTTGCCAGGTCAGGAGGAAACGGGCGTGGACTTCTTTGTGAGTCAAAAGCTGCATCCCAGGTGCCTGTACGTAAGGGCATTTCCGGGAGAGGAGGAAAGAAAGAAGCCACATCGCTGCATCTAATAAACCCAAGTCGGGAAGTGTGGAGATACAGGACTTCGTCGATGGGGTTCTCCCTCTTTCTAGCCAGATGACATTTAGGTTTCAGGGCAAAAAAAGAAGTGCTTTGTTTGCTGTTGTTTATAAAACACCTGGGTCTGTATTGCTCTTGAAAAATTTAATTAGCACAGGGTGGTTTAAGAGAAGGCTTTCTGCAAAGGCAAGGTATGCTTGACTGGAAAGGCCAGAACATTTTAATTTTGCTTTGTGTTTTGGACTAAGAAACAGAAGTTGGGGCTTCCCTGGTGGCGCAGTGGTTGAGAGTCTGCCTGCCAATGCAGGGGACACGGGTTCGAGCCCTGGTCTGGGAAGATCCCACATGCCGCGGAGCAACTGGGTCCGTGAGCCACACTTACTGAGCCTGCGCGTCTGGAGCCTGTGCTCCGCAACAAGAGAGGCCGCGATAGTGAGAGGCCCGCGCACCGCGATGAAGAGTGGCCCCCGCTTGCCACAACTGGAGAAAGCCCTCGCACAGTAACGAAGACCCAACACAGCCAAAAATATAAATAATAAATAATAATAAATAAATTAAAAAAAACACAACAGTACAAATAATTAAAAAAAGAAACAGAAGTTGCCTAATGTCACTGAAATAATGGTGACCAAATCTTTTCTGTTTATGTTCTGCAGGAAGTACATAAAACATACGGTATTTTCCAATGTACTTTTTCAGCAGGAAAGAGCAGGAGGTGAGGTAGAATTCCTGGGGGCTGGTGTGAGCTCACTGGAGCCTTGGCTGATGGAGTGTTCAGGCTGCTGTTTGTAATACCCAAAGACAAAGCTGCAAAAATCAGTCAAGTAGTATCTTTAGGATGTTATCCTGATGTGCCAAATTCAGATTTATACTTCTTTCCAAGAAACGAGTCCTGGCTTAGGGACTTGAATATGTCAAAGCTTTAAATTGCATTCACAGTTTGTGGAGTAACAGTAATTTTACATACTTAGTTTTAACCAATATTTCTCTTTCTCCATCTGTGTGTAGGAGGCAGATGTGGTATAGTCAAACATGGTGCTTTTAAAGGACAAAACTTGAAAGACATTTGAGTTATTGAGAAAGGTAGGATCAGGTTTTGGTTAAATTCTTTGACCAGCAACTATCATAGTTACGATAGCTACTTTAAAAAAAAGGGTAATCTGGCCTTTGTGAGCAGATGTTGACTTGAAATTCAAGGCACACTGTTGTTGCAGATCAATAGTGCCTAATTTCAAGGGCATTGTAGACATTTTTTGGAAACAAGTTCAGTGAGAGAGAGTTCATTAACTGTTTATGTAGTCTTTTTGTCACTCACTGTACCAGCATGAGATAAATCAGAACAAGGTCATTTTTCCCCCTTAGTTACTGACTAGCTGACTTCTTTTTAAAACCTGTCGTTCATATTCATGAAATATTTGTATTTTTGTAGTTAATTTAGGTTATGTTGGTAATTTGTTACATTAAAAGTAACTTTTTGAGGTTTTCAGCTCCCATTTTTAAAAATATGTATATCCCAAATAGCACATTTTTCAAACTGTTAACTCACAGAAGACCTCATTCATCATTCTGTCTTTTATTACACATTTCTGACCTGATTTGAATTACCTGTTCAAAACAATGAATGAATGAGTGAATGATATGTATGAATATCTATTCAAAAAAAAAATTACCAGCTAGCTTAGAGGATTGTTTATTTCAATTAGTTCTTTCTATTTCTGTCCGCATTTAATAGCCAGCAAATTCGACATTGTTGCCTGCAAATGTAAATGAGATCTTCCACTTATGGCAATATGGCGGACGAAACATTATGGAAAAATTCTCACTCTAAAACACTTAAAATACTGGGTGATTTACTTTAAATCCTCTTTAAATTTTATTTATTGTTTGTTTTAGGTAACTAATGTGTTCAAACAATTCAAAACTTAAAAGAGGAAGACACTGAAAACATTGCACCCCCTTCTGTGCCCTCTACCCGACTCCTCCCTGACCCCTCACCACTTGTGTTAGTTTCTTATTTACCTTTCCAGCTTTTGTGTAAGCAGATGCAAGCAAACATTCATATATGTATTTTTCTGTCCTTACTCAAAAGGTGGCGTTATGAATATTTCACACCTTGCTTATTTCACTCCTAGTGTATGCTGGAGACCCTCCTGTGGCGCCTCCATCATTCCTTCATACGACAGCAGAACATTATGTTAGGGGAGTGGACTGTAGATTACTTAAATATTCTTCTACAGATGGACACTTAGCTTGTTTCCATTAACTTGCTGTTATAAACAATGCTGCAATGACCATATTGTACATACCTCATATTTATGTGTATAGGTATTTCTATAGAATAAATTCCCAGAAGTGGGATGGCTGAGTCACAGGATAAGGGCTTGTAATTTTGGTGAATCCTGGGAAAATGCCTTGCTTGGGGGTTATATCATTCCATACTTCCACCAGCCAGCAGCTGAATAAGGCTGTTTACCCACTAACTTGATAACCAGGTTGTTGCCAACTTTTGCATTTTGCCCCTCTGATATGTGTGAAATGGTTTCTCAGATTTTTTTCTAGTATATTTGTAAATTGCATTTCTTTTGTGAATAAAATCAAGCATCTTTTCATTTGTTTCATGGACATTTGTAATTCTTTTTTTGTGAACTATCTATTCATGTCCTTTGCCTGTGTGTCTTTTGAGTGATCTTTTTTTTTTCCTTATTGTTTCTGGGCAAAACACATACACATACACACATGCACACACATGCACTACACAGGAGAAAGCAGAGGGTGTCGTGTCTGCTGTGGGTGCCGAGATGGGGAGCCTCGGCTGCTGGTGGCTCACAGCTGAGGCCTCTGCAGGCATCGCCCCAGCTGGAGATTGTCACCTCACCCAAGACTCTCCCCCTCCTGGGGGCGCCCCTGTCCCGTGCCTTCTTATATCTGAGTATAACAGCCCGGCCCCTCACCACAGTGTGAACACCTCCGAAGGGCCACCCCCACTGCCATGCCACCTGCCAGTGCAGCCGAGGCCCCGTTGCACCTTCACGGTGGGTCAGCTGCCGCTCCCGCCCAGTCCTGCTGCCTCACCACCACCCCCAGCACGCCCCTTCCTCAGATTTTCTCCGGAACAGACCTGGCTCAGAGATGACGCCTTGTATGTGATAAGAGGTGCAAACATTTTCCCAGATTGACATTTACCTTTTGACATTTTGTATTTAAATCTCTCCAGGACTTCCCCTTACGTTCCATGGTTTTCTCTGATTGTTCATGTACCAAATATTGGGACTTCCCTGCTGGTCCAGTGGTTAAGAGTCCATGCTTCCACTGCAGGGGGCATGGGTTCGATCCCTGGTCAGGGAACTAAGATCCTGCATGCAGCACAGTGTGAGAAAAAGAGAAAGAAAGAGAGAGAGAGAAAGAAAGAAAGAAGGGAAGGAAGAAAGAAAGAATCAAAAGCTTTCGGAGTGGTGGTCCTAGAACCTACATAAAAAAAACAAATAAACAAAAAAAATCCCTACCTGTGCCAATTATTGAGGCAGTGGAGTGGGTTTGGTGCCCGCAAGTGCCCCTCCCCTCTCACTGGTTATTCTTGCTTAGTTTTCCAAATGAACATTAATCTTGCCTGATTCCAAGAAGGAAAAAAAAAGTGCTTCTATTTCTTATGGGATCATATTAAATTTACAAATTAGCGTAGGAAGAAATGATGATATTGAGTCTTTCAAACTAAGAACATAGCGTGTGCAGTTCTACTTTTGTGCCTTTCAGGGATATTATAATTTTTCCACATATGTCTTTTACATATCTCTTTTAAGTTTATTTCTCTGTATTTTTTCTTTTAGTTGCCATTTTAAATGGAATATTCTCTTCCATTATGTCTTCTAACTTATTTTTGTTTATACATGAAGGCTGTTTTGCATGTATGTCAATTTTGCATCCTTTGTATTTATGCAGTTCATAGACTGTGTCCGGCTCTCTGCCTCCCCCTAGTGGGGATATGGGTGCATTGCCTGTCCTGGCCCTTGTAGTTGGATGGGCCCTTTGACTAGTTCCAGCCACAGGGTTTTGAACACAAATGAGGTGTCACTTCTGAGCCAGACTGTTTGATCCTTAGTGGGAGATGCTCCAGGGCTTTCTGTGCCTCTGCTGCATTGATGGGCAGTTTTAGGAGCAGCTGCTCTGTGAGCCTGAATCCTGAAGTGAGAAGGTGTGACATGAGCTCTTCCGACCCACAGCAGAACCATGGGCTGAGCAAAAAGCAAAGCTTTGTTGTGGTGGCCTCGAGGGTTTGGAGGCTGTTGCCATAAATAGCAGGCGTTCCTCTGTCAATGTCCATGTCAGTGTGTTTATCTTAGCATCTTGTGGTAATTTCTGCTTTATAAAGTTTCTACTTTTTATTTAATATGCATATATTCATATTTCTTATGCCTTGTTTTAATATGTGCCTGGGGTTTGTTTTAACCGGGTCTGGTAAGACACACACACAGAAATGACTGTCATGAAGCCAGAAAGTTTTACCCCCAGTTCCCTAGAGGCGGGAGGCATGGCACACAGGGCCATCCATAGAAGCACCAGGGCCGGAAGGCAGAGGGGGTGAGAGGGACACATGGGCATAGGATTTACTGTGGTTTCTGCAAGAAGGAGTGAGCAAGGCAGGGTAGGTGGGTTTAGGGTTGGCTGGTGTGAATCACTGCAGCAGGCTCCAGCGTGAAGGGGCTGCAGTGAGCTGTCTCTGGCCCTGGGTGACTGGTGCAGAGCATGAGGGCCTGACAGAGGAGGGAGTTGGGGGGTTTGGGCTCTGCATTGGCTTGTTTTTCATATGAAAGGCAGGCTTGCCATCACTAAGAATTACAGAGTTCTGAGACGGGCGATCTCTCCCAGGTCAGCAAGACCTCAAAAATACAGAAAATAAAAAGCATGATAAATCCATCTCCACTGTGGACTGAACCCTTCAGCATTATCAAATGGCCTTCCTCATCTTACTTAATGCCTTTTGGCCTAAATTCTGCTTTGTTCAATATAAGATCATTACCCCTGTATTGCCTTTTGTTGTTATTATTTTATCTTTGCCTGATAAACCTGATGAACCAGAGTTCCTCCCCTTTAGCTGTAACCTTTGTGAACCACTTTGCTCTAGATATATCTCCCATATACAGCACAAGTTGGTCTTTGCTTTTTGAGGTAATGTGAAAATCCTTTTTTTTTAAACAGCTGCATTAAACCTGTTTAAATTTATTGCTGTGACAGATATGGTTGGTCGTAGTTTTGTCATATTATATTTTCTATTTATATATAAACATTTAAATGACTTTCACTATATTTTATTAGCTTTTTATTTTTTATTGAAGTATAGTTAACTTATAATATTGTGTTAGTTTCAAGTGTACAGGAAAGTGATTCAGTTATATATATATATTTATATTTATATATAGTTATATATATTTATATTTATATTATACATAAATACATTATATATTTTTGTCAGATTCTTTTCCATTATACGTTATTACAAGATATTGAGTAGATTTCCCTGTGCTATACTGTAGGTCCTTGTTGTTTATCTATTTCATATATAGTAGTGTGTATATGTTAATCTGAAACTACTAATTTATCCCTCCCCCCCCCCACCTTTCCCCTTTGGTAACTATAAGTTTGTTTTCTGTATCTGTGAGTCTATTTCTGTTTTGTAGATAAATTCATTTGTGTCATATTTTAGATTCCACATATAAGCAATATCATATTTGTCTTTGTCTGACTTACTTCACTTAGTATAATAATCTATCTGTAGGTCCATTCATGTTGCTGCAAATGGCATTATTTCATTCTTTTCTATGGCTGAGTAGTATTCCATTGTGTATGTATACCACATCTTTATCCATTCATCTGTAGATGGATAGGTTGCTTCCATGTCTTGGCTATTGTAAATAGTGCCGCTATGAACATTGTTTCCCTTTTTCTTAGAGTTGGTTCCAATGATCTGCCTCAATAAAACTAGTTTATATCTTATTCTTCCTCCCTTTCTCTCTTCTACCATCCAATTTAGTTAGTAGTATATCACTCATACGTTTTTAGTGTCTTCCTTTGTACTATTATATATGTTCACATATTTATATTTGATCTTCCAACTTCAAATACTATTTTGTACAGCTGAAGCATCTGTAAGTGGATTCTACTTTCTACGTTCTACCATTTTCATTTATTGCACCATTTTTGTTTTGGCAGAATATTGACATTCTCCTCTGTCATTTGTATCTGTACCTTTGCTTTTACTTAGCTGTACAGTTAAATACATTTACTGCCGCCTTAATTTCCCTTTGCCAAACCTGCATGCATTCTTGATCGGCTGGGACTCATCTAGTAGTTTTCTCAAGAAAGATCCATTTGGCTAATATTTCCTGAACTCATATACGTTTAAAATGGTTTGTCTGTAACCTTATCCATGAAGAAATAGCCTAGACAGGTATAAACATTTCTTAGCTCACACTTCTTTAATTCTTTCAATATCTTGTAAAGGTGGCCCCATTATCTTCAGGCATTGAATTGGGCTGCCAAGAAGTATGTTACCAGCCTGATCGTCTTTCCTTTTTGCTGAAATAGTCAAATAATTCTTTTTATCTATAAAACATAATAATGTTATAAGGCTATATCGTGGTATTGATTATACTAGGACAGTTTCCATATATACAGTGTGCCCTTTCAATGTGTAGGATCAAGTATTGATGTCAGAAGTTCTGTTGCTGGTCTTAGATTTCTCTCCTAAAACTGCCATCCCATCTGCTCCTGATTTTCCTTCACTTTTCACTGATTGGATACCCAAGATCACTCTATGATGGCTATCCATTTTGTTTCTTCTTAATTAATGAAAGAATATTGAGGAGATTATTCATTTTTAATTGTTTTAGTATTTCCATTTGTGTGCACATATTTTTTTCTGAAATTATGAGATAAAGCAGAATATATGTGCATCGTACAATGTATTTTTTTAACTTCTTTTTTTGAGAATCAGCAGAAGAGGGAATCACAGGCCCCCAAAATGTGAACCACAGTGCCTGTCCAACGTGATGTGATTTCACATGACAAATGCTTTTCCTTGTCTTAAAATTTCATGAAATTTTATTACCAAGACATTTCACAAATTTAATTAGCATATCATTTTGTTGAGCTTGCCTGATTATAAGGAAATAATAAAACACCTCCCTATTTTTTTAAAAAGTTTTCTTTTTTAATCATAGTTTTGAATTCTTTTTTCTTTTCCATTATTTTCGATTTCTTATCTTGGGCTCCAGTGATCTGTATGTGGCATTTCCTTCACCTATAGGCTCTATCTACCATTTCCCTATAACCCTTTGTTTCTTTATTTCTGTTTCATTTTGCTCACTTTACTAATTTTCATTTTTATGGTCCTTACTATGCTATCTGTACCTGTTTTCTCTCTGCTCCCTTATAACTGAACTTCATCTCTGAAATTATTTTAACTCTTTTTTTTTCTTTTTTCCTTGAGTTTAGTCAGCTCCTCTTTCACATCTTCCTGTGAGCTCATATATCACTGCTTCATCATTTTCCTTCACGGATGTGATGCTTTAGTGCTAAACTAAAGCACCACATACCCCTTCGAGAGACAAAACAAAATACACTGCTTAACTTGAAATTGAACCCCACTTGATGTTCCTCTTAAGACAATAAAAAATAAAATGAATTAGAAGTTTAAAGCACAAGCACGTCACCAGTAAACAGTGCTAGAGGGTAAAATCTGTACCTGCTGGTACCCCAGTCACCTGCTGCGTGTGACCTGCTGGTACCCCAGTCACCTGCTGCGTGTGACAGTCACAAACCGAGGCAGTGCCCGGAAGGAAACATTTGTCAGGCAGCTGCCATCTCTCAAGGCTTTGGGTTGAGGTCTTCCAGACAGTGATACTGTCTTATGAGAAATACTGTCCTTGGAGAAATACTGCTGGAACATCACTGGAAACACTCAGGTCGGCTGCAGGAGAAAAATGAGTATTTCTAGCTGTGCAAGTTGCTCTTGCAAATGAATGAGAATTCTGTGCATATAGAATCAGAGGGGAATAGAGATTGGATAGTCAACTATCATCTGTCATCGTTGAACATTTGGCCTTGAAGCTGAGTATACAAACTGTAACTAGATTGATGAGTATTCCCATAGAGATGGACTTAATCTTCAAAAGAGGGTATAAATTAAGAGAAGAAGAGAACAAGAAGAAAAATGGGGGGAATCCATGTGCTTTAAGGGCAGGGAAAGGTGAAGGAGCCAGAAGAGGGGACATGGAGTGTTCAGAGTCATAGGACAAGGGGGCTGTTAAGATGTCGCGTTGGAGAGAGGCCTTCTGGTGTCCTCTCTGTGGCCTGGTGGCCTGCTGGTTTAGGAGATGGCATGGGTGACACCTGAATGAGAATTTCACATAGCACAGGAGAGTCTGTGGGGAAGAGAGTAAGGACCCAGCCAGTGAAAACACTGGCAAGGTGGGGATGGAGGGGTCCAGGAAGGAGGGCAGGTCCTGTTATGGTGTCATGATGGGTGGGCAGGGGAGAGGGAGGTTTCAAGGGTGGTCAGCAGCCAGGAGCCAAAACAAGGTCAGGTTCAAGAGAGCTGTGGTCCCAGAAGCTTAGGTTTTGATCAAGACAGACCTGGCTTTGAATCTCAGTTGTGTCACTTACCATCTGGATTTCAACCGTAAGTGATAGAAGTTAGGCATAAGCGAAAACTTATCACGAATGGTCCTAACACTGAGAGCTTTCCGCATGCTAAGAACTTTACAAACGTAGTCTCCTTGCCTCACTTACCCCGCCTAGGAATTTTCATCAGGTGGATTTTATTATCCCAATTGCACAGAAACGTATCCCGAGGTTTCGCGTGGTGGCATGTGTATAGTCACTGTCACAGAAGTAGCTGGGAGCTGGGGCCAGGCCCAGAGCCTGAGTCTTGACTGCGCTGCTAGACTGATCCCCCCCTCTAATGAGTGTGCTGGCTTCAGGGCTCACAGCCTGTGGCGCCCCAGTCACCCAGCTGTGAATTCCGTGTGGCCTCCGCCCGTTCCATCACTAGGATGCTGTCACCACGGTGGGCCTCAGTGCCCTTCCACCTCATCTTCCCTCCATGTGACATCTGTGGGTACTCTCAAGACTTACAGTGGAGAAGATGAAAGGGGATCTTGAAATGTACGCTCTCTGAGCACCAAACCCTGCTCCCAGGCCACCAGGGCCCTCCTCCTGCCCCTCTCCTCTAGATTTCCTGTTTTTAGTACAACTTGTACAACCACAAGTGTCAAGCTCATTCCCCATCCACACATCTGTCAGTCACCACTGACATTCCTGGTTGTCCTGAGCTGCCGTCTTTGGAATTGTGCAGAGCAGGAAGCAGATCTCGAGGGGCTCTGACCCCCTAAACGTCTGATGAGTGTGCCTGTCTTCCGTCCGTCTTGCTTTCTTCCCTCTCAGTGGCCTCTTGGACCCTTTCCACGTGCACGGACCCTCGCGTCCTGGATCCTTGAGGAGTTCTTTAAAATCTTGGAAGCGAGCATTTGGGAAGCATTTGGGCCTTGTGGACAGTGCTGCCCCCTCCTCCCCTCCATCTTCGCTCTCACCCGACACTTACTGGATCTCCGTTTGCTAAAAGGTGCAGCCCAGGTTAGAACCAGAATGCTCACCGGTTAGGGATACGGGCAGGTGTGTAGCGAAGTAAGCAGGAGCCCAGGGCAGTGATGGGACAAGACAACAGAGGCCTGAGCAAGTGGGAAAAACCAGCGAGTGAGAGGTCCCTGGGTGAGAGAGCAGAGTGGACCGGCCTTTGCTGATGGCTGGACATGTGATTCCCGGCGTCACCCTAGCTGATGCTCTAACAGAGGCACGTGGAGGGAACACCCTCTCCCCCCACCCTGGAGCTCTGGTTCACGGAGGCCACGAGAGATCACTGTGGTCGGTCGTGACTGCCTGTGATGGGAATGTGGATGGGGGGCTCTGGAAGGGTCTCCTGTTGGGAACGGGCTGGAACAGCAGGACGGGCTCTTTCCCGTGGGTGGGAGAAGCATGGTGGACTGGCTCCTGGGAGCAGGAGCTGGGGGGCCACAGCTCCGCCAGGACTGGGTCTTGTGTCCACGGGCAGCCCTGCAGGGGAGATGCAGCTCGGTGGAAAGAACCAGATTGGAGGGTTCACATGCAAACACCATGGTGTAGCAACCCTCTAAGGCTCACTTTCTGTTGGTGAGGAGCCAGGACAGTGCCTGTTCCCCGTGGGGCTGGGGGACGATGACACCCCCAGCTCCACCCGGGTGCTCCACGTGGGCTGTTTCCCTTCCCAGCCAGGATCCGTTGGGCTGGTGTCATTGTTAATACGCACTCCCGTATTAACGTGTCTGCATTTCGTGATAGGATCATGGTCCGTGTGCCTCTCTTCCACCTCGGCTCTCCTTGACCTTCCTCCCGGACACGGGTTCAGCCCTCCCTGGGGCCCCTGCCACCCTCGGCCCTGCTTTAGAGCAAGGTGCCCACCCAGGTCATCACTCCGGCTAAGGAATAATGTCCCTAAAGTCAGGGCCTTGTCTTGCCATTATTGGACCGTGCCCTGGAACGTGGGTGCCCATTTGATAGACACCAGCACTTAGACTTGAAAGTGCGTTTGTGGTCACACAGGCAGTGTATGTACACTGTGATTGTTAGTTGCGTGTAAGAGTGAAAGTGCACACTTGCATTTCTGCTTCAACTGGTTCCCCTAAACTGACTGTCATGGCTACCACCCTGCACGACACAACTACTAACAGTAACAGAGCTGCTTTCCACCCACGTCCCCACCTGTCATCACTTACAAAAACACCCCCAGACCCTGCTGGGGTTTTGTAGAATAACCCGGATGGTTTCGTTTGCTTTTCTTTCCCACTGAGATGTGCAAAGATGCTTCTGTGGTGTCTTTGTTAGCTGACTGTGGAGGAAAAAAATATGATTAAATTGTAAATGTCCATGTGATAGAATTTAAACATTCTGGTTGATAGTATCAAGTCTGTTGCAGGAAAAAATAGAAAGACCAGAGGGAGATGCTCAGATATTATTTTAGACATTCGAAGACTCATTCTATTGTCTATACCACATAATTCAGCATATTGTTAGTGAATATAGTGAATACCTGCAATTCGAAATTAATCGGGAGAGGGTAAGATTTTATTTGCTCTTTAAAATTAGAGCTAAGCTTTTAATTCTTTGCCTTTAAAAAGCACATGATGCCTAATGGAATCGGATGCGGTGTGTGCTGCCTCCTTCCTTCCGTTAGAAGTCCACCAAGTTTCAGAGTCAGGGATTAGAGGCCCCACACCGAGTTCCAGCCCCCCATCAGCTCCCCTTCTGTGCTGCAAACCCCCAGCACCCATCCCGCCAAGTGCTGCCTGGGGTGGGCACACCTGTCCTGCCTGGGGTCTCACCCAGTCCAGCGCCTGAGCTCTGAGGTCGCCTCCCACCGAGGCTCGCACACAGCGAGCCCCCCGAAGCCTCTGCCCTCCCCAAACTAAGCTTCAAGGAAAAGGTGAAATACTGAGCAAAAGCCCAGAGAAAACGTGGGAGTTCTTTTCATTCATTTCTTTTTTTTTTTTTTTTTTACTCTATGTTTTGCTCCCCTCGGAGAGTAAGCTGTATGACTTGGTTTTCAGAAGCATGGAGGGTTCTGCAGGGTGTGCAAATCTAAGGCCAGGACAGTAGGTATGTCACCTACTTCAGAGGGAACATCAGGTGTGGGTGTGAAATTCTACTTTTAGAGAGTACACATCAGGCCATTTTGCCCCTCTGAAAAATGAGAACTAAAACAAGGACCCTACTGTACAGCCCAGGGAACTACTATGTTCAATATCTTGTAATGACCTATAGTGGAAAAGCATTTGAAAAAGAATAGATCTATATAAGTGTATATATAATTGAATCTCTTTGCTGTACACCTGAAACATTGTAAATCAACTATACTTCAATTTTTTAAAAAAGTTTCTTTTCAGGGTAATGAAAATGTTCTCGGATTGTATAGTGTTGATGGTTGCACAACTCTGTGAATATACTAAAAAAACACTGAGTGAAAAACCAAAAAAAGGAGGGAATTCCCTGGCGGTCCAGTGGTTAGGACTCGGCGCTTTCACTGCTGGGCCCTGGGTTCAATCCCTGGTCAAGGAACTAAGATCCCGCAAGTCATGCGGCGTGGCCAAAAAAAAAAAAAAAAAAAAAAAAAAAGAAAAGAACATAAAGAAAAATGAACGAGAACTACTGGTGGGGAGTTTGTGAGTGAACACGTGCTAACAGAAACCCTTCTTTGCGTGGTTCTCTCCTAGGATGTGACCATTATTCATGCATCAGTATTGTAATCTCGTGTCATTTCTCATCTCCAGGCAAAATCTGGGCCCTGATGGCCGCTCTGAATGACAATGGGCAGCTCCAACGGGTACGCACAGCCAGTGTTTCAATCTGGGTAAATTCTATTGACCTATCTTACTGTTCACAGATTCTTTCCTCAGCTGTGTAAAGTCTACTGATCAGCCCCTCAAAGTCATTCTTTATCTCTATTATTGTGGGTTTTTTTTACTTCTAGCATTTAAATTTGACTCTTTCTTATAGATTTTTTTCTCTCTGCAGAAATTAACCATCAAATTCTGCATGGTATCTACCTTTTCTATTAGAGTCTTCAACTTATTAATCAGTTATTTTATTTAATTTATTTATTTTTATTTATTTTTTAAATTTATTTTTTAACATCTTTATTGCAGTATAATTGCTTTACAATGGTGCATTAGTTTTTGCTTTATAACAAAGTGAATCAGTTATACATATACATATGTTCCCATATCTCTTCCCTCTTGCATCTCCCTCCCTCCCACCCTCCCTATCCCACCCCTCTAGGTGGTAACAAAGCACCGAGCTGATCTCCCTGTGCTATGCGGCTGCTTCCCACTAGCTATCTATTTTACGTTTGGTAGTGTATATATGTCCATGCCACTCTCTCACTTTGTCACAGCTTACCTTCCCCCTCCCCATATCCTCAAGTCCATTCTCTAGTAGGTCTGTGTCTTTATTCCCGTCTTGCCCCTAGGTTCTTCATGACCTTTTTTTTTTTTTTTCCTTAGATTCCATATATATGTGTTAGCATATGGTATTTGTTTTTCTCTTTCTGACTTACTTCACTCTAATCAGTTATTTTAAATCAGGTCTAATAGTATCAACACCTGTGTCATATCTGCCTCGTTCTGTCACTTGTCCTGTCTCTTGTCAATGTGCTGGTTTTCTCCTGTCTTTTCTTACGCCAGAAATGTTTTGTTGAGAACCAGCCATCTTGAATAGGGCAGTAAAGACTAAGGTATATCATTTTGATTCCTTTCCTTTTGCTTCATGGGGTTGGCATCAGTCTTGTCGGGATCTGATGCTACGCTGGTTACCCAGCCTTCAAAGGCCTCTAGTTATATCTTGTGTTTACGGTAGGGATGGTATTTCTCACTGTCTGCTGCATGCTTTGTGCTGCGCTTCACTTCGGCAAGGGTCTCTCTCCATATTCTTGCCCCCTTCCTGGCATTAGATTGCTATTACTCGCAGCTTGTTAGCCTGGGTGTGGGAGGGGAGCCCAGAAGCGTAATGTTTCTATTATTCTGATTAAGCCTCTGTCTTAGGCAGGTGCTGTGTCCCTGGATCTGGGCGGAGGGAGTGACCTCCCCCAGCTGTACTTCTGGTCTCAACACATATTCCTGCCCCTCCCCCAGGGAAAAAGAGGTTTATTCCCTATTTCCTGCTCCCACCCCAAGCTTTACTGGGGAAAGGCCCAGTGCCCTAAGACCAAGGGTGTGTGTTGCCCTGTCCTCTGCAGTCTCTTCCACAGTACAGATGGGAAAGGTCCGTGAAGGACACTTTTTCAGAATTCTGGCCAGTCTTTTTGTGAACACAGGTCAGGTCCCATGGAGAGGGGCCTGTAAGTGCTTGTGAATTTCCCTTATGTCTGTGGCCCCAGGCTACACCCTTCCTTTACCAATTTTAGCTGAATTCTTCTTAAGGGGGTCCAACTGAGTCTGCCCCTATTAAGCTCATGTCCATCCCTCCTCAAAGGCACCTGTTTTTCCTTCGATTTGGGGCTAGCCAGTTGCCTGTGACTTCAGCTCTCAGACGGGTTAAAGGAAAGTTGTCAGAACTTCCCTGGTGGCGCAGTGGTTGAGAATCCGCCTGCCAATTCAGGGGACACGGGTTCGAGCCCTGGTCCAGGAAGATCCCACGTGCTGCGGAGCAACTAAGCCCATGCGCCACAACTACTGAGCCTGTGCTCTTGAGCCCGTGCGCTACAACTACTGATACCCACGCGGCACAACTACTGAAGCCCTCGCGCCTAGAGCCGGCGCACCGCAACAAAGAGTAGACCCTGCTCACCGCAACTAGAGAAAAGCCCGCACGCAGCAACGAAAACCCAACGCAGCCAAAATAAATAAATAAATTTATTTGAAAAAAAAAGAAAGTTGTGAATCTGCAGTTTGTCTAGATTATTGTTGTTATACTGGTGGGACATTGCTCCTTCAGCTTTTTACATCCCAAACAGAAACCAGAGGTCCCCATTCTTTTTTGGAAAATAAGTACTGAAAATTGGATGCTGCTTCAGTTACCCCTTGTCCAAGCTAGATTGAAATGATGCCTATATGTTTCCAGGTTAAACGATAGGAGAGAGTTTTTTCAAAGGGGGAAAAAAAAGTTGGCAGACTTATTTTGAAAAGCATTTGCTGTTCCTGACATTTGCCACCAGAGGGCGAGTCGCTGCATCACTCCCCCTCTCATTGGTTGAGGCCAGGTTTCCAACAGGGAAAAGTAAGTGTGTAAAGTGACAGGCAGAAGCATCGGAAGTACCTGAGGCTCACAGAGGGCCTGTTCTCGAGGCCACCCTAGGCTGTACAGCTACAGGTGGGGCTCCTGGGCCCTGCAGCCTCAACCCTGACCAGCGGGCCACAGCTGTGCCCTCTGCCTACAAGATGCCTTCCGACATCCAGGCTGAGAGGCTGCCAGGAGCCTGCTGGGTGGTCAGGCTCTAGCACCTTCAGATGACTCCAACCTTCTGCTTTGTGTATTGGGGTGGGGGGTCAAGGTGGGGAGCCCAGGAAGTCCGTTCCAGCCCAGCTACTGAGTGTAGGAATTCCCAGCAGCCCTTTGGTAGGGAGGCTGAGGGGGGCTGTACAACTTTAGCTGGTTTATCTGAAACAAATAAACCAAAATCATAGTGGCTTCATGTGATACAAGTTTGGTTCTCCTGCGAAGTCTAAAACGGGTGTTCCTAAAACAGGCAGGTCCCTTCCAAGTGGGGAGTCGGGAGCCCACTCCTGATGCCTTCCAGGGCCACCGTCATCAGAAGGCACCACGGTGGGAAGGGGTGTAGGGGAGAAGGGCCACCCACGCCTAACCACTTCACCCAGGGCTTCCGCTCATGCCCCACGGGCGCAAGACAGCACGTGTTCTTTCCTAACGCTAGGGTGGGGACTGGGAAATGTAGCCGGCCTGGGCAGATGCCCCCAAGGCATCTGTCCCCTGGGAAGGTGGACAGCCAGACCCCAAATCACCCACACTACACCTACAGAAACTGTCCCTAACAGATTATTATTCTAGAACAATGTTTCCCAGATTTGTTTGATTTTAAGACCCACGGAGGATGCTTATTTAAAATAGAGTCCTTGGGTCCGTTTCCTGGATACTCTGGTTTGGCCATCTGCCTGGGGGCCTGGGGTGAGCGCCTTTACCAAGCCCTCCAGGGAGCCACGCTGCCCTGTCTACAGAGGGAGCCTCTACTCCCTGCCCCCGCCCATGGGTGGGAAGCCGGGCCAACATCTCTCTGTTGTCGTGGTGACTCTTGGAACTATGGGACTAGCTCCTGGTATGGCCCAGGGGAGGCTGGTCCTGAGCCAGCCCTACAGCCCTCCCTGGGCATGACTACCCTGCAGCTCAGCCCTGGGAGGGGTGGCCTGTGTGTCACGGCCACACAAAGGCAGGACTGAGCAAGCCAAGGCAGACCAAGCTGCCCCTGACCTCTCAAACCAGAGCACAGTGCCCCCCGGCCCCATCCAGATGAAAAGGAAAATCCGGAGCAAAGCTGTATTTCCCTTGTATGGGGGGTTGGGGGACGGGGGTGGGGGGGGTGGGGGGCGTGGAGGAAGAGGATTATTTGTGTCTCTTTAGCAGCACAGGAGGGCAGCACTGAGTCAATGTTTCCGATTTCTTATTAGAAAATCAACTACTAATGGTATTCAATCTTAGATTTTATGTATTTATTATTTATTGATTTGCCTTTCTGTTTTTGCCATGGCACCCCTGCCATGAATATGGGGAAGTGACACCAGACTCACGGCCAGCACCTGGGAGGTGGGGGCGGGAGAGGAGTAAGGAGGAGGAGGTCAGGTAAACCTTGGGCAGGAGGAAGGCCCCCTGCATCCTGGAGTGGTGCCTGGGGCCTCACTGTCCCCAAAGATGGGGCTCTTGGTGCCAAAGGAAAACAGCGTGTGGGAGGCCCCATGTGCTCAATCAGGACAGTAGAGAGGCACTCCAGGGGCAAGGATAGGCCTGAAACAGGGAGGCGCCCACCCAGGAGCTGTCAGCTCCTAACCTACTTCCCCATCTAGAAGGGGGCCTGGCCACACCTCCCTCCTAAGCTGGTGGGACAGCAGAGGCGAGAGCCCCTGCTGGAGGCCCCAGAAGGGTCTGAGTGAAGGCTCACCAGGCCCTGCACCCACACGTACCATCCTCAGCAGCACTCACAGAAGCACCCAATTCTCCCTCCACCAGCCACTGGCACGGAGGCAGGAAGCCAGGCTCCGGCAACCAAGCTGCTGGCCTGGCCGAGCCCCAGGCTGTGCTGCTCTGCTGGGGCCTGACCCTCAGGTGGGGCCTGCAGGGGAGCTTAGTGCAGCCCCCATGCGGCTGCTGCACCGAGGGCAGAAATGGGGGGGTAGCCGTCTCCCCATTCTCTGCCCCTGACATCAACAACGGCACCAGGGAGCTGATCCCACCGGGCCCGGAAGCTCCCAGCAGATCCCAGACAAACCTGTAAACACCCGCCTCCACCTCAGCCTTTCTGAGGTGGTCCCGGGTTCCCCGGGGCAGGGGCATACTTTGATGAATCAACCCCTCTGTGCAGTGAGGGGCCCATCTCTCCTCACTGCCTTGTCTACCTGCACGTTCCCTCCTCGGAAGGCTCACTGGTCCACCCCAGAAAGGTTTGCCAAACTCCTGCTGTTCACCCTCAGGGCGCTATTACCGCCTGACAGCATGAGCTGTATGTCACCTGTTTATCCTGTCCCCAGTCCGGGATGTGAGCTCTCTGCGGCAAGGGCGACGGGGTCCCTGGGTCCCACACTGACACAGACTTGCTGCATGAACTCCCGAAAGAGCAGATGGGCCGGCAGCCCTTGCTCCCCTCCTCTGGGAGGAGATGGGTGGGTCTGGCCCCAAGCCCCCTCCCAGGTGACCTTGCTCCCTGTGCTGTCTGGCCTGGATCCTTCCTCAGAAATGGCAGAAGTAGTAATAGCGTTGTTTTGTCTGCTGCCCAAAGAGGGCACCTGCCTTTTGACCCATGTCGAGGCCAGGTCACGTCTCCAGCTGCTCTTCAGGGTCCACAATAAAGAGGAATTTAAAAAAACTATTAGGGATGGTTTTGAAATCTCTGGCCTTAACGCTCCTACTGGCATAGAGGTCCTGTGTACACCCCCATTCGGTTTCCTTAATCACGGAGACACCTGGTCTCGGGGGCCCTTTCCTGTCCTCCCTGGGGGTGGCGGGGTCTTTGAGCCTCCCATAGCGCCCTGGGCCACCTGGCACGGGTCTCTCTCTTTTGCGTCCCAGCCGTGATCCCCCTGAAGGATTCGGAGCACAAGCTGCTGCCTCTGCACTTTGCGGTGGACGCCAGGGAAGGACTGGGAGTGGGGGAAAGACGACAACGATAACTTATTGGGCCCGGCTGGCCCAATAAGACCCTACCCTGTGCCTCCTCCCCCAGCGCCCTATGGGGCGGGCTGTCCCCGGGCTTCCCGGGAAGGGGCTGGGCGCCGTGCGCCCCTGCTCCTCGAGGATGGCCGCCGGCGGGCGGGGTGCGCGCGGGCGAGCTGGGGCGCGTCTCACTCTGTGTTCCTCTCTCTCTAGCCTGATCCTGTCGCTAGAAGCCAAGCTGAACCTTCTGCACAGCTACATGAATGTGACGTGCATCCGGATCCCCTCCGAGACCCGGGTGAGCTTGGAGCGCGCCAGGACGGAGCGGCAGGCGCACTCGGCTCGGGGGCGGGCAGGCGGGGTGCATCCTACCCCACGGGGGGCCGCCCCGCGCCGGGTCCCAGCCCCTCCCGCGGTCCCCGCCGCCCCGGCTCCGGCTGGAACGCGAGCCTGTGTGCGCGTGTGCCTGCGAGTCTGGACGTAGGCGCGCGCTCCGGCTAGGGGAGTTTTTCTTCCCTTATTTTCTCCGGAAGGAGAGGAATAAACCCGCCCCTACTCAGAAAACAAACCGTAGGCAAGTCACAACACAAAACTCTCTCTGCCGAGATCGGAACACGATGTGCTGCCACGGAGCGGAATTAATTATAAAAGTGTGTGTGGGTCCTCGGAAAAGGCAGGGAACCGAGGGCGTGATTCCTTGGCACCCCCTCCTTCTCCTTCTCTCCCCTCCAGGAGGGGAGGGCTGTGAGAAAGGGGCTGGTGCTCCAATTGGCCCCCTCCCCTAGGGAGGACCCATGCTGGCCCTGCCTCCAGATGCTAAGAGGGATTCGCTCTAAGTACCGGACTGATTTTTTTGTGATCTCAGTAGTAAAGTGCCAGGAAAAGGGATTTGTTTAAAAAACAAAAAACTTACAAATAATTGGTCCTCCCCAGACGTCAGTTTATTTAACCATACACTGGGGATCGTGACGAATATTTTTTTAAGTGACACGAGGAAAGCAAGGAGGGCAGTGCCCGGCACACAGTACCCAGGACAAGCTGGCACTGCTCAGAGTGCTTTCGTACTTCAGCCTTTACGTGTATTTAATCTTCACAGGGCTCCCTGAGGCAGGTCCTGATACCCTATGTTACTGATGGCACAAGTGACAATCCGTGGCAGTCTGGCTCCAGAGTCCAGCTGCATGGACTATGTGATGACTTGGCTGTGGGTGTTCTTTTCTAGTCTCCACGAGGACTCTGAAGGCAGCAGCTCTAGCTCGAGAATCAGGAGACTCTCAGGCTGGGCCACAGCTCGGGTTGGGGACAGTGAGGCCGGAGGCCACACCGCGGGGGAGGGGTCTGCCTCCATCTGCCGCGTGGGGACAGCTGGTCTCTAACCTCCTCCTTTCCCTGCCCTCCTTCTCCCTCGCAGGCCCCTCTGGCGCAGCCGGAGTCCCCGACGGCCTCGGCGGGGGAGGACGTGCAGTCCCTGCCCGACTCGCTGGACTCGGACCGCGACTCGCTGTGCAGCAACTCCAACAGCAAGAACGGCAAGGACAAGGACAAGGAGAAGCAGCGCAAGGACAAGGACAAGACCCGCGCGGACTCCGTGGGCATCCAGCTGAAGAAGAACATGGGCGGCCTGGTGCACGGCCCGATGAGCCGCTCCAAGTCAGCCAATGGCAAGCACGGTGACGCGCCCGAGCGCGGCAAGGAGAAGAAGGCCAAGGCGCGCGCAAGGACAGCAAGGAGGAATCGGGCGCCTCGGCCAGCACTTCGCCTTCGGAGAAGACCACGCCGTCGCCCACGGGCAAGGCAGCAGGTGCGTCGCCACCCGACAAGGGCGGCGGGCCCCGCGGCGACGCCTGGAAGTACAGCACGGACGTGAAGCTGAACCTCCACATCCTGCGCGCCGCCATGCAGGGCGAGCGCAAGCTCATCTTCGCCGGCCTGCTGCTCGCCAGCCACCGGCACTAGTTCCACGAGATGATGATCGGCTACTACGTGACCAGCGCGCAGGAGCGCTTCAGCGCCAAGCAGGAGCAGCGGCGCCGCGACGCCCCCGCCGCCTCTACGGCCAAGGGGCCGCCGCGCAGGCCTGAGGCCGAGGGCGGGCGGAGCCCTGCGTGCCTCGCCGGGCCCCCCACGCAGCTGGTGCTCAGGCTCAAGGAGCGCGCGAACCCCCGGTCGGCGGAGGGGGCACGGGCGGCGACGCGCGGCGCGGCCTCCACGGGCCCCGGCGGCGGCAGCGGCGCGCGGCCGCCAGCGGACTGGTCCCCGGGGGCAGTCCCCCAGCGCCGGGGCGCCAGAGCGTTATCCACGTGGAGGCGATGGGGCGCGCGGGACAAGGCGTGCGCCCCGGCCGTGGGCGTGCTGCGGCGGTGCGCCTCGTACCCGCGGCAGAGCCGCGAGCTGTCGTCGCTGAGCTACCGCCCGGCGCGCGCCGCCGCCCTGCGCACGGTCAACACGGTGGGGTTGATGGCGCCCGCCTCCCAGGGGCCTTGCCCGGCGCGGCGGGGGCGGCGAGCGCGGCCGAGCGCAAGTCGCAGACCTACGCCAACGGCTTCGGCTCGGCGCGCGACGGCCTGGAGTTCGCCGACGCGCCGGCCGCGCGCTCGAACGGTGAGGGCGACCCGGGCGGCCCCGCCAGCGAGAGAAGTGCGCGTTCTACGGGCGCGCCGAGACCGAGCACTACTGCTCGTACTGCTGCCGCGAGGAGCGGCGGCGGCGCGAGGCCCCCGCGGCCCGGCCCTGAGCGCGCGCCGCTGCCCCGCCGGCCGGGCTGTCCTCTCCGTGCTGTAGGTGTCTCCTCCGCGCCCTGGTCCACCGGGAGGCCGGCGATCCTCTGTACGTGCTGTGTACGTGTTTGGTCAAACGTTCCTAATGGTGCCTGAACCTACACTGACGCCACTCAGGTAGTAGACGGATAGCAAACAGCCATACTGTTGGAAGTGGGTGTGCTAGCTAGCACCTGCCTCGTACCTGTGGAAACTGAATAGCCATTGCAAGAGTATTTTTGTTCCTCGATAAGAGAAGTAAAGAAATTTGCACCCCTTTGTTTTTAGAAGGGAGTGTTTTACATGCCTCTTTTCGGGGGGGGGGGCTTTTTTCTCTAACCTGGCGACTGACCTCTTACATGTAGCGGTCACCTGCGTGCGAGCGGTGCCACCCAGGGTTTCAAAGCGAACGCGCGGCCCCGGGACCGCGGTGGCGGCTCTGCCTCGGGCTCCCTCCCACCTGTGCCCTTCCCGGGCCCCTGGAGGACAGGACGCTTGGCCGCCCGCTGGCGCCCTGGTGGTCTCTGTGGCCCTTTAGGAATACGCGGCTCCATCTCATAAGCAGAGCCTCCTCCCACAGCCCCCGGCTCGAGCGACATTCACACTGCCCTCAAAGCCGCGGGTGTCTGTAGGATGGACACCGGACAACCTACCTCGCAGGGCGCGGTGAGATGTAGCGATCGCTCCCGGTGCCAGGCAGCTCAGGTGACAGGAGCTTTCCAAAGACACCTTGGGTCCCAAAGGCAAGGTTCCCAATTCACTATTTGGAGTTGCCCATATATGAGCAAAGATGACACCCTGCCTACATTTCCCCTTCAAAGACACTTCCGCAGGGAACCGTCGCCGGAGGGCGCCGTAGGAGGCGACCATCGAAGCCCCAGGAGAGAGGCGAGAACTTGACCCTGCGGTCACTGTGTAAGCTCCCACTAGGCCGCCCTGAAACCCGGCCTGCGCCTCTTTCCAGAGGGAAGGGGCTGAGGGCCGCCGGGAAGGAAGCCCACCCCTACCCCGCCCCCCACCCGCATCTGTCCGGGATCAGCCAGGTGGAAGGGCGCCGCTCCCATCGGGGTCCCCTCCGCAGGGTGCGGGTAACCCTGACCGTGGCTGCAGAACACATTAGGAGCAGCCCCATCACGTCCCTATTTTGGTGCCTCCTTACATTTCTTAAGAAAAAAAATAGTGTCCTTAGTTACTCTGTTCTGAGCAGCAGTATGCAGCGTCTTCCTTCCAAGATTACCTCTGGAGAACACCGTTCTTGGCCAAGGGCACTGAGGCGCTAAACCTGCCTCACTAAGGGAAGATCTTGTTTCCAAGAAATACAGATACGATGGGTAAAATCCTCACTAGCAAAAGAATCCTTTAAAACCTGTGAGAGCCTTAGAATTGCCTCTAATAATCCCAAGAGAGTAGAAGGTGCCCAGCTTCGCTGTGGCTGTATCTTCAGAAAACACAGGAGGTAGACCATCTCTTCATTGGAGCCAGCTTCTTCTCCAGAAAGAATGCTTTCCCCCCGGACATAAAGAGCAGCAAAAACGGAAAACACACACACACACACAACAACAACAACAACAAACAAAAAAATGGGGAGGGGAGTTTTTGTTTTACTTGTTTGAAGAATTATAATAAGCTAATTTGAGTATCTCCTGTGCGTAATTCCTTTTTGTTTTTAAATATCCACAGCACGTGGAGTTTTCAGTAATTTATTCAAGCTTTACATAAGTGGTTCCTTAAAATTATTAATTACATAGGATCTTAAATTTTTTCAAAAGTTTTACTTTTCATGCTAAATAATACTTTCAATGTGTGGAAATTAGTAACATTCACGTCTGTCATATTACTGGGGCTTCTTTTGTTTAAAAAAAGTAGTTTTTAAAAAATATCTCATCAAGACAGTTTGTGGCAGCTTTTTGGACTGATTCTTCATGTCGTGCTGACCAACTGCTTTGCCATCCAAAGCTGTGAGGTCACAGGAAATAAATACTGCTTCATGTGTAGACCCCAGCTCCTGCCCTGCATCTCACAGAAGGTGCAACGGCCAGTCTGGAAAATGCTTCCCTGGGCATTCAGAAGCCAAACACATACGCACAAGAAGTCAAGGAGGCAGAAAGTAATCTCGTGTTTGTTTTTTAATTTTTTAACATGAAAGCAGCCGACCAGAAATTTCCAAAATTTATCTTTCTCATGCTCTCTGCCAGGTTAAAAAAGAAAGGAAGGGAGGGAGGGAGGAAGGAAGGAAGGAAGGAAGGAAAGGAGGGAGGCAGGCAAACTGAGAATAAAAATGGTCCATTTGTAGTACCAGAGGAAAAAGGAAAACCTTCAAAACCAGGCAGTGTAACCTCCTAGGTATTATCAAAAAACAGTGACCTGGGAATTCCCTGGTGGTCCAGTG
This sequence comes from Eschrichtius robustus, assembly GCF_028021215.1. Classification (NCBI taxonomy): domain Eukaryota; kingdom Metazoa; phylum Chordata; class Mammalia; order Artiodactyla; family Eschrichtiidae; genus Eschrichtius; species Eschrichtius robustus. The sequence continues at coordinate 168,465,800 of NC_090824.1, forward strand.
GTTAGGACTTCTCACTGCTCCTCACTGCTGAGGGCAGGGGTTTAATCCCTGGTCAGGGAACTAAAATCCCACAAGCCACTCGGCCAAAAAAAAGAGTTAAAAAATAAAGTCAAAACAAAACAACAGTGCCCTGTTCTAGCTCCTTGAATTTCAGTCACCTCCGCCCCACCCCCACCTGACATATGTGCCATAAATAAAAGCCTGAGATCCAGGCCCCGCCCCCACCAGGCTCCTCCCCCGGCCGCCTGAAAGGGCCCCAGTTCCTCCACCTGGTCACTGGCTGCTTCACCTGCGGGCGCCTGTGGGTGTCGCTCCTATCAGACAGGATGCCCTCCGTCCACGTAGTTTACAAATAGCCGTTTCCTCTTGTGAGAGGTCTGGATCCACCCTTCCTCTAAACAGTGTTAAAAACTGAGCGAGCCCACTGTTCTGTTAAACAGACCGGTCCAGCCCCCCATGTTCACAAGAGCTCTTTAGCCTTGGTCCCTGGCCAGACATCTCAGACCAAATGAGTTCATCAGGCTGCACAAGAACTGTTAGAAACTGCTGTGTTTTTCACATGTGGGTCAAGAGGTCCCCTAATGTCTTTCTATGACTTGGGGGCCCTTTGTGGAGTGGGGAAAAGGAAGTGGATTGCAGGCACTGGGGAAAAGGAAGATGGCCAGTCGCGATTCTAGAAAGGCCGTGAGCCCCACCAGGGTGCAGGTCCTAGATGTGGGCTGCGCAGCTGCCCTGCTGGTGAGCGACCTTCCCATCCAATCGGGTCTGGCCAAACTTCCCCTTCTGGGAAGGTCGAATGTCTCTAAGTGACAGCAAGTTTCCAGAAGAATCCCAGATACTTATAAACTCCAGTGGAGGTTATTTCAGTCATTTGCGTCACACTTCCTGCATCTGCGTTACCTGGGTATATGAGTTTTTAAAAAACAATATATTGTGAAAGGAAGGCGTTTTTAAGCGTATTCTGTTTGTAGATTTTATGCTATGTTATGTTGATATTTTACAAGCCAAGTTTAAACTGTACTACAGAAATTATTTTTATATTACTTTCAGAATATGCCACAGAGCAATATTTTGCACCCTTATATTGTCACCGGGTTGTCTCCTTGGAGGGCTACCTTTAGGTGGAGTGGGGCTCCGCTGGCCTGCGGGGGTGAAACGCGTTGTGCTGTTTGCTCAGATCTCCTCTGAAAGTGGAACAGTGTTAATGTCTCTTCTTTTTCCATGGAAAGCTCCATTTGTTTTCTGTTCCTGGATTTTGGTACTCCATTTTTCCTCTTAAATGAATACTTTCTATTCACTAAGTTACTGTGGACCATTTCTTCCCTATCACCACCCAGTGGCTCCAGTGACGTTCCGAAAATTTGGGATCTGTTACTTTACAAACTTCATGTTTTCCAAACCGATTTGATTTATTTAGTGCCTCAAGATAGCAGGGGGCACACCTCGAGGTGTGCAATCCTCTGGGCAGCGCCCACCGTCTTTGGGGGGGGGGTGGGGTCGTGGCTACGTGGCTGTCACCCCCTCCCTTAGCAACCACAAGCTTATTTTGCAAATTACTCTACTTTGCAGAAATAAACTTAACTGATGAAAATATATCTCACGTTAGTTAAGAAAAAAGGGCTGTATCCATCAGTGGTGGGAAATTTGTGAAAGAAAAAAACAGGCTTTGCCAAACCCACGTGTTCCATTCTCTGTGTTTTTTATGTTTACTAAGAGAAGTAGAGTAATGCGCGTTTGGGAGGGTTTCTTTCTTTAGGACACGATTCGGTTTTCCTCATTGCGGTGTGGACTTTACAGATTAAGTTCCTCGAGTGCTTTTTTCTTTTTCTTTCTCCCGATGCTTCTAATAAATAAGGAGAAAATGTGTGTTGCGGCTGAGCGGGCCCTGCCTTGTCAGACCTCGGCCGCTGGGACGTTGCCTCTGTCCAGAGTCTGGTTCTGCTGTCACCTGAGCACAGGCACATCTGGGAAAGGGCCCTGTGGTGGCTGGCGCCCCTGGCACCAGGGAGCAGGCACCCCTTTTCCAAAAAGCCTTAAAGCGGTGGCTCCCCGGGTCCCACCTTGCTCTTCAGTCCTAACTATACTGTAAACTCTTTGCTGCTGGAACTGGCCCGCTTTGGTGTGGGGCTCCAGGGCGGTGAGGGGTGCCCAGCTTCATTCTTGTTTCAGCCACGTCCCCACGTCCACTCTCCAGCGAGGGTCCAGTGGGTCTGCTGACACGGGGGTGGGTCCAGGGTGCTTCATCCCAGGGAGACTCACAGGGCACTCATGATGACTAGGGGCCCCCATACTCCCCCCAGGAGGCCCGGAGGCTGCAGGGAGAGCTCCCAGGCACCCCGCTTGGGAAGAGTTTCATGATTGCTCCCAGTAGTGTGTGAAATGGTCTGTTTGCAGTGATGCGGGTAGCTTTGTTTCCCCAAAGCAGTCCTTCCTCCGCACTCCACCCCCAGCAGAGAAGAGAGAGGGGGCTACCCTGCATGGACCTCTCAGGAATAAGTGCGTGTGTAGTCTGTGCGGTGTCAAGATGCCGTGCTCCCCCTCTCCCCCCCGGCTGACTTAACACAGATGTCACCGCAGGGACAGCGCGGAAGCCAGAATCTCCAAACAAGGTGAACAATATTACTATTTCCATTTATTTTGCAAAATATTTTGCTGAAATTTTCATTTTTGCTCTTTGATGCTTGCAAAAAAAAAAAAAAAGGAGTCCCACCAACACTAATTATTTATATAAAAAATGATGTCCCTTGCTGATCCTTTTTTATTCCTCCAAGAGAGCATCTCAAGAACACACACATACACACACACACACACACACACACACACACACAGTTCTTTAACGTAAGATGAGGAGTACCACTGGCTTTTTAAATATAGGCTGAATATGCTCAAGACCAAAGCAACCCATTATTTTCAAGAGGCTAAATTAGTGGAGCCAATTCCTTACAAAGAGCACTCCCACCCATGTACTTCTCCAACCTCTGCCCCAGGCACACAGGCCTACCTCAGGGCCTTTGCACATGCCCTTCGGCCTGGAATGTCTTCCCCCTGACACCCACCCTCAGCCACGTGGCTCACCCGTCACTACCTGCCAGTCACTACCTGTTCCAGTGTCACCTCTCAAGGAGACCCTCCCTGACTTCTTTTTTTTTAACAAATTTATTTATTTTATTTATTTATTTTTGGCTGTGTTGGGTCTTCGTTGCTGCGCGTGGGCTGTCTCTAGTTGCGGTGAGCAGGGGCTACTCTTCGTTGCAGTGTGCGGCTTCTCATTGCAGTGGCTTCTCTCGTTGCAGAGCACGGGCTCTAGGCGCGTGGGCTTCAGTAGTTGTGGCACGCGGGCTCAGTAGTTGTGACTCACGGGCTCTAGAGCACAGGCTCAGTAGTTGTGGCGCACGGGCTTAGTTGCTCCTTGGCATGTGGGATCTTCCCGGACCAGGGCTCGAACCCGTGTCCCCTGCATTGGCAGGCGGATTCTCAACCACTGCACCACCAGGGAAGCCCCTGACTTCTTTATTTAATAAGCCAACACATCCCACCCTCCCCATGGCCTCCCTGTGCATGTTCCTCTTGTGCATTGATCGCCATCTGAGCGCTGCATGTGAATTATTCATTCATTCATTCATTGTATGCCTCCCTCCAGCCCCCACAGAATGTAAGCTCCACTCAGGCAGGAATTTTTGTATGTTTCGCTGTACTCCTGGTGCCTACAACAGTGCCTGACACATATTAGGTGATGGATAAATACTTGTTGAAAAAAGAGAATGAAATCAATAATTTGATAGCTATTAAGAGACCTAAAAATATCGGTTTCAGCCTTTATCAAATCGAGATTCTACTCTTACCCCTAAATGGGGAGAATTTTAGCTAATATAGCAGCCTGGCTGCTTCTCCAGCCTGTGGTTCACAGCAGTCAGACGTGGCAGTGAGCACCAGACCTGATGGTGGCAGGTCTCCCCACTAAACGCCCGCCCCGGGGCCCTCCCTCACAGTGGTGTCACAGGGACTCCACTGTCTAAAGAGGGCCCTCTGGGAAAGGCTGAGGTGGGGACAGTTTCCTCCAGGGCAGCTCTCGTGATCACGCGCCCTCCATGAGGTCATCATGGGCCTGGACCATTCTGGAGAGTCCCTTATAATGGGTCCTTAGGACGCTGTGCCTTTGCAGTGGCTCCAGGTAGACAGGCCTTCCTTCCTAGAGCAAACTCAGTGGCCACAGATGACCCAGCCCAGAAAAGGGAGTCACCACTAGCAGGACCCGTTCTTGTGTCACCAAAAGCAGGCCTTCAGGGAAGGGGAGCTGGTCACACAGGTGAGAGGGGACTGCATTGACAAAGTTGGAGGCCCCCGGTCACCCCCTTAGTCATGGGTGGGTGTGTGCTGCAGGGGCAGAGCCTGCACATCACAGAGCCAAACAACACAGCCTCCGCAGCCCCGGGCACCTGGAGACCCTCCAGCCCACCAAAGGGGGAGGGACGCTTCCTCCTCTGGACTTCCTGCCCTTGCGGGATGATCTTCCCAACTACCTAACCTTGCTGTTTACTTCTAGATCATTTGGCCAAATGTGTTTTCCTCTAATAAGAGTTGTTGGCAAAATACTGTTACATGCTTCTTATAGGACCCTTGTCCTACTGTGGCCTGGTTAAAAGCCTTTGTCCTTCTCTTCTTCCCCTTCCGTGGTTTCGATATCATTTCTCTGGATGCCATGTTTTAGGGTCCCCCATTTGGGGAGGGGGATAAGAGCTCCCTCGTAGCACTCCCTTGGCAGCTGCCCAGCAGACGGTGAGTGGGCCCACACGTGTGTGTCCCTTTGCTTGAACTGCCAATAAACAAGGTCCCTTTCATTGCTGCCCTGACAGACAGTGGGGGAGAGGGGGCGTGCTCTTGGCAGTCCTCAGAGAGGGCGAGCTTTCCAGGGCTATCCCCTTTGCCCTCGCATACCTTTCTCCAAGGCAGGAGCCCTGCGGCCTGTCCAGTGCTTCCCACTCGCCTGGAATGGAATCCAAACACCTGCCTTGGAGTGATGATTTGGCAGGTGGGAGCAGGCAGTTTGTCTCCACTAACTTATGATCAAAACTAGTAAAGCCACCATGAGCAGGGTTGGAGATGGGCCGTGGCAGAGCCGGTCACCATTCAACACCCCGAGGAAGCCCCCGGACCCTCCACCACCCACGGAGCCCTTAGAGCTGCAGGGGACTTCCCTGAGTCTGCGCTCGGAACCTGAACCCTGCTCGACCTCAGCTTTGACCGGTGGGTCTCATTTAACTGATGGGTGTTGATGTGTATTGGCTTGGTTCCTTCCAACATGCATTGGCAAGTGAATGTAGTTCCTCTGTTTCTTTCCCTTTTCTTTTTCTTTTACTTGTTCAGTCGACTGATTTGGGGATGAGATACATTACTTTGTTTCCCCGGTTTACTTGTTACCATGGACAAAGGAAAACAGTGTGGATTGGGATTCCTTGACAGTGGCACTAATGAAGTTTAGGGCCAGATCATCCTTTTTTGTAGGGGACGGTCCTGTGTGTATTGTAAGATGTGCAGCAATGTCCTTGGCTGGCCTCTACCCACTGGATGCCAGTAGCTCCCTTCCCCTAGATGTGACAATCAAAACGTCTCCAGACTTCGCCAAATATCTGCAAGGCGGTGGGGGGAGGGGAAGAGTCACTGGTGTAGGTTAATTCTTCCGGCTGTCTTTCAGTCCAGAAAAGCGATAACCATTTGTTCTACTCAAGCTCTGTCCGCTGGGATGATTTCCCTTCCCCTCTGTCTTCCAGGGACACTTGACATTGGGGCTGTCATGCCCTCATAGCCTGTTCTCAGCTGGAGCCAGTGCATCATGGAGAACCATCTGAAAGCACACCTCCTTGGCCATCTGGTCACTGGGAACTTCCCAGAAGGTGTCGATCGAGGGAGAGAGGAGGCCACAAGCAAGAGGACATGTCACAGGGTCTGAGCCACCTGTTCACGCAACTGACGTGTGCCTTCTGGGTTGTCTCAGGCTCTCACGCACCGTCTCCATGAGGTGAAAATTTGCAGCCGAGTAGACCCGACTTCTTGGGAGGGCGGGGCAGATCACACCCGGTCCATAATGCACTGAGCTCAGGACTGCAGTCCACTGATGTCCCCGTCAGCCATTCAGTCCCCACTGGGACCCAGTGGTAGCCAGGAGCTGTTTCTTGGAAATGAGAATAGTCACATGCAGAGGAGGGCCTGGCTTTGTCCAGAACCCTGGCGCTCTGCTTGGTGGTCCCCCCGCTGGGCTCTCTGCAGCATTGCTGTTGGTCACGAACACTGAGTGCCACTGGGTCTATTAGGAGATGAGGTCCGGGAGCCCCACTCATACCTGGTGGCCTTACAGGTTCGTTGGTAAAGGTTTTGGGAGGGCACAGCCAAATGCCCGATAGGTTGCCTTCAAAATCCAAAAAATTTCTGCAAACGTTATCCCTCCTTTTTTAGGTATAACGACGTCTCTTTCACTTTGTTGGGTTGTCCTGAAACACTCCATGGTCTCCCCGAAGCTTTGTCAAAGTGATGGGCCCCCGAATGTTTGTGGGGGTTTTTCTCCCTCTTTTGTGTCTCAGGAAAGGAGGTGTGATCTGCACGAGGATGTCAATGGTGGCTCCAGCGTGGCGTTCTGCAGGGCCTCTGCCAGCTGTGCTGTGGCAGAGAGCAGGAAGATGGCACGAGCCCCAGGCACCCGCAGGCATGAACAAACTGTTTCTGGTGGTCCTTGCAGATGGACAGGGAGAACCAAAGGCGCCCATCAGCGCCCACGATGTGGAACGATAAGGGGATGCCTTAGGAACACACTCAAGTCATTGATAGCCCCACAAATCGCTGCGATTCCCCCAGGATGCAAATTAATCACCTTTGATTTATTCTCCTGGTAGGGAGGGGAAATGCCAGGACTTTCACTTTTGTCCCGTGTCTACCAAAGTAGCATCCACACCAAGACGGGAGAGCCGACGTGGAGGCTCAGCCAGCAGACGAGTATAACCCCTCCAACCGCGCATTGGAAACTGGGGAGATGACCACAGACCCGCCAGTGCCCTGGATACCCACACTTGGGACAAAACTCTTTTTACCCCCTGACCTCCACAAGCCCCCACTTTGACCATGGGGCCACGGGGCTGTTTTTAAGTCACCAGAAATGAGTGACAACCCAGAGCCAGTGCTGAGTACCCTGAATTGTCAAAGTGTCCCCATCCCCCATCCCCCGTGGTTAAAGGGGAAGAGTCATTTGTCAGAACACGTCTGTCTGTCTGTCCCCGGCCACAGTGGCCCTTGCGAAAGGTCTCAGGCCCCTTGGAGAAGGTCTGCAGGGGATGTGCTGTGTCAGCTGGGTGATACGGCAGGGCTTTCTCGGGCGAGCCAAGGGGCTCCAGAGCTGTGAAGTGGCTCAGACCTGCCAAGTCCATCAACGGTTGTGACTCTACAGTGTGGCTACTTAAGCAAGGAATTTTGCCTTCAGACCAGAAGTGATTTTTAATAACGTTAATTTTATTCAGAGATGTTTTATGTACAGCCAAAGGCACAAATATCAAACATACAGTTGGGTGTGTTTTGACAAATGTCTCACCACCAGCACAGTAAAGACGCAAACCCCACCCCCGACCTAGTGCATCCCACCCCCTAAAGCAGCTCTTATCCAGACCGCTCTAGATTTGCTCTGTCCTTACAAATATACAAAGGGAATCAAAATATGTACTGTTTAGTGCCAGTTCTCATTTGTTCCACAGGTTTTGAGGATTCACCCATATTGGTGTGGGCATCAGTCATTTGTAACTTTTTTATTGCAGGACAGTATGACCCTACCACAATTTGTGTATCCATTTTCCTGTTAATGGACAGGTTACTTCCAGTTTGGGGCTATTATGAATAAAGCCACTATGAGCCTTTGTGAACAGTTTGTGGACATAAGGTTTCATTTCTTCTGGATAAATACAGAAGAAGAAAGTTGCCAGCTCACAGAATGAGTGTATATTTCACTTTATTAGAAATTTCCAAACAGTGTTCCAAATAGGCTGTATGGTTTTCCAATCCCACCAGCAAATGGTTTTGGTTACCTGAGACACCAGCATAGCCTGTCCATCTTCTCTGGAGCCTGTGCAGTAGCCCCCATGGCCTCCCAACAACGCCCCTCCCTGGAGCAGCCCAGGTGGACATGGACTCCCGGCACACACAGGGTTTTACATGCCTGTGTTGGGCACGTGCGCAGAAGCACAGGGCTGGGCAGTCCCCGTGGTGTGTTTGTGCAGACCTGAGCCATCTGTCTCTCCTGCTTCCCGACCCCACCTCCCGCCCCCTTTCTCTTGGAGGCTGAGCTCCGTCTGCCCTCTGCCCTGGTCAAACTCACGCGCGTGCATCTCCTTGCTTGGGTGTTTGGCTCTTGGACATCAGGACTTTTGTCTGATTTGCCTCAATGCCCAGGGGGCCCAGCCCATGGGTGTGACTGGCGCTTTTTCCCTCCTTATGGAAGAGGAGCCTCCCTCTGTGTGCCCAGGTGAGCCCAGCAAGCGGCCTCCCAGGGAACGGGAGTGACTATGTGCTCTGCATTTCCCAGGGAGCAGCTGGGAGCACGGCGCTGGGGCTCAGCTCGGCTCCAAGCGGGGATCTCTGGCTAAGGAGGACCTCTCAGGGGCTGCAGACAGCGCCATTGGCCCCAAGGTCCGTGCTTGTCCGGGACGTGCCCACAGAGGGGAAGCTGGGGGTTTCAGGGAGGCCTGTGTCCAGCAGCTGGTGGCGCTGGCCAGTCCTAGAGGTAGAGGGCCAAGAAGACCATCCTCTCTGGCCTCTTCACCTCCACCTGTCAGTCACACGCCCCGCACGTGGGCCCCGAAAGCAAGTCCCCGCCCCAGCCCAGGCTGCCCCCCAGGAAGACAACATGGCCCTCCCTGCACTACACTCAGCTGTCCCTGCCCTCTGTCCCCTTCCTGTCCAAGCTGAACACACATGACTTGTACAGTGCTGTCTGCACTTTCGACCAAGGACCGGCACCCGGACCCATTCTGGCAGGACAGGTGCCTTAGAACGAGCCCTGGGGTGGTGGCCAAAGCACTCTGGCAGAAGGATGGGGACAGTCCTGCCTTCCCGGGGCCCCCTCTACCCTGGCAGAGCCCCGACATCCATCAGGTCCAAATGTGTGGTCTGGATGTTTGAACTTCCAGATCTCAGTAAAAGCAGCGCAGTTGCTGGGATGAGGGCTCACCATGGGAACTGGGTCGGGAGTGGCCATGCCTCATGCCTCTGCCTCTGGAAAACCCAGCAGCCTGAGGAGGGGGGTGGGGACGAGAGGACAGTGAGCGCCAAGGACAAGCAAGCGACTCAGAGGACGGCATGGGTGTGAACAAACAAGGGGCCAGACTGCTTCCTGCCTGTCAGTCCAAGGATTAGCTTCCATTGGGGCTCCTGTTCTTTTGGAAAATAGCTGGCCACGATCAGTGACACAAGAGGGAAAGCCACTTTATATCTGCCATGGAAGGAAAGATCCCCAGGCAGGATGGTGCAGGCCGAACCCCAGCGGGGGGAGGTGAACGCAAAAGCTGACAGCTAAGTCCACTTTGGGAGCAGACAGGGTCCCCTGGGGGAGGGCTGGGCCACAACACACAGCAGGAAGAGTAGAGAGGCTGCCGCCTGCAATGCTGGAGTGAGCGCTGGACCCTCCTGGGGTGGGCACACAGCAGGCACTGGCTGGTGGGCCAGCTCGTCTACACCGCAGGCTCCAGAGGGTTTTGGATTTGTGAGGAAGGAGAAATCTTGTTGCTGGACCCAAGAGGACGTTGTGTGGACAAGTGAATGTGGGTGAGGAGGCTGCCACCCTGAGGGGCAGCACTCAGCTGCTGGTACCCATGGCTGGCCCTGGAGCCCCCCTGCTGTTTCTCCCTTCTCCACCTGGAAGCTTCTGTCTAAGGCAGACCTCGGAGATATTGCGGGGTCAGTTCCCGACCATCACAATAAAGTGAATATCGCAATAAAGAGAGTCACACTATTTTTTTGGTTTCCCAGTGCATATAAAAGTTATGTTCCCATGCTGGAGAGGGTGTGGAGAAAAGGGAACTCTCCTACACTGTTGGTGGGAATGTAAATTGATACAGCCACTATGGAGAACAGTATGGAGTTCTCTATACAGTATGGAGGTTCCTTAGAAAATTAAAAATAGAGTTGCCATATGATCCAGCAATCCCACTCCTGGGCATATATCCAGAGAAAACCATAATTCGAAAAGATTCATGCACCCCTATGTTCATTGCAGCACTATTTACAATAGCCAGGTCATGGAAGCAACCTAAATGTCCATCGACAGATGAATGGGTAAAGAAGAAGTGGTATATATATACACAATGAGATATTACCAAAGGGGAAAGCGGGGAGGGATAAATTAGGAGTTTGGGGTTAACATATACACACTACTATATGCAAAATAGATAAACAACAAGGACCTACTGTATAACACAGGGAACTATACTCAATATCTTGTAATAACCTAAAATGGAAAAGAATCTGAGAAAGAATATATATATGAATTTATATGGGATATGAGCTATATATGAATATATATGAGGTGAATATATATTCATATATATGAATATATGAGAGAATATAAATATATATGTATATATATAAAACACTGAATCACTTTGTTGTACACCTGAAATTAACACAATGTTGTAATTAACTATACTTCAATTAAAAAATCATTAAAAAATAAAAGTTACGTTCCCAATATACTGTAGTCTACTAAGTGTGCAATAGCATATGTCTTTAAAAAACAATGTACAAAAAAAAACCCAACAATGTAAATACCTTAATTTAAAAAATACTTTATTGCTAAAAAATGCTAACCATAATCTGAGCCCTCAGCAATAGCAACATCAAAGATCCCTGATCACAAGTCATCAGAATACTATAATAATGAAAAAGTTTGAAATATTGCCAGAATTACTGAAATGTGACAGAGACACGAAGCTAGCAAATGCTGTTAGGAAAACGGTGCGTATAGACTAGCTCAGCAAAAAATGCAATAAAGTGCAGTGCAATCAGAGGTCTGCTGTCCTGTGATGACCATGACACATGTCCAGTCACTGTGTCCACCCTGTGAGGTGGGCCAACAGCAGTGTTACTAACGGGATGTCAGAGCCAGAGGATGCCACATGTTCTGGTCACAACAAATACTAACGTCAAGGAAATTGCGTCTGGAGATGTGTTTGGATGATTGTTGGTGGCTCCTGTGCTTATAAAAAAAGACTTTGCTGCGTTCGCAGGAATTTTGGCTTTGTCCTCAGTTAGGGTGTGTGAAGCCGCTTTTAAGTTGTAAACAGAGACCTATATTATGATAAGAAAATGCAGAGAGTTATTTTTTTTTCCTTCGACTCAGTCTTGGAGGGCTTTTAACTGCTTTTTGTTTTCTGTAGATAGATTTGAAGCCTGTAAAAGAAGAAAGCTAAAGGTCCTGGGAAATGTAAATTACACTGACCCAAACGGGGGGCTAACATGCCCTTTGGATCTGGGACTAACTCTTAATCTGTTGAATAATCAGTTTAAACTTCTACAGTGGTAAACATATTAATCCTGCCCTTCATACGCAACCCAGCTGGAGACTACATGTGATTTTTGTGTTTGCTTCTGGAGCAGAGGGAAGGTAACCGGCCTGCCTCTCCGGGGGCAGACCAGGCCAGGGTGCATTGGGAGCCACAGCCAGCCCAGCGCTGCCCCCTGGTGGCCAGGGCCGCCACACGGGGCCTGAGGCTCCCGGGAGGCTGTGAAGGATGGTCCCCCAGGCAGAGTCTGCTCTCCTGAGATGTCAGGAGCTCCAGGAGATCCACAACAGGGTTTTCATCGTGTTGTTTCCTTTACATTGTGGGGCGGGGGGTGGGGGGAACACGACAAAATACTCCACAAATTGTTTTTAGCAAACCAACCAATTCTCCTTTCAAATCTAATGCCTTGACCCATTGATTCTGTAGGTCTAGATTTTACTACAGTTTGTGATCTGTGATCTGAAATATGTAACCGACTATGGTGCACCCAACAGTAACTAAATCAGAAGTTTGGACTCAACACAACATTTTGTTTATGATGAAATAAAGCCCAGTCTCTTTGCTACCAACAGCAGTTAGGGAAATACCTAATCCATTCATTTCCCTGCTGAGAAATAGAAATGAATAATGATACCAAACACATCCACTTCAAAAACAACTTTTTATTTAAAAATAATCAATTCCTTCAGTTAGACTTTTTTGATACCATGAGTAGAAAAAAATCCCTTTCTGGATGCCTGAAAGAGAGATGCAATAGATATAATCAGAAAACACTGCCTCCAGAGGAAATATGCTTTAAAAGTGGTTTTAATGGTCTCAGGATTAGAGCCCCTTTGAAGATTTTTTGAAGGCACCTCTCCATCACCAAGAACCCCGCAAAAAAGCTAGGGCCCTTTCCCACTTGGTTAATGTTTGTGATTATTTCCTGCTGCAGGGTTTGTGATTCTGGTAGCCATATGGCAGGTGCGTTGTGACCATGGATGAAACCCATCGGGCACCCACTGCTGCGGGTGTGCTGAACCCCTGAATGTCGAATGGTGGACAGTGAAAACAGAGAGTAAGGAGAGGGCAGAGGGCCCCTGGGCAGAACGTGGCTGGGAGGAATGCTTGTTGGTGATTCCCGTCCCCCAAAAGCGGTCAGGTTAATAGTTGCAAGGATCCTTTGTCTTTGCCTTCTGTTATAGACGGAATGTTTGCATCCCCCTCAAAATTCATATGTTGAAATTCTATGCCCCAATATGATGGTGTTTGGAGGTGGCACCTTTGGGGGTGATTAGGTCATGAGGCGGGAGGCTTGTGATGTGATTAGTGTCCTTATAAGGAGAGGCCAGAGAGCTGCTTCTTCCCCCCCCCCCCCACCCCCCCCCGCTCTGCCATGTGGGGCACAGCAAGGAGATGGCTGTCTGCAAACCTGGAAGCAGGCCTTCGACAGGAACCAGATCTGCTGGCAGCTCATCACCAGTGACACAGCTGTGGAAGGCTTCCTGGTGCCCAGACTCGACCCGGGCACTCGGGCTCCTGAGGGCAAGGCCTATGGTCCTGCTGCCCCCACTCCCCTCCCCCCTCTCCCCCTTGGCTTGGCCTGGAGCTGAGAAAGTGCTCAGTAAACCTCTGCTGGGGGAGAAGCACAGAGAGGGTAAAGGAGCCAGAGGCCCGGCCAGGGGCAGATGGAACACCTGGGGTGGGCACCTTTCAGGAGAACTGGAGCCAAGGCCCAGGAAGCCGAGGGCGGGAGCAGGTGGGAAGGCAAGCTGGGCAGAATGAAGACCAGTAGGTCTGGGAGGACTGATGCTGGGAGAGGACCCACCAGGAGCCACCCCCCAGCAGGGCAGAGGTCCTGCAGGAAGAGGCCCGCACAACACCTCCCAGTCAGCTGTTTCATGGAGGAAAAGTGAGCCTCAGACAGAAAGGTCTGGGTAGGGTGGGCAGATTTAGAAAGAAAAAATAAAATATAGGATGCCCAGTTAAATTTGAATTTCTGATAAACAATGAATACAGTTTTTAGTATAAGTATGTCCTGTGCAATATTTGCAACATACTTACACTAAAAACAATTTTCCATTGACTTTCCATTCAAATTCAACTGGTGTAGGAGTCCATTCAGGCTACTAGAACAGAATACCATAGCCTGGGTGGCTTATAAACAACAGGCATTTATTTCTCACAGTTCTAGAGGCTGGGAAATCCCACGATGAAGGGGCCAGCAGATTCGTGTGTGGTGAGAGCCCACTTCCTGATTCATAGACAGTCAAATTCTCCCTGGGTCCTCACCTGGCTGAAGGGGCCACCTAGCTCTCTGGAGTCTCTTAAAAGGACACTAATCCCATTCATGAAGACTCCACCCTCATGACCTAATCACCTCCCAAAGGCCCCACCTCCTCATACCATCACCTTGGAGATTAGGATTTAACATAAGAATTGGGGGTGGGGGTGGGAGAGGCAGGGTTGCCACATAAACACTGAGTCCACAGTGTGAGGTGTGGGCATCCAGGAGTCTCTCTGGCAACCCTAGCCTAGCGACCTGAGGGACAGGTGTCCCCTTCAACTATCCGGGCACAGAGGTGGGAGAAGGGCTCTCCCCACTTATGCTGACATTAAACCATCATGAAAACTCCATACCCAGAATTCATGACCTAGTGCCCGAGTGCCCTGAGTCAGGGGCCTTCTCTTGAGTGGGAAGCAAATCCGGGAGAAAGGAAAGGACACCAGAGAACCCACCACTCCTGGTCACCCATCACCAGAGGGCTTGGCTGGTGACAGGCCTGCTGGCAGAGCAAGCTTGGCGGGGCTGGGGGCTCAGGAGGCTTGGGGGGGCCCAGGACGCACTGGCTGAGGGGCCCCGTGGCTCCCTGCTCAGAAGGACCATCAACTGCTCAGACCTCCCTGGCCTCTGCAGCCCTGGAACAGAGGCTACTCCCTTCCAGCTGTGGGAATTCACCTACTCAAGTCTGAGAAAGAGGCCGATGGGCAGAACAGAGCAGCAGGGTCTGAGAAAGGGCTCCGAGACCTCTGCAATGAGAGCGGCAGCAGGTGGGGAACAGCATGGATGTGGGTGTGAGGCTGGCACATCTTGACAGCCTTGCTGGCCCCCGAGAGAAAACGCTCCCGGTGTCAGGCCTGGCAGGGCGGCCACGAGCTGGGCTCTGATGCAGCCTCCACAGAAGGAAGAGGAAATGAGTGTACAGGAGGCCTTGGCTGAGCACGGCGAGTGCCTGTGTGTGTGTGCCTATCCGTGCCTGGCAGTGTGTCTGCATTGGGGAGGTGTCTGTGGGTCTGTCTGTGGGTCTCCTGTGCACACATTGTGCCCGCAGCGGGGGAACGTTTCTTCCTCCAGAGCTGTCCCCACAATTCTGCCCACAGGAGCCTAAGGAGGGGGAAATAGGCCTGCTCTGCTGCAGGCTGAGATCCTGGTGCCACCCGTCTCTTGCTGGAAGGTATCCTGCGGGGGTTTCCCTCTGGTCCAGGGGTGCCCGGCGCCTCCATCTGCAGCAGCCTGGGGCCCGCC
Organism: Eschrichtius robustus; assembly: GCF_028021215.1. Taxonomy (NCBI): domain Eukaryota; kingdom Metazoa; phylum Chordata; class Mammalia; order Artiodactyla; family Eschrichtiidae; genus Eschrichtius; species Eschrichtius robustus. Next base: position 168,480,836 of record NC_090824.1, read on the forward strand.
ATGGGCAGGGGTCACTGGGGTGGGAAGGTTTGAGGTGAGTCACTCTTAGCTCCGGCCGAGACGGCTCCTTGGGCCAAATCGGCTGCTGGCCTTGCCATGCGGGGCAGGAGTCTGGGTTTGTCTGGAAGCCCGGGTAAATAAACAGGAAATTCCCAAGCAGCTCATGAAAGTGACTTTGCATCCTGTAGGGTGAAGATGGAGAGTCTTTCGGAAAAACAGGACTCATCATTCGCACTTTCTTCCCAGGCTCACTTTTCCCCAAAGAGACGTTTTGAGAAAGTTGTGAATGGATTTTAAACACGTATGATAGAAGGACGTGGAAAGCAGACTTAAAAGGGATGCAATCCTGATTTAGGTAAAGAAAACAGTGATGCTGGGAGTTGGGGTCTGGACACCCACACCCCGAGGCAGCAGCTGCCAGCCTGCAGACAGCGTGTGTTGTCGGGTGTCTGGGCGGCGTGAGACTGGACAAGGATGCCCGGGGCGGGGGGTTCCACACCCATGGGAGCTGACTGTGCCCATATCAAAGTCAACATCAAAAGCAGAATCCTGCTTTCCGGCAGCAGACACGGGCCACTGTGTGAGTGGACGACCCTAGACTGAAACCTGTGCTGTTTAGCGAGCGGTAGTTGTTTCTTTGGTTACTAGCACACCTCTGTCATTTGTCTTCCCTCGATTTTGAGTACCTTTGCGGGATAGGATCCTCGGGACAGAAGCACTGAGTCGGGTGTGTGCAAACACATGGCGAGTGATGCTGCTGGTGCCACGGGGCGTGGAGGTGGGCAGAGCCAAGAGTGGCCGGGCACCAGCCACGCAGCCACCAACCTCAGCCGCATACCCCAGCAGGGAACAGAGGAGCAGGGCCAGAGTGCCAGGAGAGGTGACAAGTGCCGCCTGCACCCACACCACCTGGGGGGATGGCCGCTGGAGCCACATTCAGCATCTGGATGAAGCTGTGCTGACGCCCACTGCTCTCTCCTCGCCCAGGACCAGGCTGAGAGGACCCATCTCCCTACTGACCCGCCGGCCCGAGGAACAGGACGCAGCTGGAGAGGGCAAGCTGCTCTGGGACTAGGGTGGGAAGAGTGGGGTTTTCCTGCACTTAGAAGCTGAGCAGAGTCAATGTGGAGCCCAGCTCAAGCGTGATGCCTCAGCCTCGGTCTTTTTCCCCTTGAGCTCTGGTTCATCCTTCCCAGAGTTGGCCCCATGACTGACCCTGTCTTCTGTGTCTCACATTCTATACCCCTGCCTAGGCCAAGCCACCCAGGACGGGGGGGTGGCCACGAATGGGATTCCTAGGCCATTGGGGTCTGACACCCACCTGCAGAGCTAGAAGGTAGCGGAGGCCTCCAGCCAGGACCCAGAGTGCCCTCTGCTGTCTCGGGGCCTGTGGGTGGGCTCCTCCCGAATAGTTACCCACCAGGGTTCTTGGCCTCCTTAATCAATAGAAATTGATAGGAGGGCAGACAAGTAATTCAGGCAAGGCTTTGTTGGGACTGGTGCTGCAGCAGAGGGGAGCGAGAACAAGTAATAGGTGCCCCTGCTTGCTTTCTCAGGGGTGGCGGGGGAAGAGCTGGTTCCTTATATGGGGTGAGGGTAGGGGGCAGGTCCAGGGGTCAGGCTGGAAGGGGTGCTTAGGAGATTTGCCCACCCCTTTGGTGGTGTTGTGTGCAGGGGGCATGCGCAGTGCCCTGCTTTTGCTCTTCAGAAGTGGCAGTTGGGTTTTTTGGTCTCTTTGTATCTTGTTGTCCATAATTTGCCCCAACTGCACATGCATGCAGTTATTTTTAGTCCCTTATAGTTTCTTTGCATTTTGTTGCTTGAGGAGACATTTGTCGCAAGTATTGCAACCAAGGGTGCCAGGTCCCAGGTCCCAGCCTGTCTCCCAATGACTCAGGCCAAGCTCCCTCCACTCCTGAATTCACTGCTGAGTGTGGGCTGGTGCCACAGACGAAGCCTGGGTCTGACATACCGTGTGGTATAGCAGCCTCATTCCGATACTGGTGGGTTCAGGCCCCACGTGGATAATCAGACCCTTCATCTGGGCCTCTCCACCCAGGGTTCTGGCTTCACCTGGCACTGTCTGGAGGTCACTTAGAGAGGACACGATGACAGCTCTTGGACCTCATGAAGACGCTGCTGCTTCCCACCCTGTGGACCTGAAACCTCCTCCTACACAACGGGGGTCTCTGGTCACATTTGAAGAGCGAGGGGTTGGATGGATGAACAATCTGCTCCTTTAGAACCTGCAAACATTCGTACAGAGGACGTCCTCTGACCAAGATGGAATCAGACTAGACCTCAATGCCGAAAACACAACAGGAAAATCTATGAACACTGAAAATTACACAACACACTTCTAAATAATCCATGCATCAAAGAGGAAGTCTCACATGAAATTTTAAAATACATGGAAATGAATGAAAATCGTGATGCTTAATTTTATGCATCACCCTGACTGGGCCACAGGATGCTCCTGTCTCTGGCTACATGTTACTTCTTTTATTTTATTTTATTTATTTTTTGGGTGCGTTGGGTCTTCCTTGCTGTGTACGGGGCTTTCTCTAGTTGCGGTGAGCGGGGGCTACTCTTTGTTGCAGTGTGTGGGCTTCTCATTGTGGTGGCTTCTCTTTGTTGCGGAGCACAGGCTCTAGGCACACGGGCTGCAGTAGTTGTGGCTCGTGGGCTCTAGAGCGCAGGCTCAGTAGTTGTGGCACACGGGCTTAGTTGCTCCGCAGCATGTGGGATCTTCCTGGACCAGGGCTCGAACCCGTGTCCCCTGCATTGGCAGGCGGATTCTTAACCACTGCACCACCAGGGAAGTCCCTACATGTTACTTCTGAATGTATCTGCTAGGGGGTTTTTGGAAGAGATTAATAGCATTTGAGACTGAGCAAAGCAGATGGTCCTCCCCAGTTTGGGTGGGCATCATAAAACAAAGAGGCAGAGGGAGATTGGATTGGCTCTCCACCTGACTGCATGAGCTAAGGTGTTGATCTCTTCCTGCCTTCTGTGCTGCTGGTCCCCAGACCTTCAGCCTTGGACTAGAGCTCTCAGCTCTTGGACCTTTAAATGACATCACCAACTTTCCTGGCTCTCTGACTTGTAGATGAGAGATCATGGAACTTCTCGGCCTTTGTAATTGCACAAGTCAATACTTTACAATAAATCTCTCCCTATATATATATGTGTGTGTGTGTGTGTGTGTGTGTGTGTGAATATATTTTTTAGATGTGATTAATATTTAAATCAGTAGACTTTGAGTGCAGCAGATTACCCTCCATAATATGGGTGGGCCTCATCCAATCAGTTGAAGGCCCTTTTGTCGTTGAGATGTCACACCATATACAAAAATTAACTCACAATGAATCATGGAACTAAATGAAACACCTAAGACTATAAAACTCTTAGAAGAAAATAGAAATAAGTCTTCATTACCTTGGGTTATGCTAGATATGACACCAAAAGCAAAGACAACAGAAGAAAAAAATAAATTGGACTTTATCAAAATTAAATAATTTTGTGCTTCAAAGGATATGAAAAAGTAAGAAGACAATCCACAGAATGGGAGGGAAAAAAACTGCAAATAGTATATCTAATAAGGGACTTGCATTTAGAATACATAAAGAATTATGACATCTCAACAACAAAATTCAAATAACCCAGTTAAAAATGGGCAAAGGATTTGAATAGATATTTCAACAAAGAAGACATAAAAAGATGCTCAACATCATTAACCACTAGGGAAATACAAATCAAATCCACAATTAGATATCACCTCACACTTACCAGACTAGATCTGACTAGAATGAAAGTCAGGTTACAACAAGTGTTGGCAAGGATGTGGAGAAATCAGAACCCTCATACACTGCTGGCATAAATGTAAAATGATGCCACCACTTTGTAAAATAGTCTGGCAGTTTTTAAAATGGTTAAGGATATTTTTAAATGGCTCAACAATTCCACTCCTAGGTCTATTCCCAAGAAAAGTGAAAACATATGCCGACACAAATACTTATACACTGATGTTCATAACAGCCTTATTCACAGTAGGCAAGCAAACTAAATGTCCATCAATTGAAGAATGGATAAATAAAATCTGGTATATCCATACAATAGAATGTTATTTGGCAATAAAAATAAAGTACTGATACAGGCTGCAAAATCAGCAGAAGTGACTCTGAATCAACCTCCACTTCTCCTTACAACACCGTAAAGCTTTGTTCAGAAACATCCGTTGTCATGTGAACTTTTCTCTTTTTTTAATGGAAGAGTTTATTTGGGGACCAGGAGCCTTCTGGGGGGACGGGTGAGTGGGTGGAGTAGAGGGAACGCCAGGACAGATGCCCCTTCCCGGGTACCCTGGACTGGGTTTGAGCTCTTAGAGTTGAGAGTGAGGGCAGGAGCTGAGGAATAGAAGTTTCTGGAGCAATCTAGAAAAATGTCTGAGCCATGGGGTTATAGCCAGAGGTTACCTAACCTTTGAGGACAAAGTCTTGGAGGTCAGACTGGGACCCAAGAGGAGTTCTGCTTGGTCAAGGTGGCAAAGTGTGACTTAGAACTGATGGACCCCATCAGTCTTTCCACTGCTATGGGAAGACAGGCCATTTTCTGTGGAGCTCTATGTCCTTGGCAACAGAGCAGGGTGTGTGTGTGTGTGTGTGTGTGTGTGTGTGTGCGCGCGTGTGCACTGTGTCTTCATAATTTGGGTATAATTTAGGTATAAGAAAGACTTGCCTATTATTTCGTGGTCATAGGCTGGTGACCTGTGAGCCATATCTACATCAAATTTTAATTTTAATTTTTTTTTAATTTTAATTTTTTTTTGGCTGCGCCGCGCAGCATGCGGGATCTTAGTTCCCCAACCAGGGATCGAACCTGTGCCCCCTGCGGTGGAAGCGTGGAGTCTTAACCACTGGACCGCCAGGGAAGTCCCTCAAATTTTATTTTTAAAAAGACCACTTTCCTTCCCAGCATTCAAGAAATATTTATAAAAAAGGTTTATACATTGGGCCATCAAGAAAACCTCAATAAATACCAAAGGGCAGAAAGTGTACGGAAGTCCTAAAACCTCAGTGCAATAAATGTTCAAGTTAATAACTACAGTTTAATTTATAAAATGCACTGTGTACAAATCATACCTCAACCTTAAAAATCTACCCACTTGAAACTGAAAATAAAAACCCTCTCCTAAATAAATGTTGGGTCACAGAAGAAATGGAAACTGCAACTAACATAGACAGGAATGATGAGAAAACTGCCCAGCCAAACTCCCGGGACGTGGCCACCGCCCGCCCTCATCACCAAGCGAGAAGGAATGAATAGAAAAGAGAAATATGATGTGAGGACTGTATTTTTAAAGGCACGCACAAGGATCAAAACAAAAGTAAATGAGTTAGAGGAGAAAAAAAATTGAGTCTTGATAAATAATATGAAGGCCTATTCTAAGAAGAGACTCATCCTGCAGCCCCGGGGGTACGGGCTGGCATCCTCCTCCCAGCCGTGGGCCTCCAGCTGGGGCTCTCGAAGCCCCATCCCTTTCTGCAACTGCTCCGGGGTCAGCTGGGATCCTTTGAGGTTGAGTGTAAATCAGAACACCCTGGACTGGGCCCCGTGGGACAGAAGTCCCAGATACCAGTTTGTCCCCCTTACTAAGTCAGCCTAATTAATTAAATTCGTCCTGTCTAATTTAACTGCCTAGTAACTCTGGGTAACCGGACTGGGTCATTTGCTCTTTGCAGATCTCACCTCCTGAACTCTGTTCCCTCCAGTGTACGGGCACAGAATGAGGGAACAGAGTGGCTCCACAGGTCCTGGCAGCCTGTGACACCCCTCCTCCATCCCCCACCCTCCCCCCTGCCCACCCCCAGTCAAGCCTAGGTGGCTCTGGCCAAAGAATGGTTTCTGTCCTTGCAGAATGCCTCCTGGGGGCAGGTGGGGGCTGGGGGGGGGGGCTGTCTTCAAAACACCGCCCCCTGCTGAGCCCCAGGGGAATGTGTTTCGAAGATTCAAGAGCAAAATAAATGTCCTTGTGAAGCCACTAAGTTTGGGGGGGATGGTTTGCTACACCACCACAGTGACTGGGAAAGTGCGCTGATGTGGACATTGAAGATGAGTAAAGTCTGAATCTCCTGCTGTCCGAAGATCTAAGTGCCTTGGACTGACGCATTTATGCTTCAATTAAAACAACGTTGTTGTTGGGATAACAGTTTATACCCCCGATACGATGTACGTACAGTGGCTGGTGAAGAGCCTGGCACACAGCAGATGCTCAAGCAGTAGACTGGAGCGGCCATCACCATCGTCACCTGCGCCTCTCCCAGTGCAGGTAAGTATTCAGCAAGTGCTATTATGTGGGAATGAGCTGCCCCATCGCTGGAGCCACTGAAAAGACGTCAAGGGCTTTCTGTGGCCACTGACTAGTCCCCACGCTAACGTGCCTTGCTTTTTCTTTCAGTCATGCACCTCTTTCTATTAAAGGTCGGTCTTTGCAAACTGGTCTTCAGCCAGCTTCCAGGTTTAAAAATAGGTTCTGGGTGAAGCTGAGGCCGGCTGCGCGGGCTAGTCGCGGGGAGGGGAGCGTGCTAGGGGAGGAGAGCTGCGCGGTGGGGCCGGGGCTGCCGGGGGGCGGCGCGCGGAGGGCGGGGGGGGATACGGGGACACGGGGGGCGCGGGGGCGGGGGCGCGCGGGCAGGGGGGACGGGCGTCTCCCGGTCGGCCCGCAGGCGCCGCCTCCCTGGCACTGCACCGTGACCTCGGCGCTGCGCTCGCTCTGACTCGCGGTTTTCGCTTGCTCCGCGGGGAGTTTCCGGGACCGGAGAGGTCGGCGAGGTCAGCGCGGGCCCCTCGCTGCCTCTGCCTGCTGGCGGCCACGTGTGCCACAGAAGGGGCGACTGAGCGAGCGGCGAGGTTCAGAGTATCCCCAGGCGTTCTGCACCCCCAGCCCGCGCCCACAAAGCCGGGAGCGGGGCGGGAGGAGGTGTCTGAGTGCCTTTGACTCGCCCAGTGGCGTAACGCATCGACAGTTCTGCTAAAGTGGGGTCGGTGCGCAGGTGAAACTCCCTGGGCGCCAGGGGCCAGGCTGGACCCCGCCTGCCCTCCAGGAGCCCCCGGTCTGTCGGGAGGCAGGCGAGCACAGACGTGGTTCCCAGATGAAGCTACAAGCGCAGGCTGCCGGAGGGTCCAGGCTGGGGTCCGCATGCTGGGAAATGTCTTCCAGGAGCCGCAATCCGAAACGGTGTGAAGGGGTTGGTATGACTGCACCCATCCAAGAAGGCAGCGAGGCCCCACGGCAGGAACAGGACAGAAAGGCCAGGGACAGCGAAGATCCAGGGGAGAGGATTCTGGAGGATGCTCGGTTTGGTTAGAGTTTAAGGGCAAGAGAACATTGGGTGGGCAAGATTAACTGGCATCGACCATTAAGACCTTAGCTCATATTAGCACCCCATCAGCCAGCCAGGAATATTTGATAGAGAAGGAGGAAGGCAGGGGTGCAAATCCCGAGAGACTGAAAGGATGAGCAGACTGGGGCCATCTCAGAGCAAAGCAGGGTCTCACAGTGGCCAAGAGACTGTTAAGGTGTATTTGTCAGGAGCCCTACGCCGCAGCAACAAACAGCCCCAGATCTTAGAGTCCGAGCACAGCAAAAGTTTATTTCTCACACACAGTACACTTCAGATCTGGGCAACTCTCAGGGACAAGATTAACCGAGTGGCAGGTGGCCCTCCAAGCTGCACCCATGCTGTGGCTCTGTCTCCCCTCGAGACCTCCTATCTGCTCATCGTGTACAGAAGAGGGAGAGTCTTGGAGAATTCATGCCTCCCCCTGGATGTCACAGACAGCGTTCCACTTACAGTGCATGGCCACAATCAGTCACGTGACCCCTGACTGTGAGGGACTTAATAGTGTCACCTCCCAAGGAACTGGAAGCAGAGGGAAACCAGATGGATTCAGCACCAGAAATCTCCATCCAAAGGGCCTGAGAGCCCCAAGGACCAACTCTGCCTACACTCTGCTTTGGCAGGAGGCTGTCTCGCTCCCCAAGCCCTGCCTGAGTCATCTGTCAGCGGCATAAGTACACAACCTTCTGATTGGCTTGTTAGACGTCACATTAACAAAGTTTTGTGTAAAGTCCCTAGGATTAGCTGAATCCACCCTCAGACAGACCACCCCTCTCCTCTCTGGGTGAGGTCCCTGCTGGAAACACAAGCGCTAGGATGGTGAGCTACAAATTTAGCAGGGGCGTACACTGCAGAGGTTCACGGCTGTCTGCCCAACTTCCTCTTCCCTCCTGCCCTCATGGGAGTGGGCACATGACCCCGGACTGGCCAAGCTCTGCCTCCCTGGCACAGGGGTATGTCTGGGCTGGGAATACAAGCAAGGGGACCAATGAGAGTGGCCTCAAGGGCTTGAGTTCTTTCCTGTGAAGCTCTGGCTTGTCTAAATGGAGCTATTGATGGTCAGCTTGCCACTCTGACCATGTGGAGGAGCTGGCCCCAGGAAGAATCCAAAAGGGTGTGGGCAAAATAGAATTACAGAGAGAGAGAGAGAGAGAAAGAGAGGTTGACATATTGACTATGGGTGCGATGTGAGCTCCTCGGTCCAACTATGCCTGAAGCTAGTAATCCAGTTACACAGCCAATTAAATTCCTCTTTTTGTTTAAGCAAGTTTGAACTGTATCTTCAAGCAATTACAAATGAAAAAAAAAAAAAGCCCTTATACAATTACTCAATGGCCTTTGGCCCCAAACTCTAATACAGAATCTTCTTAGCTGGGCTGTACTGCTAGGATCCCTCCTTCTGCTGAAGCTAGGGCCCTCCTTTTCCCTAAGGCCAAGCTGTTAGTGAAAAAAGCAAGTTACGTGGCCTGGGTGTGGGAGCAGGAAAGGCCCAGGCCTTCCTACTGGCGCTGTGTTTATCCCGGGGACGTCCCTCTCATGCCCAATCTTCCTCTTCCTCTTCAGTCTCATGTCCTGTGGTGCCAGGGGTCAGGACCTGATGGAAGTGGGGTGCCCCCAGGACAGCTAGAGAGCCCCAGTTCTTCGGATATAGGGGGCACAAGGGCCAGCTGAGCGAGTCTCCTCCGCTTCCCCAGGGGAAGCACCTGGAGACCAGTACCCCACTGCAAGGTCGGTGGCTGGCGAGGGACAGGGTTTGGGGAGCAGAGACCCTTTCCAGTGAGCTTGGGTGGAAGGGGTCCCAGAAGGTCACAGGAGGTCACAGCCACCCATACGCGGGCTTGTGGGCTCGGAGCTCGCACAGCTTCTGTCTCAGGCTTCGTTCCAGGCCTACGGGATCCTGCTTCTCTGACCCATTCTTTCCACATCTGCCCTTTGCACAAGGGCTCTGCTGTCTGGTGGCCTGTCCTGGCTGCCTCAGACCTGCAGCCTTAGCTCCCAGCCCCTGCAGAAGACCAGGTTCCAAGACCCAACCATGGAGCCCAAAGTCTAGGAGGTAGAGTGGCCAGATACAGGACACTTTTGCAACACTGGGGCCATGCTGATACTAAAAATGTATTCGTTGTTTATTTGAAATTCAGGCATAACTGGACGGCCTATATTTTTATTTGCTAAGCGTGGCAACAGTAGTGGGATGAAGCCCCGGCAGGGAGCGGGGCTGAGGTAGAAAAGAATCCCAGGCTTGCCTCCTGCCAGCTCTGTTTCCCCGGGCTGCACCCCAGCCTGCCCCCACCCCACAGATACTTGGGCTCTGAAGCAGCCCTTAGGCCAGCATCACCCTTCCTTACATGGGGAGCTGGAGATAGCTGCAGGGGCACCCAGAGCAAACCCCAGCATGAAGGAAGACAGCTGCCCCACCGACATCCCCCGCCCCGGTCACCTGCCAAGCCCCTCTGACCGGCAGATCCTCTCCCATGCCTGCGACCGCCCTGGGCCATGACCGTGTGAAACCTCACAGCAGCCCTAGGGGTGTTAAACGGCTGAGTGTATCTCTAACCTGGCCCAGTGACTGTCTTTCTGTGGAGCTGGGGCTCTCTAGCAGTCCTGGGGGCACCCCACTTCCATCAGGTCCTGACCCTTGGAATCTTGCCCTTGTCCACACTCCATGTCAGGACCCAGGGGGAAACCAGCACCTCACGGATGGCTGGGAACCAGGGCTGGTAACCACACGTCTGGCTGAGCTGGGCAGGGCAGCCTGCACTCTGCGGCCCCCATACTGCGCCTCTTCATGGTTGCTTAATCCACCGCAGCAGGCTTGAGTCAGTGGTCCCTGCGATGGGACCTGAGCTCTGGGAGGGTAGCGGCTGGATATCTAGTTCCATCACTGCCTGCAGAGCCCTGCAAGAAAGTGCCCATCAGAAAGGGCTCCGCGGGCACTTCCCCAGACGGGCATCACTGTCACCTGGTGTGGAATAAAGGGGCGCCACAGCCACATGGAGGGCGCAGCAACCCTGGGCCACGCTTCTCTGAATCAGCCTCTTGGGTCCCTACCCCTGCGCCCGCGCACACACGGGGCGCACCTGGGTGAACTGACACCTCGCCCACCTTTAACTCCTCCCGCGCACTGCGGTGGGTGGGGCCACCGGGCCTCTGGTCCTCGTGGGAATTCATGGGAATTAGCAAGAAGCGTCTCTGCCCTGAGCACCTCCTGCCATGCGAGGTGTGATAGACGCGCTCCTCCGAGCTGTGAACGGAGCTGGCTGTGCTTCGATCATTATCACCATCACCCATATTTAGAGGAAACACGGGCTCGCTCGGAGGGGTGGCAAGTGCTGTATGTTGCCACGTGGACACCTGCCTTTGGGACGTGGCCTCGAGCTCCTCCTACCTGGACGCCCCTCCTCAAACACTTGGCCCCCTAGGAAACCCCGAGTCCGGGGTAGCGCTCCCAGGCCTGCCACGTGGGCAGGGGCAAACCTTCCTGCCCTCAGGCCCAAAGCGTGCGCGCGCCTGACTGCGGGGAGTGCAGGTGCCCGGGGACTGGGTGCGGGACTCTGGGGCCCCACACACACAACTCCTTCCTTTGCAGTGCCTGCCAAGCATCAACTGAGACCCACTGATGTGTTGGACACAGCTCGGTGCAAGGCGGCCAGCAGAAGACGGAGCAGGTCACACACTGAGTACGTCACACTTAGGGTGAGTGGACGTTGTCTCCTAAAATTTGCAGCAGTTACAGATACACATATATGTTTGTGTGTCTGCATCTATACAGAAAATGTGCGTGTATCACAGGTGGGTTGAATGTGGGGCACAGACGGCGAGTGTTTTTTCTGAAAATTGTCTCCATTAGAGACAAATGTTTGTATTTTGTATACACATGTACACACATTATACACACATGTGTATATACACGTGTACCCTCGTGTGTGTATGGGGTTGCCATGTGAATTGCATCGTCTCCCGTGAGTCACAGCCAAGGAAGTTGGAGAAACTCTCTTGTATTCTGTTTACTTAAAGAGAAAGAAAAACAAGTCAAAGTTCCCTTGACTTCTCAGGAAACAGGCAGCACATGCTTTTAGTGCAGGCTCTGAAGGTTCAGGGGGAAAGACTGTGTCCCCAGCCGCCACAGGCACTGGAAGGCATGTTGGCATCGCCCGTGGACATCCAGGAAAGCACTTGGACTTAGGAGGCAGGAAACGTTGGCTCCAAGACCGCGGCCAATACTCCAGCTTCCTGGATCCTCCATGTTTCTTACCTGCCTTACCTGTGTCTTGACGCCGATTTGAGCCTAAGCATGATATCACATGTGAAGGTCCTTACCTGTGGCCCTAAGGAGACCCTCCTTCCTTCTCATTCTCACAAGCAGAGGTTTTTAACTTGCAGAGAAAACCCAAGTTGTCCCCGACATGCATTACAGTGACAAAGGCCTCTTAGAGCCAACCCCACCCCCCTTGCGTGCAACTCACAAAGGAACAAGACAGAAACTTAAAATAAGCAACAACAACACACACTGAACCCGCCCAGTCCCTCAGCCAGCGAGCGTAAGATACACACAGGAAGGAAGTGGCCGGGTGATTCAAAGAGGCCGAGCTGCGATGCCTCAGGAAAGGAATATTTTCCAACCAGCCTGCCCCATCTGTGGTTGGGAACAAGGTTTCAGACGTAGCCTTGTCCAGTGCCCCCTCCCGGACCCCCCACTGGCAGTCTAGACACAACAGTGAGGCCAGATCCACACAGGAAGACACCCAGCGGGCGCAGCAAACCTGTTCCCACTGGTCCTCAGGCGGGCAGGCGTGGGCGGCTGCCCAGTCTGAAGGGCTGAGGGAAGACCTCCAAGAAGCTGGTTTCTCCGTGTGCTCCCTGTGACTGACTCACCCACAAACCTGTTTTTGATTTCTCATCAAAACCAGCTTCAGGCCCCGACAGGTCCAGCCCCCTGGAGGGTGTCACTCCCTAGCAGAATCCCTTCGACACCCCTGCGACCCGGGAGGGCACCCCTGCAGGACCCGGCTCTGAGCCTGTCCTGCCTCTGCCACCGCCTACCCAGGTCCAGGCTCAGTGGGTGACCAGCACCCGAATTTGTCTATGCTGTTTGTTCTCTGCCCTTCCTCTCTGTCTTCCATCCGAGAGCCCATTCCCATCCCCAGAGCCTAGCTCAAGGCCACTTCCTCTGTGCACCCTCCCTGACTCTCCCTTGCTGGACTGATCTGGCATTTTACCATCTCGGCAGCCGTTATGTCCAGCTGTGTGAGCCTGAGCAGGTTGATGAACTAACTCTCTGAGCCTCCTTCTGAGGCTCAGAAAAGGCTGAGGACTGAAAAGGCTGTCCTTTCCCCACTGTTCCTGCAGGGCTACCTTTGTCATAAGTCAAATGAGCTTATGTGCCTTGGCCTGTTTCTGGGCTCTCTATTTTGAGCCATTGGTTTATTTTATATTTTGGAGCCAATAATCAGGCCGAATTCATGGGCTTGCCACCAGTGCAGCTGCTCAGGGCCCCATGCTCAAAAGAGCCCTACACTTGATTTAATATTCTCCTCCTGCTGTCTTGGAATTCTTTTTTTTTTTTTAATTAAAAAAATTATTTATTTAGGCTGCATGGGTCTTCATTGCTGCATGCGGGCTTTCTCTAGTTGCGGTGAGCGGGGGCTACTCTTTGTTGCGATGCTCGGGCTTCAGTAGTTGAGGCTCGTGGGCTCTAGAGCGCAGGCTCTGTAGTTGTGGTGCATGGGCTTAGTTGCTCTGTGGCATGTGGGATCTTTCCAGACCAGGGCTTGAACCTGTGTCCCCTGCATTGGCAGGCGGATTCTTAACCACTGTAGTTTAAAATACTGAGACTTCCAATCCAAAAACATGGTTAATTCCTCCAAATATTTAGATCTCTTAACGTCTAAAAAAGATTTTTACACTTTCATCCCTATGCATGTTGTACGAATATCCAAGGAAGTTGACTTTCTTAAATTGTGGTAACAACACGTAACATAAAATTTACTATCTTAACCATTTTTAAGTGTACAGTATAGTATTGTTAACTCTGCCCACATTATTGCACAAGGATCTCTAGGGCTTTTTCATCTTGCCATTCTATACGGCTCCTCACTTCCCCCTCCCAATTAAGCCCTGGAAATCAGCGTCCTACCTTCTGCTTCTAAGAGTTTGACTATTTTAGGTCCCTTATATAGGTGGAATGATACAGTATTTGTCTTCCTGTGGCTGGCTTATTTCATTTAGCATAATGTCCTCAAGGTTTTAGCGTGTGTCAGAATTTCCTTCCTTTTTAAGGCTGAATAATATTCTATTATATGTATAGAGCAAGTTTTCTTTATCCATTCATCTGTCGATGGACTTTTATGTTGCTTCTAACCCTTGGATATTGTGAATAATATTTCAATGAACATAGATGCACAAATATCTCTTTGAGATCCTGTTTTCAATTCTTTTGGAAGTATATCCAGAAGTGAGATTGTTGAATTATATGGTAATTCTATCTTTAATTTTTTTGAGGAACCGCTGTACTGTTTTCCATAGGGGCTGCACCAACTTACATTCCCATCAACAGCGCACAGGGTACCAATTTCTCCACATCCTCACCAAACACTTGCTATTTTCTGTTTTGTTATGTTTGATAGTGGCCATCCTAGTAGGTGTGGGGTGATATCTCATTGTGGATTTGATTTGCATTTCCCTGATGATTAGTGATGTTGAACATCTTTTCATACACTTATTGGCCATTTCTATATCTTCTTTGGAGAATTTTGCCCACTTTTAATCAGGTTATTCATTTTTTTGTTGTTGAGTTGTAGGAGTTATTTATATATTCTGGATATTAACCCCCCCCCCCCAATCAGATATATGGTTTGCAAATATTTTCTCCTATTATATAGGTTGCCTTTTCACTCTGTTGATTGTTTCTGGACTCTCTATTCTGTTCCATTGGTCTATATGTCTGTCTTTATGTCAGTACCATGCTGTTTTGATTATTGTGACTTTATAATATGTTTTGAAACCAGGAAGTGTGAGGTCTCCAGCTTTGTTTTTCTTTCTCAATAGTGTTTTGGCTATTCAGGGCCCTTAGAGATTCCAAAGGAATCTTAGTATGTTTTTTTTTCTATTTCTGAAAAACATGCCATTAACATTTTGATAGTGAGTGCATTGAATCTGTAGATTGCTTTGAGTAATATGGACATATCAGCAATATTAAGTCTTCTAATTCATGAACACAGGATGTCTTTCCATTTATTTATGCCTTTAATTTCTTTCAGCAGTGTTTTGTAGTTTTCAGTGTACAGTCTTTCATCTTCTTGGTTAAGTTTATTCCTAAGCATTTTATTATTTTTGATGCATTGTAAATAGTATTGTTTTCTTAATTTCCTTTCAAGGTTGCTCACTGTTCGTGTATAGAAACACAACTGATCTGTGTGTGTTGGTTTTGTATCCTGCCACTTTGCTGTATTCATTTACTTTATTAGGTCTAACAGGCTTGGGGTTTTGTGTGTGTGTGTGTGTGTGTGTGTGTGTGTGTGTGTGTGTGTTTAGTATCTTTAGCGTTTTCTACATATAAGATCATGTCATCTGCAAATAAAGATAATTTTACTTCTTCCTTTCCAATTTGGATGCCTTTTATTTCTTTTTCTTGCCCAGTTTCCCTAGCTAGAACCTCCAGTACAATGTTGAATAAATGTGACAGAAGTAGTCTTGTTCCTCATCTAAGGGGGAAGCATCCAGTCTTTCACTAAGTATGATGCTAGCTGTGGCTGTTTCATAGGTGCCTTTATTGGGTGGAGGAAGTTCCCTTCTGCTCTTAGTTTGTGAGTGTTTTTATCATGAAGGGGTGTTGGAGTTTGGCAAATGATTTTTGAGATGTTCATGTGACTTTTGTTTTTTATTCAACTGACCTATTGTATTATATAAATTTTCAGATGTTAAATCAGCCTTGCATCTCTGGATAATTTCTTGGTCATGACATATAGTTCTTTTTATTTGTGGCTGGATTTGGTTTGCTCTTATTTTCTGGAGGATTTTTGGATCCATATTCATAAAAGATATTAGTCTATCAGTTTCTTTTCTTGTGATGTCCTGTCTGGTTTTGGTACAAGGATAATTCTGAACTCATAATAAATTGGAAAGTGTTCCCTCCTCTTCTATTTTTTTAAAGTGTGTGAAGAATTGGTATTAATTCTCCTTTAAATGTTTGGAAGGTGCTAGGGTCTGAATGTTTGTGCCCCCCCCAAATTCACATGTTGGAATCCTTACTCCCAATGTAATGATGTTAGAAGGTGGGGACTTTGAGGGGTGCATAGGTCATGAGGGTGGGGCCCTCATCAGTGGGAAACCTTATACAAGAGGCCCCACAAAGCATCCTCGCCCCTTCCACCATGTGAAGATACAATGAGAAGTCTGCAACCTGGAAGAGGGCCCTCACCCAACCATGCTGGCACCCCAGTCTCAGACTTCCACCCTTCAAATATGATAAATAAATTCCAGTTGTTTATAAACCACCCAGTCTGTGGTATTTTGTTACGGTAGCCTGAACAGTCTAGGACTGTAGAATTCAGCACTGAAGCAATCTGGGCGTGGGATTTTCTTCATGGGTAGTTTATATTATTATTATTATTATTATTATTATTAATTTAATCTCTTTCTTACAGGTATGTTCAGATGATCTATTTCTTCTTGAGTCAGTTTTGGTAATTGGTGTCTTTCTAGGAATTTGTCGATTTCATCTAATTTACCTAATGTGTTGACATACAGTTGTTCATAGTATTCCTTTATAATCCTTTTTATTTCAATAAAGTTGGTAGTACTGCCCGCTGTTTCATTTCTGATTGTAGTAATTTGAATCTTCTCTCCTTTTTTTTCTTAGTCAATCTAGCTAAAGGATTGTCAATTTTGTTGATCTTTTCAAAGAACCAGCTTTTGGTTTCACTGAATTTGTCTATTGTTTTTATATTCTGTTTCATTAATTTCTGTTCTGGTCTTTATTTATTTTCTTCCTTCTGCCCACTCTAGGTTTATTTCGCTCTTCTTTTTTCAATGTTTTTAGATCGAAGTTTAGATTATTGATTTGGAGGTCTTTCTTCTTTCTTAATATAGGCATTTAAAGCTATCAGTTTTCCTCTAAGCACTGCTGAAGCTAAATCCTCATGGTTTCTGAACTCCTATTAGACACATTTTGGACATCCTGGATGATGCCACACAATTCTTAACTTTCTCTCATGTTTTTCATCTTTTTGTCTTTTTGCCCTAGTCTGGGAAGTTTCTTTGACTCTATTTTCCAGCCCATCTCCTGATTTTGTGTTTTGTTTTGACAATCATATTTTTAATCTCTCTGAACTTTTTCTTGTTCCCTGATTTTTCCTTTCTCTAGCTTCCTGTTCTTGTTTTGTGAATGCAATACCTCCTCAAATATCTCTGAGATGTTAATTATGATTTTTAAGTTCTGCTCATTGCCGTTATTATCTCTTATCTGCCCAGGACAGCTGTTACTTGGTTCATCCAGGTCCTTCTCTCGCGGCAACTGTTTTCCTTGGTTGCCAGTTTGCATGTACAGAGGAGAGACAGACTGAGGCGTGTGGACAGCGGGCAAAGCTCTCCTCTGCCGTCTGGGTCTGTTTCCTCAGCTGGCCTCACCCCTTCCTGGGAAGGCTGGCTCCAGTTCTGTCCACAGAGTGACTCATAACCGGCAGCCTTCAGTGGAGGGTGCTGGACCTCCTCACCCCACAGAGACCTGATGAATGAAGGTGGTACTAAGCCTGCTTCCAAGGTCACTTCCGAGGGCAAACCCAGCACTGCTAGCCACGTGGTGGAGCCTGGGTTCAAGGCAAGCAGAGTGCTTACTCCACTGTTCCGTGGACAGTTCCCTCCACCAGCGCTCCCCTCCCCGCCCCCAGCAAAGCCCCTGGCCCATCCTGTTCACAAACTGCAGACTCTGAGCTCACAGCCTCTCCAGGTGCTGGGGAGGGTAGCACCTCTACCCAAGCTGCCTCCTGCACATGTACTGAGCTGCAGTCTCCTCCTCCTTGGTTTATAAATCAATATGATTGTGCCTGTTTTTTATTTTCTGGAAGTACATCAGTCAGGAGTCCTCCCACCCTCTTCTCGGGTCTGCTTGGGATTGTGCTAAGTTGCCATTTCCAGGGGGGCTGGAGAGGGGAGGGAAGTAAAAAGGTGCTCAGCCTGCCCCTGGACACCTGGGCTGGCTCAGTTCTCTCGTGTGTCTGTAAGTCCCAGACACATGCCGTTGTCACCATAGTCATGGTAACAGGGCTGTGTGTAGGAGGCCTCATCCCTGACAAGACCAGAGTCATCCCACAATAAACAGCCTGAGCTTAGCTACGGTGCTCCAGTGCAGTGAGATCACGTATAACCATTGGCTGACTTGTTGTGCGAGAAATGTAATTGACTCCAAATGCTCTGAGAGGGGTGTAGCGGTTAGGACTGTCTTTAGCTGTGGGTGAAAGATACCCTAAAACAACAGTGACTTAAACAAGACAGAAGTTACTCCACGTGGGAGGAGGAAGGTCTGCTAGGGAGGGTGCAGCATGTTGAGGCTCAGGCTCCACCACTCCCAGGCTCGGCTGTGTGCGGCTTCCATTCCCAAGATTACCTCATGGTCCATGGTGACTGCTCCAGCTCCAGCCATCATGTGTACATTCCTGCCAGCAGAAGGAGAAAGAGGGATGAAGGGCTTGCCCACTCTTTTTAAAACTACTTCCTAGAAAATAAAATAAAAAGAAAATTTAAAAACTACTTCCTGGAATAGAAGTTACTCACGGTACTGCCACTCACACTCCATTGGCCAGAACTGGTCCAGCTAGCAGTGTGCCATGCTCAAAACCAAGGGTATCACTGTTAAGGAAGGAGAAGATATGGTGGGGCCCACTGAGGGAGCCCAGGCAGGCACCACGTACCTCCCCAGTGGTCTGCGTGTCCTGGGTACTCGGGAAGAGAGTTAGTCCACTGTCCATGGCTCAGGTGGTCTGGTCACTCCTCACCTCATTTGCTGTGGTCTGAGCATTGTGTCGCCCCAGTGTTGGGATCTGTACACCCAGTGCGATGGTGTGTTGGTGGGTGCTTAGGTCATGAAGGTGGAGCCTTCCTTAGAGATAATTCATTGGAGATTATAAGAGACCCGGAGCTCCTCAGCCTCTCCATTCCGCCTCGTGAGGACACAGTGAGAAGTCTGCCACCCAGAAGAGGGCCCTCACCCAACCCTACAGATACCCTGATCTGAGACTTCCAGCCACCAGACAGTGAGAAATACATTTCTTTCTTTTTTTTTTTTTTTTTAACATCTTTATTGGGGTATAATTGCTTTACAATGTTAGTTTCCACTGTATAACAAAGTGAATCAGCTATACATATGAGAAATATATTTCTGTTGTTCATAAGCCACCCAGTCTGTGGTACTTTGTTACAGCAGCTGGAATGTATGATGACACCCTTTTTGGGCCTCCCATTCTCTGTCTAGAGACAAGAATTCTGGGCCCAGAGTTTTCGTTCCATTACTTGCCGGGCACCCAGTTTCCTTGTAGCCTTGGCTTTGAATACGTCACCCAGCCTTACCAAGCCCGGAGTGAAGGATCTTCCCCAGGGTGGTTCCTGGCAGAAGAAGCACTAAGAGAATCAGGGACTTCTGTGTCCCCAGACGTCATGGGGGACATGACTGTTGGAGTTGGCAACAGCGCTGTGCAGAGAAAGCAAACGGAAAACAGCCTGCAGCCGCCCTTCCTCCCGTCCTTGGGTCCTCTGCGCTGCGCCTCGGTTCTGCTGGAAGCAGCTGGGCTTGCAGGGCCCTGAGAAAGAAGGGACAGTTCACGGGGATCCTGGCCCCACCCCCCGGCCCGAACCCCCAGTGCAAACTTTTTCCAAAGTAGCTTCCCCACATTTCGTGTCCCGTGTTTGGATGAGGCCTCAGACACCGGCGTGGGCTGGGCCAGAGCGGCTTCCTCCTGCTGGGGAGGCCTGCCCCATAGAGAATTCCAGACAACAAGCTGTCTGGTGCCTGACTCCCCAGCTCCACCCTGAGCTTCCTGCCATCGGGGGACAGCTCCCCATCCACTGTGGCAGTCGGGACCATGTGCTCGCTGGCGGGGGGAGGGGAGCACTGGGTCCTGCCTGGTGGGGGGGGTGGGGGCTGGATTCAGCCCCCTCTCCTCCTGCATTGAGCCTTCACACCTCCCCTGAATGGAGCTGCCTTTCCAGGGCCTTTGTCCTCTGGGGCCACCTGGGGGACCTGGGCCCAAAGTCTCGGCCCAGCATCACCTCCATGGCCAGTGAGGTGTCCCAAGGCACTGGTCCTCCCCTGCACACATTTAAGCAGCACCTCTGTGGGGCAGGTCCTGGCCTGGTTCCCTGCCTCACCTCAACCTCCTCCTCTCAGAGGATGGCAGAGGCCCGCCTCCCTGCTCTGGGGTCTCTTCCGTGGAGAGGCCACGTGCCTGCCCAGGGTCCAGAGTTTGGGGAGAGGCAGAGCCGGGAGGGGAACCCGCATCTTTGTCCTTCTCTGCCCAGCCTGCTGGCTTCAAGCAAGATGGTCCTGAGGGTGCCTCCAGGAAATGCCCACGCAGAGAGCTCCAGGTTTCATCCTGGATGTACGGCATCCTCCCCGCCATAGCGGACACCAGTGCCGCTCTCCCGTCTCCCACCCCTCCTCTAGGGCAAATCGCATCTTCCAATCAGCAGATCTCCTGCAGAGCAGGCTCTTCTTGCACCCAGCCCTGGCCCTCCTCCTGCACAGAGGTGGGGCTGCGTTCCCTGCTCCTGATCCAGGCAGGGTGCCACCCCGGGGTAAGTGAGGCCAGGTCACAAAGGATGAGATGGTCTCTACCTGGCTCCCTTGGGACTGTCCCCTTTGAAAGGCAGCCTCCTTGCTGTGAGGAAGCCAAAGCTGCACTGAGGCCACTTGGAGCCTCCTCGTGACCGTCCCAGAGGCATGTGAGGTGGTGACTCTTCAGGTGACTCCAGCCCCGAGCCTGGTGGCCCTTCCCACCGAGGCCGCTGACGTCACCCTCCTTGCTGTGTTTGACGTGGAAACTCGGCTTCTGTGCACCAGTGCCAAATCAAATCTTGGAGACAGAGTTCAGGTGAAGTAGAAAAGAATAGCTTTACTGCTTTGCCAGGCAAAGGCAGGCTCACGCCTTCAAAACTGTGTGTCCCAAGCCCAGGGGGATTTGATGAGTTTTATAGCAATGGTTCAAGGGAGGGGTTGCTGATAAGGAACAGGGTGTGTGCAGGGCCTCCATTCCTTTAACCTCGTCTCAGGTGGTCTCCTGATGTGTTTCTGTGGTTCTCGAGGTTCTCAAACTGTGACCTTCTCTCTGGAATGAAGATTGCTTCATCAAGTAGTTAACATCTTCCATTTGTTGGGGTTTAAGTCTGCAGAAGAGCTCAAAGATATTGTTGTGTGTATCCCTTGAGGGGGAAGCAGGACCCTTTCCCAAGGCTACGCTATTGTTTCTTGGCTATTCCTCTCTTGTCTCTTCATCCCCTCCCTTCCCTGATTAGCAACTGTTTGAATCTGCCCTTTGGAACTCAGGGAAGGTCATGGAGGCTGGAGCCTATTCCCTACAAACAAGAAACGGGGCACACAGAAAGGCTTCCATGCCCAGGAACCCCACAGGGTCCTGCTATGTTAAATGTTCTTTTCCAAATCCTGACCTTCAACATCCAGGAGCACAATAAAATGATCTAAGCTGCTGTGTTTGGGGGTAACTCATCATCACCAGCAGCAGTAACAGAAATGGCATCTTTCTCTTACGGAAATGTAGCATCTCTTACTCTCTGGTTGCATCTTCCTGCCCACCCGCCATGCCCCCCACCCCGGAATCACATGTGGCCATGTGACTAGCTTTGGACAATCAGCCTGAGTGGAAATAATGTGACCGCATTTAATTGCTGGCCTTGACTCTGTCCCTCTTCTGAAGGCACGAGTGACAGTGCCATCTCTGTGGGTCACATTGAACATACAACAGGAACAAAACCCAAGCCTTTTATTTTCAACTGCTGAGATTTGGGGGTCATTTGTTACCATGCCATATCATGTCCTGACCGATACATACTGTGTTCTGAACACCGTGCCTGGCTCAGAGGAGCTCGTTGCTTATGGACTGAACACCTGCGTGAGGACAGCAGTGTCCAGTGTCCTGTCCCCCACCTGTTCCCATCTCACATCAGACCCAGGGAAGCCACTCTCAACTCAGAGCTCGCCCATTTCCACTTTTCCACCGCCAGCAGAACATGCTGCTGGCCAGACCCCAGGGAAAGCTGGGCTCACCCCAGCTCAAGTCTGGCCCCCAGAGGCAGCGGCCTGAGGCACAGGGCCCTCTGGGTTCAGGGAGCAGAGTGGCCTAAGCAACCAGAGGAAGGATGGGGACCTGGGAGCCTGACAGCTGAGGTCAGGTTCCTGCGGTGCCCTCCAGTGGTGTGGCCAAGGGCAAGTCCTCCACCTCCAAGCCTCAGTTTCCTCATTTGTAAAATGGGCATGATAATGTCAGTGTGTCAGTCTATAACAGAACACCCCAGTGCACACAGGGTGTTATACAATACCATGTTATGCATAGGGTGACTTATAAACATTTATTTCTCACAGTTCTGGAGACTGGAAGTCCAAGATTGAGACCCTGGCAGATTCAGTGTGTGATGAAAGCCCCCTTTTTGGTTCACAGACAGGTGTCTTCACTGGTGAAAGGGGCGAGGGCTCCACCTTCATGACCTTATCACCTCCCAGGGGCCCCACCTCCTCATACCTTCATATTGAGGGTTAGGATTTCAACATATGAATTTAGAGAGGACACAAACACTCAGTCCACAGTACATAGCCTTTCCCTCCCAGGGTATTAGGAGGACTAAATTCCCCTGGGAAGGCCTCGCCCAGGCCCGCGGCACTGGGTGGCACCCAGCCAGTCCTGGTCGCTGCTCCCGAGGGAGAGGTGTGGGCCCCAGCCAGCTGCCCTCAGAGCAGGCGGCCCATCAGTCCTTCGCCTCCTGGAGCCCATGCCCTGCTTCACTCAGGCAGCCTGGATGGTCCGCCTGGTGCGGGTGAGCCGAGCTCCCAAATAGCTCTTCTTCCCTGCAGTGACGGGGAGGTAAGATGATGGCAGCTGCACGCTGTCAGGTGCTCAGGCCCAAATCTCATCTTCCCTCTTCCTCTCACAGGCCACGTCCACCAAACCCAGCCATTGGTCCCTCCACAGTGTGGCCGGCATCCAACCACTGTCAGTCACACACACACACACACACACACACACACACACACACACACCACTTACCCTGCTCCAGGACCCGCCTCCTGCCTGGTCTCCCTGACTCCCCCCCACCCCCCTTCACCCCGCACACAGCAGGGTGAGCCAGTTTAAACCCACGCTGGGGCTCCTGGCGTGTTTCCCAACATCAAGCCGTTCTCCAATTCTCAGCGGATGACTGGATGTCCTGCAAATTTGTTAGGGAACTGTTGACCGAAACCACCCGCCATGGCCAGGCTCGCTTGCCTGACTTGTCTCACAACAGGTCATGAGCATGGTGCTGCCACCAGAAAGAATTTGGGAGGGGCCAAAAGAGGGAGGAGACAACCAACCTCCCAGAGTCCTTTGTGCTGGAATCCATCTTGGCTCAGAGATGCACACGCCACCAGGAAGGACCCTGAATCACCAAATATGGGCCAAGCAAGATGATTGACCAGAGACAACCCGGAAACTAACCCCATCACCATGAAACCCGAGACTGCGAGCCACGTGGACAGCAGTTCTCCTGGTTTCCCTTACCTTCCTGCTCTCTGCCCGGGCGCTCCTTCCCAATAAAGTCTCCTGCTTTTTCAGCATGTGTGTCTCCTCGGACAATTTATTTCCGAGTGTTAGACAGGAGTCCACTCTCAGGCCCTGGAAGGGGTCTTCCTGCAACAAATTTACTTCCATTCTGACATCATCTACCAGGAGAAAGCACAAGATCCCACAGGTTAGGGGCTCACTCCCACAAGACAGCCCCCACTGCAGACTCCAGTCCCAAGTCCAGGTTGTCATCTGTGCTTCTGACCACCTGGCTATAATTCGGAGGTTCCCAAGACCCACTCTTCAGGTTCAATTAATGTGCTAGAGCAGCTCACAGAACTCAGAGGAACATTTACCTACAAGCACCAGTTTAATATAACTGGTGTATAAAGGATACAGATGAAGAGGTACATCGGGCAAGGGTCTGAGTGCAGAAGCTTCTGTCGCCATGGAACTGGGGTGCATCACAACCTGGTATGTGGACATGCTCACCAACCCCTAAGCTCATCCCATCTGCTCCTTCATGAGTTTTTATGGAACTTAATCTGCAGCCCCAACTCCCTTCCGGGGGGTCAGCGGATGGGGCTGAAACTTCCAACCTTCTAATCCCTTGGTCTTGCTGGTGACCGGCCCCAACATGAGCGGATTTAGGGCCCCACCCTAAGTTACCTCATTAGCATAAACTCGGGCTCAAGGGGGATCCTTAGAAAGAACAGAAGACACTCTTATCACTCGGGAAATTCCAAGGGTTTAGGAGTTCTGCTCTAGGAATCAGGGACAAGACCAGATACATTACTTCTTATCCCACAGGGCCCATCCCCCTCTGCCCTCCTCCCACCCACACGCCAGGCTCCTCCACCTCCCGAGCTTGCCTTTGCCCTTCTCTGCCTGGAAACTCTTTGCCTGGGTATCTGCCAGGCTCCTTAGCTCACCTTGTTCAGGTCCTTGTTTAAAGGTCACCTGTTGAAGGAGGCCTTCCTGATCAGCCCCTTGACAGCTGCAGAGCCCCTCCACTAGGGGACCCCTTCCCTCCATCATTGTTTTCTATTCATCCCGGTCACCACCTGACACGTGTGCTTAGGTGTTTACTGCCCCTCCCCCAATTAAAATACCAGCATGAAAGTGAAGGTGGCCCTCACTCCAGCGATGCCTGGGAGAAAATGAATGTGAGGACGCCCCTTTCCCATGGAGGAACACCAGGCAGAGGGAGGGGAGGGTGAGGATGGCCTGCGAGAGGAGGACCAGCCCTGGCAGCTTACTGCGAACCACCCACTGCGGCCTCTGTGGGTCCAGGCCACACTGATGCAAGGCTGGGGGTCCGAGTCACCCTCCCCACGGGCAGCAGAGTGGAACGAAAGGGGTCACTAAAGCTGCGAAGGTCATCCAGGAAAGGGGCCTTGGAGAGGACGAGACGCTGAGGTGTGAGGCCCAGAGCCAGGCTCTCAGCTCCTCCCTGCCTGGCGGGCTGGGCCAGGCCGGGCCTGAGGTCTGAAGAGCTCCTGGGCCACAGGACCCTGCCTCACAGTGGCCGGTGCCTCTCGGCCGTGCGGCAAGCCCACCCCAGCCCCCCGACCCAGGCCAGCCAGCTGTGACTCAGAGCCCACCTGTTGCCAGGCACCCAGTCCACGCATGGCGGTTAGCGCAGTTTTCAGCACCTGGGACCCGGTCTAGGAATAAAGGGAGTAGGCCTGGGCCTGGAGCCAGAGCAGTGGGTATCCAGGATCCCCTGGGGCTAGCCCAGCACCTGCGTGGGCCCGATTCTTTGGTGGTTTGACACAGTGAGGACTCCAGAAAATGCAGGGATGCAGGTACCCCGCCAGGTGAGTTTTCCTCCCCGGGCCCAGCTCCTCAGGAGCCGCTGGGCTGAGGGGCCCCTTCCATTTCCAGAGGGAGCCCTGCCCCCCCAGAGGAGGACTGGGTAAGCACAGCGGCCGAAGGGGGCTTGGTGCCACCTCCTCCAGCGCAGCCTGCACACAGGAAGGGACACACAGGATGTTCGGGCCAGGGTGGGGCTGAGCCTCCCCCAGCACTGTCTCTGGGGAAACCTCCCTGAAGATGCAGCCCTGACCAGCAGAGTGGATCAAAGAGCCAAGTGAGCGAGCATTTTGTAGGCACTGGGGCTGGCCCTGCGCTTCCCGGGCCTGGCTTCAGTGCCCTCCCGCCCACAGGGAGCCTGTGGCTGCCCTGGGCAGGAGGGGAGATGGGCGCCGTGGCGAGGTCCCCTCCTCCTGCTTCGCAGCTTCCTGAGTCTTGGCTTCCTGCCTGGTCTCTCCAGGGCCTGGGGACCTCGGGCTACTGACCTGGCACTGCGGCTCCTGGGCAAAGGTGGCTCCGAGGGGCTTGGGCTGGGCCCAGGGGACGTGGAGCAGGTATGACCTTGCTCCAGGGGTATTCCTGGCACCTTTGTGGGAACGGGGGAAGCAGCACCCAGCATGTCCCCAGAACAGGCGCTGGATGGGAGCCAGGGTGCGGGCTGGCCCTGCAGCCAGGCGGCTCCCTGCTGTCCATCCCTCCTCCCGACCTGCACACACGAATGGCAGCAGCTGGCTTTGTGTTGGGTGTTTCTCCCCCTCCCCACGTCACATGTCCACGAGCCCATGTTTGGTCATTCTTGCCCATGCAGCCCTGTGCCCTGAGGCTTGTTCCCTCGAGGAGATGGCCGTGCCTCTAGGATTGGGCTCCCACACTTGTAGGGGCGGGAGGCGTGGAAAACAACATCGTTACCGCCCCACCGGAGCACAGCGTGCTTCGTGGTGGGACCTGTCCAGGCAAAGGCCTTATTTTGACAAATTACCGGCTAGCCATCGGAGCGGAGCCCAAGCGCAGACGTGTGTGCGGCAGGCTCCTTATTAGGTTAATTAGGACCCCGCGGCCGGATACTGTACAAAACTAAGATAATCTCGGCGCTAGCCAAGACGGCAGATCCAAGGTGGTGTTTTCCTTGGGAGGAGTCTTGCCAAAGGTGCTCCTGCTGAGGCAGGAGGGAGACAGACGGAAGAGGGGGTGGGGACCCCAGGAAGAGCTGAGGAGTCTGCAGACCCCACACTGGCCCCCAAACTCTGCCCCCCACTTCCTCATCTGTAAAGTTCATCCCTCTACATGTATGATGTGCCAGGAACTGCTGGCCACTGGGTTTGGTCCATAATAAAGCTGCTAATCAAATTGGCTTCAAGCTGTACACAGATTAGCTCATTTAATCCTGGCAACAAACCCATCCTTTTTTCATAGATGGAGAAACCGAGGCCCCGGGATGTCAAGTGACTGCCTAGCTGTCAGAGCCAGGAACCCAGAAGTAGCCCCTGCCCTAAAGGGGAACCAGGCCCAGGAATGTCCCAGAACAGACAAGCGTGTGGGATGTGGGCCGCAGGGCGGCCCCAGCGCCCCTCCCTGGAGGGCCGGGCTCTCAGCTGGCAGCCACTGTGGCGTCCCCAAGGGAGGGGAGGCGCCATGCCCCAGGCCCCTGCTCATTAAGCCGGGCAGGCCCATGGGCGTGGTCGAGGCTCGCTTGGCTCCCGTCTGGTAATTACACCGGGC